>NC_090931.1:220933141-222183141 GCF_040938575.1 Ambystoma mexicanum | reverse complement strand
AACTCATATGCTGGGTTGCTATACCCTGTTGCTGCCTTAAACTCCCTCAATGGGTATAACCCATCATCTTTCTTACTCCCATCTTCTATTTCACCTGGGGCAGGGGGAGCAGAGGGCTCCTCACCCCCCTCTTTGCATACATTAAATATCCAATCTATAGGAGGCAGCTCATCTCGTTCCTCCTGGTACATTTTCCAAAGCTCTAAGCTAGCTAGTCGCTTGTCTAGCTTTTTTCCCGTATATGCTGCATGCAAATATGTCATCATATGCTGCAGGACTGCCTTTGATAGTGACCCTCCTTGCGGCTATGGCATAAACATTTTGTTTGCAGTTCCTTTAACCCATTCCGCACTATACTGTCTAAACTTGGGTCTATGTTTCGGCAATTGCTTGCAGAGATGCACAAGTGGAGTAATATCCTCCATTCTCAACTCGTTACTTTTAACCTGTTTAACACTTGCTTGCTTTAATCACCGATTTAAAAAGTATGTTTCAGAAAAATAACACCATATTAGCATGCACCACTCGTCACATGCTCCAATCCCTTTGATCACAGTTATTACTTTAATCTTGCTAAAAAGCAACCACCAAGTTCATTTTTAAAGAATTTTTTTTTCCACTCACAACATCATTTTAATAATCACATAAAATGAACAGACAAACTCGACTGGTCACATATATTCTTCTCCACAGTCTTATCTAAGATCTGTCTTGCCCTCTAAGATACTCCATACAGAGTTTAAATTAACCTCTTTATTTTCACCTTTAATCAAATCCGTCTTCTACGTCATCCACTACGGGGCTCTAGGTTCTAATTTCATCTGATACGTTCTTTAAAATGCAGGCCAGGGCGTATTTTTTTATCGTGGCCTCTCTCACAATACCTCTATTGCTTGGCCACACTCAAGTCAATATCTATTCACTATATACATATAACACTCTTATTCTTACGTTACGTTTATCCAGCCTCCCTCTGTTACTCCCTTTTTTTCTGCACTCATCACCGATACGCTTAGCCAACTCTCTCAGCTTTTACTCACCACTCGCATTTTCGTCTTCTGCCTCTTGTGATCATACGCCTTACCACCTCTTCAACCTTCTGTTCGATCAGCTTCTCATAGATGTGGGAACCAGGGGACCCATCACACTGCACTTGCAAACTTTTTCAAATTATCTACATGGAGCTTCACGTCCTTTCAGCCGAATGGCAAAGGTTGTTCAATATTGCCATGACTCTAAAGTTTACTTTTGTAGATGGATCTGAACCATCCTCTCTGCTACCAAGTGAACTGGATAACCCAGCCCTTTAAGATGAGTAGAAATTACCCTGGAGATGGACAGGGATGCAGATGTTTAGTCATACATCAATAATCATGACGACTCAGGTAGTTGGCAAAAGGAAGACTGTTTTAATATCAATTATCTAAAACATGGAGCATGAAGAACGAATCGCTCGATCCTCTTACTCCATGCATTCTACAAAAAACGGAGGTCTTATACACAAAACTCGTCATCAATGACGTTAACCTACGTGTTTACTAACGTCATCCTAAGTGGCAAACGACAAAAACCTGTGAGTATGGGTGATTGGCTCTGAGTGAACATCTAAGTATACAATCCATACTAGTCTAAAAAAAGTGTGAATATGTGAATGATTACTTAACATCAAGTGTGGCAACTAAGCCCTCCCCTAAAAATGACCACTATGAACGTCACTGAATACACAACGTTCCCATTGGTTTACACAACTAGAGTACCCCTAATTACCCAGTCCTCTACAATTGGTTAGCACTCTAACCTCTGTCAGTACTTTTCCACCTATGTCTAGCAGCATGCAGGCTGGCCATCCATGTCCTGGTGAGCTCGCTTTAACCACTGCTTCCCACCAATTAGCATATCAATCCATCATCAACTCAGTGGTCTACTGTCAATTAGGCTTTGAAGCTCGGCCTTGAGAGTGTTCTTAGCTCTGAGAAATGCAGGGAGTGAAGGCACACTCTGCCCTCGTGCCTAGGTGTGACCATCTCGTTCGTGCAACTTCATCCTTCCATGTGACTAGAGACCATGGAATCGAGCTTCTAGTGCATTTTAATACTATTTTTTAATAGACCTCTGACGTCTTCTTTGTTTTGTTCATGCCTTCTGAACAGGAGTTCTGTTCTTTCACACGATTTGTATCCAATGTCAGTTTACTCCAGTTTGATAAGACCTTGGCTTCTTGGCTCATCCAGCCTTGTCTGCTGAGATTCACTTTGTAATTCAATTTGCTTTTTAACTGTGACACTCTGGACATGGGGCTTTCTCTGCCTTTTTGCTAATGTTCAACACTGCTATAATGCATAGTTGAAAGATCCATCCTTTACTTCTCCATATGTATGTATATATATATATATATATATATATATATATATATATATATATATATATATATATATATATATATATATATATATTGCCACTTGCCGCACTCTATTCACTAAAAAGCAAGCCTCAAGAGTACTTTGTCTGCTTGCGTTTCTTTTGCATCTGTACACGTGTAAAATAGCTTGATATCTTCATCTATTTCTGTGGCAATCGTTTCTTCACCTTGATCCCAAAATGTGACTTATCCTTGATACTTTCTTGATGCCTTATAGAATATCTGCATTCTCTGGGCTGTGCATCTCTTCTAGGTACGTCAGTTCAGCCCAGTGTGACGTTTACTTGGTGATGGTTGGTGACATCACCATTCTTCCTTACCATTTATTTGCTCTGCTTCTTCAAAAATCTTATTTAAACAACCATCATATTTCCTCGTATTCATGTATGGTTTCCTCAATGGGAATCTTGTCTCTAGGATTCCCTTTGGCCTTTGACGTTTCAACTGCTCTGTGTATGTCACATACTCTGGTTTCCAACATACAGGCAATAGGGGCAGAACGTTTGAGTTGGGGGTACTTAGCTCCTGTTCTACATAGCTTTTGTGGCATTGCAAGAAAGTAAGTTGTGAATCAATATATGTGACATTTAATTCAAGAAATGCGTCAAAGTGTTACAGTAGTGCATCTTGGAAGCAACTATATATATTAGTTGTGGTGTGCAATATTGCCCAAACATGTAAAAAAAGGGGGTAGGACTCTGAGAGGAGTGCCGCAGGGCTGTTTCTAGACAGCATTGCCACCATGGCAAAACACTCGAAATCACCCTTCTCCTACATTCCCCACAATGCAGCCCCCTCCCCAACATTATAAAATCATTGCAACATAAACAAAAGCTTGTTTTATTAAAGGACAAGAGACACCCCTACCCATTGTGTGCACATCTCAGGAACTGAAACCTCCAGTTTGTGGCACTATATAAAACACCAATATTAGTATTATTAACATGTAATTAAGGGACATAAACGTAAGAAGTAGACACAGCAAGGTAGAGAATATTGTAAAATGAATTCATTTTCAATATCTCTTGTCATTGTCTAAAGCAGAATCTGCTGCTGGGAAATTTATTTTTACAATCATTTAACTCCTAATTTATGTATAACTGGAACGGATAGAATGAATTATTTTTAAAATCAGATTTCATTTTCTGAAACTCATCTCAACATTCAGCAACATCACCCGTAACCAGATCTTCACGGTGCCCGTCCCATTTGAAAACATCAAATATTCCTTTGTCTAGGAATATGTTTGAAAGGAAAAAGCATTTTCCCTATTCACAACTCATAATTGTTGGCTTTGTCTATAATTATACTCTAGCAAACCAGGAGTGCGCCTTTTTTTCAATTAAGCACACTGCAAGCCTAATTACTTCCAAGGACTCAAAATGTTGGTGGCTAAAGCACAGTAAGTTTAAATGGTTTTCTCAGGATCGCACAGTTTGTTTAAATGGTGAATGTATATTGTAGCCCTGTTTAACGACATGTTCAGCTCTACTCTGAACAACACTATCAATTAACCACTCACAGTTTTGTCTATCATCAACTACTTATCACGCTCCTTTAACAAACCGGAAAAGAGCATGTACATTAGTCTCCGAACTATGACCTGGAACAGCTGATCTTGCACCTTCAAAGTGCATGGCGGTGGTCTGAGTTATGGTTGCATAGGTTACCATAACTGGTGATTTCTTTGGTTTTTCTATTTTGCCTTGTAGCTATAATGTCCTTTTAACACAGATTTTTCATTGAATTGAAACCTATCATATTGCATCTTCACTGGATTATATCATCATTATTTGCTTACCTTTCGTATATGTTTCATTTATTTTACCTCATAAGCAACATATATTTTTAGGATATGTGTCCTCGGACTTGGGCATCCCATTTATCTCGACCTAGCCCCTACATTGGGAGGACCCTGGTTAACCATGCCCATAATCTACTTAGGATAGCCCGAGCACATATTGAGCCCCTGACACATGCTGATTTTACATTTACATACATATTTAATATACAGCAATGTCCACCAATCACCACTTAAACACTGTCTCAATCGCCACACCATTTTTTTTTACTTCTGGACATCTCTCTCTTATTGTATTACAGTATTTTCCTGCCAATTCATCCCAAGCAGACTAAGGTCCTGCTGTCCCTGGGTGGCACTTGATAATAAAAATGACAAAGCTTTTTATTAGAGTAACTTAACTATAACAGCCATTTAACAAAGTTTTTGTTCACTGAATTGCAAAGGTTTTTCTTAGAACAAGATATGCGCAGTTGTCTACGCCATGATGCTCTTCTATACCCCAGACTTCACCAGCCCACACACAATTTAATTGGACCTGCCAAAAAGCCTATCCCCCATAATATCTTTAGGATTGTACCAAATACTAAAGTAAACTGGAGGCCATTTTGAAACAATTCAGCTCAACACTGAGGTACCGCAATTTGCGGTACCGTAATTAGCACCTTCCCCATTCCCATTATGCCTTATGGGGCAAAAATGGGAATGGGGAAGGGCAATGGAGGAAGGAGGAATTACCGCCTTCCCAGCCTTGGAATAGGGCGGTAATTCCCCTTTCCTCCAAGGCGGTACCGGTAAATTACCGGCATGAACCATGGCGCTAATAGCACCATGGTTTACCGCACTACGTGTAATGAGGCCCAATGACAAAGGAAAAACCGCCATGTTACTCCTCCTCGACCTGTCGGCAGCCTTCGACCTGGTGGATCACACAGTCCTGTGCAAACACCTGGCCTCAGCAGCCCACTTCTCGAATGAGGCCATAAACTGGATACAATCATTCCTGGACAACCGCACTATGAGAGTCTTCTCCTCAATAGCCTCATCAGACCCCATCAGCATAACTTGCGGTGTGCCTCAGGGATCCTGCGTCTCCCCCACTCTCTACAACATCTTTACCAAGCCCCTATTCGACAAGTTGGACAGACTGGGTGTCTCATACACTAACTATGCTGACGTCACCCAGATCTTCATACCCCTTTCGGGGAACTATGACTCGGACACGGCCTTGGTAAACAAAATGTATCTCATCATTCAGGCATGGGTGGCCACACAAGGCCTCTGCCTGAACGATGAGAAAACCGAAATACTGCTCCTCGGCTCCAACGCTAAACTAAAAAAACTCTGCCCTAGCTACAAAGGGTTCAACATCGACGGTAACACCATTCCAACCGCCAAAACAGTGAAAATCCTAGGCTTTCACCTAGACTCAGCCTTGTCACTATATAAACAAGTCAATTCACTAGCTTCTTCCACCGCTTACACCTACAAGCTAATCAGAGCTTGTAGAGCATTCCTCTCCCAAGCAAGTTGCATCATCATAGCCAACACCCTAATACTCTCCAAACTTGATTATTGTAATGCCATGTACTTAGGAGCCAACAAATACATAATCAACAAACTACAAAATAATGCTCTCAGAACAGCCCTCAAACTACCTTCCAAAGAACACATATCCAACAAAAGAAGAGAACACAAATGGTTCAAAATCTGTGACTGTATTGGTCTCAAAACAGCATCACTTACCACAACGCAGCCCCCTCCTACCTCGCTGCCAGAATCATAAAAAAGACCTCCACCCGCCCAATCAGAACAATTAAATACTTCCAACGCCAGGTCCCCAAAGTCAGACAAAAGAAAACAGACGGCAGTAGCTTCCCTGTCATGGCAGCCCTACATTGGAACGCCCTCCACCTCAACACTAGAGCTGACCAATCCTATCACAGCTTCAGGCGCAATCCCCTAAACCTGGTTACGCTCCAATGATCCCCACGACTGATCATACCCATAGACCAAAGCCTATCTGAATTGTATATATTTATATCCACTCAACTGACCTTTTGCAATTGTAATTACTGTATGTAAATATGTACATTTGTGCCTATCCTTTAACTAAGCTTTTATGTAACCTTATCTACATGCCCTCTGTTGCGCCCTGTTACTTCATGGTTTTGCGCGCCATACCAAATAAATAAACAAACAAACAAACAAACCAAGCTAGGGAGGGGGGACAGAGGAGGACAGGACAGACAAACAAGCTAAGCCTAGTACTTTCAAAGTCGTGCAAGTGTGCAGAGAGGAGGTGCGAGGGAGGGGGAGGGCTACAAGTGCACCCAGTCCAGCAGGGGCCAGGGTTAAATGCAAAGTGGTTGCCACTCTCATGGAACGTATTCAAAGTGCAGTAGTGCAGGCAGAGTGCAGAGGCCCGAAGGCAAGGCAGGATTGGCGGGAGAGCCTGAGACCTGTGAGGATCTGGGGGTGCACCAGGCGACCAGTCAGCAAACTGAGCAGGTTGGGGAAGAGAACAAAGGAGGGAATCAGGAGGGAAGAGAAAGGAGGTTAGCAAGGGAGAGGGAGAGAGAAAGAGGAAGAGAAGAGAAAGGTCTTCATGAGTTTCTAGCATTTAAGGAGGTCCAGCTCAAGATGGAAATAGGTAGGAGAGGGGGGGAGTTTGTTTAAAGAAGAGTGTATGTGTACAGGTGGGCTCTGCATGCCACTACAGGCTTGGTGCCGCTTGAGTTACTTAGGAGAAGGAAGGTGCATACAGCAGTGCACCTGCCATGGTTGGGAAGGTCTGGGTTCTTAGAGTGTGATGAACAGAGGTTGAGGGGAGTGGCAGAGAACAAGGCTCAGCTCATGAAAGAGAGGTTTGATAACATGAAGCGAGTGAGGAGGTGTGAGGTGCCGGATGGTGAGACTGTGCATGTGAGGAGACCCGGGTTTGTTCTGAAGGTACTGTAATAAAAATGCAAGTTCAGCACTGTTAAAAGGCACAAAGGAATCATCTATGTAAGTGATTAAAAGGCATGGAGAGGGCATTCATTGATGACTGCGCGGCTCCATTCATGTGCTAGGCTGAAGAATGCCTATAATGATTATACATCAGAGTTCTTTATAACAGGTAAAAATACATTAATAAAAAGTAGGTGATAACACAGGTTTCAGATAAGTGCGCATTAATTTATACAAAGGTAGAGGCGCTGCAAGCAGGCCTCAGAGAATGCTTCTTGGTTAGAGAAAACCCATTCTTTATTAACGTGCTCAGTAGCTGCAAAAGCTAGGAGCACATTAAAACTGACAAGCTCCCAGGATAACACAGTGAGAAACAAGCAGCCTCAAATAAATTCAGGGTCAGGAAGCAAAGCTCATGGGTGCCAAGAGAGAGGAAGTGAAAGCACAACATTTTGTAATTCAGCAAATTATTATACAAAAACTGATCTACTCACTGTTTCAAAGTGCCCCATGGCAGTTTCAAATTGCCCTTAGATATCTACGCCTGGGAAAAGGTCTGTAGAGTTCTCAAAATGCAGCATTACAGTGGTAAGTTTTCAATGGTTCAAGGCTTTTCTAGTGTCATGATCAAACGTGTTCTCATGAGAAACGGATGGAGCTGGCTGGTGGCAGATGAATAAAGATCTGCTGGTCAGCTCAATTACTCAATATTTTGGCAGTGGTGATGTGGGAAATGTGGGTCGGTCTGTGACATCATGGAAGTGGTTGTAGGTAGTGGGGTGAATTTTGCTGAGCCCAATCATTGATGTGTAATATATGTGCCTCTATAGGGGAATGATGTTGCCCCACAAATTAGTGCTACAAGGAGGACTAACATAATGTTGCATTGTGGCTAAATCCTAATTAGATTGTATTATTATAAAAGCTTGCCCTTAGGGGAGTATTCTTTCACAGTGCTTTTCATGCAGTTCTGTTTCACCTTTCTGTATGAATCTTGCTTTCCCAGCTGTGTCTGGACCATGATTAAATTGTGTTAATTCTTGCATGGTGTGTGCTCCTTTTTTGATTACTTTTACAATATTTTTGTAAAGCGACCCCTAACCCCCGACACATTTTTCGAGGCCCAGCAAAATCCATTTTTCCAGACCAGACGTGGTATTCCAGCCGCACTCCCGCTGGGTGCGGGATGGTGCTCGTAGACCAGTAGTACAGCGCTACAATGAGGAGGCCATGCAGAAGGACAAGAGCCGAACTAATATGTAAATATTGGAGGCGAAGCGTAACACATGTAGCGGTGTGGTTGAATGGAGGGTGGAGCAACCACGCGCTTGACACACTAACATAAGAATTGTTAAGGTGGTGGGCCTGTGGAGAAGACTATTCATGTACTAACTGGAATTAAAGAGCAAGATAGTTCAGAAATGTTACTGTCCCAATCGATCTGGCATGTATGTTTAAGCATACTGTAATCGATCTTAAAAAAAATTCCAATGCTTCTTGCCTTCGTTTTCCTCACATTTACTCATGCAAAAACAATGGGTTGGGTGCTGCCATCTTGTGCTAATCTTATCCGTGGATACGTCGTCCTAAGCTCAAGTGCCCTCGCGGCAAGAATATAGATTTCCTGCACGTCAAACTGACATTACTAGATTCTTACGCACCTTTTCACAATGCCAATGCATGTCTCGTGTCAACGTACTCTGTGCGCAAGCTATTAATGTGTCTCCATGGAAATGCCAAGACGCCTCTTTCCTTGACAAGTATAAACAAACCCTTTTCAATCCCACAACAATGGAGTTTCTTTTTCCTTCATGTCAGTGTATTTCGTTTCGAGCCTCCGTGACTTGCTTCTGCTCTGTTCAGCTATCTTCCTAGTTCGACAACCTGTGAACCGGTACCTACACTATCGGAACTGATTAAACTCAGCAGTTGCTTTTTATTTAAACATTTCTTATATTATGTACAAAATGTCTCGGCCAAATCATATTTAACTTCTATTTTTACAAGGCTTATTTTTTACATGTGTGAATGTGAAATGTCATTGTTTGTGCCTATTGTTCATGTCTTTGCACTATGGGTTTTTGTAAAATGGCAGTGTGTTCTCTTTTCCTCTTTAATAGTAGTTACTGCATACAAACAAACACATTCTTATTTTTCTGACTCAATATTTAGGAACTATGGCTACAATACAGCCCTACCAGTACGAGCCTGAATATTCAGAGGAGGAATTAATTGAAAAAGAAAGTAGCAGAAACGATATTAAATCGGATGAGAGTTGTGATGATTAACCACTGGAGCCTGAACCCAGTCGCATGGACGACGTTCCCACCTGGTGTACCTGTGATCATTTCAAGGTTATGCCAACCGAGGTGGGGAACTGCTGTTTGCCAAGAAAACTCTGGATGCTTAGCCTACACAGCTGAAAAAGACACACCACTGATATGTGTTACTGAGCTGCATGACTTCAGGGCAGCCTGCCTCACAAGGTCCATGTTGCGTATGATGATGGTCCTTATGCACGAACTCTGAGCAACAGTTCACCCTCATAATCCAAGTAACGAGTAAGTTTACTCTAGATCGGATATATGTTTGACAACTGAGGCAACCAACATTTGATGTTGTTCGCCTACATCAATGTAACTTTTAATGATCACTAACAAATGTTTTTTTTTCTGTAAATTGAATACATTTCTCGTACTAATGTTAAACCAGAGAATTCGTCATTAGATTTTATTCTATCGGGCCGCCTCAGGATGGACATTGGGTGGCGGTTGCGCCTGCATGTTTGGGGGCTTTGATGGCAATTGGGTGTATCCCTGGTATATTTCGTAGCGTATAGAAGTGAACATTGGAGGCTGATGGGTAGATTGCTGTGGTGGTGAAGGGACTTATTGGTTATATGGGTTATATCCTTCCCCCTGCCTGCTCATGCATTCTCTCGCAAAATGTCCCCACTTCCCACAGCTCCAACACTGAGAAGGTTCCATACCACCCCTGGGTCCATTCCCCCAAACCGCCATTTGCCCTTTTGCCCCCTTGGAACCTCCTTGGCCCTGCTGCTGACTTCCTTGGTGCCATTCAGGGTACTAATGTTGAGGCCTGCCACTCCACTGCCCCTGTGCTCCACCTGGCCGAATCACCGCTATTCTCACATATGCGCACGCTGCAGCCTGCCCCGGTGAGCCTGTCTCTGTACTTGCTACTATCATTCCTTCTAATTATATTTTTGCTATACTTTTCTGCACCAGTTTTGCTTCCTCAGCCTGTAATCTCTGGACCATTTTTTTTTCTCTTTCTTTAATCCTTTTATTACAGTGATGCAAAAGAATATTCTGAATTTCAGCCAACTCCTTCGCTTCCATGCCCACTATCTTATAAAGTGCTTTCTGAACTTCCTTTGTTAAGCCCCTCTTAATAACATAATAAAAATCAGGACCTGATCTGTCCCACTGGTCACCTGTCTCTGCTCACCACATCTCCTGCACTTTTAAAATGTATTGCGCAGGGTCTTCATCGTCCCTCCTAGTATACTGCATTATGGACTTCAGATCTGGTGTGTCTGGCTCTGCAACAGTGCGTCCCACACTTTTGCGCTAATGTTTTTCAATGGGGACCCATAATGTGCATCATCATCTAATTTCACTCCAAAGTATCCGGCCTTAATCCACACGTCCTGCGCCTGGTCTCCCACAGTTGCCACAAGTAAGATCTTCATGTCTCCTACTGCTAGGGGGTACCCTGCTGTCTGCTTTTCAAAGGCATATATCCACTTCCCAGCCCATATTATTTTTATCCATCTGAGCCCACGCCACATAATGCGCCCTCCCTGGCATTTTATGCAACAGTGGCAGCTGCATGCCCACACCCCTCCTCTCCTTCCACCCATTACTTCCCTTTTTCCCTGCCAGTGCTACCCGCCCATATTGGTTCCTCAATTGGAGTCCCCACAAGCTCTGTACTCTGGGTGATATCACGGGTGCCTCCTGGGCATCCCCCTCGTCATCTTCAAATTTATCCGCTGTATCCCATTCTCCTTCCTGCAGTTCCATACTTGCATCCCTATCTGTGTTCCGTATCCTGCATTTTCTGCTCTGCAGTGGTCACCCCTCCTTCTCTCCACATGCACATCCTTTTACTGCTGTGCTATCCGGTCCAAACAAAATGTCTCCCGCCCTGCACTCGTCTACCCCACACCCTTTGTTGCCCTATTCTTCCTTCACTGCCCTCAGATGGGCCAACTCTGTCTGCATCCCGTCTAAAGCCTCTAAAGACTCTTCCAGCTCCTTCTGCAACTTTCTTTCTTGTGGCAGAATGCTTTTAGTTGGTTGATATGGGGGTGGGCAGTTGTAAGCAGGGTGGTGGCAGGTGCGGGCACATAGGTCGGGTTAGTCTAACCCGTGGGTGGCCGTGTGGTGAGTGGGTATAACCTCTCCCTCGTTGCGGCTGTGACCCTTCCCGTCGCGCTACTGTGGCCACTGTATTTAGGGGGCATTATCTTTGCATCAGGTATCTTCTACATCCTCTACCATCTTCCACAAATCTAAAATCTCTTTTTTTCCTGCAATTGCTTTCCCTTGTATTTAGCCACTAGGAACGTGCTCATAAGTTCCAATATTTCTCTGTTATAAGTCCCTTGCTCCAGCCACGGGCAGGGAATTCCCCCTTAAGTCTCTGACACCCATTTGCAATGATATTTCTCAATGTTATCTTCATACAATGGTAATGCCCTTCTACCTTTGGGTTTGGAGCACTATACAAATAAATAAAACAAACAAACAAACAAACAAACATATACTCCAGCGGAATCATCACCCCCATGTTGATAATTTTATTCACAAAAAAATGTTAACATACGTTTCACATAATACCCATGCAATTGTCACTACCAGTCCTCCAAGACCCCCCTCACTGTTGCCCCCTGTTTTGCTCTCCCCGCCTCCCTACACTTTCACGCTCCTCACTCCACGCACTCACAGCACTTCTGCTTCCCCCCCCTGGGCCTTCAACAAATTCACAATAACAATTGATAGACTAAAACAATAAACTAAAATAAAAAGCCAAAACAGCAACTTCTTCTTTTTCTGTTTTCACAGGAATCCAAGCTTGCTAACTATATAGAGCTCCTACCTTTGCATCCTCCGTATCACAGTAAAAAATGGCGCCACTGTCTCCCCTTACTCAGGAGGTTCCCACACTCCTGTTTTCCTCCATGTTATTTCCTCAATAATAAATGCAATAATAAAAAGCAAAGTTTTCACCAAGTGGTCTCTCAATCTCTGTCCATATATATATCACTGTGCAACCCCAGTCACTCTCTTCCACTGTTGTTGTATCGCTAGAGGTGCACTTACATCAGCATGTTCACCCTAGCTCCTCCATCACAGAGCCCCAATGACGACCTGCACTCTCCTAGGTGCCACACCCCACTTCAAAGAACAGACAGGAATTCTGTAAAAACGGCTCCTGTACACCACTGCAAGTTTACGCGTCAGGTACTGGTCACTGTAGGTGGGCACGGCCCCTGCAGAGATGTGGAAGTTTCCGTCTTTGCAGGGGTCCCTGGGATGATGTCGGGGTCACCAAAAATGTAGAGAAGCCTCTCAACGCTCACACCAGAAAATATACAACAGGCCATCACACCTCTTGCAAGGAGAACAACATTTTATTTCCACAAAAACAGAAATGCACCAGCAAAGAGCTCTGCTGCTGGCAAACGTTCTGCTTACATCAGCACGTGCAATGCATTATAAAGGCATACATCAGTGATGTATTAACATAGGGTACAAATCAGAATAGCTGGTTGGTGTGTCTTTATACATAGGCTACCTGCTCCTGTAATGCCAGATATTATGAAGAAGCCTGGTATGTTATCATTAGAGAATCATTACTCAGTTAGGGATCCAGTTATCCATCATTCATTCTGATTAGCAGTTATACATTAGTTATCCATTATCCACATATTATGTAGCCATTTGATTTGCTATATAATGAGGCCTGTTATATTAAGAGCCTTGTAGAAGACATGTTTAGACATTTGTATTATGGATGCACTGTAGAGACATGCATGAGTGTGCACTTAGAAGTATGCATTGAGCTTTGAGTATAGTGCTTGGTATGAATGAATGCGTTAGGGACTGCATTTGAGAATAGAAAGCATGTGGCTGGCTCCTATGGCATTCTGAACACATCCTGAATGAGACAGAAGAGAAGCGCCACGGACTGCGAAAGTTGTTTTGAGTTACACTGGTATGAGGAATGTGTAAACAGTTTGCTTGGCAGACAGAGATTAGACGTGACTCTTGTCCGAGTGGAGAAGCAGAGAAGGCTGGCTTATCAGGCCCTGGGTTGTACTCGCAGACAGAAAAGGTGGGGGCAGCTTGGAGTGAGTGCTTTGCACAGAGGGACAGGATACAGGGATTTCAGAAGCCAACAGTGGAATGAATAGAGGAATATGGAGGGAGATGGGAGGATGGTTTCGTAACACGATAGATGTACAAGATATGATGTACAAATGTCACCATGACAGAACACACAGTAACTGAACAAGAACAAGACATGCATCACAGACTTTCAGGCACTGCTCAGATTTAGAAATGCTGACAGAGAGATGAGTGAATGCTTAATGTAACCATAGAGATTTATGTACGTCATTGAATAGTATATCCAGAGGGGAGGCTTTGGGAGTTTTTAGATGGAGATCGAGAGACGTTTGGTTGGCATCAGATCGAGAGGCGAATGAAAGGAAGGTGCCATTGAGAGAGAGGCGTTTGGAGTATCATTGATGGAGGCATTGGCATTCAGCCTTGGCAGACCAGCTTGGGAGAGATCGATGAGCTTTGCAGAGGCTTGAGGGAGGCAGTTTGAGTGACCAGACTCGCAGAGTTAGCTGGAGAGGAGAGATACGAGATTGGGAAGCTTTCACATGGCAGAAGGGGAGTGTTGCTGATATGAGGCCTAATTGATCTGAATAAGACAGATGCAATGGGGAATTAGGGCAGACACTCACACAGAGCTTTGGGTTTGGAGAAGGGGAAATCAGACAGGGATTGTCTTAGAGAGTGAGAGTGAAGTGTGGTATGGATTGGTGTGGATTGGAGAGGAATGCTGAATGCTGACACTTGCCATATGTATTTTGCATTAGCATTATAGATCCAGCTAATTAGATGGCTTGCATTAGAAGCCTGTAAGGCTTACAGTTATTGTGTTGCATTGTAGATTTGCACCCAGAGCATAAACGGTGCAAATTCAAGATTTGCATTATAGTAGTGTTTGCATCATGCCTTGCTGTGCATGAATAAATGTATTATATTGTTATAATTAAAACTGACTTGTGTGTTTTCATTTGTGTGCATTGTTATCTTATTTCTCGTGTCATTTCTAAGTGTTAGGTTATGTTTATGTGTCCATAGCACAGTAACTTAGGAGTAACACAGTGCACAATCGCCCTGAGATACAAGAGCAGGGGAGGGCATAGTGATCCACACCCACCCCGAGGTAGATTTGGAGACTAGCAAGTGGTCGCCCATAAGGGGCTAGGCCAAAGTAATTCTGTTTTAGAACTAAAACTCTGTATGGGATACTAGGCCATTGGTCCCATCCCCGACTGTCCATCTTCTTCCACGTGGGCTTAACCTCATATGTCAGCAGACATGAAGTTGCGATTACTTGCTTGTTACCAAAACAAAAAACAATACATTCTCTCTCTCTGACCTAATGTGCACCTGGTACAACATACATGGGCTAAGAAGAGACCTTGGGCCGTTTGCTTCTAACTACAGCTTGATTCCAGATGCATTGGCACCCTCCCAAAGTTTCCCACCCTTGTTTTGGCTAAAAAGAAATGTGTGCATTTGTTTTTATTAGCAGTTGTGTAGAACATATGGTATCCATATTCAACATCACTAGGCTCATGGCCTGTAACATTTCAAGTAAACACAAAACCCCAACCTTTTTTCCTCTCCCCCTATTCGTCTCCCCCTGCCTCCTCTCCTTCTTGTCGAAAGTCTTGTATTGAGCAGACCTAGCTTTGTGTCCTACTTCTCCACGAAAGGCCCTGCCCAGGTGGGCCCTTGAATAGTGGTGCATGGCCCCCATGTCCTGTGGTGTTTTCTGTTATGAAATATGCACTGTGCACTGTGGGGCTGGGTCATTTTCTCCCTTCTTTGAGCACACTTCCTCCATTGAGTCAGAACACATTACCAAATTGTGACCACTCCGTCTCTACCGAAGCACCACCACCGTGGATTGCTGCTGAAATCTTTTCCATAAAGGTATATATCCTTAGCTGTTGCAGACCACGACCGTACTGATGGGAGGAGCCCCTTTTCCAGCACCTGGCTTGGCAGGAGTGCACCACCAACAGTAGGAAGTGCTCCAATGGGGACAGTGCGACCCAATGTTGATCACTTTTCTCCAGACCAAACAAAATGAGGAAAGGGTCCATATCATGTGTTCTACCTCCTGCATCTCTAATCCAGCCCAAGACCTTGGTCCAATACACCTGTACCCTGGGGCACGCCCACCACTTGTGCCAAAAGTCAGTTCTAGCTCCACACCCGTGCCAGCAGCGGGGATCCACGGTGGGGAACATTCTGGAAAGTGAGACCGGGCCATACTGCCACTGATGGAGCAGTTTGATTACATTTAATTCATACTGGCAGGAGATGGATGTTTTAAAAGCCCTTTAACACACCCTCTCCCATGTGACATCTCCCAGTTCTGTGCCCACGTCCCTTTCCCACTTTGCCCGGAGTCCTTAGGTCACCCCCTCTCTAGGTTGTAAGAGAGCTCTATAGAGACGTGAAATGGGGCCTTTCATGCCTGCCTTTGCATCCAGGACCTGTTTGACTGGAGTCAGCCCCCTCTGAATGTACGGTTTCAATCTCGCTGACATAAATATCCCATTGAGCCTCAAATATAGGAGCACCGATAGTTTACCCATACCCAGTGCCTCCTCCAATTCCTGAATGCTTATGAATGCTCCCCTTTTTACCAGCTGGCCCACCCTGGCGAGCCCCGCTTCAAACCAAGACAGGTAGTGTTCCAGTTCAGGTATCTCTTCCCTGACTGGTGGGGCCCAAATATAACTCATCGGAGAAGGCCAGGTAGTTACCCCTTCTTTCTTGCCCCCTTTGGCCAGTACTTCCCAAAGCGTGCCCAGGATCGAGTGGTCTCTAATGTGTTTTGGGAGCCTGTCTCTCATAACCCAGAGCCATTCCCCTACCGTTGCTGGGAGCAGGTGCTGGTTTTCTAAGTAGACCCACTGTTTGTCTGGGTCCTCTCGTAGGTGAGGCACTAACACCCTGAGTTGAGTTGCCCTATAATACATTTGCAGGTCAGGCAGGCCCACCCACCCTTTTCCTTTGGGAGGGTCAGCATCTCATATTTCACCTGGGGTTTTCGGCCCTGCCATATGAATCTCATGATACACCGCTTGGCCTCATTCAGAAGCTCCTCAGAGGCCTTGATCGGGAGCATTTGAAACCGATATATCACCCTCAGTAGAAAGTTCATTTTGATCGCGTTAAGCCTTCCCATCCATGACAGCAGCCCCCGGTTCCAGACCTACATTTCCGTAAATAATTTATCAAATAAAATGGGGATAGTTGGCTTGACCCAGGTGCCTGTCAGGCCTAACAGTATTGATTCCAAGATATTTCACTCCTTCCGTATGGATCTGGAGTTCCAGTGGTTCCAGTTCCTCCACGTTCCTAGCATGGTCGGGGGCGAAGGAGAAAATCACAGATTTGTTGATATTCACCTTAAACCCTGAGTGCCTCCCAAACTCCTCTGTCACCGTCATGGCTTCTGGGACCAAATTGGTGGGGTGTTTCAGGTGCAGCATGACATTGTCAGCATATAGCCCGAGTTTGAATTCCCTGTCGCCTACCTCAATACCCTTCACCTGGCTGGCCGTCCCTGAAGTATTCCGCTAACAACTCCATCGTAAGAGCAAAGAGCAGAGGGGACAGGGAGCACCCTTGTCTTGTTCCCCGCTGCAGCCGGATGGTGCGGGACAGTCATCGTTGGCCGTTACTCTGGCTAAGGGGCACTCATAAAGGGCCTGAATGGCTCACTGCACTCACTCGCCAAAGCCAAATTTCGGAAGCACCCCCTTGAGGAATTCCCAGTCCACCCGGTGGAACGCCTTTTCCGCATCTATTGCTACCAGGACCGGGTTCCCCATGTTCCCTACCACCTCCCTCATAAGGTGTAGAGTTTTACGCATGGCGTCTACCCCCTGTCTGCCCTGGATAAAGCCCACCTGGTCTGAGTGAATGAGTTTCGGCATAAGGTCCTCCATCCTCGTGGCAAGGATTCTGGTATAAATCTTGGTATCTACGTTGAGCAGGGAGATGGGCCGATAGGACTTACAGTCTTCCGGGTCTTTATCAGCCTTAGGGATAACTGTAATTAGTGCCTTCCCGAATGATGAGGGGGCCCTTCCCAAAGCCATGACACCCAAAAATAAGTCTGCCAAGATTCCTGAAAGCTGTCCTGCAAAAGTCTTACAGAAGCCAGCTGTATAACCGTCTTCGCCTGTTGTTTTCCCCAGTTCCTGTCCTGCTATGGCTTTCAGCACCTCCTCCTGAGTGATGGGCTGGGTGGCTGCTTTATCCCCCTTTTCGTAGTATTTTTGCTTTAACTTTTGGGGACTGGTTAGAACCTTCCCCATCTCGATCTCTCCCAACTCTTGGCGTTTCTCTCTTGCTTTTCCTTAATTTCTTTGTCCTTCCCCTATATCTTTTCCAGGAGGTGGATCTCTCCCCTAAAGTTTCGGGACTGGATGGCCCTGACCCTCTTTTTGGCAGCCGCCTCCCTAATAAAGAGACCCCTCCTTGTCGCTTTTGCTGCATCCGATACCATCCCCTTCTCCACTTCCCTTGTATCATTGAGCTCAAAGTAACTCCCAATGGCCTCTCCCATTTCTTCTCTGAACATCCCATCTCTCAGGAGCAGGTTGTTGCAACGCCACAGAGATTCCCTGGCCCTCAGTCCCGATATAGTTATGTCCGTCCCCACCAGATTGTGGTCAGACCAACTAATCGGCTGGTGTTCACAGCCGCCCACCCTGCTAAAGTACTGTTGTTCCAGGAAGATATAGTCTATCCTGGTTCTGGTGCTGTGGACCGCAAATAGAACGTGTAACCCCCTGTTGCCGGGTGTGTATCCCTCCAGACATCGACCAACTCCTGGTCGCACATGTAGTCTGTAAACCCACTGTGCGCAGATCCACCCGTGCTTCCTTAGGGGATGGATCTGCCATTATAGTCCATGTCCCTATCTGCCCACATATTAAAATCTCCACCACCAATGAGGAGACCTTCTGCCCTGTCCAGCACCTCCTGCATGTCCTCCCTCAAGAACTTCATCTGACGAACATTCGGGCAGTAAAGGGTTACTATAATTATCCTAATATTATCTAGATTCCCTGAGACCACCAGAGCCCTTGCATCCACACGGTGCCACCCCGTCGGCTCTGAGAGTCTAATCCTCTTGTGAACCAGGATTCTGATCCCACCTTTTTTGGCTGGCCCTGAAGCCCAGAAGGCTTGCCCAATATGGCCACCTGGAACGCGCCTCTCCTCCCCAGTCACTGTTCGTGTCTCTTGTATCAGGAGAATGTCTACTTTGAAGTTTTTCATTTCTTTCCCTAACAGGGAACGTTTCGAGAGCGAATTAAGGCCCTTCACATTCAGTGAGCCCACCTTGAGGACCTCGACCGGACCCCCTATCTCAGGACATGCCATCTGGAGCCATGACCTCTGTGCACTCGGTACTGCGTGGCCTCCAAGCTCTCCTCTGCCACCCAGGTCTGCCCATCAAATTGTTATGTCCCCCAACTCCCCAGTCCCCCCTCTCTCCCCTCTGGTCCCCACCCCCATTGCTTGGGACGCTCCCCGCCAAGGCAAGCAACTATGGGATAATGAATGCTACTTATCCATTGTCCTCAATAACACTGCACCTTCCCCTGGCGGGGGTTCAGCATCTTACTGTATCTCTTTACAGTTGTCTCTGGGCCTCTGTTATTCACTCCTTGTCTCCTCGGTGCAAGGGGGGTTTTCATTTTTTTGAACTATCCTTTCCCCTTCATCTTTTTCTTCCTGGGTCAGGGGCCATTGGGTTCCCTTGTGCGCTCTTGATGCTCTGCCTCCTCCTCCATCTCCTCTGCTGCTCTGTTCTCACTCTTGATGACCTGAAGCACCTGGAGTGCTTCTTTGCCGCTGGTCACCCTGTAGTCCACCTCTCCACGTTCGAAAGTCAGAGCGAAGGGATAGGACCATCTGTATCTAATATCATGTTCGGAGAGCCACAGCGTAAGCAGTCAACATTCCCTTCTACAAGCAAGCGTCAGTGCTGAGAGGTCTTGAAATACTTTGATTGTGTCTCCTTCAAAGAGGAAGCTCCCCAGCCGTTTCGCTTTCTTCAGCACTTCCATCTTCTCCCTGTATCTGAGGAAGCGGACCACGTTTGACCTTGGGCCTCTTCCCCCTCCGCCTCCACCTCTGTGAGCTCTCTCTAATTGTACTTCTTTGCCTCCTTCCAGGGTGAAAAGCTGATTTCTTAGGCCCTGCACTTTATGTCCAACTTGTGCCGCTGTTTGCCCTCTATGTTCCTTCACCCCAAGGATTTGCAGGTTATTGCGCCTTTCCCTGTTTTCCAGATCTTCCATCTTCAATAACATGTCTTCCTCCCTCATTTCCAAGTCGGTGAGGCATGTCTCATATTTCATGTCCAGGACATCCACCTGCAGGTGGTTGTTTTTCATGCCCTCCATTTTCTCCTCCAGGGTATCCACCCTGCCTTTATGATCACATATCGAGGCCTGAATGTCTTTCCTGATAGCTTTGAACTCCTGGAGGATGTCCTTGAGATCATTTTTGGTGAGCGCCGGTGCTGGTGTGTCTTCCCCTAACGTCATTTTGCTAGAATCCTTGTGGAGGCCTCCTCTGTGCTCCTTTGAGGCCTCCAAAAGTGCTTCAGAGATTGAATTCCCGGGGTGGGCGCCCCTCAGGTGGAAGGTAAGCTATGTGATTTCTCCAGGGTCTCTCCTGTGTTCTGTCTGGGTCTCCACGCCGGGTCCATGCCCTCCTCTTGGTATGCCCACCCTGATCTGGTCTTTTAATGCTTGTCTTCATTGACATTCTCGGACTAGTGGTCCAGGTGGCCGTGCTTCCAACATTTTTGGTGCCCGGCACTGCTTTTGCCTACTCGCAGATCCTTATCTACTGCGGTAGCGCCTCTGGTGATATGTCTGGGTCAGAGATAAGTGATAAGTTCTGTGTGAAGTCCAGCAGCCCTTGGGGGTGAGTACGATTTAGGGGGTGTCTCACCTCTGTGGGACTTCTCCTCTCCATGCTAAGTTTCAGGACTGAGTATGACGAGGGGCCTAAGTCGGACCCATGCGGGCCTGGAGGACTGTATCTGTTGAGCCAATTGTTGCGCCCCTCCGTATCCCCATGGGACCCTCCAGCCCTGTTTCCTCACCTCCCCAGGGCGTACCGGTGTTGTCGGGGTGTCTCCTGATCCTGTTTGTGTGCCGACATTGTCCCTGTCCATTGTGGGTGGGAGGGGTCCAGTATCCTCTTGGAGACTGAGTCATATCCCCAAATGTCCCTCAGCTTTGAGTGCGTGGTCTGACCATGGCTGTCGCCTCTCTTGACTCACTATCCTGTTCTCTTTCACCGAGATTGTAATGTGACCCCTTCCTCTTCGGGTGACAGTGAGTTGTTCTTGTGTCTTGGGTCCCAGGCAGGTGCCTCTTATTATTTGGATCACCTTCCGGATAGCCCTTTACCTACCGGTATCTCAGGTGGGTGCACTCAGTTGTAAGGTGTTGTGTGGGGCCGCTCATAGTGATATGGCCACTCTCTTGTGGCTTTTTCGTTGTGGCTGAGACTCCTTATCCTTTCCTGTACTCTTGTACGTCTGTGCCTGGCCCGGGCCCGTTCTGATGTACCGGCCGACGTGGGTTTGGCCTCTTTGTGTCCACTAGTGTGCTGGTTGGGGCCTCGGTTCTCTGTGTGCCGCTGTCCGGCTGTTACGGGTGCGCCTTTGCTGCTTCTCGAGGCCCCCTTGCAGCTGGTGACTCTGGATGCTCTGCTCCTGGATGGGACCCTCCACTATGGCCCACGAGGGGTTGGGATGACCCTGGGTGGAGGCGGGAGGGACAGGCCACAGCCCGCCTTAAAGTACACACTGGCCACATGTGTTAAATTGTTCCGTTCTCTCATGTTCTTCAGTGTGTGTTGAGCCATTTACGGTCCCATTCTTCTTGGGGGGTTAACCCAGTGACTCTCGGCAGGGCCGGTCTGGGCCCCCTGGGTGGGGGGGCACACTTAGTGGTCCGCTCACCCCTTTCCTAGACCTGATGGTTATCTTTAGGGCCCGGAACTGTGGGTCTATATTACAGTCGCCGTTCCTCGCACCGGTCGGACTGCCCCACTGGTGCAGCTGGTAGCCTGGGGTCTAGAAATTCCCTGGTGGTCCTAGTCTGCAGGTCGCAGCATCCGCCCAGTCTACCTCGTAGGGCCCTGGAGGGGCCGCCGCCCCGTGCCTGTCTCGGGCAGCGTGTCGCCCTCGGGGCTCTGCAGTCCCAAACGAGGTCCACCAATGGTACAGCCCTGGCCCTGCGGTTGGTGTGAAGGTCAGCGGTGGGTAGCCCGTAGATTCCCTTTGGAGTCACCCTGCCTGCTGTCAGGCTGGGTATGTCTGGTTCGGCACCGGGCTGACTGCAGTGCTTTTCCGGACGCTTCTGGGCGAATCTCAGCCGCTGCCCGCCCGGCCTCTGAGGAGCCGTGGGTTTGCTGTTCTTTTTGCAGTCTTCCGTACACTCTGATGTTGGTGGGGGGGTTGGTGTTTCGGTCTGCTGCCCTCATCAGGGGGCCCATTAGGGCAGCCGCCACGGGAAGTTGTGCCTCTGTTCCTTCTTCCGTTTGGGGTCCGCTGCTCTGCCCCACTCCGACATCACGTGCACAGGTTCCTGTTGTATTGTGCCTGTCTGAGGTGAGGTAGCTTGAGATGTCATGTGGAATGTTTATGTTTGGATGATGGAATATTCTGAGTGAGTGTTCTGTGTAGAGGCGGTTACAGCTGGCTGGCCTTGGGTGATGGGAGCCAGTGTTGTCACAGCTTATGTCCTTTATGTCTTCATGTGGATATGTAACTAAGAACTTGGTAATGAACTTACCTGAAGAAATCTTAAAGTGCCTAGAACCTGCTTTTTAACAATGGCGACGAGTCGGTCTTTGGTAACCTACGTGCCACAGGCTGATGGACTGAGGACCCTGCTGCGGGGGGTGCAGGAAGGACAAGCTTCTGGAGAAGGACAACACCGCCTCCAAAAACTGTAAGTCCCATCACCCAGAGTGCAGGGGGAGCCGGAGGATTAAAGCCCCATCTTTGGTGGGACTGGCACACATAAGTAGTGGGCAAGCTGGGCCCCAGGGAGTCTTCAGGGAGAATCCCTGACATGGCTCCCCAGAGCGCAGGGGCAGGAACAGGAATTGGCATAGCTCTCAACTCACCCGCTTTTGGCGGGTGTCACCCGCCTTGCAAAGGGCTGATTCACCCGCCAAGCCTCCTGCACGCCCATTCATTCCAATGGGCGTCTCACCCGCCAAAAACAAAATCGGGTGATTTCACCCGCCTTTGCGAGACAAATGGTTGAGAGCTATGGGAATTGGGCCCCATTGCAGAGGGATCAGCTCCAGGAGCAGGAAGGAGGACTGAGTCCCAGGGTTCAGGGGAAGTCCAAGAAAGAGGCCCCTTTTAGGATGGGCAGCTCCTAAGTAGGAGGCAGAGCTCTGACCTGGGGGCTGGAGATGGCGCTGGACCGGCAGGTGAAAGATAATAATGGCAATACTGGGACATTGATGTCGAAAGCAAACGCTGTACCTTGGACCTCCGTGAGATGTAATGAAGAGCTAGCCCACTAGGAGGAATGTGATGCTACTCTACATTTTTTTTTTAAGTTAGAATGGCAATAGAAAAAAAGAGACGCTGCTCTGAGTTTGGGAAATGGATGTGAATTTGACATGAACAAGGAGGACTGTTTGCCTGACTACACGTTACTCCCATGTGTTGTGCACTCATAGCAATGGGGAGCTGTTGTTTTAAATGGTGTCCTTCTCACGAGATAATTGCAGGCTTTGAAGTTATGGGAGCCTGGCAGCACCGTACTGTGCCTATCATGCACATCATGTTTTTGGGTGTCTGAAACTCTGGTGATTTATGAGCCTTTCGTGGCGAGGACTCCTGGGAAGTGAACGACCGTTGGCCTATGAAGCTCTGCATAGCCCTGCTGAGCAGTAGTGACTGATGATGTCACACATGCAGCAGGGGGAGATGGTGAAGCGCAGAATGTTCTTTGGAATGTGCTATTGTTAGAGCTTCGTATTATAAGTGCTGTTTGCCCTGAGGATGTAAAAGGGAAAGTACTTTAAGGAATCTGACGTTTGGCAAGACATGTGTCTTAGAAGGAAGGAAGCAAAATATGTGTGCAGCTATATTAAGGCAGGAATGAACAATGCTTAGAACATGGGAACCCTATGATACGAATCGGATCCAAGAGACATGGTTTGTTTAGGTGCCAAATGCTGTGGTCTCTGCTTGGCAAAAGAGACATTTTCGGCGGATTGTGATGCTGGCATGCCGCTCAGTCTCAGTTAGTGAGGCGACAGGTAGTGGCCAACAAATAGGGTGACATTTTTAGGTCATGACAGTATGGTGGGGTATAGTCTTGTGCAGAGAGTAACAGCCATAATGTTGGGTAGTTTGGAACTTTAATATACCTATTTAAAACTGACAGAGCATTTTGCATGTGCAGGATGGTGAGTGCCTTTGTGCGCTGTGAATCTGTATAATGGGGGCACTGCGAGGATGCAAATGAGTTCGTGTTTATAGAAAATATACATGCATCTTAAACGGAGCAGTTCTGATGGGTAAGTGAAACGGTGACAATATAGTGTGGTAATATGTGGTATTGAAGGGTATTTAGCATAATTCTTTTGAGGAATTGCAGGTTTCGAGTGCCAAGCACCATGGCACATGGACACTAATGTGCATAAATCGTTGCTGTTAGTGTACGATGGGTGGTATGTGTATGAGTGTGATAGCTTTAATCATTTTGAGGATTTTCTGCTATATTGCACATGTCAGTAGAGCCTGTGTAAACGGCTATGGACTCATTGGTTCGCTTAAGAGCCTGCAAATGGCTATGGACGTTTTAGTTCATAAAAGTGTTAATTTTGGGGATTTTACTTGCTATGAGCAACATGGTTTTGTATTCAAATGTGCACAACGCAAATGTTTGTAATGCGGTTTATGTATTGTTTATAGCATATGGTTGCAGCATTCTATGAATTTGGTATGTATGTTATGATGAATCTGACTCAGATATGTTGGAGAGAGTCAGTGAGTGTTGAGTATTGAGTGAACTCACATTCAGTATGGAAGTGTTGTAGTGTGAAATACATGGTTTGAATTGTTTGGGTAATGTCAGTGGGGTATATAGTTTTACTTACATTGTTTTGGTTTGGTTTGGGTGGTTACCTGATTCCGGTAAAAGTTGAACAGCAATGAGGCAATGAGGTTGTTCTGTGAGGAAGGTAGCGCCTCCTCTAGGGTTTTTTTTATCCTTCTCATCACATTGGACAGTAGGTAGCTGGTGGTAAAGGGGTAGCCGGGGACGCCTGGTAATGACCCGTCGGTATTGAGTGTGGTAAATCCTGAGATGATGAGTAAATTGTTTTCTATGTTACTTGTGGTATTTATTGTGGATTTCGTTGTATCCATGGGTTCAACAGCTTGTTTTGGGTTAGGATGGTTTCCTTGCTATAAGACCATTTAGTTTTTACCAGTCATTGATGTTGGCATTGGGAGTGTGTGGCCACCACTCCCAATGTGTTTGGAAGGCTTGTACATCCTGGTCTGGTGTAATGAGTATGGTATTAAGACCATGGGTGTTTGTGATCTCAGTGATGTTGTATGTTTCCACTTTGTGAATCCCTGTTGGAGTGAGGTTGTGATTGTCTTTTTGGAGGCTTTGAGGTCTCAGTTCTCTAGAGTGGCAGTCTAGAGGCCTGCTGGTGTTCCAGGGTGGCAGCCTGGACACCCACGTTGTTGTAGGCGGGGGCAGGTGGTAGGAGGTGTAGCAGTCTTGTGGTTGCTCGGGAATGTAGGTGAAGTAGCCCAGTTTCAGGGTTGGCCAGGTCCTGAAGTGAGAGCCCAGTTGCTTGTTTGTGGCAGGAACAGGCAGATGGATGACAGTATTTTTGTTATTGGTACATGGAATGTAGTTTATCAGGGTGTGATGTTTTGATGGCTGGGTTTGGCCGTGGAAGTGTCTGTCTGCCAGTTGAGTGTTACATGTGCGTATATCTTGGAAGGTGGTAGTTGTGTTGTTCTGGTATGTGACTTGTTCTGTGCATGTATGGATTAGTAAAGGAGGGAGGTGTGTTGTATTGTGCCTGTCTGAGGTGAGGTAGCTTGAGATGTCATGTGGAATGTTTATGTGTGGATGATGGAATATTCTGAGTGAGTGTTCTGTGAAGAGGGAGTTACCGCTGGCTGGCCTTGGGTGATGGGAGCCGGTGTTGTCACAGCGTATGACTTTTATGTCTTCATGTGGAAATAAACTTACCTGAAGAAATCTTAAAGAGCCTGGAACCTGCTTTTTAACAGTTCCTGGCTGGGGGCTGCGATCGCCCCTACCTCGAGTGTACCGAGACGCCCAGGGTACCCAATTGAGCTCAGGTGGCCTTCACCCCGCCGGGGGGAGAAGTAATGAAAGTAGGCCCAACGTCTGGTGGAGGAGAGACGCCTTCACGTGTCCATGCCGGTCCACGACCCCTAGTGGCCTCCATTTGGTTATATTTTTAATCCCTCCTGGTACCTCGCAGAACAAATCACGTGACCTATGGTGAGGGCAACTAGTCCCTGCTTTCTGATCTTTTCTGCCAGGAGTCTTGGGGTGGGGGCATTTGAATGCTATTACTTTAAGTTGTAACAGGGAAGGTCAGAGGCTTGTGCCCTCCTTCTTGTGGGATCGCTTTCTACAGAGAGCTCTCAACCCCCTCGTGGCCTTGCAGGGCGTATTCTTTATGGTATTTGAACACTGGCAACATGAGACAATGGCAGATCTATGAATCTCTGTGGCTCTGGCCTTTCTCACCGGTGCCCATGCTACGACCCATTCTTGCATGCAATCACCTACTGCAGCCCTGACTGCAATGCAATACTAGGCCTCATTTTTAATATGGCTGCTGTTATCCAAGATGGCATTTTGTTTCCCATGTATAGCAGGGCGGAAAACCTGCACCACCCTCCCAATATAATGATTCCAGTGGACACCCCTCACTCCCCTGCGCCTTCCCTGAGCTCCTACTGCACACTCCCAGGCCTATGTCTAAAGTGCTGGGGGTGGGGGGCTTTAGACAAGCACCCCTCCTTCCCAACAATAACATTATCTGAAATATCATTTATTACCACATCTGATTGGCATGTTTTTTTTAATATGTTGCAATGTTTTACGTACGTAAAGTAGGTTCTATTTGTAGATATGTACATATGTTTCTTTGAGTGGAAAAGAAATGTTGTATACATCGTAAAAATGCTTTTTTCAGTTTGGTATTATGGTCAGCAAATCGAAGTCAACTTCTTCAAAGGAAATTAAGAAAACAAGGGTAAATAACAAACTAGTTTGCTTTGGAGAAGTTTGTTTTTAAGTGGATATTTTATTAATATTATGTTTTTAGTTGGTAAATCGTATCTTTTGTATGTGTGCTATAAATTAAGCATGTTTTTCTTTAAATCTGTTACAGACCCAGGAGGAAGAGGCGCATAAATACCCAGACAACCACAGAAACTAATGATGGTGCTTGCCAAACGGATTTCACTATGGAGCAACTACTTTTTGAGGAACAGCATGGTCCAGTCAAGATTCAGAGTTGTGATGCAGATGTCCAATGGCCGGAATATGAATTTAATGTCACCAGCAAGCCATGGAAAGTAACCATGGATCAATGCTACATTGCAAATTGTCTCCCAGATGAAACTGAAGACACAGAAGATATATCGGAATTGCTTGAAGAGTCTTTGACACAATCTACACCTTCTAAAAAATGTCCACCAATGAAACATTATATTTTCCCTGTTCTCCCATTAATGCTGAAATATCACAGCCCAAAATAACTGAAGCACCTTTGCAAGTGATTGATCTCGAATTTGGTATTCCTAGTTTGGGGGACTTGTCTACCACCGTCGAATTGCAAACCACAGAACTGCAGGACAATTGGCTATTAAAGGAGCAATAATACATTGTATTTGACTGCAGCCTGCTAGAGATAATACAAATGTTTAAATGTGATCATAAATTACTTTGGAGGATATGAGGGGAGCCATTGGTGAATTTTACTTGTGTAGTCAAAGGCACCAACCTGAAAATCAAGGCCAGCTGTGTCCACCACCATAACACATTTTTATGGTCAGAACAAACTAGACTTGGAAAAGTGCCTGCTGGAAATGTACTGTGTTTATCTGCTTTGCTGTTCAGTGGATCAACGTTCAGTAACATTTCAAGCTTCTGTCAAGTTGTGGGACTTGAGTTCCTTGCTAAAATACAGTACTACAAATATCAGAAGGATTTCTTGTTCCATGCTATTAGCCAGGCCTGGAAACTCGAATAGACATCAATGTATAGTACACTCACTGGCAAAAGGGTCAGGCTTGCTGGTGACAGACAGTGTGACAGTCCAAGTAATTTCCACTAAATACTGCACTTACCACTTTCAAGACATGGAAAGTAAAGAAATAGTGAGTTTGGTCATCATGCAGGTGTCTGAATTTACATCTTCTGTTGACATGGAGAAACATGTTTTCGTTAAATCAATCAAACTTATGGAATCCAGGGGAATGCAAATAGATCTGATAGCCACTGATAAGTTGGAATAGCAAAGGCCGGGCGAGAGCAGTTCCCACACATAGAGTATCAATTTGATGTATGCCACTTTGCAAAGTCAATTTCTAAAAATATCAACTGCTAGTAAAAAAGGGTTCAGAAAACATTTTAAAGTGGTCTCAGTCTATCAGCAACCATCTTTGGTGGAGCTCAAAAACATGTGATGGATATGTAGAAATTCTACTTGAAAAATGGCGTTCATTGATGCACCATTGTTCCAACATACACTATTGGAGAGAAAACAAACATATCCACATATGTGGACATAGACCTTTGACTAAGGAGCATAAGAAGAAGTGGTTGGTGTCAGGTACCCCTCCTCACGTAGCACTCGAGAAAATTGTGTACGACAAAATGCTTTCAACAAACCTGAAGGAACTCACTCAATTCTGTGACACTAGATATTTGGAGGTGTTCCATAATATGTGCCTAAAGTACAGACCAAAAAGGTTACATCTTGGGATGGACAGTAGAGAGGCCAGAACAAGACTGGCTGTAGTTATGCACAACAAGAACGTTGGGAGGGAACAAGCAAAAACTGCAGGAACAACGGGATGCTTCATTACAACATGGCGTTTACAAAACAAAGAAAAAAGTGGGTGGCCAAGCCAATATTACAGGAAATGTATTTTGAATTTGTGAAAGATCTGAAATGTAATGTGCTTGCCATGCATGCGCATGGAATGGCCCTAGATTTTATTTCCGGGGCCCAGACTTTGCCACACAACATTGCAAAAGGGGCTTGTCCTCCCAAAAATGTCACAAGCAAGTTTCAATATGTTTCCCAATGTTTGGACACTGTATCGATTGCAACAATAATGTAATGGTATAACACTTGCAATGTTAGTGTTCAATAATGTATTTTTATTTACATTAATGGTTTAATTGTACAGTTCCTTTCTTTATATTGCTTTTTTATCTGTGGTTGATAAATATTAAAACCTTGTGATTGATAAATATTAAAACCTAAAATGTCAATGGTATTATTTGAAGTATGTGCTTTTATTTCAAAATCATGGAGAAACAAAATGTGATTGACATTCTTGATATTCTTTTCGATTGTCTAAATGTTTGTAAAAAAAATTGTAAAATGTTCATTACGACAAATAAAAATCATCTGTAAATAATGTGATCACCTCTTTGAATATTTAATATACAGCATAAGCAAGATGTAATATTGACATTGTTAGAATCTATTGTGGATACAGAACAATCATGGCCAGCCCATCGCTGACACAAACGTCAATGCTGCTTGCAGGCAGACTGTCACAGACATCCTCTTTGGCACTCCCTACCTGGACATATGAACTACCCACATGGTCTCTGTCCCCTCCCTTTCTCTTCGTCGCCCATTAATAGTCGCACCAGATGGGAAGTACTCTTGTCTATCATAATGGCACTGTCATGACCCTGGGCTCTCAGCCCAACCTCCTCCTTATCGATAGTCCTCTTCTGTCTCTCATCAACTTCCTCCCTGATCCCACGTCTCCTCTGTCTGCCTGCCCTCTTGCCCCTTCTCCACCACTGATGGGCGTACTACATCCCTGTACCCCTGCTCGCAAAGACCCTCAAAGGTGGCAAACAGCTTCACCTAGCTACCTCAACTTGCGCTCTGCTGCTAAACACTCCTCTGATATCCATCTTCTTCAAGACTTTGACCTGGACATTCTCGGTCTCACTAAGATGTGGTTCGCTGCAAGCTCTGTCACTGCTTTTAACACACTCCTTACTGGGGGCTTCAACATCTACTCTAAGCCCAGACCTAACCTGTCAGAGGGCGGAGTGGCCTTTTTGTTCCCTGAATGGGTGCCTGGTACTATCATTCACACTCATACCCACTCTTCCTTCGAATGCCACGTCTGCAGGATGGTGACTGTCCAACCCTCTGGTTGACCCTCACCCCATGCAACCCATGCAATCCCTTGCACGTACACTCATGGCCTTCTCTTAGCAGTCACCTAGACCCTGTTGCTGTTCCCACAACCCAGCTCCACCCTCCCACCCAATTCTACACTTTCACCTCTTTACCCTGCACTTCCTGTTAGGCAGATTTATAAGCAGTACCCTTTGGGAACACCACACACAATTAATACTACAAATGACAGTGCAATTTCACCTTTGGTACAAGCCTGTACTACACAGTTAAAGTGGTGGCAGTAGCAGAGCAGCTAGACTTATCTCAAGAGTAAGTGAGCAGTATCAAATAGTTACACAAAAGACAGGAATTACTATGATTCAGGCAAACACTGACTCAATGTTTTCAAGTAAAAGAATATACATTTATTTCACTCTTCAGTTGTATAACATTACACTATTCTAGGCAGTCTAACCACACTCTTAATGCACCACACCACTTCCCTTAAATTCCAGACAAGTTAAGCTCACAAAATGAAGTGGGAGCAAAATGGCACTCCAGCAATTTAAAAGGGAGGGAAAGACAAAAGTTAACAGAAATGGATCCACACCAACTGGTACTCAGGGCAAGCGAACAAGAGAGACTAAAATGATAAAATCAGATAGAATAAGCTTAGGGCCAAAGTCAATGGTTCAAAAGTCTTTTTCTCAAGATAATACAGTTCAGGGTAGTTTGCGTTAAAGTTCGTGGCACAGTTTCTGGATGAGGTTGGTTGGTAGAAAAGTTAGTTCAAAGAGAAGAGAAGGACAAGCACTCGGATTGGAGAAAGATTTCAAACACTTTCACTGCGGCTGAACGAAACACACAACCGAATTTGCAAAGTACATTAAAATGGAGAGGGAGCTGTAGCTGAGGCAGAAGTTCCTGGTAGTTCCTGCAGGCTCACGGTTCCTGAAGTGACTGTTGGACTGATCTGAAGTAGGAAGACTGGAGGGTCCTGCACTACCCAGGGAAGAAACCAGCAGCAGAGCACAGCAACAAATAAAAGGTGCGCTCCTTAAAACCCAAGCAGGGTCCAGCCTTCCTGGCTATCCGGCCCACTGTAGCTCTGTACAGCGAATTCGACCAGAGGAGGGGTCCTGGCTTGCAGTTTCGGTGAACTGGTTGGTCCCACCAGCTCAAGGGATGAAGTTTCCTGGAGGATCTTCTCTTTCATCGGATTCTGGAGATTCGGACCTGCAGCAGGGCTTCACCGGGTGGTTCAGTCGTTGTAGGGGTCCTCTTCTTCCAGTTCCTCGTTGGTTCTTTCGTTCCGGTGGCGACTCTGCTCTTCCAGTCCCAGAGACCTGCTTTTTATGCAGTATTCCCCCATTCATACAGCCTGGCTGTCAATCACACAGCAGGGTGGCCGGCCTGGCAAGGCCAGTCCCCTTAGCCAATCGGACAAGAGTGTGACTAGGGTTACCAAGGGAACCCATGGCAGGGGTCCTAAAACCGCTCCCTCACATCCTGCTTACCCAGCCTAAAGGAGGGCGCAAACAAGCGTTGAACAAAGGGACCAAACCTGGTTTGGCACGAAGAGTAAAACACGAGAAAGACTTTAACAAAATGAAATGGCGAATAAATCCGGCCGAGCCAAATATAAAATGTATTTGGTCAAGCGGGTTTATGTTTGAGGCTAATATAATAGCCTAAAACATCACCACGTTTATGTAAGATAATCGTGGTAGAAAAGTTTGGGTAGATACTACTGCCAGCAGCCAAGTCTTAATGTAAAGGGAGCGAAACAATTCCCCAAGAAGCACAAACAAAAAGGAATAAGAATGAACCCTTTCCAATACTCCATGGAAGATGGGTGTACTGGGTGTGTGGTTTAAAGAGACTAAGGTAAAGTTAATGGCAACTTTACCCTTTTCTGGGGGACTGTAGTCAGCCCCAGAAAATGGAGTCAGTGGGATGTCTAAAAGACAAACCTGCATCACTGCACTAAAGGTGCTGTGTAACACACATGAAAAATATGGTGCCCTGGAGTAGGTGAGGCTCCAGTGCCCAAGATCAGAAAAGTAGAAACACACATAGAAAAACACACGTAAGAGTGGTAAAAAGGCTCACAATCTTACCAGATGAAAAAAAAGTCCTAGAAATCCAGCAAAGCTGCTGAGGGACTCAGTAGATAAGGGAAAATAACCATTTATGAGAATTCTCCCTAACACTTCCCTTCCCACACTAACACTCTGCATTTCCCCAGCCGGCACTCCCACCCACCCATCTTCATTGCACTTCTTATTAATGCACTTGCACAATCCAAATATCACAGGGCCTAGTAGGACCAGTATTGTTATCTTTCTCCCTTGACCCAATCCTCCCCCCATTTCAGTCTTGTTGCACCTTGAAACCCTTTTAGTTGTATATGCGCATTACAAACACCTCAAAAAAATAAATAAAATACAAACAAGGATCGACAGAAACAATAGCTATTAATTGTGTGGTTGATATTAATCAAGCCATCTTATCAGGCAGAAGTCATAGGGGCGCTAATGTTTGTACATAGTAGCCCAACTACAATAGCCCACATAGCTTGTTGACCATTTGCTTGCAACTCACCACCTGCCATTGCCCTGGTTTGCACGTAGATCACATTTATTTACCATTCATGTTATGCAAGACACGAGAAGAAGTTGTGGTTGTTTATTTGTTGGTAATTGTATATATGGAAACTACCCACCAACAACTGAGCTAAAGACACTCAGTGAACTTGACAATTATTGTACAGGCATATGGCACATTGATCTAAACTTTGATGTATAGTTAAAATCATGGAAGAATAGGTAAATGCATGGAACGTTATTCTGTGAATATGGTAATGCAGAGTGTGGGATATATTGACCCACTCAACAGCATTCACCACATCACCCAGCTGCATTTGTGCAAGAAAAAGCAACCTGTCTGCGCTGGCTCCTGTGAGCACCAGGTCCTCAGAACTGCATTTTGGCAGCAACAAGAAGATGGCTGCACCATCCTGCCTAGCACACTTGAGGCAAAATGGAACAAGGGGACACACTGAAAAAGTATGCCAGTGTGTTACGTCTCCTACACCTAACAACCCCTCCGCGGTTGCCACGCCCCCATCCTCGGCCTCTTGCCGTCCCACTCGCTCACATACACACCCGATTGCACGCATATTCAGGCGCCCATTCAGTCATCATACCCGGGGGTTTTCCCATACACCTGGCACTTACCTTCCCTCCCTCTCCTGGCAGCTACACTGGAGGCTTCCATGTCACCAGGGTGCCCTGAATGGACCTCGGAGGATCCGCGCGTCGCGCGTCACGTGACTCTCCATTTCCATTGCAGCAATACTTCCGTATCACGTGATCTCTGTCATCCCCATCATGTGATACGCCTTCCTTGGATAAAAGTGTCCGGAAGTCAATGAGCGTCGCTTCACAGCTGTTTCCACCTGGATTCCGTGACGCTCGTTTCATTGTTGACTCTACGGATTTTTCTCGACCACGTTTTCTGTACCACGGATTGCCTTTGCCTTGCCCAAGTATTGACTTTGGATCACCAGTTGCCGGACTACCTTACTACAATGGATTCCTAGTGCCTTTGCCCCTTGTTACCTCGTTTTGCAACTGTTGGTTTTCTCGCTGCCTGACCCTTGGACTGTCCCTGGTTTGCCTCACGGATTTGTTTCTTGTCCTGGATTCTTGGCCTCTGGCCTTCACGCTGGGCGCTTGCCTGTCTGCATACCCACCATCTGCCCTCAATCACTTGGGGAATTCCCAACACCTCCCTGCTGTTATTGGACATCTTTGCCAACACATTAGGTAAGCCATTTTGGATCATTTCCCTGGGGCTCTACTCTTGCCAACTGCTTTGTGCTTATCCTATAACCTATTGCCTTACAGCGTTCGAGGGGTCCATTTCCGGCGGTTTCCGAGTCCAGGCCTACAAACCACTTCACCTGTGGCCTCAAAGACCACACAGGCAGTATTTCTGGTGTTGTCTGTGCGGTACTTGGGGACGGAGGTATCCTTACTCTGCACGACCATCAAGTCTGTAACAGACTGTGAAGCCTCTGGCCGTTGGAGTATGGATCCCTCCGCCGGGGACCCCGTGACCGCTTTAATGCAGGCCGTAGCGGCTCTCAGGACTGACATGGCCACAGCCACAGCCGCCATTCATCACCGCCTAGACCTCCTACACAGTGCACATCATTCCCCATCTGCGGACATTGAGCTTAGGGATGACACCCCTCCTGTCCAGGCCACACCTGCTCCCGCTCCTGCCCCTGTATTGATCCCAACCTCCTCTCCTCTTGCTGCCCCAGAACGCTTTCAGGGAGACCCACGGACCTTACGCACCTTCATAAATCAATGCAGGCTCCATTTCTTGTGCAGACCTCAGGCCTTCCCTGATTCGGTTACGAAAGCCGCTTTTCTCTTATCTCATCTATCAGGCATAGCGGCCACTTGGGCAAATCCGTTCTTAGAGGGCAAACATCCCGTATTGTATGACTTCGAGCTTCTAGTCACAGAGATGGCTAAAGTGTTTGATACCCGCTACAAGGCCCAGGCAAGAGACCTGGAACTATTGGACCTTACACAGGGTAAACAAACATTGATCGAGTACATCACCCGGTATAACCAACTCGCCGCTGAAACCTCTTGGCCTGAGGAAAAGAAGGCGATCGTGTTTTACCGAGGACTCAGTAGTGCTATGAAAGACGCCCTTTCAGTGGTCCCTGCCCTTCCTTCTGTTTTCACAGACCTTGTAGACCTTGCCCTACAGGTGGGCGCCCGCAAATCCGAACAAAGGATGGAATCCACGTTTGGGCAGCCATCTCTAGCACCACCTTCCGTCGGTTCCGAGCCCATGCAAATAGGCGAAATCCGCAGTCCCATAACACAGTCAGAACGTGAACGTCGGAGAACCAACAACGCTTGTTTCTATTGTGGTCTAAACGGACATTATGTAAAAGAATGCCCCCGCCGACCGAGAAACAAAGTGCCGGATTTTCAGAAGGCTCGCCCATGATACCGGGGGCACCGGCGAGCCCATTCACGACCCCCGCTGACCCTGCATTTGGTCCTATCAGACCTGTTACGGTACAAGCCCTATTGAAACCCACCAGAGACATCATTCACGTTGTTCAGATAGTGATAGACTCCGGAGCCACGGGTTGTTTTATGGACATTGCGCTAGCACATCGTCTTAACCTACCTCTGATCCAAAAGGATCACCCCGAACCGGTACAGGCTGTTGATGGCACTTCTTTAGCCTCCGGTCCGATCAAGCATCAAACCGCACCGTTGGAGGTGGTCATACAAGGTACCCACAAGGAAAACTTGTCGTTCGACCTCATTACCACACCCCAGTTCGGGGTCATATTGGGAATACCCTGGTTGAAACACCATAATCCGTTAATCAACTGGGGTACGGGACAAGTGCTATTTGAGTCAGAAGAATGCCAACATTTCTGTCTCATAGAACCTGAGTCACCCTCATCTCCTGCCTCTATTCTCGGTGCTATGGCTTCCTCCCATATCAGTGACACGGCACCTGACGGCACGTCAGCACACACCGTGGGAGCCGTTATGGCAGGCATTCCCAAGGAATGCCACATGGTCTTTGATAAAACCGTAGCGGAAGGCCTACCTCCGTATTGGCCCTATGATTGCCCTATCGACCTCCTGCCAGAAGCTCCCATACCCAAGGGAAGGGTTTACTCGCTATCACCATCCGAGGAACAAACCCTAAAGGACTATATCCGGCCGTCTTGCTCTCCGGCTGCTAGTCCTATATTCTTTGTACCTAAAAAGGAGGGTGATTTGCGCCCATGCGTGGATTATAGACGATTGAATTCCATCACAATAAAGAACAGATATCCTATCCCTCTTATTTCCACGCTCCTGGATAGACTGACTAAGGCATCGATCTATACCAAACTAGACCTAAGAGGGGCATACAACCTGGTCCGTATACGGCGCGGTGACGAATGGAAAACCGCGTTTTGTTCCCGACAGGGATTGTTCGAGTACACCGTAATGCCCTTCGGGCTTTGTAATGCACCTGCAACGTTTCAACGTTTCATCGATGACATTTTTTCTGATATCTTGGATACGTATGTGGTGGTCTATCTGGACGACATCCTGATTTTTTCTTCCTCTTTGGAGGACCATGTCTCTCATGTCAGGGAAGTCCTATCACGCCTAAAGAAGAACACATTGTTTGCCAAACCCGAAAAATGCTCGTTCCATGTTAGAGAGGTGGACTTCCTGGGTTTCCATATTACTCCTGGGGGGCTATCGATGAATCAATCCAAGGTCCGTGCTGTCACGGAATGGCCAATCCCTGGCAACACCAAACAATTACCATCTTTTATCGGCTTTGCTAATTTTTACCGACGATTTATAGTTGGGTTTTCCTCCATTGTGTCTCCCTTGACAGCATTAACTAGCCCTCTTGTCCCCTTTTTCTGGACCTCCATACACCAGAAAGCGTTTGACACTCTCAAATCTAGGTTTGTCTCAGCCCCGGTGCTGCAGCACCCTGACCCAGACTTACCGTATGTACTAGAAGCAGATGCCTCCTCGTTTGCCCTAGGTGCCGTGCTGTCCCAACCATGCCCTGCCACGGGCTGTTTACATCCGGTTGCTTACCATTCACGGAAGTTCTCCGCAGCCGAATCCCACTACACGGTAACTGAGAAGGAACTCTTGGCCATAAAGGATGCCCTCCAGGTATGGCGGCACCACCTCATGGGGGCAAGGCACCAGACGATAGTGTACACAGACCATAAGAACCTCCAGGACTTGGCCTCGCTCAAATGCGCAAATAGCAGACAGGTGCGTTGGCACTTGTTTTTTGCTGCTTTTGACTTTGTGGTTAAGCACAGACCGGGTTCGGTCCATGGCAAAGCTGATGCTCTTTCTCGCTCCCCTGGGGGGGAAACGCTGCCTCTGTTCCCGGACACGGTTTTAGGAAAGGGCCATGTCATATGTCTATGTACCCCATCCCCGCCCATGCTTACTACCATCAAGCAATGGGTTTCCCAACATCCACATATACTCAATGAATGGGATATCGTACTGCAGGAGGGGTTACCATTCGTCCAGGGTAGATTGTACCTTCCCACGAGCGACGTCCGCAATCAGGCGCTTGCTTGGTCCCACGACGCGGCTATCAACGGCCATCCAGGGCAGCAACGTACCCTTGAGTTGTTACACCGATGGTGTTGGTGGCCATCCATGAGACGAGACATAGATAACTATGTTAACACCTGCTCAGTATGTGCTCAATGTAAGGCTCGTAGAGGACGTCCCTTGGGTTTACTCCAACCACTACCTGTTCCCCCCAGGCCCTGGCATACCATCTCCATGGATCTTATCACAGACCTACCACGCAGACAGGGTTATGATACCATTTGGGTTATAGTAGATTCCTACACCAAAATGGCCCGCTTCGTCCCCTGTACCGGCATTCCCTCAGCCCCGACCCTCGCCCGTCTGTTCTTTAAGGCTGTTTTTTGTCTTTTCGGTCTTCCGCAGGTTATTGTATCGGACCGTGGGTCGCAGTTTACTTCCTGCTTCTGGCGTGCCCTCACCAAGCTCTTAGGCATTGATGCTCACTTTTCCTCTGCCTATCACCCAGAAAGCGACGGGCAGACGGAGAGAGTAAATCAAGCCCTGGAACAGTACCTGCGTTGTTTGACCCTCCAGTATCAGGATTCCTGGTATAACCTACTCCATCTCGCTGAGTTTGCATACACCAATGCCCGACATTCTGCTACGGGTTTCTCTCCCTTTTATTCTATGTACGGCCAACATCCCCGCACTCTCCCATTACCTGATCTCACTAGTGCCACTCCTGCCGCTAACGCCTGTGTTCACGATCTGGCCGATGTCCATGCCCAAACCCTTGTCCATCTTCATGAGGCACAGGCGGTTATGAAATCAAAGGCTGATAGGAAGCGGACGGCGGCCCCTGACTATCACGTGGGTGATCGGGTATGGTTGTCGACCCGGCATTTACGCATCCCCGGTTGTCGTAAACTGTTGCCTCGCTTTATTGGTCCCTACAGAATCACTCGCGTTCTGAACCCTGTTGCTTTTCGCCTTGGGGTCCCTTCTGCCTGGCGGCTCCACCCGGTTTTTCATACTTCCCTCCTCAAGCCCTGTCTTGCTCCTACCCGTATCACTACACCTCCTGCTCCTGTTTCGCTATCCACCCCTGATGAGTTCGAGGTCAATGCCATCATGGGTTCTCGTCTTCACAGGGGGCGCCTTCAGTATCTCGTTGACTGGGTGGGTTATGGCCCTGAGGATCGCTCCTGGATTCCCTCCTCTGATGTCCATGCCCCTCTCCTTGTTGCTCGATTTCATAGGGACTGCCCTGCCTGCCCACGAGGTCGTGGGCCGTTGAGGGGGGACTCTGTTACGTCTCCTACACCTAACAACCCCTCCGCGGTTGCCACGCCCCCATCCTCGGCCTCTTGCCGTCCCACTCGCTCACATACACACCCGATTGCACGCATATTCAGGCGCCCATTCAGTCATCATACCCGGGGGTTTTCCCATACACCTGGCACTTACCTTCCCTCCCGCTCCTGGCAGCTACACTGGAGGCTTCCATGTCACCAGGGTGCCCTGAATGGACCTCGGAGGATCCGCGCGTCGCGCGTCACGTGACTCTCCATTTCCATTGCAGCAATACTTCCGTATCACGTGATCTCTGTCATCCCCATCACGTGATACGCCTTCCTTGGATAAAAGTGTCCGGAAGTCAATGAGCGTCGCTTCACAGCTGTTTCCACCTGGATTCCGTGACGCTCGTTTCATTGTTGACTCTACGGATTTTTCTCGACCACGTTTTCTGTACCACGGATTGCCTTTGCCTTGCCCAAGTATTGACTTTGGATCACCAGTTGCCGGACTACCTTACTACAATGGATTCCTAGTGCCTTTGCCCCTTGTTACCTCGTTTTGGAACTGTTGGTTTTCTCGCTGCCTGACCCTTGGACTGTCCCTGGTTTGCCTCACGGATTTGTTTCTTGTCCTGGATTCTTGGCCTCTGGCCTTCACGCTGGGCGCTTGCCTGTCTGCAGACCCACCATCTGCCCTCAATCACTTGGGGAATTCCCAACGCCTCCCTGCTGTTATTGGACATCTTTGCCAACACATTAGGTAAGCCATTTAGGATCATTTCCCTGGGGCTCTACTCTTGCCAACTGCTTTGTGCTTATCCTATAACCTATTGCCTTACAGCGTTCGAGGGGTTCATTTCCGGCGGTTTCCGAGTCCAGGCCTACGAACCACTTCACCTGTGGCCTCAAAGACCACACAGGCAGTATTTCTGGTGTTGTCTGTGCGGTACTTGGGGACGGAGGTATCCTTACTCTGCACGACCATCAAGTCTGTAACACAGTGTGATTTGAAACCTATAAATGGAATCAAGTTAACAGGCAGCCCTGCATTGCTGCAAAAGCCAAAAATCCCCTTCAAAATGAAATATTTTCACCCTTTAAACATGCTGTTTTGACACTAATTCCCTCTGTTCATTCTGAAACCTCTGTGTTTCAAAAGGCCCTGTCATGCCCAGGATATTTCACTGTGCTTCACCAAGATCAGGCATAATTCCTGAGTGACAGGCCCAGTCAAACCAACTCTCAGAGAAATCAATAAGCAACACACACATTTATTTCTTTCCAAATGTAAACCGGCTCAGCAGTTCAAAGAGACTTTAACTCTCTGAGCAAGGTCAAGTGTAAATATATATATGCTTTAGAAAAAGCTCCTGCATTCAAGGACATGACTACAGCTGCAAAGACAGTGTGGGCATCCGAGGGAGCTACCAAACTGAATTTAAAGAAAGAAATGCTAGCAGTTTTAACACATGTGGAAAAATGGGCTTTGCTGAATGAAGAAAAAAATGTGTCTGTTTTAAAATAAATTGTTGCAATAAAGCCTGCTTACTTGGCAATGTAAAGGGATTATTGTAGTGGTGATAATACACACATAGGCTATATTCTTTCACAGGTTTGTTTAATTCAGGACCCAAAATAAGAATTTAAAGAGTTTCAAAAACATGGGCTGGATTTGTAAGCTCTCAGAAAAACCAGTCACTCCAATTGCCAGCCATGAAACTTCCCCAAGGAAGCGAGGCACACCATAAATCCAGGACACGTAAGTGAAAATTGCCAGGTTGAAAAACTTTGAATGGGCCAGGACAAAGAAAGTTCACACGCTCGTCAGACATTTGTCTGTGCTCCAGGCTGGGACAATAGAAGTCCTGGGACACTAACCTGTCAAGTGTAAGAGGCCATAAAACCTTCAATTAAGATGGGAAACCCCCTTGCCTTGAAGGAAATGACAGTTGCTTGCAGTTGGGAAAAAAAGGATCTAGTAACAATGGACTGCCTTTTGGTCACAAAGACTATTTTATAAATAAACTTTAAGGACTTTTTATCTCTGCAGCAAACATTTGTAAAAATTTAAAAAGTTCACAGTTTCAAATCTAATTTTACGGGCTTTCTTTTAAAACTTGGTAGAACTCATTGCTGCATAAGGAACAGAAGTTGCATAATATGACAGATTCCAAGGAAAGTATTCATGTTGCAAACATACAATGTTGTACATACGTCCCTGGGGATAATTTGCATCTGTGTATAAAATTGTGGAATTTTAGGCCAAATCTTTCATGTTTAAAATTACCAAAATGTATCAGAAGGGCGAAACAATGTCGCACAGACTGGAGGGTTGGACTGATATGTGATGCACATAATATGTAACCTGTGTGTATAATTTGCCAAGAGATTGCAATTGTAGAAATGTATGGTTTTGGCAAAATCCAATTTTAAGTAAAGTAAATGTGGGAGTTCTTAGACATTGTAAAACTCACCTCATAAACCTGACATAATTCCCTTGGAAATCCAACAATTTGAGAGCAAGGCAGAGACTAGCAACCCTGCCCAATCCAAGTAGTTTAGGGGCGTGCGTAGTTCACCCTGCCCGGCCTCTACCTTGATGTCATTTTGCACTATAAATAAGGGTCCCTGACAAGACCCTAGACAGACACTCCAATTTGATTTCCAGCACCGGCATTCTGTTCTGTTCCATCTATCCAGACTCCAGATCCCAACTACAATGCCAAGCACTGCTGATCCTGCTCCAGCAAGGCTTACAATATAAACAAAAACCCACTAATCTCCCATTAACAGGAGACAACTGTAGTACTTTTGGCATACTGATCCAGATTGTCTTGCTGCCACTCACTGCATGATGCTGCCATCCTGCTACCCTGATGACCTATATTATCCAGTAACCACAATTGCCAGTCGGGAATTGCTACCAGGTAACCAGTCCTTGCCCATCTGATCCTGTCCACTGATTTTTCCCGGCTGTTCTTTGTTAGACCAAATCCATGTGGTGACCAGAACACTGACTCTCCAAAATCCGAAAACCTAAAAAGTGGACTGTGAGTATCAATAGGAACTGTAAGGAATGAAGGGGCGAATTAGCCCCCCCCATACATTGTACACGAGATGAACCGCTTGCTCTTGCAGTAGTGGGGGACGCCTCCATTGCCCTTCTGTTTAAGGCCTCAGCTGGAGTAGAGGTGGGACTATTGCAAGACACACTTGGACTCCATTTTGTGTACCCTTGACTCCATCTTTGGACTAGGCTGCGATTCGGCACTACAAAGTCTGCTCTCCCCTCAGCAGCACCGCGCACAGCAAGCATCAACCACCCCCACCTTTTCTGTGCAGCCCAAGTCCCTTTCTCACGGATGCGCTGAAGCAGACTGCAACAATTAATACTATGTATCATATTATTCTTCCTCTGAGATCACTGACCTGTGTGTGAACCAGCCTGAACCATGCTTGTAGTTCATCCATCTCCACAAACCTGCTCCCCCACCCCTCACCCCTGCCATTGGAAAATGACTGCTTGTGTAACCATGTGCCCTCCTAAGGTATTCTCTTGATGTAACAGAAGTGTGCCCCCACTGTGTTGACCACCCCCTGAGTGCCCCCAATAAACTCAGACCTCTGCCACAGTATATCCTGTCCTAAACTAACATGTGTCACTCTGCCCCCCTTTTCGCATAGATGTGCCAGACCAGCCCAGTCCCCAGGTTATCGAAGAAAAGTAAGATCCCCACGTCCTTCACCTTATGAGTGACACAATGTGAAATTATGGAGTTTTTGTATGTACAACCTGTAAGCCTCTAAGATTTAGTCAGCAATATACTGATTGTCATTGTTTATTGTATGCCAAGATTTAGTCTCTTTGCCAGTTTAGCTAATTTCAACCGCATCTCCAGCTGATCCGACATTCACCCCACCGGGACAAGGCCAGCCGAACCACGTGAGGTTCACCCTCCCGCCAAAGGAGCAGCCAATCCTGAAGAAGCAGCACCTACAGACACCTATGCCCTGCCGCCTTGTATCCAATCATAATGTACTTTGTAACCCCCTATAGCCGACGTAACTGATAACGCCTTTTGCCCATATAATCGATTGTAAGTGTAATGTTTGCCAGGCAGCTCACAGGGCAGCAGAGTTCTCTGGATGCCTGATTTTACATAAAATTTTGGCAACCTTGCAACCTGTTCTCTTAGCCTCATTCCCTACTGGGATGTGTCTTTTATTCTGAGTTTGGTATTCGGTAATTTGGGGAATGAGCACTTTCATTTGGTGATCCTGACATGATTGAGACGGTGCGCCAAGAGATGCCCCCGTGCCGTGCGGCGAGATCCGGGACGCCGTCAGCAAAACCATTGCCTCCGCGGTTAAACAGTGTGCACACAAAACAAAAGGTTCCAAGGGTCCCCGTCATCTTTGCGAATACCCTACTGCTCACCAAGGCGGGTCACGGCTTGCTTGGTGTGTGGCCCTGATTGCGGATAGACCATTAATGGAGGCTCTTGGACCACCACGGATACATGAGCACCGGTTGCAAGATTCTTAAAGAGGGGAAAAGTATGAAGTGACTGGTATAAGGGTAAAAAATAAGATAGCAGGGGGGAGTCAGATTGTGAGGTTTAGCGTCTGTGTGCATGTAACTGATAGGCTTTTTCTCTTCTTTTCTTTGTATGGCCATTAGGCTTGGAAACAAAGGTAAAGGAATACGGGATCATAGCTCCGAAGGGGGGTAGAAGGCGGTGCTGCGTAGCATTGTCTTGATCAGTGCTGGGAATAAGTGGAGGCAAACATCTGTAGAAGTCTCATATATTGAGTAGACTCGAAATAGTATTTTAGAATATTCTTTTTCTGTGTGACTAAGGACGGGTGTAGCGGATAAACCACAGGGGCTCGGGTGAGGGGAGTGAATGAAAAAATATATCAAGGGAGAAGGTAATTAAAATAGGCAACGGTGTAGGGAGCAGTAGAGAAATAGTAAATGTTACATGTTGTCAAAGTCAAATGTATCGGTCTGTCTAAAAGTGGATATGTAATAATGTCATTTATGTAGGAGTATTGGTGGAAAGTAGATCGTTGTGCTTCCTGAAAAGGTGTAAGTAAAAAGGTTGTTGTGGTTTTATCTTAGTGTGGGACAGAAAAGCAGCAATAGAACAATTGTAAGTGTCTTCCCAACTGCACTGTCTGACACCCTGAGCACCCAAGCAAACACGCAGACAGAACAGGGAGTAATGGAAGGAGACACCCCGTTAGCACATATTTGTCGGCACCTCCCCCTATACAGCTAGAAAATACAACCGTACCATGACCAGTGGGCTACGGAAATAAAAGGAGAGGGATCAGCCCAGATATGGCCAGAAGGAGGCTGCTTTGATAACAGAGTACTAGATCTTCTAACAACCCACCAGCTAGCCAAGTACTGAAGTAAACAACTTCAGAACAGACGTGAAATATTAGATTTGTGGAGGATATTTGAAGACGCCTCCCCCAGTAAGTATCCAACCAAAGGCACCGATGGCCCTGGCGGGAGAAGAGGGATAACGGTAGAAGCACCCACCACAAAAACAGGGGGAAATGACCTCACAAGGCTCTATCCACTGTTAACTAGGCCCGCTGCAGGGTACAGTGATCCAATGTATGTACCCACGCCGAGCGCACAAACCACCCCTGCAGCCACAGCTCCACCCTGTATGATCCCCACAGTTTATATGGACCAACTAGGGTCCCTCCAGTACACTTAGCACGCCTCTCTGGGGATCTAGAACGACAACTTGCCAGCACACAAATGGAATTGACACAATTACGAGCGTTGTATGACAGGGGACTAATGTTGCCCGGAGGAGGGGAAGCGCCGCCCAGCGTAGCAAATGAGTTGACACCCCCACCCAGTGTAGCAGGTGGGTCTACACCGTCGCCACTGCCACAAGGCAACATACCTAAGGGGCCAGAAAATGAGTGGAAATAAGTAGAGTTTTTCTTTCACTTGAATGACAAACCAATAAGAATTGTGTGGGCAGAACTTGCAGAGAGCCAGGAAGGGGAAGGACAAGGAGGTGAAGATTCGGTTAGAGGGATAGATGAAGTGTGGAGTGATCTAGATGAGTATGAGGAGGGGGCGGCAGCAGCAGGACTATCGCTCCCATTACGAGAGGACCCTGAATAAGGGGGAGGGATGGAAAGGTGGCAGGGGAAGCTGAGGAGCAGGCTGGGAAACATGTCACTAAGCAAGACTAATAAAAGACCGGTAAGTAAAAAGGGAGGAAAAACAAGACTGCAAATGCCCCTTATACACAAAGGAGCAGGGCGACCTCATTACATACCATGGGCACAGATGGACAAAAACAACCTGGTGAAACACCTCCCTCCACTCTCGGGTGGGGCGGGAAGTGGATACACGCATTTGAAGAGAATACAGCTGGAGTGCCCATAGCCATAGGAGATGTAAAGAGTTTGCTGGTATCTGCATTGGGAGATCAGGCAGACTGTCATGATGCCTACCTCCAAGGAGCCAGGTCCGACCCAGCAACCCCAGAGGCAGGCATCATTCCCCCCAGGGAAGTGCCAGCGGTCCCAAGCTGGGGCCCTTTGGACACAGTCCTGGCGCCTTAGGCGCCAGGCTCATGTTGGACCCCTGTCCTGGCGCCTTAGGCGCCAGGCTCATAAAGCTAGACATGTGTTCAAGTGTTTTAATGTGCACTTACCTGATGCAGACCATGCTGCTACACCCAGGCCCTCTTGAGGCCTGAATGGAACTACTTTACCTGTGGGACTTCTTTCCACCAGGGTGTGGTCGGGGAAGGATACATACCTGATCGGTGGAAGGATACATACCTGGAACTTCTTCCAAAGCTATTTAAACCACGCCCGATCAGCAACTCACGCTTCGCGTTGTTCTGCTCCTCGCAGCTGGACGTTCACGGCGTCAGCTCCTGCATCTGGACTTCAGCCACGCCTGTCAGCATCCTGGGTCACCTGCAAAGGGAGATAAGAGAGAATTGAAGAGAAAGAAGACCTTACCTGCTAAAGCTGCATCACAGAGACATCACACCGACGATCCTGAAAGGGAAGACATCATTTTTAAAAGTATTTCGCTTCGATCGCTGCAGCGCTGCATTTCACTCACCTTTCCTGGGCACCTCCATCTTCAGCAGCGATCATCCGGATCCGCAGCCACTTCCCAGAGCCTAGAGAGAAAAAGACAAGAACACAAGGTGAGAGAAGGAAGGGAATAGGAAAAGCTCAGTTTCCTTCTAAGACTTACCTGTTGGGTCATTCCCATTTCATTTCGGGTCCTGCCGCTTCCTGGCATTCCGGACCCCGGCCCCTATGGGGAAAAAAGACAAAGACGCTCATCCAGAACTTACCTGTCATTTATTGGAACTGCACGTTTCACTTCGGGTCGGCGCCATATCTCTGGCATTCCGAACCCCGGCCCCTAAGGGGAAAAAGACATAAGCGTTAGCGCTTGCTGCAATAAGACAATGATCATTATTATTAAGCTTGAACTTTTGAACTTGCTACAGAACTCTTACAGCGCCTTACCTGAATAGTCAAGCTTATTTGAACTCCCATCAAACCTCAATCCAGTGAAGTAACTGGGTTTCAACGCGCCCCTGCATCAGAAGCAGGATGGAGAACTCATCCTTCCAGACCCTAAGGTGAGACTTCACGGGGAATCGTGGAAGGGTATCGTGGAGGGTTGGAAGGGAGTGGGAGGCTTGAGCATTATTCCGTCAGTAGGTAATACTCCCTTTTCACGCACAGGGGAAAATTCCTGCGAGCCAGAGAAGCCAGAGTAGAGGGGCCCTACCTGTCCATCCTCAGAGTCCTGCGCTTCACCATTGAAGAAGCATCAGCACTCGAAGCCAGACCTGCGCCTCCGTGGGAATCAGGTGAGCGTGACAGAACGCGAAGCCTACCCACAATTTCCCACCCGAGCGCTATGGAGACTTCCGAGACAGATCAGATGGCCCAGCTTTTGGGGGAATTACGGGCAGAAGTGCACTCAGCCCGCCAGGAGACTAACGCTCTCAAAAGAGAACTGATCCTATCCAAGGAAAGAACAGATGACCTGGCCAAAAGGTTATTGCAGGCCCAGGCAGGGCACACTCCTTTATCTAATTCCGGAGGTACTTCCACATCAATGGGTTTGAATAACCCGGTACAAATCAATCTACCTGGACACATGCCTTTGGCCCCGCCTGAACGTTTTGCGGGGGATCCCAAGAAATATGCTGTCTTTATGAACCAATGTCGTTTACACTTTCTATGCAGACCCGGGGCCTTCCCTAACGACCAGACCAAGGTAGCCTTTATACTATCTTACCTCAGTGGCAGTGCTGCCGATTGGTCTATTCCATTGGTAAATCAGGATGATCCCATTCTCCAGAATTTTCAGCGTTTCCAGGCCAGCATGGAAAGATTGTTTGCTCGACACTCTCAAGGACAGGCCCTTGATAACGAACTGCTATCCTTACGACAAGGTAATCAGGATCTCCTGTCCTACGTTGCCACCTTTAATAGACTGGTTGTGGAAACTGGATGGCCAGAAAACAAAAGGATCACATTGTTTCATCGAGGCCTGCGCGGAGAGCTTAAGGATGTTCTAGCTCAGATAGTAGATCCACCCCAGGTCTGCGCAGACTACATAGACTTGGTGGTTCAACTTGATCACAGACTTCGAAATAGAAAAGCAGATCGGTTCAAGTACGAAACCCAAGTACCAATCAAAACCCACGCTAACTCCAAGAGTACCGACGTATCCGAACCTATGCAAATCGGCGGTGTTAAAGGACCATTAACGCAGAAGGAACGAGAGAGAAGGTGGCAAATGCAACTTTGTCTGTATTGCGGGACTTCCGGTCACTTTCTTCGAAATTGTCCGGTTAAACCACCTAAGAAGGTGGTTGGAGCCACTGATAACGATTTATTGACACCTGATTCGGGAAACGACCTAGCCCGACAAGCGTAGGGGTCCGCTTGCCGAGCTTGAAAACAAACTCTTTGACCTCGCATTTTGTCATGCCAATGGTGCTCGTGGACCCAAAACAGCCTCAGCAGTTGCATGCTATAAAAGCATACATCGACAGTGGAGCTATTGGAAATTACATAGACCGTGAATTGGCTTCCAGGATTAAGCTCCCTCTCCGCCCGAAAGTAACCCAAGATGTCATTACTACAGTAGATGGAACCGAAATAGCCTCAGGGCCTGTAACGCATTCCACTGTTGAAATGACACTGGTGGGTCAGGATGGACATCGGGAAGCAATCGTGTTTGATGTGATCAAGGCCCCACAATTTCAAGTAATTCTTGGAATTCCTTGGTTAGAAACACATAATCCCAGAATCGACTGGCGAGCAAAGAAGATACGTTTTCCTGATTGTGAACCAACTTGTTCTCCAAGAAATCCAGTTATGGGTCTAGCCTCAGCAACTTCCACCCCTGTACAGCTACCGTCAGAATACCAAGAATTCCAAGACGTTTTTCAGAAGGAACAGGCTAACACGTTACCTCCCCATCGGTCTTATGATTGCCAAATCGATCTGGTACCCAATGCTCAACTACCTTGTAGTAGGATTTATGCTCTTACGGAACCTGAGAACCTGCATTTGCGTCAGTATTTAGATCAGTACCTAGCCAATGGTTTTATTCGCCCATCCAAGTCTCCTGTCTCCTCAGCTCTGTTCTTCGTGCCGAAAAAAGAGGGCGACCTTAGAACATGTATAGACTATCGCGCCCTAAATCAAATAACGATTAAGAATCGTTATCCTCTGCCCCTGATCCCTGAGCTTATCGACCAGGTGAAAGACGCTTGTGTGTACACCAAGTTAGATCTCAGAGGAGCTTATCACCTGGTGCGTATAAAAGAAGGCGACGAATGGAAGACTGCATTCCGCACCAAATTTGGGCTCTTCGAATATCAGGTGATGCCCTTCGGTTTGTGCAATGCACCTGCCGCCTTTCAGTACTTTATGAATGATGTTCTTCGGGAACTTATCGATGTCTGTGTCATTGTTTATATTGACGACATCCTGGTGTATTCTTCTTCAGAATCCGATCACAGAAAACATGTTAGGGCAGTTCTTCAGAAATTGCGCCAGCACAGACTATTTGCAAAGCTCGAAAAATGTGTTTTTCATACCACAGAAGTTGAGTTTCTCGGATTCATCCTGACACCTCAAGGAGTCCGAATGGACTCGCGAAAGGTGGACGCCATCCTCAAATGGCCATCTCATAGCTCGGTGAAGGGAGTTCAGAGCATGCTCGGATTCGCCGATTTCTATCGAAGATTCATCCCGGAATTTTCCCGAACAGTCCAACCCATCACAGCTCTCCTAAAGAAAAACAAACGCTTTGAATGGACTCTTAAGGCCGAACAAGCCTTTCAGGACCTGAAAACCAAATTCACCTCTGCACCTGTATTGAAGCACCCGCACCCAGATCTCCCTTACATTGTGGAAACTGACGCATCCAGTTCGGCCATGGGAGCTGTCCTGTCGCAAAGAGACCCAGAAACTAACCGACTACACCCTGTGGCCTTTTGGTCCAGGAAATTTGCTCCTCCTGAAATCAACTATGCAATTACCGAAAAGGAGTTACTGACTATTAAATCTGCTTTCAAGGCTTGGCGTCACTACCTTCTCGGGGCAAGACACACCATCACCGTAATTACAGACCACAGAAATTTACAATATTTAAAGACGGCCAAAGCTCAATCTTCATGACAACTCCGATGGGCTCTATTCTTTGCAGGATTTGATTTCGTAATTACCTATCGCCCTGGCTGCAAGAATGGTAAAGCGGACGCCTTATCCCGGATTGGCATGGAAGAACCCAATTCGAGTTTAGAACCTGTGCCAATCATACCTGAACAAAGAATCTTAGGCCTAACTTCATTGCAAACTATTGAGGACATCCAAACGCAAGTAAAACAACTTCTAGACTCTTCAGCCTTACTGGAATGGAGTCAAAAGGGTCCTCATTACACCGTTAAGGATGATTTACCCTACTTCCAGGAGCGGTTGTTTCTGCCAAGTGAAGAATTGCAAGAACTTGTTATTGCCCATCATCATGAATCATTAATGGAAGGACCCCCTGGTATCGCTAAAACGGAGGAAAAAATCAAACGCCACTTCTGGTGGCCTTCTTGGAGAAAAGACATAAAGTCTTTTGTATTGTCTTGCGGAATTTGCGCCCAAAACAAGGGTCAAAAGAAAAGGCCAGCCGGCCTACTTCAACCCTTGGATATTCCACCGGCACCATGGCACACCTTGTCAATGGACTTTATAACTGACCTGCCTCCTTGTGCTGGTTACAACACTATCCTTGTAATTGTGGATCTATTCTCCAAAATGGCCCACTTTATCCCTTTAAAAGGTTTGCCTTCAGCTTCCACCTTGGCCAAGGAATTTCTGGAGAATATAGTTCGCATACATGGTTTCCCTTCCATATTAGTCTCGGATCGTGGAAGTCAATTTATCTCCCATTTTTGGAAGAAGTGTTGCCAACTAGCACAAATAGATGTGCGGTTATCCACCAGCCACCACCCCCAGACCGACGGACAAACCGAGAGAACCAATCAGACTCTCGAGCAATATCTTCGGTGCATGTTACACCAATCCGAGTTAAATTGGAAAGACATCCTTTGGATCGCAGAATATGCATACAACAATTCAGTGCATTCTGGAACCGGACAAACTCCTTTTTATACTTTGTATGATCACCATCCTCGGACCTCTCACCTAGATCCACCTCTGACCCTGGAAATGCCCGCAGTAAATCATCTGCATTCCACAATAACCCGAGCCTTCAAAGAAGCTGCAACTCATTTACAGCAAGCCAAGAAAAAGTATAAAGAAAACGCTGATTTGCACCGAAGTAAAACTCCTCCTTACCAAGTAGGAGACCAGGTATGGCTAGCAACGAAACATTTACCCCTCAAGGGCCCGCGAACCTTCAATCCCAGATTCATAGGACCTTATCCCATCAAGGCTATAATCAATCCCGTGGCCTTTAAACTGGATTTACCGTCTAACATGCGTATTCATCCAGTTTTTCATGCATCACGTTTGAAGCCAGTACAACCAGGGACCCGACTGTCCAAGCCTCCAGACCCAGTTCAAATTGAAGGCGAATTAGAATTCGAAGTTAAATACATTTTAAACTCCAAGGTGTTAAAGTCAAAACTCTTCTATCTTGTTGACTGGAAGGGATATGGACCTCAGGAGAGATCGTGGGAGCCTAGTAGCCATGTTCACACACCTCGATTAATACAAAGGTTCCACCGGAGATTTCCGAACAAGCCAAAACCCCCGGAGGGAACAACCTTGGGAGGGGCCTTGAGGGGGGTACTGTCATGATGCCTACCTCCAAGGAGCCAGGTCCAACCCAGCAACCCCAGAGGCAGGCATCATTCCCCCCAGGGAAGTGCCAGCGGGCCCAAGCTGGGGCCCTTTGGACACAGTCCTGGCGCCTTAGGCGCCAGGCTCATGCTGGACCCCTGTCCTGGCGCCTTAGGCGCCAGGCTCATAAAGCTAGACATGTGTTCAAGTGTTTTAATGTGCACTTACCTGATGCAGACCATGCTGCTACATCCAGGCCCTCTTGAGGCCTGAATGGAACTACTTTACCTGTGGGACTACTTTCCACCTAGGTGTGGTCGGGGAAGGATACATACCTGATCGGTGGAAGGATACATACCTGGAACTTCTGCCAAAGCTATTTAAACCACGCCCGATCAGCAACTCACGCTTCGCGTTGTTCTGCTCCTCGCAGCTGGACGCTCACCGTGTCAGCTCCTGCATCTGGACTTCAGCCACGCCTGTCAGCATCCTGGGTCACCTGCAAAGGGAGATAAGAGAGAATTGGAGAGAAAGAAGACCTTACCTGCTAAAGCTGCATCACGGAGACATCACACCGACAATCCTGAAAGGGAAGACATCATTTTTAAAAGCATTTTGCTTCGATCGCTGCAGCGCTGCGTTTCACTCACCTTTCCTGGGCACCTCCATCTTCAGCAGCGATCATCCGGATCCGCAGCCACTTCCCAGAGCATAGAGAGAAAAAGACAAGAACACAAGGTGAGAGAAGGAAGGGAATAGGAAAATCTCAGTTTCCTTCTAAGACTTACCTGTTGGGTCATTCCCATTTCATTTCGGGGCGTGCCGCTTCCTGGCATTCCGGACCCCGGCCCCTATGGGGAAAAAAGACAAAGACATTGAATGAGCGAATGCAAAGACATTACCCGAACGCTCATCCAGAACTTACCTGTCATTTATTGGAACTGCACGTTTCACTTCGGGTCGGCGCCATATCTCCGGCATTCCGAACCCCGACCCCTAAGGGGAAAAAGACATAAGCGTTAGCGCTTGCTGCAATAAGACAATGAACATTATTATTAAGCTTGAACTTTTGAACTTGCTACAGAACTCTTACAGCGCCTTACCTGAATAGTCAAGCTTATTTGAACTCCCATCAAACCTCAATCCAGTGAAGTAACTGGGTTTCAACGCGCCCCTGCATCAGAAGCAGGATGGAGAACTCATCCTTCCAGACCCTAAGGTGAGACTTCACAGGGAATCGTGGAAGGGTATCGTGGAGGGTTGGAAGGGAGTGGGAGGCTTGAGCATTATTCCGTCAGTAGGTAATACTCCCTTTTCACGCACAGGGGAATATTCCTGCGAGCCAGAGAAGCCAGAGTAGAGGGGCCCTACCTGTCCATCCTCAGAGTCCTGCGCTTCACCATTAAAGAAGCATCAGCACTCGAAGCCAGACCTGCGCCTCCGTGGGAATCAGGTGAGCGTGACACAGACACAGTGTGGGTTAGAGCAGGTTTTCCGTGAATAACAATAAATTGTGACTGCCATGATGGGTCATCATTTAACAATGTAAGGGCCCAAGTGTGGGATGCGCTGTGGAAGAAATTCCCAGACACTCCAGATTTACATTTAGTAATACAGTGTACTATGGGAGAGGAGGAGAAGGAGGCTGCACAGTACATTCTCTGGGTGCAGGACCTGTGGGGATCAAAAACGGGCACGGCTTGGGACCAATCCACTGCCCTTTTTTATTTTATTATTAAAAGCGTGCTTCCAAAGGAGGTGCAGAATGCCTTGGATAAAAAAGCTGGGATAGAAGCCAAGGGCTGGCCTGAGATGCAGAGCATTATAGTACATCATTGTAGGAGGATCAAAGAGAGAGAAAAAGAAATAGCGCAGAGGAGGTTGGCAGATGAAGCAAAGCTTGTTCGGAATAAATTGTTGAAGGTCGCTGCGATTAACGCAGCCCTACCCATGGGAAGACAGGAAGGAGGGTAGGAGGGGTCAGGAAATAAGCCAGCAAGGATGGGAGCCACCTGGTCTGCAAACGAACAGGAGCAATGGGCAGGAGAGGAGCAATGGCAAAGCAGACCCGCAAGAGGACGAGGTGGGTATCAGGGACAAAGAGGGGGATTTGGAGGACCGGGAAACAGAGGGTTCGGAGGGCAGGAGAGGAATCACTAGTGGGGGAAAAGATAGGGAACAAGCAGTTCATCTTCATGTCGGACTCGGAGCAGAAAAAAACCTGCCTCATGGAAGGACGGTTTTCTCTCTCAAGGAAAAAGAAAAATTTGGAAATGCAGGAGTTTTCTAGGGCTATCTTGAAAGTTCCTTACACAAAAGATTTAGATATAGCAGTGGGGGGTAAAACAGTTCGAGCGCCCCTTCTGTGTCACGAAGATTTGCCCATAAATCGGTTGGGGAGGGATTACCTTAGTTAGCTTAAATGACCATCTCCTTTACAGAAAAGGCAATAGTGTTCTTCACTCCAGGAGTATGTCCAGTGCGAGCGATGCTAATGATCAGTACCATGGCAAACAAGATTGCAGTAAGAGGAGTGCCCACGGACGTTGACATGTTTATCTATGGGATACAAGTTCTGGCTAGGGTGATAACAGAAATGCCATCTGATTTTATTTTCTGCCCTGTAATAAGCCCCGAGATAGTGCCTGGCACCATTCTCCCAATTGACCTGCAGGGGGTGCAAGTACCATGGAGACTTATTGTGGCAATAGGACTGGACAAGCATGGATGTGAGTGGAGAACAGGGTTATGCATAGATCCAAACATAGCACTAGGAGATTTAACTGATGAAGAGGTATTTTCTGACAGTGACACTGATGGGGAAATAATAATGGAACTATGTGTGCCATGTGACATAATGAGACAGCACAGAGAGAAACATAACCCTTCATGGCCAGTGTCAGTACCCCGCCTTCCATATTCGATCAAGATATGGAGAAAGTACCACAAGCGGTATGGACAACTGGGTCTCATGATGTAGGTCTCCTGCAAGGAGTAACGCCCATAAAAATAAAATATAAGCCAGGTGCAGTACCACCCAGAGTGAAGCAGTACCCCCTGTCTAGAGAAGCAGAGGAGGGAATAAAATAAACAATAGGTGCACTACTCCAGCAAGGTATAATTGTACCATCAAATTCCCCATGTAATACTACGATTTATCTGATAAAAAAGGCAAGGGGCGGGGGTTGGAGGATGATACAGGACTTCCGCCCACTTAATGACATCATACAGAAGGAGTTCCCTCTAGTGCCAAACCCTGCATCCATTTTATGCAGCATCCCGAAAAATGCCACGTGTTTCACGGTTGTGGATTTGAAAAATGCCTTCTTCTCAATACCACTTGACCCCATTTGTCAATACTTAACAGCATTTACCCTGGGTGGAAAAATATAGTAACACTGCAGACTACCCCAGGGTTACTGTGAAGCCCCAGAATATTTAATAGAATTTTGCATGAAGACCTTGGCAACATTGACGTAAAAAGCACAATAATTCAATATGGTGACAATCTCCTTATTTGCAGCGAAAGTGAAGAACAGTGTAGAGCAGATTCTGTTACATTATTGACCTTGCTAGCAACAAAGGGGTACATGGTGGACAAAGGAAAACTGCAATAATGCCTGGCAGAAGTTTTGTATCTAGGGCAGCTAATTTCAAAATATGGTAAAAGGATTATACCGGATAGGTCAAAAGCAATACGTCACACATTGATACCCAAAACAGTGAAGGACATACAGAAATTTCTCGGTATATATAATTACTGCCGCACCTGGATATTAGATTATGCTGCATACACACGCCCCATCCTCCAAGCGCTAAAAGAGGCACAAAAGAATAGCGCCCCTCTCAAATGGACACAAGAAATGATGATGCAATATTTCAAATTGCAGGACCGAATCACACACTCACCTGTTTTGGTGAACCCCGATTATGATCGGGAGTTCTACCTCTTTTCACATAGCAACGGAATACTGATGACAGCAGTACTCACCCACAAAGCATCGCTAGGGCACAAGCCACTAGCCCGCTACAGTAGCACATTAGATTCAGTGATGTAAGGTCATTTCGCATGCGAACAAGCTCTCGCAGCTGTGGCCTTCGCAATAGAGAAAAGGGCCACCATAGTGATGGGCTGCTCGGTAACACTATACGCCGTACTCGAGAGATCAAAGTCCACTCTCACTACACAAAGAGCAAATGCATATGAAATTATAATATTGAGCCCAAATGTACACATTGTCAGATGTAAAACTCTAAACTCTGCCACATTCATCACAGAACACTGCTCGGTACAAGATATGCAAGCACATGACTGTGCCTCATATTAGGGAGAGGAGGATGACAATCCAAAAGCAAGTGAAAATACCCTAGATGGAGGAGAAATATACTTTGTAGATGGGTCAGCATTTATTGATTGTGAAACGGGAGAAAAATATGTAGGGGCAGCTGTAGTAAGAACAGAGGGGGAAGAATATGAAGTGATTGTGCAGAAATGCCTCCCCTCACATTACTCAGCACAAGCAGCAGAACTGATTGCATTAATTGAAGCATTGCGTACAGCCAAAGGATGTGCAGTGACAATATACTCTGACTCAGCATATGTGACAACAACAGTACACTAGGGCTTGTCACGATGGCGACGAAGGGGATTCAGGAGAGCGGATGGCTCCCCTTTAAAACATTCAGCATTATTGAATGACCTCATTTACGCTTTAGCAGCACCCTCAGTAGTGGCCTTAATGAAGTGCCAGGCACATACAAATAACACAGACGCAATCTCACTCGGGAACGCGGCAGCGGACGCCACCGTGAAAGAAGCAGCGTACTTCAACATCCCACCATCAATATAATGCGTAGTAAAAGCACCCACACAAGATGACAGAGAGGAAGGATACAACTCCACACCCGTGCTGCACATAATAGAATTGCAAAGGAGCTCCCTCCCGAAGAACAAGAGCTATGGGGGGGACGAGGGTGCAAACAATCTGCACAGATTTGATAGGGCGGCAAGAGATGACAGGAAAAGTTGTAATGCCCATAGAACTGTTTCAAATAGCATCCTGAATAGGAAAACCACTCTTAACCTTTTGCATCTTGTCCAGTCCCTGAGAAAACTTGTCACAAGAGACACAGATATAGTAGAGTTTATCAACGACAAAGAAACAGATCAGATCTATTTGCACATGCTATCCTCCACAACAAAAAAACTTCTGAGTGAAGCTACCAAAAACCTCCACAAACTGGGATACTATCTAACAGAACTCAGCCCACCTAGAGTAAATAACTCTAGATCCCCATCATGCTCAAAAAGAAGAAACTATCAAAGGGCCAAGAGATCTTTTGATTTGATCACTGATATTCATCGAAGGAGCTCAAGCGTGAGTAGACAACACTGTTTCAACTCTGTCTCCAGAAAAACAAGAAACAAAATTGACGAGAGAATGAAAACCCATGCAAACAGACAAGACAGGTCCAAATCTGGTTCCCGAAAGAGGAGACCCACGATCCACTCGAGACAGAACTCTGGACATCGGAAGCTTACTGCCGCTAAAAATGTACGCAGTACAACTCGAGAGGACCCCAAAAACCGAGAACTCAAAACTTCAATTAGAAGTGATCGAGCAACTCAAAAAATGTACTTCAGACCGTCTTCAAATAACCAAACTGATGCAAATTCTCATTGTGTTCTAACTTGATGGGTCCGACTTGATGGTCGTGCAGTTATGTAATGCCTCCGTCCCCAAGTACCGCTCGAGCAGAATGTAAAATACTGCCCTAGCAATCTTTGAGGCCACAGGTGGGAATGTCGTCGTCAGCCTGGTATCGGGAACGCCAGAAGGACCTCTGAGTACTGTAAGGCAAAGGGTTATAATCAAGGAAACACTCAAAAAGGCACTTGGCAATTGGCATTAGGAGTAAACAAGATGCAGTGACACCAGCTTACCTAAAAGGGGTGGAGTGTAGGTAAGGAACCTATGCAGGGGAACCCACAGCAGGCTGGGATGATGTAGTTGACACTCCTGAAAGCACCTGGTGGAGCAAGACTGGATCCGTGGCAAAACGTGAAGCAATCCGAGGGTTGCAAAAACAGAAGGGCAATCCAAAAGCAAGTCCAGAGTACAAATAGGTGTCAGATGTCCGGGAAATCAGAGAGCACGCCAGAGTCCAAGGGTAATCCAAGAGCAGTTCCAAGAAGCGTTCCAAGGTCGAAGCAAGGAGAGAAAACAAGAAGCAAAGGTAACGCCTGGCAGTCCTCTGTAGAAGTAGCTGTGAAGCAAAGAGTCTTGTTTGCCGGCTTCTTTTGAAGAGGCGAGCGGTATCACGTGACGCATCACGTGACTGCTCACGCACGTTGCGTGGAGCGCAACGCGGCCAGCGATTGGGGCTGTCGGTACGTCCTGGTATCCTGGCGTCACCGGCTGTGCAGGAGGCACCATGGCAACCGCCAACGCGGAAAAGGGCGAAAAGAGGCAGGTCCGCCCAACATGGTATTCCGCCTGCCGTGTTTCCCCCGCTGATGTGAATGGGAAATATGACGGCGAGAAGCGCCTGATGAGGGAGACAGGTGTGAGGGGGGAAGTGAGAGATGGGTTGTGTGAGAGGGCGTGACAGAGCCCCCCTCAAAGGCCCACGACCGCGTGGGCTGGAAGGATGCTCCCGGTGAAACCGGGCCACCAGGCGAGGAGCGTGAACATCCCGGGAAGCAACCCAGGAGCGGTCCTCAGGGCCGTACCCCCGCCAGTACACTAGATACTGTAATCCGCCCCTGTGTATACGGGAACCCAGAATAGCCCGCACCTCAAATACATCGGGGGACGAGACAGAGACCGGGGCAGGAGGGGCAGCCAATCGGGTAGGGCCAGGGCATGGTTTAAGCAGGGAGACGTGAAAAACCGGGTGGATCCGCCAGGCCGGGGGCACCGCCAGGCGCATAGCCACCGGGTTCAGGACTTTGACCACCTCATATGGACCCACAAAGCGAGGGAGAAGTTTGCGACAGCCAGGGATGTGTAAATGGCGGGTAGAGAGCCAAACCCGGTCCCCCACCTTGTATGCAGGCGCATCCGCCCTCCTCCTGTCAGCAGCGGTTTTCATGGAGGATTGGGCATCACGCAGGTGGACCAATGTTTGGGCATGGACTGAGACCAAATCCCGAGCGCAGGCCGAAGCGGCGGGGGTATCAGAAGAGGAGAAGTCCGGAATAGGAAGAGTACGGGGATGTTGGCCATAGAGGGCGAAGAAAGGTGAGAACCCAGTAGCAGAGTGCAATGTATTGTTATAAGCAAACTCGGCGAGATGCAAGAGGTTAAGCCAAGTGTCCTGATACTGTAACGTTAGGCAGCGTAGATACTGCTCCAATGACTGATTGACCCTCTCGGTTTGCCTGTCGCTCTCTGGATGGTAAGCAGAGGAATAATGAGCATCAATACCCAACAGAGAGGTGAGGGCCCGCCAGAATCGGGAGGTGAACTGTGTGCCTCGATCGGACACCAAAACATGGGGCAGGCCAAAGAGACAGCAGACAGACCTAAAGAAATGCTTGGCTAAGACCGGGGCTGAGGGTACCCCCTTGCATGGTACGAAAAGGGCCAGTTTGGTATAGGAGTCGACAACGACCCAAATAGTATCGAAACCCTGTGTACGTGGCAGGTCGGTAATCAGGTCCATGGAGACCGTGTGCCAGGGACGTGGAGGAACCGGGAGAGGAAGAAGAAGACCCAAAGGTCGGCCCCTGCGTGACTTGCCCTGGGCACAGACTGAGCAGGTATTGACGTAATTTTGTACGTCGCGTTTCATAGTCGGCCACCAACACCAGCGTTTGAGTAATTCCAGAGTACGATGCTGCCCGGGGTGACCATTAATGGCAGCATCATGAGACCACTCCAACGCCAGGTTCCTGGTTTCACTTGTGGGAAGAAAAAGCTTCCCGTGTACAAAGGGCAGCCCATCCTGCATGACCGGATCCCATTCTGTTAGTGACTGTGGATAGCGGGAGACCCACTGTCGTATGGTGGACTGTAATGAAGGTGATGGTGTGCAGACACAAACTACATGAGTCTCACTCAACAAGGTTTCAGGGAAGGATGGGAGAACCTCCCCCCCAGGGGAACGAGACAGAGCGTCTGCTTTCCCATGCCCGACACCAGGTCTATGTTTGACCACGAAGTCGAACGCGGCAAAGAAGAGATGCCAACGTACTTGTCGGCTGTTTGTACATTTCACGGAGGCAAGGTCTTGGAGATTCTTATGATCGGAGAACACCACCGTCTGGTGTTTTGCGCCCAGGAGGTGGTGTCTCCAGGTCTGTAGGGCGTCCTTAATGGCCAATAGTTCTTTTTCTGTGACTGTGTAGTGCAATTCGCTTGCTGTGAACTTACGAGAGTGAAATGCAACCGGATGCAAATGACCAGTGGCAGGACATGGTTGGGACAGTACAGCTCCTAGTGCATAAGAGGATGCGTCTGCCTCGAGGACAAACGGGAGTTCAGGGTCAGGGTGTTGTAACACCGGAGCAGTGGTGAACATAGTTTTCAGGGAGTCAAAGGCGTTTTGTTGTGTCACGGACCAGACATAGGGGACTGAAGGGCTAGTGAGCGCAGTGAGTGGTGCTACAATAGAGGAGAACCCAGCTATGAATTGTCGGTAAAAGTTGGCGAAACCCAAAAATGATTGCAGTTGCTTGAGTGTGGTCGGAATTGGCCATTCGTTAATTGCCCGGACTTTGGACTGATTCATAGAGAGACCCCCAGGAGAGATATGGAACCCCAAGAACTCAACCTGACTGGTGTGGAAAATGCACTTCTCGGGTTTAGCAAATAGTGTGTTGGCTTGAAGACGCAACAACACTTCCTTGACATGCGTGATGTGTTCATCGAGGGAGGAAGAGAAAACCAATATGTCATCCAAGTATACTACCACGTAAGCGTTCAGGATATCGCAAAATATGTCATCCATGAAGCGCTGAAACGTAGCAGGAGCATTACAGAGGCCAAACGGCATAACTGTATACTCAAACAACCCTTGTCGTGAGCAGAAGCTGTCTTCCATTCATCTCCCTCCCACATGCGTATGAGATTGTATGCTCCCCGCAGATCCAGTTTGGTGTAGATTGTGGCATGAGTGAGTTTGTCTAACAATGGGGTAATGAGAGGTATAGGATAGCGGTTTTTTACCGTGATGGCGTTCAAACGCCTGTAATCAATGCAAGGACGGAGATCCCCTTCCTTCTTTGGCACAAAGAAGATAGGACTTGCAGCTGGGGATGTTGATGGGCGAATGTGACCCAGACGCAGGGCCTGCTGTATGTATTCTTGCAGGACTCGCTCTTCTGTCTGGGTTAGGGAGTAGATCCGCCCCTTTGAGAATCAGTGATTCTCAATGCATTGAGAATCACTGAGGGGCGTCCGGGACTAAATCAATGGGGCAGTCGTAGGATCGATGCGGAGGAAGACCTTCCGCAGAGCCTTTGTCAAACACAGCCCGAAATTCAGAATACTCAGGAGGTATGTTGGTCGTGACCGCCCCTATCATGTGAGTGTCCTGGGCGTCGGATCTGTCTTCTATGGTTAAAGAAGCGACTACCCCTAGAATGTCTGCGGGACTGGAAACCCGAGGTGTCTCGAGCAGACAGTAATATTGGCACGTTTCTGATTCAAAGGAGACCTGACCCGTGCCCCAGTTTATCAGAGGATTGTGCCTCTTTAGCCAAGGAATGCCCAGGATAACACCAAACTGAGGCGTGGCTATGAGATCAAATGACATGGTCTCTCTATGGACTTCCTGTATGACTAATTCCATAGGGGCTGTCTGTTGTAAGATTGGTCCAGAGGCTAGGGACGTCCCGTCTACTGCATGAACCGGTTCGGGGTGTTTCTTTTTGATCAGAGGTAAGTTTAGCGAACTGGCTAGCGCTATATCTATAAAGCAGCCTGTAGCTCCAGAGTCGATCACTATTTGTACTGCATGGGAGACCCCTGCAGCTGGGTTTAAGGAAGCTTGTACCACCACAGGTCGGACGGGAACAAAAGCTGGATCAGAGGTATTTTGTATAGGACTCGCCCCAACCCCTGAACTCAAGGGCGAGTCTTCAGAAAACCCGGAACTTTGTTCCTTGGCCGGCGGGGACACTCCTTTACAAAATGCCCGTTGAGACCGCAGTAGAAGCAAGCGTTGTCCGCCCTTCTGCGCTCTCGTTCGGCATGAGTAATAGGACTGCGTACCCCGCCGATCTGCATGGGTTCAGGTAAGGTGCCAGATGAGGTTGAAGGTGAGGTATGGGATAACCCTGCTTCCCCCTTACGTTCTGCCCGCCTGGCGTCGATTTGCAAGGTCAAATCGACTAGGTCGATATAGAGTGAGGGAAGAGAAGGCACCACAGATAAAGCATCCTTCATGGAACCACACAATCCCCGATAATAGATCACTGCTTTCTTGTTCTCTGGCCAGGAAGTCTCAGTAGCGAGTTGGTTGAACTTGGTGATATATTCAATGAGGGTGGATCGGCCTTGAGTAAGATCTAAGAGTTCCATGTCTCTGGATTGGGCTTTATATCTAGTGTCAAAAACCTTGGCCATTTCTTGGGTCAATAACTCAAAATCATACAGAGCAGGATGGTTGCCCTCCAACAATGGGTTAGCCCATGTGGCTGCCACACCCGACAAATGGGATAGAAGAAAAGCCGCCTTAGAGACCGGATCAGAGAAAGCCTGGGGTCGGCATAAGAAATGCAGTTTGCACTGATTTATGAAGGTGCGATATTTCAAGGGATCCCCCTGATACCTCTCAGGGGCTGCTAGAGGAAATGGGGTCTGAACCACCACAGACGGGGCTGGCAGAGTGGGTGGTGTGACGGGAATCGTGTTTTGGGATGGGGCAGCATCGCCGAACTCGGCGTCAACAGGTAAGGGATGTCGTGTGCTTTGCATGGCATCAAGACGGTGGTTCAGTGCAGTGGTGGCAGAGGCCATATCTGTCCTAAGCGATGTCACTGCTTGCATTAAAGCAATCACAGGGTCCCCGGCTGAAACATCCATAACTGGACGACCATAAGGCTTCACAGTCTGTTCTAACTTGATGGGTCCGACTTGATGGTCGTGCAGTTATGTAATGCCTCCGTCCCCAAGTACCGCTCGAGCAGAATGTAAAATACTGCCCTAGCAATCTTTGAGGCCACAGGTGGGAATGTCGTCGTCAGCCTGGTATCGGGAACGCCAGAAGGACCCCTGAGTACTGTAAGGCAAAGGGTTATAATCAAGGAAACACTCAAAAAGGCACTTGGCAATTGGCAGAAGGAGTAAACAAGATGCAGTGACACCAGCTTACCTAAAAGGGGTGGAATGTAGGTAAGGAACCTATGCAGGGGAACCCACAGCAGGCTGGGATGATGTAGTTGACACTCCTGAAAGCACCTGGTGGAGCAAGACTGGATCCGTGGCAAAACGTGAAGCAATCCGAGGGTTGCAAAAACAGAAGGGCAATCCAAAAGCAAGTCCAGAGTACAAATAGGTGTCAGATGTCCGGGAAATCAGAGAGCACGCCAGAGTCCAAGGGTAATCCAAGAGCAGTTCCAAGAAGCGTTCCAAGGTCGAAGCAAGGACAGAAAACAAGAAGCAAAGGTAACGCCTGGCAGTCCTCCGTAGAAGTAGCTGTGAAGCAAAGAGTCTTGTTTGCCGGCTTCTTTTGAAGAGGCGAGCGGTATCACGTGACGCATCACGTGACTGCTCGCACACGTTGCGTGGAGCGCAACGCAGCCAGCGATTGGGGCTGTCGGTACATCCTGGTATCCTGGCGTCGCCGGCTGTGCAGGAGGCACCATGGCAACCGCCAACGCGGAAAAGGGCGAAAAGAGGCAGGTCCGCCCAACATGGTATTCCGCCTGCCGTGTTTCCCCCGCTGGTGTGAATGGGAAATACGACGGCGAGAAGCGCCTGATGAGGGAGACAGGTGTGAGGGGGGAAGTGAGAGATGGGTTATGTGAGAGGGCGTGACACATTGGGAGAGTTTGTTCGAAAAAGAGCGAATACCAGCAGGCCCTCAAAAAAACTGGTTCATAACTATCGACCAAGACACTTCAAAAAACAAAACAACCAATGAAAAACTTCATTCTACGTAACAAAAGAAGACAACTGAAGATCTAAAAAGCTGGTCTTGCCTTCCAGAAGCCCTGATTGCCAACAAATCCTAGCAACGAAGCAAATCATCCAGTTGTCCAAACCCACGGACTCCCGCAAGAAAAGATACAATTAACTCTCTAACACTCGTGTCAAGGAATACCAGGGGCTTTTCTCACCTGATGTCCACCTCAGACATAAACTTAGGTTCCTTTGACCTATTATGTCTACAAGAGACTTGGACGATGAACAAACCATCCATTGATGGATATGAACTCGCCTTCTCACCAGCATTAAAAGGCCCACTTGGAAGACCTCGAGCCGGTCTCCTGAATGCCATTAGGTCAGGGGGTTCCCTCCACCTAGAAAAAACGATAATAAGAGCCCCTCACATTCTTGCCACCTTCATTTCTTGGCAACCAAGAGTCATGGGAAAACACTAGACCAAAGCAAAAATCTACTTGGTGATCAACCTCTACTGTAACCCCAAAGATTTTTCAGTGGATTACGTTGTCACGAAAATTAAATCCTTGCTTGACGGTTCCAATGGCGCCGGCTCAATCGACGATATCATCCTGTGCGGGGATCTAAATGCGACAATTGACTCACTAGGACAATTTACCGGCCGAAACACTGATTGCGCTAATAAATCCAAAAGTAATCAAGCTCATTCTGATCCCGAATCAACAGCCAGAGGGAATCAATGGAGTATAGCTATGGACTCCTGGGACTTATACAACGTCGATTAGTTATTAACCCAGAATGAACCGAAAATTCCAATGTGGGAACTTGCAGGAAGACAAGCTACTCTTGATCACATCTATACCTCCAGAAACCTCTTGGCAAAAATAACATCTTTCAATGTCATCAGCACACTAAACAGTGATCATAATCTCCTTAAGACTAAATGGGAAACGGAACACTCTGAACCACCACTCATGGACCGAAAAATGGAGGCAATAGCGGAGACTAACTTATCTGGAACCAGGCTGAGATTAAACAATACAGCAATCACGGAAATAACAAGGCGATACCTGGTGAACAAAGACCAAGACAAACTGATTAGCAAATAATTACCAACAGATTACTGGCCTTTGCTCATCCCATATCAGTGTCCAGCTTCAAGAACCAAACCTACATCAGGTCACCATCACTCGAATAATCAAACCCTGAGAATTAAATGTTTCGAACTGAGACGATTAACTTGAAATGCCAAGAAACAATCTTCTCGATAGACATGGCGAAAATAGCTTTGAAGAACTCCAAACACTGGCTCAAAGCTCATAAGATCACTTTACATCAGACCGACTCGGAAAACATGCTGAGAATACTGAGTGGGAAACAAGCCAAAGCCTTTTGTTCTTTAATTTCATCAGACAGCAGATCGACCAAAGACAACCTGTCGAACAGCGTCAGTGAGCATGAGTGAATCTTACATTTCACAAAACATTTTGACAAACTTCAACTAAACCATCGGGAGCCAGTTGTTTCCAATGACAAATGGGATATAGAGCAAGACAAGACGACCATTATGCACAAGATCAACAAGCTAAAAACATCCAGAGCGCCAGGCCCAGATGGGCTTTAAAATGCAGACTTAAAGGCAAATCCTGAAGCATGGCCCACCCTGATCGCTGAAATCTTTAAAACATGCTACGAGGCAAACACAATACCGAAATCTTGGAAAGCCGCCAATATTGTCCCGATCTATAAAAAGGGGGACAAGGGAAACCCGGCCAGCTACCACCCCATCACGTTATTGGACTGCATCAGCACATTTTTCGGAGCCTTTCTTCTAGAAAAATTGAAATCATGGTCATCATCTTCAAAAGGCCACAACCATTTCCAAACAGGTTTCACAAAAATCTAGGAACCTCAGCCAACATAATGACACTCAGCATCTTAAAATCTAAAGTGCTAGAAGGTTCTCCTCGTCTCATGCTGGCCTTCATTGACCTCTCTCAGGCTTTTGATAAGGTAAACAGAGCCAAGCTCTGGGACAAACTCTCTAACTGTGGCTGCCCTTTATCTATATTAGCCCCAGTCAAAGCCCTCCACATATATACCTTTATGAGAGTACGCCTCAACAAGGCGGGGCTCCTTTCCCGATGTATTGCAATGTACAGAGGGGTCAAACAAGGCAGTCCCCTGGCTCCTGTGCTTTAGAAGACTTACATTGGCGATCTTCAAACCGCTGAGAGTTCCATCAAAACCTTCCTGCCATCTGTTGGTGATGGAAAGATATCTAGACTCCTACACTAATGACATTATCCTAATCGATCAGACGCCCGTAGGCCTCCAAAGAAAACTTGATAATCTCTTAGCCTATCTCTCAACGAACGACCTAGAGATCAACATACCAAAAACCAAGGTGATGATTATTGAAAAGGCTTCCAAAAACAAAAACAAAAAAATACCAACATGGCACCTAGTCAAAGAACAACCATCAGCACCAATCCACAAGAAAAACCTATGCAGGAAACCATTCGTCAAAAAAACAAAAACCTAACCATCCAGACTCAGATGATGGACCAAAAGTCAGTACGTTTCTCCCTCAAAGCATCCATAACCTTCTACAAAATGAAAGTAGTACCGGCAATAGTTTATGGGGCAGAAGCAATGCTAGCCATACCATCAGAACAGTGGCCAGAAATAGAAGGCCTATTTGGAGGAAATTACTGCAGTTGCCATCCTCAACTCCCATAGCATCAATCAGACAATTAAAAGCCATCGTCGAGCTTAACGGCTTAATACTGTTTAGGAAAATTTGTGGACCAAACCAGAAAATTTACAAGATTATTCATACAGAAATAAAAAAAGGAAACAACAAGATGTTGGCCTCGTGGGTTCGCAAAAATATGCAGCTCTTGGAGGAAATCGGCAGTTCGGAGGAGGAACTGTATAAGAATCCAACGAAAACAGCAAACAAACTAAGAGAAATGGATTGGTGCCAAACAGCGGAGATGGCTGGAAGGAACACGTTAGCAACTCACTTACCTACATCAGCCCAGAAACTGAATGAGCCTCTAAACTACCTGGTGAAATTTACCAACAAAAAATGTGCACCGTTTTCATGAGAGCCAGGTTAAAAGTTATAAAAACGAAAGAGATCCAAGCAATCTGGGACAAAACCAAATCCAATAAATGCAGATACTGTGAGGAGCCTCAAACAGTTGAAACATTAAAACATCTGATTCTCAACTGCAAAGGCCTAGAGGCTAACAGAAGTGCACATCTTGGTCATCTTTTTACATACTTCTGTAGCTTGGACGAAGAATACTGGTTGGCATACTTGATGAACGGAGAAGACATCAAACCGGTTATTGCAGTAGGAAACCTTATAGAAAGTCTTAACCTGGACACTAACTAATTTGCTGAAACAAGAAAAGATTGAGAACAACTACTTCAACTGAGACTCAAGGAAACTCTGTTTTTTTTTTCTCCCTTTGTGCTCAGCAAAGACAGACATTTTAAAAATGTGCACTGTCATCTAAAGGAAAAAGAGAGACAAAGAAATACAAATATTAAAAGGTTCACAAAACTTGTAAAAACTAGTAAAATAGTTGAACCAAGTATAAATAAATAGTTATACAAAGGTAGCGGGCGCCCCTCTCTCGCAAGAACAGACATGATAACCTGTTCAGTGGTTATTAACCACTTGAGAGTTCGCAGCCACTGCTTTTACTCACTGTGCCTTTCAAGTATAAATAAAACATTTTTTTTAAAAAATAGCGTTTCAACAACTGCATTTTTCAACACAAGTTACAAAGCAGCATATTGCAGCAGACTGTGATCTAGTATGCACCCCAACCTCGGCTTCCCCAGTACACACACTCTCCTCACCTGAGCTGCCGGAAGTGTCGAGGTCTTGCAGGCGGCGTCTAGCGAGGTAGTCCTTCTGTTTTTTGGGAAGATGGTGCTTGTCACGGAGGGAAGCCACAGTGACAGCTGTAATAAAAACAGCTGTCCCTCGACTCCCTTCCGGAACCAAGCCAGAAATCAGGGAAAAACCCCCAAGGGGAAAAAACCCTGTAGAGAGGCAGTGACGCTCTTCAATCCAGATGTCAGTATGGGCAGTTGACAATGGTCGAATACGAGGCAGAGTACAGTGTCCTGTAGCGAAGGGATACTCCAGAAGCCAGGAGTGCCAGAGTAGCAGAGTTCAGGTAACAGCGACCAGTGAGGCAGGAAGAAAGGCTGGACCTGGAACTGGGACCGCTAGAAAGAGGAAGGGCCTCAGGGAAGCAGAAAGGCCAGGTAAAGAATGGGAAGGAGAAAAAGAAAGCAAGCGGCGAGAGCCTCAGCAAAGAGAGGGAGAGAGAGAGACCGGCAGAGGGTGCCGTCTGCGAGAAACAGGAGAGACTGGAGGGAAGCAGAGGCACCGAAACAGCACAAGAAAGATGTTTCCGAAAGAAAGCCGAAGCCGTAGGACAGAAACAACACAGCGTGTTAACCCGGAAGCAGGAAAACAATCCAGAGGAGGGTTGCAACGCAGCGTCGTGCCGGAAGGCGGGGCCTTAAATACGACCGGCCGTGCTGCGCTACATCGCTGGAGACGCGGAAACAAAGAGGGGACTAAACTCTACCTCCGCGTCTCCAGCTCCAGCGCGGAAGCAACCGCCAATCTTGGCTGCGGCCGGCTTGGCGGATGACAGTATGCCCCTCCCTAAATCGCACCCACCCCGGCTTCCCCGGGTGGAGGCGATGGAACTCGGCAAGCAAGCGAGGGGCATGTACCTGTGAAGCTGGCTCCCAGGAGTCCTCCAACTCAGGGTACCCCTTCCATGACACGAGATATTCCAAACATCCCCGGTTATACCGGGAATCCCGGATGGCAGAGACTTCGTATTCCTCCTGAGAGGAGGTAGGAGCCGGAGACTGCCGGAAGGGAGTCGGGGATGCGGATCAGGGAAGTAGGTCTTGAGAAGAGAGGAATAAAAAACAGGGTGAATGCGTCTAAGAGACGGGGAGAGTCTCAAGCGATAGGCCACAGGATTAACCCTAGAGAGAATAGAGAAAGGACCCAGGAAGCGAGGTGAGAGTTTGGAGGGTCTCGTCCATCTGGGAAGAAATCTGGTCGACAACCACACTTTGTCCCCTGGTTTCCAGGACGGGCATGCTCTGCGGTGTTTGTCTGCACTAGCCTTATTCTGTCGTCTGCTGTCTTCCAGGCTACTCAAAGCGATGGTCTGAGCCTCTTGGATATTCCTCAAAACCTCTTCTACCGTCAGAGAATTCGAGAACTTAGGCACATCTGGAATTAGGAATCTGGGATGGACCCCATAGGTACAAAAAAATGGAGGGAGACCTGTGGTAGAGTGCTTGGAGTTGTTGTAAGAAAACTCTGCCGTTGGGAGTAGGGAGACCCAGTTGTCGTGATGTCTGGAAATGAAGCATCGCAGGTACTGCTCAAGTGTTGCATTGAGTCGCTCCGTCTGTCCGTTGGATTGCGGATGGAAACCTGAAGAAAGAGCCCTTTCTATACCCAATCGGGTGCATAGGGCCGACCAAAACTTCGAGACATACTGACTACCTCGGTCCGAGATTATCTTGTCAGGTAACCCGTGTAGTTTGAAAATGTCTCGGGCAAACACCTCTGCCATCTTGGTTGCGGTGGGGAGACCTGTTAAGGGAGAAAAATTAGCCAATTTAGAAAAGGCGTCCACCGTTACCATGATACAGGTACAAGCTTCGGATTTTGGAAGATCCACGATAAAATCAGTGGAAATGAGTCCCCACGGGCGAGTCGGCAGCTCCACTTGGGTAAGGAGTCCGAGGGGTTTACCCGAGGCGTACTTGGTCCTGGCACAAATGGGACATGTCTTAACATAATTCAGCACTTCCCTTCTGATATTGGGCCAGGGGAATGACCTTGATATTAGTTCAAGAGTACCGTCGCCACTTCTGTGCCCTCCCATGCGAGAGCCATGACACCAACTCAACACCTTGTTGCGTAGTGGACCTTCTGGGATGTACCACTTCCCTTTATAGAATACCCAGCCGTCCTTCATTTGAAAAGGGGAATCGGAACGGAAGGAGAGATGGGGTATCTCCTTCATGATAGTTGCCTTAACCTCTTGGAGAAAAGAGCCCACTGTGGCCAGTATTTCATTCCTGTGGAACACGGGCTCCACCTTGATAGCCGCTCTTTCGGTGTGGGAGTCCTTGCGAGACAAGGCATCAGTCAGACGATTGAGTGAGCCAGGAATATAGGTGATCCGAAAGTTGTATTGTGAGAACAGGTATGTCCATCTTGCCTGTCTGGAGTTCGAACATTCCATCTCTTGTAAGGCCTTCAGGTTTTTGTGATCCGTACGAATGAGAAACGGGTGTCTTGCCCCCATAAGGAGATGCCGCCATTCTTCACAAGCCGACTTCATGACAAGCAACTCTTTTTCGAAAACGGAGTAGTTGAGTTGGCTGGGTGAGAGCGTTTTAGACAGGTAAGCCACCGGGTGTTCCACTCCTTGAATAGTCTGAAGAAGCACGGCCCCAATGGCTTTGGCACATGCGTCCGTCTCCAGAATTAATGGTAGTGTTTGATCCGGATGTTGTAGGATTGGGGCCGAGCAAAAAAAGCTCTTGAGACTGCAGAAACTGCTCCGCCGAGGCAGACCAAGAAAAAGGGTAGGCTTCTTTTTTAAGCAGTCTGGTGATGGGAAACACCACCTCCGAAAAGTTTGTGATGAACCTCCTATAGTAATTTGCAAGTCCTAAGAACCGCTGCACCTCCCGGATAGAGGTGGGGGCTGGCCAATCCAGTATAGCATTCACCTTGTCTTGGTCCATGGCTATCCCTCTCTCAGACAGGACATAACCCAGGTATTGCACAGAAGTTTCAGCGAATCTGCATTTCTCTGCTTTAACGAGTAGATGATTTTTCCGAAGGCGTACTAGTACCAGTCTGACCTGCTCAATGTGTATTCGGTCATATTAGGGGAGAACACCAGAATGTCATCCAGATAGATGACAACCGAAATCAAGAGCATGTCAGAAAACATTCTGTCCATAAACCTCTGGAATGCCGCTGGGGCATTCACCAATCCAAACGGCATAACTCGGTACTCAAACAATCCTAGGGGGGTCCGGAATGCAGTTTTCCACTCATCTCCTTCTGCGATTCGCAGCAGATGGTAAGCGTACCGGAGATCCAGTTTGGTAAATACTTTGGCTCCCTGTACTGCCTCAATGATGTCTGTGATGAGGGGCATGGGATACCTATCACGAACAGTAACCTTGTTTAGGCCCCGATAATCTATGCAGGGCCTAAGATCGGTAGAGTCTCTCTTCTTGATAAAGAATAGCGGTGCTCCAGCCGGTGATTTTGATGGTTGAATCAGACCGTTCTCCAAATTGGTGTCTAAGTATTCCCGAAGAACCTGTCTCTCCGTCTGTGTGAGAGAGAACATTCGTCCGAATGGTACCAAAGCATTGGCTTCCAGGTCGATGGGACAGTCTTCTGGCCGGTGAGGCGGCAACTTAGCATGAATGTATTCCTGAAACACCTCCGAGAATCCTGAACAGAAGTTGGGTAAGGCATGGACTCCTATGTGATGGTTGGAAGAGATCTTAACCGGTTGTAGGTCTCTCCGACCTTCCAGTGAGAAAAATTGGTTCCGACAATAGGAGGAATCAAAACTTAACTGGTTCTTAGTCCAATTTATTCAGGGATTATGCCGGCGGAGCCAAGGTATACCCAAAATGATAGGGAAGCGGGCAGCCCTAATGATGTCGAAGCGTAAGACTTCCTTGTGATGGTCTATCGTCAGGGCTAGCTCCTCTGTAGTTTGGGTAATGGGGCCAGAGGATAAAGGGGACCCATCCACACCTTCAACCTTCTGACCCTCCTTTCGCTGTATCCGGCGTAGACCCACTCGGTCTGCCCACAGGGTGTCGACGAAGTTGCCCGCCGCACCGCAATCTAGTAGAGCTAGGGTCTTAATTTGTTGGTCGTCAAGGTCCAGAAGTACCGGAATCACCATAAGTCTGGAGTCGTCCTGCGACCCGGTGAGGAAACCGAGAGGGAGACATAGGGACGAGGAGAAACGTTTGAAGACCCTCGGTCGTCTGTCCCTATTGACGCCGAGAGGGACCGTTTCCCGACCTCTTGCTTGGCAGTTCTGTGCAGTCTTTCAGAAGGTGTTGGCTTGAGCCACAGTAGGCACACAGACCTTTCTCCCGTCTGCGACGTCTTTCAGCTGAGGTCAGGGGTGATCGAGTGGTACCGATCTGCATTGGTTCATCCATCGGAGAGACTGTGGATTGCCCAGGGGAAGAGTGTGTAAGGGGTTCTGGAAGATAACCAAGGCCTTTTTGTTTGCGACGTTCAGCCCTGCTTTCTTGGAGGCGATATTCTATGTGAAGGGCCGCAGCAAGTAGATCCGCGAATGTAGGTGAACGAGGAGACCTCGCAAGCTCATCCTTAATTTCTTCCTTCAAACCCCTTCTGAAGATGGCGTATTGTGCGAATTCGGCCCATCCTGATCCGGCCGCCAACGTTTTGAAGGTTGAGATGTACAACAAGCCATCCAGGGAGCCCTGTTTGACATCCAGCAATTCTTCACAAGCGGTAAATGATAATTCCGGGCGTTCAAAAGTCTGCTTTAGCAAATCCTGAAACGCCGAGAAATCCTGTAAAATGGCGTTACCACTGGTCACCAGCGGGGTAGCCCAGGATAGTGCGTTTCCTGTCATATTCGAAATCAGAAAACCCACTCGGGCTTGATCAGAGGAAAAAGTGCGATGGCGAAAGGTGAAATATACCACACATGCTTCTAGAAACTCCTTCACCTTCTTGGGAGAGCCGTTAAATTTTCCGGAGGACATGCCTTGGGTGGTAATTCAGGGGGAGCAGGTTCTCTAGCGGAGACCATCTGTTTTAGCAGTGCGTTCTCAGTCTTTACCCCTTGTAGCTCCTGAGACATTGCTTGGAATGCCTTCCATAACTCTTGGACCTGATCTTCCGCCGCCATCGTGATTCCTTTAGGCGTTGCAATCTGTGATCTAGTATGCACCCCGACCTCGGCTTCCCCAGTACACACACTCTCCTCACCTGAGCTGCCGGAAGTGTCGAGGTCTTGCAGGCGGCGTCTAGCGAGGTAGTCCTTCTGTTTTTTGGGAAGATGGTGCTTGTCACGGAGGGAAGCCACAGTGACTGCTGTAAAAACAGCTGTCCCTCAACTCCCTTCCGGAACCAAGCCAGAAATCAGGGAAAAACCCCCAAGGGAAAAAACCCTGTAGAGAGGCAGTGACGCTCTTCAATCCAGATGTCAGTATGGGCCGTTGACAATGATCGAATATGAGGCAGACTACAGTGTCCTGTAGCGAAGGGATACTGCAGAAGCCAGGAGTGCCGGAGTAGCAGAGTTCAGGTAGCAGCGACCAGTGAGGCAGGAAGGAAGGCTGGACCTGGAACTGGGACCGCTAGAAAGAGGTAGGGCCTCAGGGAAGCAGAGAGGCCAGGTAAAGAGAGGGAAGGAGAAAAAGAAAGCAAGCTGCGAGTGCCGTAGCAAAGAGAGGGAGAGAGAGACCGGCAGAGGGTGCCGTCTGCGAGAAACAGGAGAGACTGGAGGGAAGCAGAGGCACCGAAACAGCACAAGAAAGATGTTTCCGAAAGAAAGCCGAAGCCGGAGGACAGAAACAACACAGCGTGTTAACCCGGAAGCAGGAAAACAATCCAGAGGACGGTTGCAACGCAGCGTCATGCCGGAAGGCGGGGCCTTAAATACGACCGGCCGCGCTGCGCTACATCGCTGGAGACATGGAAACAAAGAGGGGACTAAACTCTACCTCCGCGTCTCCAGCTCCAATGTGGAAGCAACCGCCAATCTCGGCTGTGGCCGGCCTGGCGGATGACACAGACATCCAGGAGGAGTGGTTTGTCCCCAATCTACAGGAACACTTAACACAATTGGCCATAGAGTGCACAACATGTCAAACAAACAGTTCAGGTATGACATTAAGAACACTGCGAGGAACACTACCATGCCCATCAGGGCCATTTCGAGAATTACACATAGACTATGCCGACATGGGAGAAAGATGTAACGGTGAAAGATACCTCATAGTGATAGTGTGTCCCTTCTCACGGTGGGTCGAAGCAGGACCATGTGCAAACCCTGACGCCAAGTGCGCGGCCAAGTTTTTGGTGAGAGAGGTATTTTCCAGGTGGAAAATATGTGACGTGATCCGCTCGGATAACGGCACGCACTTTGTAAATGACCTCTTTAAAGAAGTGACAACATTAGTGGGAGTGAAGCATAAACTTTGTTCGATTTATCACCTGCAAGTAAACGGATGGTAGAAAACTGGATATATTGCTTGCCACTAGCACTGTTCCAACTCAGGACACAGCCAAGTAAGGACCACCACTTGAGCCTGCACGGAATAGAGATGGAAGGCGCATTTGTATGCCACTCTCACCGGTAAGAAGAGCATCAGATGCTCACAGAGCTGCCACAGTGCTAGGGGATGAATTTGAGGAATATCTCACCCAATTGACACGGGCAGTACGGAGCATAGCAAGAAAAATAGCGCTTGCATTCACTCGAGATAATGAGACTGATACAACCACACCCGCCCAAGACAGCCCCACAGGTCAGTTAATGCCTGGTGAAAATGTATATGTCCGCAGTTTCGTGCGGAGGTGGAACTCCCCACGATTTCATGGCCCTTATGAAGTAATTTATTGCACACCCTCTGCAGTAAAAGTTTGGGGTTTAAAGTACTGGGTGCATCTTTCAGATGTAAGAAAGGCACATGAAAGTATGACACCACAGGGTGAGAAACCTCAGAGTTAGGAAATTGCAACCCCTTAGAGATGAAACACAGTTTACAAAATGTAATAGAGAAGCTCAAAAGGATCAGCAAGAAAAAGAAACAGTATGAACAATGATGAAGGATAATCATCTCTCTCTCTCTCTCTCTCTCTCTCTCTCTCTCTCTCTCTCTTTCCCTCTCGCCACTTCCCACTTTCCCTGTGTCCCCCTATCCCATGTACATGTTTCTCTTCATAGATAGCTTGCCACAGCTCTTTTTTCTTATGATGTCAGACACTTTATATCTTTGCTTTAAAAGGTATATATATTGAATGTGTAACTGAAGATAATAATGATATGTCATTGAAAACAAAAAGAGAGAAAATTGTTGATTATTGTGTACTTAACCAATTTATATCGCCCCTTCAGGTGGAAATATGGCAAAAAGGAGTGCTCTCACTAACAAAACCACATATGTAGATATTGATAGAGTAGAGGTTAGCAGTAATAGAAACTATAACTACGACTGTGTTCTTTACTTTGTGGCTGTCATGTTTTCGGTCATGTTGTTCTGTCTTGGCTTGTATTGGAGTGTGTTATTTGTATTGGGAGATATCAAGGAGCGGGGAGTGGGGTACACCTGATACAAGAAGGTTCAAGCCTCATTTGGGATGGCTTTAAAGTTATTTGGAGTCACAATGCTACCGTGAATACCAACTTAACCACTTTGCATAAAAACCGAACTGTCAAAACCCACATTTTTACTTAAGCTGCTATGGGCTATGATGTTGATAATGTGTCAAATGAATATGATAATTATCCTATGTTCGGTAGTTCGGAATTGCCATATGTAAATATGCACACAACTGAAGAACCTACCTCTGATGGTGATATAATGCACTTTACACCCTATGTCCCAGTTACCCTAACGTACCCAGTGTCACAATTTTTGCAAAGGGAGAGCGAACAAAATGATGAAATATGGACAAACATTTTTCCCATAAGACATCTAAAGGAGAAAAAGTTACATAATGGTAAAGAGGGGGTAAAAGACGGAAAAGGGGGGCGGGAGGGAAAAATTATGATGCATACCATGGTTTGGGATTAGATGAAATATAAGACCCCCGCCACCAGATCAGTCCAACAAATGGTACTCAGATATAAGTGCCACAGCTAAGCAGACAACAAATGAGAGCTGTTACTTTTGCTCTCTCATACCCCATGCCTTAGGCACACCTAAAGTACTCATACCCCAGGAGATACCCATGTCGGATGCCCAGTGTCTAATTCATTTAGCTTTATGTAGAATACAAAGTACCTTCCAGGCACACATGGTAACAGTACAGATGCTGCAAAACGAAAAAGCCTGCATAAGCAAACCTCAAGGAGTGATATGTTTGAAAGTACCATTTTTTATAATCAAAGGGCATTGTTCACAGAAAACAAATGGTAAGACGAGACAATCACATGTAAAGCTGAAGCAGTGCGAGGACTGACAGAAGAGAACTTCCAATGGGTGAAACAAACTTGCACTGCAACCTGGTCTCAGCACATTGCCAAACTAGCCAGGGTGACTGCACTTGATAAACCGATCAAGATACAAAAAGAAATTCAGCATGAACTTTGCTTTCATGGGGCGGGGAAGGTACGAATGGGCTCCAACGCACATTGCGAAAAGACAATCATCCTGCCAGACATGAAAAAAGGAACAGCAGCCTTAATGGACACTTACTGGGTGTGTGGCAAACAAGGGTACCTACCCCTCTCACCATCATGGAGAGGTACCTGCGCCATGGCAATGCTACACTCGGCTTTAATTTTGATTACAGAGAGCCATGTCCAATGGGGGGGGAGTGCCAATCGAAACATCACCGGCACCCCAGCCAGCAACCAAGGAGCACAGGTACCTCTCCATGATGGTGAGAGGGGTAGAGGGGCTTGTTTGCCACACACCCAGTAAGTGTCCATTGCCCTTCTGCTGTCATGAGGTATAAGTCCTCAGCTGGAACACAGGTGGGACTATTGCAAGACACACTTGGACTCCATTTTGTGTACCCTCAACTCTATCTTTGGACTAGGCCACGATTCGGCACTACGAAGTTTCGTCTCCCCTCAGCAGCGCCGCGCACAGCATGCACCAACCTTTTCTGTGCGGCCCAAGTCATTTTCTCACAGATGCGCTGAAGCTGACTGCAACAATTAATAATGTGTATCATATTATTCTTCCTCTGAGATCACTGTCCTGTGTGTGAACCAGCCTGAACCATGCCTTATAGTTATCCATTTCCACTAACCTGCTGCCTCATCCCTCACCCCTGCTTTTGGAAAATTACTGCTTGTATAACCCTGCGCCCTCCTGAGGTATTCTCCTGATGTAACAGAAGTGTGCGCCTACTGTGTTGACCACCCCCTGAGTGCCTCCAATAAACTCAGACCTCTGCCACAGTACATCCTGTCGTAAACTAACATGTGTCACTCCGCCCCCCATTTCGCATAAATGTGCCAGACCAGTCGAGTCCCCAGGTTATCGCAGAAAAGTAAGACCCCCGCACCCTTCACCTTATGAGTGACCCAATGCGAAATGATGGTGTTTTTGTATGTACAACCTGTAAACCTCTAAGATTTAGTCAAAGGTATATTGATTGTCATTGTTTATTGTATGCCAAGATTTACTCTCTATGCCAGCTCAGCTAGTTTCAACCACATCTCCAGCTGACCTGACATTGACCCCACCTGGACAAGACCAGCCGAACCACGTGAGGCTCACCCTCCCGCCAAAGGAGCAGCCAATCCTGTAGAAGCAGCATCTACAGACACCTATGCCTCGTCGCCTTGTATCCAATCATAATGTACTTTGTAACCCCTGTAGCCGACGTAACTGATGACGCCTTTTTTTTTTCCAAAGGCTATGTGCCTAATTGCCTCGTCGGAACACTTGTGCCCTCTTCTCCTGCTACCCTCTGGCCACCCTCTTTGGGACCTCTGCACCCACCATCTTGTGAGGCCAAAAACCTCAGGGTCATCTTCGACATGGCTCTCTCCCTTACCCCCTCACATCACGGAGCCTGCCAAGAAGTCCTACTTCCAGCTCCACCTCTTCAGAACTTTTCTTCCTTTTCTCACCTTCCCTCTTCTCTAGGCTGGACTACTGCAACAGCCTCTTTCTCATTCTCCCTCTTTCCTCCCTTCGCCCTCTCCAGCTAATCCAGAATAGGGCTGCAAGACTTATCCTTTCCCTCAAGACCAGGTACCGCATCTCCCCAGCCCTAAAACCTCTGAACTGTCCCCCGGTGGCTGCAATAATCAAATTCAAGACCCTCTGCATCATCCACAAGGCCTTTTGGTGCCTGGAACTACACTATGTCCAACTTTCCCTCCCTAAATACTCACGTGCTAGAGCTCTACGCTCCTCTAATTCTAACTCTCTGACAGTCAAACGCGTCTCCAAGCAGAGAAAGGCATGAACAAGGAAGCCAGACACTCCAGAAGCAAAGAGCCACATGGCGTTGGCCACAGCCCAGGAGCTTGCCGTAAAAAAAAAAAAGATTCTATTTTCAAGGGAGACCTCAGGGGTCAAAGTTGAAACATCTGGAGACCCCCAAATGACGTCCCTGTGCAAGGGACAGTAAGCATACTGCAGGCTCCAGCGCAAACATATACACAGTAAAATTTGACATTAGGTCAAAATGAGGTACCACATTTCATTGGGGTCGCAGTAGTGGGAGGGAACCCATTCACGTCCTCACCTAACACATTTTCCCAATAGGGGTGCCCACGGGAAGTGCAAGTGTGTCCAGTCCTAGGGGTAACTGAAGACCAAGAAGAAGAGCCCGAGGTAGCAGTTAAAATAGGGTGGCAGGACTTTTCCTTTCTAATAGATTCTGAAGCTACTAGATCCTGCATAAAACATGGGGGATCCCCATTATCCAACAAAGAATTGGACACGCAAGGCTTTTCGGGGACCATTTTATCAGTTCCTCTGACCAAAGATTTACCATTTTTTTTAACTGTTTTTTATTGACGTTTACAATACAAAAACCGTGTAATTCAACACAGTCCCCTTATGGGCATAGCAACCCCCACCCAACCCCCCTCTCCCAATCCCCTCCGAGTCGTACATACATATCACCATGAAGCATCGGTGTAGTTATGTCACAGTTGCAAGTCCAACAAAAAGAAAAATTAATTGGTACAATATACAATAAAGAATGTAACCCCAGGGCAGCACCACACAGAAGAAAAAATAGAAAACAACTAAAAAACACCCCAATAAATGCTCTGCCACAGAGGTCATGTCCCTTTAAAGCAACGTCGGAGAATTCTCCAGAGCTCCCCGGGGCGAGGAGGCGCTTACACAGTTCTGTTCATCCGATACATAGCTCCTAAAAGCCATCCAATAGTCTCTGGGCCTACTATTGAGAGGGAACGTCTGATTATACTGTGTCTCTCTCCGTTCGCACATCAACAGGTAATTCACCCATTGTTGTAAGGTGGGGGCTGTGGCGAACCCCCAGGAGTGTGCCACCAGAGATCTTGTGGCCACCGAGGCCATGCCAAGCAAACGTTTATCACTGCCAGTCTGCATGTCTACCAACGCCAACAACCAAGTTTCCGGGGTGAAAGGGATTGAAACATCCACCAACTTCTCCATAACCCCCGCTACGGCCGTCCAGAAAATTTGAATACGAGGGCAAAGCCAAGCCACATGGAAGAAGTCAGTGTGGGCCTGTTGACATCTCCTGCAGTCCGGGGACCTGTGCGGGAATAGTTTATGCAGCGACAGGGGGGAATAATACACCTGATATAGAAACTTATAATGGGTTAAACGATGCCTGTTGTTGGTGGATATAGATTTGGACTGAGTGACTATAAAGCCCCACTGTGCGTCTGATAGAGAACATGCTAGATTGCCTTCCCATTTAGCCTTATATTGGGATGCTGGAGAAGACACCAATGATCGAGCCAAACCGTACAAGTGAGAAATCACTCTTTTAGTGGATATCGGGTTTGTAACATACTCCAAAATTGGGGAAGTCGCAGGGGCCATAGGAAAATGGGGCCATCCCGATCTCAAATCTTCTCGAAGGCGGAAGTACAATAACAGTAATTGGAGACCTCCCAGGTTATAAATTTGCCATGTGGCGCAATATACCCCAGCATATGGACCTGCATGGCCTGAAAATACTGAATAAAAATGTACTCAAATGAGAGGGGAATCCCACGGACCCTGAATATGGCCTTCATAGGGGAGTACCATGGTGCCAACCCCCTCCAATTCGCCAACTGATCCCACGCCTTCAACGTGATCTCCAAGGGTTGAACCTCTGTCACCACATGGTATCCCTGAGCGGCCCAGAGGAGGCCCCTCAGGTAGTCAATCTGAGCGATTGCTCTCTCAAGTTGAGAATGGGGACAGTTATTTGTGGGGGACCACCACCAAATTGAGTACTGGATCTGGGCTATAAGATAAAAGAGAAAAAGATTGGGCACTTCCAGCCCTCCCTGCGCATATGAACAGCACAATGTGTGTAGGGCTATACGGGGACACTTTCCCCCCCAAATCAGTTTAGTCCATAGTGCCTGTACACGCTTACAGAAGGACGTGGGGGCCATACCGGGACGTTATCAAAAATATAAAGTAGTTTCGGCAGGATGACCATTTCATATAGTGAGATGCGAGCCACCTGGGACAGGGGGAGTCGTATCCAGGTATCTACCCTATGCTCCAGATGGTGCAGGACAGTGGTGTAATTCTCTGCCAGGATATCAGCAGGGGAAGTGGACACTCTGACACCCAGATACCGAATTCCCTTGTAGTAGGACCCCATCTGTGAGTGGAAGGACTTCGGATTTGGACCAATTAATTTGTAGACCGGAAATGGTACCAAAAGCAAATATTTCCTCCATGATAGGCTGTAAATTAGTCCGAGGGTGTTTTATATATAACAACATGTCATCCGCGTAGAGGGAGACAATGGATACACATGACCGAATAGTCACACCAGGATGGGAGTGAAACTCCTGCAGGGCACAAGCCACCGGCTCGATGGCCAAGGCAAATAATATGGGGGAAAAAGGGCACCCCTGCCTAGTGCCTCAGGTGGGGTAGATAGGCGCGGATTGAAGGCCATTTGTGTATACCAGGGCGCGCAGGGCTGAGTAGAGGACTCTGACCCATTGGAGAAACGTGGTACCTATGCTTGTTCGACAAAGGACTTCGAACAGAAAAGGCCATTCAACAGAGTCGAACGCCTTCTCTGCGTCCAAGGCCACAACCGCGATAGGGACGTCCGGGTTCACATTGTGCATTAAAGTGAATAATCTGCTCAGATTGTTCTGCGTTGATCGGCCAGGAATAAATCCCGTCTGATCGGGGAGGACCAGGTCGGGCATGTGGGGAGAAGCCGGTCCGCAAGCAGTTTTGCCAACATTTTATTTTCTATGTTTATCAAAGACAAGGGGCGATAGGATGAACATTGGCTAGAGTCTTTGTTAGGTTTCAGCAGGACTGTTATCAAGGCAGTCCGAGTGGACTCAGGGAGAATCCTGGAGGAGGCCACCTCTTCAAACATATGACATAAATGGGGAATAAGCAAGTCCGGGAAAGCTTTGTATAATTCAGCTGTAATCCCGTCTGTCTCGGGGGCTTCACCATTTGGGAGCGACTTTATCACCCTGAGGAGTTCTTCCACTTTGGGGGGATCGTTGAGAAGCGCCCCAACCTCTGGGTCAAGCCATCCCAATGCGACCCTATCCAGATACTGGGTAATGATGTCGTGTCTGGCCGAACTGTGGGCAGTATACAGCTTTTCGGAAAACTGTCAAAATACCCCATTTATCCCAACCACGTCCTTAATTGCCTCACCCCAGAGGATTCTACTTCTAGTATAGGATCCAGGCGGTTCTCCTGCCTTGTAGCCCAGGGAAGGGTTCTACTTGCACAATCTCCCTCCCCATATCTCGCCGCTAGCACCGGATCACCCAAGAACCTCTCCTCACTGTCCATTAATGAGCGGATTTCTTGCCTTTTGGCCGACAATTCAGCCTGGAGCGAGGGGGAATTCAATTTTTCTTGAAGGAGTTCCAAACTTTTAATGTCTCTTTCCATGCGGCCGATTGCTCCATGAATGCTCTTCAGGACTAACCCCAGCCACCCCGGGACATGCACCATCCCCGTAGATAGACCTTAAAAGTCTCCCATATGACACCGGGGCTGGATACCAATCCCGCATTCTGCTGGAAGAATTCTGCAATGGTCCGGTGCAAATCTTCACGAAAAGCGCCATCCTCCAGGGCGCGATCCTGGAACCTCCATCGGAGTTGCGCAGAAGGGGATGACGGACCTTTGAACTTCACCAGCACTGGGCAGTGGTCCAACAAAGTGTGAGGAAGAATCACTGCACCTTCAGCCGCACGTGACAGGTCTAGGGACAGGTGGATATAGTCTATTCTAGAGAAGCTCTCGTGTACACTGGAATGGTAAGTGAATACCCACGCATCAGAGTGAAGCCAACGCCAAATATCAACCAGAGAGTAGTCTGTTGCTATGGAGTGCCATTTTTGAGCGGCTCATGTAAGTGGCCTAAAGACCGTGGCAGACCTGTCCAGTGTAGCAGAGAGAGCTAAATCAAAGTCCCCCACGCAAACCACCTCATACCCCGGAAAAGCTCAGAGGTGCCCGAGCATTCCTGAAAGAACTCGGGAGAATCATAATTTGGAGCATACGTGTTTATGAATAAAACGCACCAGGCCACAATCTCACCAGCCACCAATATAAAACGACCTTCGCTATCCGCTACCTGTCTATGCAATCTAAACTCCAATGATTGATGTATATAAATTGCCACCCCCCGGGAATATGTGGAGTAGGAGGAGCCGTACCTATGAAACCCCCACTCCACCAGTCCCGGAAGCTTGTGTCCCTTCCCTAAATGGGTCTCCTGTATGCATACAACATTGACGTGGTGATTCCACACATAGTTGGAGATAAGGCATATTTTTTTTGCATTGGTGAAGCCCCGAATATTCCAAGTGAGAAGAACAATCTCAGAGTTAACAGGAGCACAAGGCCAAGAGTATGTTGGGAAGGAATAGAAAAACCTGATACCCCTGCAGAGTCTCCAGTGACGGATTGCTGGAGCACAGTACTGAAACATGACATATAAAGATCGTACTAGACTCGGAAGAGGAAACCCACCCACCAGACCCCCTGAAACCAGGAACTGGAGAACCCACAGCACCAACCAGTAACAACTATAGAAACCCGCGCCAGAAACCCCAATCTACCGGCCAACAATATCCACCCCCCACCCAACTAATAACAACTGTACAGCTTCAAGACACTGAAGCGCCTCTGGGCATGGGGGTGCCGACGGCCTTAGTGCCTCCCTGTTGCAAGAGGCTCATTTACCATATTTACCATATTGAGCTATTCCATTGGATATAACAAGCACAGTAACTGGTTCTTATAGCTGCAAGGCGGGACCCCAGAGCATGCCAAGGCCCACACGGGTGGAGCACAGCCATGCGAGGTTTGCCTTCGAAAGCAGGCGGACTAGGATGCCGGACCGGGGAAGGCCCCCAAACTTGGAAGATCAGAGGCCGACTCCGGAGTTGTAAATAATAGTGTTTTCCCTTGGTAGATGACCCTAAGTTTGGCAGGGTATATCATGGAGTAGCGTATGTTTTTCTTCCGCAAAGTGTTTTTCACTGCCTGAAAGGGCTTTCTCAGATCCTGCACCTGCTGGCTAAAGTCCGGGAAAAGTCTAATTGTAGCAGAGCCCCACCGAAGAGATTTTTTTTTCCTGGCAATCCGGAGTAGGATATCTCGGTCCAGGTAATTAAATATACGGGCAATGATGGCTCTTTCCGGTGCCCCCGGAGGAGGCCTCGTCGCCAGGGAACGACAAGCCCGCTCCACCATAAACATGTTCGTGACAGGAGGGTCATCAAGGATGTCCCTAAGTAGCTTCGCCACAAACACTTCCATATTGTCAATGGGAGTAAATTCCGCAACACCTGTGATCCTTATATTGTTTCTTCTGGACCGACCCTCCATCGTTCTTAGCGACCACCTTTTTCGCTGTCTGCTGTAGGGATGCCACCTTGCGCTGGAGTACTGCTATTTTGTCCTCTCCCTCTCCGATCTAGTGCTCCGCCTCTGACATTCTGCCACATAGTTTTTCGATTTGTACTGCAGACACATCTACTTTGCACGTGAAAGCGCCGATTTTTGCGCCCAAATTGTCTGTGCTGCTTTTCAGCGCTAACAGGGTCTGGTAAAGAGCCACGAAATGAAATTGGGACAAACCCGGCTCGGGATCCTGCCGCGAAGCCCCCGACCCGGCATATTGCTCCATCTTCGCCTGCTTCTTCTGATTGCCCATTCCAGGGGGTAGGAGATGAACTCAGATTGCGCGTTATTGGGACCCAGAGTTGTAAACCATGGCGCACAGTGGACAGGACGGTCGCTGGGGAGGGGGGCAGCCGAGGGGAGGACCCTGTGACACCAGTTGAGGACCACCAAGTAGTGGAAACAGAGAGGCAGAACAGTGGATCCCCATCGGTCAGGCACTGCCCCCAGGGCCCAAAGCTGCAGGCTAGAGTGCCGATGGCCCCAGAAAAGTGCCCGGTTAAAGGTAGGATATGTGACCACACCTAAGTCCATCAGCAGGACCAAGCTCAGGAGACCTCGGTTCCAAGCAGAGTCTCGAGCTCCTCCACACCCCCAGATAGATGTCGACAAGCACCAGAGGCGCAAGGAGCCTCTGCACAGGACCAGCACTGCCACGCCCCCAAGAAAGAGCAGTTCCACTGTGCCGAAGTGTAAAAAAGAACAGAAACAAAAAAGGGGGGCGGGACCAGGATGATACACAAACGGGTTATAGAACCAGAGGCCCAGTCTTTAGTCTTTACTGCTCGCTGCCCCGTAGCTGGAACAACCACCACATGCTCCTCTCCCCGCCACCCGATTCTCCACGAGCTATCAGGCCAGTGGGGCAGAGCAGGGAAGCCGATAACATATCTCGCGGATCATCAACGCAGGGTCTCCCCTGTGATGCCAGCCGGTGCAGATGATGCCGTGCCCAATGAGGCCCGGCCACTCCAGCGATGCTGAGGAGCCAACGGCACAGGCAGACCCAGCCCGCACTGCCCGCAGGAAGAGGGGAACTGCCCCCTCAAGCAGCCACAGTCATCAGGCAGGGACCGCCGCCGTCCAGCCGAGACCGGCATGCTACATGGATCACTGGCGGGGACTCTCGCACCAACACCCCGGCAGCTGGAATCCTCCAGGAGCGCTAGCGGGCCTCTGCGCCCCTGCCGCCGCCAGGCCACACCACACTGCAGCAACACCGGAGTTGGAGGAGCAGGAGGGGCGGCCCGCCAAACGCCAGCCGCGCCGCGGCAGGCCAGAAAGATCAGCCACAACTCGCGCTCTGCGGGTCGAAAGCAGCAGGGAGCAGGAATTCTGGACGCCCCACAGGTACCAAAGCCTCAGCTAGCAAAATCCCACCACAGCATGCCACAGAGCTGCAGAATTCTGTCCATATATTAGAGCCTCCGCTGGAGGACTCTCAGGCAGCGGCCATCTTACGGCGCACGCAACAGCGCCCCCCACCAAAGATTTACCATTAACAATAGGAACGCAAAATATTGTACCATCACTATTATATTCAGAAGACACACCCATCAATATACTAGGAAGGGATTTGCTAAGCAAATTGAATGCCACGATTTCAATTTCAGAGAAAGGGATGGTGTGCACCACACCTGGGATGTATGCAACCAGGGTGGCAGTACTGATACAAGCATACTATGCACACAGCACATTGAGGGGGATACCCCATACACTGAGTTGTTCCTGTATCGGGACCTAGTACTGCTAGAGTAGATTCCAGGGATGAAAGGAAAGATTTTTTGAATATCAAATAAGTTTGTTTTCAGACCCCGATATCAGTAACTACACATGGCACATACTCAGCACTGTACCTGGAGGAAGCAATAGTGAGAAAAGACATGGTAATACTGTGTGTCACAGATGACTATAACATGGAGCAGCAATCAGTATTATGCATTGATTTACCTTAACAATGACAGCAGTATCAAACACCCACATCTTTGGTCCAGAAGAAAAGGAAGGAGCGGTAGTATTTTAATTAAGTATACCTTGTCATGTACAAATAAAGTAAATAGCAGTACCACGGTTAACACAATTGGTGAAAAAAGAGGCAAAATACATGCAGGAAGATTTAAAAAGGATACCAGATGACCTATGGACAAAAGGGCCCTACGACGTTGGCATACTGAAAGGGGCAGGGCCAATGCACATTAAGGTGAAGGAAGGCGCATTCCTACCAGGAGGGAAACAATATCCCCTTTCACGAGGGGCAGATGAGGGCATATTTGGGACAATGCATGCCTTATGACAGCAAGCTATCATACAAGAATCTACATCACCATGCAGCACAGCAATTTTTCCGACATGGTGGAAGCTGAGCTTTCATTAGTACCAAATCCTGCTGCAATTTTATGCAGTATCCCTTCAGAAGCATGCTACTTTACAGTAGTGGATTTGAAGAATTATTTCTTCTCCATTGCCTTGCATCCACATTCCAGATACCTCACCGCATTTACTTATCGCAGAACCAGATTTGAGCACACAAGATTACCTCATGGGTACTGTTAGGCACCCAGTATTTTCAACAGAGTAATACAGGTGGATTTGAGAAATCTGCACGTATTAAGCAAAATCATACAATACGTAGATAACCTCAAAGGGTGCAATACAACAGAGGATGAGTGCAGGTAAGATTCAGTAACGCTACCAATATTACTGGCTGACAAGGGATACAAAGTGAACAAGGAACAACTGAAGTATTGTCAAACAGAAGTCGTGCACTTGCGACAGATAATAGCAGAAGGGTGAAAAATAACACCAGAAAGGGTTGAGGCAATACACAAGACACCCCGACCTAGAACAGTGAAGGAGATGCAACAGTTCTTGAGTCCATGCAATTCTTGCAGAGAATGGGTGTTCGATTACTCCACGTACACCAGGCCACTCCTCCAAGCACTAAAGGATGCTCAGAAAAACAAAAGCAATATGAAATGGACAGCTGAGATGAATGAAAATGTTGTCGATTTTAACAATAAGCTGGCACATGACCCAGTATTGGCTACACCAAATTACAAAGAAAAATTCCACTTATTCGCACATTCAGACGGTAAGGTTATGACAGCAGTTTGGACACAAAAGAAAGGGCAGGGTTACAAGCCACTGACATACTACAGCAGATCACTAGATCCAGTGATGCAAGGACATTTTCCTTGAGAATGGGGACTGGCTGTCGTATTTGCATAGAAAAAGCAGCAACAATAACAATGGGATGTTCTGTAATTCTGTATGTGGAGCATTCGGTCTTCGCAATTCTAGAAAGGTCCAAATGAACATTGACTACCCAAAGAGCTACTGGTTATGAAATAATATTAACAAACCCTGCAATAACAATTGTGAGATGTGGGACAGTGAACCCAGCAGAACTTATAGCAGAAGTAGCACAAGAGGGGGACTACAAACATGATTGTGTGGCATGCAAGGACAGACAGGTAGGAAATCACAGAGTGAAGGAGGAAATAATCGAGGGAGGTGATATGATCTTCATTGATGGGTCTTCAAGTATTGCCCCGAATTCTGGTCAGAGCCATACAGGAGCAGCAGTGGTAGACCACAACAATGGAACATTTTGTAGTGTTTTCCCAAATGCGGCTACCAACACATTACTCTGCACATGCAGCAGAATTGGTAGCATTAATTCAGGCTTTGAATATTTCAGAAGGCTACGCAGTGAATATCTTTTCATATTGTGCATATGTAACGTCCACAGTACACTCTGGGTTGGCGAGGTGGGAGAGAAGGGGATTCAGCAGAAGTGATGGTTCACATGTGCAACATGCAGCACTTCTGAGTAAATTATTGGATGTCTTGCCCCTCCCAGTGGAAGTGGCAATAATAAAGTGCACCGCACACACAGGGGAGCAATATTTAATTTGCCTGTGTGGTGGCAGAGCACACAGAGCAGCAAAAGTAGCAGCATATCTGCCAGAAAGGACACATTTGTTGTTCGCTGGTGGAGAGGAAAAGATATCACTTATGGCAGTGGTAAAAGTAACAACACAACAGTATGCACTGCCTGTGGGTTTCAATGCAGCTTCAGAAATGCAAATAGTAGAACTACAGGGTGAAGCTCCACAAGAAGAGAAAGAGTATTGAAAAAAATGGGGTACTCTCTGTCACCAACTGATTTAGTTTGACAACAGGACAGCACCGGCAAGGTGGTAATGATGATAATTTTGTTGAATGTTGCACTGCAGCAGCTTCATTACCCTGCCCACATTTCAAAAGAGCACATAGGTGTGGGGATAAGTGAAGAGTTGTTTATACCAAACCTTTATGAGTATGTGTCTGAGTTTGTGAGTAATTGTATGATGTCAACATTTTTCATCTGGTCACCCAATGAAAGTAGTGAGGGAAACATTGCGGTGACCGGAAAGGACCTTCTGGCATTTGGTGCTCCCAAGGTGAGGAATTCCTGATGAAATACATTCAGAACATGGCCAGCACTTTGTAATTGATTTGAATGGTAAAATAACCGCCATTCTGGGAATACGGCACAAACTGTGTACTGTTTGTAATCCACAGGCCAACGATATGGCTGAGAGAATGAATGGATTACTAAAAGAGGACCTGGCTAACAGCAACGCTTGGGAAAAACTGGCTTTATTGCTCACTTCTTGCTCTCTTTGCTTTGTGAAATACGCTGTCATGATGCCTACCTCCAAGGATTCAAGTCCGACCCAGCAACCCCAGAGGCAGGCATCATTCCCCCCAGGGAAGTGCCAGCGGGCCCAAGCTGGAGCCCTTTGGACACAGTCCTGGCGCCTTAGGCACCAGGCTCATGTTGGACCCCTGTCCTGGCGCCTTAGGCGCCAGGTTCATAAAGCTAGACATGTGTTCAATTGTTTCAATGTGCACTTACCTGATGAAGACCATGCTGCTACATCCAGGCCCTCTTGAGGCCTGAATGGAACTACTTTACCTGTGGGACTACTTTCCACCTGGGTGTGGTCGGTAGGATACATACCTGATCGGTGGAAGGATACATACCTGGAACTTCTTACAAAGCTATTTAAACCACGCCCGATCAGCAACTCTTGCTTCGCGTTGTTCTGCTCCTCGCAGCTGGACGCTCACCGTGTCAACTCCTGCATCTGGACTTCAGCCACGCCTGTCAGCATCCTGGGTCACCTGCAAAGGGAGATAAGAGAGAATTGGAGAGAAAGAAGACCTTACTTGCTAAAGCTGTACCACGGAAACATCACACCGACGATCCTGAAAGGGAAGACATCATTTTTAAAAGCATTTCGCTTCGATCGCTGCAGCGCTGCATTTCACTCACCTTTCCTGGCACCTCCATCTTCAGCAGCGATCATCCGGATCCGCAGCCACTTCCCAGTGCCTAGAGAGAAAAAGACAAGAACACAAGATGAGAGAAGGAAGGGAATAGGAAAAGCTCAGTTACCTTCTAAGACTTACCAGTTGGTTCATTCCAATTTCATTTCGGGTCCTACCGCTTCCTGGCATTCCGGACCCCGGCCCCTATGGGGAAAAAAGACAAAGACATTGAATGAGCGAATGCAAAGACATTACCCGAACGCTCATCCAGAACTTACCTGTCATTTATTGGAACTGCACGTTTCACTTCGGGTCGGCGCCATATATCTGGCATTCCGAACCCCGGCCCCAAAGAGGAAAAGACATAAGCGTTAGCGCTTGCTGCAATAAGACAATGAACATTATTATTAAGCTTGAACTTTTGAACTTGCAACAGAACTCTTACAGCGCCTTACCTGAATAGTCAAGCTTATTTGAACTTCCATCAAACCTCAATCCAGTGAAGTAACTGGGTTTCGACGCGCCTCTGCATCAGAAGCAGGATGGAGAACTCATCCTTCCAGACCCTAAGGTGAGACTTCACGGGGAATCGTGGAAGGGTATCGTGGAGGGTTGGAAGGAAGTGGGAGGCTTGAGCATTATTGCGTCAGTAGGTAATACTCCCTTTTCACGCACAGGGAAATATTCCTACGAGCCAGAGAAGCCAGAGTAGAGGGGCTCTACCTGTCCATCTTCAGAGTCCTGCGCTTCACCATTGAAGAAGCATCAGCACTCGAAGCCAGACCTGCGCCTCCGTGGGAATCAGGTGAGTGTGACAGAACGTGAAGCCTACCCACAATTTCCCACCCGGGCGCTATGGAGACTTCCGAGACAGATCAGCTGGCCCAGCTTTTGGGAGAATTACGGGCAGAAGTGCACTCAGCCCGCCAGGAGACTAACGCTCTCAAAAGAGAACTGATCCTATCCAAGGAAAGAACAGATGACCTGGCCAAAAGGTTATTGCAGGCCCAGGCAGGGCACACTCCTTTACCTAATTCCGGAGGTACTTCCACATCAATGGGTTTGAATAACCCGGTACAAATCAATCTACCTGGACACATGCCTTTGGCCCCGCCTGAACGTTTTGCGGGGGATCCCAAGAAATATGCCGTCTTTATGAACCAATGTCATTTACACTTTCTATGCAGACCTGGGGCCTTCCCTAACGACCAGACCAAAGTAGCCTTTATACTATCTTACCTCAGTGGCAGTGCTGCCGATTGGTCTATTCCATTGGTAAATCAGGATGATCCCATTCTCCAGAATTTTCAGGGTTTCCAGGCCAGCATGGAAAGATTGTTTGCTCGACACTCTCGAGGACAGGCCCTTGATAACGAATTGCTATCCTTACGACAAGGTAATCAGGATCTCCTGTCCTACGTTGCCACCTTTAATAGACTGGTTGTGGAAACTGGATGGCCAGAAAACAAAAGGATCACATTGTTTCATCGAGGCCTGCGCGGAGAGCTTAGGATGTTCTAGCTCAGATAGTAGATCCACCCCAGGTCTGCGCAGACTACATAGACTTGGTGGTTCAACTTGATCACAGACTTCAAAATAGAAAAGCAGATTGGTTCAAGTACGAAACCCGAGTACCGATCAAAACCCACGCCAACTTCAAGAGTACCGACGTATCCGAACCTATGCAAATCGGCGGTGTTAAAGGACCATTAACGCAGAAGGAACGAGAGAGAAGGCGGCAAATGCAACTTTGTCTGTATTGCGGAACTTCCGGTCACTTTCTTCGAAATTGTCCGGTTAAACCACCTAAGAAGGTGGTTGGAGCTACTGATAACGATTTATTGACACCCGATTCGGGAAACGACCTAGCCCGACAAGCGTAGGGGTCCGCTTGCCGAGCTTGAAAACAGATTCTTTGACCTCGCATTTTGTCATGCCAATGGTGCTCGTGGACCCAAAACAGCCTCAGCAGTTGCATGCTATAAAAGCATACATCGACAGTGGAGCTATTGGAAATTACATAGACCGTGAATTGGCTTCCAGGATTAAGCTCCCTCTCCGCCCGAAAGTAACCCAAGATGTCATTACTACAGTAGATGGAACCGAAATAGCCTCAGGGCCTGTAACGCATTCCACTGTTGAAATGACACTGGTGGGTCAGGATGGACATAGGGAAACATTTGTGTTTGATGTGATCAAGGCCCCACAATTTCAAGTAATTCTTGGAATTCCTTGGTTAGAAACACATAATCCCAGAATTGACTGGCGAGCAAAGAAGATAAGTTTTCCTGATTGTGAACCAACTTGTTATCCAAGAAATCCAGTTATGGGTCTAGCCTCAGCAACTTCCACCCCTGTACAGCTACTGTCAGAATACCAAGAATTCCAAGACGTTTTTCAGAAGGAACAGGCTAACACGTTACCTCCCCATCGGTCTTATGATTGCCAAATCGATCTGGTACCCAATGCTCAACTACCTTGTAGTAGGATTTATGCTCTTACGGAACCTGAGAACCTGCATTTGCGTCAATATTTAGATCAGTACCTAGCCAATGGTTTTATTCGCCCGTCCAAGTCTCCTGTCTCCTCAGCTTTGTTCTTCGTGCCGAAAAAAGAGGGCGACCTTAGAACATGTATAGACTATCGCGCCCTAAATCAAATAACGATTAAGAATCGTTATCCTCTGCCCCTGATCCCTGAGCTTATCGACCAGGTGAAAGACGCTTGTGTGTACACCAAGTTAGATCTTCGAGGAGCTTATCACCTGGTACGTATAAAAGAAGGCGACGAATGGAAGACTGCATTCCGCACCAAATTTGGGCTCTTCGAATATCAGGTGATGCCCTTCGGTTTGTGCAATGCACCTGCCGCCTTTCAGTACTTTATTTATTTTATAATGTTTTTATTGGCATTTGGCATTTACGGTTATATTCCGGACCATTACAATCATGGTTTATGTCGATACATGAATTACATACCACTTATGCCTTATAAGTTATGGGTAGCATTAAACAGCGAACAGAACAAACAAAAGGAAAAAAGGGAAAAGAAACAAAAGAAGTAACAATGATAACAGTGACTGTCCTTTGATCTCTGAGTTATTGTGGTCTTTGCTTATGGAGGCGAACCCCAGTCTCTATTCCGTTGGGCTCTGACTGGTCTTCGTGGTGCACGGGGGGGGGAGTGTGTGCAGGATGGATGCAACAGTGCGTGGATTTGGCCATTGTGCCATTTGTGGGTGGTTGATTCAGGGGGGTTTATAGGTCGACGAGAAGATCATGTCTCTCAGAAGGGTCTTCCAGGCCTCAAGTGTGGTGCTCGAGTCTTCCCCACCCCGATTACTTCCTTCCTCCCATGCTCTAGTTTCTACTATCGTCCATCTTTCCATCTCCCTGATCCAAGGTTCGTACCTGGGGCCTGCTGAGGATTTCCAGGCCATTGCGATCGTTCTTTTTATCAGCACACATGCTATGTCCATTAGTCTCACCAAGTGCTTGATTTTGGTCAGCCTCGGGTAGGTGCCTAGGAGGCACTCTTTCGGTGTCCATTCATATATCTCCAGGCCAGCTTTCCTACAGGTCTGTTCAGCGGCGAACCATAGTTTCTGAGATTTAGGGCAGGTCCAAAACATGTGGATCATGTCAGCATGGTCAGAGGGGCACCATGGGCATAGCGGGCTGACTCTGTCGTTGAAGGTGGATATTCTATGTGAGGACATGTAGGTCCTATAGAGGACATTGAGCTGTATTAGCCTGAATCTGGAGTTCCTAGATATCTCCTTCGGGTATGCTAGGGCTCTAGACCATTCTCCCTCCGTGATTTCGGTCCCCAAGTCGGATTCCCATTTCTCTTTCAAACGTGTACTTCTTGGGTTAGGCCTGTCATTTATTTGGGTGTATAGTCTTGATGTTGGTTTCCAACCGTCGCTAACTCCGTGCATCTCCTGGATCAGGGCGTGTGTTTCGGGCTCCTCGGGCCACACATTCCATTTCTTCTTGGCGATAAATTTCACCTTTTGGTACCATAGGTAGTGGCTCGGGGTGAGCCCGTCGTTTCCTTGTAGTGATTCAAAGTCTCTGAATTGCCCTTCATCGAACATGTCTCCCCACGTGTAGACGCCACAGTTCTCCCATCTCCTCATTGCTGATAGGTCATCGGGGACTTCACATACGTCAGCTAGAATGGGAATCTCGGGTGAGTATGGGTGCTGCAGTCCCAGCATAGATCTAACCTTTTTCCACACCTGTCGACCCACCTGCACTATTATGGGCGGGTAAGGAGGCCCTATTTTGTTGTTCCATATTAGTTCTTTAGGATGCAGGGGTGAGGTCAGTTGGCAGAGAAGGTTCAACTCGGCCGAGGGCTCATCACTCAGCCATTTGGCGACATGTGTTAGTTGTGCCGCCAAATAATATCTTTGGAAGTCGGGTAGCTGGATTCCTCCAGTGGAGTAGGGAAGTGTGAGGATGTTCAGTGTAATCCTGTGCCTGCTTCGTCCCCAAAGAAAATCTCTGATCAGGGATTCTAGCTTCCTGAAGAAGGATGGGGGAATGTAGAATGTTATATTGGTGAAGTAATAGAAGAATCTAGGTAAAATTATCATTTTAGATATTGCTGCTCTGCCCATCACTGATAGCGGTAGTTTTGACCAAAATTTGACGGATCTCCGTACCCCCGATAATGCGGCTTCAGTGTTGCATTCGTGAGTGGAGATTGGTGTGTGCTTGATGGTGATGCCCAGGTAGCGGAAGGACTCAGCTTGCCACTGAATCCCAATCTCGCCTTTCAGTACTTTATGAATGATGTTCTTCGGGAACTTATCGATGTCTGTGTCATTGTTTATATTGACAACATCCTGGTGTACTCTTCTTCAGAATCCGATCACAGAAAACATGTTAGGGCAGTTCTTGAGAAATTGCGCCAGCACAGACTATTTGCAAAGCTCAAAAAATGCGTTTTTCATACCACAGAAGTTGAGTTTCTCGGATTCATCCTGACACCACAAGGAGTCCGAATGGACTCGCGAAAGGTGGACGCCATCCTCAAATGGCCATCTCCTAGCTCGGTGAAGGGAGTTCAGAGCATGCTCGGCTTCGCCAATTTCTATCGAAGATTCATCCCGGAATTTTCCCGAACAGTCCAACCCATCACAGCTCTCCTAAAGAAAAACAAATGCTTTGAATGGACTCTTGAGGCCGAACAAGCCTTTCAGGACCTGAAAACCAAATTCACCTCTGCACCTGTATTGAAGCACCCAGATCTCCCTTATATTGTGGAAACCGACGCATCCAGTTCGGCCATGGGAGCTGTCCTGTCGCAAAGAGACCCAGAAACTAACCAACTACACCCAGTGGCCTTTTGGTCCAGGAAATTTTCTCCTCCTGAAATCAACTACGCAATTACCGACAAAGAGTTACTGGCTATTAAATCTGCTTTCAAGGCTTGGCGTCACTACCTTCTCGGGGCAAGACACACCATCACCGTAATTACGGACCACAGAAATTTACAGTATTTAAACACAGCCAAAGCTCAATCTTCACGACAACTCCGATGGGCTCTATTCTTTGCGGAATTTGATTTTGTAATTACCTATCGCCCTGGCTGCAAGAATGGTAAAGCGGACGCCTTATCCTGGATTGGCATGGAAGAACCCAATTCGAGTTTAGAACCTGTGCCAATCATACCTGAACTAAGAATCTTAGGCCTAACTTCATTGCAAAATATTGAGGACATCCAAACGCAAGTAAAACAACTTCTAGACACTTCAGCCTTACTGGAATGGAGTCAAAAGGGTCCTCATTACACCGTTAAGGATGATTTACCCTACTTCCAGGAGCGGTTGTTTCTGCCAAGTAAAGAATTGCAAGAACTTGTTATTGCCCATCATCATGAATCATTAATGGAAGGTCACCCTGGTATCGCTAAAACAGAGGAAAAAATCAAACGCCACTTCTGGTGGCCTTCTTGGAGAAAAGACATAAAGTCTTTTGTATTGTCTTGCGGAATTTGCGCCCAAAACAAGGGTCAAAAGAAAAGGCCAGCCGGCCTACTTCAACCCTTGGATATTCCACCGGCACCATGGCACACCTTGTCAATGGACATTATAACTGACCTGCCTCCTTGTGCTGGTTACAACACTATTCTTGTAATTGTGGATCTATTCTCCAAAATGGCCCACTTTATCCCTTTAAAAGGTTTGCCTTCAGCTTCCACCTTGGCCAAGGAATTTCTGGAGAATATAGTTCGCATACATGGTTTCCCTTCCATATTAGTCTCGGATCGTGGAAGTCAATTTATCTCCCATTTTTGGAAGAAGTGTTGCCAACTAGCAGAAATAGATGTGCGGTTATCCATCAGCCACCACCCCCAGACCGACGGACAAACCGAGAGAACCAATCAGACTCTCGAGCAATATCTTCGGTGCATGTTACACCAATCCGAGTTAAATTGGAAAGACATCCTTTGGATCGCAGAATATGCATACAACAATTCAGTGCATTCTGGAACCGGACAAACTCCTTTTTATACTTTGTATGGTCACCATCCTCGGACCTCTGACCTAGATCCACCTCTGACCCTGGAAATGCCCGCAGTAAATCATTTGCATTCCACAATAACCCAAGCCTTCAAAGAAGCTACAACTCATTTACAGCAAGCCAAGAAAAAGTATAAAGAAAACGCTGATTTGCACCGATTTGCACCGAAGTAATACTCCTCCTTACCAAGTAGGAGACCAGGTATGGCTAGCAACGAAACATTTACCCATCAAGGGCCCGCAAACCTTCAATCCCAGATTCATAGGACCTTATCCCATCAAGGCTATAATCAATCCCGTGGCCTTTAAACTGGATTTACCGTCCAACATGCGTATTCATCCAGTTTTTCATGCATCACTTTTGAAGCCAGTACTACCAGGGACCCGACTGTCCAAGCCTCCAGACCCAGTTCAAATTGAAGGGGAATTAGAATTCGAAGTTAAAGATATTTTAGACTCCAAGGTGTTAAAGTCAAAACTCTTCTATCTTGTTGACTGGAAGGGATATGGACCTCAGGAGAGATCGTGGGAGCCTAGTAACCATGTTCACGCACCTCGATTAATACAAAGGTTCCACCGGAGATTTCCGAACAAGCCAAAACACCCGGAGGGAACAACCTTGGGAGGGGCCTTGAGGGGGGGTACTGTCATGATGCCTACCTCCAAGGAGCCGAGTCCGACCCAGCAACCCCAGAGGCAGGCATCATTCCCCCCAGGGAAGTGCCAGCGGGCCCAAGCTGGGGCCCTTTGGACACAGTCCTGGTGCCTTAGGCGCCAGGCTCATGTTGGACCCCTGTCCTGGCGCCTTAGGCGCCAGGCTCATAAAGCTAGACATGTGTTCAAGTGTTTCAATGTGCACTTACCTGATGCAGACCATGCTGCTACATCCAGGCCCTCTTGAGGCCTGAATGGAACTACTTTATCTGTGGGACTACTTTCCACCTGGGTGTGGTCGGGGAAGGATACAACCTGATCGGTGGAAGGATACATACCTGGAACTTCTTCCAAAGCTATTTAACCCACGCCCGATCAGCAACTCTTGCTTCGTGTTGTTCTGCTCCTCGCAGCTGGACGCTCACCATGTCAGCTCCTGCATCTGGACTTCAGCCACGCCTGTCAGCATCCTGGGTCACCTGCAAAGGGAGATAAGAGAGAATTGGGGAGAAAGAAGACCTTACTTGCTAAAGCTGTACCACGGAGACATCACACCGACGATCCTGAAAGGGAAGACATCATTTTTAAAAGCATTTCGCTTCGATCGCTGCAGCGCTGCATTTCACTCACCTTTCCTGGGCACCTCCATCTTCAGCAGCGATCATCCGGATCCGCAGCCACTTCCCAGTGCCTAGAGAGAAAAAGACAAGAACACAAGGTGAGAGAAGGAAGGGAATAGGAAAAGCTCAATTACCTTCTAAGACTTACCAGTTGGGTCATTCCCATTTCATTTCGGGTCGTGCCGCTTCCTGGCATTCCGGCCCCGGCCCCTATGGGGAAAAAAGACAAAGACATTGAATGAGCGAATGCAAAGACATTACCCGAACGCTCATCCAGAACTTACCTGTCATTTATTGGAACTGCACGTTTCACTTCGGGTCGGCGCCATATCTCCGGCATTCCGAACCCCGGCCCCAAAGGGGAAAAGACAGAAGCGTTAGCACTTGCTGCAATAAGACAATGGCCCTCATTACGACCCAGGCAGTAAGTTACCGCCTGGGTTGTACCCTTACCACCATGACGTAAACTACGTTTACGCCATGGTGGTTGGTGGATTTACCGCCCCATTCCAAGGTGAGTGGGGCGGTAAATCCCCATTTCCCATTTTACCCTTCCCCATTCCCATTTTCGCCCCATAGGGCATAATGGGAATGGGGAAAGGCGATAATTACGGCACCGTAAATTACGGTGCCGTAATTATCGCCAAGGTCCCTTTGCGGCATGGATTTTAACGGCTGCAAAAAGCAGCTGTTAAAAGCCATCCCGCAAAGGGAACCTTGTAATCAGGCGTTAAGGGTCGGTGCCGTTTACGGCGCCGTAAACCCCTTAATGCCTGAGTCAGGATGAGGGCCAATGAACATTATTATTAAGCTTGAACTTTTGAACTTGCAACAGAACTCTTACAGCGCCTTACCTGAATAGTCAAGCTTATTTGAACTTCCATCAAACCTCAATCCAGTGAAGTAACTGGGTTTCAACGCGCCCCTGCATCAGAAGCAGGATGGAGCACTCATCCTTCCAGACCCTAAGGTGAGACTTCACGGGGAATCGTGGAAGGGTATCGTGGAGGGTTGGAAGGAAGTGGGAGGCTTGAGCATTATTCCGCCAGTAGGTAATACTCCCTTGTCACGCACAGGGGAATATTCCTACGAGCCAGAGAAGCCAGAGTAGAGGGGCTCTACCTGTCCATCTTCAGAGTCCTGCGCTTCACCATTGAAGAAGCATCAGCACTCGAAGCCAGACCTGCGCCTCCGTGGGAATCAGGTGAGCGTGACATATGCCTGGAGGAGACCATCACATCACTCCTCATGAAATTGTTACTGGCAGGAGAATGCATGTGCCAATTTCAGATGCTAACACCTCTTCTAACATATTGGGGGAAGAGTTCCATAATTTGTTGACCAAACTTACAAAATCACACGTCTATATATCCTGACAGACACATCCATGATCAAGATCAGAGTAAGCAGGTGATGCAAACAGTAGCAAGCAGGCAAGAGATTTTCCACCAGCAGCACTCCTCTATCCAGGTGACAAAGTGATTGTAAGAAGTCACATCAGAAAGTGGAAAGAGGAACGTTTTATCACCCCCCCACACAGTGACATTTGCAACACTGACCACAGTAAAGATTTAGGGCACATTGATGATGGGTCAATCTCAGCGACGTGTGCGCAGAGACAATAGCATCAGATCCCCCGGAGCAGAGGGGCAGAGCACAACGTGATCAGGAGTATAAAACAACTTCCTTTCACATTGTTTTCAGCTATTAGGTTGTATAAGTAACACATGGGAGAAGAAGGAGTTAATATGCCACAAGCTAATGTGTTCATAAACAAAAGACAAAAAATATCTGCCTTGTGCTGTGCAATAATATTAACATGCATTGGGATAGGGTTTGTGATGTTATTATTTTTTCTCTTTAAAGAAAAAAATGAATTACGTACTAATATTAACGTGAAAAGATCAAAAAGAAGTGTGGTAAATGGGAAAGAATTCCTTCATGACACTAGTAATGGCCAAAATGTAGCATCAGGGAATGTCTGGTATGATGAAATGCAGCGTGTGGGAAGAGAAAGGGCAAACAGCACCTGTTATATATACTCCCTCATCCCACACATCACGGGAGCACCCATACTTAGGTTGCATCGTATGACAAAGCAGAATGCCTAATGCACCTATCCCTCTGCAAAACTAGAGGTCTATTTCAAGGAAGAAGTGCCTCTGTTCAATAGGTGGATGAATGAGAAGAAGTGGATGCAGATAATTACGTGCAACTTATGAAATGGCCAGAAAAAGACAAACAAAGAAAATGATAATAGAATACATAACTCAAGGTCCAAAAAGGGGATCGGGGCAGATGATAACAGGACACAAAAAACTAAAATGTGTGGACAACCAAGGACGTAAAATGAACAATAGTTGCAAGGCAATTTGGGGAATTATGTACATGCATTAACGTGGATAAGTGAAACTCATCAATCTGTACACATCAAGAGCCTTACATGATTTCCCTTGTGTTTCATTTCCAGTGGATCGACATATTGGTGCACTAATACCGGCTGTGCAAGAGCGATGAGCAGTGCGGTGCTGACACAGGGGATAGCTGTCATCATGGATATTTGGTGGGCCTGTGGATTAAATGCATATGCCAAGATTCCTCCCTATTGGAGCTGTGTGTCTTTGATCGTCACACTGCATAGCCATGCTTTGGTGGTGCCCCAGAACAACATGGGGCCCTTGCTGAAGGAACAATCTGCGATGCTGGAGGAAAGGGTGGTGGAGAAAAACAGAGCAGTAAAAGTGTCAGGAGCAATGAACAGAAAGAAGAGAGCAAATAAGTATTGGTCAGAGAAGAGTACAGACAATCTGGCAGCAATTTTAGCTGAGTACAGGATGTTCTCCAAGGCAACCACCTTTTTTGTGTCTTTGTTATTTCCGGGAGTGCAAACTGCTGATATGAATTACTGGGCCTGGCTAATTCAACTGCAAAAGGCTGCTTGCTGTGAAGGAACAGCTGAGGGCACTGCATCTAGTAGTGCTCCAAAACAGGTACATCTTGGACCTCCTCACTGCTATGGAGGGTGGCGTTTGTGCCAAGATAAGAAGCAGCTGCTGCACACTAGTGCCCAATGGAGTAGCATCAAATGGAACATTGAGTGAAGCTATTAGTGAAATAAAGACGCTCCATGAGAAGATAACAAGCAAAGCTACTGGAGTGCAATCAAACAATTGTCTCAACACCCTTTTTGCTTAGGTACCCAGTTGGTTTACAGGGGTTTTTAAAGTGACTGTCCCCATGCTGGTCCTCCTGCTCGTCATCTTTTGCACAGGCCAACTCATTTTTAAACACTTTCCTAACAAAGGAAGAGTAAATGATATGATGCCTTTTGTTAGGGAAAATTCTCCAGAATTGCAAATGTTCCTTACCTTTTTTAGTCCCTCGGCAGCTTTGCTGGATTTCTAGGGTTTAATTTTTTCACCTGGTAAGAGTGTGAGCCTTTTTTCCCACTCTTACATGTGTTTTGCTGTGTGTTGTACATTCTTATGATCATAGACTATGGAGTCTCACCCACCCCATAGGCATCATCTTTTTACTGTGTGTCACCCAGCACCTTTAGTGCAGTGACACAGGGTTGTATTTTCAGACTTCCTACTTTAAACTCCATTTTCTGGGACTGACTTCTGTCTCCCAGAACATGTAAAGTTTCCATTCATTTTACTAGTCTTATTAAATTTACAGACCCAGTACACCCTATCTTCCAATAGAGTACTTGAGGGGTTAATAGTTATCCCCTTCTGTCTGATTCTCATGGAACATTATTATGTTCCACTTTCTCTAAGATTTGGCTGGTGGCAGTGGTATCTACCATTTTTATTCTACCGCAGACTATGAAAATAGCCTTTGGTACCATTGGAGGCTATGGTGGTAGCCTCAAATTCAAACCCGGTTCTCCACTTTTATTTTAACTTGGTTCCGGTCGAATTCTTTTGCCATATCTTTTTGTAAATGTCTTTCTAGTGTTTTACTCTGCACGTCAAACCAGGTTTGGTTCCTTTGTTCACCATCCTTTGGCAGGCTTCTGCACAGATGCCCTCCTTAGGCGCCTGAGTGTCTGGGTGGCCAGTATGTGAGGGAGGGGTGTGAGTCCCCCTGCAAAGAGTATGCTTGGAGATCCAAGTCGCACTCTTGTTTGATTGGCTAGGTGGCTTCCCTGCCGGGACAGCCACCCTGCTGTGTGATTGACAGCAAGGCTTTGTGAATGGGGCATTTGGTGCATAAAATGCCTGTCTCTGGGACTGGAAGGGAGAGTCGCCACTGGAACGAGAGAAACAACAAGAAGCTGAAGGAAGATGACTGCTGCAACTACTGGACACCCTGTGAAGCCCTGCTGCAGGTCCGAATCGCCTGAAACTTCGACGACAGAGGAGATCTGCAAGGAATCTTCTTCTCTTGAGCTTGGTGGGAACAACCAGCTCGCCAAACACCAGACACCGGCCCTCATCCTGGTTGAATTTACTGTGTATTGCTGCAGTAGATCAGATAGCCAGTGGGAAGAGAACCAGTTTGGGTTTTAAGGAGTGCACCTTTTATTTGTTGTTTTGCTCCGTTGCTGGCTTCTTCCCTGGGCCGTGCAGGACCCTCCAGCCATCCTCCTTCTTGTCACCATGACTGAAGCTTCAGGAACCGTGAGCTTGCAGGAACTGCCAGGAACAACTGCCTCAGCTACAGCATTCTTGTTCTTTAAAAGGTACTGTGCAAATTCGGTCGTCCGTTTCGTCCGACCGTGGTGAAGGTGTGGAAAATGTTTTGCCTCTCCGAAGGCTTGTCCTTCTCTTCTCCTTTAAGTAACTTTTCCTCCAACCAACTTCGTTTTGAACTGTTGGCAAAGACTTAACCGCGAACTACTTTGAACTATGTGATCCTCTGCAAAGACTCTGAACCATTAACATTGGCTAGACCTATTGACTTGAATCCTAGTTGTAGAAGCCTTTTCTAGATTGCCCTGCCTATAACTTGTTGGTGCTATTGAGTTTGAATAACCTTGTCTTTCCTCCCTTTTAAATTGCTGGAGTGCCATTTTGCTCACACTTCATTTTGAGCTTAACTTGTCTAGAATTGATTGGGTGTTGTTGTAGTATATTAAGACTGTGCTTTTCTGCTGCTTTATGATAGTGAACTGATTTATAAATGATGGTGTAAATACATGAGTATTCTTCTACTCAGAAACCTTGAATCAGTGTTTGTTTGAACCATAGGGATTGTTGTCCTTTGTGTAATCTCTTGTACTGCTCACTTGACTCTTGAGATAAGTCTGGCTGCTCAGGCATCGCTACCACTTTACTATGTTGTACAGGTTTGTACCAAAGGTGAAATTGTACTTACACTTTTAGTCTTAATTGTGTGTAGTGTTCCTAAAGGGTACTGCATATGATTCTGCCTAACACTGGTGTACAGCGGTGAGGATAAAGTATAGTGATTACACTTAGAGTGCTGCTATTACCTTGGCTCAACTAATCACAAGGCTAAACACCACTAACATGTCTGATATGGAAAGCTACAGTCAGGGGACCCTCATTGCTTACACTGTTGATCATTTGAAAAATCTGTATAGAGATAAGAATCTCTCTGTAAAGGCAAAAAATCAGAATTAATTGAAAAGTTGTTGGAGAACCAAAGTCTGGGGAGTGGGTCTGAAAGGCCTACTCCTCCAGCAAATGTGGAAAATGATGAGGAAGATAATTTTTCAAATGTTATGGATGTGTTAAAAGAGGCAGATGAGTCTCACAATGTAAGCCCTATTGTTCCTCTACCTGCTCAGAAACCTCAACCGCTATTTTACTTAATAGACTGGAAAGGATACGGGCCACAAGAAAGATTGTGGGAACCTAGCGAACATGTGCATGCTCCACAGTTAGTAAAAAGGTTCCACCGCAATCACCCAAACAAACCAGGACCAATGGTTGAACCCACCATTAGGGGGGCCTTGGGGGAGTGCTGTCAGAGTGCATGCTCCCAAACCCCTGAATCTGGTGAGCCCATCCCTGACACTGGCATCCTTAAGGGCTTATCACGCCCTAAATAGACTCTCCTGGACTCAGTCCTGGCGCCGCTTGCGCCAGGCTCATAGTTGGTGGTGACTTCATGGGACTATATTCTCAGCTTAGGGAGGCTGAGCCTTTCAGTGCAGGGTTTGGCTTGGGACTACTTTACCTGAAGAGGCAGGATACGGTTAAGAGGGCTACTTGCCTGGAACTACTTGCAAGGCTATTTAAACCGCACCCTGTAAACAGAACACACTTCGCGTTAACGCTCACTGTATCTGTTCAGCTCTTGCACCTCTTCTGCCACGCCCGTCCAGAGATTTCCATCTATCGACACCTGTGAAAAGAGAAGAACAGGAGTTGTTAAAGCGTCGAAGGCCTTTCCTGCAGTCTAACATCCCGGCCTCGCCTTCCGCTTATTCACGGACCGCCACATCTGCAGAAGAAGCAGAAAAGAAGGTACCCACCCGGGTAGCTACACTCACCTGGGGTCGGCATCCTCCAGGAACTCCATCGAGCGGTCCTTCCATCAACCTGAATTGCGCCGCACCTCGAGATCATCCAGGAACTCCATCGAGCGGTTCTTCCATCTTCTTCCTGGAATTGCGCCGCACCTGCTGAACAGAAAAGACACAGCAGGTTAGTCATGCACAACAAAGGAAAGCTATTCAAAAGAACATTTAGCGCGCCTCGCACAGCGCTATACTCACCTGCAGGAAACCTGCTCATCGTTGTAAGGAGAGTCAGTCCATTATCTGAAAACTGCTCAACAATGCGCCTGAAAGAAAAGAACAAACATTAGTTAAACTTGAGCGAGAAAGACTTTATGCAGCTATTCCGAGAAGCTATTGGGATAGAGACTTACCTACTTACTCTGGTTCTTCCGAATCAGCAACCTCCATCGGATCAGTGAAATAACTTGATCTTTGCAAAGACTGTATAAATTGCGCCCCTGCCAGGGTGTGCAGGACGGAGTGCTCACTTTTAAAAAACCCAAGGTGAGCCAGAGGAAGAGAGGAAAATCGGAAGGAGGTGAAGCCAAAACCAGCTCCATTCAGTTGGCTAATATCTTGTTTCGACTTTGTAGCAAATGCCTCCTGAGGTGAGAACGAAGGGAAGACGCGGGCTAGCATCCTCATTTAAACAGCGCAACGTCAGTGCAGACATCATCCTTCGGCACGAGCTACGCCCCCGTGGAGACCAGGTGAGCGTGACAGCTAATGTTTCTTTAGAGTCCCTGGGGTTGTGGGAACAAAAGAATTTAGATGTATATAATTCCATCCCCGATAATACTAGAGAGTATTATAAAGATAGTGTCCTTGAAAATGGCCAGGAGACTCCTGCCATGAGAGACATTGGAGCCAGCATAACTGTGGTTGATTAATCATTTTTCATGGTAGAGGATGTTGCTATGGAACGCAAACACCTAACTAAATTAGCTGGAGGCCCTGTGCAAATGCTTCCCCAGTTACCAGCTCTCATCCAGAGCAATGCCATGACTGTCAAAATACCTGTTAGTGTGCAGAGTGAAGTGCCTGGGAGAGTCCTGTTGGGTAATGACCTGAAATCTCTTGGAGTTGTGTCTAGTACCCCCAGGCCTCCCAGTAAAAGGAAACAGGAGCTTACTAGGCCTGCCAGGGAGAGGACCTTGAGGTTCTCTCCAGGGGACTCGATAGAGGAAACTATCACCCCCAGTCAACAGGACTTACTAACTGCTATTTCAAAAAAGAAAGAGGCAAAGGGGAAACCTCCCAGAAGAAAGCAGATAGTACCCCTGTGCTACCAACCAGGACATCCCCAGGATTGTCCAAAAGCACACCTGTGACTCCTCCACCAGCTGAGGCTGAGTGTGAGGTACAGTCCTGTGTGGTTGATCCAACTACTGAAGAATACGATCTGGAAGAGGACCCTACTCTAGTCGGAGATCTGGATCCTGCTGGCCATCCTGACCTGCAGTCTTTACTGGCAGAAGGTGAACCCAACAGGGCAGACTTCAGCAGAGGACAAAGAGAGTGTCCTACTCCTGAAGGTCTTCTCCTACAGGCAGCTTCTCAGCTCTATGGGCAAGAACCAGAGAAGCAGAGGTTGCATTGGGAAGATGGCCCCTGCTACAGTGAACCGACTGACTCTATTCTTGGGGACTGCAAAAGACTTGTAGTGCCCCTAGAAAACAGACTCCAGTTCCTACAGTTGGCCCATGAGATACCGTTGGCTGGTCACTTGAGTTTCAAAAAGACCAAAGAAAGGCTCTCTTTATACTTCTACTGGCCTAAGATGGGTTCAGAAGTTGACAAATTCTGTAGGAGCTGTCTCACTTGCCAAACCTCTGCCAAGAGTGGAGCCAAGAATGTGGCACCATTGGTGCCTCTCACAGCGGGGGGAGTTTCTTTTGAGAGGGTGGCAATCAACATTGTTGGTACCCTTGACCCTCCCACATCTTCATTAAACAGGTTTAACCTGGTTGTAGTAGACCATGCGACTAGATATCCTGAGGCGATACCTATGAGAACTGTTATGGCTCGGGCTGTGGCTAAGGCTCTACTTGGTATTTTTACCAGAGTAGGGTTTCCTAAGGAAGTGATATCCGACAGGGGGTCAAATTTTATTTCCCACTATATGCAAGCCATGTGGAAAAACTGTGGTGTCACTTACAAGATCTCTACAGCCTACCATTCACAAATCAATGGACTGGGTAAAAGGTTTAATCGTACTATGACGAGCATGATAGGTGCTTTAGAAGAACCCCTTAAAAGAAAGTAGGATCGTCTACTGCCATGCCTTCTCTTTGCTTATAGAGAAGTCCCTCAGGAGGGAGCTGGATATAGTCCCTTTGAACTTCTTTATGGCCATCCAGTCAGTGGTCCTTTGGTCCTGATTAAGGAGGGGTTGGAGAGTGCTCCTTCCCCCAAGCCAGTCAAAGTGACTGACTATGTGATAGGTCTCCGAAGAAGAATGTCACATATGATGGCAGAAGCTAGTGATAACTTGAAAGCAGGTCAGGCTCTGGTCAAACATTGGCATGACCAGAATGCCAACATGGTTGAGTTCGCTCAAGACCAGCTTGTGCTAGTTATGGTGCCAACAAGGCAGAGGGCATTTCAGGACAAGTGGATAGGACCCTTCAAGGTTGTGGGAAAACTTGAAGAGGTGAACTATCTGGTGGACTTAGGCAATCCTAAGGAGGCTCACAGAGTCTTTCACACCAACCGTTTGAAGGCCTATGTCTCGAGACCAGAAGTGGGAGCTTTGCTTCTAGCTTCAGCCACTGGCGTAACAGGGGCCCCCGCAGCCCCCGCGGTGCGGGGGGGCCCGCTAGCACATGCCTGGGAGGGGGCCCCACTTGAAAAAAAAAAATGAAAAAAAAATATATTTTTTTTAAAAATTTCTTTTTGAAATCACTTTGCCTTCATAAAGAAATTATTTCTGTAACAGAAATAATGTCTTTATGAAGACAGAGTGACTACAAAAAGAAACCTTCTTTTTGAAGTCAGAAGGCTCCCTCTACCCCCACGACTTGGAAGACCCCAGGGTGGAGGCCTCCATGTCATGGGTTGGGGGAGTCCTCTGAATTAATAAAGAAATAGTTTATTTTTTAAGTCACTCTGCCTTCATAAAGAAATGATTTCCGTTATGGTTCGGTCCGTAACAGAAATAATTTCTTCATGAAGTCAGAGTGATTTCAAAAAGAGACAACCCGCATCATTACAAGTTTGGCGGTAGCTTTGCCGGTAAAACCTGTAGGCTGCCGCCAAACTTGCACTTTTTTCTGGCACCTGCGAATGGGCAGTTACCGGTAATTGGCCATTCGCTGGGGCTGGAAAAATATGCTCCACATTCTCATTTGATCCTCATAGGGTTCAATGGGAATGGGGAGCTCGGATGCACCAGCACCATAGTGAATGGTGCCGGTGCATCCGACATGCTCTGCTCGCGGGTGGCGGTATGCCCGGTTTATAGTCAAAATCTCGAAAACTAAATCTCGAAAAAAAAGCACGAATTTAAAATCTCGAAAAAAAAATATCGAATTTTTTTTCAATGCGTTTTTTTTCAAAATGGGGGGGTTCCCCCCCAGCCCCCTTTTTTCATTTTTTTTTTATTTTACCCCTTTTTTTTTACTTACCTGACCCCAAAAACATATATAAATAAATAAATAAATAATTCAATATTTTTTTTTTCGAGATTTTTGTTTCGTGCTTTTTGTCATTCGAGATTTTGTTTTCGGCCTTTTGACTGACCACCGGTACGCCCGCCTGGTCAGACCTGGTGGGCGGGAAGGCACCTGGGAGCAGAACTCATAGTTTGCCTGTCTGGTAACAACGGTTTCTTTTTTTAGTAATAGGGCGACCCTCAAACCAATGAGGTGTGTGAGTGTATTGTGAAAGGGTGTACACTTAAATGTGGAGGTGGCTACCTGTGTGAGTGTATGGTGAAAGGGTGCACACAAATATATGGGTGACTGGGTGTGCGTGTGTGCGTGTATGGTGAAAGGGTGCACACTTAAATGTGTGAATGGCTGCCTGGGTGTGCCTGTATGGTGAAAGAGTGCACACTTAAATGTAAGGATGGCTGGGCGTGCATGCATGTATATGGTGAATGGTGTTTGTGCTTGTGTTCAGGGGCACAACAAAACCTACATTTCGGCGGGCTGATTCTTCAAATGTTGGAAGAGGCGCTAACTTCACGGGTGGTGGGGGAAGCAAACTTATTTGTGTGGGGGCATCTAACTTCTTTACGCATTTTAATGAGACTATTCTAGTGCAGCTTCAATGTTACAAGCAGTTTACTCTCTCCTTTAAGTGTAAAAGCACCCACTTATGAACTGTTGTGAGCATGAACAGTCTCCTGTTCCCTTTCTATCCTTCCAATCAAGGGAAGGGTAACCCACATCAAATTTCAATTGCCTAAAGAATTTGGCATTTGGATGCAGGTACTAACAGTGAAATGCTTTACGTTAGTAACGGCTGGGCCCTTGTTAACAGCGAAACCCAGGTGCCATTTAACATCTGTGTCCTGTTCTGTCCGGTAACTGTTCTGAAGGTCATCCAGGTTGAGTCAACATAGCCCACATTTTCTAAAGGTGAGTGCTGCAGCCCAGTCAACTGAATATTGTTAAGCCCCTACTTGTGTTTAATGCTTTAATTAATTATTGGTAATCGTCATTAGTCCTAGCCCTATTCTTCCTTGTCCCTGTACTTGTGTATGAGGCAGTACTTGGGTATGAGGCACCATGCCTCATACACAAGCACTGGGATGAGGTAGAGGTAAATGGAGGTAATGCCTGACTTAGCTACCTGTATATTCATTACTCCTAATCCCACTCTTCCTCATGCCAGTACTTACCTATGAGGCAAGGATCCTCAAACGTAAGCTCTGGGACAAAGAAGAGGGACGTGAAGGTAATTCTGGGCCAAGGAGCTGATTTTGGAGGTTGGGGTAGGGCATGGGAGCGAGAGGGGATGTCTGGGCGGTGGGATTGTGCGATAAATCATAATGGTTGTCCATGTCCAGGCTCAGCAAGCATGATATGTGGTAATAGTGGCTAGAGAGGCATTTTGGTGCACCCAGTCTAGTTATTCCTCAGTTTATTATGAGCTTTTTTTAACTGTACATTTCTGATAAAGCAGTCCTGCTAAGTGTAATTACCTGGCTAGATTGTCATTTGGGTGCTGCCAGTATAGCCATTTCTTACTGCAGCATCGTATATTTTTTTGAGCATCTGTGATAAAATGATATGATATAAGTCTATTATAACATGCCTATACACAAGTGTTTCTTGGTGCGACAAGCAATGGTGTGAAGATAGAGGGTGGACAAGACAAATGATCTTACTAGGCCTTGTGTCATTCAAATCGTGCAAGTGCAAGAATGAGAAATGCAAGGGGAAAGGAATGGGGAAGTGCAAGGAAGAAGGGAGGGGAAAACAGGGCTGTAATGCTCTGAGTAAGTGCAGCCAGGACAGCGAGGCTCTAGGTAGTGCAAGGAGGACAAGGGACTGTAGGGTTACAGTTACAGTTCCTAGGTGTGTGGTAGGCCGGAGGCAGTGCAAGGGTGACAGATCAAGAAAGAGCCTGGACTCAGTGAGACTCTGAGGGTAGCCAAGCAACCAGTCGGTACAGCAGACCGGTAGGTCAGGTAGGTCAGCAGGGGAGGTCAGGTAGGTCAGCAGGGGAGGGAGAGAGCGAAAGCAGAGGAGAAGAGGAAAGTTTTGAGCTGCTTTCGGAACATCAGGTGGTCCGCTAAAGTTTGGGAGGCGCAGAGAGGCATCTGCAGAGGAAAGAGATCTACCCCCCACTCTCTGCCTGAAGAAGCGTCTAGCCCTTAGAGACTTGGAGGTAGCCAGAGGAAGGGCTCGAGAAAAAAGGTATTTTGGAAGAGAGCATTGGATGTAGTGTGAGCCTGACCCCAGAAAGCCTTGTGGACAATGCAAAGGGTCTTGAACTTGATTATTGCAACCACCGGGAGCTAGTGGAGAGATTTCAATGCTGTAGAGATATGATCCCTGGGCTTGTGGCCAAAGATAAGTCTTGCTGTCCTGTTCTGGATTAGTTGCATAGGGCGGAGAGAGGAAGGCAGCTTGAGAAAGAGGCTGTTGCAGTAGTCCAGCCTAGAGAGAAACAGGGCTCTGGAGACAGTGAGCTTCTGGGGGAAAGTGAGAAAGGGAAGTGTCCCTTTGAGGAGGAGCAGCTGGTAGGTAGTGGGACTTCTTGGCAACATCCGAGATGCAAGGAGAGAAAGAGAGAGTGGAATCGAAGATGACACAAAAGGTTTTTTGCCTCGCAGGAAGGTGAAGGAAGAGGGCCCTAGGTGGGCGGCCAGAGTGATAGAGGAAAAGCAGGGGCATGGGTCCCAATGAGAAGGATCTCCATCTTAATGGCACTAAGGTAGATATCATTGGCGGTGCACCAATCCTGAATCACAGATAGACAGTCAGGAATGAGCAAGAGATGAGAGGAGCCTGAAGGAAAGCTGAGAGCCATCCCCATAACACTGAACGTTAGAGGAGAAGGTAGGCCAAAGAGGCCAAGTAGAGGTTGAAAAACAAGGGTGAGAGGATAGAGCCCTGGGGAATGCCACAGGTAGAGAGGTGGCAGAGAGAAAGGGACCAAGTTGGACCTGGGAGAGGCAGTCCAAGAGGAAGGAGGTCAGCCACTCCACGGCCTGATCCGTGATGCCCAGGTTCTCACGTAGTCGATTTATCAGGATGGCATGGTTGACTGTGTCGAAAGTAGAGGAAAGATCAAGGAGGATTAGGACAGAAGGAATGCTGGAATCAAGGTTAGAGAGCAGATCTTCACAGGTGTTCAGGAGAGAGGTTTTGGTGCCTCTGGCAGCTCTGAAGCCAGACTGAGGGTCATGGAGACAAACAACAGATTCAATGTGGAGAGTAAGCTGGGAGATGGCCAGCTTTTTTCCAAGAATTTGCCCAGGAATGGGGTGATGGAGATTGGGCGATAGTTTGCCTGACAGGTAGGATCGACATACGGCGTGTTGAGGAGTGGGTGCACAAGGGAGTGCTTAAAGGGAGAGGGAACGTTCCAGTGGTGAAAGAGTGATTAAAGAAATCAGCCAAGGTGCAGCGAGGGTGTCAATATGGTCCTTGATGGTTCTGGAGGAGCATGGGAGCACCTTTTGGACATCACTTTCATGGATCAGACTTGTCTAGAAACCTTGTCAGGTGTTGTCAGAGAGAAAGAGGAGAAAGGACGAGGAGAGGTAGAGATGGCCAAAGGGGGGCCAAGAGAGGGAGAGGAAGAGGAGATAGTGGACAGGATGTCTTGAGTTTTAGCAGAGAAGTGAGAGGCCAGAGCCATACAGAGGGTCTGGGAGGGAATAGGAGAGTTGGAGACTGCAACAGGATTGACCAGTTCCATGCAGATTTTAAAGAGTTTGGCCGTGTTGTTAGAGGCAGCAGAGACCCAGGCTTCAATGTGTGCTCTCTTCTTGATGAGTGTTATTGCTTCGACTGGCATTTTTGCGCAACCAGTTTAGGTATGTCTAAATGTGGCCTGGCATGCTTTACTGTAATGTTATAATATGTCTACACTGGTCTACATTTTGCAGCCAGTGGGACATGTTTTCAATGTGGCATGGCATTTTTAATAGCAACGCGTGATTTGCATGTATTGGATTGGTTTTACCCTACAAAACAATGGCAAACACTCTGGCTTTTTAGCCAATTTTTCTCTGAAACTGTGCTGTATATTGCATTAAAACACATATTTATATCTTTCTCCTAGTACAGTGTGCGGTATACCCCTTCAGCAGCACGTCCATGCGTATTGTGCAAGCGTGATAATCTAGGCCGGCCCAAAGTGTGGCACGACCCATGAATTTTTGCCGAGCTGGGGGGGCCCCTCAGCATGGCTCGCAGGGGGGCCCCCACATTTTGTGTTACGCCACTGGCTTCAGCTCAAGAGGAGGAGGAGAGTGAACCTCTACCTGACCTACTCAGAGGCCAACCTTTGGATGAGAAAACAGAAGGAGTTAATCTCTTTTCTAATCTGACATCTGAACAACAGGAGGAGTGCACGTTTCAGTCCAATCAGTTTGCCTCCCTGTTTTCACTATCAGCAGGCTTGACCCTTTGGGGCCAGCATGATCTTCTAACTGGTGACTGTTTACCTGTGAAATGCAGAGGTTACAGAATGTCAAACCATGTAAGGACCGACATAAAGGAGGAGGTCAACAAGATGCTTGATCTCGGGGTTATACAGCCATCTACAAGTCCATGGTCTAGTCCAGTTGTTCTAGTACCAAAGGCAGGATCCAATGAGTTGAGATTCTGTGTGGACTATAGAGCTCTAAATGCAGTCACAAAGACTGATGCCCATCCTTTACCAAGGACAGATGAATTGGTGGACAGACTTGGTACATCCCAGTACCTCATTACATTTGATCTTACTTCAGGCCATTGGCAAATAGCCCTGACAGACCATGCCAAGGGGAAAACTGCATTTTCGACCCCAGCAGGCCTCTACCACTTTAAGGTTATGCCTTTTGGATAAAAAATGCACCTGCTACATTCCAAAGAATGGTTAATCAAGTTCTGAATGGGATGGAGGACTTCTGCATGGCATACTTGGATGATATTGCAGTGTTCAGCCCTACTTGGAAAGAACATGTTGACCACTTAGGATATGTATCGCAGGGTCTTGACCAGGCCCATCTGACCATAAAGGCAAGTAAATGTCAAATTGGTCAGAGCAAGGTGGTCTACCTTGGTCATGAGGTAGGAGGAGGTGAAATAAGGCCACTGCCTAGCAAAGTGCAATCTGTCCAAAACTGGGCCACCCCTTCTACTCAAACCCATGTGAGAGCCTTCCTAGGTCTCACTGGATACTACAGGAACTTCATAGAGAACTATGGGACCATAGCTTCTCTCTTGACTGTGGTCTTCTCTCCAGAATTCCCTAAGAAGGTCAGATGGAATGAGGGGTGCACTCAAGCCCTTGAAAACCTGAAGAAAGCCCTTTGTCAAGCTCCAGTCCTAAGAGCTCCTGATTATCACCAACCCTTCATTGTGCAGACAGATGCCTCCAATACAGGTATAGGTGCAGTCCATAGTCAACTGGATGAGAACGGTAGGGAGCACCCCATTTGCTTCATCAGCAGGAAGCTGAATGAACCAGAAACATTGTGGGAAACCATTGAGCGTGAGTGCTTTGCTATTGTGTGGTCTCTGAAGAAGTTTAGACCATACTTGTATGGGTCTACTTTTGTGATTCAGACAGACCACCAATCCTTGAGATGGTTGATGAAATGAAAGGGGAAAACCCAACACTACTAAGATGGTCGAGGGGCGAGTGTTAGGGAGAATTCTCCAGAATGGCTAATGTCCCTTACCTTTTGAGTCCCTCAGCAGCTTTGCTGGATTTCTAGGGTTTAATTTTTTCACCAGGTAAAAGTGTGAGCCTTTTTTCCCACTCTTACATGTGTTTTGCTGTGTGTTGTACATTTTTATGCTCATAGACTATGGAGTGTCACCCACCCCATAGGCACCATCTTTTTACTGTGTGTTACCCAGCACCTTTAGGGCAGTGACACAGGGTCAGACTTCCCACTTTAAACTCCATTTTCTGGAACTGACTACTGTCTCCCAGAACATGTAAGGTTACCATTGACTTTACTAGTCTTTTTAAAGGTACAGACCCAGTACACCCTATCTTCCAATAGAGTACTGGAGGGGTTAATAGCCTTTGTCTTATTCTCATGGAACATTATTATGTTCCCCTTTCTCTAAGATTTGGCTGGTGGCGGTGGTAACTACCATTTTTATTCTACCGCAGACTATGAAAATAGCCTTTGGTGCCATTGGAGGCTATGGTGGTAGCCTCAAACTCAAACCTGGTAATCCACTTTTATTTTAACTTGGTTCCGGTCGAGTTATTTTGCCATATCTTTTTGTAAAGGTCTTTCTAGTGTTTTACTCGGTGCGTCAAACAAGGTTTGGTTCCCTTGTTTGCCGTCCTTTGGCAGGCTTCTGCACAGAAGCCCTCCTTAGGCGCCTGAGTGTCGGGTGTACAGGATGTGAGGAAGGGGTTTGGGGCCCCCTGCACCGGGTCTCCTTGGAGACCCAAGTCGCACTCTTGTTTGATTAGCTAGGTGGATGCCCTGCTGGGACAGCCACCCTGCTGTGTGATTGACAGCCAGGCTGTGTGAATGGGGGATTTGGTGCATAAAAAGCCTGTCTCTGGGACTGGAAGGCAGAGTCGCCACTGTAACAAGAGTACCAACGAGAAGCTGAAGGAAGATGACTGCTGCAACTACTGGACACCCAGTGAAGCTCTGCCGCAGGTCCAAATCAACTGAAACTTCGACGACAGAGGAGAACTGCAAGGAATCTTCTTCCCTTGAGCTTGGTGGGAACAACCAGCTCGCCAAACACCAGACATTGGTCCTCATCTTGTTCAAATTTACTGTGCATCGCTGTAGTAGATCGGATAGCCAGTGGGAAGAGAACCAATTTGGGTTTTAAGGAGCGCACCTTTTATTCGTCATTTTGCTCCGCTGCTGGCTTCTTCCCTGGGCAGTGCTTCAGGAACCGCGAGCCTGCAGGAACTGCCAGAAACAACTGCCTCAGCTACAGCATTCTTCTCCTTTAAAGGTACTGTGCAAATTCGGTCGTCCGTTTCGTCCGACCGCGGTGAAAGCGCAGGAAATCTTTCGCCTCTCCGAAGGCTCGTCCTTCTCTTCTTCTTCAAGTAACTTTTCCTCCAACCAACTTCGTTTTGAACTCTTGGCAAAGACTTAATCACAAACTACTTTGAACTCTGTGATCCTCTGCAAAGACTCTGAACCATTAATATTGGCCCAGACCTATTGACTTGAATCCTAGTTGTAGTAGCCTTTTCTAGATTTCCCTGCCTATAATTTGTTGGTGCTACTGATTTTGAATAACCTTGTCTTTCCTCCCTTTTAAATTGCTGGAGTGCCATTTTGCTCAAACTTCATTTTGAGCTTAACTTGTCTAGAATTGATTGGGTGTTGTAGTATATTAAGACTGTGATTTTCTGCTGCTTTATGATAGTTAACTGTTTCATAAATGATGGTGTAAATAAATGTATATTATTTTACTCAGAAACCTTGAATCAGTGTTTGTTTGAACCATAGTGATTGTTGTCCTTTGTGTAATCTCTTGTACTGCTCACTTTACTCTTGAGATCAGTCTGGCTGCTCAGCCATCGCAACCACTTTACTGTGTAGTACAGGCTTGTACCAAAGGTCAAATTGTACTTACACTTGTAGTCTTAATTGTGTGTAGTGTTCCCAAAGGGTACTGCATATGATTCTGCCTAACACCCCTGAATGTTGATGGGACAGATGGTAAACACAATACCCCTAACACACTAACACAAAATTATATAAATGATGATAATAATGAAGCTGACCTGTTTACAATTCCACCAGCATATATAGATGATTATGATACTTCCTGGATGGCATGCCTTAAAGATGGGGCGAAGGGTGTGTACTTATGGGGAATCATTGGATGGGTATGAAGAAGAAGGAGGTGACCTGGGTAGAGTAACTAGAGTATGGGTACCCAAAAATATAACAACACAGTGGGAAAAAGGAGAAAAAAGGGAGTTAGTGATTGATAGATCAATCAAAGGGGTGAATAATGTTGTGAAAATGCAAGTTCAGCAGGTTAAAAAGGCACAAACCTATCAGATACTCAAGTAATTAAAAGGCATGGAGAGGGCATTCATTGATGGCTGCGTGGCTCCATTCATCCACTGGACTGGAGAATGCCTATAATGATTATGCATCAGAGATCTATATAACAGGCAAATATACATTAATAAAAAGTAGGTTACCGCTAAGTATGCATTGTTTTATACAAAGGTAGAGGCACTATTAACGTGTGCAGTAGCTGAAAGACTTAGGAGCACATTAAAACCGACATGCTCCCAGGATAACACAGTGAGAAACTAGCAACCTCAGATACATTCAGGGTCAGGAAGCAAAGCTCATGGGTGCCAAGAGAGAGGAAGTGAAAGCACAATGTTTTATAATTCGGCAAATCATTATACAAAACCTGGTCTACTGACAGTTTCAAAGTGCCCCATGGTGGTTTCTTATTGCCCTTTAGCACATCCAGGCCTGGGAGAAATGCAACATTATAGCAGTAAGTTTTCAATAGTTCAAGACTTTTCTCGTATCATGATCCAAGGTGTTCTCAGGAGAAACGGATGGACCTTGCTGGTGGCAGATGAATGAAGATCCACTAGTCAGCTCAATGACTCAATGTATTGGCACTGGTGCTGTGGGAAATGTGGGTTGGTCTGTGAAGTCATGGAAGCGGTTGTGGGGTGAATTTTGCTGAGCTCAATCGTTGATGTGTAATTTATGTGCCTCTATAGGGGAATGACGTTGCCCCACTAATTAGCTTTTCAAGGAGGACTAACATAATGTTGCAATGAGTCTAAATGCTAATTAGATTGTATTATTAAAAAATCTTGCCCTTAGGGGCAGATTTCTGTATGAATCTTGCTTATTCAGCTGTGTCTAGAACCTGACTAAATGGCGTTACTTCTTGCATGGTGTACGCTTTCTTTTGGATTACTTTTATAATATTTATCGTGAGTTCTGAAGCGACCCCGACCCAGAACAAAGAAGGTATTGGAGTCCACAACGAGTGAGGAGATTGTTGGTTGATGATGTGATCTTGGAAGTCGGAGGGACATGGAACAAGTCCAGAATCGCAAAAGAATGGAAGAGATGTAAGGGTAAATTTGTATGTGTGCTTTGTGGGCCTTGGGAGAGGAGAGGCGTGTTATATCTTGAATAATTACAATGGATGTTTATGTATATGAAATGGTATGTTGCTGTGGGTAAACTGCAGCCAGCCTTGTTTATAGTAGAGTGCATTCTAAGTTCCTATTTAGAAGGGAGTTGAGAAAGAATTTTATGAACCATCAGTTGGAGGTTAGAGAGAGGAGAGTGAGGAGGGCATGGTAGCTTGGGGCTTTATTACCAACAACTTTGTGTGGCTACAATAAAGGAACTGCATCAAACCTGACAAACGTGTACAGCTCACCTCATTTCAAAATGTACCTTCCCAAATAAGAAATGACTCAAAAATAACAACCTTGTAATGTATTAAACACATTTTGTACCAGACAATTTACAGCACCAAAACAACAATATTCAACAAGAACCAAACAAGAAGGAAGAAACCACATTATCAGCTGAAATGGACTGTGACCAGAGGCTCCAGAAAATACGAAACACAATCCTAAAACGATCTCAGGAATCAAGAAAATTGAAGCTAGGTCTGCGAAATTAATTAAATCTTATTTTTCCACAAAGATCACTTACTGATTCTGATTTCTGCACACATTAAACATGTTTAGTGCATGCAGAGTTATTTTTCACTGAAGAAGTTCACTTTGTGCCAAGAAAGTGCATTTTGCGCCATGCAAAAAGTCAATGTGATTCACAAAAGGCACTTAGCTCTGACACAGCACCCCTTGGGCCCTGCCCAAGCACATTACACACCACAGTCTTAATCACCCATTAGTGCAAAGGAAGGGCTAATGCTAGGGCATATGTGCAATATGCATGAAAGCGTCACTAAATTTGTGAAACAGCAGAGTGACATGGACATGGAGAGAAAAGTACTAGGCAAACATCCAAATATACCAATCAAAGGGCAACAATAACCTAATTCACACATAATAAGCGCGGTTGTGAAATCTCCAAAGGTCCCAAAATGTATCACTTGTCCGTAACCAGAGCAAAGTATAAAAGCTCTGTTCAAGCAAAGGGAAACACAGAGTGACTGGCCAACCATGTATTGCTCAGACTTGTGCTTGCATAAAATGCAAGGAGGAGGAGTCCCAGGGCTTTCTACAACTGCACCACCAATTTCAGGAATGCCTGCTGACAAGGTCTTTGGCAAATACAGATTTCACACACACGTCATCCTGGACATGGTCAGGGAGGGGGGGCTGACATTACATCACACACAGTGCAATCACTTGCAGTACCACTGGAACTGAAGGTGTTATCAGCCCTTCACTTGTTGGCCACTGCTTTATTGCAGTGGACACCATCCTATGTAGAAGTCATATCTGTGCCCACACTATCCTAGCGCCTGCATCATATCTGCGATTCCCTCTCCCTCTTTATCCTCCCCACTGGCCTGACACACTCTGCAGGACACACACTTGATGTCTTGATCTCCTCTGGCCTCCCCCTCTCTATCCCTCTGATCACTCCTCTCTTCTTGAGTGACCACTGCCTTTTCTCTTCTCATCGCTCACTCTCTTCCCCCCAAGCCAAGCCCACCCCACATTGCCACCTACCTTCTCGGACATCTGACCTATGAAGCGTGTGTCAGTTGAGGCTTCGCTGCCACCTTCTCTCTCCCCCTCCTCCCCTGGCTGACTGTCACCCGGAAACAACCCTGCCCCTTCTCTACTCTTCTGTTTCTGATACTCTGGATGCTCTTGCCCCTGTCATGAGGATCCGCTTGAAGTCCAAAGCCAAGTCCAATTCCTGGTATGATTCCGACCTAGCTACACTTAAACGTAGGTGTATGGTGGCTGAGAGGAAATTGAGGGCTTCTTGTTCATCTTCTGACAAACTGGCATGTTGCCTGCTCCAGAGGCAATAACGACGCTCTGTCCGCACAAAAAAGAGTCAACATTCAAGCCTGTGTTTATGCGGCATCTAACAACTCGGCCAAACTCTTTAAAATCTGCATGGAGCTTGCCAACTCTACTGCAGTCTCTACCCATCCTCTTGCCTCACAGGCTCTCTGCAATGCCATTGCCTCTCACTTTATCTCAAAACCCCGAGACATCCTGTCCACCCTCTCCTCCCCTCCCCATCCTATTCCCTCCCGGTCTGTGCTTGCTGACCCCCTTTTAACCAACCCCCCGCCCTCCTTCTCTTCCTTTCCTCTCTTCTCCCCTCAGGAGGTCACTAGACAAGTCCGATCTATGAAAGCCTCGTCAAAACAGGTTCATTCCTGTTCCTCTAAAACCATCAAGGACCACACTGACACCCTCGCTCCGGCCCTTGCTGATTTTTGCAATCGCTCCTTTGCCTTAAGTTCCTTCTCCTCCCCTCTGAAGCACTCCCTTGTGCATCCTCTTCGCAAGAAACCCACAGCTGATCCTTCCTGTCTGGCTAACTATCGCCCAATTTCCATTACTCCCTTTCTGGGCAAACTCCTGGAAAACTAGCCATCTCTCAGCTTAAACCTCATTCCGATTCTGTTAGCTGTCTCCGTGACCACCAGTCTGGCTTCAGAGCGGCCAGAAGCACGGAAACTGCTCTCCTGAACATCCATGAAGATCTGCTCTTGACTATAACATTCCCTCTATCCTCATCCTACTCGATCTTTCTTCTGCCTTCGACACAGTCAACCATACCATCCTGCTCAACCGTCTCTGTGATAACCTTGGTATCACTGATCAGGCTCTGGCCTGGCTGACCTCTTTCCTCTCTGATCGACCCTCCTAGGCCCAACTTGGGTCCTTCCTATCATCTATCTTCCTCTCTACCTGTGGTGTTCCCCATGGGTCCAACCTCTCGCCCTGGCTTTTCAACCAATACCTGGCAACTCTCGCCCACTGCATTGCCATTTTCTGCTCAATTTTCCAGTGCTACGCTGATGACACTCAACTCATATTCAGGCTGCCCTCGACCACCTCCTCTCCCTCTCTCATCTCTGATTGCCTAACTGCCATTCAAGATTGGTGTGCCGCCAATGATCCTTGTCTGAATGCCAGCAAGACGGAGATTCTCCTCATCGGCACACCTTCCCCATCCTTTCCCCTCACTCTCTGGCTGGCCTCCCTTGGCCCTCCGCCTACCCCCACCTGCGAGGCTAAGAACCTCAGTGTCATCTTTGACTCCACACTTTCATTCTCCGCCCACATCTCTGAGGTCTCAAAAAAGTCAAACTTCCTACTGCACCTCTTCAGAGGTACTCTGCCTTTCCTCTCCTTCCCCCAGAAGCTCACTGTCTCCCAAGCTCTGGTACTCTCTAGGTTTAGGTTGGACTATTGTAACAGCCTCTTTCTAAATCTACCTGCCTCTACTCTCCGCCCTCTGCAACTCATCCAGAACAGGCCTGCAAGACTTGTCCTTGGCCTCAAGCCCTGGGATCATATTTCTCCAGCTCTGAAATCTCTCCAATGGCTCCCAGTGGCTTTCTGGGGCCTGCGTCCAAAATACCTTCAGCTAGCCCTCTGCAAATACCTCCCCTCTCGAGCTCTTCTTCCTCTACCTCTAACTCCTCAGGGTAAGTCGTTTTTCAAAAAAATTAGCTTGGGGTAGATCTCTGTCCTCAACTGGGGCCTCCCTTTGTAACAGCCTCCCTGCCACACTAACACTTGAGGAGAACCATCTCTGGTTCCAGAAGCACCTCAAGACCTACCTCTTTGCTTCTTCCTTTGCTCCCTCTCTCCTCTGCAGATCTGCTCTCTCTTGGCACTGTGCAACTGGCCACCCTCTGTCCCCTGGGCTCAGGTACCTGTTCACCCTGCCACCCTCCTGCACTGCCTCCTGGCCACCGCTTGCTCTGGTGACTGTATCTGTACCCATACAGTCCCCTACCCCTCTCCATTTTCTTCTTTTTCTGCACTTATTCAGACTTATCCAGTCTGCTGCCATAGACACAGCTTTTGCCACTTGCTGGCTGCACTACCACTGTTTATTACCTCTATTATCTATTTATTTCAATGTATTATTATTTATCTGTTCTCCTCTGCTCCGCACTTTCCACTCCCCTCCTTCCATGTACTTTTCCCATTTCCCTTTCCCATGCACTTGCATGTTCTCAATGTCACCGGGCCTAGTAAAATCGTTGTTGTTGTTCTCCCCTGTTCCCCTCCCTTGCCGCACTCTGAAATACTTGTGTATGAGTGCGATAGAAGTAAAATATCATATCATATCATATCTTGCAGTTAATCTTTGCATGGATGTATACTCATGACGACATACCCTCCACTGCGCAGACAAGAAAAAGAGTGGCCCATGCTATGGCACAGTCCCCCACGGATCCTCTGAGCCATTGAAAACACACATGGAATGCTGCAATCCCACATAAAAAAGAAGTACATATATATGTAAAATGGAAAAATTGACATCAAATCAATGTGCAGGCCATCTGCGATTCGAAGGGTCCCATAATGCACATGAATGCCAATTTGCCTGGATGCACTCATGACATCTACATCCTACGCAACTGACCTATCCATTAAGCTCTGGCATCTGGAGCCTTTTGCAACATGAGGCTCCTTGGTGAGTATGACCCATCACACACATCCATTCATGTACATAAACAAGTATATGCAAAATATCCACCTAACACAGGAACCAAGTTAACCAATGTTGACCATTTTGCCACTTTCTGGGGACTGTGCCTACTCATTCTCACCATTCCTCCTGACGTGCATCAGGAATCTTGCAAACACAGGCGAGACCCACTACAAAGCAGCACCCATTGCCATGAGGAGCGTAGCTGAGCGCACCTTCAGAGTGCTTAAGTCACAGTTCTGCTACCTTGACCATTTGGGTGGTTATTGCTATACATTTCTGAAAAGAAATATGCGGGAAACCACTTCTAAGGTAAATGGTGAATTTAAGAATGATTAATACAAAGAAATATTGACCGAGTTGGTTGGAATTTTATCTCTCTGATTACTGCACTAGATGAGGAGGAAAAAGCTAACTGATCATTTAGAATCATTGACATTAAGAAATATGCGCATTGGGAGTGCGGCCAATTAAAATGGAATAATAATACCAATAAAGAAAAATCCAGAGCACACGGACATGGTTATTTAGACAGAAGTTTTTGGTACATCATGGAACAAAGCTTTTGACAAAAGGGAATGTTAGAGAGAGAGAGAGAGAGAGAGAGCGAGAGAGAGAGAGAGAGAGAGAGGCATTTAGAGATATGCCCAAATCAGAAAGGACAGTTTTAGATCCACCGTTCTAGCACTGGTCCTATCCCACCTAGATGGGGGCAATGCCCTCCTTGAAGGCCTCCCGTCGTCCTCCCTTGTGCCCCTGAGAAGTGTCCTACATGTGTCTGCATGCCTCATCAAGGGCCAGCGGAGATCAAACCACATCACTCCGGCCCTCAATGACCTTTACTGGCTCCCACTGCACGCACAAATTACCTTCAAGTCTTGCTGCATCATCTATAAGGCAGTCGCCCATAAGTCACCCAGCTACCGAACTGAGAAACTCAGCTTGTATGGTAGACAGCGCACCACCATAATGTAAGAAACTTGCAGACTTTAAATCCGCTGCTGCAAAAAGGAAAGAAATAGAAAACGAGCCTCCTCTGCCTATGCTCCAAGACTTTGGAACCTTCTCCCCGTCAGCCTCAGACTCGCCCCCACGCTCTCATAATTCAGAAAAGAATTCAAGACCCACCTTTTCAAAGATTCTCTCCTCCTCAACACCTAGGCCATCACATCGCGCCTGCGCCATGTGACTCACTAGATACTGTCCCCCCTTATCCACTCTGCTACCCTGCACAGCTGGTCCCCTTCTCTGTTCCCCCTGTATCCCATCCCTGTTGTATATCTGTTCTGTTGTTACCTATGAAAAGCACTCTATTATGCATCTGTATGTTGTATACCTCTGTAAAGTGATCTGTTGTGTATCTGAATTGTTGTATACCTATGTAAAGTGCTCTGTTGCTCCTCAAAGCTAGATCTGTGCTCAATAAATGCAATAATAATAATAATAATAATAATAATACATTTAGACCCCTGAGGATTGTCCTACAATTACAGTATTAAGGACAGAAACATGTTGGGTTAGGGTGTAAATGGAAGAAATTATGATTAAGATTAAAGATTAAACCTTTGTTTTAATGTCTATCAAGAAGACAAAATGTACTTCAGGTTCTTGATCCTTGCTTTTTCTTTTGACGTATTGAAAGCTCTTCTTTTTTCAAGCACCTTTTTGTGCAAGTCTCCAAAAATCATAATTTTATGAACTCCCCAAGAAAGGTTCCCCAGTTCCCATGCTCTTCTGAGAATTAATTCTTTCACAGGAAACCTCGGAAATGTCACAATGAAATGCCTTGGTCTCTGACCCAGTGCTGGTTTTGGTGCAAGGGCTGTGTATTCTGGCTTTTATAAATGTTCTAGTAAGGAAATCCGTGCGCGCGTAAACGCTGCGCACTGCAAGACAATAATAATGCTGCCGAGCGTTTATATCTTAGTCCCGAAGTCACGGCAGGCATTTCTAACCAACGCAGCTTGTGCTACACTTGCAAGACGGTCTCTTACCTGACAACATTTTATTTGCGTCTAATCGCGAGAAAAATGTTGTCAGGTAAGAGACAGATAGATATAAACGCTCGGCAGCATTATTATTGTCTTGCAGTGCTTGGCGTTTACGCGCGCACGGATTTCCTTACTAGAACATTTATAAAAGCCAGAATACACAGTCACTAAAAATGACTTGAAAAACCTTAATGAGCATTTATATAAAAGGAATAAGATATGGAAAGGCAATGAAAGGGCATTACTTTCTCATAAATGTATGAATGAAATTTATGGAAAACGCACAGTACTATTAATTAGGCACTCAAAGTAATGGAGACTTATGAATATCCTTACAATATTTTAACGCTTCAGAATTAAAAGAAACACACCACCTTGGTGATTGATAGAATTACTATTTTGCAATATTCAGTGATACCTATGGGGATCTTGCACACATAATTGGAGGTGACAACTTGGTTTGATTTGTATTTTTTTTAAGGGATTTAACCCGAGACTCAAAGAGAGACTGCCATTTGCTTTAACCCATAAGGGGCAGTAGATGTAAATAAGGTAAAAAAGATAACTTGAATCCAAATTTCCTTGATTTCCTATGTGACGCAACATGTAACATTGACTAACGAAAATGTGGTTTTGCCTATCTCTTGAACCCCATCGTTCCTCCCTATTCCCCACTCCATTTTTTGTCTGGCATTTTGGTTTACTTTGATTTAACAACTGTTATTTTTTATGCTTTGATTTAATCCATCAATTACTGTCATAATTGGTAAAACATGTGAATGAACATTTCTGTCTTCTTATAATTTTGCTTTCATCTTATTTTGAAAATATCTTTATAATTGTGTGACCATTTCTTTTGATTTGCTACATAAAATCAGCCCTGATTTGAGAAAGGTCCAAGAGGGACCGAAACACGTGTCATCACAAAGGGCATCAATATAATAAAACGCTTGTTGAAAAAACTGGGCGCAGTCTCAAGTTAGGATCTTTTCTCTTTATTTAACCAGTTATATGTGGTTTTCACTTGGCTAAACCACTACCCAAGGGGACGTGACCGCACGGAACGTGTTGTAGAGAAAAGAGCATTATTACTCATTACTGAAAAAAGATGTCGCCATGTTAGACCTAACCAACATAGCCAAGTTCTTCTAAAACTATATTTTGCTTTTATGTCTGCAATGTCAGTAGTCACCTTGATTAAAAGCTCTACAAGTTTGTCCACTCTTCTTTCACCCTTTGTAGTATCAGTGTCACCTCCTTTTTGTCTTTGAGCTTGTTGGGATAATTCAGTAGCAATAAGGTCAGCTATTCTAGTAATAGGAGATATGTTCAAGACACAGAAGCATAGCTTGTTGGCCAAACTCACTCTTTTACTGAACATTGTGGAGGAAAGGCGTTCTTAACAGACCTGGACGAAGAGCCAATGCAGGAATCGGCAGCTACACACAGGAATGTGGCTTCAGGAAAAAAGAAAAGATAACTGTGCATGAAAATGTGGTCTAACTTTATTAATATAGAGGATCACATTTGTTTTATGCACTCAACAAATAGTAATGTAATTATCTTTATTTTATTTCTTAATTCTATTTATTAGTTTCTTAGCTGTATTTACTTATAAAATCCAAAGCCAAAAACCATTGAAAACGGCTTCCGAAATGTTTTCGTTCGATGCAACCGCAAACAACCTAGACAAAAGGATCCTAAGATGCTGCGAGGCATGGGGACGTTGAGCACGCAAAACCAGGAAAAAGAAGTAGCTCCCTATGAGGCATGGTCTTTACGACAGGAGTACATTGTGTCAATAATAATGAACGGAGGGGGATGAATTGTACCGCAGAGATATCGGAAGAGGGCGACAGATGGACTGAATGCTGGGCATATCTACAAGCTCTCTCTAATCATCTAAGGAGGTAACTGGGCTCCTAAAGCATCCCTCGTGTCACGAGCGTACAAACCTTTGGTGGGGCTTGCTATGATTATAAAATCTGCTTGATCGAATGACTGGGTATCTTGTGGCGCTTTATAGTCAACACAACAGAGATATCTGTAAAATTAAACTTATACACACGTTAATGAAATATGCCAAGTTGATGTGATAAAGGGATCACATGACCACTTTTGAACTAATAACAAACACTGTTTTACATCCAATACTAAATGCAGTTGCGAGGCAGGAATGATGAATACTTTTAAGGAACCGGAATTCATGTTTCTATTTCCTTATCTAAAACACATAATAACATCAACAACTGTACCTGATGGTTAAATATTTAGTTTGTAAGTAGCCCCAGAAAAGAATGCAGGACATATCTTTTACAACATTAGATTGATTCTTTTGGGGCAATGTACATTGTTGTACATTTGTCAATTTTAGACAGCTTCATTACTATATTGACCTTGTGTGATCATCGTTAAGGGAAGGGAGAGTGGATGATATGGGTTAGAGCATTCAGGAGATTAGAGGCTGTGGCTGTATGACATTTTAGATCAGTTATCGGTTGGAGGGTCATTTTGAGTGAGTAGGCAGGTGCTATAGAAGGGACATTGAAACTCAACATATTACAACAAAACTCTTGTGCGTTTATGTAGGACTAGATTTGGAAAGATATGTATAGATTAAGGATATTAAATTAATCCGATTCAATAGGGGAAGAGATTCAGATGTAATGTTTTTGTAATGGGCACCGATTATCGGGAGGCTATGGTTCAGAATACTATATGTATAATTCAAATTTTAGCTTATATATGGTTCAGTTCTAACTGGACTCTTATGTGGCTGACACTTTGCAGCTCTTTTTGATTTTAATTTTTTGTTTTGTCTATCTATGTTAGTTGTGTTGTTTGTATGTAAAGGAGAGAATGCATGCTTTTTAAAGGATCTGGGAGGTTGCGATAGTTGCAAAGATTCCTATAATTTTTTGCAAGAGAGAATTCTTTGTTCAATACGAGAAGACATTGTTACTGATATACGTATGATGAGCTTGTAATATAAATGTTACCATAATATTAAATGAATGATCTAACCTTTATGACTTGGAATGTTAAGGGCTCAAACTGTCCAAAAAAATGAAGAAAGTGATGGCAAGGATATGCAGAACAGGGGCTGATGTAGTATTTCTACAGGCAACGCACTTGATAGATGAGACAAAGACATATTTAAGTAATGCAAGATACTCTCTTGAGTTGTCAAATTGCCACTCCTCAAAATCAAGAGGAGTTAGCATTCTGTTTAGAAAGGGCTTAAACTTCAAAATTGAAAGAGTGGCTATGGATTGTGAATGCAGAATTATATTTGTGGATATACTTTATGGTGGTAAGGTATGGATGTGTGTATGGTCCGTGTCCACCTAGCAAGCCCTTTTTTTGAGGGGACCACCAAATTGTTACAGGAAATGCATGGAGAGACATTTGTATTAGGTGGGGATTTCAATTGCGTTCTGCACCGTGCAGGTATACAAATCGCAGAATAAGCAACGAGTTCAGCCTCTTAAGAGATTCGGCTTAATAGAGGTATGAAGGGCCATGCATCTATCCGTGAGAGAATATACCTTCTACTCACCACTGCATGACTCACTCTGCAGGATTGATGATATACTTTTTTCTGATAGACTGATTGATAAGGTATTATGTGTAGATATTAGAGAGTGTGAAATCTCAGACCATGCTCTGGTGGATCTACGTCTAGCAATGGGTGAAAAAGGGTCTAGCTTTTGTAGATGGTGCCTGAAAACAGGATATTACAAGACGAAAAGGAGATAACACATTTTAGAGCATTTATAGAGGTATTTTTTAGGGAGAACATGGGTTTGGCAAACATTCAAATGGTTTGGGATAGCTTTAAAGCTGCAGTGAGAGGTGAATTGATTAATAGGACATCTTATTCAAGAAAGGCTGGGTTAAAAGGGATACATTTATGAGGAAAGGCACTCGCCAGCCTGCAACGGAGATATGCACAAACTAGGAGAGTGAGTGATCGTTTGAAGATATTCTGCGCACAGGAGTATTTAAAGAATAAGACTAATATGTTGGCGGAATGGATATGGGTTGTTTCTTGACCTACTGCCAATTTGACCTAATTTTCTTGACCTATTTTTTTTGCCCTACTGCAGGGGGAGACCCCCACAACCTCCCCGACATCCCCCCACCTCAACCTATTCCCTTACCCCACCCCACAAATATTTTTTAATTGACGTATAACATTTGACCTACCGAATTAGGTCAAAAAGATGCGGTCAAATGGGAGTCAGTGAAGTTGGCATTAGGTCAAATTGGACAATACCGGCGGAAATGGGTCTTTTTTTGTGAGACAAAAATACTGGAAATGTGGTGACAAAAGTGGCAGGTAACTAGTAGGTTGAAGAGAATGACGGAGACACCATATGTACAAGGCATTGAAGATGAACAGGGTCATACAGTAGTTAAAAAATCAGACATTTGCCAGTGTTTTTGCTCTTTCTATAGATCTGTATATACGGAGGACACCTTTCCATTGGCATCTGATCTACAGACCTTTTTAGCTCATTAGGCGCTCCTAGTTTAAAAGCTGAGGATAATGCTGCCTTGGAAGTCAAGATCAAGATTGAAGAGATTTTGCAGGCAATTGTACAACTCAATATTGGAAAATCACTGGGGTTAGATGGTTTGCCGGCAGAATTCTATAGGTCATTTTGGGCTACCTCGGCTCCCCTTCTGTGTGATTTATTTAATAATTTTATACATAAAGGGACTTTATGCCCATCAATACAGGCAAAGGCCATAAGAAATGTGGAAATTACAGGCTGATTTCATTACTTAACGTAGATGTTAAAATATTTTCGAAAATACTAACAAATAGACTAGATAAATGTATTGGATATCTGATCCATACATCTCAGGTTGGCTTTATGAGGGGCAGGTTCAGATATGACAACATTAGGACCATTATTACTGTAATGGGGCTTTCGCAAAGATAAGATTCTAGATACAGTTCTAGTCTTCATAGATGCTGAGAAGGCATTTGATAGAGTCAACTGGACATTCCTGGAATTTAACATGCAGAAGATGGGGGTTGGTGCCCGATTTTTAATGGCAATTAGATGCCTAAACAATGCTGCAGTGGCAAGAATCTGGGTGAATAATGAAGCTTCTGAAAATATTCACACTTGAACAGGGCAAAAGAAAGGGGTGCTCATTGTTACCATTCTTATTTAATATTGCTTTAGAGTTGTTTAATGCATTTATGTATGGGGAACAAGGAATTAGAGGACTTAAATTTGGAGATAAGGAGATTATCATATGCCGATGATATGGTATTTATACTATCAAATCCAGAGGAGGGGACTACTATTTTGAAAAATGCATTTGAAAGGGTAGGCAAACTTTCAGGACATAAAGTCAACTGGGATAAATCAGAGGTTTTTCCACTTTCAGCGACGTGTAGATGAAGTGACTTTGCAGGATGGAACTGTATATGGTCAGATTCACAAGTTATATATTTGGGAATCTATCTTATCAGGCATCTAAAGAAAATTGAGGAGTTTAATGTGGAAACATTGATAGGGAAATTGTGAGAGATGTTAGGAAATTGGAATATTTAGCTTTAGGAATCTGGACCAAGGTCAAAGCGATTAAAATGACTATGTTACCGAAAGAGTTATATCTTGTTCAATCGCTTCCCTTGCGCTTCACTAAATAATTGTTTACAAAAATTGATTGAATATTTCAGAACTTTATATGGGGGGAAAAGAAGAAAGCAAAAATTCCTAGATATATTATGATACGCAGTATAAAGGAGGGTGGTTTTGGTGTCCTGGATCGTATTAAATATCACAAGGGTTTTATATTGACGAAAGCTGCTCACTGTATGGCTCCTGCAAACATGCAAGAACCTGTTTGGTTGACAGTTGAAAGATGTTATTTATCCATTTGAATTAGACAACGTCTATTCAATGGGAAGAATACCCATGAATTTAAATATATTAGCCACTATAGATGTGACACGGGCAGCCTTCATTTCTTGGCTGACTGATGCTGATCAGAACATTTACTTACACTACAAGGCTTCACTTTGAGGGAATCCCGGGCTCCGAATTGCAAATAAATCCTTATGCTCACGCAGCTGGATCTTAAAAAGGTATTTTGAAATTAGGTGACATCATACAAGACGGGCAGGTGATATCTTTCATGGAGCTACAGAGCAAATTTGGTCTGGGGGATAGAGAATTGCATAAATTTAAGGAGTTAGAAACACTATTGCAGCAGAGACTGAGAATGTTGCCGGCCCAATGGAGAAAGAACCTTCTGGATGTACCATATTCAAGTCTTCACCACGCATGGTATCTACTTATATTAACCTGATGCCTTTGCATCATTCCATTATTGAATCATGGGACAAGTTACAAGGTACTGGGGAGAGTGAGCTGGAATGTACTATTTTAGAGGAAGAGTGGAGAAAAGTACAGCGATTAGGCTATAGGAGCAAGTTCAATTGAAATCTGAGGCTCACACATCAAAAAATATAGGTTGTCTATATTGGACCCCAGCACGCATGTTATGTCTTGATCTATTGGACAATAAGACGTGCTGGGGATGTGGGAACAAGAAGCTGATTCATATGTTTTGGTACTGTCCTAGATCAAATGGTTTTTGGGGAGATGTGCTAGACAGGCTAGATGCGGTCCTGTCTATAAGCTTCCCTAGCACACCCTTGTCAGCAATTCTTCTGTCTGACAGGGGAAGGTGAATAGTTGCTAGATGGTATAGGTGTTGGGTTGACAAGGCTCTAATGGTGGCAGTGAGACAGATCTTGAAACTATGGAAAACAATGAAACAAACCACACAAGAATTGGGTGAGTGATATGCAATTGTTGTCGGATTTTGAGAAATGTATTTATCCTAGGAGGAATCAAGAGGTTGTCTATTTGGATCTTTGGATGCCATTTAATGACCTATATGGGTCATAGAAGAAGATTATATGGTAGAAAATCTAAACAAAGCACGCAATCTCAAGTTAATACGGGTGATGTGTGTGTATATTTATGTGTGTGTAAGTAAGTATCCATGTGTTCTGTTTGGTTTTCTTTTTATCTGTTTCTCTTTGTCTTTTGGGCGTAAATGAATCCACAACTATGATAACTGTGTTTTGAAGTTGGTAACAATACAGTTTTGATATTCCTAATGTTTTGCTTTGTTAGATATCTGTGATTTTTAGGAATTGATAAGTTATGTTAATGCTTAATGCTACTGTATACATAAATACTAGTGTTATGTTGTTAGATGAAATGTTACCTATTAGGAATTTTTTGTTGTAAATTTGTGAAAACTGAAAAATAAAGATAAAAAAAGAAAAAAAAAGACTAAGGGCCTCATTACGGGGATGGAGGTAACCATGGCTACCCCAATACCAGGTCTGGGTTCCCTGAATGGGGAAATACCGGGCCATTCAACCTTGGAGGGCCTGGTATTTCCCCATTCAGGGAATTCAGACCTGGTACATTCCCATTCCCATCCGAGCCCCCATAGGGCTCAATGGGAATGGGGATGATGCCAACAACTGGCCCGTTAATGAACGGGCCTGTTGTGAGCATCCTGGTCTGCTCCCATGACCCGCTAAGGACGCCTGGTTTTACCAGGCGTCCTTAGCGAGTCCCGCGACCAGACCTTGTAATGAGGCGGTAGGGTGTTAACGGGGCCAACAGCTGTACCGGCCCTGTTAACCCCCTACCGCCTTCTTCGTAATGATTCCCAAAATGTATTAAAATCCAATGTAAAATGAATCTCCTGATTTGGTGATGAGACACTTGTACCCTTGTTTATTTATTATGTGGTGTTATGTTTGTGAATATTGTGCACAATTTCTATTATATATTTCATTATGAATGAATATATTTTTATACTTTTGTATATACTAGTTGTCATGTTCACACAGGCTGCTTTCTCATATGTTTGTATTTCCCTTTACTATGTATATCATTGCTATGTGCATCTTGAAGGAACAGTTTCTGTCATTGTGAAAGACAAGTGCATTTGTGCAGGTGGACAGCTGGTGGAAGTGTTTGTAGGTGACGTGACCTCTGCCACACCCACATGTATTGCCACGCTGCTAGCTTTCTTTTTATTCACAGCTATGCCACTGCCTATTCCTCTCCCAGAGAGTACTAAGATTAGTACAGACATCCGACAGGCTGCTTTCCGTGTGGAGCAGTTGGGACCAGAAGGTGGCACAACCACATTCCTTGCACCTCACACATCAGATGTGCTCCCTATGATGCGTTTCAACAACCCTCTCTATCCTTCCAAACCAGACACACAATTTCCACAGATTGGTGATGTCACTCATCACAGGCAACATCGTGGACACAGCTACATAGCAACCTCACACATGTAACCATATGATCCATCATCTCTACAATTGCTACCACTGCCTGAGGAGTGATGTTCCCACACATGCACTGAACTACCTAAGATGCATCATAAGTTGCAAAGCTGAACATGACACATGACTTTTGCACCTTATTCATGACTGAGACCTGTCTGCCACGCAACTCCTCCTACAGGCCAGGGATACTCCTTCACAATGCCGACAGCTTACTATGAAGAGACTGTCCATAGAAGAGGGTGAGAGATGCCACCAACATTCACTGTAGTTCTGGCACATGCACCCTTTTGGACCTCAACACCAGTGGCCTTTTGCTAGTACTGTCTGCCAACTTGCCATTTTATCAATTGACACATTCAGATTAAACATCAGATAACTCCCACCCTAGTGCGGTCAATGTCCCATTACAGTCTTCAAAGAGTTCCTGACTACGATATCTATCTATCACCCCAAACATTCTTCCTAAGTATGTTGAAACTTCCTGACAATCCTGGGTAATATTTGCTGAAGGAAGGAGTCCAGTGCATTGCCAGCACCCTGATCCAGACACAGTACACTTTATAGACAACACACATGAAAGATTGTATCCCCTTCCCAATCATGTACACCCTACAAAACATATGTCATGGGTGTCCATTCGCACTGTACTTGTTGATGAATCTAACAATTGAATTTCACGTTAGTCGCACCAGCCTAGTTAGGCATATCAATTGATAAATGGATAAGGTAGCAGACAGGACTTCAAATCATTCAGTCACCAGTAAAGAATATTGCCTAATCCCTCACACGTAGTCAACAAGGCGCATGACTAAGTGCTGCAATGGGTGCAGGCTGAAGGACTTAGTCATGAAGTTTGTTTTTTGATGGAATAGGTCCATTGTATGCCACTACTGAAGACATTATGGCCAAGATCAGTGCCCTGGAACGAGTTGCTGGGAAAGTGAAAAGTCTGGGGAGCATTCCTGGTCAGGACACCAAATGTTTTAAGTTGTGTTATGGGCATAATTCTATTACAGGCAACACTTTGCCCTCTGAGATCCGAGGTGGCGAGCCACTGCTGGTTTACCCTGTCTGCGAGAGAAGTTTCTGACTATGTGGTGAGGATTGAATTGACTCTGCAGCTGGTTTACCAAAGAGGAGGAGTGGAGACATCAAAGTTAAATCGCTGCCAACTGGAGCAAGTACTAAGAGGGGTTAAGGAGGCTGCGATTCCGCTACTAAGTTAGATAGTCCCCCTTTCTATGAAGAAATTCTGAGGTCCAATAGGGCACTGGAAGAGGAGAAAGACAATGTCACAGTGCAGAGCCATCCAGTACAAGGTAGGACCACTGCCCCAAACACTGCTACTGCTCAGCAGAGGCAGAAAGAAGAGTTACAGCAGCTAGTTAAGAAGACCCAAATACAACTGGCGACTAGGAAAAATCTATTGCCAAACTTGGAAAGAGGGGGAGGTCCTTTTCGAGGTGCTCTTCCACCATCCCGTGAGCAAGAGAATCAGGCTTACCAACAGACACAAGAGCCGAGAATTTCCCACACAAGCTTCTGTACCAGTACCACCCTGGAGATGTTGCCTCCAATGTGGAGCTGATGATCATTTAACTTGCCTGTGCGAAAGAGATCCAAATGATGCCTGTTTTCAGGCTCTCAAACCTACTCCTGTGAGGGCCATGTTGGGAAACGCGCAGGAGGTTCTAGAGAAGGAGTAGCTAGAACCCTAGCAGCCGGAATTAGCTCTACCAAGACCAGCACTGACAACTCGACAATGACACCGAATCATGGGATCAATTCCAGCGATGGTCAGAATAAGGCTCAAGCAGGTCCATCATTTGATCATCTTTGTCAGGTCCATGGGCTCTGTAACAAGAAGGCTGAGTAGCCAGCTAACTGTGCCAGGATGAAAACACAATCATATAACAACCATGTCCTCATTGGGCCCGCGATGACTGTCCCAGTTGATCTAGCAGGGCAAAAAACTACAGCATTATTGGACAGTGGATCTCAAGTTACCATAGTGTACAAACCTACTATCGCCAGCATATGACACCTATACCTCCGGAACCCATGATAGGATTAAATCTGATGGGAGTTGGAGATGTTGCCTGCCGATACATCAGGTACGTTCATGTGCAAATCTATATGACTCAAGAAGTGGCTGGAGTGAACACCACCTTGAATGCCTTTGCACCACAAGGAACCAAAACTCTGAAGTGCTGCTGGTCATGTGCACCAACTCTGCAATGTTCGGTACACTGGCAAAGCTGTGTAAGAAGATGGCTGGCCCACAATTTGCCCGAACTCTGAAGATGCATCCAGCTTGCCAACAGGCTAACCTCAAGAGAGGCATGGGGAAGCTTAGTCGACCTCACGAGCCTGTGGGAGACGTGACGACCACCAATCATGGTCAAGCTAAAATACCACCTGGCAAGACTGTGATGGTGCCTGGCCACGTAAACCTCAGAGAACATAACATTTACAGAAGGCTAGTGATGGAGGCTGTTGGTACAATGCACGCTAGTCACCGAAAATGGCCGAGGGCTGAAAAACATCAAGGTCCCTACCACGAATATAACAGACAAAATCAAATGTATTCTTGGGGGTTCGAAGATTGCACAATTCTATCTCACCGACTCTGTGGCTACGACTAATACTGCACAGAGCGTCTATCCTCCCGTTGACACTAAGAAGGTTGGGGACTCACCACTATCTGAGAGATAAAAAGATAATCTACGAGAACAGCTGATCCTGAGGGTGCTTTCTCATATGTTTGTATTTCCCTTTACTATGTATATCATTGCTATGTGCATCTTGAAGGAACAGTTTCTGTCATTGTGAAAGACAAGTGCATTTGTGCAGGTGGACAGCTGGTGGAAGTGGTTGTAGGTGACGTGACCTCTGCCACACCCACATGTATTGCCACGCTGCTAGCTTTCTTTTTATTCAGAGCTATGCCACTGCCTATTCCTCTCCCAGAGAGTACTAAGATTAGTACAGACATCCGACAGGCTGCTTTCCGTGTGGAGCAGTTGGGACCAGAAGGTGGCACAACCACATTCCTTGCACCTCACACATCAGATGTGCTCCCTATGATGCGTTTCAACAACCCTCTCTATCCTTCCAAACCAGACACACAATTTCCACACATTGGTGATGTCACTCATCACAGGCAACATCGTGGACACAGCTTCATAGCAACCTCACACATGTAACCATATGATCCATCATCTCTACAATTGCTACCACTGCCTGAGGAGTGATGTTCCCACACATGCACTGAACTACCTAAGATGCATCATAAGTTGCAAAGCTGAACATGACACATGACTTTTGCACCTTATTCATGACTGAGACCTGTCTGCCACGCAACTCCTCCTACAGGCCAGGGATACTCCTTCACAATGCCGACAGCTTACTATGAAGAGACTGTCCATAGAAGAGGGTGAGAGATGCCACCAACATTCATTGTAGTTCTGGCACATGCACCCTTTTGGACCTCAACACCAGTGGCCTTTTGCTAGTACTGTCTGCCAACTTGCCATTTTATCAATTGACACATTCAGATTAAACATCAGATAACTCCCACCCTAGTGCGGTCAATGTCCCATTACAGTCTTCAAAGAGTTCCTGACTACGATATCTATCTATCACCCCAAACATTCTTCCTAAGTATGTTGAAACTTCCTGACAATCCTGGGTAATATTTGCTGAAGGAAGGAGTCCAGTGCATTGCCAGCACCCTGATCCAGACACAGTACACTTTATAGACAACACACATGAAAGATTGTATCCCCTTCCCAATCATGTACACCCTACAAAACATATGTCATGGGTGTCCATTCGCACTGTACTTGTTGATGAACCTAACAATTGAATTTCACGTTAGTCGCACCAGCCTAGTTAGGCATATCAATTGATAAATGGATAAGGTAGCAGACAGGACTTCAAATCATTCAGTCGCCAGTAAAGAATATTGCCTAATCCCTCACACGTAGTCAACAAGGCGCATGACTAAGTGCTGCAATGGGTGCACGCTGAAGGACTTAGTCATGAAGTTTGTTTTTTGATGGAATAGGTCCATTGTATGCCACTACTGAAGACATTATGGCCAAGATCAGTGCCCTGGAACGAGTTGCTGGGAAAGTGAAAAGTCTGGGGAGCATTCCTGGTCAGGACACCAAATGTTTTAAGTTGTGCTTTGGGCATAATTCTATTACAGGCAACACTTTGCCCTCTGAGATCCGAGGTGGCGAGCCACTGCTGGTTTACCCTGTCTGCGAGAGAAGTTTCTGACTATGTGGTGAGGATTGAATTGACTCTGCAGCTGGTTTACCAAAGAGGAGGAGTGGAGACATCAAAGTTAAATCGCTGCCAACTGGAGCAAGTACTAAGAGGGGTTAAGGAGGCTGCGATTCCGCTACTAAGTTAGATAGTCCCCCTTTCTATGAAGAAATTCTGAGGTCCAATAGGGCACTGGAAGAGGAGAAAGACAATGTCACAGTGCAGAGCCATCCAGTACAAGGTAGGACCACTGCCCCAAACACTGCTACTGCTCAGCAGAGGCAGAAAGAAGAGTTACAGCAGCTAGTTAAGAAGACCCAAATACAACTGGCGACTAGGACAAATCTATTGCCAAACTTGGAAAGAGGGGGAGGTCCTTTTCGAGGTGCTCTTCCACCATCCCGTGAGCAAGAGAATCAGGCTTACCAACAGACACAAGAGCCGAGAATTTCCCACACAAGCTTCTGTACCAGTACCACCCTGGAGATGTTGCCTCCAATGTGGAGCTGATGATCATTTAACTTGCCTGTGCGAAAGAGATCCAAATGATGCCTGTTTTCAGGCTCTCAAACCTACTCCTGTGAGGGCCATGTTGGGAAATGCGCAGGAGGTTCTAGAGAAGGAGTAGCTAGAACCCTAGCAGCCGGAATTAGCTCTACCAAGACCAGCACTGACAACTCGACAATGACACCGAATCATGGGATCAATTCCAGCGATGGTCAGAATAAGGCTCAAGCAGGTCCATCATTTGATCATCTTTGTCAGGTCCATGGGCTCTGTAACAAGAAGGCTGAGTAGCCAGCTAACTGTGCCAGGATGAAAACACAATCATATAACAACCATGGCCTCATTGGGCCCGCGATGACTGTCCCAGTTGATCTAGCAGGGCAAAAAACTACAGCATTATTGGACAGTGGATCTCAAGTTACCATAGTGTAAAAACCTACTATCGCCAGCATATGACACCTATACCTCCGGAACCCATGATAGGATTAAATCTGATGGGAGTTGGAGATGTTGCCTGCCGATACATCAGGTACGTTCATGTGCAAATCTATATGACTCAAGAAGTGGCTGGAGTGAACACCACCTTGAATGCCTTTGCACCACAAGGAACCAAAACTCTGAAGTGCTGCTGGTCATGTGCACCAACTCTGCAATGTTCGGTACACTGGCAAAGCTGTGTAAGAAGATGGCTGGCCCACAATTTGCCCGAACTCTGAAGATGCAACCAGCTTGCCAACAGGCTAACCTCAAGAGAGGCATGGGGAAGCTTAGTCGACCTCACGAGCCTGTGGGAGACGTGAGGACCACCAATCATGGTCAAGCTAAAATACCACCTGGCAAGACTGTGATGGTGCCTGGCCACGTAAACCTCAGAGAACATAACATTTACAGAAGGCTAGTGATGGAGGCTGTTGGTACAATGCACGCTAGTCACCGAAAATGGCCGAGGGCTGAAAAACATCAAGGTCCCTACCACGAATATAACAGACAAATTCAAATGTATTCTTGGGGGTTCGAAGATTGCACAATTCTATCTCACCGACTCTGTGGCTACGACTAATACTGCACAGAGCGTCTATCCTCCCGTTGACACTAAGAAGGTTGGGGACTCACCACTATCTGAGAGATAAAAAGATAATCTACGAGAACAGCTGATCCTGAGGGTGGAACTTTTCTCCACCAGGGATTGGGATCTGGGTGAAGTGCATGGAGTGGAGCACAACATCAGGTTGAATGACAACACTCCATTCCGAGAGAGGTCGAGGAGATTGACTCCTGCCGATATGGAAGATGTTAGATGCCATCTAGAGGAACTATTGAATGTTGGGATCATTCAAGAATCCAGAAGTCCATATGCTTTCCCGATAGTGGTAGCCTGAAAGAAGAACCAAGATGTCTAGCTGAGCTTAGACTATAGGAGGCTGAACCGTCGAACTGTCTTTGAGCACTACACTACGCCATGAATGGATGAGGTGCTCGACTGCCTCACAGGGAGCGTGTGGTTCTCCGTTCTTGATCTAAGAAGCAGCTTTGAGCCAATTCCCAGGAGGCCTGAAGACCAAGAGAACACTGCATTAATGTGTCCCTCAAAGCCAACTCCTACAACACGAGAATTGCTCACGCTAGTTCTGACTCAAAAGAATTGTTCTACATCCTACGAGAACTAGAAAACCCTGCTAGGACCAATATCATCGCCAAGACTGACAAAGACTGGTGCACTACCATTCAGGATGCCCTTGCCCACAAAATGGACTCTCTTCACATCAAAACCAATGCCAATAAAATCCTACGTGCCTCTAAAGCACCTGCTCCCACCATCATCCCCCCAAATCCCCTTTCCCTCCCTGACAGTACACCTTTTTCCTTCTCCCAAGTTTCCGAAGAGCATGTCCTGAAAACCTTCTTATCCCTTAAAACCTCAAACTTCAAGGGTGAGGTGACTCCTGTTCACCGAACATTGTAAAACTGTGTGCGCCCACGATGGCTCCAATCATTAATGACTTTGTGAATGCTTCCTTCAGGATTTGGACTGTACCCAAATGCATCACATCCACCTGGATTACCCCTCTCCTCAAAAAACCCTCTCTTGAACCTGCCCTACCCACAAATTACCACCCCATTACCTCTGTACCCTTTCTGCCCAAAGTTCTTGACCGCATTGCCTATTCCTAAACACAGCACTTCCTTGAATCCAATCATCTTCTTGGCACAAGACAATTGGGGTTTCGAACACATCACAGCATGGAAATGGCTCTGCTGGACCTTAAAATGCAGCTAGATGGCATTCAGGATGCAGGCAATCTTGCCATACTCCTCCCCCTCGACCTCACCACTGCTTTTGACTTGGTTGACCACAAGACGCTCTGCCGACACTTGGGTGCTTACTTCCTTTTTTCCACTGATGCCATTGCTTCAGTGAAATCCTTCCTTGGAGATCACACTTCAAGAATTTGCACTGGAAATTCGGCAGCAGACCCCATCCCAGTTCCCCTGGGTGTCTCTCAAGGCTCTTGCTTTTCCCCCACCCTCTACAACACCTATACCAAGCCATTTCTGACATCCTGGACTCTCTTGACATCACATACAACAACTTTGTGGATGACACGCAAATTCTCATCCTCATCACGAGCAACCATGCTGGGGACACATCCTCATTAACAGGATTTATTCCACCACCCAAAACTCGATGGCCACTCACAACCTCTGTTTGAATGATGATAAAACCAAGCTTTTCATTGTCGGCTCCCCTTTTGCCTCAGCAAGCTTTCCTCTGTCTTCCCTTCTATCACTATCTATGTTACTTCCACCCAAGTTCTCAGACAGTCCATAACATTGGGGTCTACTTGGATGCTGAACTCAACACATCAATGCCTTGTCCTCATCCACTGCATACACTGCAAACCTCATTTCCCTGAGCAGAATATTCTTACCCCTCCCAACTGTCTTATGCTCGCAAGAGCCCTTATACTTAGCAAACTTGACTATTGCAATGCCCTCCTTCTGCAACAAACCTTTCAAAGCTGCAACTCCTCCAGAACAAAGCCCTTTGTGCGGCCTTGAGCCTGTGCCGTTCGGTCCACATCACAGCCTCCAGCCATGAGGGCCATTGGCTACCCATCAAAGCTTGAATCGTGTTCAAAACTTTGACACTGAGGCATCGCTGCATCTATAAATCAGCACCCATATACTTGAACAAGAGCCTTTGCTGAAACACTTTTCACGTGCCCTCCGCTCCTCTCACTGTGCTCAGTTTGTTTCTCCAAGATTCAAAAAGGTCAGAGCTGGTGGTGTTAGCGTTGCTGTCACTGCCCCCTTACTCTGGAACTCGCTACCAACTCACATCAGTAACCAAACTTCCTACACCATCTTCAAGAAACTAGTCAAAACCTGGCTCTTCAATAAATACAAAAAATGTATTAACCACCCTATGTTCCCTGCTCCCTAATGCATTATCTGACCACACATTGTTGTGTTATCACTGTATATGGTACAAATCCTGTGATACCCTTGGATCTGGGCATTACAAAAATGTTATAAATAAATAAATAGGGTGTTAATCAATTTACACAGATACCCAAAATAATATCAAGAGCACCAGTCCCATGCCAGCACTTGATGGAACACACTGTGGGTGATATGAATTTGCTGGAAGTACTGCTTTCTCTCGAAAATGTCATTCTTTTTGGTAAAACACTTGAAGAGCACCATCAAAGGATATTGAAGGTTCTGGATCACCTTCACTAGCAAAGATTGAAGATGTCACTAGAGAAATGCCAGTTTTGCCAAACCAGTGTGAAATATTTTGCCCATGTAGTATCAACAGAAGGAATGAGTGTGGATCCTGCCAAGATGGAAGCACTCCGTATATAGCCAAAGCCTCAGAACCTGAGAGAGATCCGATGTTTCCTGGGTTTCTGCATTTATTACCGCTGGTTCATGCCTGGATTCACCAACATAGCATGGCCACTGATCGACCTTGCAAAAGGGTATACTGCACCACAGAAGAAAGGTCTGACAATGAAAGCCAACTGTCGAGCACTTTATCACCCCAAGGAGACGTTTGGGCAGTATTTGACCCCTGAGTGTGACAGTGCTTTTGCTCAGTTGAAGAAGACACTCACAGAAGTGCCAGTCTTGGCATATGCCAACCCACAGCTGCCCTATATCCTACACATAGATGCTAGCCTTGATGGATTGGGTGCCGTACTGTATCAAGGGAGTTACCAGACCTGTGGTGTTTTCTAGTTCCTGACACAGTTCATCTGAAGTGAATTATCTGACACACAAGCTGGAATTCCTGGCCCTCAAGTGGACGGTGACTGAAAAGCTCCATGACTATCTCTAAGGAGCCCATTACACAGTACGGACAGATAACAATCAGCTTACATACATTCTCAAATCTGCCAAACTAGATGCCACAGGCCATCGCTGGCTGGCTGCATTATTAGCTTATCATTTTCAGTTAGAATATCATCTAGGGATCAACAACATTGATGCTGATGCACTGTCAAGAAGGCCACTTTCCAGTAAAGGAGAGGAAGCAAGATACCAAGAAACAATCCCTGTGGCTACAGTGAGGACTCTCTGCATGACTAAATAACCCAGACATGCAAACCAAACGCGACTGATAGATTGTCTAGGGGGGACCGCTGATCGAGTTACTGCCAGTTACTGTGATGTTGCGAGTCTGACTGCACCAGAGTTTACACACCTAAACAGGCAAGAGTTTCGACAAGTCCAGCTAAACGACTATATGCGTGAAGCCCTGAAGGTGAAAGAGAATGGGGCTGAAGGACCACCGAACCTAAGAGATTTGGTTGACCAAAGAATGGAAGACACTATTGATAAAGGGTGGTGTTTTGTTCAAGGAAAGTCAGTTTCAAGACCATCTCATTCATCGTCTGGTTCTCCCTCAACAACACCATCAAGTGGCACTTCAAGCTCTCCATGACCAGCATGGGCGTTTGGGCAGTGAACCCACTCTTGATTTAAAAATAAATCGATTCTAATGGCCCCAGATGGGCCCAGAGTTGGATAACTACTGCAGAACAGGTGCCCATTGCATCACATTTGTCTGGCCACAGCACTCCAAAACCTGCAAAGTTCTAGACCAATGGATTTAATCTGTGTTGACTTCCTGGGCCTAGAACTGGACAGCAGCAGGATTCAGAATATATTAGTAGTCACGGATCATTTTACCAGGTATGCCCAAACCTACCCTACCAAAGACCAGAAAGCGACAACCATAGCCAAGGTAATATGGGAGAAATTATTTGTCAACTATTGCTGGCCCATTAGGATTCATTCAGATCAAGGGCCTGATTTCAAATCCAAATTAATCAAGGTATCAATGCAATTGATTGGGTTGCGCAAGACAAGACTACCATACCAACTTCAAGGTGACACACCAGCGGAGCAATTTAATTGTACCCTCCTGAGTATGTTAGGCACCCTTACCGCAAAAGAAAAATCCAGATGGAGCCAACATGTGTACACCTTAGTACATGCATATAATTGCACAAAAAACTACAGCACTGGTTTCATTCCATACCAACTCATGTTTGGAAGAGACGCTAGATTACCCATGGACTTGTGTTCTGGAGTGTCGTCGGATGGAACCGGAGCTGAGAACTCAGTAAATATGTAAAGGAACTACAGGAGCAATCAAACCAAGCTCACCAATTGGCCCAAGCCGCTGCTGACCACAATGCTGATGAAAACAAAAGGAGAGATGATGCCATAGTTAGGTTCCAAAACCTGCAACCTGGAGATAGGATTCTCATCAGAAATTTGGGAAGAAGAGGACGGAACAAGTTGGGGAAATCGCTGGCAGTCTCAGCCCTACCTCATTGGTAGTCAGTTACCTGGTATGCCTGTGTTCGGTTTAGAAAAGAGAGTAATCCTCGGTTTGTGAAGACTCTGCACAGGAATCACCTCCTACCCCCTAGGAGATGAAGTAGAAATGGATAAGGATGCTACTGAAGTTTCTCTTTTACCCCAGAAAGATTGCTACCAGAAGCAGGTCTGAGGAGTCTTGCAATGAGAATGTCTTCAAACCCACAAAGTCCAGTACTGTACCACACTGTAAAACCTGCCCGAGAACAGAGAGCTAGGAGGAGAGGGTGAAACTCAGAAGCATGAAATCCAACGGGATTACAATCAAGTCAAGAAGAAGAAGAGGAAGAGAGCTATGGTGATTCTGAAAACCCTAATGAGCCTACTGCCAAAAAAGTGGGCACACACTTCAATGGACCTCAGATCATATAGTACACTCTGAAGACAGAAAGGAGGGGCAAGCAATGTTTGATACAGAACATTTCCCTCCACTTCTTGAGGATTGCATGCAAAGCACAGGCTCTGCTACTATGGGCAGACCAGCAGCTCAACTGGAATGCTGTGATTCAGGATTCAAACCCCATTCTGAGGCACCTTGTGAACCAAGAATGTCTCACTGGGAGTGCAAACCAGTTAGAATGCTGAGTTATGAGGTTCCTGGAGAACAATGTGAAATCATTAGAAGAGGTATTTCAGATCAGGTTTCCCTAGATGTACATTCGAACCACCACACTCAAGTTTGCTCTGGTCAGCCATGGTGGGGTATCCCTCTGGTATGGAGTGAGACTTTATCTCTGTTACCTCATGGAAGCCTAAACCCTTAGGGACAACGTTTTTCTTATGTTACCCTTCATATAATTTGGGATTAAAATAAGACCGTGGCACGTGTGATTTCCACGTGACTCCAGTCACATGGGCAAGTTAATAAGGGGAAGTGGGAGCCCGCCGAAAGGCAGTTCCCGCTCCAGTGCCTTACAAATCAGTTGTCCCGTGTCTTCTTGCATGCATGAAACAAGGCCCACGCAGGGACTCTGCCTAAGCACATGACCACAGGTGCTCCAAAGAGGCGCAGAAGGCACACAAACCCAGCTCCACAGCAAGGGCGCACCACATGACCCAAACAAGAGACTGACCACAAACAAGATCAATGACAAAGAAATGAAGAGAGCGTTTCTCATACTCAACCTAGGCACGATGGCCCTTCGCATCTTCAATGCCCTACCGAACCGTGCCTCTGACGCCGACTAGGCAACAGCCAAGGACGTCCTCACGAAGAAATTCAAACCAAAAGCCAGCCATGACTTTGAAAGGTTTAAGATGAGCCAGGCCCGACAACACCCGCAGGAGAATATAGACGATTTCCATAGCCGCCTGAGAGAAATGGCACTATCTTATGACTTCCCGAACGAGGAATTTTCAGTGAGGCAACAGGTCATACATGGACTATCCTCTGAGAAGCTAAGATACACCATCCTTGCAATGTAGGGGCACCATCTAGCTCCTCCCAGGACACTCCCATACCTTTTGATTGTGTGGGGTGCAATATATCATGGCCTGGATGCACCTATGGTAATTCACATCCCCTGCCTCCCTGGGGTTAACTCACACTAACACAAGTGGTCATCCAGTTTTATGTTTATTCTGGTCCCAACCAAAGTAAAGTTACCATCTAGCCCCTCCCTGGACACCCCATACTTTTTGATTGTGGGGGTGCAAGATATCATGGTCTGGACACACCTACAGTAATTCGCTTCCCCTGTCTCCCTAGGGTTAACGCACAATGACACAAGTGTCATCCTGTTTTTTGTTTAATCTGGTCCCAACCAATGTAGGGGCACCATCTAGCCCCTCCCAGGACACCCCCATACCTTTTGATTGTGGGGGATGCAAGATATCATGGTCTAAACACACCTATGTTAATTCTCATCCCCTGCCTCCCTGGGGTTAACTAACAGTAGCACAAGTGTTCATGATGTTTTATGTTTAATCTGTTCCCAACCAATGTAGGGGGACCATCTAGCCACTTCCTGGATTCCTCCATACCGTTTGATTGTGGGGGGTGCAAGATATCGTGGCCTGGACACACCTACGGTAATTTGCATCCCCTGTCTCCCTAGGGTTAACTCACAATGACACAAGTGGCATCCTGTTTTATGTTTAATCTGGTCCCAACCAATGTTAACGCACTATCTAACCCCTCCCTGGACACCCCCATACCTTTTGATTGTGGGGGATGCAAGATATCATGGTCTGTGCACACCTATGTTAATTTGCATCCCTTGCCTCCGTGGGGTTAACTCACAATAGTACAAGTGGTCATCCTGTCTTATGTTTAATCTGGTCCCGACCAATGTAGAGGGACCATCTAGCCACTCCCTGGATACCTCCATACCTTTTAATAGTGGGGGGTGCAATATATCATGGCCTGGATGCACCTATGGTAATTCACATCCCTGTCTCCCTGGGGTTAACTCACACTAACACAAGTGGTCATCCGGTTTTATGTTTATTCTGGTCCCAACCAAAGTACAGTTACCATCAAGCCCCTCGCTGGAAACCCCATACCTTTTGACAGTGGGAGTGCAAGATATCATGGTCTGGACACACCCACGGTAATTTGCTTCCCCTGTCTCCCTGGGGTTAACGCACAATGACACACGTGGCATCTGTTTTATGTTTAATCTGGTCCCAGCCAATGTAGGGGCATCATCTAGCCCCTCCCAGGACACCCCCATACCTTTTGAATGTAGGGGATGCAAGATATCATGGTCTGAACACACCTATGTTAATTCTCATCCCCTGTCTCCCTGGGGTTAACTCACATTTGCACAAGTGGTCATCCTATTTTATGTTTAAGCTGGTCCCAACCAATGTAGAGGGACCATCTAACCAATTCCTGGATTCCTCCATACCTTTTGATTTTGGGCTGTGCAAGATATCATGGCCTGGACACACCTAGGTAATTCACATTCCCTGTCTCACTGGGGTTAGCTCACAATGACACAAGAGGTCATTGTGTTTTATGTTTAATCTGGTCCCAACCAATGTAGGGGCACCATCTAGCCCCTCCCAGGACACTCCCACACATTTTGATTGTGGGAGATGCTAGATATCATGGTCTGAACACACCTATGTTAATTCGCATCCCCTGTCCCCCTGGGGTTAGCTCACAATGACACAAGAGGTCATCATGTTTTATGTTTAATCCTATAATTAGGTCAATTGTAAAAGGTCAATTTGGATAATACCATAGAGTGACCATCTAGCCACTCCCTGGATACTTCCATACGTTTTGATTGTGGGGTGTGCAAGATATCATGGCCTGGACACACCTACGGTAATTCGCATCCCCTGCCTCCCTGGGGTTAATTCACAATAGCACAAGTGGTCATCCTGTTTCATGATGAATCTGGTCCCAACCAATGGAGATGCACTATCTAACCCCTCCCTGGACACCCCATACCTTTTGATTGTGGGGGGATGCAAGATATCATGGCCTGGACACACCTACGGTAATTCGCATCCCCTGCCTCCCTGGGGTTAATTCACAATAGCACAAGTGGTCATCCTGTTTGATGATTGATCTGGTCCCAACCAATGTAGAGGCACCATCAAACCCCTCCCTGGACACCCCAATACCTTTTGATTGTGGGGGGTGCAAGATATCATGGCCTTGACACACCTACGGTAATCTGCATCTCCTGCCTCCCTGGGGTTAATTCACAATAGCACAAGCGGTCAACCTGTTTTATGATTAATCTGGTCCCAACCAATGTAGAGGCACCATCAAACCCCTCCCTGGACACCCCCATACCTTCTGATTGTGGGGGTGCAAGATATCATGGTCTGAACACACCTATGGTAATTTGCATCCCCTGCCTTCCTGTGGTTGATTTACACTGACACAAGTGGTCAGCCTGTTTTGTGTTTACTCTGGTCCCAACCGAAGTAGAGGTATCACCTAGCTCTTCCCAGGACACCCCTTAACTTTTGATTGTTGGGGTGCAAGATATCATGTTCTGGACACACCTACAGTAATTTGCATCCCCTGTCTCCCTGGGGTTAACTCACAATGACACAGGTGGCCATCCTGTTTTATGTTTAATCTGGTCCCAACAAATGCAGAGGGACCATCTAGTTCCTCCCGGGACACCCCCATACCTTTTGATTGTGGGGGGTGCAATATATCATGGCCTGAATGCAACTATAGTAATTCACATCCCCTGCCTCTCCGGGGTTAACTCACACTAACACAAGTGGTCATCCTGTTTTATGGTTAATTGGCCGCAACCAATGCCGAGGCACCATCTAGCCCCTCCCTGGACACCCCCAAATCGTTTGATTGTGGGGGGTGCAAGATATCATGGCCCGATTGCACCTATGGTAATTTGCATCCCCTATTTTTCTCTGGGTAATTCACACTAACACAAGTGGTCATCCTGTTTTACATTTACTCATCCCAACCGATGTATAGGCACCATCTATCCCATCCCAGGACACCTTCATACCGTTTGATTGTGGGGGTGCAAGATACCATGGTCTGGACACACCTACGGTATTTCGCTTCCCCTGTCTCCCTGGGGTTAATTTATACTGACACAAGTGGTCATCCTGTTTTGTGTTTACTCTGGTCCCAAACGAAGAAGAGGTACCATCTAGCCCCTCCCTGGACACTCCATACCTTTTGATTGTGGGGGGTGCAAGATATCATGGTAGAACACACCTACGGTAATTCACATACTCTGTCTCCCTGGGGTTAACTCACAATGACGTAAATGCCATCCTGTTTTATGTTTAATCTGTTCCCAACCAATGTAGAGGCACCATCTAGCCTTTCCCGGGACACCCCCATACCTTTTGATTGTGGGGGGTGCAATATATCATGGTCTGAATGCACCTATGGTAATTTGCATCCTCTGCCTCCCTGGGGTTAACTCACACTAACACAAGTGGTCATCCAGTTTTATGTTTAATCTGGTCCCAACCAAAGTAGAGGTACCGTCTACCACCTCCCTGGACACCTCATACCTTTTGATTGTGGGGGGGGGTGCAAGAGATCATGGTCTGGACACACCTACAGTAATTTGCATCTCCTGCCTCCCTGGGGTTATCTCACAATGACACAAGTGGCCATCCTGTGTTATGTTTAATCTGATCCCAACCAATGTGGGGGCAACATCTAGCCCCTCCCGGGACACCCCCACATCATTTGTTTGTGGGGATGAAAGATATCATGGCCTGATTGCATCTATGGTAATTTGCATCCCCTATTTCTCTCGGGGTAATTCACATTAACACACGTGGTCATCCTGTAGTACATTTACTCAGGTCCCAACTGATGTATAGGCACCATCTTTCCCGTCCCTAGACACCTTCATACCTTTTTATTGTGGGGATGGAAGATATCATGGTCTGGACACACCTATGGTAATTTGCATCCCCTGCCTTTCTGTCGTTAATTTACACTGGCACAAGTAATCATCCTGTTTTGTGTTTACTCTCGTCACAACCGAAGTAAAGGTACCATCTAGCCGCTCCCTGGACACTCCATACCTTTTCATTGTGGGGGTGCAAGATATCATGGCCTGGACACACCTACGGTAATTTGCATCCCCTGGCTTCCTCGGGTTAACTCCAAATGACCCATGTGGTCATCCTGTTTTATGTTTAATCTGGTCCCAACCAATGTAGAGGCACCATCCAACCCCTCCCTGGACACCCCATAGCTTTTGATTGTGGGGTATGCAAGATATCAGGGTCTGAACACACCAATGGTCATTCGCATCCCCTGCCTCCCTGGGTTAATTCACAATAGCGCAAGTGGCTATCCTGATTTATATTTATTCTAGTCCCAACCAATGCAGAGGCACCATCTAGGCCCTCCCGGGACACCTCCATACCTTTTGATTGTGGGGGTGCAAGATATCATGGCCTGATTGTACCCATGGTAATTCCTATCCCCTGCTTCCTGTGGTTAATTTATTTATTTTAAAAAATGTTTATTTATAAGTAGAGGCTTACAGCAAACACATATAAGTCAACTCTACAGTTAGTACTCTTTTAGGACACAGTACATAAGGAATGAAAAGGCAGTGCATTAGCATGAACAAAATACATTCAATTGCAGTACATCGTAATGTCACGAATTCCGTTGGGAGATCCCAGGTGAATCATCTCCTTATGAACTCTTGGTTAGGTTGATAAGATAACTATTGAACGCGGACCATACATTCCGGGGTCGAGAGCGTGCCGGGAGCATAGTAAGATATTCTTCCTCGCCGGTCCGGGCCAGGTGAGTGCGTTAAGCCGCTTCTGAAAGGTAGGTGGGGAGGGGCTTTTCCAACCCTGAAGCACACATCGCTTGGCTACCATGCAGTTTATGTTTGGAAACGTAGCCACTCGCCTAATATCGTCAGTACCCCACACTCCAAACAAGATTCCCAGCGGTCTAGGGTCGATAACAGCACCCGTGATATCAGTAAGGGCTTTCAGGACCCCATCCCAGAAGACTCCCAGAGCGTGACACGTCCAGAACATGTGTAAGTGGTCTGCACTCTCCAAACTGCATCGGGCACAAGTGTGAATACCAGCATGGGTGAACTTAGAGATTTTTTGGGGCGTGTAGTACAATCTATTCAGCAATTTAAACTGCATGGCACGGTATCAGAAGTTAAGGGATACTCTGTGTGTGAACACATCTTTTTCCATAGGTGATCAGGGATCTCAAGGCCCAGTTTGTCCGCCCATTCAGTGCATGCTTTGGGAGGCTGGATCGGGGTTGCTGCCATTAGTATTTTTTATAAAGAGGAGATGACCCCACATGCACCGCTCGAGCTAGCAATGTAGATGACACCAGTGGTGTTGGGAGGCTCATCAGGAAAGTTGGGCCACTTGGCTCGGAAGGCAGCACAAAGCCTATAGTATTGTAACATCTCGAGTGCGGATCCAGAATGGCCGTGTCTCCATGACTGCGGGTCGATGAATTTCCCATCAGGAAAAAGGTCAGTCAGTGCCTGGTAACCTAGAGTACTCCAGTGTCTCGGGCTAGTGCTGTATCATGTGTGGGTTCAAGGCCATGGAATCCCCAAGTAGGGAGCCATTTGTGATAGGGGTAGGATTCAGGTGTTATGTTCAGTAGTCGGCCCCAAGCAAATAGAGTAGTCGCTACTGGATCAAGTGGGGAATCCGGCACATAATCCCAGTGGAATATCAGGGTCATAATGTTAATCCTATCTGCAGCCAGGGTTTCCAACTTAAAATGCCGGGGAACAAGAGGGCTCGGGTACCAGTAGGTGGAATATTGGGCCTGTGCGGCCATCCAGTACAGTATAAAGTCAGGGGCCGTGAATCCCCCCCTCTCATATGGGAGTACCATGTCCAACCACTTCTTACGAACCACCCCAGAATGCCACAGGAACTGCGCACATGTATTGTGCAGTCTAGTGAAGTATTGTTTACCAGACCAGATGAGTACATTATTAAAGATGTAGACCAGTTTGGGAACCAGAATCATCTTGATAAGGGATAGTTTCCCAGCGACTGATAACGGGAGTGAGCGCCACCTAACCATTTTTGACTCAGCCAGCTGTGCTGCAGCCGTGCAGTTATCCGCCAGCAGGGTGGACTTGGACAGGGAGATCCGGACTCCTAAGTACCTGATACCGCCGGGGGACCAGCGTAGTGCATACTCTGAGATAGGCTGTTGGGTAGCACTAGTGAGTGGGAAAATCTCTGACTTAGAGTAGTTGATCGTGAAGCCCGAGTAGGTGCCTACACGTGTAATATCCTGCAGGATGGGGTTCAGGTGGGTAGCAGGATCTCTAATGTACAATAGCACGTTGTCGGCATATATGGATATAAGTTATGGGGTGTCTTTTAAACGTATTCCTCTATGAGTATGTCGTGCACAAACATAGTCCACCATTGGCTCTATTATGAGCGCAAAAAGGATTGGGGAGAACGGGCAACCCTGACGAGTGCCCCTAAAGAGTGTGAACAGTGTGGACGTCAGGGAGTTGACCCAAACCCTTGCCATTTAAGCCGTATATAGTAATTTAATATACCCAATCATATTGGGACAAATCCCCATTGTTTCCAGGACCAGCCACATGTATTTCTATGAGACCATGTCAAATGCCTTTTGAGCATCGAGCGTAACTGCAAAGGCGTGTGAATTCTGGTCAACCCTAGCCATCACATTGAAAAGTCGCTGAATATTGTGGTCTTTGTGCACCAGGTAGGTCATGATCGGGAGGAAGTGATTAGCTATTACCTTTGCAAAGATCTTAGTGTCGATGTTCATGAGCGAGAGAGGCCTGTATGAGCCGCACTCGTCACTGGGCTTGTCAGGCTTTAGCAAATATGTGATGACAGCCTGGCGAAGAGAGGGAGGGAGAATGGATGCACGGAGTGATTTATCCCAGATCTCGAGCAGTCTGGGGGCCAGGACCGTGACATGTCCCTGGTAAAATTCTGTGGTAAGTCCGTCAGGCCCTGGATCCCTGCCCTTCGGGAGGTCCGAGATGGCCCTAACAATCTCTTCCAATAGGATCGGGGAATCGAGCTGGTCCCTAGTCGAGGGGGAAATACATGTTGTGGGGATGTGGTCAAGTAGATCCCTAATGTGTAGCTCATTATGTTCCGCGGGTAGTGTGTAGAGTTTAGTATAAAACTCTGTAAAGATCCCCAATATCTGTTGGTCCGAACACTGTGACACACCTTGCGTATCCTTGATAGATATGATCTGGGCCTGGCCCCATTCTGCTTTTGCTAACCTTGCAAGTGTCCTACCGGGTCTCTCGCCCTCCCCATATCTTTGCGCAGCCTGTGGATGACTAAAGTAGCAGACCTCTCTCATGGCATGTGTCTCGAAAACTTTGAGTTCCTCGCTAGTCAGTGCTAGTTAAGCAGGATCAGCTGCTGTCATGCAGTCCATTTCTAGGTCCCGTAGCTTAGATTCAGAGCAACTGGTTTTTAGTACACACGCTTCCCTGGAGATGGACATCCCGCTGATGTAAGCTTTAAAGGCGTCCCAGCGGATCCCGGCAGTCGTATCCTGCAAGGAGTTACATTCAAAGAAGGCCACAATGTCCGCTAGTATGTCAGCCCTGAATACTATATTCAGGAAGGCCTTGGACTTGAAATGCCATGTGCTGCACGTTGGAAGGGGAGGCCCGAACTACAACAAAAGGCTGATCGGGGCATGGTCGGACAATGTGCGGGTAAGTATTTGGGCCTTGTCTATTCTCCCTATCAAATCATCGGACACCAGGAAAAGATCAATTCTGGAGGAACTGTCGTGTACTGATGAATAATAGGTGTATTCACGCAACTGGGGATGGAGAGCCCTCCAGACGTCTCGCACGCCAAGTGTAGTGATGTGCATGTGCAGATGGCGAGCCGCACGCGACAAGTTTCTGGGTGAAGCCCCGGTTCTATCCAAACTAGAGTCTAGTATCAAATTCATATCCCCCCAGATGATCTAGACCCCGACATAGCCCAACAGAACCGAAGTGATGGCATCAAAGAAATCCGGGGTATCCATGTTGGGGCTGTAGGTATTCACCAGTAAGTATTCCCTGTTTGTTATCGTACAGTGTAGAACAATGTACCTGCACTCTGGGTCTATCTAGCTCTTTAAGAGTGTAAATTTAATAGATTTATGGATCAATGTCAGCACCCCTCTGGCGTGTGTAGAATAAGTAGTATAAAATCTGTTGGGTCCCCAGGATGGTGCTGTACTAGTCAGTAGGATGCCCCGGGCGTTCGTTTCTTGCAGCATGAGTATTTTAACACTGTGTCTCAGGGCATAGGCAATTATGGTTATTGGTGTGGTTGCTCAGACCCTGGACGTTCCAGGAAATTATATTTACGGCCATCTCATAGTTCTAGTGCACATCCCAGCTAGTATGACCCAGTGTGTATCTACAGGTAAGACTGCTTCCAAACTGGCAATCTTGCGTGATGTGGAATGGTGTTCCACCTCTACCATGTTTAACATATTTTCCCCAACTGATCCTGCCCCCCTCCCTCACTACTCCATAGCAACCTGTAGTGTTCAATCCCACCCCCATCCCACAAATTCCAACAAATTCACCCAAACAGGTAACAGTGGATCTATCAAAAGTTGGTCCGACTGCACAACAGGACCAACAGGGCCCAGCACTCACCAAACCCTCTAGTGTAGCCATTGCAACCACAGTGGGGCGCGCTGTTGTCGTGCAAACACCAAAACATGAGCAATGAAGTACCAGAACAAATACATGAGAAAGGCGTAATACATCACTAGGACATAGTTTTGTCTCACCAAAATATGGAGCAAAGAAGAGCAATGCTAAGGCATCAGTAAGGGCAAACCAACAGCACCAAGAGTATAGGCTTAATTTAGCGTATCCTAATCAGAAGTGTCTGCCAATGTCACACAATACTAGGCATGATGTCTATTCAGGAGGTCTCCGGTTGCGGTCCAGATGTCCAGGTGTACCACATCCAACAAATTGAACACACATGTGGCGAGGAACCAGTATGTTTGATACTACCATCAACACAAGAACTAAAGTATATCAATTGCCAAATTCTAGGTGAATCAAGAGCAGCCACTCTGTAGGTCAGCCATTGTCCATGAGATACTGAGCTGGGCCATTGAGTAGTATCTGCGCCTCTATGAACTTCACCGCTTCATCAGGGACTGTAAAGAAGTAAGGTTGCGTTCCCTCAACAACTTTTTCACGCCAAGGAATTGCTGCCTCTCTTGCTGCACTCCTACAGAGAAGTCATGGAAGAGCCGGATAATTTGGGAGCCGAGGCGCAGTTCCCCATTCTCACGTGATAGGCGGAGAGTAGGATCCATGTCCCTATAGCTCAGAATCTTGGTGATGACAGGCCTGGGGAAGTCTCCGGGCTTAGGGCGTGGAGATAGAATGCGATGAGCACGCTCAACGGTGAAGAAAGGAGTCAGGTCAGGGTTATCCAGCAGTTCCTTGAGCAGGTTTTCGACAGCTAACTTCATGCGACCCTTAAGTGCGTTTTCCGGCACACCTATGATCTGTATGTTATTCCTACGTGATCTGGACTTCAAATCATCACATTTGACTTTTACAAACTTCATGTCGCGCGTAAGTGTGGTGACTGTGTCCTGGAGGGAGTGCAACACGTCTTTATTAGCTCCAATTATGGACTCCGCTTCAGTGATCCTGGTGCCAGTGTGATCGATTTGAGATTTAAGTGATGGTACGTTAGCGTTTATATCGTCTAGCTTCTTGTGGAAGGAAGCAAACATTTTAGCCATGGACTCCATCATTGCGGTGAGATCAGGGGCAGGCGCGCCGGGGGACAAATCAGGTTCTTCATGGTTGGATGATGAGTGATCCGGCTCCACTCTAGACGCCATTTTAGCAAACTTATCCATAGCCCCCACTTTGTTGGTACCTCGAGATCTATTCGACATCTCTATTCAGCTGACACTGTGGATGGGTCCAGGTGGGTAATGTCAGTCGTGGTATAAGTTCAGCAATTAAGGCTGGGGTCTGTGAATACAGAATGGTTGGTGAAGAAAGACCAGGGTGGAGGCACAACAGGACAGGTATGGTTAGTGGGGGGTCAGCCTGTCGATTAAGTACCTTCCGGGGCTTGGCAGCCAGTACAGAAACCAGAACCACACTGTGATGGCACAGCTCGGTCGGCAGCAGTGATCCGGGTGTGTGCTAATATGAGCAAGGGGGGTCACAGTGGTATAAGAAATATATGTGGCTGCAGCACAGGCACTCCGCATGTGCACACTGCCCCCCACACAGAACTAGGGAATGGCAGCAGCATGGCTCCAAACTGGCCAAACAGATATTCACAGGCGTGTGTGGCAAGCACCAGCAGGCGTGCAGGGGCACAAGTGGGCAAGTCAAATATGTGCAAAAGTATAGTGCTGCTCACAGAGTTCAGGGGCCCACAGGACCAGGGGGGCCCGGCGCGCAGAGCCCGCCAGCAGAGCGGGTGTTGTTGGTGACGAGTCCACAGGCTGAGCCGCAATCCAGGTGCCGGCACAGGGCACTGCGTAGTGCAGGAAAGGGGGCATTGGATGTGGCCCCAAGAACCAACAAAAGGGAGGGATAGGTGCAGAGCAGGCACAATGCAGGTCACGGGCCCAGGAGACACAGGGTCAGCTGCACATCAGGACCCCAGCGCCAGCAGCGAGCTCACCTGTGGCTGGAGCCCGGGGGCCACAACAGCACACCAGCAGTCCCACGAGGTCAGGCCGAGCCCCGCGGCAGCTCCTCCACCTCCAGCAAGGCAGTCTCCCCAGAGTCCTCTAGAAGATGTAGGACGAAGGTAGTGGCGGACCGGGGAGATCCCACTGCCCGCGTGTAGAGCTAGGCAGCACGCAGTACCCCCAGGGGTCTGCCACAGGCACGGATGCAATGGTGCCGAGAGTGTCCTCAGGGGGGCATACAGCCCAAAGCAGTACGCTAGCTCCGGGGCAGTAGCCAGCGCGAGGCACCGCCCGCCCAGTCCTTACCCCGAGTACGCAGGGTTCAAAGCCTCAGTCCCCCAGCACACCTCGCAGAGGGGGAGCAGCCGGCGATGCCTCAGGCGGCAGATGCACTGAATGGGTGAGGGGTGATGAGGGTGTCCGTGACACCAGTGTTTACAGGGGAGTCGCAGGCACCGATCCTTAAGCTAGTAGCAGATCCAGGGCGGCCTCCCAGGGAGTTCGAGTGGCACTGGCCGTTCCGGCCGATGACAAGGCCACACACCGGGCCAAAGTTCAATTAGCCATATCTGGACTGCAGAGCACTGGTTTTCCACAGGACTGGAGGCAAACGTGCCTCGGGATCTCTACTGCAGGCAGTGGCAAGAAGGGGAGGAGGATGACAGAAATCTCTGCTGTTGGCGTCGGATACAAGTTGGTGCTACACAGAGCACAAAGGTTAGGCAGCCATTTCCTAGGCTGCTCAACAGCGCCCCCTCTGTTGTTAATTTACACTGACACAAGTGGTCATCCTGTTTTGTGTTTACTCTGGTCCCAACCAAAGTAGAGGTACCATCTAGCCCTTCCGTGAACACCCCATACCTTTTGATTGTGGGGGGTGCAAGATATCATGGTGTGGACACACCTACAGTAATTTGAATCCCCTCTCTCAGCGGGGTTAACTCACAATGACACAAGTGGCCATCCTGTTTTATGTTTAATCTGGTCCCAACCAATGCAGAGGCACCATCTAGCCCCTCCCAGGACACCCCCATACCTTTTCATTGTGGGGGTGCAATATTTCATGGCCTGAACCCACCTATGGTAATTCACATACCCTGTTTTTCTGGGGTTAACTCACAATGATACAAGTGGTCATTCTGTTTTATTGTTTTTCTGGTCCCGACCAATGTAGAGGCATCATCTAGCCTCTCCCTGGACACCCCATACCTTTTGATTGTGGGGGGTGAAAGATTTCATGGTCTGGACACACCTATGGTAATTCGCATCCCCTGCCTTCCTGTGGTTAATTTACACTGACACAAGTGGTCATCCTATTTTGTGTTTACTCTGGTCCCAACCAATGTAGGGGCCCCATCCAGCCCCTCCCACACACCCCGATACCTTTTGATTGTGGGGGTGCAAGACATCATGGCCTGATTGCACCTATGGTAATTCACATCCCCTGTCTCCCTGGGGTTAACTCACAATGACACAAGTGGCCCTCCTGTTTTATGTTTAATCTGGTCCCAACCAATGTAGGGGCCCCATCCAGACCCTCCCACACACCCCGATACCTTTTGATTGTGGGGGTGCAAGACATCATGGCCTGATTGCACCTATGGTAATTTGCATCCCCTATTTCTCTCGGGGTAACTCACACTAACACAGGTGGTCATCCTGTTATACATTTACTCGGGTCCCAACCAATGTATAGGCACCATCTAGCCCATCCCTGGACACCTTCATACCTTTTGATTGTGGGGGTGCAAGATATCATGGTCTGAACACACCTATGATAATTTGCATCCCCTGACTTCCTGTGGTTAATGTACACTGACACAAGTGGTCATCCTGTTTTGTGTTTACTCTGGTCCGAACCAAAGTAGAGGTAGCATCTAGGCGTTCCCTGGACACTCCATACCTTTTGATTGAGGGGTGCAAGATATCATGGCCTGGACACACCTGCAGTAATTTGCATCCCCTGCCTCCCTGGGGTTAAAGGAATGGTTCGCCCAAAACAATGTATTGGCCAAAAAGATGTGCAATAATAAAAAAATATACTGGCACTTTTTTTTTTAGTCCCTATGTAAAATTTTGAGCAAATGAAGCTCAAAATTTACAAAATGAAGCACATGGGGGCATCCATTTTGTGAAATGGATGCCCGCCTGTGCTTGCTTTTGCAGCACTAATGAAGGAAAAGCCAGCCAGCTGTAGTAAACAAAAGCTACCACTGGGTGGCTTTTCCTTCATTGGTTTTTCTTTCTAAGTTTCTCAGGCTCCTCCGTGCCGGAGGAGCCTGAGTAATTTAGAAAGAAAAACTGCAGCGTTTTCGAAACACAACCGCGTTGGGTTTCTGCCTGCAGCTGCTTTCCCATTTGGGACTCTCTGGATCCCCATGAGGAGCCCAAGAGCCCCAAATGGGAAAGCTGCTGTAAGCAGAAACACTGCGGCATGGAAACACAACCGTGTTTTGTTTCTGCCTGCAGTTGCTTTCCCATTTCAGGCTCCGGCTCTCCACGGGGAGCCTGAGCCCCAAATGGGAAAGCTGCTGTAGGCAGAAACACTGCAGCATTTCTGAAAACAGCCGTGTTGTGTTTGTGCCTGCCTTGGCTTTCACTTTGGGCCTCCGGTGCCGGAGACCCAAAGTGATAGCCACGGCAGGCAGAAACAGAACACGGTTGTGTTTCAATAACGCTGCTGTTTTTCTTTCTAGGTTTCTCAGACTCCTCTGGCTCGGAAAACGTAGAAAAAAAATGCAGCTAGTGCTTTTTTTTTTTTAAATAGCACTTACCGAGATGCAGCTGCAGCTTTTCTGCCTGTAGTCTCCGGTCTCCGTCCTGCGAGTCCCGGCACCAATGAAGGAAAAGCCACCCAGTGGTAGCTTTTGTTTACTACAGCTGGCTGGCTTTTCCTTCATTAGTGCCGCAAAAGCAAGCACAGGCGGGCATCCATTTCACAAAATGGATGCCCCCATGTGCTTCCCTTTGAGCTTCATTTGCTCAAAAGTTTACATAGGGACTTTAAAAAAAAAAGTGCCAGTATATTTTTTTTATTATTGCCCATCTTTTTGGCCAATAAAACGTTTTGCCCAAACTATTCCTTTAACTCACAATGACACATGTGGGGGTGCAAGATATCATGGCCTGAACGCACCTATGGTAATTCACATCCCCTACCTCTGTAGGGTTAACTCACACTAACAGAAGTGGTCATCCTGTTTTATGTTTAATCCGGTCCCAACCAATGTAGTGGTACCATCTAACCCCTCCCTGGACACCCCAAGCCTTTTGATTGTGGGGGTTCAATATATTATGTCCTGAACGCACCTATGGTAATTTGCATCCCCTGCCTCCCTGAGGTTAACTCACACTAATACAAGTGGCCATCCTGTTTCAGATTTACTTTGGTTCCCCTTAAGCAAAGTATATGCATCCTGTAGCCCCTGCCTAGATACCTCATACACTTTTGATCAGTGAGGTGCACAGAAGGTGGAACCAAGTGCTGAATAATATGTTAATGACTTGTGTGCACTCTGTGTGGGAGTGGTAACCAGTGACTCCAGAGGGAGCTGTGATTGTGAGTGTATGTGAGATGGAGTGGCAGTGTGGTGTGCAGGAGGTAAAAGAAGGGTAGGTGAAGAGTGTATATGTCGAAGGAGTAGAGAGGGTTAAAGTGGAAATGAGAGGTGAGTGGTAGATAGAGGGAGTAGTGAGTGGTAGAGAGGACAACGCATAGGCTGGAGTTGTAGAGGGGCATATAAAGGGGTAGAGACTGTCATAGGTGAAGGAAGGGAGTGTGAGAGATAAAAGAGCAATGAGTGTGAGAAAATGGAATGGACAGAGGGGGAAAGAGGTGGAAGAAGATAGGGGAAAAGGAGAGAGGAGGAGGAGAGAATGGAAAGTTTGGGTAGTAAGAGAAGGTGGGACAGTAGGGGGCTAAGACTTGAGAGAGGTAGAAGACAAAAGTAGAGAGTAAGGAGGTATAAGATCATGGAGCAGAGTGAAAGAGTGAGAGCAAGAGAGTACGGCAACCCAGTTCTATTTTTATGCAAAATACATTTCAATAGATTGCTTTTCTCCCGCAGATTCCTCATCAGATAGATATCCATTCCAGTGTCAGCTGCTTGCAAACCTTTCAACATGGGGCACTAGTGCACTTCGACTCGGCCATCGATCTCTCTTGACTCAATGTGGCAGTCGTCAACTCCAGATGTGACATCGGTCCCCCTACATATACTGCGTCACGTCATATACACTATGCCCATGCCCCTCAGTTCCTCAGTTTCTTTTTTTCACACGCTCAACATGCTCAGCACGCTGCTCATCGGTACAGCTCAATTTCTCTCCAAGAAATATTCTTTTCAACCTACCAATTTTCATCATATTCAACGCGGTTTCAACATTATGTTGGCTCCGAAGGTGTCAGGCTTCAAGCGGTGCAAGGACATTCCAAGATGTCAATTACCGACCGACACAGTGTCCACGTGTGGTGCCTCTGCATCAGTCACGTCAAGGAGGACTGTGGTTCTTGCATTAAGATGAACCCTAAATCACTATGGAAGAGGGCTGTGAAATTCACGTTAGGATGAACCCTGTCAAAATCTCTGCCCTGCTTGACTGGCTGGTTGTGGGAGCTCAAGACGCAGGGGCCCACTCCAGCAAAGGATGTTGGGCACCATAAAGAGACCAAAAGGCCATCACATTTACGCAGTCATTCCTCATTCTCCTCTTCCCATAAAAAGAAATTGCGTCATCGACGAATGCACGATTCTGGTTCGTCTGACGTACGTATTAAGTCGGCTTCAGGGCCTACATCTAGGACTAAGTGGGAGGTTTTTAAAGAGCAAATGCTCAACATGTTTAAGAAAGCAGCTGCAGGTACGGGTGACTCCTCGAAGCAGCACGCTCCATCGGCTCCAGTGGTGTCCAGGCTCAAGGAAACTGTGTCGGCACCTGAGCCCTTGTCAAGGCGTTGGTGCAGCTATCGGTGCCATCTGGTGCCATCTGGTGTGGATCCGTCGGCGTGGATGTCTGACTGATCAGACATGCCTCAGTGCCGATCTGATTTTTCACCACTACATCATCAGTTTTCGGTGACAATGATGTCCACGAGCCATTTGAAGTTGATTTCGCATATTCAGGCAATGGAGGCACAGATCTTTTCTCAGATGTGGCTGATTTGATGGCCGTGGCAGAGGGTTTTGAGATGCAAGTGGCCTGGACACATCCTCTGATGGGTACTCAGCAAGCCCACCCTTATGGTCGTGCAAGTGCAAAGTATCGTTGCACAGTGGACAGGGGAGTAGATTCCATAGGTTGCAGCACTCCAGCCAGACCTCTGTCAGGATATGATCTGACTGACATTTTGGATGAGGGAGCTCCTACAGAAAGAGCCATGCCTTTCAATATGGCCATTGCTGACCCCATCACCACCTTGTGGCAGGGGTCTTGTACCACAACACCTGTGAATCCTTTCTTCATGATGAAGTATAAGTTGGCAAGCGGGGACCCAATATACCTCCCCTCTCATCCTAAACCCAAGGGACTGGTCGTACAAGCAGCCACCGTTAATACTAGACCATCCACATAACTTCATTCTCTCTACGGACAGGGAAGGTAAGAAAATAGATGCCCTAGCAAAAAAAAGTATTTTCCTCAGGCAGTAGGGCCCTAAAGGCGATCAATGCATCCTACGTATTTACGAAATACAGCTGTGGGCTTTGGCAAACCATCAGTGAAGCTTCTGTGTACATTCCCAAAGGGGAGATGCAGGAAGGCTTTTTGAGGATGGTGGCCAATGGAGAAGAGCTGGCCCGGCAGTCCTTGCTGACGGGCCTGGACATTGCTTTGAGTTCTCTCCCCATGCTTCTCTGGTTAGGGAACAGATAGGCAATCACTGTCCCCAATGGAGGGAGATCACCTCTGATGCCTGGGTCCTTCAGCTCGTCCAATGGGGGTACTGTCAGCCTTTTCTAAAGAGCCCTCCGGACAGACCACCTCCACATCCTCAATAACCAAACATGTGCTCTAGAAAGAACTGCAAGCCTTGCTTTTAAAAGGTGCCTTGGAAGATGTACCACCCGTGCAGAGAGTATTGGGCTGGTATTCCCGATATTTGCTGGTAACCAAGAAAAAGCGGAGGACTTCATCCCATCGTGGACCTCAGGGCTTTTAAAAAGTACCTGAGGAAGGACAAATTCTAGATGATGACGTTGGGAGAAATTCTCCAGGCGCTCAGACTTCAAGATTGGCTGCTGTCGTTAGATCGCCAGGATGCATATTTCCTCGTGCTGATCCACCAAAAGCACAGGACATTCCTGAGATTCCTCATAGGGGACAAGCACTACAAGTTCAAGGTGCTCCCTTTTGGGTTGATCCGGCATTCATATGTTCCCATATCTGGACGATTGGTTGATCCGATGAAGGTCGGCAGAACAGATTGTGTCCCATCTCGAGGACATTTGCTCACTATTCCACAGGCTGGGTTTCTCCCTGAACTTACAGAAGTCCCATACAACACCAACAGAAAAGCTCCAGTTCATCAGAGCGGTTCTGGACACTGGGGTGGGAAGGGCTATTACCCTGAGGAGAGGGTCACGGTCACCAGTGTCAGACAGATGGTTTGACTGTTCCAGTGGAGAACAGAAGGGAAGGACCAATCAGGGGTTTATTTGAGGTAGAACATTTATTTGCACATATAAAAAAGAAAACAAATTCAATTTAATCAAATCATCAAGCTAATCTTTAAGCCAGAAGCCGGAAGCCTCTAATACATATATGTGGAATCCTCAGTGTTTATTCACAATAATACAGTTTTAATCTAGGTTAGTTCTAGTGCATACATTATGAAAAACATTCGTTCTCCAACTAAAGTCATTTGCATGCTTGATTTCAAGATATACAATAGATTGACATCCGCTCAGTTCTAATTAAGAATTGTTACTGAGTATAATTTAGAGGTTTCCTCTTATATTAATTTCCATCACAATGGCCATATGTCTGTCACAATCAATACCAAGGTGATTTAGTTCGTCAATGACATGTCCTGAAGTTCATGTCATGCTACTATCTCATGGTAACAAATTATGTTTATGGTCAATCACAGATTATTACTGAATCACTGCACCCAACCCTTAAATGTCCATAGCTGTATTGTCCATTCATAGAAAACAACTCACATCCCATTCCAAATTCATCACTTGGGGGTAGATACTGTCTAGTTTCTCTATCCAAAAAATGTCTCTTTGCTCCAACATTTTAGATAGGTTACCTCCTCTTCTTGGTGAGGTAACGTGTTCAAGAATCACAAATTGGATCTGTGCCACTGTATGTTTTTGCTCCTTAAAATGTTGCACCACTGGTGATTTAACTGATTGCTGTCTGATATTAGATTTGTGCTCTCCCCATCTTATTTTTGGTTTCCTGCTTGTTAGCCCTACATACAATAATCTGCAGGGGCATTTGATCCCACATATCACATTGGTAGTATCACTTGTCGAATTGTGTGTCAAAGAAATGTGATGTCCCTTGATGCACTTTTTCTGAATCCACCATTGTTTGCTTACAGTAATAGTAGATCAATGCAGGATTTTCTAATCAAATCCAATTTCAGTCATTGGAAAGCAAACAACAAATCTTTCAGGGGAACAATCCCTTGCAACAATTGTAATTGTTGTAACATTGTAATCAAGGGTAATTACATTAACCATCCAAGAAAAGGACATCAAATTTCTTTGACACATACTTCGACATGTGATACTACCAATGTGATATATGGGATCGAATGCCCCTGTGGATTATTCTAGACGGCCGAGCACAAGAGGCAAAATGGTTAATGACACAAATAATGGACAAGACGCAGAGTCGCTTAGCAACTACCCGATGCAACCGCAGAGGGAGTTCCTGGCGGCTGACTGTGCGCGTCCCGATCAGAACACGAAGCACAATTACAGGTATGGTGTGAGCCTAGAAGATAGCTAGAGGAACTACTTGTGGGCTGTCCAGGGACAGTAATTCATTTTAGACACATATGTTTGGAAGAAACTGAAATGAGGGAAATTGTAACGGTACGAGACAGCAATTCACTTCGAATGTGTTATCCTGAAACAATACAGATTGTGCTTGCTAATACAGCGAAGAAGGTAGGTTGAACCTGCCTATCTCAGAGAAGCATAACTGATGCAAATATTCTATTTAGATATACGAATTTACAGATTGACAGTAGACCCTTGTAATTATTTACAGCAGGGATCTCGAGTACTGCAGGAAAGAACAGTAGGAAACCATCATCCAACACGTGTATGGACACAATAGAAACAGGGTGAGTGTAGTGAACTGAACACATATGTACAAGTCTATCTGAGTGTGGCCCCATTTGGGACCCAGAGCCTACAAAGCGACTGGTCCCACAGGGTGCCACAGTAGATTAGACACCAGTAGAGCAAGTCAAACCAGTAGCCTGTATTGAGCCTTAAACAAAAGCCCTTTCGTTACAGAAGAGACACGTGAATCCATACATAAATGTGGCACTGAAAGCATGAGATGACCCCGATTTTTACCAAAACTCCAAGAAAGACACAGCGTTGTCCTACAGACATACAGGTTAGTGAGAGGGTCTGCAGTGACTCACTACATATTAAGATAACATTACAGATTAAACAGTATTGTGAATTGGATACTAAATTAGTTCCATGTATCACTTACTTTTAGAAAGAATTGATTAAAGTCCAGATATGTTCACCTGAAGAATGGCTCATCGAAGCCCAGAAGGCATAGTGAGAATTAGGAGTTTTCCGTACAAGACTTTCCAACTGGATTAGAACACCCAGACAAGAACCAATTAAGATATCTGAACGAAGATAGCACTAGAATTTGTTGTATAAAACCATATATACTACCGATGTATTATTGAATTGAATATTGATGACAGAAACTTGTAATGAAGTTGAATTACAATGTTATTCATCGTTACTGTATTGAAAAATTATTGAGAAAAATTATTGATTGAACCTGTGATGACTTTAAGTGAGAAAAATGAATTCATGTTTTTTACATATACATACAAATATATATTTTTGAAATACTGAAATTTGATTGTTTGAATATTTACTCATTTTTTTAGTTGAATTGTGCCCTTGTTTGCCGCCTGTTAACTACGGGGGACCTTTTCTTGTTTAGTTGTCAGCCTGGTAGGACATACTTAACAAAGAGCACCTGAGAGTTACCTACCACATATTGAAAAACTCACTCTTATTTTGACGTACTCATACAAATAGAGTGCACCTTCACACACAACCTTTTCAATCAAGTTATGAAAACAGCCACGTTTTCAGCTTTTTTCTGAAAAGACTCAGGGATGTAAGCCAGCATAGCTCGGAAGGGAGCAAGTTCCAAGTTTTCGGGGCTGCAGCGAAGAAGGCTCCATTTTCAACCTTGTTCGTTTTACATCTAGGCGTGACCAGCAGATCTTGATAATTGGACCGAAGGGATCTGCTATTAACACTTTTACAGATGAGGTTTTGCAAGTACAGGGGCAGAAGGCCGGATCTGCATTTAAATGTAATGACCAAAAGGCGGAAGCGGATTCGAGCTTCTACAGGGAGCCAATGCAGAGCCCGCCTCGACGCTGAGACATGGCCACGGCGGGAGAGACCAGCTACTCCTCGGACTGCTCCATTCTGGACGACATGGGGTCTGTTGATGTCCGCTTTACGTAGGCCCACCAGAGTACTGCTACAATAATCTATCTTAGAACAAATAATAGCTCTCGCTATGGTAGCAGAGTTATCCTGGGAAATAAAAGTTCTAAGGTGCGCCAGCATCTTCACATAATAAACAGCTGCCGAGACAATGCAAGCTACGTGAGACCTCCTATTCAATAGTTGATCTAGAGTAACCCCTAGGATTTTTACTTTTGCCTGTGGATAAAGTTTCACTTGACCAAGCATAAAGCAGCAATAGTCAGGGTGCAACTTCATTAGTATTGATGTGGTGCCTACAGTCATCAACTCAGTTTTACTTCTGTTGAGGGAGAGATTATTGCCGTCCATCCAATTCTCAATCAGAGAGTAGACTCTATTAAGTTCACCTTCATCTATGGCATGAAAGCCAGTCAGCGGGATGACACATTGAGTGTCATCCGCATAGTTAGAAAATTAGACTCCCTCCTGCTCCAAAAGGACAAAGAAGGGAGCCATGAAGATGTTATAAAAGCATGGGGAGATGCAGGCCCACTGTGGCACCCCGAGGTCCACTGGCACCGGAGCAGCCTCTACCTCATCCACAGAAACCCTACTTTCTCTATTGGCTAAAAAAGACCCTATCCATTGAGCTGCGAGAGGTGAAAGATTGGCCACCTCTGTCATTCTGGAAACCAGAAAGGTATGTTCAAACAAGTCAAATGCAGATGACAAATATTAAGAGAGACGCAGATCCTTTATCCAATCGCTCCAAAAGTCTTGATTTCAATTCCAGTAATGATGTCTCAGTTCCAAAACCCCTTCTGAAACCTGATTGATAGGGGTTCAAAATGGGGAATTCGCAGAGATGTTTCGAAGTTTGATTATTTGCAATGCAGTCAAGAATTTCAATAATAACGGCACATTAGATATGGGCCTATAGTTAAGGGGAACCTCTGGATCAAGGCCAGGTTTTTCAGCATCCTGCATGACATAAATATCCAAAATGGGATCTCAGAATGTAGAATCACTAAAAGGGTTTTGGATAACAAGGTGCCTGTGTAGATGAAACAGATGGTGCAGCCAGGGCAATAAAGCCAGGGTCTGAGCTGCTGCTGTGGAAAACGAGGGAAAATGAATGGCCTAAGAACACCCCAAAAATAAATGTGATCACATCACTTGCAACTTATGAAGAAATGTCTAGTCTGTTCCAGCAGAGAGAAGTGACTGATTTTAAGAGCATCATGTATGAACTGAATGATGGCAGTTTTAGTGCTGAAACTAGATTGTTAATCACAAGAGGCCGTGTTAGTTAATCAACTCATGTATTTGATTGGCAACTGGCTACAGAAGGATTTTTCCAATGAATAGGAGGCTAGAAATCGGACAGCAGCTTACAAGATTGTCAGGGTACAAGGTACTTTTTTTTAGGAGGGAGGATGAGTCCTGTTTTAGGGTCATTTGAAAGATGCCTTGTGTGAGTGAGTTGTTTACTGTTTTGAGGATGGAGGATAAGGGCATTCCCCTTGATCTTTTAGGACGTGTGACTTCCTTCAGATGGCGTCACTTCTCCCCAGATGGGAGCCCCTTTCCATGAGGCCATGGAGGTGCGACCTCTAACCAGTAGTCACACTGGGTGTGGTAACATGCAGGAGGATATGATATGGAGGGACTCCCTTCTTGGGGATAAGGACACAAGCCTAAGATGCGTCCCCTTTAACTCCCAACCCCTTGAGCTAATACCAATACCCCAGTTCACTGGATGTATGGTAAGTCTGAAACAATCTGTTATTGTAACATTCTTTGGGCCATGCACCACCTGCTTTGCTTGGGTGTCCCCCATAGTTTGGTGTCTCTGCTGCCCCTCCTTCGTCTAGGTCGGGACCATTCCCACAGTGATCTACCCCGGGGGTTGTTTGTCTGTGTTTGGTTTCCTTCATCACGCCCCAGATTCATTACGTACAGTCCCTCTTCAGATGTTGTCCCCCTGTGCTGTCTCCCTTCCCAGGTATAGAGGAGGCCAAATGGCAATGCCCATTTGTAGGGAATGTCCATATCTGCTAGCACTCTAGTTACTATATTCATTGCCCTTCACTTCTGAAGGGTGGTGAGTGCTCGGTCCTGATACAGCTGGATTTGGAACCCGTTGATGGTCACTCCTGGGTGAGTTCAAGCTGCACGGAGTATTGTTTCCTTCATAGTGTACAACATCAAGGCGACTAGGACATCTCTCAGCCTTACTCCACGGTCTTGTCTTTTGGGTCTTACTCTATGGATGCGTTCTATTCCCACTTCTCCAGGCGACATCCCTGTTAGGAAACTCCCAAAACAGTGCTGCATTGTGTCCTTCAGGTCTGCATCCGGCGTTCTTTCGCTCAGTCCTTTAACCCTTATGTTCGATATGCGCAAGCAATTTTTCAAATCTTCTGCCTGGAGTTCAAGGTTATATTTATTTTATTTTTAATTATTTGTTACACGCCCAGACCCTAAGGTATCACGGCGAGGTTATAAGACAGCTTAAAGATTAATACAAACATCATTACTTTAGTTACATTACATTATTAATGAGCAGTTGGTGCTAAGAAACAATTTACAAAATTCACGAAAGTGTGCAGTGGTAAGGAGACTTGTTTATAGATACTAATATTGGTTGAATAACCAGGTTTTTAGCAATTTCTTGTAAGCCGTGAAGGAGGGCTCTTTTTTGATATTGGTGGGTAGGGTGTTCCAGTGTTTGGGGGCTAGTGTGGTGAAGCTGCTTCCCCCCGCTCTGGTGGCTTTAAAGCGAGGGAGGGTCAGAAGATCTTAGATCTTAGTGGTCTCCTGTCAACTTTGGGATGTAGGGTGTTGTTGAGATAGATGGGTCCTTTTTTGGTCAGGCATTTGTATGTGATACATAATGTTTTGAAGATAATTCTGGCTTTGATGGGGAGCCAATGGGCGTCTTTTCTGGTCTTGGAGATATGGTCTGATTTTTTTATGCCTAGAGCTGCCCTCAGGGCTTTATTTTGCAGTAGTTGCATTTTGGCTAGGTTGGTATTGGAAGTGCCTAGTAGTAATACATTGCAATAATCCAATTTCGATAGTACCAGAGCCCTAGCTAAGGTGAGGCAGTTAGCTGGGGTAAGAAATTGTCGGCTGAGAGCAATTAGTTTGGCAGTGTATGCCATGGAGGAGGAGAGCGCATTGATCTGTTTGATCATAGTCAGGCTGGCGTCAATGTACACGCCCAGTGTTTTGTACTGCTTCAGCACGGGGATATTGGTGCCATCAGTGTTGATGGTTGAGTATTTTGGGTGAAGGGTTGCTATTTTAGCTGGAGATCCTACGATGAGGACTTCCGTCTTCTCATTTTTACGACACAGGCTATTTAGAGCCATCCAGTTTTTTATGATGGCGTACATTTTATTGATTGTAACAGTGTCCTACTCATAGTTGCCTGTGAGAGGTATAAGGATCTGGGTGTCATCCGCGAGATTTGGGTATATGACACCCATATCATCTAGTGCTGAGAACAGTAGTTTGGTGTATGCGTTGTACAATGTAGGGGGGAGGCAAGAGCCTTGGGGTACTCCTATGGGGACTGGAATGGGGTTGGCTGCTTCTTTGCCTATGGACACTCTGGAAGTTCGGTCGGTTAAGAAAGATTTTACCAAGCAGTAGCTTCGCTAGAGAAGTTAAACTCACCGGTAAGTGAGTTGCATAGTTTGTCATGGTCCACCAGGTCAAACGCGGCAGAGAGGTCCAGCAGCATGAGAATGCAGTTTCCCAGCATCTCTGCTGGCATCCATCTGGATTTTGAGGTCCAAGAGGGATGTTTCAGTGCTGTGGTTAGGCCTGAAGCCTGATTGTCTGGTGCCGAGGAGGTGGTTAGATTCCAGGTGGGTTTGCATTTGGTTATAGGCTAGTTTGTCGATGATTTTGAGTAGAAACGGCACCATAATTATTGGGCGATAATTGGTTGGAGTGGTGGGGTATAGATTTGTTTTTTAGAAGTGGAGTGACCCAGGCTAATTTAATACAAGTTGGAACTGTATTGGAGTTAAAGAAGGCATTGACAAATTTGGTGATGATAGGGGTCAGAGTAGGGACACAGGCTTTGACTAATTTGGCTGCGACAGTGTCTCATTTGCAATTGGACGCTTTTAACTTGGAGATCGTGTCAAGTACAAGATATTGGGAGACGGGTGTGAATTTGAACGGGGGTTAGGGTTGTCGCTGAGAGAGGCGCAGGGGTTAGGGGTGGTGGAGTTTTTGACTGCTAGGAATAGTCTTTTGGCGTTAATTTTATTTTGCAGCACAGCAATTTTGGAGGCAAGTGCGTCTTGTATGGTGGTACACCATTCTTTGCTTGCGTTGGTGGGAGTCTCAGCCGGCAGGGGGGTTTTGAGTTCTCTAAGGATAGCGAAGAGCTCCTTGGAGTCTGAAGCTGCATTGCTGATGCAAGCATTGTAGGCGTTGGCTTTGTGGGTGATAATAGCTGTTTTGTAGATGGAATTGGCGTCTTTGAAGGCTTTAGCCGAGTCAGGGGAGGGGTGTTTATTATGGACATGCTCGAGAGAGCGTTTTTTCTTTCTAAGGGCATTTAGTTCCTCGTTGGACAAGAGGTTTGTTTTTTTATTGATGCGTCTTAATTTGGTGGTGACTGGTGCTATGGTGTCAATGGCTGTGGAGAGGCATTTGTGATAGTACTCAGCGATAGTAGTAGGATCGTTACTAAAGATTGTGTAGGAGTCTAGCAGTTTATTTAGGATGGGGTCGAGGTTCTCTACTGTGAGATTTTTAGGGTTTCTGCTTTCAATGGTGTCCATGATTTTGATCTTAGGCAGGCAGGGGTCGTCACTGGTGATAGTGAATTCAATGGAGTAGTGGTCTGTCCAGCTGAGTGGGGTAATTGGGCCTATGGTGATTTTAGTATTGAGCGTGAGGATCCAGTCCAATGTCCTACCCTTGGTATGGGTGGGGACATTGATGTGTTGGTGGAAGTTCATGTCATTAAGTGCCAAGAGAAGGGCTGTTGCTTTGGTGTCTTGGTCATCGTTAAAGCCAAGGTTCAAATCACCAATGATGATACATTTCGTTTTGGGTTTAAGGAGGGACGCCACTGCTAGTGAGATGTCTGTTTCTGGGTGGCTATTGGTACTGGGAGTTCTATAGATGACCACTATGGTAACTGTGGTATTTTCATTCAACGCAAGTTTAGCGAGCCGCAGTTCGTATCCTTCGATTAATTCGATGGAACAGGCTCTTATTTTAATGGTGTTTTTTGTTATGATGGCAACACCGCCTCCTGGGGTGGTGCTTCTATCTGATCTGAGAATAGTGTAATGTGGGGGGATGGCCAATTCTAGCAGAGGACCTGAGGCTTGATGTAGCCAGGTTTCTGTGATTACTAACAGATCAAGGTCAAGTTCGATGATAAGGTTGTGAATTTCGATGGCATGGGCTCCTAGGGAGCGGGCGTTGATGAGTGCATTTTTTAGGCTAATGAGGGGCTTGGTGTCCTTTATGGGTGCATTCTTAATTAGTGGGTTGCTGGGCTCCAAGTGTTTTTTTGAGGTTTTGGTTGCTATGGCCTCAGTTGGGTTGTTGTTTGTTCTGGTAGCCATAGATGTTGATGGCCTGGGTGGCTCCGTCCTGGTCGTGGGATTGTAGTGGGGTACTTTGGTGCGAGCTCTTAATCGGGACGTTCTCTCATATCCTGAGATGGGGTGTGTTTTTTTGCTACCTGGGAGGTTGGGGAATGCGAGTGGGACATTGGGGAGTGTAGAATAGTGTTCCTCATTGGTTGTGAAGGGGTCCTTGGGACAACGAGTGAGATTGGAGAGGGCCGGGAAGGGGGGTGTGGTTTGGAGGAAGGGGGATGGGACACGGATGGGGTGGTGTCTTAGGCAAGCTAGTTTGGTGAGTCCATTACTGAGGATGAGGAAATGGCTGCCAATGCAGGGGGTGTCTACTTGGACAAGGAGGAAGGGGAACATGATGATCAATATCCAACCTAACATAACTAGGAACATGGGTGTGAGGTAAAGAGAAGCTAGGCTTACTTTGTCTACACAGTTTAGGTTTAAAACAGTTCTTGCCAACAAGGTGCCAATGGGCTATAAGCAATAGTCCTAGGTGGGGCACAATTTAGGCTAAATACAGTTCTAATCAGTAGGATACTCATGGGCTAAAAGCAATGGTCCTAGGTGGGGCACAATTTAGGCTAAATACAGTTCTAATCTGTAGGATACTCATGGGCTAAAAGCAATGGTCCTAGGTGGGGCACAATTTAGGCTAAATACAGTTCTAATCAGTAGGATACTCATGGGCTAAAAGCAATGGTCCTAGGTGGGGCACAATTTAGGCTAAATACAGTTCTAATCAGTAGGATACACATGGGCTAAAAGCAATGGTCCTAGGTGGGGCACAATTTGGGCTAAATACAGTTCTGACCAACAGGATACACATGGGGTAAAAGCAATAGTCCTAGGTGGGGCCCAATTTAGGCTAAAAGCCAGTGTCATACATAAGACAACAATAGGCTAGATGCAGAGGTCCTGTGTGGGGCCCTGAGTGGTCATGACTACTTGCGTACTGGCTGGTGTCAGGGGGGACTATTGGCAATCTAGGTGTTGGCTAGGTCTCAGCTAATATTTTCAGTTGGACTAGGATGCAGTAGCATAGGTGGGCAGGCAGTGCATTATTGGATTTGCGCGTAAAGCGTATAGAGCGCTAGATTGTGGGGCGGGTACAGCATGGGAACACATCAGTTACAATTATGACATGCGGCTATAGTACGGCAATAGCGCAAAGCAGGCAATATGTGGTTCGTGTCTCAAAGCAGGCACTGGAGAATACAGTGTCATTAGCACTCTCAAGGCGGTAAGCTGAAGCAAGCATCTGGTTGAACAACCCCTGGCGGTCAATAATACGTTTAACAGTAGTGAGAGTGGGTGGAAGTGGACACTCAATCAGTCCTTGGATCAATGTACTCACTGTAGGTTCGTGTCCCTTGGTACAGTGGCAGAGAGTACGGCTTCTATGGCGAAGAGGCGGCAAACAGGAAGTTGGCCTTTTTCCTATGGCCTTCTTCTGTGTGGCCGGCTTCCGTCTGCCGGGGACAGTGCAGGCAAAATATGTATATATGTGGCTCTTGTTCAAGGAGTTCGCTATTCTGCCTCACTTCTTCTGCCATTTCCGAGAGGCCTCTTTCTGTAGTATCCACTCTCGAGCCCAGGTCATTGATTTCTTTTCTCACTTCTTGTGGGGTGATCTGTAGGTCCTCTTTCATTTTGGCAAATTGCATTTGGAAGGAGGTCACCATTCTGACCTCCATTCCCTTGAGGAATTCCTTCAGGTCTTCTTTATTTAGTGCCACCGTTGTTGGTTCAGATTCTCCTAGTTTCTTCTGTGGTGGGGTCTTCGGTCTCACCGTTGAGGTGGTGTCAGTTCACTGTCGCAAGCACTTCTCCAACTGTCCTCCGTGTGGATCCACAGACCCTTTACCTTTGACTGAGGAGGTCTTCCCTCTAGCTCCTGGCATCAGTAGGCCCCTCTTAGTATCCCCACCAGTTTATTTCTTCTAAATGGAAGCTGAGGACTTCCTGATGATACTTCAGTTTGTCCCTCCCAGTCTCAGTACCTCCCTTCCTTTCTGTGTCTTAACGGGTAGTGCTCCATCAATTGCTATGGGTCTGGGGCTATTACATTCCAGACCTCTGTTGAGGTACTGTGCTATATTTTCCTGGAGATTCTTAATCTCCTGTGGGGTTTTTGCCGCGTTTTCCTGTGTCAGTGTGTGTGCTCATGTGGCTTCTGCAGTCTCAGTTAGTCTTCCTAGCTTTCTCTCTTATATGCAGTGAAAGGCAAGGTTCTGCAGGCAGTGGGCATGTGGGTTTATGAGTAACATTGTTCTTGGTATGTGAGGCAGGAGAACAGTATTTTCCTTTTGTCTCAGTGTGTTCTGTCCTTTTGTTGTGTGCCCCACTGCCTCCTATATTCCATCGTTCTCACCCTGAGGGGACGTTTCGCCGTACCAGGCCCCTCTGCTACACTGCATGTCTTACCTGCTTCAGGTTTATGTGCCTTTCGTTCCAGCGCTCACATTCTACCCTGCAGTTCCGTTTATCCAGCAGTGTTGCAGGCCTTCCCCAATGAGGAGGGCTTGCTCGATTTACTAAATAAGTGCCTTGTTGAGAGGGAGGGGGGAAGAAATATATCCTCTGTACACCAATTTTCTGAGGCTCCCAACCCCTTCACCACTCACCGCTCTATATCCTCTGTATGCCAATGCTTTGTATTTTCTGAGGTTCCTAAACCCTTCACCACTCACCGCTCTATCAGCAGTCGTGGGAGTTCAGCGGACCCAGCGTTTGAGTGTTCCAGCGCTCACATTCTCCCCCGCAGTTCCGTTTATCCGGCAGTGTTGCAGGCCTTCCCCAATGATGAGGGCTTTCTCGATTTGCAAAATAAGTGCCTTGTTGAGGGGGAGGTGGGAAGCAATATATCCTCCGTACGCCAATGCTTTGTATTTTCTGTGGCTCCCAACCCCTTTACCACTCAATGCTCTTTCAGCAGTCGCGCGGGTTCAGCAGACCCAGCGTAGGAGTGTTCTGCTGTCGGGGGTGCCCTCTCTGGTCTGGGCACCGTTTCCGGCTAGGGTCCTTTCCACAGACGACCGCGCTGTCATCCCTGCAGGTGACTCACGGTGCCTTAGGGGGGGGTGCTCCGTATGTCCTCTGTTTTCTCAGCTGCGCACTCCTTTCTGGGGATCTCTCACTGTTCACTGGGCTCCGGCGCTTGCTGGGTCCTAGAGGGCCTTCTGTTCCTCAGGCGGGAGACAATCACTGCTTCCAGCACCACCTCATTTGTGGTGGATGTCGACCTTACCAGGGTCACTCCCCCACTCCTCCGCTCTCCCTCTGCTGTGCGCTCCTCTCTGGGGGCCTTACACCCTTTCCCGGGCTTTGGTGTTTACAAGAGGGGCTATCTGCTTCTCAGGAGGAGTTAGTCACTGCCTCCAGTCACACTGTCCGTACTGGATGTCGGGTGCCTGCGCAGCTAACATGCAGGCGCCCGATGGACTTAAATGCTCAGGCTTCGGTTCTCTGAAGTGACCCTTATGCAAAATAACTCAGGATTGGGTGTTGGTGACAGCCCGCATGCTTGCTATATCAGGCCTAGGACTGTGAGGTACGTCCTCACATGCCGGCGTCCATCTTGGAATCCAAGCCCTCACATTTTAACTACACTGTCATCAGTGGGCTTATCACATGTGATGCACAGACTCCTCATATGTCAGTGAGTCTGCTGCTGTGCGCCTTTCACATGTGAAATGCAGAGCTGTCAGGTCTGTGAATCTGTGTCTATAGTGGATGATGCACAGAGCCATAACATCAGTGAATCTGCCATGTATTTGTCACACACAGAGCCATGTCAGTTCATCTGTGGTGTACTCATCATACACAGAGCCATGAGCAAGTCTGTCTGCTGTGCTCCTCACAAGTTATGCACAGATCTATCACATGGCGTTGAGCCTGTCTGCTGTGTGCAGACAGGGCAATTGCATACCCCATACCATCCAATGGGTCCTCTTTGGGTGCCCTGGAGTCAATCTGATAAGAACCCAACAAGGTTTATACATATGTCTGTGGGGTGTACGGAAGGCATGGTATCAAACAGTAAGACAGATACAAGTGATCACAGTTCAAGGAAGTTTATTGAACTTTAATTGGGTTTGAAAAACACCGATCTAAACCGAAATCTAAACATTGGAGAAAGTTACGACCATCAAATATTAATAACGCAGTCCTAGTCAAGTCTGCCAAAATAAAATGGCCTATACTAATAAACCTATTGCCAATCCTTACCTCTAAATACAAATAGTGTGGGAAACAATGTTATGCAAAAGAGAAGTGTTCAAGAAGTGGTATGGCAGGATATTCAAGCCGTTAACTTCCCTTCCCCACGTTTTCAGCACGGGACAAGGCGTCACACTCGAATTTAGCACACTCTCTGGCTTCTCTAGCATGAGGATGCAGTTCAAACCTTTAACATCTGGGCCTTCTGTACCAAAGTTTCTTTGCCATTCGAAGTCTCTTATTTCAGAGGGCCTGATGCAACACGACAAACATTAAAGTTCCTTACTTCTTAGGATTTCAGGTTTACATCTTCTTGGGTGATTTACTGTTCAACCCGGGTCTTCCTCCGCCGCGCTCAGACCCACTTTGACATAAAATCTTTATTTGGTCTACCTCAGCATCGTCTTCACCAAATATTTCACATATACCACTTCTCCATTTCTTTAGAATCAAAGACTCTGACTGTGTGATCAAAAGACTGCGCACTGGATTTTGCTTGACCCATCGTGTAAAGACTGGAGGGGGGGTCTGTACTTCTGCTCTCTATATGGTAGAGGAGAGGCACAGAGGAACACAGCGAAGATTCTCTATTCGGTAGCTATGGTCGAGCAATCAAGGCCTAGCTTCTCAGGAGGTGATGCAGGCTGGTTCTTAAGTACAGTGTAGTCCCCAAGCCCCCACAAAGGAATGTCCACACACTGTATTGGTTAAAACACAGTCTTTATATAATTAATATTCAAGGTTATGTACGCAATCACATTAACTCACTTTGTGCTCAGAAAACAATGGTAAATATATTCAGTTCTACAGTGGTACCACAAATACCACAACTATTACCAGATCTCATTAAAGTGCATCAACTATACTGTCAAAATGTTAGACAGATCAATAAAGAGGAAACCAGCAGTAGAGAGAGGCAATTGGCAGAATACTGGCCCTGTACCACTAGACAGAGTTCTGTGTGGAGATCCCCCCACCTGGGCAACCTGTAAGATAAAGATATATCACAAGCCCAGTCCATATATTGTTCTATGAGTCTTATTTCCTTCTACAATAGTTCTACAGCCCCAATGTACCTGGAATTGTAGCGTTCGTCGACGGGAAATCGACGGCCCTTCTTGAGTGCCATCCCTTTAAGGCAGGTGTCACGGGTCGTCGAACGTCCGACGGAGAACAGGGTGAACTACGGTGGTGAAGTGACAGCTTTGTTCCTAGTGGTGCTCGTCGACGACGGAGCGTTGGCGTCCTGCAAGGAAGAGGCATTAGGGGCACCTCGGGGATGATAGTTCTGGACTGCAAAGAGATGATGAAGAACTGTGGCCCAGCAAGGGCGTCGAGTCGTCAGCGTCTCTGTGGTCTTTAGGTGGCGGGAAACCCACCGGTGGATGCTCCTCTGCGCGTCAACGGTTGGGCCTTCTCCAGCTGGATAAAGCGGGTGGCGATGCAGACGAGAGCGTCCTTGGTAGGCAAATGGGAGCACCGCGGCTCCGGTCGGCGACGGCTGTCATCGACAGTGATGGACAACGGTCCGGCAATTCTCTTTGGGATTTCGCGGCAGTCCCCATCTCCGGTCGGCAGCCTGACATAGGTCTGTCTACCAGGGAGCTTTGGCAAAGATCAGCTGGTGCACGATGGTCCCTCATAGCTCGGGAAGAGGGCACCTTACCAGGTCCTCTCTGGGTCTGTCCTTGGAGACACAGCAGCTTTCAGATTGTGAAGGAGAGCAACAGCAATTCTTCTCTTCCAGTAGGGCTTCAAGGTTAAGCTTCAGTTTCACTCCAGTTACTCTTCAGCTTCTGAACACCAATTCTAGCAGTGAGAGGCCCCCAGATATACTAGTTGATCTCCCATTCATTATGCTGGGTCACACTCAGCCAACCAATCGGTCAGAAGGGCATTCATGCAGGCAGGCATCCAATCAGGTGCTTAGTGCATTCAGGCCATTCACTCCTCTCCAGACACTCACAACAAGTTATGTTTATTGGGACTAGTACCCAGCCATTCAACACTCCACACTGCATTCATACCAGTTTCGGGCAGGGCTGACTCAGTCATTGTGTCAACCACCAGATACTAGACACCCACGACACAGAATGTGTATTCATCACACACTCCATTCACCCAGGTCCCACCCACAGGGTGTACCCACAACATACAGTCACTGGGAAGGCTCCAGCCAGTCTGGCCTGGACTTCACAACAACACCATATATGGAACTTCCACCCAACAGCCAGTCAGGGGGAAGGGACAGAGTCAGGGCTTCCCAGGACTTTGGGAAAACAAGGTAACAGGCAATAGAAAGCAAGAGGCCACATGGGCCATCTTGTTTCCTATCAGGAATCAACTGATTCCAATGGCAGGGCCTGGGTATCCCAAAATGGAGGATACTCAGAGCACCTGTCAAATTCAGCATGGAGCTGCCACCAGCCCATAACCTGCTCTGTGGGCCACACACAGGTGCCCAAAAACATACACTAGGGGCACAGGGTTGTACCCCTACCCATTGGTGCCATAAGGGTATCCCATGGGTCTGTACACCAAACCGAAAGAGAGAGCTGCACTGCCAGGAGTCCCACATGAACTGCTGTGCGGAAAACACAACAGAACACACGATAAAAAGCAGTAAAGGACAAGGATACGGAGGCCATGTCCCGCCGATGCATTTCCAGAATCACAGTCGCCCCCCAGACTGAGGTTAGGGTGCCTAATCTCCCACGAGATAGACACCCTCATCCAGACGGTCAACATACCTTCTGGAAAGGCCATTTGCATTATAGTGACTCTTCCCTGGTCTATGCTCTATGGTGAAGTCTAGCCTTTGCAGGCTAATGGACCACCTGAGCAGTTTCGGGTTTTCACCCTTCATCTGCATAAGCCACTTCAGGGGTTTATGATCTGTTTGGACCTTGAAGGTAGACCCTGTATGGTAGGGCCTAAAACGCCTAAGGCTCCAAACTATGCTAAAACATTCCTTTTCAACAGTAGCCCACCTATGCTCTCTACCCTTAAGTTGTCTACTGATGAATATGATAGGATGTTCCCTCCATTTGTCACCTAACTGGGACAACACAGCTCCAATTCCGGTGTCTCAGGAATCCGTCTGGACGATAAAGGGTCGGCTGTAGTCAGGCGCACACAACACAGGTGCCCTACACAGACTTTCTTTCAAGCCATCAAAGGCCCTCTGACAGTCTTCAGTCCAATTAACCATCCTAGGTTGTTTGGGTGAAGTCAGAGCTGTCAGGGGTGCAGCTATGGTTCCATAGTCTGCCATGAAATTGTGATAGTACCCAGTGAGGCCCAGAAAGACTCTCAGCTGGGTTTGAGTAATGGGAGTCTCCCAGTCATGTACGTTCTGTACTTTACTGGGGAGAGTTTGGATTTGACCTCCTCCTACCTCATGACCAAGATACGTGACTTTCTGCTGAGCTATCTGGCACTTGGTGGCCTTGATAGTGAGGTTAGCCCTTTCAAGGCCTGCAAAACCTTATCCAGATGTGTCAAATGCTCTTCCCAGGTGGAACTATAGACGGCAATGTCGTCTAAGTAAGCCACACAAAAGGCTTCCAGCCCACTGAGCGCATGGTTGACCAATCTCTGGAAGGTGGCAGGGTCATTCTTCAACCCAAAAGGCATGACCCTAAACTGGTAGAGTGCCTCTGGTGTTGAGAATGCCGTCTTTTCCGGTGCAGTCATAACATCGAGAAATTTTTTTTCGAATTATACAAAAATATAAAAAATAATGTTGAAAAAAAAAAGTCAAATGATTTATTTTTTTATTTATATTTATTTTTTGGGTCCCGCATGTAAAAAAAAAGGGTAAAAAAAAGGGGGTGTTGTGGGAAGGAACCCCCCATTTTGAATAAAAACGTAATAAAAAAGAAATTCGACTTTTTTTTTTCTACATTATTTTTTTCGATTTTTTGACTTTCGACATTTGGTTTTCGATTTTATGACTATAAACCGTCCTTTCCTTGGCATGGTCCGACAGAGCAATTTGCCAATAGCCTGAGGTAATGTTAATGTTAATGTTAATGTTAAAGGACATTTGGGGTGGGTTAGTGGGAGTAGGCTGGAAAAGTGCAAGAGAGCAGTGATGTGCTGTTGGCAGCCTCAGCCCGGTGGGTCCGTCGGCTGGGCTTGGGGTGTTTTATGGTCCGTAGTCATCGTGTGCTGTTGTGCAAGTCTATGGGCCTCATTACACGGTAGGCGGTAGGGACATACCGTTACCGGTAAGGGATTACCGGTATCGGTAAATCCCCTCCCCAATCACGACCCGGACATACCGCTATTAGCGGCACCGCAAAGTACGGTGGCACTATTAGCGGCAAGTCCGTGAGCGCGCGGCCCCTCAGACCGGAAATAGCGGCATAGCGCTAATATCACGGCATCACGAGCCATGCGTACATGGCAATACCGGCATGTAGTAGACCCAAAGAACCCTTACCGGCAAGGCGCTAATACCGGCATCGCGAACCACACGTTAAAAGAGCACAGCAGAGTTCCCACCTGCCACAGGTGGACAAAATCAGCACAGGTGGAGGCAATGGAGACTGGCAGCACATAAGAGCACACCACACCCCTCCCCACACCCATTCCCACACCAAGATGGATGCAATACTAGCAGCATTACATGGGCTAGAGGACAAGATTGCTGTGCAGCAGCTACAACAACAGGCAGCACAGAGGAGACGCAGGAGGAGGAGGAGGAGGGCAAGACAGGCGCAGCAAGCACCACCAGTGCACCTAGTGATACCACAGAGGCAGCCACCAATTCCCAGGATCAGAGCCAGTCCAGTCAACCTAACCCCTGAGCAGATACACACCCTGTACCGTCTGGACTGGGATACCATCACCACCATAGTAGACATGATATACAACGACATTGTGAGTCTCATTGACATCCGTACTGCCATCCCCCCTCTACTGAAGGTAGTAACAGTGCTCCACTTCTTGGCCACAGGCACCTACCAGCATACGGTAGGTCAGATGCATGGCATATCACAACCAGTATTCTCACGCACACTGAACCAGGTGCTCGATGCCCTCCTGCAGCACACAAGTCAACACATATACATGCCACGGACTGCCCAGGAGATCTCCAACACCAAAGTTGGCTTCCATTCACTGGCAGGCATCCCAAGTTGCATCGGGGCCATCGACTGTACCCATGTAGAACTGCTGGTCCCACATGCCAATGAGGTAGTGTACCGTAACAGAAAGCAATACCACTCCATCAACGTCCAAATGGTATGTGACTCCAATAAGATCATCACACATTGCTGTGCCCGATATCCCGGTTCAACCCATGATGCAATGGTCCTGCGGAACTCGAAAATACCACGATACATGGAGCGACATGCTGGACAACGTTCGTGGCTACTTGGTGAGTAGCAGGCCGACCACATGTCAGTGTGATGTGGATTGTGAGTGGGGGGGGAGATGCATACTCCAACTGGGCGTGAATGGGGGGGGAGATGCATACTCCAACTGGCCGTGAATGGGGGGGGGGAGATGCATACTCCAACTGGCCGTGAATGGGGGGGGGGAGATGCATACTCCAACTGGGCGTGAACTTGTGTCATGAGAAGAATGGACATACATATTTGCATCACTGTACAGTGAGGCAGCCCACAATGGACCAGAGACAAAACCACATGCCGGAAGTGAGTGCCACGGCAAACATATCAATCCATTACGCCAAACAGGCCATTCCAAACAACATGCACACCGCACAACACACCATTCCCCCATTACACAAATCAGCAACATGCATATCAAAATCACAACTGAAATGTACGCTGAACAACATCAGAAATGGTCCGCGCACATGAGTGCATACAAATGGATCCCCTGTAGCCATTGTGGTGAGGCACACCCGTACCCCACCACAGAATTGCCATCAAACAGCATGGGGACATCAACTAAGGAATGGCAGTGTACTAGCAGTGTGGCACTAACGTTGCCAGGGCCAGGAAACACAAATCACTTAAACTCTGGTGGGACATGGCAATCCCTGCTATATGCATGCATGGTGCATGTCCACTTGCAAGGACCACCTCACCTTCCCACATTGCAGTTACCCTGATTGCCATGCGTGCTTGGATCAGTGGATGTCGTTGAATATGCAATGTTTGTTTGTGTGATATGTGCACGCTCCACATAATGTAGACACTTACACATACCCATTGTTGCACCCATGCAGGTGATGCAGGTTATCCCCTGAAGAGGTGGCTCCTTACCCCTGTGCGGAACCCACAGAACAGGCACGAAGAGGACTACAATCATGCACACACCCGTACCCGCTTGGTGATCGAGCAGACATTCGGCCTATTGAAGGAACGCTTCCGGTGCCTCAGCAGGTCGGGCGGGGCACTCCTGTACGGGCATGAGAAGGTGGCCAAGATCACCATGGCATGTGTCATGCTTCACAATATGTGTATCAGACGGAATGTGCCAATGCCCCCTGACATAGAACTGCGACCACCGTCTGAGGATGATGACGGGGATGAGGATGGAGGAGAGGGGGCTGCAGGTCATGCAGGTGGCGATGCCCATGAGGGACGTGCTGTGCGGCAGCACCTGATAGACCATTGTTTCTGATGCACATGGATTAGGAGGGTGCAATTGGTGTTCAGCTCAGGGCACGGGGTGTATGGAGGACATAATCACAGTGCACCCTTCAACAATAAAGCACACATACACAATTATCAATGTCCAGTCATGTGATTATCCATGCCATTACGTGTGTATTGAGCATTATGACATTCAAACGTGCATGTACCCTCCACCCCAACAACCCTCACCCCCCTCCCCCCACAACTCCCCCAAACACCCTCACCCCCCTCCCCCCACAACTCCACCGAACACCCTCACCCCCCTCCCCCCACAACTCCCCCAAACACCCTCACCCCCCTCCCCCCACAACTCCACCGAACACCCTCACCCCCCTCCCCCCACAACTCCACCGAACATGGTGTGCACATCAGTGCTGCATTAGTTCCCAAGTGTCAACAGGGACAGGCTGGCCCTACTTCCCTCCTCCACTACCACCATTGGGGGGTTGTGAGTCTGACCGCCGCAAGGACCGGCTGGACCTGCGCAGGATGGTTGTCTGGTCGGAGCTAGTAGACGAGGGCGTGGCTGGTTGATCTGCTCCCTGTGAGTGACGCATGCTCTCCATCGCCTCAGCAATGCGCGTTAGGACCTGCCTCACAGCGGCCATCTCGTCACATAGGCGCGTCGTGTTGCTGTCCATGGCAGCTTTCATGTCCCTTGACAACACCCGGATCTCCTCCCTGGTCGAGGCAGCCTCGCTCACTTGCCGGGCAACCAGGGCATTGAGCTCCTCCTGGCGCTGGCGTATCAGGCTCATGGTGTCGTCTGCGGCCCTGCCCCTGTTACTCCTCGGCGCAGCTTGCTGCATGTGGCCGACATCAGGTGAGCTCGCCACGGGACTGAATGACCCATCCATTGCATCTCCGGCATGCACCTCATGGATGCTGCCACTGGATGTGTTGCATGGGCTGTGGAGTGGGGACAGCTGGGGGCTGGGTGTACGCTGCCCTTCCGGTGTCGGACATGGGTCGTCCACATCACTCATAGGTGCCGTGGCTGCTGCTTCCCCAACGGAGCTATTGGCTGCGGACGGCGTGCCTTCTGGCACTGGCTCCTGAGTGGTGGGGGTGGGTGGTGGGGGTGCTGCCACACTGTCGGATGGCATTTCGACCCTTGGTGTGGTCGTTGCGTGGGTGGCTTTTGAACGCTGGGCCACTCCAGATATCCCAGTGCCCCTCGATGTACTGGGCCTGGTGCCTGCATCCTTTCCCTTGGCCTGCTTTTTGGGTGGTGGGGCCTGCGTTGCAGAGTCCAGCTCCTCACTGTCAGATTGTGACCCTGTGGGGGAGCAAGACAGGGATAACATCAGTGATGGGTCAACATGCATCATGCATATGTTGTTGTTGCTGCAGTTCTTTGGATTTGGACATCTAGTTTGGGCCTGCAGGTTGTTGGCCAGATGGGTGGGTCATCCGGACATGTGTCAGGGTGACATGTGTGTGAGGTGCTGCATGCATGTGGTTGTGTGGGGATGTGCAGGGCATATATGCAGGGTTGTGTACATGTGTGTGTGATGACCCCATCCATTAGCTGATTCCCAATTCACATTTGGGGGAGGGACTCATGCTTGGCATTGCTGTGTCTTGCGTGGTCACTCACCTCCGTCTGACGTTGTTGCCACACCACACTCCATTCGGCCCACTCCCTCGATGGATTCTATGCCAATGGTGCTGGCACATGTCTCCTCCCACTCCTGCATCTTCATCGGGGATCCACCTCCGCCTCCTGTGCCCATGGCCAGATTCCTGTTGGCCGATAAAATGCTGCGTACACGGAGGCGCAGATCATCCCACCGCTTGCGCACGTCCTTTACGGTGCGGGGGGTGGAGCCCACCGCACTGACTTTCTGCGCCACCTCAGCCCAGATTTCCTTTTTTCTCAGGAGTGCCGGGCGCCGCATGTCGCTAGCGAACACTACGTCTGCATTTGCAGCCAGGGTGTCTGCCAGCATTTTCAATTCCTCGTTTGAGAAGCGTTCTTTGCGCTGGCGCGCATCGGCTTTCTTTAGGGCCTTGGGCATTGTTTGTTCTTCTGGGATGTGGTTTTGCCAGTCGTGGTGTTGCTGCAGGTCCTGAGTGCAGGGGATGGCAATGGATTGTGTTTTTAAAGATGGCCGCCGGGCTCTTTCCCGTTCCGGTGCGATGACGCTATTTCCGGTTCCGGTGTTTTACGGTGACCGCTAATAGCAGTGACCGCTAATAGCAGTGACCGCTAACAGCGGTGACCGCTAATAGCGTGCAGCATGAGGGCGGAGGTGCTATCAGCACTTTGGTCGGAGCCGGTAAGGTGCTTTTCCGCCATGGCGGTGGGGTCATTTACCGTCATGGCCCTATGCGCGTGTCCGCTAACTCGTAATGGAACGCTATTAGCGGTCTCCTACGATGGCGGACACGCTAATAGCGCCATGACGGTAAATCACATTTTTTAGCGCCTACCGTGTAATGAGGCCCTATGTGTGGTTTGTTTTGTTGTTGCGTTGTTGTGAAGTTTGTGCGGAATGCTGCGTTTAAGGCTTGTGGTTGTGTTTGGTTATAGTTTGAGAGGTGTATGCAGAGGGGTGGAATTGTTAGTTGGTTGGTTAGTTGGCATTGCTGTCCTTGCAATTGTGGGATTCCATCTAGGTCCGGTACATGCTAACAGTCACATTTGTATCTGGATGCCGCGCAAGCTAGGTTCACAATTCTAAGTGTGGTGCATGCTAAGAGTTACAAATGCTAACAATCACATTTCTGAAATTCCATCTAAGTGTGATATATGCTAACCTTCACATTTCTGTCTAGATTTGGCGCAGGCTAAACTTGGGAATTCCATCTAAGTGTGGCATATGCTAACAATCACATTTCTGAAGTTCCATCTGAGTATGGCCTATGTTAAGATTCACATTTCTGACATTCCATCTAAGTGTGATACATGCTAACAATCACATCTCCGTCTAGATTTGGCGCAGGCCGAACTTGAGAACTCCATCTAGGTGTGGCACATGCCAACAATCACACTCCTGTCCAGATTTGGCGCAGGCCAGATTTGAGAATTCCATCTAAGTGTGGCACATGCTAAGAATCACATCTCCGTCTAGATTTGGCGCAGGCCGAACTTGAGAACTCCATTTAGGTGTGGCATATGCTAACAATCACACTTCTGTCTAGATTTGGCGCTTCTATCTAAGAGTGGACATGCTAATATTCACAGTTCCGTCTAAGAGTGGACATGCTAACATTCACAGTTCCGTCTAAGAGTGGACATGCTAACATTCACAGTTCCGTCTAAGAGTGGACATGCTAACAATCACAGTCCCGTCTAAGAGTGGACATGCTAACATTCACAGTTCCGTCTAAGAGTGGACATGCTAACATTCACAGTTCCGTCTAAGAGTGGACATGCTAACAATCACAATTCCGTCTAAGAGTGGACATGCTAACAATCACAGTTCCGTCTAAGAGTGGACATGCTAACATTCACAGTTCCGTCTAAGAGTGGACATGCTAACAATCACAGTTCCGTCTAAGAGTGGACATGCTAACATTCACAGTTCCGTCTAAGAGTGGACATGCTAACATTCACAGTTCTCTCTAAGAGTGGACATGCTAGCGTTCACAGTTCCGTCTAAGAGTGGACATGCTAACATTCACAGTTCCGTCTAAGAGTGGACATGCTAACAATCACAATTCCGTCTAAGAGTGGACATGCTAACAATCACAGTTCCGTCTAAGAGTGGACATGCTAACATTCACAGTTCCGTCTAAGAGTGGACATGCTAACATTCACAGTTCCGTCTAAGAGTGGACATGCTAACAATCACAGTTCCGTCCAAGAGTGGACATGCTAACAATCACAATTCCGTCTAAGAGTGGACATGCTAACAATCACAGTTCCGTCTAAGAGTGGACATGCTAACATTCACAGTTCCGTCTAAGAGTGGACATGCTAACATTCACAGTTCCGTCTAAGAGTGGACATGCTAACATTCACAGTTCCGTCTAAGAGTGGACATGCTAGTATTATGGCACTCTATGTTATTGGTAGGTAAGATAGAGTGGCGGGGTTTTCTGGAGTAGAGTGATTGCTCTACTCCCCAACCATGCCACACTCACGGTTTTTTGTTGGTGTCTGTTGGCTGCAGGCCTCCTTGGCGTCCCCTGCGGACACCTGCAGAGACATCTTGGAGCCGCCATTGTTGGAGCCGCCCTTTGCCTTGGGGCCCTTAGCCACAGGGGCTGCTGGGCAGAGGGCTGCCCGTGTCCTGTCCAGGTTGAGGAGGGGTAAGCCAATCAGGGCCTGGGGGAGGGTGCCGGAGGCGGGACTGAAGGGGAAGCTGGACCGGGGAATCGAGGGCGGCAGGGATGGCTCTGTGTGGAATTGGAGCGCCATGCTGCTTCAGATGGAATTGGGCAGCAGAAAAACGAAACGCTTACCTGTAGAACCACGATCTAAGTGGCTCAGGCAGCATGAGTGCAACGGGTTTGGCCCTGCAGCACAACACGGTCGGGGTAGCCAATCAGGGCCGGGGGGAGGGTGCCGGAGGCGGGACTGAAGGGGAAGCTGGACCGGGGAATCGAGGGCAGCAGGGATGGCTCTGTGTGGAATTGGAGCGCCATGCTGCTTCAGATGGAGTTGGGCAGCAGAAAAACGAAACGCTTACCCGTAGAACCACGATCTAAGTGGCTCCGGCAGCATGAGTGCAACGGGTTAGGCCCTGCAGCACAACACGGTCGGGGTAGCCAATCAGGGCCTGGGGGAAGGTGCCGGAGGCGGGACTGAAGGGGAAGCTGGACCGGGGAATCGAGGGTGGCAGGGATGGCTCTGTGTGGAATTGGAGCGCCATGCTGCTTCAGATGGAGTTGGGCAGCAGAAAAACGAAACGCTTACCTGTAGAACCACGATCTAAGTGACTCAGGCAGCATGAGTGCAACGGGTTAGGCCCTGCAGCACAACACGGTCGGGGTAGCCAATCAGGGCCTGGGGGAGGGTGCCGGAGGCGGGACTGAAGGGGAAGCTGGACCGGGGAATCGAGGGAGGCAGGGATGGCTCTGTGTGGAATTGGAGCGCCATGCTGCTTCAGATGGAATTGGGCAGCAGAAAAACTCTTACCTGTAGAACTACGATCTAAGTGGCTCCGGCAGCATGAGTGCAACGGGTTAGGCCCTGCAGCACAACACGGTCGGGGTAGCCAATCAGGGCCTGGGGGAGGGTGCTGGAGGCGGGACTGAAAGGGAAGCTGGACCGGGGAATCGAGGGCGGCAGGGATGGCTCTGTGTGGAATTGGAGCGCCATGCTGCTTCAGATTGAGTTGGGCAGCAGAAAAACGAAACGCTTACCTGTAGAACCACGATCTAAGTGGCTCAGGCAGCATGAGTGCAACGGGTTAGGCCCTGCAGCACAACACGGTCGGGGTAGCCAATCAGGGCCTGGGGGAGGGTGCCGGAGGCGGGACTGAAGGGGAAGCTGGACCGGGGAATCGAGGGCAGCAGGGATGGCTCTGTGTGGAATTGGAGCGCCATGCTGCTTCAGATGGAGTTGGGCAGCAGAAATATCCAGGGTGCACTGGGGAGACAAGTTCTCATTTGAAAAAGAAATCCTATGTGGAGTCCCCCAAGGAGCTAGCATGTCACCACTGCTGTTAACATCTACCTGAGGTACCTATGCCTAGTTCTTGACCATATCAACACCTATTTCACCAACTACGCTGATGATACGCAGCTGGTATTTGAGCTAAGTGGCGATTATCAAAAGGACAGTGAGCATCTCAATATGATCTATAGCTACGTAGAGCAATGGATGGACTCCAATTGGATGTGCCTCAATGGGAAAAAAACGGAGCTCATGATCTTTGGCTCATCATACGCCCGAGCTAAGCTACCCATATCCTACGCATCCTTTCAGATCAAAGACACACCCATTCCAGTATTAGGCAAAGTCAAAACTCTCGGCATGCAGCTTGAAGCATCTCTAGGGGCAGAGACCCAAGCACAATACGTTAAGAAAAACTGTGCCTACCACCTCCGCTTAATAAAAGCTATCAGACCCTTCATATCAGAAGACAATTGCGCGACCATAGCTAGAGCTACCATTCTATCACGACTCGATTATGGCAATGCCCTACTCCTGGGTGCCTCTAAACGGTGCATACAAAGCTACCAGGTTGTACAGAATAACGCAGTAAGAACCGTCAAACTTAAATCTAGGACAGAGCACATCAGCGACTCCAGAAGGGAGCTACACTGGCTCAAAATCGAAGATAGGGTGCACTTTAAGACCCTAACCATTGTTCATAAGTGCATTCACGGAAAGGCACCAACATACCTAAAAACGAAGATCAGGTCATACGTCCCAAACAGAACATTGAGATCATCTCTACTCGGCAAAATTGCTATAGCCCCACATAAACTTAAAAGCGGCCTAGGCAGAGCCTTTCCGACTCTTGCAGCCAACCTGTGGAACAACCTCCCGGACCACCTAAGAATAGAGCCTAACTACACCCGTTTCCGCAAATCTCTAAAAACCCACATCTTCAAATAAACTCTACATGTTCAAACCCCAGCCGGAATAATCTTTGTAGTTCCCTCCCGTCTCAGATGTACGTCATTACTGTTTGTCTGTCTATCGTGTTCCTATCTCTGCGCCCCGAGGCTCGCGAGCTACCGGCGCACTACAAATATTAAATAAATAAAATAAATAAAATAAATAAAATAAAAACGAAACGCTTACCTGTAGAACCACGATCTAAGTGGCTCAGGCAGCATAAGGTCAAATCTGCTCACAAATTTGGCAGCACCTATGGTGTCCACAATCTCATCAGCCCTGGGCAATGGGTGCGCATCAGTTTTGGTGACGGCATTGACTCCTCGGTAGTCCACACAGAACCTCCAATCTTTGGTACCTGCCTGGAAACTTGCCTTGGGGACAAGGACCACTGGACTGGACCAGGGACTGGTTGAGGGTTCAATAACACGCAGATCCAACATCTTGGCGACCTCAGCCTGGATGTGGTTCTTAACTGTATCTGACATACGGTAGCACCTGCTTTTGACATGCATACTGTCACCAGTGTCAATTTCGTGCCTACACCACGGTGTAAGGCCTGGTGTCAGGGAAAACAGAGAGGCATACTGCTGGAGCAAAGCCCTGCAGGCCTTCTGCTGCTCGGTCGTCAGATCGGGAGAGAGATGTACTCCCTCCACTGAGCCATCCTGCTATGCAGCAAATCAGGAAGGGGCTCACTCTCATCCTCCTCTTGCTCTGAAGCTAGCAAGAGACATGAGACTTCGGCTCGCCTGTGGAAAGGCTTCAGCCTGTTAACATGGAATACCTGAGGGGCTACCCTCGAGGCTCCCATGTCAACCAGATAATTGACCTCGCCCATCTTTGAGATTATCCTGAAGGGTCCAGTCCATTTATCTGCCAAAGTCCGAGGCTTGGTAGGCTCCATCACGAGGACCTCCTGCCCCGGAGTCCAATCCACTTGCGATGCTTTAAGGTCATGCCAGTACTTATTCAATTCCTGGCTGGCCTTGAGATTCGATGTTGCCTGACCCATCATCTGTGCCATCCTCCGTCTGAGGCCTAACACATAGTCCCCCATTTGCCTGGCGGGACCTGGACGGGTGGCCTCCAAACCTTCTCTGATTAAGGCAAGGGGCCCCCTCACAGGATTTCCAAAGAGTAACTCAAAGGGGCTGAAACCAACACCCTCTTGAGGTACCTCTCGGTAAGCAAACAGCAGGTATGGCAGGAGAAGATCTCACTTTTTCCTTAGGGGATCTTCCAAAGTGCCTGGCATGCCCTTGAGAGTTTTGTTAAATTTCTCAACCAGACCATTGGTCTGGGAGTGGTGAGAGGTGGAGAACTTGTAGGTTACCCTGCACTCTTTCCACATGGGCTTTGTGTAACTCGACATGAAGGTGGAGCCTCTGTCAGAGACAACCTCCTTAGGGAATCCAACACGGGTGAAAATGCCCAGGACAGCCCTGGCAAGGACCTTGGCAGTTACCATACGAAGGGGTATAGCCTCAGGGTACCTGGTGGCATTATCAACTAAGACCAGGATGAACCGATGTCCACCTGAAGTGGGAGGGTCAAGGGGACCGACGATGTCGATGCCCACCCTCTCAAATGTTGTGCCAACCACTGGCAACGGTTGCAGTGGGGCAATGACACTGCCTCCAGTCTTGCCAGACAACTGACAAGTTGGGCAGGTCCTGCAGTGGGACTCCACTTCCACTCCCATCCGGGGCCAGTAGAAATTGGCAGAGAGCCTCTGCTTAGTCTTCTTGGTACGAAGATGACCAGCCAAGGGCACCTCATGCGCCAACTGCAGCAGGAAGGGCCCGTAAACCTGGGGTAACACCAACCTCTTGGGGGCACCAGGTTCAGGCTTAGTGGACTCACTAACAAGGAGGTCACCCTCCCAATAAATCTGGAATGTCCTAGGCACTTCTCTTGTGCCTGGGACAGGGCCTGTTTCCTCAGCCCCTCGAGAGAGTGGCACTCTCTCTGTCCCTTACAGAAGTCCGCCCAGGTGGGTCCCCCTTCAGCTAACAAGCATTGAAGGTCGGGATGATCCTCCGGGTTGAGAACCTCTCCCACAGGAGAGTCTTCTGTCTCTTCTCTCTCAGGAGTTGAGTTTGGGTTTTCCACTGGTCCCAGCCCGTCCGGAGCATGGATCCCAATGGGTGCTGTAGGAACAGCAGGAAGAGAAGGAGCCCCCTGCACAGAGGTGGCCTTCTTGTTCTTCCTTCTTCTTGTCTTAGGCCTTAACTTTGGCTCGAGTACCTGGCTCAAAGCCAGGCCCTGTGTCACCTGTGACCTACTGACTGCAGTAGCAGTCAGGGTAAGACCATCCGAGATCAACCCCACCTCTACTACATCATTGCCTAACAGAATGTTAGCAGGGACATTGTCCTGAACCAGGACAGGAAGCTTTGCTATCTTGCCTCCAATCATGAGTGTGACTAAGGCTACAGGCGATATTTGGGAGGCCCACCAGCTAACCTGGTGGTTCTCAGAGGAGCACCTACATAGTCCTCTGGCTTGAGCAGGGTCCTGTCCACCACTCTCATGCTTGCCCCAATGTCTCTCAAACCAGTAGAAGGCTGGCCATTCAAGAGGACACTCCTCAAAAACCTACGGTGTTATGTGGGATAGTCGCCAGTACTTCTGCGTACTGGTCCCAGGCCCCAAGGGACACTAAGGAAATCTCTACAGGAGCACCAAATGTGATTTCTGTAGAGGAGGGGAGGACAGTGGCCTCCACCGCAGACATGGGGTAAGGGTAGCTCAGGCTGACAGCCTGTACTCCAAGTGCCTTACCTTTACACTTGGAGTCACCCCTCTTGTGATCCCGAGCCCCACAATCCCAACAAGTGCCGGGAGTGCGGGGTACGGTACTGGAACCACTGGGAGCCTGCTTTGCAGCAGGTGGACCACTACTCTTATTCCCACCCACAGATGACTTATACCCACTAGATTTTTGGGTCTTAGGAGAGGAAGGTTTTGGTTTACCCGACTGTGACTGCTTTTGGGACTCCTCAGCTTTCTGAGAGGTCCCCTTTTCTTTGTCCTTGTCCTTTCCACTGGAGTCCTTAGGGGGCACCCGGTGGGAGACTCACTTGTCAGCCAACCTAGCCAGCTTAAAGTGGTCCAAAATGTTCTGGTCAGCAACATACTGACGCAGCTCTGGTGAACAGGCTTCCGAAACAAAAAATCACAAAACAAGAGGTGGGACAATTCAACAAACGTTTTCACTTTGTAACCATAAATACACCCCATCATGTTCATGTGCGCAGCACTCACCCAGTCAATCCAAGACACATTTTTTCGTTTCTTAAAATCCCTGAACCGTTTAAGGTATTGGGTCGGTGTCTTGCCAAACTTGGCAATTAAAGCAGACTTCATGCACTCATACTGACCCCTTTCTTCCACACTCAGTTTCAGAATACAGTCATATCCAGTTTGAGGCACTCTGCTTAACAAACACTTAGCCCAATCTCTCTTATCAACATCATGAATTGCACAAGCCATCTCAAACGCTTCAATCCATTGGAGGATATCAGAACCCTCCGCATACACACCAACCAAATCTTTCATAAACTTGGTTGCTGGGGACCTGACACTCTCAACTTGTTTAGCTGAAGCCTCCACTTGAGCTTTCTCTAACTGGATTCGCTAACATTCAGTGTCCTTGTGTTTGAGTTCAAGATCCCTATTCTTGAGTTCCACTTGCTGTGCCAGCTCCTCTTTCTTAAGCTCAGCATCTATTTCCAACTTGCGGTATTCAAAGGCCAATTTCATCCTTAATAACTCAAGCTCCAAGGAATTGCTGGTGTTTGGAACAGAGGCAGCAGGAATGGTGGCATTCCCAGAAACAGATTCAGCAAAAACCCCAGGGTCAGAGTCCTCATAGGTTGCATCCCCCCCCTTCAAGAGTTTCACAATCAGTCTGGTAGTCCACCAGGGCAGCTATCAGCTCAGTCATAGACTTATCCACAAAGTCTAACTCCTTGGCTTCAAAAGCACTCTAGAGAGCCTCTAAGCTCATCCAAGTCAATTTACCATTTGCAATAGATTCCATTGCTTGTAATGCAGTTATCTTGTACATAACTAAACCTCAATTTAATAAAGTGCAGATATTTTGTAAGTGGCACGGGTACACACTGATTCTTAAAGCCATAAGCATCCGACCGCTGCCACCAGTGTAAAGACTGGAGGGGGGGGCTGTACTTCTGCTCTCTATATGGTAGAGGAGAGGCAAGGAGGACCACAGTCAAGATTCTCTATTCGGTAGCTATGGTCGAGCAATCAAGGCCTAGCTTCTCAGGAGTTGATGAAGGCTGGTTCTTAAGTACAGTGTAGTCCCCAAGCCCCCACAAAGGAATGCCCACACACTGTATTGGTTAAAACACAGTCTTTATATAATTAATATTCAAGGTTATGTACACTATCACAATAACTCACTTTGTGCTCAGAAAATCAACAATGGTAAATATATACAGTTCTACAGTGGTACCACAAATATTATCAGATCTCATTAAAGTGCATCAACTATACTGTCAAAATGTCACACGGATCAATAAATAGGAAACCAGCAGTAGAGAGAGGAAGGAAAGCAAGATGGTTGAACAATTGGCAGAATGCTGGCCCCGTACCACTAGACACAGTTCTGTATGGAGATCCCCCCACCTGGGCAACCTGTAACATAAAGATTTAGCATAAGCCCTGTCCATATATTGTTCTATGAGTCTAATTTCATTCTACAATAGTTCTACAGCCCCAATGTACCTGGAATTGTAGCGTTCATCAACGGGAAATCAACAGCCCTTCTAGAGTGCCCTCCCTTTAAGGCAGGAGTCACGGGTTGTCGAACGTCCGACGGAGAACAGGATGAACTACGGCGGTGAAGTGGCAGCTTCGTTCCTAGCGGTGCTCGTCGACGAAGGAACTTTGGCGTCCTGCAAGAAGAGGCATGCGGGGCACCTCGGGGACAATAGTTCTGGACCGCAAAGAGATGATGAAGAGCTGTGGCCCAGCAAGGGCGTCGAGTCTTCGGCATCTCTGTGGTCTTTAGGTGGCGGGAAACCCACCGGTGGATGCTCCTCGGCGTGTCGGCAGTCGGGCCTTTTCCAGTGGGAGAAAGCGGGCGGCAATGCAGACAAGAGCATCCTTGGATCAAATGAAGTTCTTAGGCAAACGGGAGCACGGCGGCTCCAGTCGTCAACGGCGGTCGTCGACAGTGGCGGACAATGGTCCAGGCTCTTATCTTTGGGATTCCGCGGCTGTCCCCGTCTCCGGTCAGCAGCCAGTCGTAGGTATGTCTACCAGGGAGCTTTGGCAAAGATCAGCTGGTGCACGATGGTCCCTCGTAGCTCGGGAAGAGGGCGTTTTACCAGGTCCTCCCTGGGTCAGTCCTTGAAGACACAGCAGCTTTCAGATTGTGAAGGAGAGCAACAGCAATTCTTCTCTTCCAGTAGGGCTTCAAGGTTAAGCTTCAGTTTCAATCCAGTTATTCTTCAGATTCTGAACACCAATTCTAGCACTGAGAGGCCCCCAGATATACTAGTTGATCTCCAATTCATTCTGCTGGGTCACACTCAGGCAACCAATTGGTCAGAAGGCCATTCATGCAGGCAGGCATCCAATCAGGTGCTTAGTGCTTTCAGGCCATTCACTCCTCTCCAGGCACTCACAACAAGTTATGTGTATTGGGACAAGTATCCAGCCATTCAACACTCCACACTGCATTCATACCAGTTTCGGGCAGGGCTGTCTCAGTTATTGTGTCAACCACCAGATACTAGACACCCACGACACAGAATGCGTATTTGTTACACACTCCATTCACCCAGGTCCCAACCACAGGGTGTACCCACAACATACAGTCATTGGGAAGGCTCCAGCCAGTCTGGCCTAGATATCACAACAACACCATATATGGAACTTCCACCCAACAGCCAGTCAGGGGGAAGGGACAGAGTCAGGGCTTCCCAGGACTTTGGGAAACAAGATAACAGGCAATAGAAAGCAAGAGGCCACAGGGGCCATCTTGTTTCCTATCAGGAATCAACTGATTCCAATGGCAGGGCCTGGGTAACCCAAAATGGAGGATACTCAGAGCACCTGTCAAATTCAGCATGGAGCTGCCACCAGCCCATACCCTTCTCTGTGGGCCACACACAGGTGCCCAAAAACATACACTAGGGGCACAGGGTTGTACCCCACCCACGGGTGCCATAAGGGTATCCCATGGGTCTGTACACCAAACCAAAAGAGAGAGCTACACCATCAGGAGTCCCACATGAACTCCTGCACGGAAAACACGACAGAACACACGATAAAAAGCAGTAAAGGGCAAGGATACGGAGGCTATGTCCCTCCGATGCATTTCCAGCATCACAGTCACCCCCCCTCCCAGACTGAGGTTAGCGTGCCCAATCTCCCACGAGATAGACACCCTCATCGAGATGGTCAACATACCTTCTGGAAACTTCGATTCACAATTACTCGTTCTCTTCTTGATATAACATTTTCTCACTTTCACTTTTGCCACTCCTCAGCTGGATACCTTACAGAGACCTTCTATTAAGCACCCACGCAGTGCTGGACCACTCTGTCAAAGGTATTGTATCTTGTTTTTAAAGTTTAGTCACTCATCAGCAATTCAACTTTACTCTTCTTATCATACTTGTTTTAATAATGTTCGTTCCAGCGCTCGCCATACAATCTTGCTGCTTGCCACCTTGGCTTCCACACAGACCAGTCTTGTATCAGTCTACCCAACCCAATGGCTTGTTGGTTTCACTGCGCTGCTTTTTTCTTGGAGCCAAGGACAGCACCACAGCGGCTGGTGATTCTCCCCACCTTGGTTATTGAGGCAGGAGGGCCCCGGGTATATCCAACACACAATGCAGGATTCTTCGACCTGGTTTCCTGGTGTTAGGCTTTCTATTCTCGAGGTTCCTAGAAAGTAATGGTTCCTTGTCGAAAAGCTCAAGGGAACTTCCCTCCTTGAGATCCCCTTCTGTTTTTCCATCTTTCCTCTCTTGTTCAGCTGCTGTCTCCAAACGGATGTTTCCTTGTGTGCTTTGCCTCGCTCTGAGTGTGCTCTCGTGCTCCGCCTTTTATCCGTGTGGGGAAGTTTAATGGACGTCAGGTGTGTGTGATAGTCAGCAATTGCCTGATCTTGCCTGACCATTGTATTGGGACACGCCGAATATACTGCTCGGACTTAAGTCTGTTTTCTCTCATAGCGGGCTGCCCTTGAGAAAGTGTTTGTGTTGTAAAAGGGTGGGAGTAGAGTTCCTAAATATCGTACCTGGTAGGATGGAGTAAAGGAAATACCATGTTTCACCATCCAGTGTCCCACTCCCCGAAGACTCCTCACCCAGGTGATCCTCCCACACTAGTCCAGCCCCAGGAACCCTCAAACCGTCAAACCAACCTACCACTTAGGACCACAACATGTCATGCAACAGAACAGGATGTCGTCAAGAAAAATGGAACAAGGAACAAACCAAATGGAACCACACCATCTTCCGGTAGACACTGCCATGAACGCAGCACACACCCCAGCAAACACTGTGGGCAACAGAACGGACATCATGAGAAGAGAAAAGTCCCTATACCTAGCGCCTTACCTCGCAACTAAGCAGGCACCAGATCATCCCAATACACGCACTCAAAAAACACAGAAGGCACACAGAAAAAGAAGAGATACGCCAAGAAGAGAAATTAACTAAACCGACGCCACCACCCCACATATTACAAAAAAACAAGGACACCTCCACCAACTACAACAAAATATAGAAGTGGAAGCGGAAGAAATCTGCAACCCAATATTTAATCTAACTGACCAATTCAACGAAGAAACAATTCACACTGAGCACCCACCACATCCGGAGAGCAACATGGAAGCATACCAACATAACAACCGCGACTCAAAGCCAATATTAAAAACTAAAATAAACTGCATTGAAATTATCTGCTGCAAACTAATCAATGCAAAATCGATGTCCAAACATGCCACAGAGATATACAGCCTACTGTGCGACAGAGGTATCGACATCCTATTCATTACAGAAACATGGCTAGACGACAACTACAAAATCACACTACACGGCTGCCTCCCTGACAACTGCAAGTGCTCACATATGAACAGGAAAGACAAAAGAGGTGGAGGACTTGCAATGGCATACAAAGAGCACCTGAAAATAAAAACAGATGAACCGCTACACATTATAAACCGTGAATACCTAATCATTCACCTGACAATGGACCTCGAAACAAATCTCAAATGTGTTCTGTTTTAAAGACCACCGTCATACGACGCAGCATTTGTGGACAGCTTCACAGAAGTGATCACCAACTTGGCCATCGAACACGAACACCTGATAATCCTCAGGGATTAACATATGGTTTTAAGAAGAAAATCCAAACTCGCCAAATTTGCCAGTCATGCAACTCAAGACAATGAGATTACATAAACTGGTTAAAGGAGCAACACATGCAGCAGGACGCACACTTGGCACAATCTTCTCTAACAGAAACCTTATCACCACGGCACCGCCAATACAGATACTCTGCAGCGACTACCTCATCATTCTATTTGTGATCAGGCTACCTGACAAAGCAGCCAAACAACCCAATAAACGTCTGACTTTCATAAAAAGAAACCATAAAAGATAATAACTTAGAACAACTCAAACTCATAAAACCATCAACCACGAACCTGGACTAAGTCAACCCTGATAGACAGACATAAAAACATCATAAATGGATCACCAAAACAATCAGTAATACCTCCAAGGAAAAACCCTTCAGCCCGTCAAACAGGAGAACAATGGCAAAATGGTTTACTCTCCTCCTCGTTGCTATGAAAAGGAAAAATATGAAGCTGGAACTAGAATGGAGGAAAAAAACAACTGTGCAGAAAAATCACAATTTCAACGACAAATTTGCTCATACAAAAAAGAAATCCAAAAGGCAAAAAAGAAATACTACGACAGCCGAATCACAAAAGCAACACCCAAAATAAACTGTTCAACATCATAAACAAAATGAGCAACGCCAATTGGATGCAACAACACCCCGGTGCTCTCAGTGAAACAAAATCAGTGTCATCCATCAAATCATACAAAGCAGTCCAGGTAACCAAAATACACAACCCCACTCCCCCCACAACCGGGGATCCCCAGAACAAACTCCAAAGCTTCCCCCAAATATCAGTAGAGACTTTTGTCAGGCTGGTAAGAAATAGAAAGAAAAGCAGGCTCCCCCATGTACCCCTGCCCTACAGACATATAAATCCTCACACCGGGAACATCCTTGGAATGTTACAGAAACCTCTTCAACCAATCACTCGCACCAGAGAAAGTGCTGTGATCTTTAAAATCTGTGCATATCAAACCACTGCTCAGTAACATGGCAGGCAACGTGGAAGACCTCTCCAACTGCAGACCTATCTCGAACATCCCGTACCCAGCAAAACTACTTGAAACCTACCTCTATGGACTAACACAGGAACATATAGAAAAACACTAACCGCTGGACCAGGCACAAGTCGGGTTTAGACCTAAGAGAGGAACTGAGATGGAACTCCTCTCAATCTAGGATGATCTAAAGGCAAATGCAGACTCCAACACAAGTTCATCTCTGACACTTCTGGACCTCTCTGCAGCGTTCGACATAGTCAGCCATGACATCCTCATCAAGAGACTAGAAGAAATAGGAATCACAGACCTGGCCCTACTCTGGATGAAATCATTCCTAACAGACATAAAGGAAACCATCTAGATTAGGCCTTTCAAATCCACTCCAAGAGACACCAACTGTGCAGTACCACAATGATAATCCCTATCCCCACTGTTTTTCAATATCTACCTGACTCCACTAATCAAGCTCATTAAAGAACACAGATTTACATGCTAAAAATGTGCAGACGACACACAAATCATCCTCAAAATAAAAGACACACAAGAAGAAAACCCAGTGATGGGTGGCTGTCTACAAGAAATCTCTGAATGGATAAACACACGGTCAACAAGTAGAATTCCTACAAAAGAAAATAACCATCTACCGACCGGCAATACCGCTCAGATCAAGCACCAACACTGGCCTAGAACCAAAACCATACAAAAAAAGAGAACTTGGGTGGTTGTATTTCACCCACCCAGCAGCAAAAACGTGGAACTGCCCCCAAAAGACATACACAATACAAAGGATCACCTAAAATTCAGAAAACTACTTAAAATGTGTCTCTTCACCTCAGAATCAGAAGGGAACAACTAGAAAAAACAAAGACTCCACTGGAAACAGAGCACATCCTAAAGAGTATACATGGAAGGAACAGGCCAGGGAGAGAGCCCAAAAAGAACCACTCCCTCAATATCCCATTCTAGTCACTAACCCATTAATTGGAACCCCAGCTGCAGACGGGGGAGCATTAACCAATGGCGGGTACTACCCAGGAGGCCTAGTGCACCCAGTCCTCTGAGGGTGGGGATCACACAGAAGAAACCCAGTGATACAACCAAATCCCCAATCCCTTAGCCATCTCCAACCTGGCAGTGGTGGGAGGCCTGCACAACCTCATGTCCACAAACCACTAGACAATTACAGAGGAAAGGCACCACCACATGCAATACATGGCGAACAAACCCCTACAAATAACCCGACATACAGCATGGACAGAGACAATGAGCACAAAAGTCTAAAGCAACAAGGTAAGAATATCCCAGACTAACCCAACCCTAAAACCCTCAAGTTCGACATACACTCTTCAAACACAAAACAAACACAACCCCCTCTCTGCCTAGCAATCCGCATGTACTTCACCACACTGCAACGACAAATAAACCTCATATAGCCCTGCACAACAGCACAAAGGAATCTACTGCATCATTAATCGTACCCAAGCTCAGCTAACGGTGCAAACCAAACTGAAGCTGTCAACAGGACATCACAACCCTAGCCCCATCTTTTCCAGATACACCTTACTAACCCCCCCCACTCCTACCTTTCAGATGTGCCAGAGCGCCAGGGGACGACCTTTGTTAAGACGGCTACCTGAGTAGAGATCTGGTTATTAATCAGCTGCCATGTTTGTCACCAGTCTTTGTTCCTGATGGCTTTTAACATCGTCTCAGAGCCAGACCGTAACATTTGAGCATTGTGAAGTGACAGCCAGTTCTTATACTTTTTCTTCCTCTTTCTAAGCCGTTCAAGTCTCTCATTACTCTTGGAAAGTTGGATCATCCGAAGGTCCTTCCACAACTGCCTTTTTTCTAGGACTATCAGCTTGTCATAAAAGTGTTTGGGGAAGAAATACAATCTAGTTCCTCTCTTGTCACTTACCCTAAAATCCAAAGGAGTGGAGTATAATTTATCCCCCTTGTGTTACTCTGTAATTGCCTAGTACATTTTGTCAGGAGATTTGCGACCTCCTGCGGTTTCATACATAGGTAATTCCTTCCCAGAGAGATGTCCACATTTGGCCATCAGGTTATATTTTTTTGTTTAAAACCCATAGCCCAAGTCATTTCCAGTAATGCATGGTCACATTGGCCATGGATGTCACCTCAAAGGTTTTTATGGTATTTATCCCATTCCTTGAAACAAAGAAATAATCCAAAACTCTTGAGTGGGCTTACTTGGAATGTCACCAGTTGTTTGGGCATTATGCATGTAAAAATCCCTAGTGTTCATTTCATTACACCATGTAATCTCTTGTTTTTAATTTCTTGTGTCCCTTGTTCACCAAACTAGCAGCATCATTAGTGAACATACCATTTTTATCAATACAAGAAATATTCAAGTCCCCACAAATAATCATGAATGAGTTATTAAATCTGATAGTAAAAGTATCAATAATGTCCGTCAAAGAGTCCACGATTACATCTGAAGCAACGGCTTAGGGTTCCAGTACACATTGAAAATCAGGTACCAGCTTGTCGTTTTCGAAGACTCTTGGGTGATTTTACAAAGCTTAAGAAGTGTATCTGTGCATTTAAACTAAGTACACACAGCTCCTGTGGCGCAAGTTTTTCTCCAACCCATCCACAGTCCCCCACCACAGCAGCTGGTCAACTCCAGCAGTCATTGGTAAAAGTGAATTGTCTTTGTTTAATGTCCTCAATCTTTGACCTCAGCAATTTCATTCCTCAGCATACCCTTGTTTTTATTTCACAGTATCGTCCCATGGGTCCGGGCTTTGGCATTTATTTGTCCTGTAGACTGTAGTGTGTGTCTATGGGGAGGCATAACTAAACAGAACCCAAAGGCATATAAAGCAACGCCAGTACTGGCGTTCTTAAACCCTCCATGGTATACATACCCAACTCGAGGGGCAATTCAGCCTATTGACACCATAAATAGTCTGCACTAGCACAGCAGGGTTTGGTTAAACTATCCAAAGGGCAGTTCAAGAGACCAACTTGTTTCTACCCAAACCGCACATTGGTAATTTCTGTTATGTTAAGTCTGTCCACTCACTGACCATTTCAGTCTAAAGCACACCAGGGGCTATGCTAACCCTGATGCAGAAACACTCCACCTCTTCAAGGACTTTCCTCATGAATCAGTGAGCCATGCAAACAATTTTCAGAAAGACAGGGAGGCAGGGAGGCTGTTCCAGAGGGAGGCTCCAGCTGAAGAAAGAGATCTACCACCAACTCGTTGCTTGGAGAAGCGGCTGACGCTGAGGGAGTTGGAGGCAGATGAGCGAAGAACTCGAGAAGGAATATATTTAGGAAGAGAGAGTTGAAGGTATGGAGGCCATAAGCCCCAGAAGGCATTGTGGACAATGCAAAGGGTCTTGAACTTAATCCTCGCTCCCTACAGTGCAGAGATTTCAGTCCTGGAGAGATACGATCCCTGGGCTTGAGGCCAAGGACAAGTCTCGCAGCCCTGTTTTGGATGAGTTGCAGAGTGCAGAGAGTAGAGGCAGACAGATTTAGAAAGAGGCTATTGCAGTAGTCCAGCCTAGAAACAGCCAGAGCTCTGGGGACAGTGAGCCTCTGGGGGGAAGTAGAACAAAGGAAGAATACCTCTGAGGAGGTGCAGCTGGTAGTGTGACTTCTTAGAGACATCATAGATGTGAGGATAGAAGGAGAGCGAGGAGTTGAATATAACCCTGAGGGTTTTAGCCTCAAAGGTGGGAGCAGGAGGAGGGCCAAGAGAAACCTGCCAGAGAGTGACAGGAAAGGAAGGAGGGGTGTGCCGATGAGGAGAATCTCAGTCTTACTGGCATTAAGGCAGAGATCACTGGCGGCACACCACTCCTGGATAGCAGACATACAGTCAGAGATGAGAGAAGGAGAAGAGGAGGCTGAAGGGAACCTGAAAATGAGCTGAGTGTCATCCGCATAGCACTGAAAGTTAGGGCAGAGAGCAGCAATGCAGTGGGCAAGAAGTGCCAGGTATTGGTTGAACAGCCAGGGAGAGAGGTTAGACCCCTGGGTAACACCACAGGTAGAGATTGAGATAGAGGAGAGGCCTGGCCGGTGATACTCAGGTTATCACTGAGACGGTTGTGCAGGATGGCATGGTTGACCGTGTCGAAGGCAGAAGAGAAAGAACACAGGGGGTGTTGGAGTCAAGATTAGAGAGCAGGTCTTCACGTATGTTGAGGAGAGCAGTTTCTGTGCTTCTGGCGGCTCTGAAGCCAGACTTATGGTCATGGAGACAACCAACAGATTCAGTATAAAGATTAAGCTGGGAGATGGCCAGTTATTCCAGGAGTTTTCCCAGGAAAAGAGTGATGGAGATTGGGTGATAGATAGCCAGGCAGGAGAGGTCGGCAGAGGGTTTCTTAAAACGAGGATGCACAAGGGACTGCTTCAGGGGGTATGCAAGGCTCCAGTGGCAGAGGAGTGGTTGCAGAAGTTAGACAGAGCAGGAGCCGGGGTGTCAATGTGGTCCTTGATGGTTTTGGAGGAACAGGGGTGAACCTGTTGTGATGAGACTTTCATAGATCAGACTTGTCTAGAAACCTCATCTTGGGAGAACAGGGGAAAGGCACAGAAGGTGGGAGGAGAGGTGGCCGAAGAAGGGGCAGAGGAAGTGCAGGGAGAAGAGGGAGAGGAAGAGAGAGAGAACAGGATGTCCTGAGTTTTAGAGATGAAATGAGAAGCCAGAGCCATGCAGAGGGCCTGGGAGGGGACAGGAGAGGCAGAGATTGCAGCAGGATTGGCCAGTTCCTTGCAGATTTTAAAGAGTTTTGCTGAGTTATTAGATGCCGCAGAGATGCGGGCTTGGATGTGAGCTCTCTTCTTAGTGCGAGAAGGTAGCCGGTATTGCCTTTGGAGCAGGCGGCAAGCAACTTTGTCAGAGGATGTACAGAAAGCACGCCATTTCCTCTGAGCCACTCTCCACTTGGGTTTGAGAGTGACAAGGTCAGAGTCGTACCAGGAGTTGCATTTGGCTTTGAGCTTCATGCGGATCCTCATGACAGGGGTAAGAACATCAAGAGTATCAGATATAGCAGAGTGGAGCATAGAGAGGGCTGTGTCAGGGTGTGAGTCAGCCAAAGGGGGTGGAGGGGTGAGAAAGTGGCAGCAGAAATCTCAACTGACACACGCTTCATGGGTCCTATAACCGAGAAGGTAGGTGGCAGTGCTGGAGGTGGCTTGGCCTGAGGGGTAGAGAGGGTGAGCTGGGAGGAAAGGAGAAAGTGATCACTCCAGGAGAGAGGGGTGGTGAGAGGCATGGAAAGGGGAAGGTCTGAGGAGATCAGAGAATTCAAAGCGTGTCCTGCAGAGTGATTCGGGCCACAGGGGAGAATAGAGAGTGAGAGAGAGTCACAGAGGTCGCAAAAGAGTCCAGACGAGGGACAAGTAGGATCCAGGTGGATGTTAAAGTCTCCAAGAAGGAGGAGTTGAGTGGTGGAAACCAGGAGTGAAGAGGAAGGAGATCTGACCAGGTGGCCGATGGATGGTGTGAGGGAATGCCCAGGAGACAGAGAGAGCCTGCAGACGAGGCATTCGAAAGAGGAGTAGGCCTGTGTAGGAATGACAGAGGCAGGGATCCACTCAGGGAAGATCAGGAGTACACCCCCTCTGGAACGGATGGATCTGGGAACTTCGAGGATCTTGTAGCCATCAGGGAGTACAGTGTCAAAGCTTGTGACAGAGCCGGCCGTGAACCATGTCTCGATAACTGAGAACATTGAGGTCAAGTTCTTTCTGGAGGTGGCAGATGTCAGAGGAGTGTTTGACAGCAGAGCAAGAGTTGAGAGGAGTGGCAATATTGAGAAGGTTGCCATGCTTGAAAGACTTCCGAGGAGGGGTACAAATCAGAGATATGCCCTGCGGAGGTGAGGAAGAGGCCCGAGGGGGGGCAGAAGAGGAAGGAGGAGAGGGCAAGGTAGCCAAGGAGGAGACAGTAGAGTGAGGCAAGGAACCATTGGAGGAAGAGAGGGGACAGCAGGAGAGGAAATTAATTGATGAGGCGCAGGAGGCGTCAATCAAAGAGAAGGTTGGCCTGAGGGCCTTTGACCAAGACGATGCCATTCAGGTAAACATTAATGATGACCTTAGAGGAATGGAAGGGGGCCAGGAGGGCTTCCCACTGGGTGCCACCATTAATGGGAGAAAAGGAGAAAGCGGAAAGCACAGAGACCATATGAAGGGTCCATAGGCCTGGCGAGGGAACGATAAAAAGGATGTCAGTGAGGGTTTGCCTCAAGGAGGCGCTGGCATAGGTCTCAGAGATAGGGAGGCCTGGGTTGGAGACCAGAATGTCCTTTTTAAACTTCTTCCCACCAGATTTAGTGAGGAGAGCAGGATAGTCAATAGAGAAGCAGTTTGAAAAGATGGAGAAACAGAGAGCACCGTAGAGTAGGTGGGGAGAGGGGAGAAGAAGAAGGGGCGGGAAGCGCACTAGGGAAGGACACAGGGAGCGGTGCAAGCGGGTGAGACTGAGAGAGAGGAGACAGTAGTAGACAAATAGACACGATGACAGGAGCTCAAATAATAGTAGAAAAGTTCCTAGATAATGCTTTGCTGAGAAGGCTTAACCACAGAACGGCACTACTATCACAATGAATTTTAAATACCGGAGAAAACACACCTATGTCTGAGAGTCCTGTATAGTGGGGAAAAGGCCTAGGTTGCAAAACGTAATTTGTTTTTTTTATAAATACTTCCACAATGGATGTTAAATACCGGAGAAAACACACCTATGTCTGAGAGTCCTGTATAGTAGGGAAAAGGCCTAGGTTTCACAACGCATTTTCTTACATAAATACTTTCACAATAAATGTTAAATACTGGAGAAAACACACCTATGTCTGAGAGTCTGCTAAGTGGCAGGGTATTCAGGGTGGAGTGAAACCAGGCCACTCCTACCTTACTTAGTAGCTGCAGGTTGACGGCTGGCCACAGGCTTCCCCTGCTGACACCTGCAGACACTAGCTGGAGACGCTTCTGTAGGAGCCGCCCTTTGCCAGGGTGCCCTTAGCCGCAGGGGCTGCACAAGCAGTGGGCTACCCTGGGAAGGTCAGTTAAGAACAGAAACTATCCCCCAATCAGGGGTGGGGGCAAGCTGGGAGGCGGGAGGAGGAGGGGAGAACAACAAGGATGGAACCTGAGGAGAGGGAGGACAATCAACGGCACAGAGGCCCAGTAACTTAATTTAAGCAAAACCGCAGGTGGAGTGGAGAGTGGGGAACAGGGCACAAAGCACCTACCTCACGCAGCAGCCAGGTGGAATGGCGGCAGCTGCAGGGACACAGCCCTTGGCAGGCACAGAACTATCCACCAATCAGGGGTGGGGGGGCTGGGAGGCGAGAGGAGGAGAGGAGAGCAACGCGGAAGGAACCAGGGGAGGGGTAGGACAATCCATGGCACAGAGTCCCAGTAACTTAATTGAAGCAAAACCGCAGGTGGAGCGGAGCGCGGGAACAGGGCACAAAGCATCTACCTCACGCAGCAGACAGATGGAATGGCGGTAGCTGCAGGGACACGGGCCTAGGCAGGCACATTTCAAAATGTGGCTGCAATATGCCCCCAGGGTGCCAAGTGCCCCAGAGGCACTAGTGAGAGAACACTTGGTACTGTCCCTCTGCCATCTGCAGGGATGAATGCTATATCACCTTTCTCTCAGCTGACCACCAAGACTGACCACTGCTTACTTTTAAGAAGCCCCAAGAGGAAACACTTGAAAGAAAAACATATATCGTTGTGTCCTATCCCCCTGACTCATCAGGTTATATAATTAAGGTATTCCCAGAAAGATAACCACAAATTTACTTTTTATATTCCTTTAATCCCTGATTCACATATACACCCAACCTCCCTTGCCTCTACTTGGGTTTTCTGCCTCAGAGATAGCTATGAACATCTGGGTCAGACCGTGATCCAGCTTTGAAAATGTAAGTATAAGAGCTGGAGTGCTGTGCTGTTAGGGAAGTGTTAGGGAGAATTCTCACACAAGTGATAAATTCCCTCTACCTTAGAGCCCCCCAGCTCTTTTGCTATATTTTGGGGCTTTGAACTTTTCATTTTCAATGTGTTTTACTTTTGTGTTCTTTGGTTATGGAGTTTTAAAACAACTCCATAGGCACCATCTTTTTTTTGTGTGTCACACAGCACCTACAGTGCAGTTACACAGGGATGTCTTTCAGACTTCCCAAGGTTTAAATACCTTCTCTGTGACTGACTACTGTCTCCCAGAGCATGTAAAGTTAAATTGATTTTATTAGTCTCTTTAAATTTACTGACCCAGAACACACTATCTTCCTATAGAGTGCTGGAGGGGTTGCCTAGCTTCCCCTGAGTCAACACCCTCATGTAACAGTCAAATGTTACCCTTTCCTACTTTAAATGGCTGATGGCAGTGGTTTAGATCAAACTACCGTGATTTTTCCCGACCGATAACAAAGGTAGCAAAAAATCGGGTCAGCCATGTTTTTCAATATGGCGCCCCAGACCTATCTGTAAAAACAGACTCTGGTCATCTTTTTTCGCCATTTCTTTTAGGAAAGCTCCTTCTTGTGTTTGTCTCTGCGCGCCAAATCAAGTTTGGTCCCTTTGTTCGTTGGCCTTTGGCAGGCTTCAGTGCTGAAGCCCTCCTCTGGCGCCTGAGTATTTGAGGTGGACAGGATGTGAGTGAGGTGCCCGAAACTCCCTGTGCTTACTCTCCTAGGAGACATGAATGCACTCTGGCGTGATTGGCTGGCTGGCTGTCTGGCAAGGACAGCCACCCTGCTGTGGGAGTGACAGTCAGGCTGGAATGAATGGGCGAAAACGGTTTAAAAGCAGGTCTCTGGGACTTGGAAAGCAGAGTTGACCACTGGAACGAAAGAACCGAAGACGAGCTGAAGGAAGAGGACTGCTGCAACTCCTGGATGACCGGTGAAGCCCTGCTGCAAGTCTGAATTGCCTGAAACTCCATCGACAGAGCCCTTCAAGGTTAACTTCTTCCTTTGAGTTTGGTGGGAACAACCAACTCGCAAGCCACCTGAACACCGTCCCCATCTGGTTGAATTTTCATCAGAGTGCTGTTGAAAACCAAATAGCTAGAGGGTAGGTAACCAGCCTGTGGATTTTAAGGCACTCACACCTTAAACCGACGTCTTCCTAAGCTTTTGGCCTCATCCCTGGGCAGTGCAGGAACCTCCCGACATCCTCCGTCTTGTCCCCATGACTGAAGCTCAGGAACAGCGAGATCTACTCGAGTTGCCAGGAACAACTGTCTCAGCTACAGCTCTTCTTCATTAACAAGGTACTGTGCAAATGCGGTCCGGAAATCTTTTCGGCCATCGCGAAGGTTCGTGGAACTTTCCTTAACTTCGAAGTCTTGTCCTTCCCTAAACATTCATCAAACTTTTCACCTAGCCAAATTCTTCTAAACTCTGTGCCAAAGACTTAACCGTTTACTACCAGAACTCTGCGACCCTATACCAAGACTCTGAACCATTGACTTTGGCCCAGGCCTATGAACTGAATTGCTGGTTGTAGTTTACTGAAACCCTTTGTCCTGCCTATTCAAGTATTTGTGCTATTGATTCTTATACCCTTGTCTTTTTACCCCTTTATTAAGTATCTGAAGTGCCATTTTGCTTCCACTTCAGGAGAGCTAAACTTGTTCATTTACTTGGCGGTTGTGTATTTGTGGTTTATTAGTGTGTGATATTGAGCTGCTTATGCTAGTGTAATGTTTTCAAACTGACTGAGTAAATAAATGTATATTCTTTTACCAAGAAACCTTGAGTAAGGGTTTGTTTGAATCATTGTATTAGTTGGTCATTTGTGTAACTTGTTCTACTGCTCACTTAAACTCTTGAGATAAGCCTGGCTGCTCGGCCATCGTTACCACTTTATTGTGTTACAGGCTTGTACCAAAGGTGAAATTGTGCTTACACTTGTAGTCTTAATTGCCTGTAGTGTTCACAAAGGGTACTACATATGATTCTGCCTAACATGAAGTTCCTAGCTCATCACACACCCCACACGTTGGGCCATACTCTTGTGAACCCCTTAGGGGTTAGAAAGTGGGGCTATGTGAAAAAACACACCATATCTGGTACAAGCCCCGCTGTTGTGGGAGGTCCAGAGATGCATGTAATAATCATGTGCTCTGCAGCTTTTTTCCTGCAGAGCAGTATACAGTGGTTGACAGACCACTCTCATCCAAGGTAGTTGCGGTAAAACTGCACACTGCATGACGATCAGTTTCCTTTTTTCAGGAAAACACATCATTTTTTAAAAACTTTTTCAAAGTGGTATCGAACCCCAATTGTCCCCATATGTCCGAAACCGCACCCCAACATTAATTTCCTCGCCCCAATTCACACATACGCACAGGTGTGGTTAACTCCTGAGTCAGTGTTGCAGGTTAGAAGGAAGAAATAAGCTGAATGCCCCTTAAAAACAAGCCCAAAACAAGCTGACTCCCAATAAAAATAATCTGAAAAAACAAACACACCTCTAAAACACTGTGGATAGGTCTCAAAAGTAAGAAAAATAACAATAATGCAAATATACATAGAGAGAACACAAACATAATATCTTAGAACAAAAAGCATTTATTAAAAATTGCATTTTATATTTCTAACAATTAGTTTCTATTTTTATTTCTTGTGCGTGTGACTTGTAAAAGCACATCATTGGCTTTTTGGATCCTTGGCTTCTCTGGTCCATCGTCCAACTGGCCCTCAATCCGTCGCTCTCCTCCGGTCCTTGGCTCCCTTGCATACCTGCCAGGTAGCCCCATGTCCTTTGTGATGCTGAGCCAGCCCAGGCATTTCCTGTTAAATGGTAGGACTGGTATTTCTGTTCTTTCCATTATATGTATGGGCCTACAAGCACCACCATGCAAAGTGAAAATCCAGGACTGGCTCATGGCGTCACACATGAAATGGGCCCCGGGCCCCTCTGGTCCTTGACTCCCTAGTGAGTCACTCTCCTCTGGTCAGTCACCCTTCTGATCTCGGGCAACCTGGTTGATCGCTCTCCTCTGGTCCTTGGTTCATATGGTCCATCACCCCTCTGGTCAATGGCTCCCTAATGAGTTGCTCCTCTAGTCCATCACTCCCCACATTTTGATGTAATCATAAAATACCCAAGTTGTTACCGAGGATAATTTCTAGCAAAGTAGAAAAAGAATAGCCTTGCAGAATGTTTACAAAGCGTCCACTTGTACTCCCCAAGTGAACTAGCCAGGTGCTATGGCAGTACTGGCGAAAATGACTCAGTCATCTGGTTAACCCTAGAGTTTGCCCGTCAATGTACTGAGAAAGAAGGACAATTAAAACTACAGGAAAAATAACATCAAATGAACAAAAACACACACAAGAAGACAGAATCATACCCAACCAGTAGAATAAGAATTGTCAAATGCAATAGTCCTGTTTTTATAATATGTTGTGTGTACAGTTGTTTACCTGGACAGCCTAGTATGACAGATATTGCCTTTTTGTACCATGTACTGGCATCTTACACCAGCATACTGTCAAATATCCAGCCATAGCCATTCCACAACAAGGTACAGATATTATATGGCTCTTGTATGGTTGGATATTTCCATCAAATGTCCAAGTGCAGCCCATGGTTGCAGAAGTAAGCACAGGTTCTACTGCCATATGCCATGTTACAGCATCACAAGCTCAGGCTTTGCCATCATGTGTTTGGTACTGGTTCACATGCTAGTGAAATCTTTATATCCATAGTTGCTGTCATAATTTAGCTACGTCCCTTATATGCCTATGTAAAGCTGTCCCCTCCAGCCCCCCGCTTAGTCTCCTCAGCTTAAAAGGGAACTGTCCTTTTTTTTCCTTCTTTTATTGTTTAATCAATTTAAGATTTTTACAATACTGTTTTCCATTTACACTTTACTGTTTAATTTGTGTCACTCGTATCGGTTCAGTTTGTCGTTTTGCTTGATGTTACGAGATCCTTTCTTTCAACTCACTGGCTTCCATTCAGAAGGTTGTTCATAATATATTCCAACATTTTTGCTGTGGCAATTTTCCAACTTGTTCTGTCTCCCCCTATAAGTCTGCACCATCACATTTCTTCCTCTTGTAGAATCTCTATGCCTGCCACGTGAGAAAGATAGCGATGCCGTATTGCTGTCCTTTTTAGTTTAGGTTATTATAAGCCAAACCTATTGCATTGGAGTACAGATAGGAAGAAATGGCATACAAGGGTCACATAGCTTGAAGGTGTTGTTTGGTTAATAGGCCACCTATTGACCTCCCATTGCCATGTGAATCCCTATGGCCATTCCCAGCCAGTTCCTGCCCAAAACCCCTTCTCATAGGAACTCTTTGAGATTCATTTCATCAAGCCTTAGTATCAAACATTGCACTAGAAGTGCGTGCCAGTGTTTTTTTCAATGCAGTCTTCTGTGAGTTAATGACTTAATTTGAGCTGTAACCGTTACTGGTGTAGTACACATGTCTTAACCAGGTCTGCCTTCAGCCAATCGATTTATATAGCACTGTGCATGTCCTTCAGTGAAGTCCTTTTAAAGCATTGGCAAAGACAGCAGTTTCTGGCTTGTGTATGTGTATTAAGCATTTGCTAGACTAATAGATGGCCAGAATCAGATATAAGCTTGTCCAGTAGTACTTTTTCTGCAATTTCCTCAGTTCCCTTTCCTTTTCTTCCTTTAAAGGAAGGCTGCCATGCCTAGTGATTTTTAGCCTGGCATTGTCAAGACATGATCAAATAGAAACTGTATACATGATTTTCAAAACATTCACTGCAAAAGGTGTTGTCGCCATTTCACAAAAAAAAACCTCCACTGTGTCCAGAAAATGCAGCAGTTGACCCAATGTGCTGTGTGCAAAAGAATATGCATGCATTATTTTTTAAATGTATATTATATTTATATAGCTCTTCTATATACTTAGCAGCAGGTGTCGGCGCTGTAGCGGTGAAGTGAAGAAGAAGAATAGTAACCCACAGGAAAGTTAACTCCTAGACAATGACTGAAATAGGAGTAAACTTCCCCATGGCTAAATTGTTGTGCTTCCTCACTTCAACTGTGGTGCTGACCCCTTCTGGCAAATTTCATTAGAAATTATATACTTAGCAGCAAGGACCGGCGCAGCAGCGGTGTGATAACTTCCCTTTGGCTTGTTGTTGACTTTTTTACTTAACTTCACCGGCACTGCAGCACTGACCCCTGCTGCTAAGGTAGGTAACTCCTATTTCAATCATGTTCTAAATTAGAACATGATTGAAATATGAGTTAACTTCCTTTGTGGCTTATTGCTGATTCTTCGCTTCATTGCTGCGGCCAATGGATCTTAGCAGCGGTTGTGGAGCCGAGGTAGAGGGGAATATGAATAAAATGGGCGATTTAACATTGGAAAAGAAAAGGGAATGGTTAAGTATGGTGTAAGGAACGCATGATATCAAACAGTAAGGCAGACACAAGTGATCACAGTTCAAGGTTGTTTATTTAACTTAAATGGGTTTCAAAAATGCCTATCTAACCCTAAATATAAAGATGGGAGCAAGCTACGACCAACAAATAATAATAACACAGTCGTAGTGGTGTCTTGTCAATATAAAAGGACCTATACAGTAAACCTATTGCCAATTCTTACTTCTAAATACAAATAGTGTGGGAAACAATGTTAGGCAAAAGAAAAGTGTTCAAGAAATGATATGTCGGGATACTCAAGCCGTTGGCTTCCCTTCCCCAAGTTTTCAGTATGGGACAAGGCTATACTCTCGAGCTTAGCACAGTCTCGGGCTTCTCTAGCACTAGGGTGCAGTTCAAAACTTCAACAACATGGCCTTCTGTGCCAAAGTCTCTTTGCCATTCAAAGACTCTTTTCCAGGTGGCCTGATGCAATACAACAAACAACAAAGTTCCTTCCCAGTGACGACAGCAATAAAAACATTTTGAACGTTTCTACATCTGAACTTCAGTGGCATACTGCGGTGAACTGTAAAGGACCTACAAAGGTTGGTAAAACTGGAGAACTGTCTCTGAGGTGGGGTCTCAGAGCTCTAAAGCAGCCCAGTACACTGCCATGCATTAGATTGCTGATGGCCTTGGGCAGGAAGAGATGGGGTGCATGTAGTCTCTGAGGATTTTTCAAGGCTAAGCAGGGTCCTGTCTGTGGAAAGTGGAAAGGTGCAAAGCTCTGAGTCGTGCTCCTGCAGAACCTGCAAAAATGATAAGCGAAGCCCAAACTCGCTTATAATAAGGGGACCTGTAGTGAAAGAAGATAATCAGCCATTCCCAGTGACAGAGCTGTTGGAGGTTGGGGTCTATCCACGTGGCCATGCTGTATTTTCTTTTCATGCTGTATTTATGGCTATAAGCATCTGTGGGTGGACGGGGCTACCCTGTTGCCCTATAGGCCAGTCCGAGCCTGGTCCCTGCCTGCAGCAGAAAGTGGTTTACCATTTAACATTGTCCGGAAGGTGAATTATAGAACCACTGGATTCCGGTCATGGTGGAATGTGCTCCTCGGCCAGCTGTAGTTTGGGAGGGAAAGTGGGGTAGAGCAGGCGGGCCGAGGGCCTTGGATGCCATGTGCTGCAAGGCACACTTGTTCGCACAGTGTAATAAAGAGGCACAAAGTATGGGAGAAGAGAAGAGCTTTATTTGAGGCCCCCAGGTAGCTGCAGTGGAAGCATCAACTGGCGAGGCACTCTCAAATGGAATCTACATGCACAAGGTTCTAAGGAGACCTGTGCATGTATTACCATAACATCTCCCCCACGTGAGGCAAAAGAAAAAGGAAAAACAGGTGGGGGAAAAGCGGGAAAGTGAAAGGGAAAAAAAAAAGGTGTCAAGTGGGAGAGGCAGAGGGAAGATGGGTAAACTGGGGTACATTAGTAATAAATATAGTCATTGTTGAAGTTTTGGATGATTTTGCGGTTCCTTCTGGACATTCTTCCAGTGGGGACTCCTTAATGCATGGAGTGAGGTCTGTCATTGTCCACATGTTCACAGAGGGATTCTCTTGGGGAATGTGAGGTGTGTTGTGATGGTTTGTCAGGACTGTTGTCCTTAGATATGCTGGTCTCTTGGATGTCTTTTGTTACTTTTATGAGATAATCTCCAGACCATCTCTTTCCATCATCGAGGATGACAGACTTCCCATGACAACTCACAACTCTCTGTGGAGGTCTGAAGATGGATTCACCCTTGAGAGTTTTCTTCGGTTCTTTGACACGTACCCAGTCTCCTTCACGAACCATCATCTCTTTTACTCCATGTCTGGAGTCGTATTGTCTTTTGTATTTTGCTTGTTTTTCTCTTACTGTCTTTTGAAGTAGATCCATGTTCACCCTTGCTTCTCCCGTGTATAAGAACATCCACGCCGGTCTAAATCGGTTAGTTGCAACCCTACCTCACATGAGGGTGAAGGGCTCTATGTTCGTGGTGGTGTGTGGGGTAGTTCTATACGCATGCAAAGCTTCTTTGAGAGTTTCTCTCCACGGGAGGTTGTTGGCCGTGGCCAGTTGGACTACGCTCTTCACGAGCCTGTTCATGCGTTCCACAAGTCCGTTGGAAATTGGATGGTACAAAGATGTTGTTATGTGGCTGATGGACCTTTTCTTGAGGAAATCAGCAAATTCCATAGATATGAACTGAGACCCGTTGTCCGAAACAAATTCCTTGGGGTCTCCCTCCCTGCTGAAGATCTCTGTCAGGAAATCTATGACTTTCTTTGAGGTCACATTGTCCTCAGCTATTCCCCATTCTGTCCATTTAGAGGTGTAATCGACAAGTACTATGATATATACTTTGACTGTTTTGAGGTTCTCGAATGGACCCATGATGTCGATTGCCAGTTTAGACCACACATGTTTGGGAGGTTCAATAGGCTGTAAGGGGGTCTTTCTTAAGATCTTGGACTTGTCACTCATGGCACACGTGGAGCAATTTTTGACCAGTTCTTCTGCTTCTTTCCACATTCCTGGCCACCAATAGTTGTTTCTCAACTTGTTTTTCGTCAAGCTTCTTCCTAGGTGACCTTCGTGTGCCAGTTGGAGTACTTTTTTTCTGAGTTGGGTGGGTGGGATTACTCGATCGCCTCTGAAGATATGCTCATCGTCCATGGATAATTATTCCTTGAAGGGAATGAAGGTTGTTAAAGCCTCTCCCGTTTCCACCCAGTCATTAGCTATCGCTTCCCTGATTTCTCGCTGTTCCGGATCAGTATTGGCATTAATTTTCCATTCATCTCTCGAGATGGCAGGGTTTACGACAGCTATGATGTCCTCATCTGGAGATGCAATCTCAGTGTCGATGTTGGTCGATAATCTGGAAAGACAATCTGCTACTTGGTTTTGTGGACCAGGAGTATAGCATAGTTGGAGGTTGTATTGCATGATGTCGAGGAACCAACGTCTTATTCTCGGTGATATAAGGTGAGGAGTTTTGGACTGAAGGACATTTACTAGAGGTTTATGGTCTGTTTTCAGTATGACGGGTAAGCCCCAAATTAGGTTCCTGAAATGCTGAAGAATCCACCTCAGACCTAGAGCTTCTCTCTCAATGGTGGAATAGTTTAGTTCGGCTCCCCTCAGTACTCTCGATGCGAATGCGATCGTCACGATGTCCTTATCTTGTTGCTGTTCTAGGACACCACCCAGTCCGGTTTTACTTGCATCTACGGATATGATGGTTTTAGCTTTACAATCGAACATTCCTAAGGCTGGGGCTTGGTTAATTTGAAATTTGATTTCTTCGAATTCGTTCTTGCATTCAGTGGACCATATGAATTTGGTTGCCTTCTTCAAGATGTTTCTCATGTTTTTGGTCTTATCAGCATAGTTGCTTATAAACTTGGAGTAGTATTCTGTCATCCCGAGGAAACTCCTTAATTGGTCTTTATTTTGAGGCTCGGCGATATTCATTATGGTGTCCATGAGTTTCCTCTTGGGGCTGATGCCATTGGCGTCAATGGAATGGCCCAGGTATGAAACTCGGTCGCACTTTATGTTGCATTTCTCTAATTTGAGTGTGAGCCCACTTTTTTGTATGACCTGTAGGACACCCACAAGTTTTGCGTTGTGCTCTTCTTCTGTACTGGCTGATATGAGGATATCATCTTGGAAGCAGTGTATGCCATCAAGTCCTCCAAATAGATGTGACATGAGTCTCTGAAAGACTGCTGCGGCTGAAGCGAGTCCGAATGGCATTCTGTTAAACATGAATGCACCGAGAGGTGTGACAAAAGATGTTAGGTTCTTTGAGCTCTCTTCCAAAGCAATCTGGTGATAGGCTGAGGAGAGGTCCAGAGTTGTAAAGTATTTTGCAGGTTTCATGGTCGATAGGAGTTCAGATATATTGGGAAGTGGGTGTCTGTCAACCCATATGTTTTCGTTTAGGTCTCTCAAGTCGACGCATATTCTTATGGAATCGTCCAGTTTTTTTACTAAGACAATTGGGGCAAGCCATTCTGAACTTTCGATGGGCTGTATGATATTTTCATCGCAGAGGCGCTTAAGTTCTTTCTTCAATGCCTCTTTTGTTCAAAAAGGGAATATTGCGGACTCGGTGGGCCACTGGGACAGCACCTCTTTTGAGGATTATTCTGTGTTGGAAACCTTTTAGGAGTCCAATCTTGTCGCAGAACACCTTGGGGAATTGTTTTGCTAGATTAGATTTGATGTCCATATCATTATTGAGCACACTCAGCACGGGGATTTCTTCTCCAGGGTGTATTCTTACTCGAAGAGCGGCTTGTTCTTCCCATCCCACAACGGAGGAGCCATCTTTGGCTACAAAGAGTTTGCAATATGTTTCTCTGTCATGGAACTTGAGGTTCACCCACACATATCCCATTATCTCGATGGGCGTTTTTCCATAACCGGTAGCTCTTACACAAGTGCTTCGCAGGTCATGTATCTTGCCAGAGAGTACACTCAAAAAGGTCTTGAGATCCACGATGGTGTAGGGGGAGCCAGTGTCTACCATTACAGGTAATGATATGCGTTGATTTGCATTTTGACCCAGGGACCGTTGCTCTGTTGTTGGGATGTTACAGTGAGTATTTGTAGCTTTTGTTGCATTGGACTGATAGATAACATGTCATTGTGCTCTTGGTTGCTTTCGATTACTCTCACAGAGGACGGTCTGATGAAAGGTCGCCTGGTGAGATTGCCATATCTGGTTGTCTTTCCCCGTGTGTTCTTGCAGACTTTGGCAAAGTGTCCAATCTGGCTGCACTTATAACACTCCACAGCGATGGCGGGGCATTCTTTGTCAGGATTTGCATGCTTGTACCATCCGCACCTCTGGCAGCGCGTTGGATTCTGGGAGTTGTATGGCCTCGCTCTGCTTGAGCCAAATTTCGAACCCCTTGATGGCGGAGCCTTTCTTACTGCTGCTACTAGAGGCTCGTAAGGCTCGGACTCAGGGCTGACACATTTGATTTCCACACTGGTCGTGTGGTCACGTCTTTCCCTCATGCATCGAACTCCCAATTCCATGCTCCTTGCTATCTCCGTGGCTTGGTCCAGGGTGGGATTTTTGGTTTGCCACAATTTTTGTTGGATGCGTGGATCAGCCACATTCAGCACCAATTGGTCTCTCAAATACTCATCACAGACACCTGTGAAACTGCAGGTTGACATAAGCGCCCTGAGGGAAGCTATGTATGAATCAATAGACTCGCCTTTGAGCTGCTTTCTGGAAAATAACCTGTATCTTTACAGTACTACGTTGGTCTTGTTGCCAAAATGACTGGTGAGTTTGGCCAATGCTATGTCAAACTTGCGGTTGCCATCTCCTCCTATGTTGCCGGGTTCGGGAAGGGTCCTGAAAAGTCTCAGTGCTTCTGCCCCTATACAGTTCAAGAGGGTCGCCTCCTTGAGGTCATCATTGAATTTGCTGCCCCCAATGGCTCTGAGGTAGACGTGGAATCCATCGATCCATTGTTCCCATGGGCAGGTTGGGCTCCCAGGGCATGGAGAGAAACTTGGTGGGAGGCGGAACGCCCTGCATGGTGGTGTGCCTGATTCTAGGTTGTAAGTGGTGAGGAATGGCGTTGAGTGGCACCAGTTGCTGTAGTGTAGGCAGAGGTTTTCTGTACTGTTGGCAGTTAGCAAGGAGGCGCTGAGATACAGTCTTTATAGAATTGCTTGCATGGCAGGGTGGGACCCGATTCAGAGAATGCCCAGGTGTATCTGTACTGCAGAGTCTTTAGGCTTCAGTGTATGGATGGTCCTTAGTACAGATTGTGACCTCACAATGGGCTGGGAGCACAGGTTGGCTGGTTCAGGGAAGACCTGATGGAATGTTCAGTTGTGATGTCACAATGGACCAAGATAGCGAGTGATTAGTCCCGGAAAGTCAGAGTAGCCATTGAGAGAATGAAGACTGCTAATGCTGTGTGTGTGTTGCTGGGCAACAGCTAGCAGCTTTTGAAAATGATGCAGGGTTCTGCTCAGGGCAGCAGTGAGGGTTTTACACAAATAAAATGCCAATAAAAGGAAAGCGTAGGTTTCATTTTATCCGTTTTACACATAAAATGCCAAATGAAAGGAAAGTGTAAGTTTCACTTCGTCCTCCCCCCTCCTCTGACCTGATAGATGGACAGCTCCTGCTGTCTGAAGCACTTTTGGAGTAGGGCAGGAGTGCAATGTGCGCCGCTCTAAACTCCCAGCGGGGAGGAGCGGCACCCTTTACAGTGGAGAACTGAAAGGTGATGTCGAGGCCTCTCTTGGCTGTTCCTCTTGGCTGTCCACAGCTGACAGGCAGGCCGCTGCAGGCGCTGGCAGCAGAAGTCGGCGGCAGCGAAAAAAGGGGGGGGCTGCGCCCAATCAGGTGACCTAATACGCTCCCGGGGGCCTCGGGGTACAGTGCCTCATCGCCATATGTAATAAAGAGGCACAAAGTATGGGAGAAGAGAAGAGCTTTATTTGAGGCCCCCAGGTAGCTGCAGTGGAAGCATCAACTGGCGAGGCACTCTCAAATGGAATCTACATGCACAAGGTTCTAAGGAGACCTGTGCATGTATTACCATAACACACAGCAGGATTTCTTTTTCCCATGTGATCTTCCGTCTGACTGCTTGCAAGCTACTTTCATTGTCACATTAACATCTAGGGCTGCGCATTAAAGGGAGTTTTCTTTGGATCACAACCACTTTTTGGGAAATAAGTTAGTCGAGGGCAAGGTTTAACCCTTAGGCGAGAAGCCGGTAAATGAAATCCTGTTAAAAAGGCACACATGACTGACAGGATATGATATATGTAGCACTGTTCTTAAACTTGCTGCATGTGGCTGGTAAAGAGCACAGGATATGTGTGTGCTCTGTTACATGTGTAGACTGCATTTTAAAATGATGGAAACTGGATTCTCATGGGGGTGAGAACGTCAAGTAAGCTATGCAGTCCACAAATTTGAGTCCTTCGAACAGTAGTCTTGTACAGGGGTGCTACGAAACCTACATTTCAGGGTGTGCTAGGTGGTGATGGGAGGGGCCACTTCAGAAAATAGGCGGGGCAAACTTGGAGGCTCCGTCCCCACTGTGCTAACACCCCCACTCCCCATGGTCTGGTGTTTGGACCAGCTATGAAATAGTATATTTTAAAGTACAATATGCGGAGAGGTGATGGAAGTTTTTCTTGAAAGTATCAGCTTTAAAGCTTAACTGCATTTGTTCAAGTACATTTTTCTGAACAAACACAGTAAACCTTTACCAGCGCCAGTTTTGGGAAAGGCTTCCCTCACCTTGCTGCCTAACAAAATGCAAGTGCGCACATCCAGGGGTGCACCTAGGCTAAATTTAAGGCTGGGGCTAACTAACCCTTCAAATGTTGGCGAGAGGCGCTCACTTCAGAGATGGTGGAGGAGTGACAAACATACTTGTGTAGGGGCATCGGACTTCATTACTCATTGTAATGAGAATATTCTAGTGCAGCTTCAATGTTACAATCAGTTAACTCCTTTAAGCCTGAAAACACCCACTTTTTGCAGATCATGATGGTCCTAGAAAGTGTGAAAATGGCAGATGGTGTGCAATGAAAGACTCAATATCTTAGCATAACAGGACATAGCCGAATGTGTGGCAGTACACTGGACAGCCCAAGCAACTTCAGTGGCTGGGAGCAACAGGGGAGAAAATGTAATGTTGGTTCTACCACAGTTAGTGCACTAACTGGATGGTGACACTATGGGCCTCATTACGACTCTGGCGGTAGCCGTGCTGGTGAAACCGGCAGGAGACGTTTTTTTACTGGCACCCGTCTTCGGGGATTTACCAGGGCATTCCAGCCCCGGCAGACCCGGTAAATCCCTGAAGCCAGGTACCAGCAAAAAAGTGCTCCTCATTCCCATTTGAGTCCCATAGGGCTCAAATGGGAATGGGGAGCACGGTAGCACCGGCACCGTTAACAACGGTGCTGGTGCTACCGTCAAGTTCTGCTTGTGGATGCCTGTCCGACCTGGCGGGTAGATAGGCACCCGCAAGCGGAACTCGTAGTATGGCGGTACAGTACCAACGTGGCTGGTAGCTTACCGGCACTGTTGTCACCGTACCACCATGCTTGTAATGAGGCCCTATGTCTGCCTGTCAAATCAAGTTACGAGACTGGCGGAGGGCCAGTGCAGCACTATCTGCAATTCTATGTGAGTGTATTGGAGCCACTAGCAGAGGAGCACCATGGTACACTAATTTGGCCCTACACTTATAAGAACTGTCCTATTGTAAGGGTGTAAACGTAATCACTTATAAGCACTCCAATTTTTGCAGTTGAAGTCAGCATGAGATTACATTATTTGCCTGGGATCACACACTTTTCATAATAAAGCATCATAACAACATGTAACTACTTATAGCAGCAGCATGTACCTTTACTTTCCACATTCTTAATGGAAAAATAAGACGCAAAAGGCAAAATATCAATGTACCAACTTTATTTTCAGCACTTTAAAGCACATAAAAAAGAGGTGTAAAAAACTAATTTAGGTTCGGAGGTTTGTCACAAATATGCAACGTGTTGTTATGTATGGTTTTAGAACATTCAACTAAGGATATCAAAACACATTTTCAATGGGTGCTTTATTGTGTTGCTCGCTTTAACTGTCACAGATTTACAGCGTGACTGGAAAAAAGGCTATAATGCTGCTGAAGACAAAGGAAACGTGTTGTTGAGTTCATGGTAGCCTGTGTGTCGCACGGGGACTGTGACTCGGGAAGGGGAACGTGTGGTACTTAACGAGCCAAGCAGATAGTAGATTTGGCTCGAAGAAACACAATGCGCCCAGAAGCATGTTCTTTAGAACTGTTAAGGAGTTCAGGGGCACAGAAATCCCAAGTCCGCATTGTGCTTCAGGCCTCCGCCATGATAGTCGGCATCCCCACAGATGACAGGAATCCTCAGGGGCGGAGCTACAAAGATTATCACTGGCCAATCCCAGGAACAGAGCTGTTGGAGGGCGGGCTATCACTCTGTATTTCTTTACTCTCAATTTTACGCTGAGCGAGCGTGGCTACGAAGATTGCCGAACACTGCCGCCCTCATTCTGCCATGGGGATGCAGGCTACCATACATTTAGCGTGTCTCCGAAGATTGCCGAACGCGGCTTCCCTCATGCTGCCATGGGGATGCAGGATACCCTACAACACCGGCCTTGGGGTCTTTTCGGCTTTATTTAGGCCTGTCCGGAGTGAATCCACTCAGTCTCCCACCCCTAAGGTGAGGCGGGTTATAGGTCAGCCTGACGTAACACTTGTCTTGTGCACGTCTGCCAGAGCGGGGTTGTGTTCTTCTCTGAGGCACGCAGTCAAGAGGTAGGAGGGGAAAATTCCCTATAAAAGGGAGAGACTACCCTGTGTTTTTTTCCTTTCTCCATGTCTATTGCACTGTTGATTGAGGGGGGACCATTTTCTATTTCATGTAACGTTTATATGAAGTGGGCTGGGAGAAAAAATAAAAATCCTCTCAGGGCCTGGGTTTGTTCAGACATCGCGGGGTTTGGTGTCTGAATGGGCAGACCCTTGTGTGGTTTTCGTCACCCTCTTCTTTGATATAAGGTGAGGTGAGCGTGATGGCGTTCAGCTGTTGGTTGTGATCAGTGTATTGGCTTGTAACGATGGTGGGGTTTGGAAGCTGGGTTTGACTTTATGAGGAAATCTGTTGTAGAAGCACACCACATACTGTGTGTAACCCATGCTCTGGGGGGGTGGCGGAGGGGGCATGTTTAAGAGTTCTCACACTAGTCATTCTGGTTTATCTTTTCTGTTGGTGGTTTGGCGAACAATAATTACAGTGGCCTATCAGTACAGGTAGGCACGAGGCAACTTTCAAGCTAGCCTTTTGGGCATTTCACATTTTCTATTCCAGAAAAGCTGTCAAGTAGCCGGCTTCAAAAAACAAAAGTGTTTTGCCTGAAAGAACAAAAAGGACATTTGAAATGGTTTACTCTGACAACTTTGCGCTTAGGGGGAAGTTCTCCTATTTGGGAGCTTCTTGTCTTTGATCTAGCTGTCTCATTTGGTGCTCTTGTGCTGCGACCTACGGAAAGAGAGGTGGATCAGTGTTGGAAGTGCAAGTTGTGTAAGCCCTTTGTGTTTTGTAAGTGTAATAACACATGTTGTGGTAGTCTGCAGCAAGATATGGCGGTATTTTCCATTCCTCTGTTTGCTTCACAGGAAGCCTAATATCTGTATATATTTATAATACAAAAAAAACTTTGTTAAAGGGACGTTATGGTTAAGTTGCCATATTAAAAACCTATGCCATTCTGTACAAAAACTTTGTAAAAAGGATGTTATGATTACAAGTAAAATCTAAAAACCCCTGAAATTCGCAGTTATGGTAGGCTAATCACCCATTTTTCCCATCAGCACTCTCCACTGCTACCACTACCACCCCAAACATAAAAGATGCCACCACACATGTCATTGATGCCATCACTGACGCCATCACATCTTTAGCCCCTTTCTTTTATGTCAGCTAAGCAACCATAACTCGCGCCACCACCGTGCACTGCTAAGACTAACACCCAGGGTATCAAAGATGACATGACAAATGTCATTGATGACATCACTGATGACATCAAATGTCTGGCTTACTTATATCACTGATGACATCAAATGTCTGGCTTACTTATATTGTGTCATTGAAAAATCTAGGCCACGTGGTTTTCTTCAATAACAATCACAATATAAAAATTGAAAAAGTGCTGTACTCATATGTTCTTAAAGTACATGTCTTAGGGTTTGCTCTCAGATCATGATAGACATGCAGGGGGCAATAGGAGGCATCCAACACAGACTGAATTTCAGGGGTTTTTAGATTTTACTTGTAATCATAACGTCCTTTTTACAAAGTTTTTGTACAGAATGGCATAGGTTTTTAATAGGGCAACTTAACCATAACGTCCCTTTAACAAAGGTTTTTTTTGTAGTGAATTTTGGACGTTTTAGTAGGGCAATGTAACCATAATGTCCCTTTTTGAATGATTTGCATAGGTTGGCAGTATTGTAAGTGATTCATAACATAAGTTGACCAACATTTTTATTGAGTATTTAGGATTCCAATAGTAACACATAAGTATACTGTAAAGCAACATTTGGCTTGACTTCCCACCTTTCTACAAATTGCACAGTAGCATATGTTGTTGCACAGCATGGCCACATGGTGCAGAACTCATACACACTTCACAATAATATGGGTGAGTCGTTGATAGTGCAGAAGGACATTGTATATTGTTGTGCGAACTTGTAACTGAAACAGTTCCCGTTCACAACTCAACACGGCAAGTTTGCACCACAATAGAAGCAAGAGTGCATACCGAGGTCTTTGAATCAGTAAACCCCATTGCACCCTAAATAAATGGGGGCTGAATGCCATTACCAATACAGATTTTACGGCACTAACCCATTGCACCAAAAAAGAGGATTTTTTTATCTACAAACGGAACGCCTCCGGCGTTCCTGTTTGAAGAAAACAAATCATTTTCCAAGATGGCTACCATGGAAAGGGAAGGCGGCCGTTGCATAGAAAGTCTTTTTCCACTTTCCATTACAGCTGCCAGAAAGTAAAAAAGGAAAACGCGTGACTATAGTGGGCGAAGAAGATTTGTATTTGTTCTAAAATGTGTGGTTATCAGCAACACCTTTAACAGAAAGCCAGTGCCTGGTGGACATGGCGACTGCAATGCAATGTTTTGTCCCAACCAGTAAATGGCAGTATTTACCTCCCCGACATTGTGGTCAGTAAGCATACCTACAGCGTACCCTTCAGAGACGAAAGGCGTACCGTTGATTTTTTATGTACATGACGACACTTGTGAAGTATGAAAACACTACCACATGTAAAACACAAAGGTGTTGTACGTGCGCAATGACCTTTCCATAAATGTGTGCAAAATACAGGGAATATGTTTGGCAAAAATGTGGGTACAGAAGGCAAAGAAGTAGCCTTCTAATGTGTGGACAAAATCACAACAAACCCTGTGAAGTGAAGTGCACTAATGGCAGAAATATTGCAAGCAACACCATTACCACTGACCTGTGCGCACATTTTTGTGTAAGTGCCACAAGGTGAAATGGGTGAAGAAATGTGGTAATTGGGGCATCTGGGTAACAGAAAGTACCCTAACGGCACGAAAGGATAATAGATGGTCCTGAGCCTTACGTTGCCAAAGCAAGTGGTATGCAATAGCGTTCTGGATAACGTACCTTGGCAGCGTAAACAAATGATTCCATAAAGACTTACATCACCTATTAAAGAACATACTACAACCTGCAACGTAGCATGGCACATTGTGAAGGGAAACATGAAATGGGTAAAAAACACACTAACATGTAAAAAGTAGTAAGGTACTTTTATTTGACAATGCACAGCGCTAAATCATCGCCCTTTTCTCAGTTGCAAAGAAATTGGAAGTTTGTGTCTCTGCTGCACAATGAAAATGTTAATTTTGACGGTCACGTTGATGTTTTCCCACACAGTCACCATGCGTTGGCGCCACAGTTTTTATCACACACACAGTATGCAGTGGCGACACAGTAGTCGTTTTCCTCTCACATTCATTGACAACACGGCGTCAATCACTGTGATGTAGTCCATCAGAAAGTATGTTAGTGGCAATGTTGACGTTGTTGTTGTTTAACCACACTGAAATTATGCGTTGTTGACACAGCAGGCATATTCCTGTCACAGTGATTTACAAGGCGACGTGAATGGCTGCGAACTATGACACCAGAAAGGATGGTATGTTGCTTCTTACTGCTACAACTGCGTACAGACATAGAGGTCTGATGCGGTCATCCCATTCAATGATGATGCACATACAACCGGTGACGAATAGCTGCACTTGACGATTAAAAAAACCATCACTCGGATGCTGCAATCCATGACCTTCGCAATACGGAAGGAAGTAGCTGAGGGGAAAATGACAAAAAAGATCTATCAATACGAAGCCTTTGCGGAAATGTAAGGTGTAACACATAACATTTCTATAAACAATTAATGTTATATGGGGAAATGTACTAACTCCCTACAAACGGCGACAATGTACATCTGCATAATAGGTAAAAAAATATCAATGCCACATAACTTTCGTAGGTAATAGTGAAAATTGCAGTGACATCGTACAGACGGCGGTAATGTACAATCTGAAATTTCAACGGCACACAAACTTCCAAATGCATTACTAGTAACAAATTATTTTTTTCAGACTAAGTAAATAATGGCAGGCCTGAAAAATAAGCTTACATAATATACACCGCCTCCATTTCGGCCTCTGCAGTCACACAGTAGTTGTTTGCAAGAAAGACATCCTCAGTAACTGATATTTCATGTGCTTCACAAACCTTTTTGAAGCATAACTTATCAAAGGGAATTTTTCACAAACTGTGACTCCCTACATTCTTTCTGTCTCCATTCCCTGTACGTCAAGGTCGAAAAACAATTGACCCGTATGAGGTTTGGTACATGTGCGACCATACTGAGCGCCTACTGAAAAAATGAAATAAAATGAACTGACCTTCACTCCGAACGCAAATACATTCTCATTTTGCAACGACATATCAGCAGTCAATCATGAGAACCGTTACTCCCGACCACGTGCAGACGCGCTGTGTTTATGAAACCGTGCAGGTGGCTGCCTCTGATTCCAAAATATAGGACGCCAGTCTAACCGCAGTACTTTTGGTCGTGGCTTCTTACATAGACGCAGTAAGGACTTGTCGTACATTGCCTACCAAGTTTCACTGCACGGTACAATAGTGGTAACAAGAATGAAGCACTGTTTCACTTTCTACTGCCACATGTAAGTAATGCTTACCTTTCGACACAGTGTTCCGTAATGGTTTGTTTGCGGGGATTTCGGCGTACAACACAAAAACTAAATGACCATGGCGGCCGTATGAAAAGAATGCTACGCACTTGATGCTGCGGCAGAACCAATCGGTGAAAGCGCAACATCTTGCCGTACAGCATGCCATAGATTAGCCAATAGAAATATGCTCCACTGAGCGAACAGGGAAGTGGGACCGCGGACATAGATATCACTAATTCTTAGAGTGCTACTTTTTGATCGTTTTAAATGAAACTACAGTAGGATTTCTCACAAAATTTACAAAAGCACGCCTTGGGGAACAAGCCGCTGACGCAAAAATTATAACAATCCGTCCAGTGGTTTGGCTTGTAGCCGTGCGCAAAGTTTTTGCCTCATTCAGTCTATAGGAAAAAAAGACATTTTGGGACCCCCCTTGGACGAATCCTTACCAAACTTTGGAAAAAAATTCAGAGGGGCCCATATACTTTTTTTGCAAACTTTGGTAAGGATTCGTCCAGGGGGAGCCGAGTTATAAGACGCCCAAAAAGTGCTCTTCCTATGGAAACAGCAACTTAACCATAACTACATGGCCACTACCATGGCCATGTAATATAAAGGAGAGCCTTTGATGTTCGCTCGATTATGACACTGCTCTGCAGGGTAAGCTATTTCATGTTGTACTACAAATGATAGATGACATTTGGAAAAGTGTCACCAGCTCATGACTATAATATGCAACAGTATTTTGTGGTCAGTTTGTGAGCCTCAACTCCCACCCTAATACAAAGGTACAGGGTGGTTTTGTTGACCGAAAGGAGTAAGGAACTCCTAGATCTAAGGTTCACATGTCTCTCCGTTGTAAGATGTATTACTCTGTTGTAAGATGTATTACTATGCTGCTGCAATATTTATTATAAACTATTGTCTTATCACCCGAATTTTGCTTTCGGTACATTTTTTTGCACTTTTGTTGCCACTAACATTTTTATATCCACATATATTTGGGGGATACTATTGTTTTGTGCACGCCCAAAAAGAGGGATATTGAGTCCCAACCTGTGAGACTCATTTGGGTCATGACCCTCTGGGTTCTCACGCAACACACACCCATAAGGTTAGAGAAGGGTAGGCGTGTCGGGAGCAATAATTTAGGAGTAAACATTACTAATGACTGGTAATGGTCCCTTTAGGCTATCCCAGGAGGTTTATCATGCGCTTATGTGCGGTAAGATGGGTGCAAATTTCTCCATTCTCACAGAGGTTGCTACTTTGTCAGATCTTCATTTACTCCACCTAAGGATTGGGGTATGCCCATCACTTAGATTCAAGGACACTTTCACCTTACATATCTCTGAAAAATAAACTGGCCTTGGCAGCTCGTCTTGCTAAAGCTCTTAACAAAACTGTAGGTGGAATTGCATCCGGGACCCACACGTCTCCTGTGATTTCTTTCCACTTGTTTAGGCGTGTAACAAGTCTGCCAACAATTAGGGTTCGAAATTGATATTCGCTGAGCAGGAGCTAAAAGAAGCTCCTCGGCATTTGGCATCACACTGTAGGCAGGGGCTACTGCAGGGGAGCCCAAGAGCTACCAGATATGCCCCTTTCACTTTTTGTCCATTTTGTATGTTTTTTGGCATCGTACTGTAGGCAGGAGCTACTGCAAGATACCTAGGAGCTACCAGAGATGCCTCTTTCACTTTTTGTCCATTTTGTATGAACTGTTGTGTTTAAATGTATATTAGATGTGTTCTAATTCTTCATTATTAACATTCTCAAATACTCCAAGTTAACGTCGCATTTACATGTTTTGAAAGCACCAGTTGTCCCTAGGAGCCAAAAGTAGCTCCTGGTAGCTGTTGGTTTCAAGCTAACCAGGCTCTTCTATGCTAGAAGCAGGAGCTAAATAGCTCCCAGCTCCCCTCAATTTCGAACCCTGACATGGTAGCTGCGTGCTTGCGCTCGCCATAGCAGTATGTGCTGGCACTCTCATCTGTGAAAATGGCTGGAGGTCTGCCGGTGCCTCTCCATTCCCCACCCTTATCTCTCTCCCGCAAGGGAAAGAAGAGGTTGGGCCTTCTGGCCTCCTGAGTTTACCAGGCTCCTCTGTTGTAAGGTTGTTGTCCGCATCCACGGCTGGCCGAGCGACCTCTGCCAGCCTGACTGAAAACCTTTGTGGCAAAGACTTTCTTCAGCGAAGCTTGCGCCTTTCCCAGGGCGGCGAAGGTGTTGCCAAATCTGGACATGGATAATGCGAGCCTCCAGGCCTTGACATAGAATTTACATGTTCTGTTCCTATTTGTGAACAGAGCATGATTAGTAGTAGATGACTGTGAGTGGTTAATGTGCAGCCATTGCTAGATGTTTGGCCCTTAAGAAGTGCAAATATTGTGTTTTTATAAATGGAAGAGGTGCATCACAAACTCCAGGCTGTGTAAATCAATGACTACAAGTAGAGAACTGTATTATTCATTTTGTTCACTGTGTGTATTTAAATCTCTGTAGTAAAGCTTCTTTTAAAACCATAAAGGATTTCTTTAGGCTCTCCTTAACACACACTTGTACAAAGTAGACATGGGAAAATAAGTGACAAGGGAAAAATAATTAGTGTGCTAAAATCTCAGCTTCACCAGTTAACCAAAATGTGTGATCCTGGGTAAAATATGGGCAAAATGTGTGATCCTGGGCAAGTTATGTAATTGTACTGTTCTTTAGCCACCAAAATTAGAAGTACTTAGGAGTGATAAAGTTTGCAGTGGGCAATAGTAAAAAAGCATCACTCATGGTTTACTAGGCTACAGATATTGACCAAGCCCACAAAACTTTGTGGATAATAAAAATGGTTTCTTCATTCCAACACATCTACCAGACAAAGAATTGTGGTGTTTTCAAATGGGTGGGCCACCAAGGTTCTTGGCTACAAGTGCTCTTTCTGATTGTTGAGGGGAGTTTCAGAAAATCAAATCTGATTAAAACAAATGTTTATGGTCTTGCATGGCTGAAGGTAAGCTGTTGGCTCTAGTTATACATTCAACTGAGAGCAACATGATTGCAAAAATAGATTACCCAGCAGCATTGCTTAATTTGTAAAGAAATAGGTGGCAGGGCCCACATATTTTGGGGCACTCCTGTGACACTGCCTGTAGGCAGTTCCCCACCACTGCTGCCACCACCCATAGCTGCTCCCCACAGTGTCGGCATATTTGGGGTTACACTGCAGTTCGCACCTGCTCATTGTGATTGATCGATGCACTGACTATCATATTTAAAGGAATAGTGCGCTCAAAAATACTATTGTCCCGAGGATTCGGGCATGTGTTTTTAATTATAGGTTGATTGATCGTACAAACATTTCCTATGCACCTTACCATAGTTTTCCTCACTTTTACACATGCAAAATCAGGCAGCAAGGAGCAGCCATCTTGTAGTAATCTTATTCGTTGCCGCATCGCCCTAAGGTGAACTGTCCTGGCGGCACTAAATCATATCCCCCGCCCCTGAGGCTGACATCACCAAACCTAGTGATATTCTTCGCCTATCTTCATGACGTTACTGGGCAGCATAGCAAAACGCGCCCAGTCATCACATACGTGTTAACATCAGTTGACGCAGAACCCGGAATATCAACGCACATCATCTCACAACAAAGCGTGTCCCAATTTTGAATATAGAACTATACTTTTAAAGGAAATAGCAAAACTCTACAATTTGTAATGTACTTTTATTTCACAATAAACACTCCGAGAACATCTGGCAATTGCCATATTCAAGCAAATGGGTAATTTCTTTCTTCGTTCTCGATCCACAAATGTTTATCGTGAGTCACACAGTGTTCCTTTTGGGTATAAGAAGCGCATTGGACGCACCGTGAATCGCAAGGCTTCGGCATCAGCTTGGCACTAGGTCACAGTAAACAATGTCCGGTTGTTCCTTATCGCTGGTACCACATAAGGACATATCGGCCCGTGGCGATCGTCCCAAAACAGCGTCATAGTGATCCAGGCATTTAAGTGTATTTGCAGCTGCCTGTTAAAGAAGCCATCAATTGGTATAACAAATCAATTACATTCGCAGAAAGGCAGGATGTAGCTGTTAGGAAAACATAACAGAAATGTGTTTCAGTAGCCGTTCTTTATTATAATTGATCAATTTACCCATTCATTCTGCACCGTGTGAAAACTAATGATGAACACAAACGTGAAACAATGGGAACACAGATAAACCATTGTGGAAAGTAGTCTACAATTTGCTTGAGAGGTTAGTGCTATGGAGTATGTTTAGCTTGCAATGGGATGCGGATGCTGACACTACAATTCAAAAAACACATAGACAGCATTTTAATTAATATTAGCGTAGAACTTGGTGTTGGTGGAACCTGGGGGAACCCAGATGTGGACTACATGCATTTCGATGCTGGACTGCCCATATGCCTTGGACAAAGACAAGTACACACAGGTTGTTTGTGCGTGTCGTTGCAGTATGCCACAAACAACAACCCAGTACAAAGTAAGCCAGCAATAATGGTCAGAAAATGAAACCATGACTCGTTCTTGTATAAAATCGTCAACAGTAAAACTTAAATAATATTCGGCATTTCCATTCCCTCGGCGTAATGCAGACAGTCCGTTCAGATCAACACATTTTTATAAAATTAAATTACATGTTCCTTTCTCCAGTTTTGGAATCGCGAACCTTTTCATATTTGGTGGTATTACATCTCTTCATTCATTCCTTTCGGAATCCTCCCTTTCTTCCAAGGTCGAAAAACAATTGAACCTTGTACTGTGTATGATGCGTGGGTTTGCTCAGCTCACAAGCAAAATTCAAGGCGCTGACCTTCACTCTAAATGGGAGCGAATAGCCCTTCAGATCATAGTGGCATTTGAAATATTTTTGAAAAACAAATTAATTGTTTTCTGGCATCCACCAATGGCGCGCAAAATTTCTAGTGATTTACTTTTTAAAATAAAAACGGTTACAGTTAGATTACTTCCAAATGCCTTATTTATAATGTCCCGCTGGAGAAGTTTGCACTCTCCCACCAACTCCCACAGCCAGCCCACACCACCTGTCGGCTCAGTCGGCTCCTGTTCACATGGCAAATCACGTAAACATTATTCACAAGGAGTGAGTCTCGAGCCCTGACAAAATGTGCTTGTACGAGAATGTCAGAGCAAGCCCTGCTGCAACCCCATCCTGCCAGGACGCAGTGCCTGAACCCATGTCCCCAGTTCCCTTTGAACGCATCTGGTCGCCAGACCCTAAGCCTGCACTGCCTCAACCGAACTCCCATATACCTATTCTGGATTGGTCATATACTCTGGTAATGCTGACACCTACCCCCACTGCGTTTGAAATCATAAGACTCCGAGGGCTGCAAATCAAAGATCGGCCCTTGTGATAAGGCATCCGATAGCAACAACCCCTAACGCATGCAACTGCAGAACCCCAAAGTTGCTTTCATGCTGTTATCCATCTGACCCTCCCCAGATCAGTGAAGGACCCACAATAGCTCGATGAAACCGGGAAGTGTGAAAGCACAGTGTTACACTGTATGGCATTCTCGAAAAGGCACTTCTTGCAATAACAATTGACAAAGAGGATACATTTCAAAAGGCAAATTGGATGCTTTATTTGGACATTAAACATTGTTGAACAAATAAATAGCTGCTAATCATTTCTACCGGGAAGTGAAATGTTCCACGAGGTCTGCTTTCGGTGGACAGGGAACGTTTGCAATGTTTTGTGGCAATGTATCTGTCCTCGGAACAAAATCATGCGCGATTCCGTGAGTATGTATGTCCAACACAGTCAAAATAAGATCTTACACAAAATCGAATTCCATTTCCTGGTGTATTAGCTTGACCACCCATTTTCTGCTTCTTTTCGTAAATTCCATTGTCTAACGAAGCATCCCAAAGTTTTCCGCAGTCCTCGATTGTTCACGTCCTACGTTCTCGTTATGCGCTAAGACCGCTAGTAATGTCATGTATTGCATCACATCTATGCCGAAATGCAATCTATTGGGCCTGTACTTAAGGCAGATATTGTGGAACACCTCCAAATCTCCCGTGTGACAGAATTCTGTGAGTCCCTTCAGGTCTCTTGATAGAGTTTTCTCAAACACAATCTTCTCAAGAGCTTTGTGTGTAGGTGAAGATGGAATCAACCACTTCTTCTTGCGTTCCTGCTCCTCCGACAAAGGTCCATGTGCACATTGGTGAAAATGTTGGTTTTCTGTCCAAGAGTGAACGTTGGAACAGTGGTGCATTAGTGAGCTCCATTTTTCAAGTAGAATTTCCACAGACCCACCACAAGTTTTGGAGCTCCTCCAAAGATGGTCGGTGAAAGACTGGGACCACTGTAAAATATTTTCAGAACCTTTTTTTTCCAGTAGCTGAGATTTTTTTATTGATTGATTTGGCAATGCGCCATACATCAAATTGATGGTGAATATTTGGAAACTACTCTCTCATGGTCATGGCTATTGAAACATGTCTGTTGGTGGATATGAGGTCTATTTGCATTCCCCTCGACTTGAGATCTTCTAGGGATTTGATAAAACCATGTTTCTCCATGGCCACTGAGGATTTATATTTGGACACCTGCACGACCACCAAACTTACAATTCTTTTTTGTTTCCATGTGTAACGCTCACCTGATTCCCACGGAGGCGCAGGTCTGGCTTCGAGTGCTGATGCTTCTTCAATGGTGAAGCGCAGGACTCTGAAGATGGACAGGAAGGGCCCTCTACTCTGGCTTCTCCGGCTCGCAGGAATATTCCCCTGTGCGTGAAAAGGGAGTATTACCTACTGACTGAGTTATGATCAAGCCTCCCACTCTCTTCCAACCCTCCACGATACCCTTCCACGATTCCCTGTGAAGTCTCACCTTAGGGTCAGGAAGGATGAGCTCTCCATCCTGCTTCTGATGCAGGGGCGCGTTGAAACCCAGTTACTTCACTGGATTGACTATTCAGGTAAGGCTCTGTAAAAGTTCTGGTGCAAGTTCAAAAGTCCAAGCTTAATAATAACGTTCATTTGTCTTTTTGCAGCAAGCGCTAATGCTTATGTCTTTTTTCCCCTTAGGGGCCGGGGTTCGGAATGCCGGAGATATGGCACCGACCCGAAGTGAAACGTGCAGTTCCAGTTCCAGTAAATGGCAGGTTAGTTCTGGATGAGCGCTCGGGAACTGACTTGGCATACGCTCATTCAATGTCTTTGTCTTTTTTCCCCATAGGGGCCGGGGTCCGGAAAATGCCTGGAAGCGGCAAGACCCGAAATGAAATGAGGTAAGTTTTATTCCCTTCCTTCTCTCACCTCTTATTCTTGTCCTTTTCTCTAGGCTCTGGGAAGTGGCTGTGTATCCGGATGATCGCTGCTGAAGATGGAGGAACCCAGGAAAGGTGAGTGAAATGCAGCACTGCAGCGATCGTAACGAAATGCTTTTAAAAAAATAATGTCTTCCCTTTCAGGATCGTTGGTGATGTCTCCGTGGTGCAGATTTAGCTGGTAAGGTCTCTTGTCTCCTTTTGCAGGTGACCCAGGATGCTGACAGGCGTGGCTGAAGTCCAGATGCAGGAGCTGACACGGTGAGCGTCCAGCTGCGAGGAGCAGAACAACGCGAAGCGTGTGTTGCTGATCGGGTGTGGTTTAAATAGCTTTGGAAGAAGTCCCAAGTGTGTATCCTTCCTCCGATCAGGTATGTATCCTTCCCCGACCACACCCGGGTGGAAAGTAGTCCCACAGGTAAAGTAGTTCCATTCAGGCCTCAAGAGGGCCTGGATGTGGCAGCATGGTCTGCATCAGGTAAGTGCACATGAAAACACTTGAACACATGTCTAGCTTTATGAGCCTGGCGCCTAAGGCGCCAGGACAGAGGTCCAACATGAGCCTGGCGCCTAAGGCGCCAGGACTGCGTCCAAAGGGCCCCAGCTTGGGCCCGTTGGCACTCCCCTGGGGGAAATGATGCCTGCCTCTGGGGTCGCTGGGTCGGACCTGGCTCCTTGGAGGTAGGCATCATGACACCATGTCCTGAAAGTGGTATTTGCAGTACTTTGCTGAAAATCCGGGGCTGTCACACTGTCCATCGCCAGCTAGCCTGAACCGTTTGTCAGAGAATGTCCTTTCAATTGACATTTGTTCAATTTTCCAAGCTTCACTAATAGCAGGGAATAAATGTTCACATTGATATTTGTAGTACTGCGATTTAGAAAGGAACTGGAGTCCCACAAATGGACAACTTACTAAAAGTAGAGCCAATGAAAAGTAAAGCTGCGGCACACAGTAGATTTCCAGCTGGCACTTTCCCCAGCATCGGTTGAGCAGACCATGAAAATTTAGCATGGAGCAGATCACAGGTGGCTTATATTTTCAGGTTAATGCCCTGTGATACACGAGTCACATTCAACAATGGCTTCCTGCATACTTCCTTCCCCCTTCACTGGATGGACACATTTCAGCATCAGTATAATCTCTACCAGGCATCTGTCGAATACAATGTATTTGGGCTCCTTTATTAGACTATCGTCCTGCATGAATGTGGTTTGTGACTGAAATGTGGTTTGTGTATTATTGCCACTCTGTTGTGGCTTCTACACTACGATTACCGGCCATCCCCCACGAGGAGGAGCACAAAATGGCAACCGACGGTTAGGTTGTTGCCTAGCAACAAAAACCGACGCCGATAGGCCGCTCTGTAGCTCTTCCATGACGCAGGGTCACCTGATGGTGTGAGCCGGCCGATCCGCTGAGGGTGCCTACAAGACCACTGCCTGTCTGTGCACAATCTTCTGCTGGCCATCAGGAGGGCAGGAGCCCCCTGCATCAGCTGCTGGAGCCCGTATGCTCAGCTCGCCGCCCGATCCAGATCCACCTGACTGTCTGTGTCTTGGGGTAAGCGTGGGGTGGCTGTCCTCTGCTGCATCTCGCTGCATAAGTGCATTTGCTCATTTTTGCTCCCTTAGTGCCCCTATGTTGTGGCTTCTACACTACGATTACCGGCGATTTCCCCCACGAGGAGGAACACAAAATGGTGACCGCAGTGTTGTTTAGGTCGTTGCCTAGCAGCGAAAACCAACGCCAATAGGCCGCTCTGCAGCTCCTCTGTGACGCAAGGTCACCGGAAGGCACGAGCCTGCCCATCTGCTGAGGGCGTCCAACAAGGGCACTGCCTGTCAGTGCCTGTCGTTTGCCGGAGGGCCGTGCGCCCACACACTCTAGCCTCCCTCTCTACCACTAAGAAGTAAGAAACATTCCCCATTACACTAAGTTACACTATAACACCACTGTCTGGCCCTGCCAACACTCTCTAGACTACCTAGTCACTACCTGAGAAATTAAGGGAACTAAGAACTGGCTGACCTGCATCCTTGACATTGGACACTGCACGACTCCCCACAAACTACTGCGCTACTTAATAGTGAACTATCTACAACCCGCTGTCCTCTGAGGCCCACCCTGCCGCCACATACTCCTGATGATGGATCACTCCCCTGCGAATACTCAAGAGTAAATTGTAATGTGGATTAGGGGCATCCGTCTCTTAAATGCTACACATGACCATGCCGAACACTTACTCATGTGCATTTGCCTTTGCATACGCTAAATCAGACTTATTGCTCTGATCATGTACTAACTATACTAAACCAGTCCGGTGACTTGCATCCACCTAGCCTATGCTGAACTATCTCACTTGCACTGTATCTGCTTTTGCCCATATTGGCCTAGCCTACTTTGATTTGCATTTGCCCTGCCCATGTCGGACTAGCCTACTTTGATTTGCATTTGCCCTGCCTATGTCGGACCAGCACACCCTGATGCACATTCGCCCTGTAATCTGAAGAACTAGCCTATCGAACTACCATAGTAATCCATCCCTGTTCTGCTCCTACATAAAACTATGCTCCTTAGAAAGATCCATGTGTCCCTTCTACTGTCCAATTCACTAATAATTCACTTAACCATGCCCCTAACTAAGTATGCACCATGTCCTACAGCTGATAGAAATATCAGGCTTAGAGCTAGACTACCGTGCCTCTATGAGCCCAGAACTAACAGTAACAAGGACTTAAACTCCAGCTCCAGCTACAAAACAACCATCTCGTGCCCAGAGCAAGCTTTCAGACTAGCGACACCTTGCTATAAAATGAATCAACCCAAACCAACTTCCACGGAACCCCAGAAGCTATCAAATACAACTACTGTATCCAGAGCCTTGCTTAATGCCAGATCCATAGTGGCTCATAACACAGAAATAGTGGACATCCTATCCACCGACGACCTTGACTTCCTAGCCGTCACAGAATCCTGGCTGCATGATGCAGCGGGCCCAGCCCTTACCTTATCTATACCAGATAATTATCAATTAATCAGAATGGACAGACCCAATGGCAGAGGAGGTGGCTTAGCCATTATAGCGAAAGCCAACCTCGCCTTAAGACTTCTTACCCTACGCTCACTTAAATCATGGAATTACTTACCGCCAAACTGCCTATGTCCAACACCCTCAACGTAACAATTTACCTAATATACACTATCGGCACCTTCGAGGAGTACTAATGCTGGGTGACTTCAATTTAGGATTCAATGATCCAGAGGACAAACAAGCCCAAACAATAGCGACCATGCTTGCAGAACATGGTTTAATCCAAAAATTCCTCACTCCAACACATGGTAAAGGAAGGACCCTAGACTGGGTTGCTGCCTTTAACTGTACCACTACTATTACTAAAATAACCTCCCAACCATGGACTGACCACCACTTAATCGACTTTTCCATAACTATAGATAAACAAATAGCCACAGTTAAAGCTATGGCACCTCCTCTCCCTACTAGATAAAAAAAAAAATCACACCTGACAAACTCCTACCACCCCTTCTTCCCACTATTAATGCTCTCCTGAGCAACTTGGATCCCGATCTCCTTGTGGAGCTTTACAACAACACGATGGCTAAGGCCCATGACACCATTGCGCCCCTCAAGCTGCGCAAGAGTAAACAGCAGGCTCACCTCAATGCCTGGTTTACCCCTCACCTTAAAGCATAAAGACTGCAAAAAAAAATTAGAAACCCTATGGCGACACTTCCCTTCGGATGAAAACAAATTGCAACTAAATCACTTTTGCAAATAATTACAAAAAAATACATTATCCGTACTAAAAAAGACCTTCAACGAAAGAATTTCCAACGGCATTTCCAATACAAGGGAATTGTTTGTGATCCTCCGGGAATTAGAATTGCCTATACCCCCTCCTGACAATGTACCCAAAGACAAACAATGGTGCACTGCATCCAGAATGCCCTAGCCAATAAAATAACAGCACTGCAAATTAAAATTGCCAAAATAAAGCCTCCTTGCCTCCTACGGAGACGCCATTCACAAGCCCCACTGTAGACATGCCTGGCCCAGCACCATTCAAATTCGCCATATCCATCCTGGAAACCGTAAAAATCATTGCATCTCTGAAGCCCCCTAACTGCAAGGGTGATAACTGCCCTGCCCAACTAATTGAGTATGCAGCAAGAGACTTGGCCCCCTTCATCACAAAGCTAATTAATGCCTTCTTTTCAACCAATACTATCCCAAGCAATTTAAAAGAGTCATGGGTTTTACCTCTTCTCAAGAAACAAACTCTAGACCTGTCCATCACCACCAACTATAGGCCCATCACCACGGTACCCTTCCTCCTCAAGATAGCAGATAGCGTAGCCTGCTGTCATGACCCCTGGCGCTGGCAGTCAGGCAACCTGGGCAGCGCTACGGTCTTCTATCATGGCCCTAAGGGCCCCATCATTCCCACAAGACTCTCTTGGAAACAGTCCTGGCACCTTTGGTGCCAGGCTCATATGGGAAATTGGAAAACTGGAACTCACAATAGCATTTTCACAACATGAATGCCCCCGCATGGCTCAGTTCCAGAACTGAGTAATGCGGTCTAGCATTTAGGGTGTGGTTAGCCTGGGGGCACCTGGGATACGTGCAGGCTATATAAGCCACGCCCAAGCTGGAGAACATGCTTTGCGCTACTCTGCTGGTCGCAGCATGACGCTCACCACAGTCTGTCGGATCTTCCTCTGCATTCCGGGCCTGATACCTGCAAGAACAAGAAAACAAGAACACCGCTAGTATTCGCTTAACTATTAGCGAGCTCTGCTTCTGTCATCTGCTCCAGAATCCTGAACATCCAGCATCTTGGCGAACTCTCGCTCTCTCTTGGAAGACGTAACCTGGGGAGAAGAGAGAAGCAGCATTAGTAAGCGTTTATTCTTCACATTTAAAAAACAATCAAAGGGCACACGCGTACCTGAATTGGACTTGCTTTTGGTCCACGTCCATTCCGGGCCTCTCAACAACCTGCAAGAAGAACGACAAGGCTGTTCAACACGCATAAGTGCTAGAAGGCGGTTCGAACAACACCTTACTCACCGCTCTCCATCTTCTCGGCAACATACAGTCCGGAACGTCACGGCGGCCTGCAAGAAAGGGACAACCAACAGGTTAGCACAAGAAAAGCACATAGCGCTGCGCTCCGCACTTTCACTTACCATCTCGTGCACAGCCCCAGCCAGCACGGCATCACCAGAACTCCTTCTGCACCTAAAAAAGAAGGAAAGACATTAATAGGGGCATTTACAAATAAAGGACAAGCTGTCAAAACAGCAGATTTACCAGACAAACTGAGTTGCAGCAGGTCTGGACTCTGAGGGGCCCGCACCAGTGAAGCAACTGGGTTTTGACGCGCCCATCCATAACGCACCCCTGCCAAGAACAGCAGGACGGAGAGCGCACGATACCAAAAACCGAGGTGAGGAGAGCACTAAGGGGTCATTGGGTCCACAATGGAGGTGGGCTCTGGGCTACGGAGACCGTAAGCTAAAACCTAAACTCCTGTGTTTTCAGACCTGGTCATCAGCCGAACAAGAGTCCAAGGGAGCGGGTCCAAGGTTGGAAGAAGTCCAGCCAGATTGGGTGGCGTCCCCGTGGATACCAGGTGAGTGTTATACCTATCTACAAATCCAGAACTATCTTGAAACCAGTCAGCTCCTAGGCTCCCGCCATTCCAAATTTAGACCACAACATGGCACATAGATGGCCTTAATCGATCTTAAGACACAAATTGACGAGCTCAACGACAAAGGAAAAACCACCAGGCTGCTCCTCCTTGACCTGTCGGCAGCCTTTCACCTGGTGGACCATGCAGTTTTATGCAAACACCTAGCATCGGCTGACCACTTCTCGAGCGAAGCCATAGCTTGGATCCAGTCATTCCTAGACAATGGAACAATGAGTTTTCTCCACCTCGGCGGACCCAATCCAGACCACATGCGGTGTCCCACAAGGTTCTTGCATCTCGCCAACTATGTATAACATTTACCAAGCCCCTATCTGACAAATTGGACAGACTGGGTGTCACCTACACGAATTATGCAGATGACAACCAGATCCTCATTCCCCTTTCGGGCAATTTTGTCTCTGATACGGCCCTGTTAAGTGAAATATACCTCCTCATTCAGGCGTGGATGGCAACCCACGGCCTCTGCCTGAAGGATGACAAAATTGAGATCCCGATTCTTGGCTCCACTGCCAATCTTAAAAAAAAATGTAACCCCAACAACTACTCTGCTTTCAACATTGATGGCAATATTATCACAGTAGCTAAGGAAGAGAAAACGTTAGGATTTTACCTTGACTCTACCGTAACTTTGAGGAGACAGGTAAACTCTCTAGCATCATCCACCACCTCTACTTGCAAACTTATTAGGGCATGCAGACCTTTTCTATCACAAGCCAGCGAGAGTATCCTGGCTAATGCCCTAATACTATCAAAATTAGATTATTGCAACTCCCTATACTTGGGAGCTAACAAATGCATCACTGACAACATTCAGACACTGCAAAATAATGCCATTAGAACGGCCCTGAATTTACCTACCAGAGAACATGTATCTAATATGAGAAGAGAACACCACTGGCTAAAAATAAGCAACAGGATCCTACTTAAAACAGTTTCACTAACATTTAAGTGCCTCAATAATGTTGCTCGCCCTTACCTCACAGAGAGAATAATCAAAAGAACATCGACCTGCCCCTCCGAGCGGCGAACTCCCACTGCCTAGATTTAGGCTAAAAAAAAAAAACCAGGTGGAAATAGCTTCCCGGTAAAAGCTGCCCAATATTGGAATGCACTCCCACTTGATCTTAGAATAGACCAGTCTTACTACAGCTTCAGACGTAACACTCTCAACTGGCTACAATCCAACGACCATTAAGACTAACAAACATGCACCGATGTACTAGCCTCTGAACCTCTCCTGCACTGGCTTTTACCTGTTGTCTCTGACCCCCTACTGTGTTGTATCCCTCCATCACGTAAACATGTATGTATGAACCTTGCCAAATCTTCCAATATGCAATGTAGGTATGTATTTTACTGTATGTATGCATGTATGTACTATCCCTACTATATAACCAAGCTTTAAGTATCCTTTGTACTCTGTTGCGCCCAGTTACCTAAGGGTTCGGTACGCCCTACAAATTAATAAACAACAACAGCTGTGGTGGCTATATCGGCCGAACAGGACAAACTGTAGTCGAGATCTTTGGCTAGTTCCTCACTCAATTGTGTTGAGGCTTCAGTCTCTGTTATTTCAGCTTGTGTTATTTGAACAGAAATTGGAGAAACCATCAATGTCGATTGTTTGTTGGGTGGCCCTTTTTTTGCGGGAGTAGATTGTGCCAAGTGGTCAGCGAGTAATTCAAAAGCATCTTCATTATATTTAGTTTCATCTTCATCTCTTGGAGTTCTTGCATTGTAGCAATGGTCCACCAACACTTTGCTGGCTTCGCCGGTCACATTCAATTCATTTTCTGGCCATTGGGCATAAGCATCTCAAGTCTGCTTATTGATTTGAACACACTCGCCTCAAATAATAGTTGCTCCATGGTGAAATCAGTTTGGCAAGCAGCATCTCTGGTTTCAGTAGCTGTCTGTGTCTTCATAGTTCGTTTACTTCTGGGTCTCTAGGAGATAGGTTTGTAAAAACATGTTCAATGTAAATCTAACATACAATATATAGCACTTTTTAAAATAAAAAAAAGCATGTTATGAAGACACCAGCCCAAAGCACTTTTTGTAATCGAAATTGTTTCTTAGTTACCCTTGCTTTCTTGATTTTCTGTGAAACCGTGTCTTCACTGTATGACTGCACCAGCAAGCCGGTTAGCCACCTCGGATACACGTGCCTCCTCTTCTATACATCCCTTAAATAGAATATTCATTAAAAAAAAGTCAATCTTATTTGAAATCAAATTCTTCCCTCGCACACATGGCTTACATAGATACCCGCGTACATGGTGTACATCATTTATTGAAAATATACATTTCGAATTTCACCTGATTGAAGGCCAGTGTACTCAATCAGAGATCAACGTGAGAAACCTACTGATTGTAATGTTGCACTCAAGCGTACTGCAAAAGATGCTCGTTTATAATAATGTAATTGTCTAATAGTATCAGATGTAGGATATACTTCCTTTCATTCAAGTGAACTGTCAGTACGCATACCTCAGGCTTTGGATCAGCTCCAAAGGAAGATGTAATTGTAGTCGAAGTACCAGCATCACCCTGTAACACAGTACTTGTTTTAGTATGGATGAAAAAAGTGAAATTGAACACATAGAATGGGATGCAGACAATGGTACATATGAATAAAAACCCATAAATTAAACATTATGTAAACAAACGACAGGATACATAAACTTTTTCATATTATCTATAATTCCATGTATAATACATTTCCGGAATTGAATAGTGAAATAAAACTACCTGATACTCGCTCAAAGTTGTTGTTGACTCCGTGAAAAAAATGGATGCACAATCCTGCTCCTTCAATTCAGTGCATTGTCATGGAGTTGTAAAGGGAAAATTAGATTTGAATTAGAAATGTGGGAAGAGCAACTCTGAACAATATGAACTTACAGCCAGTATGTATGGCTCACCATTGGTATACTGGACGTGTCAGTGATGTTGTCACTACCGATAGTCTGTGCTTCAGTCAACATGATAACAACCTAAAGAAAATGACATGTAAAGCAACCAGTTACGAAAAGATTATGCTTATTTCCAAGGGCACTATAGCATAGTTTTCTCTGTCCATAAATAGTTTTCTATGATGCTCCTAAAACCAGGGACAGATGAATAGCAGAATGGGGTGTAGTTATAAAGCAATACAATCTTGTCAATATGCAAAGTATTATAAGGAACATTTAAACCAAAAAGACCAATCCATCCATGTAGTTACCTGTTCAGTACCCCAAATCCTACAGCTAAATCATGAACCGTGACTCACCTGAGGCAGCGTGTGCATGAATAGAGTTGTAATTGCATTTGGAAGCAATTTACGAGACTTTCTGAGTCTAAGCTTCTTTGTGTACTGCGATTGGTGATACATATTTGTGGTAAAGTGCAGGCTGCAGATGCGGAATCGATCACCCCTTAGGTCCTGCAAGACATCCTGGGCTGTACTTTCAATCTCTTCCGCCGCACATCCAAAATATCTGACCCATTCTCTTATTAGATCTACATTCCTCGAGAATATATGCATTATTGTGCCTTTAGGTTTGGTATGGGTCTTAGAAGGGCAACCATAAACCATACAAGCAGGCATTATTGAAAAATCAGTAAAACAAAAAAAAGGTCCACATTGAAAAAAAACTATTTTGCATGAATACGTCTGAAAGATGGAATTATATCATACAGTTGTCTATGCAATGTATGTTTTGGTCACAGAAGCCAAACCTGTGTAGCATAGCCGACTGTATTCTAGGATAACTTTCATACACGATTGATGTGACACAAATAACATGTTACTCGACCCTCGAATGTACTATCATGCATCAAAAGGAAACATGCTTATAGTCACGGTCCGCGAAGGATGCAATTCTATCCCAATTGACACTGTTGACAATTGCTATAAATTGAGAACAGAACAAATCAAACTCAAGTCAAGTAATGGCAATGAGATGAATGAACATTACACTACTGGGTACATTCATTAGAAATAGATAGAAATTTAGAGATCAAGAAGATATGATTAGGTGACCTGCCCTTACCTTGACCAACAAACATTTAGATTCGGCAAGCTGGGTAGTTAGTAGCAGGAGGACAGGTAGCGCGATAACGAGTTGACTTCCAGTGCTCAGAGATGTTCACAGGTCGCACAATGACGAGCTGACTTTCAGTGGTCAGAGATGTTCACAGGTAGCACGTTCACGAGTTGACTTCCAGTGCTCACAAATGTTCTCATGGTAAATATCAAGGGGTTTATAAAGAATTAGAAAAGTGGGTGTGTATGTGAATGAGTGACATGTATATGGTGTGGTCTTAGGGCCGGAACACTGCTGAATGGAGACACACTTATGTGGATTGCAGGGGCAAGGTCTGCTTCAGGGGAGCATGCCTGGAGACACTGGGTCTGGGGAGGCCATGTGAACAATGGCCCCTCTGCGGAAGATACCCTTGAAGTGTACTTGGTGTTAGGCACCTTGGCCATTCCCACCTCTGCCAGCCCCCTTGGTGGGGGCATAGCCACAGGTGCTAACAGTCATTGAATCTGGAGGGGGGATGGAGGGGCATGGGGCATGCAGAAAAGGGCCGGAACACTGCTGAATGGAGACACGCTTGATTCACTGAAAAAATGAAACCACCATTCATAAAAGTTCAGTTCTATTTTATTTTGTTGCTGATGTTGATGGCACAAATGTACTACACATTATATACTTTGGGTTGCAGCCCGGTGTGGGAAAATCCCCTGTACTGACCGCTGTCACTGGGGAATGTGTCTCTAATGGCACCAACGACACAGGTGGGTATTACTTGTCGAACGTGATGTCCAAGCCTCCCACGAAGCCATCATGTAAACGAACGATAGGCCACCAGCATGTACCACCTGTGGAAGAGAAAGATACAAACTGTTTTTAAATGAACAAGATGAGTGTATTAAACCTTGGTTGAAAATGCAATCTTGTATCCTATGGCATTGTTGCCAGTACAAATGTTACTTCACGGATCAATCCACTTGGGCTTTAAAGTGTAGACACATTACAATATTTTTTTTAAATAACAAATTTTATTGAGTTGTGTGCATGTATAAAGAACATTCAATATCCAAACAAACCAAAGAAAATAAAAGTAAAAAGAAAAATAATTGTGCATACATATGAAGAGGCATTGCGCATGAATATTGTCTGGGCGCATATACACATCCACAAAGGAGAGTTACACACATGCAAGACCAGCTGCGTTATTGTCGTGACTACACAACCGGGTGTTGAAAAATCATTACGTTAAGTCCTGGCCTGATGGCGAGGGTATGTGTTGCAGTTTATTCGCCCGAACACTGCGTGTTCATAGTACTTGTTCCCATTTTCCCCATATTTTGTCCGCCTTGCCGGGGCAGCCACGTGCTTGGTATACTCGGTGTTCCATCAGGCTGATGGCATCCACGTCCGCAGTCCATTGGTCATAGCTTGGGCACATTTCTGATCCCCACAATTGTGCAATGTTTCTTTTGGCAATCCCTGCGGAGGTTGAGAGCAGCAGCTTTTCGAAGCGGGACAGTTCTCCTTCCTCTTCAATCCCCAGGAGGAGAAGTTTGGGGTCAGTTGGTATCGGGCAGCCCATGACCCTCGAGACTCTTTCACTACATTGTCGCCAAAAGTGTTGTATATGCGTTGTATATGCGTGCACTGCCATAGGGTGAGGTAGAAGGTACCTTCTTCCTGTTTACAGCCCAGACATTTAGGATTGGTTGCTCTCCCCCAATTATACAGTGTTAGACGCGGATAGTATATTCTGTGGAGGATCTTTAGTTGAATAAGTCTGATTCTGGCCGAAATTGCTATATCCCTGGGGTGCATCAGGGTCAAAATCCAATCTTTGGGGAGTATTGGGCCAACATCTCCTTCCCATTTCAGTTTCAGGCCTGATAGTTCTGGCTTGGCAAAAGCGTAAATGCCATTGTACATGGTGGATGTGACTTTGTTTTCTACATGGTCTACAACTATATTTCTTTGTATAGGCGTGCATTCTGGCATGTCTACCATTTGGTCCCTTTGGGCTGAAAGGTCATGGTGCAGTTGTTCGTAGTGGTAACGTTCGGTAGGTGGGAGGGCATATTGAACAGAGTTCTTGGCAAATGGAATGAGCTGATTATTCATAAATATTTGTTGTAAAGTGTGTATATCAGCTGCGGCCCAGCTAGGCCATTTGGGGAGTTTGCTGAGGCCTGTGAATGGGCGTTATTCCAGATAGGCTGGGCTGGAGTGATTCTATTATCCCAGCCAATATATTTGTGTTCCTTCCCATATTTGTGCTGTCTGTGCCACTATCGAGCACTCAGGAGGGCAACACTGTTTCCCATAAAGACTTTCGAGCCGTGCGTTTATTTCCGCCTGTATATGCGGAAGTTTTGGATTGCCATGAAGAATATCATTGACTGTCGCCATTTGGATCGCCCAGTAATATACTTGGATGTTGGGGAGACCTATCCCCCCTTCCCAGACTGAACGTTGGAGGGTTTTGAGAGCTATCCTCGGGTGTTTCCCTCCCCACAACAGTTTGCGTGTTGTTCTATCTATTTTACGGAATTCTTCCGCGGGGATATGGAGAGGGGCATTTTGAAGGATGTATAGGAATCGGGGTAGGGCCAACGTCTTGAAGAGCGCTGCTCTATCTAATAGTGTCAATGGTAATGCTTCCCAGTGGACCACATCTTGTTCGAATTTCTTAACTAGTGGGTATAGGTTTTGGGGTATGTGTCAAGTGCATTGGTGATAATGATGCCTAAATACCTGAACTGTGTAATTTCAATCTGATAGGGGGACCCATGTGGTGATATACAGTCCACGCCCTTCACTGGGAAGAGTACAGACTTGAGCCAGTTCACCCTGAGGCCACTAAAGGTTCCGTAATTAATTAGGATATCAGTGACTATGGGGCCTGAGATTGCCGGGTCACCTGAGTATATCAGGAGGTCGTCCGCATATAGGGATATCTTGTCCTCCCACTCTGAGTTCCAGCGAAAACCTGACCATGTGTCCGTGTCCCGCAGAATGACTGCCAGTGGCTCGATTATTAGGACAAACAGCATTGCCGAGAGGGGACATCCTTGCCTGGTGCCCTTCCCTAATTGAAAGACACGCAAGAGCCATCCGTTCACTTTCACCTCTGCCAGGGGGTTATTATACAGAAGCTGGACCCATTTTATAAATGGTTCGCAGAAGTTCATTTTCCTCAAGATTGTCCATAATGCCTCCCAGTACACCGAATCAAAGGCCTTTTCGTCTATGGCCACGGACTGCTGTAGAGTGGGTGCTCTCTCCAGGGCCAGAGGCAGCCTGCGGATATACATTCTGGTTGATCTTTGGGGCATGAAGCCACATTGGTCCGGGTGGATCAGAGCTGTGAAGACCGTTTGGAGTCTGTTCGCTAACACTTTGGCCAGTATCTTTGCTTCGGTATTGATCAATGATATGGGCCTGTAGGAGCCGCATTCGTCCGGGTTTTTTTTTTGGGGATCACGATTATCGTGGCTTTTCAGAGGTATGGCGGGAGCACGCCTTTCAGTAGGGACTCTTCGAACAGGTTGAGTAGGTGAGCGGGTAAGTCTAAATGGCTCAGACGTTTCCAAATGTCAACAGGGAAACCGTTGGGACCTGGGGTTTTGCCGGCTTGGAGTTGTGCTATGGCTGTCGAGATCTCTTCTTATGTTATTTTGCCATCCAGCGCTTCAGCTTGTTCCATGGTGAGGAATGGAAGATCAGTCTCGCCCAATATGGAGCTGTTCGCTGTATCGGTGGGAGGCGCATAGAGTCCTTCGTAGAAGTCAGCAAAGCATTCTGCTATTTCCGCATCAGTGGAGACTATTTTGGCTTCTCTTGTTTTGATGTTCTTTACTGTACGTTGACCTTCATCACGTTTTTCTAACCATGCAAGCATCTTGCCTGCTTTTTCCCCCGTTTCATATAATCGTGCTTTCATGGCGCTATGTGCTTTTTGGGCACAATCTAGTGACAGATTATGTAATTTTTTCTGTGCCAGCATTAGGGCTCTATGTGTCTGGGGGGTGTCGCTGGAGATATGTTCTGCTTCCTTAGTCACAACTTCCTTTTCGGCGTTAGTGATCAACTTGCGTTGCATCTTTTTCTTAGCGTAAGTCCATGATATGATCTCACCTCGCAGGACTGATTTGTACGCTTCCCACAGGATGGAGGGATCATCCGTCGAGCCTGCATTCAGCTCAAAGTAGTTGGAGGTGGCCGTTTCTATTTTTTCTTGTAGGTCTTGGAACCCCAAGTAGTAGGAGTTAAGATGCCAGGTGGGCGGCGGGCGTGGTCTCTCCGTTTCCAGCTCCACTAATATTGGAGAATGATCGGATATGCCTCGTGGAAAGAAGGATGCGTTACATGCTTTATGAATGTTCTGGGATGGAAGAAAGAAATAATCTGTCCTGGACATTGAGGCATGCGCTCCTGAATGGAAGGAGTACTCGCGTTCTTCTCCATGTAGTTCTCGCCACGTGTCTCGGAGCCCCAGTGCGGACGCAAAGGCGGCGAGTCTGGTGACAGTGTTAGGGTTTCTGGTCCGCAGGTGTGTACGGTCTAGGGCATTGTTCATTACTTCATTGAAGTCCCCTCCTATCATGCATGTGTCTGCCATTCCTGTCGCCAGGATAGGGGAAATGTCAGCTAGCAAGGTGTTGAGGAGGGCTGGTGGGGAGTAGATTGCCGTAATCGCCAGGGTTTGATTTCATAGTGACGCTTGCAGGTGTACGTATCGCCCGCCGCTGTCTCGAGTTACTTTTTTGATTTCAAGCGGTAGTCTCTTGTGGATCAGTAACAGCACTCCTCTCGCCACTGTGGAGAAGCAAGCATGTATCGCTGTGCGATAGTTGGATCTCTGCAATAGTTTACATGTGGTTCCCGCCAGGTGTGTTTCGGTTAAGAGAGCTATATCCGGGGAATGTCTGTTTATGTATTGCAGCACTAGTCTTCTTTTGCTTTTGATGCTGGATCCCAGGCCATTCATGAGCTTTAGGTGTTTGGTATTTGGAGTCGATGCAGGTGCCTTCAGGTATTTGATTGTGAGGTTCCCGGGTGCATTCTGTAGATTGTATCTGCGCCGGAGACAGTAAGGCGGATTTTTATTGCAGCACATGCCTCTTGTAGTATTCTCATGTTGTCATTGTATGCTAAACGTTGAATAAAATTAACAGTTCCAACTCCCCCTCTCCCCATACTTCACCCACAACTGAAGCATCTGTCGGCCCAACATAAACTTATAAAACAGTTAAGCTTCAACTAGCATGCGCCCGCCTTGCGTTAGCGGGGCTTTCCAGTCTGGGTGCGCCTCGAGCCCATGTGATATGGCTCAGCTGGATCTCATGAACCGGATACCAGTTGAAGCTTGGTTGTACAGCACCTCTTTAGGGTACTTCGAGTTCTCTTTGTCGTCTCGGGGGTGGTTGCTGGTCAGTCGCCAGCCTTGGTGTGCCATGTGGTTCGGGTTTGCATTATCAAGATTGCGTTTCCTTGCCTGCTCCGTTCGGCAATCTCTTTCGTGGGAACGGCATTGTTGTTAATTATTAATTTGCCTGATGCGGGATCGCAATGTGCGGGTTCAGCTGGGGTTCCATTTCCGGTGGTTGTTCAGGATGCGGTCTGCCGCGTTCCCCTCTCCGCCTCCCCTCAGCGCCCCAGTCTCCTTCTATGTGCCTTTCCGCCCAGTTCCAAGCTTCCTTGGGGTCAGTAAAGTGGACAGATGTGCCTTTATGAAAATGTTTTAACTGGGCGGGAAAAACTAGCCCATACTTCACTCCCATTGTTTGCAGGCGTTTTTTGAGTGGATTGAAGGATTGGCGCGCTTTCTGTACTTCTCTGGTGAAGTCAGGGATGAAAGCAATCTTCGATCCGTTTTATGTGATTGTTCCCTTTGACCTTGCCAGTTGCAGCAGGGCGTCTCTGTCTCTATAATTTAGGAACCTTGCAATGACTGTTCGCGGGGGTGTGCCGGGTACAGCCTTCCCAGTAAGTATGCGATGGGTTCGTTCTAAGGAGAAAAATTTGGGGAAGGCCTGTCCATCGTATGTATTTATCAGCCAATCTTCGAGAAACTGTTCCATGCAATCTCCTTCTGCTTTCTCCGGGAGGCCGAGTATGCGAATATTGTTTCGCCGAGACCTTCCTTCGCTGTCGTCCACTCTTGATTCTAGGATCTTAATCCGTGCCATCATGCCGGACATCTGACGGTTCGCCCCTCGTATGGAGTCTTCAGTTGCCGAGATCCTCGCCTCCGCCTCTCCAGTGCGTGCGGTCAGTTTTTGAAAGTCATGTCTTAGCAGGGACACATCTGCGCCTATGCTATCTATTTTCTTCTCCATCGAGGTTCTGGAGCTGGCAATGGCGCTCATTATATCTCGGAGGGAGATCTCGTCTTCCATGGGAACTGCTTCTGCTATTGGCAGCTGTTCAGGAGAGTGAGATACGGGCGTTGTTGCGTATTGTTCAATTCGGCTTTGCGTCGAGGATTTCCTCGGCTTATCTTTCCCCATTTTTTTTCACCGAACAGCCCGGTGATGCCGGGGGCTCACGCCCTATTCGGGTGGAGAAGGCAGTCACAGCTGCGAGGGTCAGCTATCTTCAAGGGGTGGGGGTCGCCCGCCTCTGGGTCCTCTTGCCCCGTGCTTATCGGCTTATGGATACGATTTCGGTGGGGCCGGAGTGCATACTCGCTGGTCAGTGCAGGAGGGGAATCGTCAGGGCTGGTGGCAGTACTGAGCGTATAGGTATATCCTTCCTGAAGGTGGCAACCAGTTCGCTTCGTCCCAGAGCGAGGCGCTGTCTCAGTTTGGATACTTGCACTTGTGTTGTGGAGATGGTGATAGAGGTAGTTTCAGAAGTTAGAGCTTTGTGTGCAGGGCGGCAGCCCGGAGATTGTTGTCCACAACTATTCTAAAGGGGGGGCCGAGGGCAGCGATCACAATCCCCAGTTCCAGTACGCAGCCACCCTCCTCTCCTTACCGCGACGTTCAGTGCAGCGGGGATTGCTGTCTCAGGGACACGGAGGGGTCCGCAGGCGGTCTACGCGAAGCGGAGCGCCCACGTTGTTGCTGACATTTTAAACTCCGTTGGCGTATTGCAGCAATGTCTCAGCGAGCAGGCCCAACGGGTACAGGCCCTCAGGGGTGTGTTGGCGGAGTCTGGCCACGTCCCGTAAGTCCTGTAAGTCACAGAGGCCAGACCAACATCGCACTCCCATGCGCCCCCCGGCGGGGACCGTCTCAGCGCACTCCGGCCTCGGACGGCAGCCAGGGGGGGAGACCGGCTATGCAGCGCCGCTCTGGGTGATAAGAACGCCGGCGTCTCCTCGGAATCCGGGCTCCAACAGCGTCGAGATCTCGCAGTAAGGGGCGATCCCCGTCTATCCAGGCGTAGTCTGCGACACCTTCTATCACCGCTGGCGTCTCGTTGGTGTGCCGTATTTCCTTCGTGCTTCGCTCTCAGCGAGCCTGCGGCGGCCATTTTGGGTGCTGAGCGCGGCTCCGAGTCCGTGTTTACGGATCGCCGTATCTACAGGATCTTTCGACGATTCCGCTCCGCTCATGCAGTGATCGATGCCGCCTGTATTCGGACAGTTCTATGAGCGGTTTTGAACAGTCCACAATGGCTATTTTCGCAGGATTTAGCTCAGGATCTGGCTGGCGGCTCAAGAGCAATGGCGGATCACGTCCTCATCGTTCGGCCATTGGCCACGCCCCTCCACATTACAATATTGAACGACTATGCATTCCTTTACATTTGGGCCACAAAGAAATATTGTTTCATGGTTGTACATGAAATAAACATAAGATGACCACTATGATTTCCCCAAATTGCGTGTGATGTATAGAATTGCAAGACTGCATTCATTTGGCAGTGATAGATCAATGTTACGACAATATGGGAGACAAACATTAAATGTTAGTGACCTAAGTCACAGCGCATCTAGAGTTCACTTACTCATTACTTGGATAGGGAGGGCGAACTGTTGCACGAAGTTCGTGCATAAGCATCATCATAATCCTCAAAACAGACCGTGTGAGGCAGGCTGCCCTGAAGTCATGCAGCTCGGTAATGCATTGTGGCCGTGTCTCGTCTACCGATATGTAGGACAAGCATCCAGAGTTTTCTCGGCAGCAGCAGTTCTCCTCGGTTGGCATTACCGTGCACCGATTGCGGGTACACCAGGTGGAGACGTCGTCCATGCGACTAGGCTCAGGCTTGTGATCTGGTGATTCGTCCTCCCAACTGTCGTCCGAAGCGCCTTCGTTTCTGCATCTTTCTCTTTCGAGTAATTCCGCCTCAGAATACACCTGCTCGTACTGGTAGGGCTGTATTGTTGCCATTATAAGACAAAATAAAAATAGTACTAGTATCTGTTCGCACGGAATATGAGCAACGAAGATAGCTGAACAGAGCAGAAACGAGTCAGAGGATACATAAAATAAGACAGTGAAACGATTGGAAAGCAAATCTGATGTTGTCTGATGATAAGCGGTCTGTTTATACTTATTGAGGAAAGAGGCGGCCTGCCATTTCCATCGAGACACGTCATTGGCTGAAGCCAGAGATTGTTGACACGAGACGTGCATTGGTGTTGTGAAATGGGCGGTACGCGTCTAGTGATGTCAGTCTCAGGGGCGGGGGATATGATTTAGTGCCGCCAGGGCAGTTCACCTTAGGGCGATGCAGCAACGGATAAGATTATCATTTGATGGCCGCGTCCTGCTGCCTGATTTTGCATGTGTAAAAGTGAGGAAAACTACGATAAGGTGCATAGGAAATGTTTGTACGATCGATCAACGTATGCTTAAAAACACATACCCGAACCCTCGGGACAATAATATTTTTGAGCGCACTATTCCTTTTAATGTGATTGTGAGACAATAAGTGCCGGAGCTCGAACACCCCACAAATTAAGCACTGAATAAAAGGGATATAGGTGTTTACTGTTTAGACAGTGCGGGTTAGAGATATGGGGTCAGGCAGGGGGGACGCGGGATGCAGCGAGGGGGAAGAAGGAGAGCTCTTTGGCTGGTTAAACTACAGATGCCTGACCGTTAGATGGGGACAAACGGGGGGGGGACTGAAGGATCGTGAGTGATGCATCAGGATGTTGTAGAAGTTAAGCTGAGCTGTCACTCTGGAAAGGGGTGAGAATGGTAGATATTAGTTCATGTCTAGTGCTACGGTCAAGTTTCATAAAGACTTAGGAGTGCATTGTTTCACAATAAAGTATGTTTTTTAACTTCCAGATAACAAGTCCATTTGCACCGTCATTCCAATGACACTGCCACATTCAAAAGACTAACTTGCTGGGCAGAGAAAGTGGTTTAAATAGGATGAACATCCATGGTACCGGACATGGGTGTCCATAAGAGGGGTGGGATGGAGGGCGAATGGTTCAGTCTAAGGAGAAATAGATTAAGAAGGCCCTGGGAGGGAGCTATGTGTAATACGGTGGTCCGCCGCCTGGCATTTCCCTCAGACCCAACCATTCCTGCGTACATGCACCAAGGCCGCAAGATTTCTCTCTGCCTTCTCCCACAGTAGTCGACTGCTGCTGCGGAGCTTACTCAGAATAACATTTCAGGTTCCTCATTCAATATTTAGCAAAATTGACCCCGGACAGCGCTGAACAATTCATGGGATTGTCTTAAATTAGTGTGGCCTGGCCTCTAAGCAGGGAGACCTGGAGGGGAGAGAGCGCAGGATCTGGTAGGGCCAGTTATGAAAAGTATTGCTCCTGCTAGCCATATGTGTATCCTATTTTTGCAAAGCCTTAAAAGAGCAGTTTTGCGTGTCCACTGAGTGTTCTTTGGAGGAGGGCCCCTGGAGAGACGGAAGCTCTCTGCCTGAGATCTACCCGAGCAAGCTCATTCTCGCACTTACCTTAATCACAAAAAGCATGATTCTTTTTTAAGTGAATGAATTAAAACAATGAAGAAAAACGAGCTGAAACAGACGCCTCGTGAAGGAGAAACCAGTGCCAAACGCCGCCTGTGTGCGCCAGGGGAACCACGGCTACCGTCAGGGGTGGATTGGGAACCGAAAAAGGCTGTGGAAATAATTTTCAAAGTGGCCCCATATTACATCTTTTCATCAAGCCCAACCATTTTCTATGGGGAAATGTGTTAATACCACACACAAGAGGCCAAGGGTGCAGAGGCCTACCGGGAAATCTCGTGCGTTCACCTTTGGCTGCTGTGAGCTTCAGATCTGCCAGTAGCGGACCTTGACTAAATGTGCAGTAGAATGGGCCTTGCATGTTCCGTTGGTCGTGTGCAATGAAGGTCATAAGATGATGTCCTGTCTGAATATTTTTTCACTTATTTTTATAGTTATGCAGGGCAGTCAGAGTTGGAGAGTGTTTAGCACGGGACTTTGCCTGGCCATGCCTCGGTACTGCGTGGTGGCTGTTGAAGTAAAACAATGCAAGAAGACTTTCTTTATTTTGCTGACAGTTAACATCTGTCAGTCAAGTGTAGTCCACGTCCTAAAATGATGTCCGAAAACCTGTTCACCACCTGGGTTAATCAGCCAATTACTTAATTGCTCGACTTAAACTTCAGACCTTTCTTGTTAGGGACAGGCAGCAAATGTGCAGACGTTTTCCGCAAGGATTCGCCTTTCTTGGACCCCAACTCCTGGCTCAGTTTGTTCCCAGCTTGCCTTTTGAAGTTATTGGAAACATACCACCGTTGCAGGATGTTGTTCCTCTGTCTGCACGCCTTAAGGAACCCCTTTTGCATGCTGCAGAGGTGAAAGGGATTGGAGGAGGTCCCCAGGGGGATGGCTGGGGTACTGCCAACGGGGATTCAGCTATTGTGGCGCTTTCATCCAATAAAGTTAACTAAGTGTTCACTTTGTTTGGTGAATGCCTCCATCCCTGTGCGCCTGCACAGCGAGCCGTGATCAAGGGCAGCTGCAAGAAAGAGTGACAGTGCCGAAAAAAAAAAATCTGGTGTTGCCCGGCACAAATTAAGCACTGCCCAGCAGCAAAAGACACGTTTGCAGTAAAATAATCTATGTGTTTGTCCTTTAGACAAAGCGATAATGAAAGTGAATTATGTTTACAATAGTCTGTACTTCACTGTGTCTACTTACTTTCAAGACCCTAACTACAGGTTAACAATATTTAATACAATTGGTATATGCTCATCCGTTAATAAAACAAGCTTGTGTTTATGGCGCAATGATTTTATAAGGTTGGGGAGGTTGGTGCATTGTGAGGTTGTGTAGCGGAAGGGTGCATTCTATCGTTTTGCCATGGTGGTAATCAGTGGGGTAACTGCTGAAAATGTTGGGGGGCGTGGGGGGGGGGGGTTTACATCTAAATGAAAAAAGCCCCTGCCAAATGAGTGGGACAAAATGGTGTGCCACATAAATGTAGGGGCGGGGGGGCGGCAAACACCCTTGTCCCCACCGCCCCCCCTAACATTACGTCCATGGTGACAATGCTATCTAGAAACCTTTAACATGTTTGGGCACTAATCCGCACCACAGCTAAATGTATAGTGGCTTCCAATAACCACTACTGTAAAACTTTTAAGCAGTTCTTGAATTAAATGTGACATGCATTGATTCAAAACTCACTTTCCTGTACTGCCACTAAAGCTACATGGATTGAATGTTTATCATCGAAAATATAAAAGGGCTGTCCTCTTTGTAGAGTAAATATTCATGGCAAAGGCAGTCTTTCGTGTCAGTAGTACTTTTGGGAATATGACAGCGGAGGTCGGACCGGCAGATAGATGAGTTGCATGAACACAACGCACTGTAGGTGGTGCTAGAGAGCAGCCATTTTAGTTCTCCACCTTTATAACCATCACAGTTCACATGCAAAGGGCAAATCAGATTTGTGATGTTAAGCAATGTGTTCTTGGTACAGTGAGCAAAAAGCGTGTGCTGCAAACTCTCATCTCAGAACAGGTTATCATGCCATGTTCTTTCTGGAGAGGAGCGCCTGCTACCTTCTTTGAAATGTTTGCAAGGAACTTAGGGTTGGTCACCCTGAGTTACCTGGGGGCAACCAGACGTGGACTCCCTGCTCACTGTGCTCAGAGAGACAAAGCTTCACCTCACTGATGAGGCCCAACAAGGTTGAAACATGTGCATGGGGTTGCTTTTGGTACTGTTGTTCAGAGAGGAATTGCCATAGCATTTCGGTGCTGGACTGCCCATGTGGGCGGGACAAAGACTGATATGCAAATGGATATTTCCCATCTGTGAAAGGTACAGTGAGCAAAAAGCGTGTGATCCAAACTCTCATCTCAGAACAGGCTATCATGCCATGTTCTTTCTTGGGAGGAGCGCCTGCTACCTTCTTTGAAATGTGTTCTTGTATACAGCCATTTGTGACATTTTGCAGCCTCCTTTCTCTTTCTTTACTGCCTTTTGTGACATTTTGGCAGCCTCTTTTCTCTTTATTTTAAATAAGAGAAAATACAAAAACATGCGGCAGCTCAGATTTCACTATCACAAACGAACAGTGTATTTGAAAGTCAAAATATAAAAAAGCAAAGCTGTGAATTGTATCTGCATTTGGTTAATAAGGGTGGGTGTTTGTTTGGGTGTCGCACGAGGAAAATGTGTCCAGACGCGTGCAGCATTTTCCTGTTTTTAAAGAAAATTATCGATCTTTGAAGTGTACAAGTGGCGCATTTGAAGTGTACAGGTGGAGCGATTTAATACGCTGTATATAAAGTTGGGGCATGACTTCAAATCTAGCGAAAAAGGCGCATATTTGCTCGATGACTCAAGGCAGTGGGTGTCGCTGGCAGAGTTCCCAGTTTGGGCAGCACTTCACTAGCGGCGATGGTCGGGCAGTCGCAGGTGCTGCTTGCGCGTTCACAAAATCAACACCAGGGTGGGCCTTGCGCGAGCATTGTTCGTTTACGTCCAGACTTTCCCGTTAGACTGAATCTGAAAGTGGCGTGAACGATTTAAATATTTCGATCGGGATGGATGCCACCCTTCGATGCTGTGCCCCCTTGGCGAAATTTCACACGTGCCGTTTTGGTAACGCAAACATATTCTTGAGGCTTGGTGAAAGTACAATTAATCATTGAAAAGAAGAGTGGATGACAGGTATGACTGCCATACATTGAAAATACGTCATTTTGAATGTGGTGTTCTATGAGAATATTTGAGGAAGAGTCATTGAACAACATGCACAATCATTTTGTTAAATATTTTACTGTTCAGAGAAGGCACTGAATGCAGAATTACCCTATGTAATATCCAGGTCAAGGCCACACGGCAAATCTCAAATGCACGCCGTCTGTTTTTAACCATCAGTTTTTTTTATGCATGCAGTCTGTCTCGTTTTAACTGTTGTTTTATGCATGCACGGTCTTTTTAACCATTGCTTGATGCATTCACAGTCTGTTTCTTTTTAACCATTGGTTTTCTATGCATGCATAAACAATGTTTCGTGATGTATTTTAATGCATTGAGAACTCCTGCTTGTAGTGCCTCTGTCTCACCCATTTCTTTCCTGTCTGGTGTTGTTTTGCTCCCTTCCCTCCTGTGTTTATTTGTTTCGCATCTTTTAAGTGGATGAAGTCATTGTCTAGTGAATATTTGGTACTTAACACAGGAGACACTTATGCATTATCCTGTCTTTGACCGGCCAGTATGACAGGGCAGCATATTTTATTATAAAAAGTAAAGTGCTAGACTCAAACATGTGGGGACTAATACCCTTTTATGTTCATATCCCAGCACTAATAATAACACGTATTAGAGGCTTTAAAAACAGGGGGATACAAATGTGATATTTTCCTTCAACGATTAAACAAAGACATTGTCATTTTTTTTTAATGCGAATTTGCCTATGCTGTATTTTATCTCACTTTCCTTTTTTAATCCTATTGATGTTGTACATTTATTCTCTTTTTTTGCAACGCCGTTCTCTAAACAAATGTACTACTAAGGGGCATTGGCCACAGCCATAGGCCATGGACACTGGCGATGGTCAATGGGCTGCTGTAAAGACTGGAGGGGGGTTTCTGTACTTCTGCTCTCGATATGGTAGAGGAGAGACACAGAGGACCCCAGCCAAGATTCTCTATTCGGTAGCTATGGTCGAGCAATCAAGGCCTAGCTTCTCAGCAGGTGATGCAGGCTGGTTCTGAAGTACAGTGTAGTCCCCAAGCACCCACAAAGGAATGTCCACACACTGTATCGGTTATAACACAGTCTTTATATAATTAATATTCAAGGTCACATACTCTATCACGATAACTCACTTTGTACTCAGAAATCAACAATGGTAAATATATACAATTCTAAAATGCTACCACTAACGTTCATCAGATCTCATTAAAGTGCATATGGTCAGAATGACATACAGATCAAAATAAAGAGGAAACCAGCAGTAGAGAGAGGAAGGAAAGCAAGATGGTCGAGCAATTGGCAGAATACTGGCCCTGTTACCTAGACACAGTTCTGTGTGGAGATCCCCCTCACCTGAGCAACCTGTAGAAGAAAGATACAAGCCCAGTCCATATATTGTTCACACTAGACTTTCCAATAGTTCTGCAACCCCAAAGTACCTTGGCGTTGTAGCATTCCGCGTCGGGGAATTGACGGCCCTTCTTGAGTGTCCTCCCTTTCAGGCAGGAGTCACGGGACGTTGAACGTCTGACGGAGAACAGGTCGAGCTACAACAGTGAAGTGGCCGCGTCGTTCCTAGCGGTGCTCGTTGACGGGGAAGCGTAAACGTCCTGCCAGGAAGAGGCGTGCAGGGCACCTCGATGTCGATAGTTTTGGACGGCAAAGAGTTGAAGAACTGTGGCCCAGCAAGGCCGTCGAGTCGTCGGCGTATCTGTGGTCTGGTCTTTGGGTGGCAGGAAACCCACCGGTGGATGATCCTCGGCACGTCGATGGTCAGGCCTTCTTCAGCAGGATACAGCAGCGACGATGCGGACGATGGCGTCCTTGGATCAATTAAGTTCTTGGGCAACGGGAGCACGGCGGCTCCAGTTGGCGACGGCGGTCGTCGACCGTGGCGGACAACGGTCTGGGCGTCTCTCCTTGGAGTTCCGCAGCAATCAGCGTATCGGGTCGGCAGCCTGTCGAAGGTCTGTCTACCAGGGAGCTTAGGCAAAGATCCGCTGTGCACGATGGTCCCTCGTAGCTCGGGAAGAGGGCGCCTTACCAGGTCCTCTCTGGGTCAGTTCTCGAAGCTCAGCAGCTTTCAGATTGTAAAGGAGCAACAGCAATTCTTCTCTTCCAGCAGGGTTTCAAGATCAAGCTTCAGTTACTCCAGTTACTCGTCGTAGTGGACTTCAGCTTCTGAACACGATTCCTAGCAGTGAGAGGTCCCCAGATATACTGTTGATCTCCCATTCATTCCGCTGGGTCACACTCAAGCATCCAATCACGACTGCGGTCATTCATGCAGGCAGGCAGCCAATCGGGCACACAGGGCATTCAGGCCATTCACTTCTCTCCAGACACTCACAACAAGTTATGTATATTGGGACAAGTACCGAGCCATTCAACACTCCAAGCTGCATTCATACCGGTTTTGGGCAGGGCTGTCTCAACCATTGTGTCAACTACCAGATACTAGACAGCCACAACATAGAATGCATATTCGTCACACACTCCATTCACACAGGTCCCACCCACAGGCGTACCCACAACATACGGTCGTTGAGAAGGCTCCAGCCAGTCTGGTCGGCACTTCCCCACGCTACCAAATATGGAACTTCCACCCAACAGTCAGTCAGGGGGAAGGGACAGAGGCAGGGCTTCCCGGGACTTCGGGAAGATCAAGGTAACAGGTGATGGCCATTTTGTCTCCATCTGGAATCTACCGATTCCAAATGATAGGGCCTGGGCATCCCAAAATGGAGGACGCTCAGGGCACCAGGCATTTCAGCACAGAGCTGCCACCAGCCCGTACCCTGCTCTGTGGGTCACACACAGGTGCCCAAAAACATACACTAGGGGCACAGGGTTGCACCCCTACCCATGGGTGCCATGAGGGTACCCTATGGGTCTGTTCACCAACCAAAAGAGAGCTGCACCGCCAGGAGTCCCACATGAACTCCTGCGTGGAAAATGCAACAGAACACACAATAAAAAGCAGTAAAGGACAAGGATACGGAGGCCCTGTCCCTCCGTTGCATTTCTAGCATCACAGCCACGGTCTATGGTAATTTGCTACTACAGATGGTGTAAGATATAGCATAACAAAAACCCTTGCAATTCAGTGAAAAAACCTTTAGTTCAGAGAGAGTTCAGTTGAAAAAATGTATTGCAACAAAACCAATGAAATTCGGTATGTGTCGGAATCATGAGAACCTTACCTCGAAGTCCACCATCGATGTCATTTATGATGTCATTGCTGACATAGTATGCTCAGCACTTCCAACAGCTACTGAATTTCATGGGATTTATTTCACTATACTGTGACTTTGTATATTTGAGACGAGTCAGTGCTCCCCTGACCTGGAGATTATATGGGGGGTGTACTGCGTGCAGTGCCTTCTCGTTAAACCTTTTCCTGTAGCCTATTTGGTCCATGTCTTCTGATTTATCCTAGTTTACCAATTAGTAAGACATGGGATAAGTAGTAAATGATATACACCTTTCATAACTGATCAAGTCCATGGTATCGTCTTTGGTTGGATTTACCTTGTAAAGAGGGCCAAAAATTCATGGAACGTTTAGTGCGGAGCAAAGTGACTTTGCACTGCCAACAAACATGTTCCACCGAGCCTAATTCAATGAGCGGTGCAAAGTGTATTTTTCCGGAGCAAAGTCACTTTGCACTGCAAAAGTACTCTGCACCAAAGCTTTTTTTTCCTGAATTAGGCCCCTGTAGCGCAGTGCAAAGAGTACTTTTGCAGTGCAAAATGACTTTGCTCCGGAACAATACACTTTGCACCGCTCTGTGAATAAATACCAGTTCAACGTGTTTTTTGGCAGTCCGCACTAAACGTTCCATGAATTAGGCCCTAAAAGGTTTTGTCACTCTGTAAACTGTTCCACTCTGGGAGAAGTTCTGTCTTCTTTCATTGTACGGTCTTTGTTTAGTAATAGAACAGGATGCAAATAACAATCCTTAAGAAGCACACCCAACAATCGCACTTAAACAAATATGTACCGAGAGTTACATTTTGTTTTGTTGCTGCTAAAGTTTGCCATGGGGATGTGGACAAAGTTACGAACTTTTGCTCTGCTTAAACACAGGCACAATTCTCCCTGGGACTATTAAAACAAAAGCTGTGCAAGTTCTTACAGGCTTGTGCAATGTTTGCAGTAAAGCATGTAGAAAGCTATTTATTTGTCAGGGATTAAAGAATCGATGCCTGACATGTTTGCATCCCAGGTGGCCATCGACTTGGACTCTCCACCTCTACTGACTCCTAGCAGCTTTGTACCCTGTACCAATCCCTTAAAAAGTAACACGCAGTAATAATGCCACACCCTTAATAAACAACAAATAACTTAACGATTCAGCTGCAGTCACATTCGTTGCAGCTCGTACTACAAAGAACAGGAGTTGTAGCCACCGGGAAGCCTTGCCAGTGCTACTCCTCACTGGAAACGCTGTGCAGTGCCGTCTCCAAACTGGGCTACACCGAGACAGCGCACAGGAAAGAATATATGTAAGCAAACGTCTATTTTTTTCAGGTCTTTTTTTAGAAATCATTGTGCAGCTTTGCAAACATTACATAAATCAAAGCATAATGGTTATTGAATACTGGATTCAATTGCCATTTCAGATTACCCTTTCACAAAGCTAGTTAGTAAGTGTGTTCTGCGGCACTTCAACAGGATTATAAGAAGAGACAACAGGGGAGGGGTGGCATAGATGGAGGTGGGCAGGCGACATCTACCTCCCAGAAAACATTCAAACTGTTATGTAAAGATAAGAAGAAGAGCTCCCTCCATCTGTCACTTCTAAAATGCGGGAGCTTTAAATCATTCCTTGGCCATCTATCCTGTAACAAATTCGTGTTTTGGTACAATTTTTTATGGACAAGTGCGACTTCAATATCATTATTAATTCTTTGGCAAAAAAAGAACCCTATTAGAGCTTTTGTATAATGCTATGGCAAATGCATTGACTATACTCAAGCGCCCCTTGTGGATGCTCCCAAACGGAGTTCTTTGAAACAAAATAACAATTTGACAGTTCTAGGCAGTTTCTTCAGTTTCTTTCTTTTTTTATTTATTTAGTTTTCTGTAGTGGGCCACATGCACACAGACTACTTCAGAATCCTCGGGGGAAGTGGGGTTTGGGGGAAACGGTTTGGTAGGCGGGAGAGAAGATAAAAAGGGTATGCGAACAAATAAAAAAATCCAAGCTTTTCATTGCACTGTTTACAGTAGCTGATTCCCATCCCAGTTAGATACAATAAGTGTGTACTTAGCCACTTGACGTACGAATAGGCAAGACAACTGAACAAGTGGCGGCTGGTACATTTTTTAATTGGAGGTGCGTAAATATTTCCCACGAATGTGTCAGAGCAACTGAGCGTAGTGAGAGAGCCCCAAAAAACCACTCAGTGTTCGGGGTGTTTGTTAGGCAGAAACCTGTGCAGTTCCCTCTGGGACCACTGCAAAAGATTTAAGACTACAGGTGTTTGGCAGTAAACCCACTTGGTAGCAGTCTGTACCACACAGATTCACTTGGTAGCTGTGGCTGAGCAGTCAGACTTCCCTCAAGAAGAGTTAGGCAGCATACAGATTATTCACAATAGGTTAAGAGAACACAATAGAACAAGTAAACACTGACCAGGATTTGGTGTAAAAGAGATATAATTATTTATTTAAAAACCACATCTAGAAAAATACACAGGCACCAATAGTAAGCAAATCAAAAACACGGTCACTAAAAGATATACACTCCCTTAAAAGAATATTAGACAAGTCTTAAGTAAAGCCCCACTTATTTTCAGACAGCGGTGAGCGCTTAACGTAGATGGCACTCTAATAGTTCGTTTTTAAAAGGGAGAGAAAAGCAGATAACAAGTTAAAACAGATCCCAACACTTTTACAAGAACATAACAAGAGAGGAGGCAAAGTAAAACCGTGAAGTTAGAGTTCAATAGGCTGGATCCACTTTCAGAGGATCAAACGAAATGTGTCCAAGGTCACACGGTTGCAGTGCACAAAAGTCTTGTAATGGTTCAAAAAGGAGTTGGACCAAAGAAAGGGACCAGTTAGAGGGTCAAGGCGGCCAGCCCAGTCCAGAAGGTTAAGGAGTTATTATTACCTTGTAGCAATCTTTAGAAAGGGAGGCCTGGCGGACACGGTACCTTAAAGTGTTGAAAAGACTTCTGCCGGGGCAGTTGTTTCTGGCAGCGGATGCAAGTCAGTGCTTCGTCCGGGGGAAGAGAGGATCTCGTTGTGGAGGAAGACGGGAGTCCGTTGCACTGCCAGAGAAGAAACCGGCCGCGGAGTTTCTCAGGTACAAGGAGCGGTCCGTTGATTTGCGGTTCAGTGGTGAGTGGCTATCTGGCCGCCGGGGTGCTTGGCACGGGCAGTTCGACCACAAACCGGTCTGGGGTGCGAAGAAGGAAGGTAAAACTGGTTGTGCCCACCAGTCAGGGAAAGAAGCCTCTCCAGCCGGGAGATCTTCTCTGTCGTCGGGAAGTGGTGAGTCGGTTCCGCAGGGCTCCACGGGTGATGTCGTCGTGGTAGGCCGGCTCAGCTTCTCCCTCGTCGGATTCTCAGGTCCTGTGGCGACTTCTGAAGTTCCAGTCCCCAAAGCCCTGCTTTTATGCAGCATACCCCCATTCACTCAGCCTAGCTGTCAATCAAACATGCTAAGTGGTGAGCCGGCCGGCTCACCACTTGGGCCAATCACACAAGAGTGCGACTTGAGTCACCAAGGTAACTCAGTCCAGGGTGCCTAAACCCCCTCCCACACCCCCTGTGGTACCCAGACAGAGTGGCACCACTTTTGGAGGCTTCTGTGGAGAAGCCCGCCAAAAAGTGGAACAAAGGGCTCGACTTGGGTTGGAGTCACAGAAGAGAACACAAACACCATTTTAGAATCGAGTCCTGGCAAAAAATACCAACCGGCGAATTAATATTAAATAAATAAACCGGCGGTATGTTCGAGGCTATGAGAATTATATAATTATAGTTGGTAGCCTCGAACAATTGGAAAATCCCATAGGAAAATATTTGTGGTCGAATATAAAAAGTAGTTTCCACTGCCACCAGCCAAAACTCGATCAGGGGGGACGGAGACGTGCCCCCTCGACTAACAGACCCCGGGGCAATCGAATTGCCCCGACCAGTACGTCCACAATATGATGGTTTGTACTGGTTTCTGTTAATAATTTGGGACTAGTAAAGCCAATGGTGACTTTACATGCCCTGGGAGACAGTAGTCAGTCCCAGGGTATGGAGTCTATGGTGGGGGGTCATTATGACACCCCTGTGTTACTGTACGGAGGGTGCTGTGTAACACACATAATAAAAACACATGAGACCCTAAGGAGTAAAGGACCCCATAGCCCATAAAACACATTAACAGTCAAAGGAACACCATAAATTATGTCCAAGAGTGGGAGAAAGAGTCTCACTCTTGGCAGGAGGAAAAAAACAAACTCCAGAAATCCAGCAAAGCTGCTGGGGGACTCACTAGGTTAGGAAATTCAGCCTAAAGAGAGAATTCTCCCTAACAGTGTTACCCCCCCGCCAGCCCATGAGAATTATTTTGGAATAATGGGTTATAATGGTGCATCACATAGCACACTTTTGTGAAAAATTGGCTAAAAAGCAGGGCAGTTTGCAATCAGTTTTTTTAGGGTAACGCCAATCCAAAAATGCAATAGATGCAATTCACCAACGGTGCATACGAGATTTTTCCAAAGCATTTTCATGAAGGATTTTGCCCACAATATATGCCAGTCAAAAAGCATTTTCACGCTGGTTGTGCCCTTACATTTATTTCCATGCTAGCTGCACCAATACATGCCACCATTCCCATATGATAACATACTCGTGTTTGTTTTGCGCATAATGGCAGTGATGATGCTATAAGTACCTTTTTTGTAAACATTTTTTTGTTTGTTGTGTATTTTTTATACAACTTGTACATTTTACACAAAATTAAAGTAAATATGCCTGTTCTTTTTCTGCCAATAAATGCAAGTATCCTCACGCAACAACATACTCCTGTTGGCTTTGCCATTAAAAATGCCAAATGCCATACCACAATGTGAAAACCTGTAGAAACTGGCTGCACCAAAAGGACAGTGTACCCTCGTAATAACATTCTTGTAGACTGCAATGTTTCAGAGGCCCACCCACCCAAAAACCTACGTGATTCTATTCCTTTAACCAAGTCCATGGACCTTGGACCGATCATGCTCTCCCCATGCATGTCAAAGCCCACATGTTCGACTTTATCTTCATGTCCCCCGTGCTCCCCTCCTTCTCGACTGGGCAGACCGTACTGCAAACCTGCTGCTCATAGCACACACAAAGCTGTTACTCAAACGCCAGGCTAAACGCACTGTGATTAAGCGATGCTCATTGACGAAATTCCTGCTAGACACACTAGAGCTAATCTTCGTTCCATTCCCCACCAGAGGGAATGACTCGGCTCTTCTTGGCACATTCAGCCACTTTGCCAAAGGACTAGTGGATACTCTGCACCCCTAAGTTAGACCAAAGTCAAAACGTCTGCATCTTGACACTCACTGGAACTTGCCGCCAACAAACGCTCATTCTTTGAAAAGCAGTGGCACAAGCACTGCAGCCCAGAGGATCTCTCACCCCTCAAATCCCGGCCCACCCAACACAAAAACATGATCTCCAAGGCTACCTCACTTTACCTACACCTCCACCATTGACACCTCTAACAGGAGCAAAGCTTTATTCTAAGTAGCCAAGCACCACCCAAAACCCAGACCTGTCCCCGAGGTGCCGGCAAAGTCCCTGCAAAGTACGCAAAAGTCCTGTACAGACAATTCCATTAATCGACAAACTGAGTTTCACTAGGAGTTTGATGCGCAAAGTGCCGATTTACTGCACAAATAAATCCATGAATAATGATGTATGTTTGGGAAGTGGTTGCTATCTTTAAAAATGATACATTGGGTAACAGAAAACGGTGTCTGCAAAATGGGGGTGATGGACAATTCTGCAGTTAAATTCTGAAGCAAAATCTCTCATCTACGCTCTTGCGTGATTTAAATGTTCTGCCACCTATTCGTATCCATCTGGGTAGCTTGGTACTGGGAAACATTTTATACGTATTGATCTGATAGGACAGGGTATGTAAAAAGTGTGGTACACTGGGAAGGAGTTCAGCCCAATGGTTGAAGATTGCAATTGGATCTCTGCAGCCTGTGTAACTACTCACTGACATTTCTTTGGTGATCTAGAAAACATTTTAAAAATACTACTCGCTATTTCAGTGAACAATTTAAATATTAATTTTCACCTCCATTACCGGACTTTGTAGAGCTCCCCCCATTGTTGACTTTTTTTTAATTTTATTTTTTTAACAATTCCTGAATTCAAAATTAATATGGATATCTTGCTATGATCTATGTGCCTTTATATTACAGGACATGGGCCCTGATACTTACCCCCACCCTGTAAATTACTTATTTTTATTAGGAAAAAAGATAACTATACCAGAAAACGTGGCAAAACATTCAGGCTGTTAAATAGATGCATGCAATAGCCAATATGCAATTCTTACTTTACAAATGGTCTTAAAGAGCTGTCAAAAATCCAAATTGGGGTTCTCACGCTGATTTTCTGAGTTTTACCGGAGCTATGAATTTTCAAATGCAAGTTGGCCTGGTGGCTGTGACAGTAATGGGGGACCCTGCACAGGGTTTCTGAGCTGCAAGTCTGCTTGCGGGGGACCCCAGGCACTGTTGGAAGGGTGCATGTATTTGCGCCCTGGGGGAGCACGCAAAGGTAGTTGTTCTGGCTATTTATGCCTTGTGTGGGTGTGTGTCGGGGGGCCTTCCGGGTGTGACTTGCGAATACGGTTACTTTGCGCAGTACATTCCATGAATACGCAGGGTGTGCATTTTATTTATTCTGCGCGCAGGCTCGCGCATTGTCGTTCTCGGCACACTGCAACTGCGGGAGAAATGCGCACTTGTCCATGAATCGGGCCCTCAAGTCTGTGTGTGTTGTTTGGCTAATTACCCAGCCACTGACTCCCCATAGCCATGTTAATCCTTATGGCCGTTGCCACCTTGTACATTCCTTTGTTCTCTTTGAGCTACCTCTATCACTCAGTAATAGTACACTTTGGCCCTCACTATAAGGTTGGCGGAATGGGTTTACCGGCACCGGTAAAGGTTCCGGTGCCGGTAAACCCGTTCCGCCCTATTACAAGGTCTCCTTGCGGGACCCGCAATGGGCGCCTGGAAAAACCAGGCGTCCTTACCGGGTCCCGCGAGGGAACCAGGGAGCTAACAACGGGCCCGTCATTAACGGGCCCGTTGTTGGAGCTCCATCCCCATTGAGCCCTATGGGGGCTCGAATGGGAATGGGGATGGTCCGGGTTCCTCGGACGGGGAATTACCGGGTCCGCCAAGGTTGCGATGGCCCGGTAATTCCTCATTCGAGGAACCCGGGCCCGGATTGCGGTATGGAGGCAATCATGCCGCTAAAAGCGGCATGGTTACCTCCAACCTTCTAATGAGGCCCTTTGTGTGGAAAAGCCCTGGCAGTGTTATTTCTAAGCAGTCTTCTGAGAATGAATGACTTAATTGTCTGTGTCAATGAACTCCAGATGTAATAACCACAAAGTGTACTTTAAGCCCATTCATTTATATGGCAGTATCTGTGTCCTTGCATCTATTCCCTGTATTGAAGTTCTGTTAAAACAGTCTTTGGCAAAGCCAATAGTTGTGTCTTGTGAATAATTATGAAGTTCATTTGCTGGGCACTGACATCCTATGCCCAGTTACTCACACCATCTTCTAGCTTTTGTCATCTTATAGCCAGGTAGTAGTGTTATGGTGTAGTGCTTGGCACATGACGTCCCCCATGGCTACACAAAAGCTAAAACGTTTGGCTATGACAAATCTTATTTTAAGCGCAATAATAGTAGTATGAATATGCATTTAGCCTTTTTTATGATGGCATATAACAAATCTATATGCAACCCAGAAGACGTTTTTTGTGTGTGCAAAAATACAAATTTCGGGATTAAAAGGAAGATATGAAAGACCTAATCTATTGTGCCCACCCCTAGTTTAAAACCTGCTTTGCAATGTGATAGTAATTTTGTGTTATTTACCAATTTTTCAAGCCTTAGCTTGAACTCTTAGTAGGACTGCCAAGCAGAGAAAGAAGTCTGAAGGTCTCAGGCTTGTCCCTATGAACTTTTTTTAAAATATTAGGTCAATTCAGTGTTGGACCTTGAAGCCTGAGCGGTTTGTTTCATATCTAATTTGTTAAAAAGACCAAGTTATTGAATGCATCCATATAATTGGCTCCTCTTTGAAGAGGTCAACATGGATGTGATGTGCGTCTGACGCCTTACCACTTGCTTACAAGTCTATTGCAGGTCTGACCTAGTTGTCCTAGAATAACATGGGTGGATATTCATGTACTGGTTTACTATCTAGAGCTGGAAAGTGCCAGGCTATTATGCAAGTCTATGCAAAAAGGACGAGCATACTCGTCCTTGGCACTTAAGGCGTCCCTATAACGTGTGTTAAAATGTAGACGTGTATTATTATCACACACCCAGATGAAACGTCATCATGGGTGTGAAACATGTATTGACTGGACATACTAAATGAACTAGGATTAAACTGTTAGGTAAAAAAAAAGGAGCTATTCTTTACGAAGTGCTCTGATGTTGTCACATGTAAGGGGGCTAGAAGAAGGGACTAGGTGACTCTGAAAGCTAGGCTCAGCCACTCGCTAAGTTATACAACACCTATAGTTTGCATAAGGTAACCCCCAGAGTACAAACATTGTTCCAAGCCCCAGCAGGGAACCCCCACACACTGCCCCCAGAAGAAGCCCCTCTTGCGTGGCACATCAGGCAGGATCCCTCACGTGGAATAGTGCCAAGAGTCAGAGGCATTCAGAACAACAAGATGTGAGTGATTAAGTAAGACACACTGTGGAATGAACACACACATCAGTTTTATTGAGCGCCATCCGTGAGCCCATTTGTGGAGGGGTAATGCTCTCACCTGGCATGCCACAAATTAAGGAGAGATCACGGGCAGGAAAGTGAACATCAAACATCACCCAAAAGGCAAGTGTCAGCAGGCAGGTAGACCACCCACAGAGCCGCCCAACCACCAGGACAGATGTTTCTTACCCTAAAATGGCAGCCAGAATGTTTAAACCTTCACCCCACAGTTTTCCAGCAGTCCACCAATGAGTGTACAAGGAATATCAGATGTGCAACATATGGAGATGACAAGAAGGAAAGAGAAAACTCATGAAATGAAGGTGAGTATGTGAAGCGCTTCCCGATAAGATGACCCAGAGACAAGGGAGGAAGGGGCCAGTCTGTTACACACATTATTGGGGCAAATCAGCTGGGAAAACAATACATATGAAGGCAGAAGAAGGCCAACGTTCAGGAAGTTAGGAAAGCATTCTAGATACTTGGTGTGTTTGCTGTGAAAGAGAATGAGCCTGGAGAGGAAGGAAGTGAAGGAGGGAGGATAAGTGTGCTAACTAGTTTAGCCCAGTTTGTGACCTTTTAAGGGGAGCGACTTTCACAAAGGCAAGTTGAGTTAAAAGCAAACCCCTTTGTGGGAGTCAAAAACCAACAGAACTGAGAGGAGTTTTGCCAAACCTTAGAGAGAACTTCAGAAGATAACACGCCAGAGCCTGTTGTGGGCTCACATATGCAAAGGAGCAACACGAGCCTGTAGCTGCCCCCTGCCATGGGGGTGACGCTTATCTGGTGGGGGTGAATAACATCAGTCTGATAGGCATCCAAACGGTGGCAGTGGTAGCATTCCTTGCTGATAATTGGTTTGGAGCAATTCTTAATGCCAGCGGGTTGTCTAATTTCAAGCAGATAGGGATGTGCTGTGTCTATGTTCACAAGATCCACGAGGATAAATGAAGAGGAGAGGAGAGCCCAACTGACATCCTGAGATATCCTCAAGGACAAGAAAGATTATATTCTTTAAATAGTCTGGCACGGTGAGTAAAATGAAGGAAGTCTAAGGGCTGCAGCAACCCTCAGCTCCTGTCATTTTGAATAGGGAAATATTGAAAACCACACTATGTATGCGAATTATTGAAAAACCAATATACTAATAAAAACAAAATGTCCTTTGTTTCTTTTTCAGAATGCAACCTAATTGCCAGCTGCAAAGAATTCCCACCTGTTTATTTGTGCTATGGTCTCAGAGCCTCTGCTCCTCCTGTTACGCTCTTCACTCTCCCCTACCACCACCTCATTTACTCCTGGTAGTCTGAGATGAACTTTTACTTCCATTGTATGCTAGAAAATTCCAAAAAAAGAAATAAATGGAGGCAAACTGTGCTGAAGCCCTTTCTTGTGTGGCGTACAGTGATGAAATCTGGAGTTATGTGCTGATACTCTGAGCTCTCGGGGTCCTTCATTTTTTAAAGGGTGGTTTTAGTTGCTAGTTTATACTCATAGAGCCCCACCGCATATGGAAGTGGATTATAATATTAATTGGAAGGGGTAAGGAGTTTAATGTCGGGACAAGCTGGTCCCCTGCGCAACCAATTCTCTGTTAGCAAGGTTTGGCCTGCGGCCTGGCACAGGGTTTTGTCGGGGAACCAAACTCCAGGGTTCCCGGGGGGGGGGGGGTTGTAGAAGTTCGGTGAAGGTTGGTTTGGGCGCTGGCAAGGAGTGGGTGCTCCAGTACTGTCGGTAGTTATTCACAGAACAGTCTTGGGTTGTAGTTGTGCAATGTTATTTATTAATTCTGGTGCAACATAACACTTGCGGCACATTGTGCCTGGTTGATACAACACACAGCCGACGCACGTTTCGACCTACGTTGTTATTTATTTTTATTCAAAGTTTTAATCAATTAAACCTTGATTTTTCAACATAAAATCTTACAATACAAAAAAAGAAAATGAAAACAAAAATCATACATATATACATATACAAAATATTACATGATCAGCTGTGAATTTTAAATATACATATTCATAATTAAAAAAGCCAGTTTATGTAAAAGAGAAAAAGAATATAAATAACAAATGTATAACCTAAAACGTATCTAGTGAGCTCCTTACAAATTACTCGATGTACTCACTTTGCCTTGGAGCCCCAGACTATAAAGAAAATTCAATATGGCATATCAGACTATGAAATAGCAGGCTCCAACAGTGTGTTTGAGACACAGTCATGTACCCAGAAAACAGATGTTCAAAATATGTCATTCTTTTCATTTGTAACATCGGGCATTCCACTCATATGTGCTGCATTGTTTCTGTGGCAAGTTGACAAAACCGGCACTGTGCATCATTGTTTGGTATAATTGTGCGGGCACACAGCATTTCCATTGTCGGCCAAATATTGAGACAGAATCTTAGGTAATAATTCCGTTGTCGGGAATGTGGGAACATGATTAGATAACTTTCAGTTTCCCCATATCGTTTTAGAAACATGCAGACCTAGTTTTTATCCAGTCATCTTCCCAAATCCGTTTTTTCACCGTATCAGGATTTCCTAGCAGTAATGCTAAAGAAAAGCCGATGTTGGTGATGATTATTTCAACTTTACTTCTCCAGCATACCGCAAATGCATCGTTAGATCTTAAAAGATGTACTGCTATAAGTCCTAACAGGCCAGGTTGATTGACGCTCATTATACACTTACGATATAACGAGCATCACTTCCACTTGTAGATTGAATGAAGAGATAGAAGTCCTAGCTCATGCCTGAGGTTGCAAATGGGTTCCGACAATGGAAGGTTTAAGGCACGTTTCCAGTAACAACCCTCTATTATTGCCCAATATTGATACGATTTACCCAAGACAGCCTCCGTGCCATACAGAATTACTGGAATAAATTTCTGTCTATAATAGACCAGGAATGGGGTTATTGAAAATTTGCAGTACTTGCTCCTAATCAGTTTACTTTGCGCGATGGCGGTCATTAATCGCTGCCTTAGATGCTGATGATTAGCGTGCTTGTTTGTTGAATTGCTTATATAGACTCCCAAGTAAATGTAGGAGGAAACTGAAATGAGGTTAACGTTTTGTAGAGGCCATCTATACATGGCATTCCGCTGTTTGTTTTTGCCAAATTGCGTGATCCTTGTTTTGCTCAAATTAAAGGTGATGCAGTTCCTCTTAGTATATACATCCAAGGCACACAATAGTGCACATAACCCCTTGGGAGTCTTTGAGAAAAGCACCATATCGTCAGCATAGAGCAGGTATTTTACATTGACCCCATACATTTTTGGTGAATCTGTCACAATTTTATCGAGATTTATACCAATATCTGAAATAAAAAAAGTAAATAATGCTGAGGCCAACAGGTAACTTTGTCTTAACCCACACGCAGTCTTGATTGGGTCAGATAAAAGACCGTCGCTGGATAATTTAATTTGAATGGTGGTATCTGTGTGTAAGTCAATAAGTCATTTAACAATGACCCATGGACATTTTTTATCCATCAATTTTTTGAAAAGGAGCTCACGAGGTACAGCGTCAAACACCATTTTAAAATCTATGAAAGCTGTATAGAGTGGCTGCTGTTGTTGAAATGCCTTCTGAATGATGCTCGTGAGAGTAATAGTATTTACAGTTGTCCCATTCCCTGGCAGAAACCCAGTCTGAAACATATCACAAGACATGTTTTCATCCACCCAGCTATTACGTTTATTCAACACTAAATGTGCAAAAATGTTCCCCGGGCAGTCCAGAAGCGCTATTGGGCGGTAGGCAGCTGGATCATTGCGATTTCCTTTTTTAAAGATGGGTAGGATGATAGACTTCCTCCACGAATCAGGTATAACACCTGTCATGAGTATTTTATTAAATATCTGATAGAGGAGCCCTAGATCGACTCACATTTATAATACACAACTGGATATCATCGATGGAGATAATGAAGTGATGGGACCGGCCTAAAGTGCTTGTATTTGGAATCCGATTTGGGAATGGCGAGGAGTAGAGCAAGCCACAATAGTCCTTCCAGATCTCATTCAGGATGGCATTTATCTGGACAGCATCCTGTGTTTTATGTGTGGCCTCGTTCAGGCATGCCCATATGCCACTAGTGGACTTCTTAAGGATATGACACAACATAATCTCCCCATTGCGTTGATGGCGCAAAGATCGCTGACCCTTTAGCCATGTTCTATAAGAGGCCTTGAGTTGTTTTTTGACTAAGGCACGATTGGCTATTGGCAAGAATCTTAAATTACGTAAGTCACTACGTAATTCAGCTTTCCTGTTTGTGTCGGACGCTCAAGTCCGGCATTTTTAGCTGCTTAAACAATTGCATCACCGCAACATAACAATTTGTTGACCCTGCTGACTCAAGGAGCGCATGATGAAACTGTTCTAATCTGTTTGCGTTCCATCTCACTCGTGTGCCGCTGTTATTTACGAGATTCGAATATACATAAACCTCAGCCATAGGCAAAGTTATACCTTGTTGTCTCAGATAGCACATGGCAAGTTTGTTATGATCACTAAGATTAGTTTTAACCACTTGCAGGGATTGTACATTGTTTAAAAAATTCTTATGGACAAAGACATAATCAAGGATCGCTTGCTGAGACCCCCTACTCCAAGTAAAGTGAGCAGGAACATCCACCACAATTGTACCGTTCAGCATCACAAACCCTCTGTCATCCATGATGTTTAACCAAACAATTTCATCAACAGTCTGTTCTTGAGCGCCTTGTGATATCAAGTGGAGATTTAGATCCCCTACTATTATAGTTTGACAAATGTTTCGCTCAAGGGTTAAGTAGTCAAGAATCGAATTCAGAGAATGAAAAAACGAATCTGAAGTAACATTGCCTTTGCTCCAATAGATGTTGACTACAACCAAGATCTCATTATTTCTGTGCAGTCTTACAATCTGGAAATACCTAGATGGAGAGATTAATTGCTCACTTTCAAATCCTGAAGCTTTACTGATTTCTAATAAAAGTCCACCACTAGGTCGTCCCCTACTATTTTGGATGGCCAATGTTATTAAAATATTATGGGATGCCCAGATCGGGCATTCAGTGAGCCAGGTTTCCTGGAGGGCTATGAGCTCATAATTTGCCAAGTCTTTATTTGCAAGGTCAAATAAGTGATTATGCCCTCTAGTATTCCACGAGAGTAAGCTGCCTGTGCTATCAATGGCATTATATTACGATCTTGGATTGAGTTTGTGTGATATCATCATTTTTGGAGCAAAGTTAACAAACTGATGTGATTCTCTGTTCTTGTTAGATTGGTATGTCTTGATTTGTGTTTTTTCCATCACATTACTTGTGATTAGTGGATCTTGGAATAAATAAAACCCCAGTTCATATAAGGCTGCTTCAGATTGCCACAAAATGTTCATCACAATTGCAGATTGAAGATGAATTCTAGCCTCAGATGGATCATTTATATTAGTAAATTCAACCAGATTAACATCTGTTGATGATAAGGCTGACAAGGATGGAATTTCACTGCATATGTTCAGAATGCTTGCCCGATTTAATACATATTTAGGATAGGGTTCTTCATGACATCTGATCACCAAACAGTGAGATTTGAATTTAGTGTGCTGCTTGTTGCCATCCATAACATTAATATTGTGGCCTTGGGTAGTAGTCGGAAAATTAGGTCTAGATGGTATACCGTTTTCTAATACTACCCAGTTAGCCAACTGAACCGGCCCCTTCAGTAACTGGCTCACATCAGGATCGCTGTATTTGATTGCTTCCAGTATCTCGAGAACACTGACTGGTCTCATCAATATATGCAGCGATTGAAGATTTTATCATATCTTGAAGGTCCTGTGCCATTGGGGTCTGATCAGGATTTTCAGGCCGAAGCAGTTGAGCATAAGATTGCGTAGTGTTATGTTGTTGATGCAAAGGGACTCTTGAGGTGGTTACTGATTGGAGGGGCATGGCTGAAGGCAGATGCAAGTCAGATGAATCGGCCTGAAATCTGGGCGCGGGGCAAAGATTATGATTTGGAACAGTTTGAAAGTGTCTTTCGCCAGTGGAAACCGTTTTTGCATTTCCCAGTACAGTAGACTCTGTTCCCACACCAGCACCCTGAATCATCAAGGAACCTTTACAGCCTATTGAACCAGGTAGCACCCCAGGAATGTGTGACATATAAGACTTAATGAAGGTTCTAATCTCCTTTCAGTTCCGCCATAGCCACTTGGCTTAAACACCCGTCACTCACTCCAGTGGGAAACCCAGTCTGTATATCATTAGAGCTCTCCTTACAAGGTCTTGTGCCATTATTTTCAATGGCTCCAAAGTCAGGATTATTTAAAGTTTGTTGAGGATTGTGACGCCGTGCAAAGTCTGGGGATACCTCCACCACCTGAGAGAGTGACCAAATCATCCAGAGGCCCATACGGCATGAAAGTTTGTATGGGCTGTTTGGGACATAATGTCACCGGCTCAACTTTTTCAGCATCAGTGATTAATTCACGTCGGGACACGGCCTTAATGAACTTACGCTCTGAGGCTTGTGGTCTGGTGCCCCGCCCCTTTGTAAATAATTTCCTAGGTATGGGTTGTACTGGGTCAGTAACTACAGCTGTAATTTTGCCAGCATTTATCCTGACAGGTTTAGAGGAAAAGAGTGTATAGCTAGACGGCGCTGCGGTAGGTACGGCAAACCTCTCTTGGACTCGTACATCATTGTTAGTGTCAGATTTTTCATCAGTACTTTTAGTGCTGTTTTGTTGTTCAGTATCTATGATATTTGGTGCGTGGTTTACTTGATCGCCAATCGTCAACAATGGTTGTTGATTACTACCATCATGATGGACAGCACACATTCTTTCCTTTCATCCTGTATCACTCAAAGCCTACACTTGTATACATACAACATCCTTAAGATCTTGGGGAAACAGGTGCATTGTGGGCCTTGATCAATAATCAATCCCTTTACTCTAGCATAATGTAAATCGGGGGATGACAATACACCGGCTTGGGCCGCCTCTGCATTAACCTGGCTGACCACCTGTCTAGTGAGCGGAGATTCTGTTAAGGCTGCCAGGCCACTGCAACATTGTTCTAATAACGAGGTTTGATGGTTGACCTTGCCATCAAGAACTTCATAAAGTTTTGCTAGCGCTAATAGCGCAGTATTCATGGCGCCAAGGGTATTATTGAGCGCAGGGGATTCTGGGTAAGAGAACCGCTTAGAGCAGTTTTTATTTATGAAAAAATCAGACTCCTGATTAGGTTCCTCAAACTTTGTCCGTCGGGGAGTTGGAGCAATAAATGAGGGAGATTCTGCAATGCAATTAGAGGTAGGCATTTGATCAGTGTCTGGGGAGGTCTGATGACCGGTTTGAAGGGGAGTCCCCCTTTCCCCAGATTCGGTTAATTGATTGTCCATCGCTGAGAAGTTATCTCGCTGTAGCTGAATCAGTTCCCCGGTGTTTGAACATATGTACATGACATCAGCAGAGGGTGAAATGGATCCTGTGGAAGCATTCATAAAGTCCATGGCCTCCTCATCTATTTCCCCTACCATGGTAAGCACATCGTGGGCAGCACGCAATCGATGCTGGGCAGCCACCGAACAGCAAATAGGCTCCAACATGGGCTGCATGCCCATGTCAGTCAGGGGCATGGGTTCCCCACAGGACAGAGAACCCTCCAGGGCACAGGCGGCCACCAAGTCATGTCCGTGACCTCAACTGAAGCATTTGAGATAACTGGTGTGTCAGCGGCAGTCATCGTAACACCGGCACCCCCCCTTCGTGTCAATCACTTCAACTGACAGAGTTGGCTCCACAAGTGCACCGGAAACGGGCAAAATGGCAACACTACCACTCACAATAACTTCAGTCACCACATTATTTGCCAGCTCCGGCACAACATCAGAGCACAGTGGCAGATTTGGGGCGGTCATTGACGGGAGCTCAGTTAACAAACACACACCAGAGCGAGAAGCACTCTCTTTGCCTGATAACATTTCCTGGGTATAATACAAGCGAATTATCTTCACCATTCGGTGCTACGACAACATCCTCTCAGATGAGATAACAAGCCAAGATCCAACACCCTATCCAGGGGTTGTTCACCACACGCTTCAACGCGAGCCCACATTACTACCAATTGCCTTGAGAAAGACTTAGGTCGAAACGTAAGGAAGAAATGTGACAGATCGGTGAAGTAAACCAAATAAAAAAAGTGCCATGGAGAACACAAGCAACATTTCATTATGTGAATAATTGCCTGTGTGAGTGGATGGAGGTTCACCTAAAAAAAAAAAGCAACAAATCACCAGTGGAACTCTCTCATAATTACCTCATACAAAATGGGCTTGAAAACAAACAAGTGTAAAGCACAGTTTGCCCCAAGTCAGGTGTGAGGAGATCACCCAGTTCTACTTCTTTGGCATGGAGCCTTGAAGGCAAGCCCCTGAATGCTCACACTAGAGAAAATACAAGCCGTTAGGGAAGAAAGGCCCAAGTCGATCTTGTAAGGATAACCGGTTTTAATCTCATGTGCAGATGAGAGCAACAGCAAAAAACTCTGCTGCCAAGAACGTTCTGCCGAAAAAGGTACAAGCAGAAACATTTAAGGCAAAAACATAATCATAATGACTCAATACATGTACTACTCACCCGCGCGGCTGATTGGATGGACCCTATACAGGTGCTGCCTTTATCCATATGGGATGGAAATTTATTGGTCCCAGCCCAGTCCGTCCATCTTCCATCACCTGGGCACTGCATGGCTCATCTTCTTATGTCGAAGGTCAGAAAATAAATTAATTATACTCCTACTATACAGCTTGTTTATCACTCATACCATGCACTGGGCAGGCTTCAAAAACAGATGCACAGGAGGTTCCAGGACACTCTAACCTTCACCCACACATCTCACTCACTCCCTCCGCGTCGTCCGACTCCCAGGTCTTCCACCCTCGTTTGAACTATAATGTATCCCTCCCAGCACCTCCCAATAAAAATCACACGATTGTCGCTGTAATGATACATCCTGTCCATCCTCTTCATGGAATTTGGGGATTTTAGTATTTAGTCAGTTATGTGGGCTATAACTCGTGGTCACTTGGGAATGAGCCAGGTCGTGCTCTGGCCAAAGGTAGATAATATGCCCACCAGGTGCCAGTCTCTAATCATGGCCTTGTAGGGCACGTTCCTTCTGAGTGAACAACACATCTTCGCAACACTTTCACGAACAATGGACAAACAATGTGGCGGATGGGGGTGCGAACTGTCCTCATGGAAGCTCGGGCATGACTGGAGATTTATGTTGCCTCGTGGATTTGGGCCTAGTGCATGCAGTTCCGTCTTTACCGTTCTTACCGCACAAGCCTTCGCTTCTAACTAGGAATATTAATATCTATGCAAAATAGTGATGCCGCCCGCACCTTGAGGCGCACCATATCAATATGCTATACTTGATGATGTTAGCATAGGGTCCTACTGAACGGGAAAGCACCCACTTACCCCCCCCCCCCGCCCTCCCTGGTTAATTACAGTGCCTCGAATGCATCGCTCCTTACTTTAAAGCACCTGGGGCGGGGGATGGGGCTGTCCCCTTCCCAACAGTCTCCATAGTATGCATTAAGGATCTTTTATTTCAGACAGCAGAAAGACATTTTGCTAATAATTCCTATCTATTTTCTTTCTTTTTTAAAAAGTTCTCTTTATTGTTTTCATCCTTTAATCAACAACAGAAGAAAAAGAAAATACAACCACAATACTAATCAAACTCTAATCTAGTCTTGAACATCCGTATCCCCCCCCTCCCCACAATAGCGCCAACGGACCCCCCCCCCCAACTCCATCCCCCCGTTCCTGGTTAACCATGAATGTCCAAAAGCTTTGTCTTTGGGGACACCACTGCTCCCTAAAGTTCCCTTTCAAATATGCCAGTGTCTCTCCCCAGTCTGCCGGGAAGTCCCCCAACCTGTTATTTACCGCATAAGATGCCCACTCCATCGATACAATGTCCCAAATTTTCCACAACCAGTCTTGTTCTGTCGGGATTATGGGGCTTTTCCACCTCTGAGCAATAAGGGTCAACGCAGCCAACGTGAAGATGACTTTTGCCTTGGTTCTACCCTTTCCCTCTGTTCCCCTCGGTCCTCTCTTCCCCAGCAGAATTTCCTGTGGGTCCTGGTTGGCCTCTTCCCCCAGCGCCTGAGAGAGCACCTGCGCGACCCCACTCCCGAAGGGTTTGATAGCAGGACAGTCCCACCAGATGTGGGCCGCGGACCCCCTACCCCCACAGCCCCTCCAACAAGTTGCCTCGGTCGTCGGGAATATCGCATGGAGGCGGGCTGGAGTGTAATGCCAGCCATACAGGTATTTATACCATGCCTCTTGCAGTTGAATCGCTCTCGCCACTTTTGGGATCATCTTCCAGAGCCTTTCCCAATCCTCCTGCCCCATGTTAAGACCCGGTTGCTGTTGCAAGCTCCTCATGTACGCCCATGTAGGTGCAGGTCCTGCTTGCTCTAGTTGTCTGTATAAGTCTGAGATTAGCCCTTTGGAGCCCTCATGAGTGATTAGAAATCGCTCAAACTGTGTGAGACTTCGCGTCGCCGCCTTTCTTACCTCCCCCGACATCACCCAGTGCCTGATCTGAAAATAACGAAGCCTCTCCCGTTCCCCTACCCCAAACTCATGTTTGCATTCCTCAAATGTTTTTACCCTTCCCCCCGCTGAACATGTCCCTCAGCGTTCTGCAGCCCCCTTTCTCCCATTGTACAAAAGCCCCGTGTTCCACCCCCCGGCGTAAAATCCCCATTATTGAAAATTGGGGTAAACGGGGATGGGAAGGTCGTGATCCCCCGTCTCTCCACTGCCCTGTCCCAGTTATCAGCCACCCCCCTTGTGATTGAACTTACATATAGATGCAAAGGCCTTAACCTTCGCGGGAGCCACAGTACTTCCCCCCCCCAAGTGATGTCGAGCCACTGCCCTATCCATTTTCACCCAGTGCTTAAGATAGGTATCGGAAAACCATTCCCGGATCACCCTTAATTGAGCTGCTTCGTAAAGCGGCGGAAATCAGGGAAAACCAGGCCTCCCCTCTCTCTTGGGGCCATCAGCAACTGCCTGGCCAAACATGGCCTCTTCCCCCTCACAGATAAACTCTTTGGCGGCCCCGTCTAGTCTTCTGAAAAAGCTCTCCGGGACAGGAAGGGGGATGGCCTGGAACAGGTACATTATTCTGGAAAGCACCACCATTTTGAGGACAGCCCCCCTTCCCAGCCAAGACAGTCGCAGTGTACCCCACCTCCGTAAATCTTTCTTGATGTTCGCTAGTAAAGGCTCATAATTTACTCTGCACCATCCCGCAAGACAGGGCGTTATCCAGACACCCAAGTACCTCAGCCCATTTGGGCTCCACTTGAATGGGGAGTTCGCCTGCGTCTCTATCGCCTCCTGCTTTCCCAGGGATATATTCATTAATTCCGATTTTAGTAGATTCATTTGCAGACCCGATAATTCCCCAAATCTGGTCAACAAAGCTATGCTTGCTTCAATGGAGACCTTGGGATTTGTGAGGGTGAGGAGCATATTGTCGGCAAAAGCCGCTACCTAATGCTGCCTCCCACCAAATGGTATGCCTTGAATCTCCTCTTCCTCTCGAATAGCCAATAAGAGTGGCTCCAAATATATTGCGTACAGTAATGGGGAGAGGGGACATCCCTGCTTCGTCCCCCACCCCAATCTAAACGGCTGGGACATCTCCCCATTCACCAACATCCGCGATGTGGGGCTATTTTCTTTTTAACTACAAATCCTCACCATCCCAGGGAGAGGATCTATCTATCCACTTCCTGTCACCTGGAGGGGTATCTGGTTTCATTTAGTGGATATATGCTTATATATGAACATTTCTTGTTAACTACTGCTTGGATACTTTGTATTCTTTGGTACCCACAAGCTCTGGCTCTGCAATGCTGACACAGCAGTGTTCAGACAGCTTCATACGGTTGGCCGACACAAAGGCCTACTTTAAGGCAGAAGAGGCATCTGCAATAAAAGACTATTATTAGATAACAGAGCAGCTGGAACGTCCACCACACGCAACAGGGAACCCTGCCTCCTATATTGATGATTCCATCTCTAATTGCAGAGGCGAAGTAGCGATTGGAATTCACAGCTGGGATTGGGAAATATATTTCTAATACAGTTAGGCTCATTCTGAACCTGCCGGTTTGGAAACAACAGTGCTGGTAAGCTCATCGGCACTGTTGTTTCCGCACCGCAAGCACCGTTAGCAACGGTGCTGGTGCTTCCGTGGTCCCCACTTCCATAGAGTCGTATGGGAATGGGATCTTACAATTTACCAGTGCCTGACTTTCCAGGCCGCTAGGGTTGTAATCCCCCGGTGGCACCGGGTGGTCAGGTGTCAGTAAATATTTACGGGCCCGGCGGCACGGTTACTGCCGGACCCGTAATGAGCCCTAGTGTCTCCATCTCAAGAGCACTTGAGAAATTGCCATAATTACTTAGTTTAGGCCCAAACTAATTTGATTCGCTATGAGAGATGTGTGCCTGTTAGTCTCAGAAATGTTTTAAAAAAGAGGAAACACCCTCAATGCATTAACATTGCCACAAAATCTGGATGTTGCATATAACCTATATATTATGAATCCTCAGAAGGGGTCATTTTGGTACATACTGATTGGCCAGTGCAGATCCTGCTGCTCCAAGTACTAGTTATATAGGACCCTGCTGGAGTGCTAATGTTTGAGCCTAAATCTATCCTGCACGCTTTACCCCACGTTATTTTGTGTAATGTAACAGGTATCTATGTTGTGCCCTTCACCACTGTAAGAGATCTTGCAGTGCCTGACCATGTTCGGGATAAGGCATATTGTGAGACTGCCAAGGTGCCTCCAGACCTTAGTCTGTCGACATGAGAGAGTAGGTTGAGATATGATGTGATGAGAGAGTGTTTTGTTTGAGGGTGTGCGTGTAGCAAAGAGGGCATTGACAGTAAGGAAGAGGGAATACGAGGAAAGGCTGTGCATTGTGGGAGTCAGGATTAATGACTGAATTAATCTTTCATAGCACACTCATTATCTGAGATCAGTCTTTAAGTGCAGGACTGGGATTCGAACCTCTGTCGCTCTTGGTTGCCTTGCTCTCAAGACAAACGTGTTGCCCCTGAGCTTAATTATATATTGTCAGTCAATACGTTTATTTGAATCCAATAATACATAAAACACATACAAAATACAAAAAGACAATATGTATAAAATTCCTATTCACTCATAAAATCCTAAGTTGAAAAAAACCCATCAAAGCACAATTCACAATAAGAGATAACAAGATGATGACATTACACAAAGATTTCATGAAGTCCAAAATCCCAGAAGAATGCAAAAACATAATACAAACAATTTATTAAATCTCATACAAATTCATTTAGGTAAGGTGCATAGTGGCGAGTTCCTCGATTTGTAAACATTCATGGAAGCAATAGCTAACGGAGAGAAGGAATAACATATTGCCCCTAGTTCGTTAGGGCCAATACTACATCTGAATTTGTGATGACTCGCTATTCTTTTTAGGTGAGTTATGTTAACAGCCCTTTTCTATAATGAGTGGCACTTTTCAAAAATGACAATAATGCCCACACTGTTAAAACAGAGTCAGCAGTCAGAAGGAACAGAACTGTTGGCCTATAGGAACAGATGTTTGCTGCCCGGCAGTAAGGTTGACCGCCTGATGCTGTTATAGCTTGGGCAAAACAATAACAAATGAACCATATCCTCTTTAACACCACCACACACTGGACATCCTGCCAAATCAGGGTACCCACTCAATTTGGCTGTGTTACCCCTCAGCTGTAGACAGTCGAATCTCGCACATGGGATTAGCCAGCAATCTCTCTTTGTGCAGCCCCCAAATTAAGTAGGGGTGGATCTCCTTCACTCGGCTGATCACTGCATGCTCTTTATCAGAATATTTGGCAAACTCTGTAAAGGCCCTTTTTGCTTTAATCGCCTCTCCCATGATATACTTATAGCAATTCATCTGAGATTTGGTCAACAGTGTGTCTGGCGGAGAGAGGACCTGGATATTACCATGAGACAAAGCTTTATCAATATAGTCAAGCCACAGGATTTTTCTCCAACCATCCCTGCCCATTAATGACCTAATTATAGAGAGGCAAAGGGTAGCACATTAATTTGCCCAGATTCAGATCCAAAATATTATTGGGTGCACAGCCCACTGGTCCTCCCAGAATTCCATTCCCAATTCCCTATGAAGGGAGATACAGGGGGAGGAACCCGGGAGTCCCAGTAGCCTTCTGAAAAAGATTGTTTTCCTTCACCTGGATATCGAGTGCTGACTGAAAACCCCACAATGGTGCTACATATAAATTCACAGCTTTCGTCTGGGTGGAATAGATTTTAAGGACAACTTGTAACTGTAACGCTCACCTGATTCCCGCAGAGGCGCCGGTCTTGACTGGGTGAATGCCGTATCTTCAAAGGTGATGTGTAACACACGGTTGGCTCTTTGGGCTGGACCTCTGTGCACTGTATGTCTGACTTGAAGAGTAAGATGTCTGCAGATAGAAAATATGGGATTAATGAACTGGGGTTATTGGGTGCCTCTCTCCTCTTCCCTTTCTCTTCTCCTGTAGAACCCCAAAGGTTAACGCCCTCACCTTAGGTAAGTGAACGCCGAGCTCTCCATCTGCCTCGGGGCAGGGTGCCGTAACCAGTTTCTTCACTGGATAAGGGTGCAGGCCTCTTGACCTCAGAGGACTGCTGTCCGTCGTTAACTGCACGAACGGTAAGTTCTGGGCACTTCAAATGTCTTAAAAGTCTTTTGTAATGATATCTCTTGTTTTGCAGGGTTCCGGCGATGGCGGATGGCGGGCTGATGAGAGTTGAGGATCAAACCCGCGTGAGGAATAGAAGCGCCTGGAAGCACGTAAGTAAGCGCTTGTAGCCTGCTTCACAATGCGCACTAACTGTCCCTTTTATCTTGCAGGTACAAGTTCGGAGCTTTAGAGAAGCTGAAGGGTGCTGGAATACCCACTGGATTCGGCGTGGGAAGGAGTAATGGCACGTGAGTAATAAAGTTGCCCAATGTCTTTAAACGCACCTTCTTTTGTCTTTCAGATGCGGGATGCAGCGCCGAAGGCCTCCGGAGCGTGCGAAGAGTAGGTAAGCCTTTGTCTTTCAGATGCCGGAATGCAGCGCGAGGCGTTGGTGACAGCCGATGGACATGGTAAGAGATGCGCTGCCACTGAAGACCGTAGTGCTAACCTGTTCTTTCTTTGTCTTTACAGGTGCTGCTGAAGACTGGATTCCAGGATGGTAAGCCTTTGTTCCCTTAGGCCCAGGATCAGAAGCAGAAGACACGATGAGCGTTCTGCTGCAGAGAATGCAGAATAACACAAAGCAAGATTCATCCATCGGGTGTGGTTTAAATAGCCTCCTGTAGTGCTTAGGTGTCTCCTTCCACAGCCACGCCTAGGTAAGAAAAGAGTTCCTGCTTTCCAGAAGAGTTCCAGTGTTCTGAACCTAGGGAGTGGCTCCTGCCCCACCCAACAGGAAAAGTAGTCCCAAACAGAAGAGGATCAGGGGTTCAACTGGCAGGTAAGTAAGCAGCATGGTCTGCTGCAGGTAAGTCCACCCAAGCATTATGAGCCCGGCGCTTCCAGCGCTGGGACTGGGCATCTTTATGAGCCTGGTGCCACTGGCGCCAGGACAGGGTCCAAAAGGTCCCAATTGGGACTGGCTGGTACTCGGAACCGGGGTTATAGGTCTGCTTCCAAGGGAGTCGGGCAAGTCCTGATCTTTTGGAAGCAGAGATCATGACAGCACCCCCCCTCAAGGCCCCTCCCAAACCGGGCTTCTCCGGGGGTTTGGGCTTGTTAGGAAATGTTCGATGAAATCTTTTGATTAGACGAGGCGCGTGGACATATTCTGCAGGTTCCCAGGATCTTTCTTGGGGACCGTAGCCTTTCCAGTCAATCAGGTAAAATAGTTTAGATTTGGAGATCTTGGAATCCAGGATGCTTTTGACTTCAAACTCGAGTTCTCCATCAACTAGAATAGGTTTTGGAGATGTAGTTAGTCGGGTTTGAGGTTGCACGGGTTTTAATAGAGAGACGTGGAAGACCGGATGTATCTTCATGTGAGGGGGCAAGTCCAACTTGACCGCTACTGGATTTACTATGGTAGTGATGGAATAGGGACCAAGGTATCTTGGGTTGAATGTGCGTGGTCCTTTTAGAGGTAGATATTTGGTGGATAACCAGACTTGATCTCCTACTTGATATTGGGGGGCTTCCTTCCGATGTTGGTCTGCTCCTTTCTTGTATTGTTCTTTAGCCCTTTGAAGGTGAGAAACGGCTTCCTTAAAGGCTTGGGTGATTGTAGAATGCAGGTGGTCTACTTGTTCCAAGATCTTGGAGTGGATCCAACTCCGAGGTTCGAGGGTGACTACCGTATAAAAGAAAAAACGGGGTCTTCCCAGTTCCCGAGTGGACAGAGTTATTGTAGGCATATTCGGCTATCCAAAGGATATCTTTCCAAGTTTTTTCAGTTTGTTGTAGCATGCAGCACAAATACTGTTCCAGAGTTTGATTGGTCCTCTCGGTTTGTCCGTCGGTTTGAGGGTGGTGGCTGGTCGAAAGTCTCACATCAATTTGAGCCGACCGACAGCAACTTCGCCAAAAATGAGAAATAAATTGACTACCTCGATCCGAAATTAGAACTGAAGGAAAACCGTGCAGTCGGACGATGTTTTCGAGAAATTCTCGGGCCAGAGTTGCTGCTGTTGGTAAGCCTTTGAGTGGAATGAAATGCGCCATCTTGGAGAATAGGTCCACGATTACTAGGATCGTATTGTATCCGGAGCATGGAGGTAGATCAGTGATGAAGTCCATAGAAAGCGTATGCCAAGGGCGAGGCGGGATGTCAATAGGGCGTAAGAGGCCGGCTGGTTTTTCCTTTTGACTCTTGTTTTGGGCGCATACTCCACAGGACATTATAAAGTCTCTGATATCTTTTTTCCAAGACGGCCACCAGAAGTAGCGCTTGATCTTTTCCGAGGTCTTGGTCATACCGGGATGTCCTTCCATTAAAGAATCGTGATAACAAGAGATTACCTTTTTCTGTAAATCTGTGCTGGGCAGGTATAACCGTTCTTGGAAAATAATAGGTTGTCCTTCACCGTAAAGTCCTTTCCCTGCAGATGCCAATTCTGTATGTCTGCTGGAGTTACCAGTAGCCTGGCTTTATCCTTAACTTCCTCTATGGATTGTGTGGCGATTACACCTAGAATTCTTTGTTCGGGAATGATAGGTACAGGTTTAGGATTGATCAAATGTTCTTCCACTCCCATCCGAGAAAGGGCATCAGCTTTACCGTTTTTTGTACCAGGTCGATAGGTAATTATGAAGTCAAACTCGGCAAAGAATAGTGCCCAACGGAGTTGCCTAGAGGATTGAGCTTTTGCGGTTTTCAAATATTGCAGGTTTCGGTGATCTGTAATCACAGTAACCGTGTGTCGGGCCCCCAGAAGATAATGCCGCCAAGCCTTAAAGGCGGACTTGATAGCTAGAAGTTCCTTATCAGTAATCGTGTAATTGATTTCAGGAGGCGAGAATTTGCGGGACCAAAATGCCACGGGATGCAACTGATTGGTTACTGGGCCCTTTTGTGATAGAACTGCCCCCATGGCAAGGCTCGAAGCATCAGTTTCAACGATGTAGGGGAGTTCTGGGCGAGGATGTTTTAAGATCGGTGCAGAGATAAATCTAGTCTTCAAATTCTGGAAAGCTTGTTCCGCCTCGGTAGACCATTCAAAACGTTTGTTTTTCTTTAACAAGGCGGTGATGTGCTGGACTATTCGAGAGAATTCGGGGATAAACCTGCGGTAAAAGTTAGCGAAGCCTAACATGCTTTGAACACCTTTTACGGAGGATGGCGATGGCCATTTGAGAATTGCATCGACCTTCTTTGAATCCATACGCACTCCGCTAGGTGATAATATGAATCCCAAGAATTCAACTTCAGTCACGTTGAAAACACATTTTTCCAACTTAGCGAAAAGTTTGTGTTGACGCAATCTCTCGAGGACCATTTTCACGTGTTTCCGATGTTCAGTTTCCGATGAAGAATAAACGAGGATGTCGTCAATGTAAACAACAACACACACATCTATGAGCTCTCTGAGGACATCGTTCATAAAATATTGAAAGGCGGCCGGGGCATTGCAAAGTCCGAAGGGCATGACCTGATATTCAAATAGCCCATACTTGGTGCGGAAGGCCGTCTTCCATTCATCGCCCTCTTTTACTCGTACCAAGTGGTAGGCTCCTCTAAGATCCAGCTTTGTATATATGCATGCTTTTCTGACTTGTTCCAGGAGTTCAGGGATCAAAGGTAACGGATATCTATTCTTAACGGTGATCTGGTTCAGGGCGCGATAATCTATACAAGTTCTAAGGTCCCCTTCTTTTTTTGGAACGAAGAACAAAGCTGAGGAAGCAGGGGACTTGGAAGGACGAATAAACCCATTCGCTAGGTATTGATCCAGGTATTGTCGGAGGTGAAGATTCTCAGGCTCGGTGAGGGCATAAATTCTACTACAAGGAGGAGTAGATCCAGGTATCAGGTCTATCTGGCAGTCATAAGACCTATGAGGAGGTAGAGAGTTAGCCTGATCCTTCCGGAAAACATCTTGGAATTCTAGGTATTCAGGAGGTAACTGGGGAGCCTCCGAGGAAATTGCTGCCAGTGCAACACCAGGTCGAGGGTGACAAGTAGAGACACATTCTGGAAACTGAACCGTTCTTGCTCGCCAATCGATCTGAGGATTGTGCTTCTCTAACCAAGGAATTCATAGAATAATCTGGAACTGAGGGGCCTTGATCACATCGAACACGATCTTCTCATGGTGTCCATCTTGACTTACTAGCGTCACTTCTTGGGTGGTATGCGTTACTGGTCCGGAGGCTATCTCCGTACCATCCACCGTAGTAATGACGTCCTTTACAGCCTTTGGACAAAGAGTCAGATTCATCCTCAAAACCATTTCATGATCCACATAATTGCCGATGGCACCGCTGTCGACGTAAGCTTCAATCGCATGTAATCGATCCGGATGTTCAGGGCTAATGAGGACCATAGGTATCACGAAATGCGAGGTCACTGAACGGGTTTTAACGCTCGGCAAGAGGACCTCTATTCTTGTCGGGCGAGGTCGTTTCCCTGCTCAGAGTTTGTGACCCTGGTAACTGCAGCTCCTACTGCCTTCTTGGCTGGTTTCACCGGACAGTCTCGAAGAAAGTGCCCCGAGTTTCCGCAATAGAGGCATAATTGCAGCTGTTTTCTCCTTTCCCGCTCCTTTTGTGTTAGTGGTCCTTTCAGGCCCCCTATTTGCATGGGTTCCCCGGAGTCTACTCCTTTGGTAGGAGTTGGTGGTTTGGAAAATACTCGAGCATCAAACTTGGAACGATCGGCCTTCCTGTTCTGCAGTCTGTGGTCAATTTGAACGACTAAGTCAATATAGTCCGAACAGTCTTGCGGGGGATTCACTACTTGGGCTAACACATCTTTGAGCTCTCCACGTAGACCTCTATAAAACAGCGTAATCCTTTTGTCCTCAGGCCATCGAGTTTCCACTATCAGTCTGTTGAAAGACGCAATATAAGCCAAAAGGTCTTGATTACCCTGTCGCAATGAAAGGAGCTCATTGTCCAAGGCCTGCCCCTGTGAATGTCTTGCAAACAGTTTTTCCATACTGAGCTGAAAAGCTTGAAAATCATGGAGAACCGGATCATCTTGATTAACTAGAGGGATCGACCAGTCTGCCGCATTGCCACTAAGGTACGAAAGCACGAAAGCTACCTTAGCTTGATCAGTTGGAAAGGCTGCTGGCCGGCATAAGAAGTGCAACCGGCACTGATTAATAAATACTGCAAACCTCTTTGGGTCACCAGAAAATCGTTCGGGCGGAGCCAGAGGTACATTCCCAGGTAGGTTGATCTGCACTGGGTTCGTAGAGGATGTTGAAGGAAGATTTGCCCCTGATGCGGGTAACGGAGTTTGTCCGGCTTGTGACTGTAGCAATTGTCTAGCGAGATCGTCTGTTCGCTCCTTGGAAATAATCAGTTCCCTTCTTAGAGCATTCGTTTCCTGACGGGCTGCATGCACTTCTGCTCTTAGTTCCCCAAGTAACTGGGCTAGCTGGTCGGTATCCGAGGTTTCCATACCGCCTGGGTGGGAGTTTTGCGGTAGGCTTTGTGTTCTGTAACGCTCACCTGATTCCCGCAGAGGCGCCGGTCTTGACTGGGTGAATGCCGTATCTTCAAAGGTGATGTGTAACACACGGTTGGCTCTTTGGGCTGGACCTCTGTGCACTGTATGTCTGATTTGAAGAGTAAGATGTCTGCAGATAGAAAATATGGGATTAATGAACTGGGGTTATTGGGTGCCTCTTTCTTCTTCCCTTTCTCTTCTCCTGTAGAACCACAAAGGTTAACGCCCTCACCTTAGGTAAGTGAACGCCAAGCTCTCCATCTGCCTCGGGGCAGGGTGCCGTAACCAGTTTCTTCACTGGATAAGGGTGCAGGCCTCTTGACCTCAGAGGACTGCTGTCCATCGTTAACTGCACGAACGGTAAGTTCTGGGCACTTCAAATGTCTTAAAAGTCTTTTGTAATGATATCTCTTGTTTTGCAGGGTTCCGGCGATGGCGGATGGCGGGCTGATGAGAGTTGAGGATCGAACCCGCGTGAGGAATAGAAGCGCCTGGAAGCACGTAAGTAAGCGCTTGTAGCCTGCTTCACGATGCGCACTAACTGTCCCTTTTATCTTGCAGGTACAAGTTCGGAGCTTTAGAGAAGCTGAAGGGTGCTGGAATACCCACTGGATTCGGCGTGGGAAGGAGTAATGGCACGTGAGTAATAAAGTTGCCCAATGTCTTTAAACGCACCTTCTTTTGTCTTTCAGATGCGGGATGCAGCGCCGAAGGCCTCCGGAGTGTGCGAAGAGTAGGTAAGCCTTTGTCTTTCAGATGCCGGAATGCAGCGCGAGGCGTTGGTGACAGCCGATGGACCAGGTAAGAGATGCGCTGCCACTGAAGACCGTAGTGCTAACCTGTTCTTTCTTTGTCTTTACAGGTGCTGCTGAAGACTGGATTCCAGGATGGTAAGCCTTTGTTCCCTTAGGCCCAGGATCAGAAGCAGAAGACGCGATGAGCGTTCTGCTGCAGAGAATGCAGAATAACACAAAGCAAGATTCATCCATCGGGTGTGGTTTAAATAGCCTCCTGTAGTGCTTAGGTGTCTCCTTCCACAGCCACACCTAGGTAAGAAAAGAGTTCCTGCTTTCCAGAAGAGTTCCAGTGTTCTGAACCTAGGGAGTGGCTCCTGCCCCACCCAACAGGAAAAGTAGTCCCAAACAGAAGAGGATCAGGGGTTCAACTGGCAGGTAAGTAAGCAGCATGGTCTGCTGCAGGTAGGTCCACCCAAGCATTATGAGCCCGGCGCTTCCAGCGCTGGGACTGGGCATCTTTATGAGCCTGGTGCCACTGGCGCCAAGAGAGGGTCCAAAAGGTCCCAATTGGGACTGGCAGGTACTCGGAACCGGGGTTATGGGTCTGCTTCCAAGGGAGTCGGGCAAGTCCTGATCTTTTGGAAGCAGAGATCATGACAGTAACGGTTGTCCCTGACAACGGGACTGAAAGCAAGAGATTCCCCCCACTTGTTGACTCAGCTGATTGTTTTTTAATATGGGCAATACCTGTGAACTACTCTGAGAATCTAAACCCCAGATAGTCAAACTCCTTGACTCTGGGGATTATCTCCCCATTACAAAGCATTGGGTGCATCTTCGCCAACCTCTTTCGTCCCGCACAACTCATTACAGCCGATTTCTTGATGTTAATTTTAAGCCCCAAATTTACCATAAATGCTGCGTAGGCAGAAATCAGAATCTGGAGGGCCCTTGGGGTCCTGGATACTAACATGGTGTTAACCCACGTACGCCAGGACTGAAAAAGCCCTGCGCCCCAGATATGGATAATCTGCCTTCGTATCCATCAAAGTCTTTGGGAGCCCATTAATGTACATTGTGAAAAGAATCTGTGCCAAGACACACCCCTGCCGGACCCCATACCCAACCTTAGAGCACGGCTCACAGCTTTAATCTATCTACTTTATCAAAGGCTGTGCTCCGATCCATGAAGGCAAGATTCACTCCTTCTCCCATACAGAAAACTGAATTGGACACAAGTAGGTACAGATTAAGGGCCTCATTACATGTTGTGCGGTAAGGGAATACCGGTACCGGTAATGAATTACCGGTACCGGTAATTTCCCAAGCCAATCACGACCTGAACCAACCGCTATTAGCACACCCATTAATTACGGTGCCACTAATAGCGGCAAGGCCGCAGGCGCGCGACCCCCATGCCGGAATTAGCGCCATGGCGCTAATACCAGGGCATCACAAGCCATGCGGACATGGCATTAGCGGCATGGAAAACACCTAAAAACCCCTTATCAGCATGGCGCAAATAACGGCATCGAAAAGCACCCGTTAAGAGACCTGAGCTGTGTACCCATCTGCCACAGGTGGACACAATCGGCACAGGTGTATGCAATGGAGACAGGCAGCACAAAAGAGCACACCACACCCCTTCCCACACCAAGATGGTCCCAATAGCAGCAGCATGACATGATGGGCTGGAGTACATGATAGCAGTGCAGCACCAACAACAGCCAGCACCAGAGGTGAGCCGTAACAGGTACCCATTCCTCACACCATACAGGCGATGCCAGCTATCCACTGATGAGTTGGCTCCTAACCCCTGCACGAAACCCACAGAACCATCAGGAAGAGGACAACAATATTGCACATCCTTCCAATGACAGTGCTCCGCTGCCTAAGCGGCCTGGGTGTGGTACTCCTGTACGGCCGTGTCAAAGTGGCAAAGACAACCATGGCATGTGTAGAGCATCACAAAATGTGCATATGATGGAATGTGCCTATGCCACTTGAAATTGACATGCAACCACCGGAAGAGTATGATGTGGCTGGGGATGAGTGCGGGTGGAATGCCCCGGCAGGACATGAAAGAGGCAGTGCCAAGGAGGCACACGATGTGCATCAGCATCTGAATCTGGAATCTCATCAGGCACCAAGGTGAAATAGCATGGACGTAGACGGGTATTGTCGCCCTGGTGCATGTTTCGAGGCCCACAAAGGACCCTGTCCACAATGAATGACACATACACAATAATGGAGACCACGCTTGGGTTTCAAACCAGAACAGTGTATATTGAACTTAATGTGATAAAAAGTGCATTACCCCAACTCCACAAATACAACCTTACCCCCTCCCCCCCTCAACACACCCAAATACACCCTTGCCCCCCTCCCCCCTCAACACACCCAAATACACCCTTACCCCCCTCCCCCCTCAACACACCCAAATACACCCTTACCCCCCTTCCCCCCCTCAACACTCCCATGTTAGTCTCATGGCGTGAATGTGTCCATCGCCACATGTGGCACCCGAATCTTGGTGGCCCTATTTGCCAGTGCCTGCATCTTCATCTGGTGGTTGTGAAGTGGTGCGCCGCAGGTTCCGCATAGACCGGCGTAGGGGACTAGTATGACGTGAACTCCCAGACGAGGAGGGGCCTGTTTCTTCCTGGGCCGTGAGTGGGCACCGACGCTCAATTGCGTCTGCTATGCGGTTCATGGCCTGCCGCAGTTGGGCCATTTCACTGCAGATTCGGTTGGTGCATGCCTCCATGCCCTCCCTCGTCTGCTGTGCAAGTGTAGCAATGTCCTCCCTCAGGCGGGCTGTCTCTGCCACATGTTGCCCTACTAGGCCACTCATCTCGGTCTGCCTCTGAAAGATGGACGAGAGGTCATGTCGCATGGTGGGTGCTGGTGGGATGGCTGATGCACCAGATCCATTGCACTAGCTGGTGGCAGCAGAGTGCATTCCCTCGATGCTGCCTTCACCTGCTGGGAGACACACTTCCGTGGGTGCCACGACGGGAGCAGGCATGGCCTGTGGATGCGTGCAACTGGTGTTCCGGCTGCCTTTGTCCCTGTGGCCATGGTCACTCGTCCTGGCTGCCCTTGCGGATGTGGCAGTGTCCCCTGTGGCATCCCTCCTGGGTTTTTTGCTGGATGTGGGAGCAGGTGTGGAAGTGCGTGCCTCCTCAGTGTCAGTGTGTGATCCTGTACGGGTGAGAAATGTGGAAAACCATCAGTCATGGGTCGACCTGCCTTGAGCTAAATGAATACGTCATGCCGTTCTATGCATTTAGGGCTCTTTAGTGTGGATGCATGTAATGGGGATGTTGGGTGGGTCATGCATGAATGGCTCTGTGTTGTACGGGTATGTGGTGATGCATGCATGTTTTTTTGTGGCTGGATCCACGGCATTCATATGGACACATGATTGGGGGGGAACATCACACTTCACTGTGCATTGTTTGATGCATACACTCCCCTCCATCGGACGAAATGGCCACGCCATGCTCCATTTGTCCAACTCCCTCGATGGATTCCACCCCGATAGTTGATGCACACGTCTCCTCTCACTCAGTGAGCTTGATTGGCGATTCACTGCCTCCTCCTGTGCCCGTAGCCAGGTTGCGGTTAACGGATAGAATGTTCCACACACGGAGCCAGAGGTCATCCACCTCTTTCGGCAGTCTTTACCTGTGCGGGTTGTGGTGCCTACCGCACTGACCTTGTAGGCTACCTATTCCCAGATGGCCTTCTTCTTCACAATGGTCTCCCGACGCATGTCATTATTGAAGACCACCTGTGCATTTTCTGCTAGTGTCTGCGTGAGCATAAGGAGCTCCTCCTTGCTACATTTCTCCTTGTGTTGCCGCTCAGACGATTTTTTAACGGCCTTGGGCATCTTTACAGTGTCCTTGGTGTATTTTCCAACGTGGTTCCTGGTAAGGTGTCCTGGATAAGGAGGATGGCAATGGATTGTGTTTTTAAAGATGGCCGCCGTGCTCTTTCCCGTTCCGGTGCGATGACTCTATTTCCGGTTCCGCAAAATTACGGTAACCGCTATTTGCGAAGACCGTTATTTGCATGTGGCAGCAGGTCGGATGTGCTAACAGCGCTTTCGACGATGCCTTTAAGGGATTTTTTGGGGACTTTTGCGGCATGGCGGTAGGCTCGTGCCCGCGATCTCGTAATGGCACGCAATTTGCGGCCTCTTGCGAGGGCGGACACGCTAATCACGCCATGCCGGCAATTGGCGATTTTTACTGCCTACCGTGTAATGAGGCCCTAAGACTCTGTTCCTAGTGCCCACCCCAGGGCAAACACCAAACTGAGCATCGGAGAGGACCACCCTCTCCGATAGCCAGGCCTCAATATGCCCTTACAGAACCCTTCCGAAGATCTTAAAGGAGGTATCTAACAACAAAATGGGTCTGTAGGAGATGGGGCTCTCTGGATATCCTTTCTTAAAAACTGGAAAAATTATGGCAATTTTCCACATCAGGGCCTGGTGAACGATTGTGGGCCTGTTGAGTAATGGCCCAGGACACATCCTCTAACTTACACTTCAGAGGTGGGTAACTTCTTTCAGGGCTTTCCACTTGAACCCCTCCACCAAGCAAATTTCCAAAATACGCCACCATGCTGTTTCTTCTACATGCGTCCCGCTAGATCTATCCGTTGCAGACGGGGTTAAGCCTCCTTTCACATATTCCCAAAAGGCTTTCTGGTTATTATGCCTCGATGCATCCATGCTTCCCCTTCGATTTCCATTTTCCTTCTTTTTAACTCCCCACAATAGTTGGCTCTGCCCTGAGCAATCTCTCTTCTTGTGCAAAGCGATGCTTTCAAGGCCTTCAAGAGTGCTTTCTTGCCGTTAATACAGGCCCCATCAAACCACCCTCTTTTATGGGGCTTCCCGTTCCTCTTACAGTGTAACGTGAAGCCTTTGGTGAAAGCCCCCAATAGCTTTATAAACTGATCCACTACCAACCCAGGGGTTGCAGAGCTATCCAGAATGGCATCAATTAAGGATAAGTTCTGAGACATCGTGTGTGTACATGCAAATTGGAATCCCACATTTTCTCCCATTTGATTCTACTAGCAGAGGGAGCATCCACATTTACCAAGTACACCAGGGAGTGTCGGGGGGCCTTGTACCCCTGCCACAACCTTCCACAACCTTCCAACTGGCAGCACTTCAAAACCCACAACCCTATCCCACAGTTCTAAGGAGATACAAAAATAATCAATTGTTGAGGAACGTTGATGATTTTTGAAGGTAAGATTACCCGGTATGTCGGGTGCTATGCGTCCGTTAACTGAGCACGGGCCCCATTCTATGAGCCATAGGCACATTTGGAGGCCCTTTGCACACACCTGTTCATCTTTCATCAGATGGAGGGGGGATGTTCAATGACCAGTCCTCCAGTGGGTCTAGTAAATCCCTGGACAAGCCTACACCCATTTTGAGGTTAAAATCGCCTCCCCATATACAATGCTCATTGCGATTCCTCCTGTTTAGTAATAATTAATCATTGACCACCTTAACTGTTGCTAACCTGTGCGCCTCAGCTTTATGGGGGCTATTATAAAAGTTCAAGGTTATAAGCAGGTCCCTCCTTGGAGGAACGATTCAGAGCACCTGTAGGTAGTCCATGTTGGTCTCCACTATACTAACCCTTCAATTAAGAGATGCCTTAATAAGGATTGTCAGGCCCCCATTAATGAAAGTAGCCTAATGAATCTGTAGCTCTGTTTAGAGTATGAACTTTAATTAGACTGCAATATGTAGCTCATTGACAACAAACATTTCTGCTTTGTTCGTGTGTTTTCTGTAATAAGGGAGCATCATTAAGCTCTGCTTCATCAGCATCTATCCTCTTATTTGCCAGACATCATGCATTGAAAACCATTCATATGAGCATTAGACCAAATGGATTCAACACATATCATGCCACCAGAAACTCATAAGGTCTTCCGAAATGCGCTTTGTGTCCTTTGACCAAGAGAGATTGCATAATGTTATCATCAAGGCATCTTCGCTGATAGTTTCACTACTGCCAAATTGTATCACAGCTTCCAAAATATCACAAGATATCTTACCCTTTTAAGACAATAAGGAAGGGATTTCGCTTCTCACTCACGTCAAGAGTCCTCCCTTCGGACAGACCATAAGTCCCTTCTTAGCTGGTTTAATATGAATAGAAAATCCATCAGTTTCAGGTACCTCAGTCAACCAAATCTCTTATATCATAGAGGCATCATGAGATCAAATGTACCTCTAAATTTCTGTGAGTCTGTCTGTGTCCTGTGGGTAAATTGCATCAAATGAAATGGCATCGAATGCCATACCAGAGAAAAAAAAGCATTGAATGTTTATTTTTTTTAAAGGTAAATGGTTTAGTTTTATTAAAATGGGTTCTAAAGGTTAAAAAAGAGGGGTTGGGGGGACCATCCCCCCACCCATTAATTATTATTATTATTTTTTTTAATGTAGTCAATGCTTTTTCTTCAATGCTTTTTTTTTCTCTGGTATGGTATTCCATGCAATGACTATAAACCGTCCTGTGGTATTTAATGAAAGAAAGCACACACCCTTTTTAATTAAACTGGGGATGCTGCATCGGATGGCTCTGCAGAAGACCAGGCAGCCATGCCCAATCGTTCTCCAGTGCTCTTGATTATTCCTTACTACAAGGGGTCTCTTTCACCATAGGCTGCAATTCCAGCCCTCTATTACATTTGATCTGCAGTTGATTCATCCTTAGTCTTCAATTTTCTATCTTCGTTTTTAGTCGGATAGTTTACTTTTTTCAAATGTGCTTGGCTCTACAGAATTAATTTCTTTGACTTATTATATATCGTATCCCAATATCTGCAAGTCCTCCACATGACCTAATATTAGTTTTGTAATTGACTGTCATCCCATGATTTTGATACCTGTTACGGTACACTAGTCAAGGAGCTCGACATAATCAATATCATTCAATTGAATCACCATTAATGTTAGGATTTCATTTAATAAAACCAATATCCTAGATTTATTTAATGGCTTTTCTCCACAGGAAAACAGTTCCTCCAAAAAAGAGAGGGTGCCTTGGGGTTCCCTTTTAAAAAAAAGAGGTGTTGTTTTTTCCATATTTTCATCCCTTCTATTCCCTTGCAATTTACCCTGTCCATCACTATCGCTGCACGAATGTGCCCCATTTCTCCATATCGTAAACAGCAGAACCACATCTACTTATGATGGAAGATTCTGTAAAGACCAAGTTCGCCTGTGCTCTGACAGTTGTTACTAATGTCTGCTCTTGTTTTTCCATTTCCTTCTTTTTATAGTTCTTATTGTTCCGGCCCACTTAACCAATGGGCAATTTGTGAATGATTCGCCAGCCACTTTTTTCCACCCGTCTCTTAATGAGTGCTTAGTTCAGACGCCCACATCACTCTCAAATCTCTGCAGCCATTTTAAATTGCCCCTTTTCATTCTTTTCGTAGGCACTTTTTTCCCCCTTGTTTATGTCTCAATTTGTTTTGCGTAATGTCAATAAAACATCTTTCCTCTCAATTAGGGTGGTATTTTTAGTGCGCTCTGCTAAAAACTTGAATTTTTGTTTTTTAGGCATCTTGGACCTTATTGATAAGTTTCATCTCTTTATCCAGCATGTTATTCCAAAACATAAATGATCTTCTTTCTTCGCAAAAAGACAATAAGGAACTATTATGCTGAATTAGCTTTATTCTTCAGGGGTACTGTGGCTTAGCTGCACAAGGCGTTCTCTCCTTGATTTCCAGAGGCAAAGAAGGCTGAAATGTGGAGTTCACTGATTCCAATACAACCCCACGCTCTTGAGTCTCTTTTGACATCTGAACGTGCAGCTTCATCATTGACTTCAAGACCATATGGAGAGGCCGTAGTGACAAAGGTTTAGTTTAGTTTAGTTTAGTTTATTATTTGTAGGGCGCGCCAAGCCCTGGAGCATCAGGGCGCACAAGACAAGAATATGCTCAACTTTGTTACAGGTCCATCTACATAATCATAGTACATTCAGCAATAAATAAAATATATACAGGTACATGTGCATGGTCATAATGCAGTATACAATAAGCAAGAATGAGCAGGGCTGGAGCTAAGTCCAGACAAGAGGTGAACAATGTGGAGGTGATATACAGTGGAATAAGTACAGTAATATACAATGGTGTAAAATACAGAACGTGGTATCAGAGCTGGGGCATGCAGGTGGATCGCTAGTAGGGACAGTCAGGTCAAGCAGGTCGGATTAGTTAGATGTCATTAGCTCTCAGCCACTTGGTCAAATTCTGCCTGAATTTCGTAAAGGGCTGGGGTTCTCTTATGTCATGTGGTAGGGAGTTCCAAAGCTGTGCTGCTTTGACTGCAAAGCTATGTCCTCCAATAGTGGCACGTTTAAAGCGAGGGACATAGAGGCAATTCGCATTGACCATTCTTGTTGGTCTAGGTGAGGTTCTTAAGTGTAGCCTGTCCATGAGGTAGGGTGGTGCCATGTTATTAAGGCACTTGTGAGTAAGGGAGGCAATTTTAAGTTGGATTTTGTCCTAAGTGGATAGCCATTTATATTCTCTTCTTATAGAGGAGATATGCTCTTTCCTGTTGATCTTAAGTGCGGCTCTCAGGGCATTATTCTGTAGGACCTGGATTTTTTGGATAGTCTGTTTGTTAGCCCCAATGTAGAGACCATTACAGTAGTCCAGTTTGGACAGTATAAGGGCTCTGGCAAGCGTGATGCAGCTGTCTGTAGAGAGGAATTGCTTGCTGGCTCTAATGAGTTTGCAAGTATATGCTGTAGAAGAGGCTAGGGAGTTGACTTGTTTGCCAAAGTTTAAGGTGGCGTCAAGGTAGAAGTCTAGGGTCTTGACTTCCTTTGCTACTTTGATATTGTTCCCATCGATAATGAAGCTGGCATAGTCAGTGTTAAGTTTAGTTATGTATGTCGGGGTGCCTAGAATTATGAGCTCAGTTTTGTCGTCGTTCAGGCATAAACCGTGTGTGGCCATCCATGCCTGAACGATGCTGTAAATTTTATTCACTAAGGCCAGATCCACGACGTAATCTCCTGAAAGCGAAAGGAGGATCTGGGTATCGTCTGCATAGTTGGTGTAGGCGATACCCAGATGATCCATTTCGTCAAAGAGCGGCTTTGTAAATATGTTATAGAGGGTTGGTGATACACAAGATCCCTGGGGTACACCGCACGTTATAGGGATTGGGTCAGCTGAGGCTGATGGAGAGAAGACTCTCATGGTGCGGTTATTCAGGAAGGATTTGATCCATAATATGGCCTCTTTAGAGAAGTGAGCAGCAGAGTCTAGGTGGCTGCATAAGACTGTATGGTCGACTAAATCGAACGCTGCTGAGAGGTCTAGCAAGAGGAGTAAGGCTGCTTGGCCATTGTCCCTACATTGATCTATTTGGGCCTTGAGATCGATAAGGGCAGTCTCTGTTCCATGCTGGGGACGGAATCCAGATTGGCGGGTTCCGAGCAGGTGGTTGGATTCAAGGAAATTTTGTATTTGCATCTATGCCACTTTGTCTAAAATTTTTAGAAGAAAGGGCACAGTCGTGATAGGCCTAAAATTGGTGGGAATGGCAGGGTCGAGGGTTTGCTTCTTTAGGAGTGGCAGGACCCACGACTCTTTAAGATTTTTCGGTACAATGCCGGTAGTGAAGGATGAATTGATGAGTTTAGTTATGAATGGCGATAGTTCTCTCGCAGCATCCTTGATTAATTGTGCAGGGCATTGGTCACCTTTACAGTTGGATGGTTTAAGTCCCAGGATCAATTTTTCAACTTCAATGGTAGATACCTTGGAGAAGCAGAAACGTGTTATTTGTTTAGATTTAAGTGGGGGTGCTGGGGTTAGAGCGTCCTGAGGTGTGAGAGATGCTTTTTTGAGGGCGATTTTAGTTTGTAAGTTGACTACTTTGTTGGTGAGGGCAAACTGAATGTCTGAGCACCATTTTTTGTCCTTGGTGCAGTTTTCTTGGGGAATGACACTTGATTTAGATTGGGATATTCTAGTATTGTATGTTTCCTGTTTGGCTAGTAGGATATCTTTTTTGTATTGGGATGATATCTTTGCAAGGTTTAGTTTGTTTTCTACTGTAGGAGTAAGTCTCCATTTGGATTCTAGTTTTCTTTTGGTTAACCTGAGATTTTTTAGGTGGGGGGTGAACCATGAGTTGAGATGTTTTTACGGTTTACTAGTCCGTAATTTGAGCGGTGCTATGTGATCAAGGGCTGAGTTCATAGTTTCATTGAATTGATCAACTAGCATATCAGGCTCCGTGTTAGCTGGGAGCGAGTTTAGTTGGGGTAGTATGATTGGCAAGAATTTTTCCGTGGTTATTAGCTTTTTGTTCCTCGTGGGTATAGGAGGGGCAGGTGTGGGCTTGGCTGTGGCTAAGTTAGTATCTACTGTAAATAGAAGTAGAAAGTGGTCCGTCCAGATCTGGGGAACAGTGTCTGTAATGGTTACTCCACAGTTGTGATCAGCTATCCAGTCAAGGATGCGACCTTTATTATGAGTGGGACAGGTGACTCTTTGGGCAAAGCCCAGCTCTTTTAGGATCAGAGCAGTAGCTGTGGACTGGGTGTCTTTAATATCATTGTAGCCTAGGTTGAAGTCTCCTAGCACTATAGTTTGGGAGGTGTTTTTCAAATTGTTGGACAGGGTGGTGGAGAGGTCCTCAACAAAGGTTCCAATAGGACCAGGAGGTCTTTAGAGCAGGACAATGTTAATGTTTGGGAGCTGGCGGTGGCTATTTTGACCGAGAGGCATTCACAAGATTTCGTGATGAGGGATGTGGAGACTCTTATGTCGAGACTGATCTTGGCAATAATGGCTAGACCCCCGCCTCGGGAGGTGTGTCTGTCAGCTCGTATGATGGTATAATTGTCGGGAACTGCTAAGGAGAGGGCGGGACCCGCTGCATCGTGAAGCCATGATTCTGATATGGCTAGGAAGTCTAGGTGGTGTTCGAGAATAATATCTGAGATTTCTGTAGCATGAGCGACTAGGGACCTAGCATTTATGAGTGCACCTTTGAGGTGATGTTTAGTGAGCATGGTGCATGCTATAATGGTAGGTTTGGAGCATTTTTGTGTGGGTCTTTTAGGGATATGAGCTTTCCTAGTGTGTTCTGCAATGTTTTTCGGCTGTATGTTCATTTTTAGGAAGTTGATTTGTTCAATTTGCTTTGCTGGTAGTTCGTACAATTTTGGTAGGCGAGCACGAAGTTTGAGGTTTCTGTCTGTGGTACTACAGGCCCTGTATGTGGTAGTATCATCTTGATATTGGTTTACTGTAGGTCCCATGGTATGTTGAGAAATAGGCATGATCAGGTGGGAGAGTGATAATACCACTAATATGATGAGGGAGGCAGCGTAGAGAGGTAACTTAGCTGTCCTATCTAGTGCAGTGATACTTAGTATGTTTGGTTTAGGAGAGTACATGCTAGCTGACTAATCCAGGTGCGCAGATAGCAGCACAGTTAGATATAGCTTTCGCTATTAACCTGAAGATAGGGAGTTGCGGCATGCGAATCGAGGCACAGCTAGATTCAGCTTTAAACTAAAGGTATGCAGTTGTAGAATGCAACTAAAAACATAGCTAGGTTCTAAGTTCTATTTTAGCGACTAGAAACATATCACTAAATGCAATTTTAACCTACAATTGAAAAGGTCTGTAAGCGGCCTTAAGGCACAACACAATTGAATGGTCTGTAAGCGACCTTACGGCACAACACAATTAGGGTTACTGCGGCAGGGTCAATTAAGAAATAACCCCAGAGAGGGCTGACCTAGTGCGGCTTGGAGAGTGTGCATAGCAGGCCAGCAGCATCGTAGCAGGATCCTATAAATGGCTGCAGAAGGCTCAGGTCTATAGACTATAATCTCGGGCAGCACACAAGACATTGATCATGGGGGACCATAGCAAGATGAGGTAACAATAGGTGCAGCCACCTAGGTTCAAGAGTTAGCGAGTGTCATAGTGTAAGGCTAGTGGTAAAGGCAGTACAGAAGTTCAATGGAGAGCATGTGGATCAGGTTGGGTAGAGAGGTAGGTGCGGCAAGCATGCAGAGCATAAAAATGATGGTAAAGTGTTTACAGTAGAGAGTGATGCAACGTTGCAAATCTAAACCTACGGGCAGCGTTGTCGATAGAATGGCTGCGAAGGGGGGAGGACAAAGGTATGTGTGGAGTTGCGCTTGATGCTGTGCATGGATTAGGAGCAAGGGGAGCAATATATGCAGTTCGAAGTATCTTTGGGCACAGATACATCATGCAATAAGGCATGAGTGCACGAGAATGGCATTAAGAAGCTTGTGGTAACAAAGCCTTTTCAAGAATCAAAGTAGTTCAATTTATCCACGGGCTGCGTAAGCGAAGTGGCGTTTACCGTTGTAGTTGGTCTGGGATCCGGCAGGGGGTCCGGGCGAATGGCGAGGAAGGCTGAGGACAGGTATTGGCCTTATTATCCTGGGCCTTGCTGGGAGTGGGCCGGCTTCGCCTACCGGCTGGCGATAGGCTGCTGAAGGTGGCTCAATGGCCAATCGGATGCGAGGACAGTCGGCTGTGCTCAGTTAGGCACTGGGGTTCCTTGAGACATGGCGGGCGGCCATCTTGGAGGTGTAAAAACCTCGTGGTGGCTGATGGTGGCAGGGGCAAACACAGCAGCTGTTGTCATCAATTTTAAAACATGCAGGCTGTGTAGATATTCTTGCAGGTCGGCGGATCAGTGGTGCAATTAGCAGCGAGGAAAAACGAATCTCGCACGGAATAATGATGCTTACCCGAATTCGAGGGCAATTCAGGATGGATCCAGGAAAGGGAGACCACTGCTCCTGCAGGGTCCGGGGGAGCTCCTGCTCCTCTGGTGAAAGGGGGGGGGGGGGGTGCAGCAGTCTACACATTTTTCAAAGGGTTAATTTCTCCTCACTTTACATCTCCAAAAATGGGGCTGTATGACGAGTGTTTTGATGCATCTAGTGGAACAATTTTTGTTAAGTGGCAATAAGGATTTCAAACTGTTGCTTATTAGTAAAATCCCTGCCCTCTTCCTCTAATTTGTTTGCCGATCAAGGATATTTACTTCATGTCCTCCATCTTTTTTCAGCACTCTGAAAGTGTCACTATTACCTTCATCCAAACATGTACAAAAGTTGTTAAATGTCACATTCTCTGGCGGTTTCATCATGTTGTTCAGAGCTGTCATAGACTGCCGCTTCACTGATGAACGGACCTCCATCTCCTGGTGGGTATCGAGACATGTCTGTATGAAGATTGAGGGAGCTTGGGCAGTTTCATTAAAAAGGTTTTCATGGGGGAAGAACCAATTATTTTTGCCCTCATGCAGCTTTTTATCCATCAGGTTGCTGTAATACTTGTAAGGCCATTTTCTTACCTGGGACTCATAGTGGGAATATCATTACGCTGGCCTCCGGCATTTCAATTTTCTGCAGATCTAATTGTGTATAGTCCTCTGTGTTATTTAATTATCGACTTCATACATTGTAGCTGTTATTTACTATTTTAGATTTCTCAAATATTATGCAAGTAATTGTGGAGATTCTTACATTTCTCCTCAATTTGTAATTTCCCACCTGCCCCTACTGCTCTGACCTCAGTGACTGCACTTTATTTGCACCCTGCAGACGATACATGCCGCGGAAGTGCTTTTGTTATGTGTTTCCAGGTCTGGTGCGGTGTCTGCGTAGAGTCAGGAAGGGTTAATGTATCATTGTCTCTGCAGTAACTGCATTTTCCTTGATTGTCAGGGCAGGCTCCTGTCTGCTCTCACTGTGCCTTTGTTCCTGCTTCATCTTCATGATAGTTCTGCTCTCGCAGGTGAGAGATTTGTAAGGCTCTTGCTGTAAAGCCCTTTCTTGTCTGTTTCTTGGGCTGAGAGTACTATCTTGTAGGTCCTCAATTTAGGAGGGCTTCAGGCCCCCGCCAACAAGTACAGTGGTTAGCTCTGACACTGCAATGACATTGCTACTAATATGCGTGCAAGTATTTTTGCAGCCAATTTCCGAATTGGTGAACCCGAAGCAACACCCCACCAAGATGACTGCAATCAAAACATTTGATTTCTCATATAGAATACAGTACAACACTCCCACCTCCTGCGTAACACCCCACAGCACTTATCCGAAGATAAAAGGTGGTCTAATAAAATGGACCAACCTAAAACCCTTTACTCATCACGAAGCAGATGATTGATGAAAGGGTCCTTCTAAGATACACCTCCAAGAGCACTTTGCTAAAGCTGTCACCAAACCTGAAAATGTATGTAGGCAGTCCGTGTTGTGTGATGCATACCTACTATTGCATTTTGGGATGAAGGAAAGTGCCAAGTCATGTGTTGGAAGGTTCTGCGGTTTAGACATCACTAGAATCCTGACGGGAAAAGCGTTTTTTTGTTGCAATCTTGAAAATCCAAGTTTTTAACAATGTTGTCACATGCTCTATATCTGCTTATTACAGAGTGCTGTATCTGGGAAAAGGCTAACTGCAATGTCTTTGTCTGCTGTAGTGGAACAGCCCTTAGCCATCAGGGCCTGCAATACAGAAACACAGACTATTAGCCAATGGCTGTGCAGCAAAACCCATATTGTTTCAATGTATTTTGCACCACTTTAATGTTTGACCTTTTTCCATTAGGGAATGGGATTAGCAATAGGTGCACAAAAGCACTGACAGAATGTGATTGTTATATCCTTAAATTAGAAGTATTATATATATGGTATTCATTATTGTATTTTTATCATTATTCATATATCATACGTAATCATAGTGTTTACCTTATACGGTTATGAAGATCTGTTATAAGAAATGCATCTTTAGAGAATATAAAAGACTACTGTAATAAAAAAACATGTTATGGGACATTTAACAACATTTATAAACATGTTATGGCAAGTTGCAATATTTAAATTTGTATTTGTTTACCTAGGTGCCACTCAGGTGCCAAAGTAAGAACAACATTCTGTTGGGTTACCTGTGTAACCTAGAATCTACAAAGGTTCTCAAGCAGCATGTATATAAAGGCACAGACCTGTTCAGACAAGCAGATTCATCTTGGATAGAAGGGCCTTCTTTTATAAGAATAAATACTTAAAGAAAACCTACCCGAGTCTCTGGTGAACCGTTTTATGACGGATTAGTAACAGTGTGTAGGGGACGGGAGGGTTCACATTTTTGGATCCTCTTTTTTTCCTTACATAGTTGTATTAGTAGACCTGTGCCAGATCTACTTTTCCTCCCCCGCACCTTGAAATCTTTAAGTAAACCCATAGAGTAACCACCACCCCTAAATTAAACCTTTTGGAGTACATCCACATATCTTTCTCTTTCTTTTTTTTTTCTCTGGACCTGCTGCACTTCAGAATGGTGACAAGCTGAACCCTAGGAGGCCCTCCTGCTTATTCTTTTCTTGCTGCTCCAGTTCCTTCTTCGTTTGACAACCTTTCATGCCCTGCAGCATTTTGCCTCTTCTTCTCTGCCCCATTGGTGGTGTTCATCTTCCCTCTGTAAGAATTGGAGGTACCCCTGGCTGAGATAAGCAGATCCCTCTGCCGCTACCACACTGGTCACCTTGTGTGCTGGAGTCAATGCACTATCTTTATCATGTGCCCTGCTTCTTTGCCAGTATCATACACTCCTTTCTCAGCTAGTAACAGACTCTTACACCAGTTGCGCAATGATGCCGGTATCATTTCCTCATCTGCTCAGCAACGGCCTACGTCTTACACTGACAGCATTTGTGAGCTGCCACTGTGCTACTTACGCAGCCCTCCACGGTCCTTTATGGCACTTGCACAGCATTGGGACAAAGCGCTTCTTCAACGTGACTGCTAACACTCTTCCAGTTGTCCTGGCAATCGTGCTTTCCACGCCACTTGAGCAGCATTGGAACACCGTCCTCCTTCATCGCAAGCACTAACGCTCTACCAGTTGTCCTGGGAACCGTGCTGTCAATGTTCCGTGGAGCCTCATGGAACTGATTTCCTTCGTTATTTATTTCGGAGGTCTGTGCAGCCATTTTGGTTGCCTCTAGTACCGACCGACTGACTCCCAACACCACACAAGACCCTTGGGAGCCCCATGACATGGCGAGTGTCCTGTACTACTTGAACTGTTCCTTACTGCCGGTGGTGATCGTATGCCTTCTGCTGCCTTCAAAAGCCCAATATGATCTGGTGCTTCCTCACACCCACACTGCAGGCATCACTGCTGTTTTCACATTGCAATATTTATTATTGTTAGCTCTGATTTTGTTTATCATGGATCTTCACAACTTATTTTTTATCGGTACACTACACGTGGGCAGCATACTCGCTGTGACGCCACAGGCATTACTACCGTTGAATATTGCCTTACAATATTATTACTATTAAGTTTGCTGACTATTTGTCATAGGTCTGTACTACATTCTGTGTGTTGTCCACATTTCACGGGGGCAGTGTTTCTATTTCATGTAAGCTCAATTGTTTTCAGACACATTCTTATACCAGATTTCCACCATATCATCACTGGTCTATTTTGCCAATATTTCATGCTTATACTGTATTCCAAATACCTGTTATCATGTTAATCTGTGCTTATAAAATTCCCCTACATACTCTAACTTCGACGAACAAGCATGTCAAATTTACCTCTGCAGTTTCTCCAAACAACTGTTGATCCCATAGTTCCATGGGAGATGCGGAAAGATGATTTTATTGACTATGTAACTGCCATCCATGGCCCACATTTAAATATGGAGCGACACAGAACTCTCTCAATGCACTCTTTGTCTCGGGAGGATAGCTCAGGGGTAACATGCTCACCGTGGAAGCAAGACGACACACAGCACCACAAGTTCGATCCCCGGGCCCGCGCTTAGACCCTCTGGGTATTACACCTCTGGGTATTAAGCGCGTTATAAATAACCTATCGTATCATATATTAGGGCAGGAAGATTTTAAAAAGTCTCCCTGATTTGGCTACGACCCCTGAAGCAGCAGGTGAAGGAGTAGACCTCCCCTCTGCATATGATGTTATCTTGAAAAAATGAGACAAACCTTATGAAAGGAAAGTTAGTATTATTTTACAGCGGTACATCTTCAATACCAGGGTAAATGCCAAAGATGAGTCTATTGCAAGGTTTCATTACAGCTGTTAGGGAACTTATTAAAAAATGTAATTTTGGCTTGTTTTATGATGAGCGTCTTTGCGACCAGTTTATGTTAAAGATGAAACAGGTTAAAATAAGAGAGGAGATCTGGGCAAGGGGTGACCCAAGCCTTGATGATGTCTTAGAAATTGCAAAAAAGAGTAGAGCATATGCAAGCATGTGCCAAAGAATTAGACTCAATGGAGTCTAAAGATAATGTTAGCGTTGTGACATCAAACAAAACAAGGAAACATGTAAAAAAGAAACCATAGTTGAAAAGGGATGAACATGAGGGAAAGCTTGATAAAAGAAGAACCAGCAACAAAACCAAATTTTCATCTAGTCCCAGAAAATGTTTCAGATGTGGTGGTTACTTTCAACCAGCTAATGACCCTGAATGTCCAGCGCACAAAGTGCAGTGAGGTAAATGGGGGGGGGGGGGGATAGGGGTCACTTCAGTAAATGCTGCCAGAACATGTCCCAAAAGGTGGTGAAAGAGATTTATGAAAATATTGAGAAGGAATATCCTGAAGAAACTCTTTCGGATGATGAAGATTGTGGCATTAGTTGGCCAGTATGTGAAGCTGGCCCCTCCCAAAATAGGATGAGAATCCCCACTCCATAGTATTTATTGATGGGATAGCAGTAAAGATGCAGATTGATTCAGGGACTGAATACACCATTATTAACAGGGTTACATGGCAAATTGTATATAGATTCTAGAAACACATGTTTAGAGTTTACACACTTATTTCTCTAAAGGTAAAGGGGAATGTTGCAATGAAAACGCACAGTCAATTGTGGTCACATGTTATGGTTGGGTTTACAAACATGGCAAAAGGTTTTTTGATGCATACTCACTGTAATGAAATGGTGGAAAGATGCAGGTTTTGTGTGAACCAGTAAGGTTTTTTACATGTACTCTGATTTTTATAATGGTGTTTTATGAATTAAAAGACATTAAAATATGTATATTTTTTTTAATAACTTTGTGTGCCTACCTACATTTTGAAAGGGTAGGGTGTGTATGTATCTGGCAGATACCATAGACAGACTTCTAGCCTAAAAGTTTGTTTCAGGTATGATGCAATGGCAGTTTTATTCTGTGCTACTTTAGTGGTTTGTGTACCTGGTTGCAGTAGACATGTTCTCCCACCCTGGTTTTGGCGATGTATATTTTACAGGATTCAGCTCCCTTCCTGCCCATTTCCGTGTTGGCGGTCCTTACCTGCCTGTGTTTCCTCTTTGACTTAGCGGTATGCAGAAATGGCATTCTCCCCCCGCCTTCTGGTTAGGGAAGATAAGTTGGGGAGTTAGGGAAGATGGGTTGCTTCTCTGAAATTCTTCATTCCTGCTGCGTAAATGCTTCCTGGTGGTTTCCATCTGGTTCTATGGCAAAGAGACAGGTTTTGAATAGTTTTCTAAATTGAAGATGATCTCTTGTGTTACGTATGTTTTCTGGTAGCCCATTCCAGGTTACTGGACCCAGGTGAAAGAAAGATAATCCTCCAAATGTTCTTTTATTGTGTGGTTTTGGTTCTAGGTGAATGTTGTTGCTTGATCTGAGTGGTCTTGTTGGGTGATAGACATTTATTTACTCTTTTATTGAACTCTGCTTCTTGGCCGTGGATTGCTCTGTGTGTTATGCACTGGGTGAGAGCAAATTACAAGGTCCATTAAGAGTGTACAAAGTATTAGATAATGCAGTAATTTTGAGTGATGGCCGCACATGGAATAAAGGCAGAATAGCCCTAAGGCCTAATATGGAGTAAACATTTTTTATGTACTCCTGATGTATAGGTAGGGATGCGTGTCATATCCTTAAGTTAGAAGTATTATATATATATATATATATATGGTATTAATTTCTGTATTATTGATCATTATTCATATATCATATGTTATCATAGTGTTTGCCTTATAAGAGTATGAAAATCTGTTGTAAGAAATGCATCTTTAGAGAATATAAAAGACAACTTTAATAAACATGTTATGGGACAGTTGACATTTATAAACATGTTATGTCAAGTTGCCATATTCAAACTTGTATTTGTTTACCTAGTTGCCACTCCGGTGCCAAAGTAGAAATCACATGTTATTGGGTTACCTGGGTAACGTAGATTCTACAAAGGTTCTCACGCAGCATGTATATAAGGGCACAAACCTGTTCAGACAAGCTGATTCATCTTGGACAGGAGGCCCTTTTTATGAGAATAAATACTTACAGAAACCTCACCTGGGTCTCTGGACCTCCTTCACATCAGTACTTTTCCATTGGGGACCTATTTGCCCTATTGCTAATATGGTGCACAATCACAGGCACGCAGCCAAGCCATGGCTCTGCCAACAGGCTCAGCATAGCAAGAATCCCCTCCTCGCTTTCATATTATTGTCTTGTTACAAGGCTATCGCACCTCCAGGATGTGACTTACCTAATATTGCCACCATACTAGTAACTGCCTCCATGAAAGTTCTGTTGGTCAATAAGAGAAGGTCTCTCCCCTTCTCTCAATTAAACCTCCTTCTGGTCAAAACAGCAAAAACGATATATAGATCCCAATGTTCAGCATCACTCACCATGAATTAATGTTTCTACATGCTGTAAGTTAGGTCTACACATTTATATTTCCCTGTTTTTATCGACTCTTCTCAATTCCCACTTTTACTTGCCTCATTTCCTCTTCACCGACACAGACAAGGGTCTGGCAGCCACCAAGGGTACCGTTAACAATTGCCTCTGCACTGTCATGGCTCAGCACTTTAAGACCACTATGGTGGTGATGTCAGCCCTATAAAAGACTACTAACAAAACATAACATGATATAGTTGGGCCAGAGAGCATGCAAGGAGCTTCAACCCTGCTGATATTAGAGTTGCAGTGCCAAGAAGAGGTCTGTGGAGCCACCAAACACCAGTTGCCTTCCTCCAGCCGTAGCTTCATAATTTTTCATTTGTATTTGTATTTGTATATATTTATTATCGGGCTTATTCACAAAGAAGTTACTAAGGGGAACTCTAAATTATGCCTGTGGAGAAACCATTCAATTCACAGTTGCTTTTGTACATACGAATGTGGTATTTAAGTACTGTACAGTCAAACTACAAATACAGCAAAGTAAGGCACATGGCATAATGCAACATATTCTTAATTAATCAGAGAAAAAGAAAATACCTCGACTGGAAAGGAAACAATATTTTATGTATATGTTTATTTTGGTAATATTTGTCTACCTTGTCAGGACAAAAAATACCTATTTTATAGTACCACTCTGCACTTCATCTCGCTGCCGCTCTTTCTATGTCCTCTGCATGCACCACCTCTTCACCCACTCATTCCAATCTGCATTGTAGCTCTGACTTCTTAACCTAGTGGGAGCATCCTCCACTTACTCCCGCATTTCTCCCCTTTCTCAGACTATTATTTTTTATTTTTTATTTTATTCTTCTCTTAACTGATTAATACAATTTTTACAAGATTTATGAATCCATTGTCTTGGTAATGAATAACATGAATAAAATTCTTGTATGGTAATGGTATCCCGACTCCTCTGCAAGTCTATTTTCTTGGTCCTTTTCCTGGAGTGTCAATAGCTACGCTATCGAAGTCCAGGCTTTGGAAATATCTGACAACTGCAATTACTGTTTTCGTTGATTTGCCGCTCATCAGCTGGTTCCACTAATGTGTTTCGTCAAAGATATAAGAGTCTTTGAATAGGTGGCCCATGTGAATCTGTCTGTTAGTAGTTGTGCCTTTACACGTCAAAAGTAAGTGCCTACTGTTTCCACAATATCTTCTCTCTTGCAAAAGCGACATGAGTTAGTTGTGGAGATTACTCTCATCACTATGATCTCGTTTGTTTTTAGCAGGTTTAGTCTGGCTCTTAAAAAGGTTGATCTGATGCCCTCGTTAGGGAACTTTGCCAGATATTCTACAGTAACGTTGACCTTTTGTAAGTTCGCTGGTAGGTGCTGGGTTAGTTTATTTTTTTCCATCTCCTGGAGAGTTTGTATTCAGTCCCAAGCTTTTAATCGGGTTTTTACTTTGTTCGGATTTTCCTCTAACTCCGTCTCCGAACTTCCATCCTCCTGGAGCAGGGTACGGTTTTTCCGCATCCACCCTGTCAGCATCTTGTTGGATTCTTTTTTTGTTTCTTCTCTAATTATCTCAAACAATTTAAGTTTAGAGATTTGGGTTTTGCCGAAGAGCATCAATCCGTTTAAAAGCACAGTTGCTTTTAAGGATACCAGACTCCGTTCTCTCCTCACTGAAGCCATCGGAGTTGATGATGGTAAGTTCAGTATTATTTTCCAGTAGAACCCTTCTAGTCGTAGCCATATACTGTCATACTGTATACTGTGCTATAGGTAATCGCCGGGCTTGCTTTTGCTTCGTAGAAGTTTGTGGCAGGTTGCAAGGAGAAACTGCCATATTTTCTGTCAGTTTTCTTTGTTTGCGATGTTAGGCATTTTGTTTTAGCCCAAAGGGATTCTTGCATTGCTGTTTCTTTCGGGTTGCAGTTGACAGTTACTCTCAAATATGTGACTTTTTCCCTTTTATAAGCCATCATCCAGTGTCTTTATGTTTTTGGGATTTCTCCATGATCATGATTTTAGTTCTGTTGGTATTTATTTCAAGGTTGTTTTCTCTTGTGTATTCTTGTAAGGCGTTAAGTCTTCGTTGGAGGCCAATGGCCGTTTGATCAAGCAGAATAATGTCTGCATAGAGTAGACGGCTGATTTTATCATTGCCTAACTTTGGAGGGAATGCTCTTACGTTGTTTTTGTGATCTCCAATGTCTCCCATGTAGGCGTTATATAAGGCTGGGGCTAACGGACAGCCCTGTTTAATGACTCGCAAGGTCTTTATTTCTTTTGACAGTTGACCCGCGCCACTAAGGTGAACTTGCATTGAGGTGTCAGAATAGAGACATTTGATCGGTTCTAGCATTGTCGGGGCAACTCCACGTTGTTTGCTTGTCCATTAGCTTTTCCCTGTTCACTCAATCAAAAGCTTGGCTTAAATCCACGAATGCCAGGAATATTCTGTGTCCACCCTCTAAGGTCTTTGCCTTCATAATACTCAGTATCAAAATGTTTACTTGTGTTCCTGAGTTTTTAACAAACCCCGACTGGTATGGATCCAAGCGCCCTGATGATTTCGCCCATGATTGGAATTCTACCAAAAGTAAAGATCCAAATAGTTTGCCTAGCACGTCTAACAATGCTATATGGCGGTAGTTCTCTGGATTCTCTTTTTCGTTCTTCTTGTAGATGGGTACTACGTGTGCGGTTTTCCAGGAGGGCGGTATAGACTGAGTCCTGACACAGGTGTCGAAAATGTCAGATATTAGAGGGGCCCATAATTCTGGGTTGTTTTTAGATCTTGATTGGTTATCCCATCTGGTCCCGGCGCCCGACATGATTTTAGCTTCTTGATTTTATCTTCAATCGTTGCAATGTCCTGATCGAGGATCCATTTTGTCAGTGGCTGAGAGACTTTGTATCTTATCACTTGCTGGTTTCTTGAAAAGCTCAGAAAAGTGAGCTATCCATTTATGCTCTCGGACATTGTTTAGGAGTGCATCCTGGGTGGCGTTACCCGCTGAATCGATTAGGGACCAAAAGTCTCTTGTTCTTTTTCCACATAGGCATCTTAGCATGGCCTCCGAGTCTTCTTGGTATAGAACCAGTCTATTATCTTTCGTCCAGGATTTGTAGGACTTGATTGCCTGTTTTGCAATTGCTTTGTTTTTTTCAGTCTGCCAAATTTTTGCAGTTCTTCTTTTTTGCTTCATAGTTCTACGTTTTTCCACCAGCATCTGATTACTGTTATGTAAGTGTGGTTTAGTTTTCGAATTTTTCTTCCGCCAGGTTTGTTGGTATGGGTGAAGTAACGGGCAGTAGTCAGTTTTTACTAAATCTAGTTTGTTTGTTGTGTCACGTTTGGCTCTGTGATATTGTGCTGTGATGTTCTTTATTGCAATGCTGGTTAACTTTAATCTTGTTCCCTGGGTTGCTAGTGCAATCTGGTGCTCCATGTGTTGGCTAGTAGTTTTTATTGGTATCACCCAGACTGTGTTTAATATGTGGTGGTCGCTGTTTGTTGTACGCCTGACCTCGAGGTTAGTGGTCACTGCGTGTATGTTCCTAGACACATATGTGGTCGATATTAGCTTTCATGCCTTCCTGTTCCCCTGTCGGGATGTTTCGGTTGTCTTTTAACCTTGTGTTATGGAGATTATGATGGTCTCTCGAGCTCATGAGATGGTCCCATTGTTTGCCTCATCGGCCCGCTGTAGAGGACTTTTTGTCACTATATGGCTCATTTACCACATTTCTGTGAGCGTCCTGTCCAGTTCCTCTTACTAGGCTTGGGCAGATGGCATTTTAGGTCACCACATATCAGGGGTTGGCTGATGTTGTACTGAGCAACAGCTTCGTTGATGCTTGGTTCACCTTCTTTCAAAAAGGTTGTATCAGTCATCTGTGCTTCAGGGTTCCAGTAGATGTTAATTAACAGCAGGAGTGCTTCCTTCTTTCTTTCCCCTGTTTTTACTGTCTGGTTTCCCGAAATCGTCACGGCTAAAATTAAGGTGTCGGTCCTCAAGATGGTATCAAGCTGGAATCCACTGCCTGAGCGTATTTCTGTCAGTAACCCTGCAGCCGGTCTTCCCTTGGGACCTTTTGTAGCTGGCGAAATAATAACCTCAAATCCATCTTGGGTGAGTGGTTCTAATAGCCAGGTCTCTTGAAGACATAGCAAATTGAAGACTCCTAGATTTATGTCTCCTGATTGTGTGAGGTGGGAGAAGCCTCGAGTGTTCCAGGATCTCAGGTTCACTGTGATCTTGATGATTTAGTGCACTCCTTAGTCCAATTTGTTTGTACCCTGTTTTTTTTTCGTGGCTAGGATCTCGCAGAATTAAATAATGCTTCCGGTACCCATGCCCATCTTTTGAGCTCTGTCTTTTGAGATTGTTGCGTTGTTTTGGCTAGTTTTGTTAGTGCTTAAGTTCTGTTGGTCCTGGGTGATGGTGATTTTCCAGTTTGGAACAGGACCCCGAGGGAGCAGGTCTTCGTTCCTGTCGGTGTACTGGTTAATTGTTCCAGAATTCTCCTTATTTAGCCACTGCTGACGTTTTTGTTCTGTTCTAGAAGAGTATTTTGGCTTGTAATCCCTTCTTCTGGGGGAGGGGCTATCCTTTAAAGTTCTGCTATTGTTGGTTTCGTATCATCTGTCATTCCGATTCGCAGAGCGCAGGTTGTCGGCCTTTTTTTTTATTATGGTTCTCACTTGGAGATGGGTCTCTATATTTTGATAGATCTATGTTGTTTCGGGTATGCAAGCGAGCCTTTTTGCTGTAGGTAAGATGCCGCTCTCTTCCACTTTGAGGTTTGTGTCAGTTTGATCTTCTCAGAGGCTTTCCTTCCATCTAGGTTTTTGAGTTCCATTCTAGTTTGGAAATTGGGCTCCAGTCGTAGCCCAGCGATCTCAATTTGTCTGTTGCAGCTAGCAGCATTTGTCTCACCCGCGATGAGGGTATATGGAGGTAAACACTGTCCATCTGGTTATTGTCCACGAATTCAATAATGTCGAGGTCATCCGACTTGAGAGATTTCAAGTTTTGGATATGAGTTAAGAGCTTCATAGTTGTTTTTCTGTTTAGTATGACGTTGTCCCCTTCTTCTAGAAGTTTTTCTAGTTTGAAGGATCGTGTGCTTGTTGTCCTAGAATTTCTTGTCATTTGGGCTCTTTTGATCTCTCTGTTTTTGTTGGGCGTTTGTCCGCTCCAGTCTTTGTTTGAGGTGCCTCTGTATTGAAGTAAAAGTGGAATTGCGTTTTTCCGAAGTGGTTTCTCTTATTGCGTTTTTTGAGTTGTTAAAAGATTGCGGATTGTTTCGGCTTTCCATCGCCTTTGTTTTCCAGGTTGAATTTTTCTGTATTTCTTTTGTTCAACCTGTTTGCCCTGTGCTCTTCTCTTGGCGGCTGTTTACGCCATGTACGTCTGTTTTCTTGTAACTCGTAGCTCTTTTGCATTTCTCCACGAGGGTTAGGAAAATTGGTGATTTAGGTTCCAAGGTTTCTGGGTTTTTTTCCGATACAATCCTCTGATTTTTGTATTGTGGAGTCTGTCTTTTTCTTTTCCTCCTTAGTCTCATATAGTTCGCTTTCGGAGACTTCAATAGAATATTGGCTAATATCCAATAGGTCGGTAACCGACCCTTCGTTGTCATTTAGAGATTTCTTGCTTTCACCAGGTGAATGGGGCGGTTTGGCACTGCCTTCTAGTCTAGATTTTTGGAAATATCTTTTTTCTCTTTGTAATTGTGGATTGTGACCTCCTTCATTACTAGTTTATTTTTTGCCATTGAATTGTTAGTAGTTTACCCGATGGTTGAGACTTATGCCCCTCGTTTGCCCTATTTTGTTTGAATCTTTGACCAATTTCAAAACCGGTTTTGGGTTTGGTGTCTGAGTAGGCCTACCAACTGTGTCCTTTTGCACACCCTTCGATCTGTTGTCTTTGTTAGGCTCTGTATCGAGAATCCCACTAGATTGTTTCGGCACTGGGTTAGTCTGCTTGACCTTTGCTAAATGTTTCAGGTTTATCCACTCTTCTTTGACCTTTCGTTCTGGTTTTATTTTGTTGGATAAGGTCTACGTATGAGAGGTTGCTGGCTGGTCTTGCTATTTCTTCCTCCAGTTGTAAAACATTGTTGTTAAAGGGAAGGTCAGTTTGTGAGGCCACCGTCAAGACCGTTTTACTTTTTTCCTTGTTTGTTTCAGTCCCACAGTCTCTTGTATTTTGTTTATAAGCCTCAAGTGACATTAAGTAGCCTTTCAAGTATGTTAGTTTAGTTTACATAAAGGCGACCATTGTTGAATGGTCCTTTAGCGTGTCATTGATCGATTCGTATAGTTTGCGGAAGGGTGCCAGAGCTATAGTCACTGTAGACATTACCGCCAGCAGATCTGACTTTTTGTTAGGAAACTCTTTGAGTACTGGAAGCTGAATTTCACTTAGTCGTTTAGTTTGAAAAGGCGGCATAATTGGCTGGTGCTGTTGTGGTGGTCTGTTTTGACCTTTCATTATGCCATTCCTGGTATTCCATTGCGGTCATTTCGTGCAGTACTGGGTTACCCATACCGATATCTCTCTGTTTGATTAGAGAAACTTTTGTTGATTTGTTCGTGCTTCAGAGGCCGATTCATGGAATTAATGTGTGCTGAAAATTCCCGCGCAAGTGTGCGAAACCGTGCGAAAATCGCAGTGCAAGTGCGAAAATCGCAGCGAAACCTGCGCACATCGATTCATGGAAGTCCGTGCGCGAGTAAAATCTGGAATGTGCGCTGAAAATCTGTGTGGTGCACGCCAGCGCACAGGTCATCTAACGGCGTGCGCTACAGCCACAGCGAAAGCGCACATAGCGCGGCGCACATAACAAAGGTAGGCGTAACACGGGGCGTGACACGCGGAATGGGGAACAACTCGTGAAAATGTGGGCGTCACGGGGGAAGTACAGGAGACAAGTGCGCGGAACGCCCACACGCTCGCCTACAGCACGTATTCATGGAATCGAATAGGGAAAAACAGCGCACGGGCAAAGACGCGCACAGGCCTAAACACGTCCGCCACACGAAGGCAGGCGGTAGCGTCCCTGCGCATGAAAAAAATGTGCGCAAAAATGTGCGCTAACAAAAAGCCCGTATATACAGCTCTGATGAATGTCCCATACTGTGGCTTCTAGGACAAATGACGTGCAAAGGGGTACGCAACAAACACTGACACCCGCTGTGTCAAAAATAGCGTGTGCGTGTATTTTGGGGCTGCGCGGGAAGTTTCACACGCGATTGGCCTTGGGCGAGCGGGGTATGTGTAAATCTGGGGTTCGCGGGAAGTTTCACACGCGATAGGCCCTGTGCGAGTGGGGTGCGTGTATTTCTGGGGTTTGCGTGAAGTTTCACTCATTGGCCTGGGTACGTGTAAATCTGGGGTTCGCGGGAAGTTTCACACGCGATAGGCCCTGTGCAAGTGGGGTGCTTGTATTCCTGGGGTTCTCGTGAAGTTTCACAAGCGATTGGCCTGGGTACGTGTAAATCTGGGGTTTGCGGGAAGTCTCTCTCGCAATTTCAGCAGGGTACGTGTGTTTCAGGGGTGCCGTGGAGTCCTACACGTCAATTGGCAGTGTGGCTCCTCCCAGGTGTTCGCTCTACACCCTCCACGGCCCCTGCAGGCAGCCCACACCACAGGGGACTACCCTGCACCCCTGGTCATGTCCCGCAGGCAGCCCATCCACCATGGGCATGCCCCCTAGGCAAGGCACGTCAGCTTGCACTACTGATCACCGAGGCATGACCCCCCTCCACCCCCACCCCCCAGCACTGAGGGGCACCTGCCAGCTGGCCCCCACTTATGTCCCCCAGCACCCCACCCCCAGCAGTGCAGGGCACCTGCCAGCAGGCCCCCACTCATGTCCCCTTGCACCCCCACCCCCATCAGTGAAATGACGATCTCATGACACAAACCAAAAGTCAACTATGTACATCAACACATGTCTGCCACACGAAGGCCACGCGCATTAAAAAAAAATGTGCGCTAACAAAAAGCACATATATACAGCTCTGATGAATGTCCCATACTGTGGCCGTCTAGGACAAATGATGTGCAAAGGGGTATGTGACAAACACGGACACCCACTGTGTCAAAAATAGCGTGTATTTCGGGGGTGCGCGGGAAGTTTCACACGCGATTTGGCCTGGGCGAGCGGGGTACGTGTATTACTGGGGTGTGCGCGGGAAGTACAGGAGGCAAATGCGCGGAACGCCCACACGCACGCGCCAAAAAAGACGCACTAATCCGGAAACACGTACGCCAGCAGGAAGCAGGCGTATGTGGAACCGCGCAGCATAAAAGTGCGTGCAAACAACAAGCAAGCTCAGCCGCCAGGATGAACATACCGTTCCTAGCAGCAGTGGTCGTGGGATACCGCAGGAGGAGGAGGAGGATAGTCAGGCCCAGAATTTCCACACCCAGAACCAGCCTTTTTGGGATGCCTGATGACCAGGTGTATGGGAGGTACAGGTTTACACCTCACATAATACTCGACCTGGTCAGTGAGTGGGAGGATGACCTCACATCACCCACCCTCTGCTCGCAAGCACTCAGCCCCCTGGAGAAGGTCCTCAATGTACTGCACTGTTTGGCCACCGGATCATTTCAGCGGACAAGTGCCATAGTGGGGGGGGGGGTGTCACAGGCCACAGAGTCACGCTGCCTACACCAGGTCTTGGCCATCATGACTGCACGCCCATCAGTCCGCAGGCACATATACCTGCCCAGAACACTTGCAGAAAGACAGGCTGCCGTCCAGGATTTCTATGGGGTGGCACAATTCCCCAAAGTCCTAGGTGCCATTGATTGCACCCATGTGGCTCTACGTCCCCCCAGGGCATCAGAGCACATCTATAGAAACCGCAAGCACTGGCATTCCATCAACGTGCAGGTAGCACTGAGGGGCACCTGCCAGCTGGCCCCCACCTATGTCCCCCAGCACCCCCACCCCCAGCAGTGCAGGGCACCTGCCAGCAGGCCCCCACTCATGTCCCCCAGCACCCCCACCACTGAGGGGCACCTGCCAGCAGGCCCCCAATCATGTCCCCCAGCACCCCCACTGACCAGCAGTGCAGGGCACCTGCCAGCAGGCCCCCACTCATGTCCCACTCATGTCCCCCAGCACCCCCACCCCCCAGCAGTGCAGGGCACCTGCCAGCAGGCTCCGACTCATGTCCCCCAGCACCCCCACCCCCCAGCACTGAGGGGCACCTGCCAGCAGGCCCCCACTCATGTCCCCCAGAACCCCCACCCCCCAGCAGTGCAGGGCACCTGCCAGCAGGCCCCCACTCATGTCCCCCAGCACCCCCACCCCCCAGCAGTGCAGGGCACCTGCCAGCAGGCCCCCACTCATGTCCCCCAGTACCCCCACCCCCCAGCACTGAGGGGCGCCTGCCAGCAGGCCCCCACTCATGTCCCCCAGCACCCACACCCCCCAGAACTGAGGGGCACCTGCCAGCAGGCCCCCACACATGTCCCCCAGCACCCCCACCCCCCAGCAGTACAGGGCACCTGCCAGCAGGCCCCCACTCATGTCCCCCAGTACCCCACCGCCCAGCAATGAGGGGCACCTGCCAGCAGGCCCCCACTCATGCCCCCCAACACCCCCAGCAGTGCAGGGCACCTGCCAGCAGGCCCCCACTCATGTCCCCCAGCACCCCCACCCCCCAGCACTGAGGGGCACCTGACAGCAGGCCCCCACTCATGTCCCCCATAACCCCCACCCCCCCAGCAGTGCAGGGTACCTGCCAGCAGGCCCCCACTCATGTCCCCCAGCACCCCCACCCCCCAGCAGTGCAGGGCACTTGTCAGCAGGCCCGCACTCATGTCCCCCAGCACCCCCACCCCTCAGCACTGAGGGGCACCTGCCAGCAGGCCCCCACTCATGTCCCCCAGCACCCCCACCCCCCAGCAGTACAGGGCACCTGCCAGCAGGCCCCCACTCATGTCCCCCAGCACCCCCACCCCCCAGCACTGAGGGGCACCTGCCAGCAGGCCCCCACTCATGTCCCCCAGAACCCCCACCCCCCAGCAGTGCAGGGCACCTGCCAGCAGGCCCCCACTCATGTCCCCCAGCACCCCCACCCCCCAGCAGTGCAGGGCACCTGCCAGCAGGCCCCCACTCATGTCTCCCAGTACCCCCACCCCCCAGCACTGAGGGGCGCCTGCCAGCAGGCCCCCACTCATGTCCCCCAGCACCCACACCCCCCAGAACTGAGGGGCACCTGCCAGCAGGCCCCCACACATGTCCCCCAGCACCCCCACCCCCCAGCAGTACAGGGCACCTGCCAGCAGGCCCCCACTCATGTCCCCCAGTACCCCACCGCCCAGCAATGAGGGGCACCTGCCAGCAGGCCCCCACTCATGCCCCCCAACACCCCCAGCAGTGCAGGGCACCTGCCAGCAGGCCCCCACTCATGTCCCCCAGCACCCCCACCCCCCAGCACTGAGGGGCACCTGACAGCAGGCCCCCACTCATGTCCCCCATAACCCCCACCCCCCCAGCAGTGCAGGGTACCTGCCAGCAGGCCCCCACTCATGTCCCCCAGCACCCCCCACCCCCCAGCAGTGCAGGGCACTTGTCAGCAGGCCCGCACTCATGTCCCCGAGCACCCCCACCCCTCAACACTGAGGGGCACCTGCCAGCAGGTCCCCACTCATGTCCCCCAGCACCCCCACCCCTCAGCACTGAGGGGCACCTGCCAGCAGGCCCCCACTCATGTCCCCCAGCACCCCCACCCCCCAGCAGTGCAGGGCACCTGCGAGCAGGCCCCCACTCATGTCCACCAGCACCCCCACCCCCACCCCCCAGCACTGAGGGGCACATGCCATCAGGCCCCCACCCATGTCCCCCAGCACTCCCACCCTCCAGCAGTGAAGGGCACCTGCCAGCAGGCCCCCACTCATGTCCCCCAGCACTGAGGGGCAGCGGCCAGCAGGCCCCCACTCATGTCCCCTTGCACTCCCACCCAACAGCAGTGCAGGGCACCTGCCAGCAGGCCCCCACTCATGTCCCCCAGCACCCTCACCCCCCAGCACTGAGGGGCACCTGCCAGCAGGCCCCCAATCATGTCCCCCAGCACCCCCACACCCCAGCAGTGCAGGGCACCTGCCAGCAGGCCCCCACTCATGTCCCAGTCATGTCCCCTTGCACCCCCACCCCCATCAGTGAAATGGCGATCTCATGACACAAACCAAAAGTCAACTATGTACATCAACACATGTCTGCCACACGAAGGCAGGCGGTAGCGTCCCTGCGCATTAAAAAAAAATGTGCACTAACAAAAAGCATGTGTATATACAGCTCTGATGAATGTCCCATACTGTGGCCGTCTAGGACAAATGACGTGCAAAGGGGTACGCGACAAACACGGATACCCACTGTGTCAAAAATAGCGTGTATTTCGGGGGTGCGCGGGAAGTTTCACACGCGATTGGGCCTGGGCGAGCGGGGTACGTGTATTACTGGGGTGTGCCGGGAAGTACAGGAGGCAAATGCGCGTAACGCCCACACGCACGCGCCAAAAAAGACGCACTAATCCGGAAACACGTACGCCAGCAGGAAGCAGGCGTACGTGGACCCGCGCAGCATAAAAGTGCGCGCAAACAACAAGCAAGCTCAGCCGTCAGGATGAACATACCGTTCCTAGCAGCAGTGGTCGTGGGATACCGCAGGAGGAGGAGGATAGTCAGGCCCAGAATTTTCACACCCAGAACCAGCCTTTTTGGGATGCCTGATGACCAGGTGTATGGGAGGTACAGGTTTACACCTCACATAATACTCGACCTGGTCAGTGAGTGGGAGGATGACCTCGCATCACCCACCCTCTGCTCACAAGCACTCAGCCCCCTGGAGAAGGTCCTCAATGTACTGCACTGTTTGGCCACCGGATCATTTCAGCGGACAAGTGCCATAGTGGGGGGGGGGTGTCACAGGCCACGGAGTCACGCTGCCTACACCAGGTCTTGGCCATCATGACTGCGCGCCCATCAGTCCGCAGGCACATATACCTGCCCAGAACACCTGCAGAAAGACAGGCTGCCGTCCAGGATTTCTATGGGGTGGCACAATTCCCCAAAGTCCTATGTGCCATTGATTGCACCCATGTGGCTCTACGTCCCCCCAGGGCATCAGAGCACATCTATAGAAACCGCAAGCACTGGCATTCCATAAACGTGCAGGTAGTATGTGATGCCAAGGGAATCATCACCTTACTATATGCCAACTATCCAGGGTCCACCCACGACAGTTTCATTTACAGAATGTCAACCCTAAACCGGGACCTAGAAGCTGGGCGGCATGGCGATACATGGCTGCTTGGTGAGTATAAATGCCACAGCACATGCATGCCAGATGCTGAGTAATATCACAACCCTACTAATGATACCCATCACCACCTCCCCAGGGGACAGTGCCTACCCTCTGAGCACCCACATGATGATACGAATTCGGAAACACACCACGCCACCCGAGGTAAGATACAACACAGCCCATATTGCAACCCGGGGCATAGTGGAGCGCACATTCGGAGTGCTCAAGTCACGCTTTCGCTCCCTTGACAGTTCTGGCGAGCCGCTGTTATACTCTCACCCAGTAGTGTGCAGGATCATAGTAGCAGCATGTGTCCTGCACAACCTTGCAACATGCCGGGGCCTGCCGGTGGACATAGTGGTGCCCCAGCATCCCCAACCACATGCACGCCCGCTGCGCATGGGAGGGGAAAGGGCACAGGGTGAGGCAGCCCGAACCCAGCTGGTGGCTAATTACTTCACTTAGAATCACACCCCTGTGGAGTGCACACAGCCATGCCACATACCAGCTGACAATCGATGATGACACAAGGGACAGTCAACTGTCACAACCATACCAGCCTGAGATTGGTCACCTGGAAGTGTCACAATGTGTGCATCCCTACCTACAGAAACGCCACCAATGCTGTGTCATCAAAAGACACATATGCTGCTAAATGCATTATCCCCATGCAAAATACAACATGAGACCAGTGCCATGTCACCCAACCCCTCCCCAGCACCACCACCCAACACACCCTGGCATGTCATGCTATGTGAGAGCAAACAAAGCAATCCCGAAAACCTGACACAAGTGTCACAAAGTACACTGTCCCTAATGGAAACTGGCCACACACAATATGCTCCCAGTAATGTTGAACTAACAACACACATGACCAAATACTTACCAACAATACAATGCAGCTACACAAGCTGAAACATAACTAAAACATGACAGTACTAAGTTAAAGTAGTTGTAGTCTTACAACCTGAATATGCCCCACATCACCCCCTTCAAACTGTAGTCTTGCAGGCTTCAAAACTTGTCTGTGTACTGCATACAACATGAACTCCATCTCAAAGTAGACGGCCTTGTGAAGACATGAGGAATCAACCTGCAAATTTAGAGGGAGACATGGAAGCAGAAGCATACATAATTACAACATGCAGTGTACAGTACAACAATATACACAAGGAATGTCTACATAGTATTGACTACAGACTGCCCACATAGCTCATGGGAGTCCAACGTCACTGTATGTCACTGTCACTTGGGCACACCCTTTGCAAGCCCATGGAAACGGGAAGCAGGAGGGGTGTGTGTCTCACGAACCCAAGCATCTAACCCAAACTCGGGACAAGCCTGCATGTGCCCAGCAGGAATACAGTGGATGCCCACGGGAGCCACACAAGGCAACACACTGTAACAAAAAATCAAAAATGGCCATGTGGGGGCCACGGGGGCTGGGGGGAGGCCATCCAGGAGGTCCGAGGACAGGGTGTACACCAACAGCCACCTGTGTGGATGTTGGGGGGGGGGAAACACCTCCATGGGCTCATGGCCTGCACGGCTACGCTATTGTGAGAGAATCAGAATCGCTGTGGTCGTTCTCATCACCCTGTGCTGCTGCCGCCACAGGAGGTGGTGGTGCTATGGGAGGCAGCCCACAAAAAGCTCTAGTCTGGTCCTCCATGGCAGCAAGCATGCGGGTGTGGAAGGTCTCGTTCTGGAGGATTATAGTGCGGAGATCCCCATGCACCACCTGACGTGATGCCCGGACCTCCTCCCGAGTTGCCTGCATCTCAGCTGAGAGCATACGTGTGACCCGCTCCAGCTGCTGTTCTGTCCTCAAGTTAGTGGAAGCCTCAAGGTCAACAAGAGTCTCCCTGAGGTGGTGGAGGTCTACCCTCAGGGCTTCCCTGTGGCCCTGGGACTCTATAGAAATGGCTTCCCGCAGAGTCTCCAGTGCCGCCCGTCTGTCCCTGTTGGATGCCAACATGTCCTCCCTGAGTGATTGGCAAATGGAGTCTGTTGCCTGCTGTAGTTGCTCCATCTGCCTTTCAGGGGGGGACAATGGAAGTGGCCACCCTCTCCATTGCTTGAGCCATCATCTCAGATGATGCTGCGTGTTTTGCCATACCGTATATGGACTGCTCCCATGCGGTATTGCCTGGTGGCGTACGGCCACCGCGTTGGCGGGCACCACACCTGTCTGGGGTAAGGCGAACTGCGCCTTGCTGTGCCGGCACTGCCTGAGGCTGCAGGACTGCATTCCCCCTCTGATCTGCTGGCCCAGGAACAGGATCAGATGTTGCGGAGTGTGACCCTGCATCCGTAACCACCAAAGGTGGACCTACCAACACTGACATCCCCATAGAGGGTTCTACCCCTGCTGCAGGTGGGTTGGACAGAACAGAATCCCTGCCAGAAACACTTACCTGTGACGCCACATAGGTCTCATCATCCGAATCAACACCTGAATAGAGGTCTGGGGAGGTGCATCCAGAGACACCCCTGGAGAGAATGGTCTGCAGCAAGAGTGGGTTCTCACCCACCACCACACCACTTCCCCCAACTGGTGCCCAGTCGTGCCCAAGATCCCTCCTGGGTCTGCACCATCTCCTCAACCTCAACAGCATCAAGCGCGTCATGCCCTGCAAAAAACATGAAAGACAGAAAATGGACACAGGCATTAGCACCATGGCACACAATTAGGCCTGACAAGCTACAGAACCAGTACTTGATTGACGCATGTCCTACATGACTATAACCCTCCCATGCATGCACTGTCACAGAGTTTGAAGGGGAGGCAAATGGCAGACACTGATGACACCAAGATGGAAGAGCAACACATTAGCTGCATGCTGGCTAGCAGTGCCATCCCACATTGACCTGTGAGTGGCATGTCCAATCCACATGCATGCCACATGCCATCACACAGATGGCATGTACCATAGGCATGTCACATATTGTTTGACAATAGGGCTGAGAAATGCCTAGTAAAAGTGGGGGAATTGAAACAATCTGCCTGAATGAACAATGAGAAATACGGAACAATGTTGTTGCAAGATGCCACTTCAGGGGCAACTGGCGTGATGTTGCGCAAAATGTCTACTGTGGGCAGAAGGGATACTGTAATACCCAAATCCAGGGGCGCAGAATTTTTTGGATGAAGCACATGGGTGACCCAAACCACTCAGGCACACAGACCCTCACCTGGCACTCAATCCGAACCCCTCACACACACACAACATACACATGGATCACACATACATGCATGTGCACTCACTGGACAATGCCTCGTAATCTGGCAGTTCTCCCACACCTTGGATCTGTTCCTCTGTGACGTAGGTCCCAGCAACATACTCATGTACAGTGAGTTCAATGTCCTCTGGTGGAGACCCACCTCCATTCACCAGAGTAGCGGCATGATTTGAGGCCAGCTTTTTCTTTGCCCTGCGTTTAAGGTCATTCCAGCGCTTGTAGCAATCACCAGCTGTGCGCCTCACAAATCCAAGGCCACTTATGATGTCCACGACGGTCTGCCAGTGTGCCTGACGTTGAGCAGGTGTGGTCTTGCACCCTGCAGTTATCAACATTTCGCGGTCATGTGCGGACACATACTGCACAAGTGCATCACGTTCGGCATCATTGAAGCTAGGCTTCCTTGACGTGTCGGACTGCGTAGCCGTGTCTGGGGTATCAGCCTATAGTGGACAAGCACTCTTCCTCTTTCTTTTGGAAGGTGGTGGGGATCGTGAGTGACTTACGTCGCTCCGGTCAGTAGGGGCAGGAGCACCGGTGGACTGGATAGTAGGAGTGTGCGAATGCACACTGACCATAGGACTTGGTGCAGGCATTGGCTGGAGTGTGATGTTGGCAGGGGGAACGTCAGTATGATGGACCGGGACCGACACTGTCCTGGCTGGGAGAGTCAGAGCTGGGGTGGATGGAGCTGCAGCTGCCCCTGCAGCCTCCCCACCCTGCCTACTCGGGGCAGCACATGACATAGCTGCCCCAGATCCATGTGGCCTGGTGACACCAACTTGCACCGCCATACGTGGCCCAGACTTGCTGACCTGGAAGTCAGCCTGGGAGTCTTCCTGTGCCAGGTCAGGTGCCACAATGGGCCCGAACAACAAGGGCTGAACTAGGATGGTGTCAGCCACGTTTCCCTCAACCATTGGGGGGGGCATGGGTGTCCCTGATTGGTCCTCCACACATGGGGGGATAGGGGCACTCTGCAAATCCCGGCCACGTCCCCTACCGCGCCCACCACGCCCACCTGTTGAAGCTCGCCTCCCAGCCATGGCACTGATGTTGTTGTGCGTATGGGAGTTGCAGTAAACTATTGTCCTGGGCAATTGGGGGTCAAAGGGGTAGGGTACTAGATGGAATTCGTACCCTAGTGCACTAGCAAGGCTTTATGTGACCCCTGGGGGAAGATGATGGGTCACGCAATGCACAGGCACCACAAAAACAGAAAATAACGTGCATGCAACCCCTCGTAGACCACGTGCGTGGAAAAATTAACCCGCACTACGCTGTGGCACCCAGAAACACAAAAATAAGCGTACGCGTGTTACACGCAGCCTACAATGACCTCTGAAGGGGTACGCGACACACGGGGCAAGCACAGTTGATAAATACGTGCGCAACTCACCATCTGCCTGGAAATAGAGCGTGAAAAAGACGCACGTGTGCGTGTTGGCAAAACCCCCACCAAAAGAAGAATTGTACGCTGTCTGAGGAGACAGGACAAAAGAAGTGAACGCTGTTTGAGGAAACGGGCCCAACAGAAAATCAGAAAAAAGCTGTCGGAGGTAACAGGGAGTACGAACTAGAAACGTTGTGAAGTAAATCGTGTGTGAACTGACAAGAAGTACAGAATTCACCCACTCGCTCTCCACGAAAAGCACGTACAAGCAAATGACGTCCTACATGTACCTTTTAAACCGGCCCACACGTCCAACGTCACTTCCGCGTATACGCACTAAGGCCCTATCCTCAAATTACACGAGCTGACACTCGGACGTGAAGTTCTTGGACGTGAAACATGCACCCGTGTTCAGGGAAATGCCGCGGGCCCACGTCACAGACGCGCTTACGCGCTAAGGGCCTTTGGTCCAATGAAATCGCATACGTGTGCTGACGCGCTTACGCGCTAAGGGCCTTTCCTCGAATTACACGCTGACATGCAAGATTTTCACGTGCCAAATCACTCTGTATCAAGCTGGCCACGCGTAAGGACACGGAAGACCACGCTCCTGCCCAGAAGGCCGAATTACTGCCTCCCAGAGCCCCGAGCACGCTCCCATCTGCTGCTGCCTGACTGCCTGCTGCCCACGTGCCCTGCTATTTGCTGCCTGCACGTCAGCCAGGGGTGCTGTTGCTGTGACCACCCCTGCTGGAACCGAAGACTCCCGACTGGGATTCCATCGCTCCACAACCCAGCCCCAGGACCCAGTTGCCCATCCACTCCTGCCTCTGGGTTTGCCATGTCCAGCACAACACCATCTGGCGGCACTGGCAACCCCCAGCCAGAGAGGCAGAGGGCCACCAGCTTCACTGCCACCGAAGTTGTTGTCCTGATGGAGCAAGTCCTGGGGCAGTATGATGCCCTCTTCGGAAGGTTGCACGCCGACAAGGAAGGACGGACCAGGATCTGGACGGACATCGTGACTGCCATCAACGCGGAGGGGGTGGCAGTCCGCGAATTCCATCATGTAAAGAAGCGCTGGGAGGACTTCAGGTCCAGGACCCTCAACAAGGCCCGGCGCCTCTTGAAGGCAGCGGATGCTAAGTGGCGCCGGGGCCACCTGTCGGAAGACCAAATGAGGGTCCTGGAATGCGTATGCCCAGCGCTCCACGTCCAGGTCCTTGAGAGGCACACCCGTCTGGAGTAGAGTGGTAAGTGTACATGCATACTGATTGGAAGCTGTGTGTGTGGTTGTGTGCCAGTAGTGTGCAGGTTGCACATGTGGTTTTGTAGGGCCATGTATGGATGTGTATGTACAGGGCCGTGAGGCTGACACATGCAAGTCCTTTCATGTGTGAGACACATGGATGGTGTATTTGTGGGTAAGCATGCAGGCCAAATTCAGATGTGTGAGCACACATGTTTGAATGACTGTGTATGTCAATTTTCAAGGTTGTGGTGTCACACATGGATGTTGGTTCCAGATGCATGTATCTGCACTGTGTACATGTGCATGTATGTGTATCTGACAAGTGTGCAACTGTCATGCAACATGGATGCATGTGAGACTGATATGTAGAAGACTGATTGCCAGATGTGACATGGATGCCGATCTCATCACTGCGACACTTGGTGGAGGTGTACACATGCATGTAAGTGTGGCGGCATGTGTGCATGTCTAGTACACTCCCTGTGACTCATGTGATGCCTGGCTCACCTTTGTCTGCTCATGCTGTTGTATGTGTATGGATGGTGCTGGCTATTGCGATATGGCTGTGGAATAGCTCATGTGTGTGATTTGAAATGACATGTGTGTTGGGGATTGTGATGCCATGTCTGAAGTTTGACAATCACACTCGTGTGCAACTAACATGTGTGTATGAGTCCATTGTACAGTGCCCTGATGTGTCCTATCTCTCCCTGTCTGCAGCGTCGACTGATGAAGAGGGCAGAGAGGGTGCTGTGGAGCACAGCGGCAGGAATCGCACTGCCAGCCGGAGACGCAAGACCCGGCTCCCCTCGGTTGTCATCTCGTTGGGGAGTGAGGAGTCTGGTGCCACGTCCCAGGTCGCAGCTGCCGAGGGGATGTCCAAGAGGCGGAGGTCAGAGTTGGACTCCTCGGCAGCAGAAGGGGCAGCTGAGAGCCCACAGGGTCCGACGGAGGAAGATGGCACAGAGTCATCCAGGTTGGTGGGGGGTTTGGTGTAGGAGGAGGCCGTGCAAGGGACAGAGACGGGGTCCGGAGGTGGGGATTCCACTGGTGTTAGTGGTGCAGTGCAGGGGCAGGGACAGGAGGCAGCACAGGCCGCCTCGGAGGTTCCTGTGTGTAATCCTGTCCCCGATCCTGTGACTGCATCATCCTGCACCAGCAGGGATACCTACGTCCAGACCCGTTTTCAGGCAGGGGATGAGCTTACGACAACTGGCCTTCCTCTGCCTACGGACGTGGCTATCCGGGACCGGGTTGAGCCTGTCCTGGGTGGTGTGGCGTTGTGTCAACGGGCCATGCGAGGCGAAATGCAGTCTTTTCATGGCTCATTGACCACGTCGACCTACTGGGACAGGTCACCAGGGCCAGATTCCTCCGTTTGCTGGGCCTTGTTCCGACCCCCTCCTCAACTGGACCCCCTATGCGCCAGTCGTACTCTGTGCTATCTTCCAACCCATGTGTCACTTGGGTGCCCTGTGGAGCTGCCTCTGACCCTGCGGCCAGGCTGGTGGAGGACACATCCCTGCCACAGTCGGGAGTCGGACTTCCAGCAGGGGTGGCCACCTCAACAACTGCACCCCAGCTGGAGGAGGATGTGCAGGCAGCAAGAGCCAGGCCACGGGCAGAGGCACAGCAGCAGCAGCAGCAACAAGGTGGGAGCCATGATGGCTCGGGGCCTTTGTCATCGGAGAGGCAGGCATCGGCCAGAGGGCAGGGGGACCCAGGCCGGGAAGCGTCTTCCGTGTGGCAGCGGTTAGGCCATGCCATAGATGCGGAGCGGCAGCGGGCAGAAGAGGCACGGCTCACGATGGTCAGGGCGGAGAACTCCATGCGGAGGGCCCTGAGGCGGGCCGAGTGCCTCGAGGCAATTCGCAGGGAGTTGGAGGAGAACATGTCGTCCCTGCGTACCCTCGGGGCCATGGAAGAGGACCGCCTCCGGGACATTGAGCAGGAGTTCGATGATGCCCTGGCCCGGGAAATCCAAAAGTGAGCCGTCGGACTAGCCCGCTGCCCTTGTAAATAGTTAGTGTTAGGTTTCCTTTGGTTTTTTCTTTATTTTGGTTGTGCTTGGACAATGCACCACGTTTCTGTATATAGTTTTTCATTAGGTAGTATTTTTGATAGGTTTCATTTCTTTAGTTGGGATCATGGACCCTGGATTGTTCATCTGTATATAGTTCACTATTGAATTCATCTCTTTCTTTTGGATTTCCCCATGGAGCAATGGTTTTCACTTTTTTTTTTTTTTCCTTGGATTTGCTTTGTTGGACTGTGACTTTGGACACCTTTCCTTTGGATTATGATTTATTGTTTTTCATTATTTTAAAGACATTCAGCTTTTCTTTTTTTTATTCCCATTGTTTGTTTGATTTTAATTCCATTCATGTTGCGTTTAATACATTTGTTTTCTTCATACTTCGATGTGTGGTATTATCTCATTGGTTTCATGCATGTCATGATATGGGTTTTCACATTCACTTGCAACCATTGTGTGTGTGTGTGTGTGTGACGGACATGTGTTCATTTACATACTTGCCATTGGGGTTGTATCATGTAATTACCTTTTCTATGTGGGTGGATGCAATACTTGGTTGGGTCTTTGGGCTGGGGAGGCTGGTCATAAGGGCCATGATTGAGGATCGTCATGACCTGGGGCAGGGGGACATGAGTGGGGGCCTGCTGGCAAGTGCCCTGCACTGCTGGGGGGTGGGGGTGCTGGGGGACATGAGTGGGGGCCTGCTGGCAGGTGCCCTGCATTGCTGGGTGGTCGGGGTGCAAGTGGACAAGTTGCAGGCCTGCTGGTAGGTGCCCTGCACTGCTGGGGGGGTGGGGGTGCAAGGGACATGAGTGGGGGCCTGTTGGCAGGTGCCCTGCACTGCTAGGGGGTGGGGGTGCTGGGGGACATGAGTGGGGGCCTGCTGGCAGGTGCCCTGAACTGCTGGGGGTTGGGGGTCCTGGGGGGCATGAGTGGGGGCCTGCTGGCAGGTGCCCTGCACTGCTGGGGGTGGGGGTGCTGGGGGACATTAGTGGGGGCCTGCTGGCAGGTGCCCCTCAGTGGTGGGGGTGCTGGGGGACATGAGTGGGGGCCTGCTGGCAGGTGCCCCTCAGTGCTGGGGGGTAGGGGTGCTGGGGGACATGAGTGGGGGCCTGCTGGCAGGTGCCCTGCACTGCTGGGGGGTTGTGGTGCAAGGGGACATGAGTGGGACATGAGTGGGGGCCTGCTGGCAGGTGCCCCGCACTGCTGGGGGTGCAAGGGGACATGAGTGGGACATGAGTGGGGGCCTGCTGGCAGGTGCCCCTGACTGCTGGGGGTGCTGGGGGACATGTGTGGGACATGAATGGGGGCCTGCTGGCAGGTGCCCCTCAGTGCTGGGGGGTGGGGGTGCAATTGGACATGAGTGGGGGCCTGCTGGCAGGTGCCCCGCACTGCTGGGGGTGCAAGGGGACATGAGTGGGACATGAGTGGGGGCCTGCTGGCAGGTGCCCCTGACTGCTGGGGGACATGAGTGGGACATGAGTGGGGGCCTGCTGGCAGGTGCCCTGCACTGCTGGGGGGTGGGGGTGCTGGGAGACATGAGTGGGGGCCTGCTGGCAGGTGCCCTGCACTGCTGGGGGGTGGGGGTGCTGGGGGACATGAGTGGGGGCCTGCTGGCAGGTGCCCTGCATTGCTGGGGGGTGGGGGTGCAAGGGGACATGAGTGGGGGCCTGCTGGCAGGTGCCCCGCACTGCTGGGGGTTGGGGGTGCAAGAGGACATGAGTGGGACATGAGTGGGGGCCTGCTGGCAGGTGCCCCTCAGTGCTGGGGGGTGGGGGTGCTGGGGGACATGAGTGGGGGCCTGCTGGCAGGTTCCTTGCACTGCTGGGGGGTGGGGGTGCAAGGGGACATGAATGGGGGCCTGCTGTCAGGTGCCCCTGACTGCTGGGGGTGCAAGGGGACATGAGTGCGACATGAGTGGGGGCCTGCTGTCAGGTGCCCCTGACTGCTGGGGGTGCTGGGGGACATGTGTGGGACATGAGTGGGGGCCTGCTGGCAGGTGCCCCTGACTGCTGGGGGGTGTGGGTGCTAGGGGACATGTGTGGGACATGAGTGGGGGCCTGCTGGTAGGTGCCCTGCACTGCTGGGGGGTGGGGGTGCAAGAGGACATGAGTGGGGGCCTGCTGGCAGGTGCCCTGCACTGCTGGGGGGTGGGGGTGCAAGGGGACATGAGTGGGACATGAGCGGGGGCCTGCTGGCAGGTGCCCTGCACTGCTGGGGGGTGGGGGTGGTGGGGGACATGAGTGGGGGCCTGCTGACAGGTGCCCCTCAGTGCTGGGGGATGGGGGTGCTGGGGGACATGATTGGGGGCCTGCTGGCAGGTGCCCCTCAGTGCTGGAGGGTGGGGGTGCAAGGGGACATGAGTGGGACATGAGTGGGAGCCTGCTGGCAGGTGCCCCGCACTGCTGGGGGTTGGGGGTGCAAGAGGACATGAGTGGGGGCCTGCTGGCAGGTGCCCTGCACTGCTGGGGGTGGGGGTGCTGGGGGACATGAGTGGGGCATGAATGGGGGCCTGCTGGCAGGTGCCCCTCAGTGCTGGGGGGTGGGGGTGCAAGGGGACATGAGTGGGACATGAGTGGGGGCCTGCTGGCAGGTGCCCCGCACTGCTGGGGGTGCAAGGGGACATGAGTGGGACATGAGTGGGGGCCTGCTGGCAGGTGCCCCTGACTGCTTGGGGTGCTGGGGGACATGTGTGGGACATGAGTGGGGGCCTGCTGGCAGGTGCCCCTGACTGCTGGGGGACATGTGTGGGACATGAGTGGGGGCCTGCTGGCAGGTGCCCTGCACTGCTGGGGGGTGGGGGTGCAAGGGGACATGAGTGGGGGCCTGCTGGCAGGTGCCCTGCACTGCTGGGGGTGGGGGTGCAAGGGGACATTAGTGGGACATGAGTGGGGGACTGCTGGCAGGTGCCCTGCACTGCTGGGGGTGGGGGTGCTGGGAGACATGAGTTGGTCATCATATTGCAACGTGACATGTGGCTTGGCTGGGTGGCATGCCCATGGTGGATGGGCTGCCTGCGGGACATGACCAGGGGTACAGGGTAGTCCCCTGTGGTGTGGGCTGCCTGCAGGGGACGTGGAGGGGGTAGAGGGGACAACTGGGAGGATCCACACTGCCAATTCACGTGTAGGACTCCCCGCGCACCCCTGAAATACACGTACAGGCCAATCGCGTGTGAATCTTCCCGCGCACCCCTGAAATACACGTACCCAGGCCAATCGCGTGTAAAACTTCCCGTGAACCCCATACACGTACCCCACTCGCACAGGCCCTTGCGCTTGTGTAACTTCACGCGCACCCCAGTAATACACATTCCCGCTTGGCGTTTGCTGTTTGGCAGCCCTGTAAACTGGTCCAGGGTTAGCGCAGCCCTTTGCAATGAATTGGGAATTTTGATGGCTTTTCTTTGCGCGAGTGCGTTCTTGGTGGCGTAACTGGTGATGTTGCAGGGTCGCTGCGCCACGGCTGGTTTTGGAGGCTAAAATCCATGAATATGCTGTGCGCGGAAATCGATTTTAGCGCACGCGGCTGGCGCAGACATTCGCACGCGCACACTGTGCGCCAGCCGCGTGCGCCACTTTTTTGTGCGAAATTCTATGAATTATCCTGTCAATTTGGTGGGTCCAAGTCTTGAATCTGGATAGGAACTTTATTGTTTTGAGTTTCCTTGGGCAGATTTCCTTGTGTTTTACTCCATTCGTCTAGGTTTTTTTGGCTTGGTGTATTGGTGTCACCAGTGCTCCAGATAAGATTTTGAGGTGGGAGTATTTTACCCTCTATTTTTAAAATTTGAGAGTAAATGTGATTTTAAGAGAGTAAAAATGACTTTTCTCCTTCGCAAGAGAGTAAAATGTATGCGACATCCACCCGACGTGTGAAACTACTATATGGAAAATCATTACTATGCGGCAGCTTTCTGCATTGTGAGAGAATACACCTTTCATTATTTCTGGCCATTTGATCTCTCTGTATACATTTAAATTTTGAAAAACTTAGCCAATAATATAGTAAAGCATAAATGAATTGTATTCTGAGATTCAATAGCAGAATTGTCTTTTGATGTTTAATGAAAGTCCTAATTTCCTGGAGCTATTACTACCTAATGGTATGCCAATGTTATGATACAACAGTGTCATATGATATGTTATGATACAACAGTGCAGAGAGGCAAGGACTCCATGCTAAATACTATATGTAATCTAGTGGTCAAATGGTTATTTATATAGCTCTTTAGGCAAAGTGCTGTCCATAGAACATATTTATCACAATTACCACCAAACCAAAGTCAATACTCCTTTATCGACCTCGAAAGGATGAAAGGCTGAGTTGGACTTGCCGGGATTTGAACCCGCAACCCACAGATCACGCAGAGATTGCAGCAACAAGTGCTCAACTGGCTGAGCTATGTTATTGGCTAACATCCTTCAGAGGTTGGTTAACTGAGTATCGACTGAGGTATAATGATCACAGTACCTAGATGTATGACGAACCATTTATGAAGCGCTAAATAAAATTAAATACCTATCTGGATTATGACAGGGACAGGTTTTGCTGAGTTTCTCTTTCAATTACCAATGTAACTTTCATTTGTTTGTTTTTGAACAGTGCTTGCACTTTCTTGAGAGTCAGGTTTTGGATGTTTTATTTGTTCTCTTGAAGAGTTGAGAGGCTAGAACACCTGTGATCAGTGTAATGACAATTACTCACCCTTGTGCAAAGACTCTGCTGCCACTGACCATTTATAGTAATGTACCCCATTGACTGCAAGGTTGGATGGATGCAAACTAGCCTGTGCGTAGTCATCATTTTACACTGTTTTTATAATTAGATTGTAAATTAAATTAGTGTAAAAATGATCTGCCTTTGCATGATTATGCACACAGCACCGGAACTCTGAAAAATGCAATTGTGCAATACTGGTTTGCTTTCACTGGAAAAAAAGCATAACTTGTTAAACAAAAAAAAAGAAATTCTCAATTGCAACTTAGTTTTCCATCTTATTAATTATAAAATCCTAAAATTCTAGGAAAACATGCGCAGTGCTCTGAAGCTGAATGGAAAGAAACCTTTCCTTTTATCAGTGTGCAGGTTATTTTTTTGAAAGGCTTCTGAGAAATACATTCTGTTTCAGAGGTGGCTTGCAATTACATCCATGTAGATAAAAAATCACAAGAAACCTTCTGGTTTCTGTCATGTAACCTGACCTTCACACTGCCCTCTGCTATAAACCTGTGTCTAAATGTACCCAGGAAAATAATAAAGCTGGCGTTTTTACAAGATTTGCATGCGTAAAAAGGCCTGGTACACGCCTTATCTGGAGCCCTGGCTGTCACCCCCTGGATCTCTGGGCTGGTCTCCAAAATCAGGTGTTTGTGTTTTTCCCACCAGATCATTTTTGGCAGTATTGCCCCACTCCTGGGGTTTCCCAAAATGGCATCTGACCGGGGTCGATATATTTCTTCCTTTTGATTTATTGTGTTGGGCTACATTTTGCTGATTGTACTCCACCCCTTGTTTGTGATAGGTCGGCGGTTTCATTGGGGAAACTGTCGCTCCTTCAAGAATTTCTGCGTCCGACAACTCATGTGAGGATGTTGACATCTGTTTCGTATGTTTGTGGAAGAAGATGTCTAAGAGCCCAAGTATTATTCCAGGTGGTCTGGTGAATTTTGTCCGTTCGCAGAAGTTGCTAGACCCTGGGAAATATTCTTTACGCAAACTTGTTGAGGGTACAGAATTGGGCCCCTGGGCTTCTGCGGCCTTGCTCGATTTTGTTCGTTGACATAGGGTTTTAACGGTAAGGAGTTTGTTCTTCTTTTCCTTTTGGTGGCCCTCCCCGTCTTTAGACCTCTTTCTTTTTCAGCAGGTATGGGATATTTTGGCCAATGTCTCTGGGAAGGTAGGCTTTTACTGCGAGCACCGGAGGTTCCTCTTGTTGGCTAATTCCGGCCATAGAGGTATCGGTTTCATCTTCAGTGGAGTATTGACATAACCATTTCCCCCGTCGATACTGCCAAGTTGTTAAGTTCCTGGAGATGGATGTCCAAATCTGACATGGCCAAAACTGGGTGAATTTCAATTGAAGTTTGTGTTGACTTAAGAGATGAAGTTGAGTTTTTGGGACCCCCATGCTCCAGTGCAAGAGGAGGTTCCTGGCCATCTGTTCGTTTAGCTTCCTTGTCAAGAAGATGTAGTAGGGGTTGGGTCACGTCCCCTGCCGTTGTAAGCAGTGTTGAATTTCCCAAGCTGATATTTGTAGCTGGAGTTGGCCCGAGCGGCAGTGGGTTTTGCAGCGCTTCCTCCCGGAAAATAAATGTTTAAGCTTGGGTAAAGCTGTGAGGAGGGGCCGGAGTGGCCCTGTTATGCGGTGTATGGGCAATCTTATCTCTGTTTCCGGAGCTCGGATGTATTTTGTGCTCCCCCCACCCCTCTCCCCGTGTGTCACTTTATCACAGAGCGGTTTAGGGGGGGGGGGACGTTTGATCCACTACCGGGTTTGGTAGTGTTCCCGCTCGTGATCCCAAGGTGGGTGAAGCTGAGGCGGGTTCAGCCCACATCATTGCTCGCGGAGTGATTGTGGGCAATGAGGTGTCAACATCAAAGGTTTTGTGCAGATGGGTGGATTCCGTACCTTGGAGTTTGCAGCTGGTGTTTGCAGAAGGGCAGGTCTCCATGCGTGCAACGGTAAGTGGCGACGCACTTTCTAAACGTTCTGAATCCAGCTCCACTTTGTGTAAAGGGCCTGTCGCGTCTTTCCTCAATGGTCTGCTACGTAGTGGGCTCAGAGTCTCTTCCTCCTGTAGTAGATCCGAGACCGGGCCCACCATTGCCGTCATCGCCGCAGAGACTGCAATGACTACAGAACTCTGCAGCAACTCTGCGCCCACTCTGCGGCCTTGTGGGGTTTATGAAGGTGTCCGCCCACAGAAACAAAGCTAGTAGAGACTCACGTCCTCAGAGTCAGCTACCAGCACACTTTTTATATACTACCCTGTATCTACGACCAAAACAATATATCTGCCCTGTAAAATCACCTGTCTCAGTGACATGTATTGTCCACCAACACCAGTCAGTTACCACTACCTTGCCCACTTATGTGTGCCACCTAAGTTTCGATCGCTTCGTCGACTGTTTCTGTTTTGTACGTTTTCCTGATCAAAACACACTGTACTCTCAATAAATAAATACAAATGCATTCTGATACCCCATCTTGGGGAAGACATGGGGCTCTAGAACATATCAGTGAGGAGATTTTGAGGTTTTAAAATTATTGTACTTACAGGTGGTTTATATATATCACATATTGTATGTAGGTTGCTTTCCGGAACCTAAAGGGGAATGTAGAGGCATAGAGAATGTAATGGGTGGGACACAGTATTCAGAATTTTAAGGAGACAATGTTGCTTTCGTACTCCGTATGTTCCACCGTAAGTCTGGAAGACCACTTGGACTAGATGCCACTGAAGTAATTCAGACTTCCTTCCTGAGAGCACAGCTTGCATGGTAATAAAACCTGTCAGGCCAAGGGCTCAGGCAAAAAGGCAGAACGCACAGCGGAGCTAGAGTGAAGAAACAAACCAGGCAAATATTACATACCGTTTGTTGATGGCAAAAACCAACCCCTCTACACCCTCCGTGACCCACAAGCTTACCTGTGTATTCCTTTTTCCTGTGGAATACCTACTTGTGATAGAACACAAGACCGGATGTGGGCGAAGGTCAGATGGCAGCTTTAAGAGAGTGCCAAGGATAGTGTCACTGATGTCCCAAAATCCAATAAGTGATGCAAACAGCAGAGCGTCCCAAAATCCAATAAGTGATGCAAACAGCAGAGCGTCCCAAAATCCAATAAGTGATGCAAAGAGCAGAGTGTTCCAAAATCCAAGGAGTGATGCAAACAGCAGAGCGTCCCAAAAGCCAAAAATAAACCAAGCCAAAATGTCACCAGCTGTAAGCAGTCAGCACCGTTCTTCCAAGTGCAGAAAAACAGGTTTCAGGAAGAAAAGACGTGGTGTTTACTTTCTCAAACACCTGAATGCAGGGTATTTCCTTCTTTTTCGAAGAGCGGGTAGCCAGGAGCGGGTAAGGGATACAGGGTTAGGAATCAGAAAGGGAGCCGGGAGCCAGACATGAGAAGCGGAATCCCAAAGACAGTCCGGTACGAGTTCTGTGGTCGAGCAGGGGAAGGCAAATCAGACGAGCGCCAAAACAGAATCAGAAACCAGGCAACGGGGTCCAAAGGGTAAGCAGAAGTCAGCAACCAGGTACACAACAAATAGGAAAACTTCTTCCGAGAAGCGCTGCACGCGTAACACAACGGTTTAGGAGCACCGGCTTTCTGGGGGCGTGACTAGACATAGGAAGTGGATTCGAAGGAGGCGTGGAACTCAAGCAAAGGAAAAAGCGTTCCAAGGGTTCCTGCCAAGCGCAAGTCCCATTGGGAGATGTCGTTTTTACCGGCGATAACGCCGGCGTTGATGTAATTGCCAGGACAAGCACCACGGGCTTCCCCCATGGGTATGAGAATGCCGTAGGAATCTGGGGGGCATGACAGTACCCCACCTCAAAGATGGGCTTCCCCCGGGTCGCAATCCACGAGACCGGAGAAACGCCCGCAAAAGACGCAGAGCATGAATGTTGGAAGCAGGCTCCCAGGTACGGTCTTCCGGGCTGTAACCTTTCCTGTCTACTAGATAACGGCGAACACCCCGGACCACTCGTGTATCTAATATGGCCTGTACCTCGTATCCCTGTTCACCCTGAATCGTAATGGGAGCTGGATGATCGAATAGTCGCGTACCAACAATGTAAGGACGTAATAGGGAGACATGGAACACGGGGTGGATTTTCTATCTTGAAGGTATGCCCAAATGATAGGCGGCTGCGTTAATGCATTGCGTGATGGGATAGAGACCCACGTAACGAGGGTTTAGTTTACTTTTGCCCGGTATATGAAGATGCACAGTGGATAGCCAGACCTTATCCCCTGGACGATACTCCGGGGCTGACCGGCGGTGCCTATCAGCATGTTTTTTCATGTGATCCTGTGCTTGATGCAGATGTTGAAGCACAGTGGTGCGGATAGACAGCAAAGATTGGGCCGTTGCTTGAGCTGCGGGCACCTGTGCCACCGAAGGAAGGGCGGACGGTAAAACCCGCGGATGTTGGCCATACATGGCATAGAAGGGAGAACAGCCAACCGACGCGTGACAAGCATTGTTGTATGCGAATTCCACAGCCCCCAATACGGACAGCCAGTCCGACTGGTATTGTAGACACAAACATCGAAGGTACTGCTCCATGTTGGCATTAAGTCGTTCTGTCTGTCCGTCTGTCTGAGGATGGTATGATGATGACAGGCAAACGTCGATGCCAAGAAATCGGGTGAGAGTCAACCAAAAGCATGAGGTGAATTGGGATCCACGGTCTGAGATAAGAACCAAAGGAAGACCGAACAGACGAACCACCTGTTCGAAGAATAACTTGGCCAATGCGGGAGCAGAGGGGACGCCTTTACAAGGGACAAATCGAGCCATTCTGGTGAAAGTGTCTACGACCACCAAAATAGTGGTTAGCCCCTGGACCGGTGGAAGCTCTACCACGAAATCAAGTGACAGTGTGCCATGGGCGTGGCGGGATGGGCATTCTCTGGAGAAGCCCTACAGGTTTCCCAGGTTCCGATTTACATTGTGTGCATACGGCACATTTTGATACAAAATCTGGCACATCCCGTTTCATATTGGGCCACCAACACCATCGGAGGAGTAGTTCGAGTGTCTTGGTTTGCCCTGGGTGGGCGGCTAAACGAGTATCATGAGACCAGCTTAGGGCCTGCAACCGAGTCTGGACATCAGAGATATACAGGCGTTCCTGTACATATGGCAGTCCTTATATCAAACGTGCTTGCAACCCTTGAAGAATCGTTCCATGGTCCGCTGTCCAATGACGGATCCGTTCTAGTAAGGAACTGGTCGCAGCACAAACACACATAACAGTGTTTTTTGGCAAAACAGGAAGGACTGCCTCTTCAGGGGATGCATCAACTCCGATGCGAGAAAGCGCATCGGCTTTGCCATGCAAGGGGCCAGGCCAATAGGAGACGGTGAAATTGAACTGTGCAAAAAACAGATGCCACCTGATTTGTCTAGAGTTGGTACATTTCACCGTAGACAGGGCTTGAAGGTTACGGTGGTCCGTATAAACAGTAACAGGATGCCGTCCGCCCAGTAGGTGGTGTCGCCACTCCTTAAAGGCAGCTCGTATAGCCAGTAGCTCTCGTTCCATTATGGTATAATGCTTTTCCGGGGAAGTCAATTTTCTGGAAAAGAAGGCTACGGGGTGTAGTTGTCGAGTTGTGGGACATTTCTGAGACAAGATAGCCCCAAGGGCAATGGCAGAGGCATCAGCCTAAATGATGAAAGGCAATCGGGGATCTGGGTGTAACAGGACTGGGGCCGTAGTAAAAGCCTCTTTCAGGGTCTGGAAGGTGACCTGGGCCTGAGTGTCCCAACAAAAGGGAACTGAGGGGCTGGTAAGGCATGTCAACGGGGCTACAGTAGACGAAAATGATGCAATAAAACGTCTATAAAAGTTAGCAAATCCTAAGAAGGATTGCAAACTCTTAAGCGAGGTAGGAGTAGGCCAGTCAAGGACTGCTCGTATCTTTGCATCATGCATGTGAACGCCCTGAGATGATATCACGAAACCTAGAAATTCCACAGAGGAAGCGTGAAAGACACATTTTTCGGCCTTCGCAAACAAACCGTTTTCACGAAGACGGAATAATACCGCCCGTACTTGCTCCTCATGTTGCGATAATGTTTCGGAGAATATTAATATGTCATCCAGATATATCACAACAAAAACATCCAACAGGTCTCGGAAGATGTCGTTGACGAAGTGTTCGAATGTTGCGGGGGCATTACATAGGCCGAACGGTATCACTAGGTATTCGAAGAGGCCGTATTTGCACTTAAAGGCCGTCTTCCACTCGTCGCCTGCGCGCACCCTCGCCAGATTGTAGGCCCCCCTCAAATCCAATTTCGTAAAGATTTTGGCGGTGGTGAGGCGATCGAATAATTCCGAAATGAGGGGTAATGGATATTGATTTTTTTATGGTCACCGCGTTGAGTGCACGGTAATCCATACAAGGGCGGAGATCCCCCTCCTTTGGGACAAAAAAGATTGGGGATGCAGCTGGAGAACGGGAAGGTCTTATATGACCAAGTCTTAAAGACTTCTGAATGTAACCCTTTAAGTGTTCCTCCTCAGGTCGTGCCAAGGAATATATCCGACTGTGAGGGAGAATGGCATAGGGTACCAAATCAATCGGACAATCATATTCCCGGTGAGGCGGGAGTTGTTCAGACAAACCCTTGTCAAACACCTCAACCAAATCCCGATATACGAAAGGTATCTCAGGTGCCGCCTTAGTGGTTGTGTTAACAGTGTGCGTGCTTGATATTACAGCCATGCATGGAGAGGGGAGAGGCATCCCCTGAACAGGAAAGCAATCCCCCTTACACAAGGGAGAGGAAAAAAGTACTGTTTGTTTCACCCAATCAATGATGGGGTTATGTTTTTGCAACCAAGGGAGGCCCAAAATAATCCCAAATTGAGGTGCAGAGATGAGATCGAAAGACAGGTATTCAGTATGCCCTTCCGCCGTACTCATTTGCAAAGGTTGTGTTTGTTTGGTGACATGACCCGAAACCAGACAGGAGCCATCTACTGCATAAATAGCTTCTGGTTTATCTTTAGGGTCTACCGGGATACCATAGGTTACTGCCACTTGTTCGTCCATATAATTACCTGTTGCCCCGGAATCTATCATGACTGGACTAGAAAAGGTTTGAGAGTTGGGCAATAGAAAGGACGTATCCAAGTATATGTGTGTGGCAGCTGGACAGAGGAGTGAGCCATTGGAAGGCTGACCCGTCACATCGGCTCGATTTAGGGATGGGTCGTGGCGTTTCCCGCCCGTTTAGCAGGGCGTTTAGGACATACACGAATGAAATGTCCCGTCTGTCCACAATACAGACATAGATTGTTTTGTAGTCTTCTCTCTCTCTGCCTTTGAAAGGGGACCTTTCACTGTCCCAATCTGCATGGGTTCTATATCCCCAGGGACTGGGGAGGGTACCAGTTCAGGTTTACCAGGGCGTAGATCAGGATGTCGGCGTTCTCCACGCCTCTGTTGCAGACGGGCATCTACCTGCAACACCAAGTCAAGCAAATCAGAGAATACTGAAGGAACAGAGGGGACAGCAGATAATGCATCCTACATTTCGTCTGACAAACCCCTATAGAAGACCGCTGCCTTTTTCTGTTCAGGCCAAGAGGTTTCTGCAGCCAACTGATTGAACCGGGCTAAATACGCCAAGAGGGGTTGTTTACAATTGGGAAATGCCAAAGGACGGCACAGAAAATGTAGACGACATTGATTGATGAATGTCCTATACGTTTTGGGGTCTCCCGTGAAGCGTTCTGGTGGGGCCAATGGAAAGGGACCAGGTAGTACCACCGGAGCTAAACCGGCTTGGGGTGTCAGAGGAACGGGTGGCGGTGCAGGAGCGGGAGCATCCCAAACTCCTCGTCCGCAGGCAAGGGCTGCACAAAGCTTTGCATGACATCCATTTGTTGATGCAGAGAAGCGTGTGCTGCTGCCATGTCTGTGCGGAGCGTGGTAAAGGCCTGCATCATAGCAGCCATAGGATCTGCATTAGGATCCATCACAGACAGGCACCAATGTTAGGCTCCATCTGTCGTACTCCGTATGTTCCACCGTAAGTCTGGAAGACCACTTGGACTAGATGCCACTGAAGTAATTCAGACTTCCTTCCTGAGAGCACAACTTGCAGGGTAATAAAACCTGTCAGACCAAGGGCTCAGGCAAAAAGGCAGAACGCACAGCGGAGCTAGAGGGAAGAAACAAACAAGGAAAATATTACATACCGTTTGTTGATGGCAAAAAACCAACCCCTCTACACCCTTCGAGACCCACAAGCTTACCTGTGTATTCCTTTTTCCTGCGGAATACCTGCTTGTGATAGAACACAAGACCGGATGTGGGCGAAGGTCATAGCTTCGATCGGGCTATAAATGCACATATGCTTTTTACAACTCCTCTTACTACTTCTCAACTCAGACTATAGTCTTGCAAGGTGTGTTCATCGTCACAGTGCTTTGAGGCCAAACCAATGGCAGAAGGCGATATAAAACTGCCAACATAACATAACATAGCATAGCATAACATATATCGAATCCAGGTTTGGACAGGGTTGCCAGAAACAGTAGTCTTGTAAGTTTACATGATATATTTTGATACTTCTTTAAGTCCCCTTGCCATCCACTGCATACAAGAATGGAGAAAAGAACCACTTTAGTGTGCAACGCAATGCCTGTGGTTTACTACAAGAAGTATTGGCAAACAGCCTCACAATTACCCTAGGCAGATTGGAATACATGCTAGTGGATGTGTATTGGAAATAGTAGTGGCCAAGGAAGGTGACCCTCAAATAGGTGGTGTGAATATCTGTGCCTCGCAAGGACACTAAGTAGGGTGGAATACTTGCTGTTAAGAGATTACCAAAAGGTTTGTGGGCCACTATATCCCTGAGACTTTGCGATTTCCAAGAAGTGCTCTGGCTGTTCTGTGGCTGAGAATATGAGTTTCAAGATGCAAGCCAGGCATTTTAGCTTGTAAGAGGGATTGTTAAGACCTTCGGCTAGGGACCCTGGAAATAAATGAACAATATTCCCACAGTTTGAATCTAGAGACACTTTGAGTTGCCCAGCACATACACTTCACCTAGTGTCACAGCCGGGGGATCAACAGACAGCTCACAGCTCAGACAGCTCAAACCAAGGTCTTACGGTTACTTTCATTAAATACCAGAATTGCTAAGAGATCAGTGGCAAATGAAGCAGTGTTGTGGGAAATCAAAGTAACATAAGTAATCAATGGTCCGCCAGACATTCGTTCTGTTTCTTATTCTCTGCCAACTGGCGGTCAAACAGAAACTCGCATTCTTAAGTCCCCCAGAACAGCTGACTCGGTTATTGCTGTTTGATGCTTGGCTTCCGTTGTAGTTGCCAGGATGTTGTAACTCTCTGGAAATTGATCCAGTATCCCTACCCTTAGTGGTTTGAGATATCTGCATGCTGGCCAGGCAACAGACTGCTCTTGTTCAAGCCAATGATCGCAGTACAGATCACTGTGGACCCTGGGATCATCAGGCTAAACCCCATAGCTGCTGGTTGTAGACCCTGCCGCAGTCTTTACCATAATTTGGGTCTCTACCAACTTCTTAGCATATTTCCCCTTGGCTATTTCCCACTCCTTGGATCTGGTCTTTTCCTCCTTTCCCTTCTCGTGCTTCCCCCTCCACCTTTCCTTCTGATTGCTTTGCCAAACTCTGCTTGCCTTCTCTCACTCATTGATACTCACCTCTTCTCCTAAGCTTTCGTTGGTGTCACCTCAGGTTCTCCTCTCCTCTTAAGAATTCTTGCCACCACTTCCTTGCTCTTATATTTAACCTCTTCCTATTTCCGGCTCTGATATCTTCTTTCTACCTTCTCCTCCTCATGGATTCTCACACTTTACTCTCCACCCCTCCATCTCACTTCATGCTTAGGTATCCTTGAGATGGGACTATTTTTACTGACACAATCTGGGAACCCCTTTTGTATTTCCACGGAACTGTGCCGAGTTAGCAGGCCCTCTGCAATTAACTGAATATGTTGTGCGTTAAAATAATACATGCATTTGCTACAAGATAAGCAATTACCAAAACTGCATCTATTAAAAAACCGTCAAGTGGCTGTTTGCTGCACCAGACAATGTTTTGGTTACCTTTCCGAGGGGCCACTGGAAAACACAATTGAACTCTTATCAGATAATGTTATAAAAATTATAAAATGGTTCTAAAAGTCAAGAAATCTACGCTGACTTTTATGACTATGGGGAGAATTTGGCAGCCACTTTTAATTTTCCACATGGTTTTGCTAAGGTATCCATACTCTCCTATTCCAACAGTACAGCCAATTCCACTCTGTGTGCAGAAACCATCAGCATCGTATCACCTACATAGCACTCAAGTGGCCTTCGACCTGTGGCTATCCTAATTTCCAGTCAACAATGGGACATTTTTATCATGTGAACTGTGAAAATATCAGTACGACGTCCAATCAACTTCGTTTTTTGTTTTTTTTTAAATTTATTTTTTGCGGCCTTTGTTGCACCTGATTTTTTTTTTACTGCCAAGAAAACATTGACAATATGGGGTGGGTGTGTAGATGGATATAAGGTGTAGGTGGGTGCGGGGACTAAATTGTAAATGGGTTTGAAGGGGAGTTTGGGGGGTAACACTGGCCCAAAAAACAAAAAAAAAGTTTTTGTGGCAATAAATGCTGCGAAATAAAAACAGGTGATGGAATGACATGGAACCAAAATAAAGGCCGAGTCAATATTTACCTACTAAGTAAGACCTTATTTATACAGCCGGATGCCTTTCAAAGGGTTGTATTTGGAAATGCATGTACATGTCAATGGACCGTCAACATGGCAAAGATAGATTTCTCCTGAAAATGCATTTTCACTCTCTACCCTGTGCAAATCTCAAATAGGTTTAACTATATAAACGTTTACATAAGAAACCTTTACTCCTGTGTTAGCCTACAGCTGCGCACAGCTGAGTCTGCTGCTGCAGCTGTCTCTGCACTTACTGTATTCAAATGCCTGCATTGTGCTTGTTGGAAACATAGGAATCAGAGCAGAGGACTAGAGAGGGGACTTCTCCTCGCAGACACAGGCAGCCATTGCGGAATGGTACAGGTTTCACTACAACGACAACACAGGAATAAGAGATGTAGGTTTTCATTGTTCTTAAATTCATTTGCGTGGTTTGGGATTCTCCATGCTAAACCGACAGATTTCAGACACAACTAAATAGAGAACTGTATTTGAACAATGTATTTATCAATACATTTCACTTTCTTTGTATTTTTTTTTTTTTTTCAAATTGTTGTTTATTAGTTCGATCAACAAACTTTTACAACTTTCATGAATCAATCATTTTGTATATATATACAGTTAAAAAGAACATGAATTATTGCTATCATCTTTCCCGTTCATCAATCCACATTATTTTGGCATATACAATTTTATACAGATATGTGCACATTTAAACGATGGTTTCTTAAAATGCTCCTCTTGTAATAGATTCCAAGATCTATATTTTTACCAACTTCAATTTTCAATGTGCAACATAGATATGAGTGCTAGCACAATGTAGTTAAAGCTTCATATTTGGTTTTATATGAAGTTTTACAATTTGATACATTATTAAGCGTCATTAACTATGTTTTCTTTTTATAGCTCTTCGTCACATAACAAATGCAGAATCAAGAAGAATTATCATTGATGTGGTAAATTACATGCAGTTTTAATGATAATTGATATATCTGCTAGGCTACCACTGGTTCTTTTTGGTAAAGGTTCTCTAGTTCTTGATTTATACTTTGTAGGAATGTACATAAGGATAGTATGAAGCTCGTTCTAGTCCCCCACATACAAGCTAACCATATCCATTCCTTACCTGCCTCTCTGGAAGGACACATGTTTTTTCAATTGTTAGTGTTCGTGTTTTACTAAAATATGGGCAGACTGTAACCAAATGTTTTAGAGTTTCTTTGGTTGAACTATCTTTACAGAATCTGCATCCCAACTCCGCCACTGCTCTCCAATAAGAACTCCAACTTTCAATCCTTTCAAGTGTTAAGGATTGATTCAGTTTGAATCGTAAGTAAGTTTCCCTGGCTTTATCACAGGGAAACTGGATTATATAGGGTTTATGGGGACGTCTTGGGGAGCAAAAACAAGCTGCTTCTTTATATCCTTTTAGTTCCGCAATTTGAGCTAGAGTTTTACACCAGTCATTTTCCATCATACGTAATTTTACATGATTCGGTCTCAATTCTAAGTCTACTGGTTCAAGTGCTATTTCATCCAGTAGACTGATCATTTGTGAATAGTATGTTGTGAATGAGGATTTTTCGGATCTGATCATTAGTTTACCCAGATCTTCATACAAACAATTAGGAGGGTGGTATAGCATTTTTGCGAAGTTGGACAATAACCGCCAGTTTCGACGTGCGGATAGTGCGGTAAGGCCAAGTTCTTGTCTTAATACCGGGTTTGGAGTGGATTTGGCCAGACGCAAAGCCCCCTTCCACATACCACCTTGAAGTTGATCAAGATAGCTGTTAATGTTTACAATACAAGTGTCCAAGGTAAAGAGAATAACTGATTCCACTTTTAATAGATAGAATTGTAGCAGTGGCAACAATGAAAATTTACAAAATTTTAGATACACTATTCGCATTTGTGTGGCAAGAGGAGCCGCTTTCTTTTGTAGTGACTCTTTCCACATTATCAAGGATTCAGAATCGGATATAGTATATCCTAAATAACGGATAGCGGGCACTATTGATAATGGAAAATTTTCAATTGTCCAATTTCTAGTATAATTTTTCCTCTTAAGGTTTCTGAATATCACTATATTAGATTTTTCAACTTTGCATTTTAAGTTATGTGTGTGACAGTAAGAGGCAAATAGGTCTAGTTTGATTTGGAGGCCTTTGGGCGTGCGGTCAAAGATTACTATGTCGTCGGCACAGGCTAACCAGTGTATTTCTAGATGCCCCAGCCTTGCCGGATAAGATATCTGTTTGTGCCAGATGTCATTGAGACCACATAGATACAGATTGAAAAGCGTTGCCACCAAGTTACATCCTTGCTTCACCCCGACCTCAATTTTTATTGGATGCGTTGTAGAACCATCATTATTCACTCTTACCAAATAGGTGGTTTTTGTGTGCAGTTTGGAAATTAATTGTATTAGGTACCCAGGTATTTTCATATCGGCCATTTTATTCCAAAGAAGTGCACGTATTACGCAGTCAAATGCGGAGGTGAGATCAATTGATGCCATGTATAATGGTCCAGAGTCCCTTATTTTATGCTGAGCTAGCAGATGGGCCATAATAGTTGCATTCAACGGTGTACCCATTCTTGCACGAAAGCCAATTTGGTATTTTGACAAAACTCTAAGCTGCCTGATGACTACCTGTAGTTCTCCCAAGAGCAGACTGGCAAACACTTTCGCCGCAGTGTCAATTAATGCAATCGGGCGAAAGTTACCAGGCTCTGATCTTAGTCCTTTTTTATATATGGGGACAATGATGGAGTTTGGCCATGAGACGGGAATGATGGCAGTTTCTAGAATGTTGTCAAACAATTTCTTATAAATTTTGGCCCACAAGGCTGGATTTTGTTTAAGTACACATGGTGGGATGCCGTCCGGGCCAGCTGCTTTAGAGTATTTTAAGTTTAATATTGTGGACTCAATGCTCGAGATATCCCATCGCGCAAAAGAAGGCGCGGCTAAAGACAACCATTTATACTCGATTTTTGTGAAGGCTATGGGGAGAGCAAATTTGTTTTCAAAAAAAGTTCTCCAGACCTGTGAAGAGATCATTGTAGACTGACAGGTGGAAACTGTCAGTGTTCCAGCTCTAAGTAAGGCCCAAGTTGCTCGTCGGTCTCTGTGGCAAAGTGTGTTAAACATTTCTTGATTTAACTTGTTATGGGTAAAATGTTTATGATCTCTGCATTTATTCCGATAGGTGTTTAGAATTTTTTTTTTTTCACTCTGAAAAGCTTCCCACGTAAGAGGAGCTTTCCGGATTTCACGCAGAGCTGCGTGTTTTACTCTTTTAGCTTCATTTATGAATTTGGAGTATGGAGGGATAGATTCAACATGAGAGTGCAGCGTACGTGACGGCAATAAATTTAATACCCCTGTTATTAATCCCGGTAGGATCTCAAAATCAAGATTTGGAAAATTTCGATGTTGGTATGATGTATAATATAAGGAAAGGCGTGCAGAGATCATATCATTTACCTTATCGCACAATTTAGTTGCCCATCGAATAGACAAACCTGGACGATCCCCTTCCAAAAATTTTTGTTGGATGTTCTTATCTAGTGCAGTTAATTCTAGCTTTAGGTTTAGTTGTATCATGCAGTGATCACTCAACCCAGGATCATGTATTCTAATCTTGTCGGAGAGTACTTGCAAGCCCCGAGATGTTGCAAAATAATCAATGCAAGTCGCAGTGCCCCCTCTTCGCCAGGTAAAATACTGATCACTACTTTCAAAGGGAATAATATCCAGTTCCCATGATTCGAGAAATTCGTTCCACAATCGCCCTCGGTGTCGCGCTTGGTGGGAAAATCTACCATTAGGCACGTTGTCCTTAGCTTGTATACAATACGCATTGAAGTCCCCCCTACAACAATGTCACATGTGGGATAGAGTGTTAAAACTTCGTCAAATACTTTGTTTAACTCCTGAAACACAAGGGATTGGTTACACATTGCTGGATTGTGATATAAGCATACCATAAGAGTAGGAGCAAGCTGGAAACCCTTGAGCATGATGAGTGCAGCTAGAATTGCTGTGGCATTAAATACATGTAACACATCTACATTTAGATTAGTATTTAAGCAGATTGCAAGACCTCCATATGGTCTGCCACTTGTGCCTCGTTTTGCTTTTGATTGAATAACGGTGTATCCGTTCAAGAGAAGTTCATGCTCACACATTGTCTTTGTGGCATTGCTAAACCATGATTTTAAATTGCTGAAACCACATGAATTCCAAGACAAGATAGATATGAAAGAGGACGGGTTAATGGGGAGTGTTATTCATGGCGGGATTCAGCGTGTTTTGCAGGGCAGCTAGCCATGACCAGTCCTTGGAGGAATTTGATAAGCTCACTAATTGGGCAATTACCTCTGCATTCACCCCATTCTTAACAAGTTCAGGGGCTAAATTGGGCACTTGCTCCGACGGAGATATCAAAGGTGTTTCATTAAATGAGATGGCATCATCAATCGAATCGAATGGATATGGTATTAGGCCAATTGAGCGCAAATCTTCTGTGTATTGCAGAACAAGATTTGTAATAATAGCTGATTGCACCTTGCACACCATACGATGGTTTTGTATTGGCGGCAAGGTGATCCATTCGATATCAGTCGTGTGTAAGGTGCGTAGGCCTGGAATGCGATTAAATGCTTGTAATAAAGCCGATCGATTTAGTCGCTTAGTACCATTCTTAACCATAATTATTTCCCATCCTATAATTGTGGTGGACTGTTTATTCATGTCCCCGTCTCTTCGCTACGTTCTCTTGGTAGTTGTATAGCTATTTCATGATGATTAGGGTTTACAATGACTCCCTTACAGTCTTGCAGAGGTGAAAACTTCTTACAAGACTTTCTATCGTTGTCAAGATTTTGGAGCTGCTTAAACTCATCATTTGATGAGACAGCCGCAGGCGCAAGATTTTGGAGCTGCTTAAACTCATCATTTGATGAGACAGCCGCAGGAGCTGGGTCCAGATTCTGTTCTGACTCGTATGCAACAGAGGCTGTCTCTGATGTCCTTCCTTTTTGCGTGGACTTTTCATCAATGAGTTTAAAAAAATTGGGAAGTTGCGTCTGGGACGATGAGTGGATTTTTTCGTCAGTAGAGACATGCAACTTTTGTAATGGCAATTTTTTTAGGTGATTATTAGATAGAGTTCCTCTGGATTCAGATCCGTGTCAGGGATTATTAATAATTCTGGATTCGATGGAGGTATGGATGAATTACTCTTAACAGTTTTTTTCATAGTTTTGGGCTTTGGTTTGGGCTGGGTCAATGAGTCTTCTTGTACACCTTGGGAAGCTTTTTTCCGGTCAGCTTTTCTTTTCAAAGCACGGAAAAAGAGTCTTTTATCTTTCTGTGATATGAATGACCGCTGGGGAGGGGGGGATAAGATTTCATCATTTACATCTAGGGTATCAACCGGAGCAGAGACAGCATCATCGTTGTTTTCTAATAAGGCGGTCAGGGCTGAGGGACTGTTTGGATGTAGATCCTGCTCCCCCTCCATGCAACTAGCGGAAACCTCCACTTCTTTTTCCCCAGGTTCAGTTTGTATAAGCAGTAATAACTGTTCCAACTTGTCACCATGTGATGCAACTTCCATACATAATTGTGCATGCGTGAGTATTTGACAAGAGCTCGCGGGTTTTTGAGCAATATGTGTTTGCGCAAATGAAACCGGAAATGTGTATGTAGGACAAGGAATATTCTTGTTAGTAGGTTCAATTAGGGAATGATCTAAGTCATCCGTTTGTGTAGTCACAGAGCTATTTTTAAGCTCAGCAGTTTGAGTCTGCTTCTGTACCTCAGGTCCTCGTCTAAGAGTATCAGCAAGTATAAAGCCCTCCAGTTTAGAAATTTTTAGTAGAATTTCAGAGTGCTGATTTACAGTCCCTTAATTCATAATGTGTGTACTCGTGGCCACGATCTAATAGGTTGAGTATTCGTGTTAGTACTGGATAGGATGCTTCCAGCGATCGCATGTCTTCCGTGGGTTCTAAGATGTCAAAGCCTAATGGATGGTTCGATGTTTTTAAGTCGGGTGAATATGTGAGATCAATCACTGGTTCAATATTGCCACTTTGAGGATGGGTTGGAGACGATGGCCGGGAGCTAGAGACAGGGAAGATGGAGGGCTGAGAATCATGTGCCAGGGGTGGTGGTGAGCCGTTTATGTCCTTCCTATGTACCACATCTTTGCAATGTATATGGACATCAGCTTTTGCACAGGTGGAATAGGAGACAGGCGTGGAGGGCCCAACAGAGAGCCATACTCGTTTTTCAAGGGCGGCAAGGACTACTGGAGCTAATATAGAGTTATCAGATGGAGATGAGGGGAGATCCTCAATGGGAAGTTCCGGGTCAGGAGAAACAATGTCCATACGCATGCTCAAGAAGCTTTTGCGAGAAGGTTTGGGCACGGGCGTGCTAGGCAAAGATTCTATGCCTGCAAATGAAAGCTCATTGGAAGACTTTGCAGGAGCTTGAGCATGCGCATACGAAAATGGGACCTCATGTTTAATTAGGTCTTGATCAGTAATGGAGCTCCAGTGTGCCGCGAGACCAGTAGTTTCACTCGGCCCTGGAGTAACACTATTTGCGGTTTCCTTTACAGTTTGCATTTTTTAAATATTTTTTCTTTTTTTTTTTTTTTTTTTAAATTGAGATTTTTGGCTGGAGGCGAAATTAGAGGTCGACCGCTACGCAGGCATAAAACCATTAGAACCTTTTGTGCTCCGTTCTGAGGGAGAGCTCATTTCCAGCACCCCAAGAGGAGTAAATATTGATTCCCCCGAAATGGGACCTTACATATCCGAAACACACAACACACCACCTCACCGCCTAACAGCCCAACAGCACTTAGAAGGCACTTCGGATGCGCGCGCGTGATGCGCGCGCACCGGAGTAGTTATAGGAAGTGACGCAGGGTGAAGGGCGGGCTGGGAGGCGGCGAGTGGGTGGAGACTGTAAGTGCTGCAAAAGAGAGAAAGAAAGAATCCAAGTAAGTATAAAGGGGACGTGCTCTATACAGCACAGTGAGCCGCGGTGGAGCCGCGGCACCAAAATAACAGTCCCAAAGTCCAAATGAAGGAATTACTTGTGACTGAATCCAAGGTGATTGTAGCTGGTCAGTGTTGCGGCAACAGTGTTCTTCCTCTCGCGGACGGCGAGTTTTGCAGGGGACAGCTAGGCAGGCTTCCAGACAGCAGCCCAACACAGCCCAACAGCACTTAGAAGGCACTTTGGATGCGCGCGCGTGATGCGCGCGCACTGGAGTAGTTATAGGAAGTGACGCAGGGTGAAGGGCGGGCTGGGAGGCGGCGAGTGGGTGGAGACTGTAAGTGTTGTGACTGAATCCAAGGTGATTGTAGCTGGTCAGTGTTGCGGCAACAGTGTTCTTCCACTCGCGGACGGCGAGTTTTGCAGGGGACAGCTAGGCAGGCTTCCAGACAGCAGCCCAACACAGCCCAACAGCACTTAGAAGGCACTTCGGATGCGCCGAAGTGCCTTCTAAGTGCATTCTAATTGTATTTTCATAAACCTGCAGTATAAATGGTGCACTCTTACACAATTCAGAGAGTCTAGGTGGTTTGAAAGTTTTTATGGAAGTGGTATGTAATTTAAGGAATTTGAATCACGTTCATTTAAATTTACAGTATGAACTCAGAATGCATTTCACATACTCAATATTGACACCGATTTAGGGCGATTGGGGTATACAGTAGACATTTTAGGGAGACTGTACACTACCTAGTATCTCTGAAATGTCCACGAGTATACCACATTCCCTTAAATTGATTAACACATTTTGAATGTTTGATAGGTACATTTAAAGTAATGGATTGTTTTTATGTTTGTAATTACATTGCAGAATCATAATCTTGGAACGTGCTCATCCATAGCAATGGGGGCCTAGGCTTCAATGTTTTAACATGTAAAAGTATTGATTAGCATACCTTACAATGAATAATCAGTTTGTACTGGAATTAATATGATAGAAGCAGAGTTGCCGCCTGGCCCCCGGTTGGGCGTGGCACCTATTGCCAGCCGTGCCTTCAACCTTTTCATGCTAAGGCTAGAAATGCAATTCAATTAAACGCAGGTCCATAAATGTGCCAAGAAAGAAATGCTTGGCCAGATTATTTTTGGCCCATAGTGGCACACTCACGAAAGATCACAGATCGCTCAGATTCAAATATTGCGACAATAATACATTCATGCATTTTTCTGAAGCTATGGAATTACGTCAAGCATCTAGTGATCATGTGAGTGTGCCAGCTACAAATCTTTTGAAAAAAAGCCGAGTTCATTCCAGGGAGATGCGTTATTTTAATATTTTGATTGGTGACCAGATTCATTTTGTTAGTTACCGTTGCTATCATCGTACAGCTAGAAGCAGATGCAGACCATTTGGATGCAGGAACATTTCTATGTTGTTGCAATTTCTTTTGCCCGAACAGCCTTTAATCAACCTTTTAGAGATTCATGTGTTTTTGCTAATTGATATATTTGATTTATAGCGCGCCTATACACAAGTGTTTCAAGTATTAAGGTAGGATTTTAGATGATGTGTTCACTGAGCTTTTTAAGAGTGCATCATCTTTTTCTTTTTACTGTCCTATGAAAACGGATTTTTACATTATTCAGTGGTGGTTTGCAAATCATACTATGTTTTTACTGTTGCTTGAATATGGAATTTAAATATTGTGTATTGGCGGTAATACTGCCAAATAAATTAACTAACCCAGACATAGATTTCTAGTGGTAGTTATCACCAGGCCTAGACTGGTGCACCGGGACAAAGGGACTTTCCCCGTAGGCCTCGGGGACATATTGCCTCTTCTCTTGGGGGAAGGATACATAATCAAATCATGACATCCATCCAGGCCAGCCTGCGTGTGGTTCGCTCATCGCTGACTGCATGATTCTACCTGTGGTTTGGTTCTGCACATTGTGTGCGGCACTGGGCATCATTGAAAGTGCACGTGCCCTAGTGTGTTGGCATGCGCAGGTGCGGCCTGGGCTGTGCTGAAGTGCCAGCGCTCCGGTAACGACGACGAGGAGAGCTGCTGTTTGCATTGACCATTCGACACTGACTGCAGGCAGCAGGGTTCCGTTCCAGACAGTTACACAGAAAGGTAAGCAGTAACTTAAGTCTGGATGGATTGTACTATGCATTGCTCTGTGAGCGACTGCCCTTATACATAAGACAACTATCACTAATTGGGCCATTTGTGCAACAAAAAAAAAGCGTTTTCTCTCTAGCACCTGAGAGACATGTTGTCAACACTGTGAAGAGAGAGAAAACACAACTTACTGTTTGCTTAACCTGAGCGACTAGGTAACTGTCCCTAATCGGGCGTCACACACCGGACCAGGACCCTTGCCCTTAGCCTAGGATGTAGTGCTCAATTAGAATGTTTTTTCTTTATTTCCTAGAATTCAGATTGAGCTGGCACCCAATCCGTCTCTCACCCCTTTTTACAAATACCGCGGGTCACAATGGACCATGAACCAGGCCGGTTGTTGGGAATAACATATTTATTTATTTTAGATTCAAAGAAAAACACACAATTTTAATATTGGGCAGCAATCACCAATGGGGTGATAATTACAATGTAAACTGATGAAATACACTTGGTTGACCTTCTACTAGAACATATACAAAGCACAGATGAATAGGAGAAATTTTACTGTTCAGGTAGATAGCACCCGAGTTAAAATTTCCCCCTGCAATGCTCCCTCAAACCCCAAATAATCAAATTTTGAGTGGATAGAAAGGAGCAGTAAGAAGTCAGAGATACTAAGCAGCAAGCAGAATTAAAATACGACCTTCCCTCACGAAATAAGAGACAAAACGGACTTTAAAACCCTTTGCAGTTGCATAAAATGACACTCGAAAATTACTGAATATTTAATTTAATGTGCGATTGAATGAATGCGATAAATATGAGTTCTAACAGTATCAGGGATGTAAGAACACTAGCAACTACAGCCAAAATCAGATGCACAGAATTTGCATTTTCTAAATTATGCAGGTTTAAATGTCAAACGGTTTGAGAAATGGGTGAAATAGACACAATCGGAATGCGGTTTTTAGGCTGGGTGATAGATGCACATCACAGGGACAATATGGAAGTGAAAGAGTGACTCTAGCTGAATAATTGGATGAGATTTTCAAGGTGAAAGGAAATTCAGTTTAAAAAATAAAAGCAGTTAAAAGAGAAAATCGGTTTAAAACGAAAGAACAAGTTTCACTTAAACTAGATTTAGTGGCTAGATTGTTAAACTAGATTTAGTGGCTAGATTGTTAAAGAGAGACACGGTACGCTACAAGTTTAATTTGCAAGGTTAACCTTTTCACCCCGCGTTCAGCTCTATGTGAGAATTAATGAAATTATTCAAAATATGACTAAGGACTTAGACAAGACAGAAATGAATGAATGAAAGAATGGAGCTAACGCTTGGAGATCAAGGACAGGATGCACAGAGAATTCGAACAGTTTTAAAGTTATCAGGGTATTGATGGGATTACTAAGAGAGCGGAACAAAGACAAAGTATCAAATAGGGTATTGTATGTGTTGCTATGGGATGGGGAAATACAATCAGCGCTTGAGTTTGGGATTTGGGACAGCCAACCGGGTTTTTGGACTCAAAGGATCTGGTCACTGCGGCAGACTCTCCTGGCAGAAAACAGCTGGACAAAGGTCTGGTCACGGCACAGCGGCACCGGATGGAGCGGGTAGCAGGGCAAGCAGGTGGAACTGGAGAATCCCAAAGCGGGTTCAGCCACCTTTCCCCTTTCTCCCTGAATTTTGTTATGGGGTTTAGTTCTGAAGGGTGGTTCTGCCTGGATAGGAGGGCCTGAACCACCTATCACTTTCCTGGCAGTGGAGTCTGGAATCTGCAGGGTGGATCTGGAATGTCTGGATATGCAGGCACTGGAAATTTCAGAAGAGTGTGTCCTTAGTCTCTTTGAGCATCCTCCTTTTATAAGGCGGGTGACATCACAGGATATTCTGTGGGGCAGAACTAAGCTAGACCTACCTCTAAGAATTGGATAGGTCAGCCTATGTCATGTCACCTCCTCCTTAGAGGCAGATTGAAATGAAGGAGGGGACTGAGTTTTATGGGGTTTGTTTTATGAGGTACAGATCCATCCCACATTCACTTTTGCCAAAATCAGTTTAGGACATAAATAACACATTTCTACAGAAGTGGCGCTTCCATAAATCAAATAGGCAAATTATATATTCCACACAGAGCATAACATCCCAACTCCCAGGTCTGTATGACATTGTTTCGTCCTTCTAATAATTTTTCGCCATTTTTGGTGGGAAATATTTCACTTACAATTCTATAACTTTATACATGTGTACATATTATCATAGAGCATGTTTGCATTAAATTTTAGAAGTTTCACCATGGATACTTTGCCCATGAATTACATTTTTCCGCTGTTTGCATCCCATACATGCTATCGACAGCCACAATATCTTGTTTTAAAGCCACAAAAATTACATTTAAACTGTTAAACCTTTACATTGCTGCTTGGTCCGGTTGCAGAGATAAAAGTCTTAAAGTTTATTAATTAAAATAGTCTTTTGAGCCAGCTGCCCAGCATTATCTCCCAAATAAGGGCATAATTTCCAAGGCTGTTCTGGAGTTGGCTGTGAAGCCCCATAGTTAAAGTTGAGGGGAGGTGTTATTTGCAATTTCACACCTAAGTGTCCTGGAACTCTATTGTAAAAGGCTAGAGCCCAGACACAAAGTCTGACGAGCGTGTGATATACTTTCTCTTGGTCTATTCAGAGTTTCCAATGGGCTGGCTATTTGGGGGGCAGTAAATTCTGTTCCCAGAAAGCAAATGTCCTTTGAAGCCAAGGGCCTAAAAACCTGTTCCACTGGTCTCTAAGCCATTTATGTATTTACTTATTTATTTTTTCTGAACCAGAAGCAAGTCTATCGGAAATAAATATCCTACATATATTTAAACACAAACCCCCCTCACCTTTCTATGCAATGACAGGGCCTTAGTTCAACAATTTACTTTTAAACAGACATTTTCTTGTTGCAAAAACACATTTCACATTTGGGTTAATTCTGCTGGGATGTCATTTTCAAATGCAGCCTTCTTACATCCGTTTTCTGAATCTTTCCAAGGCCCCAGTGATGTTTCTAATACAGAGGAGTCTGGCCAAGTCAAGGGTCCAATTAAACTGATGTAAGCACAGAGAAATAGGGCTTCTTTTGAGAGTTCTGCTGTGATATTTGGCTGCGATGTGAAGCCTTTTTCCTGTAGGCTTGGAGTAAAGTTGTTTGAATTCACAGATTTTGCCTGACACAGCCTGACATTCAATGAGGAATGCCCCTTTTTCTTTGTTGGAGCACAACCTGAGTATGGATGGGCATAGCTGGGTCTCACTGGATCAGAACTATGTATTGTTCAACAGATGAAAAAGAGCATCAGGCTCCATCATTTTAATCCAAAATATTTCCTTTTTCATGGGAAATTTTGGAGCTAGCAGCCAAGCAGCGCTGCTTTTCAACTCTCTTCTTTGGTGCACATCAGGAAACACACTTGCAGCCTTTCTTGGTGTGTTCCCGGCTCCATCTTCCCCATATGTGCTTGGCAATGACAGCGCAGCCATTATTTTGGTGACTGCAAAACGCAGTTTTTAAGGCAAGGCGATAGTGCTCAACATTGCCAGCGCAGCAATTTTGCTGGTAACTGCTGAAGTGCAAATTGGTGACAGAGGGGAATTCTGCTGGGTGGGTAAATGTACCCCAACCCGTAAAAGCAGTAAATGTCCCTATGGTGCGAGTGTGCTTACCCTAGCCGGCGGTGGTGTGTCGCCAATCTAGGTGAAAGGATAGGAAGAGTAAGCTGTCCCTCTCTAATCTAACTTTCTTTTTTGAAATGTAATGTTTTTTTTAAAGAAAAACTAATACACACTTAGAAACACTATCATTTTTTCTAACTCTGCATTAGGTTTTCTTTTTAAAAAACATTGCTTTTCAAAAAGAAGGCTAGATTACAAAGGGACAGCTTTCTCTTTCTATCGTTTCGCCTTATACATAAATCATCAGACTGCGGTGCCCATGAATTCGCAGGTGCCTGTGGTAATGACTGAAGTTCCTTCCGACTCCGACTCCTTCTGTAATTTGACTGCAAAGGGAAAACGCACTGCAAGAATGGCACCTTATTACTGCCCATCTGCTTGTCCTTTAACACGCGGGCACACAATATCCTGGAGTTATGTTGTAATCTGCACATTGACATCAATCGGATGGCTAGGCCAGGTGGTGGCACTTAAACTGCTCTATGGGATGCATCCTCGTCCCCCAAAAAGCAGAAGACAGTGCTTTTTTGAAGCGTAACACAGAGGTCTGCCTCCTTGAAAATCTAACAAAAGTTTCTTTTCTTTTTTTTTAATACTGCAGGTTGACACTAACCGGGCTTTAAAGTATTATCAATCAGCCCCATTACGAGTTGGGCGGTAAGTGGTCAAATTGGTGGTAACTGAGTTTCTCAGAAAATCGGCAGAATTGGTCGAATTACTGCGGCGGTAATTCCGCTGCGGTAATTCTACAAAAAAGCCCCATCTGGTCCAATTGACCCAAAGTAAATGGGGAATTATACCGCCACCACTACTTGTAATCAAATTCCACTTGACCAAGTGGCAGTAACGCTAATTCCTTAGGGCAACTTTTTTGGCAGATTTACCGCTATATTTCTGCCTATTTCGTAATGGCGCCCTATGATGGTAAAAGCCATAGCTGAGCTTCACAGGCCCTAGGTCATTCCCCAAGTCTGCTTCTTTGATGTCTTATCTTTTGTTATTGGGCTGGAGCAGACATAAGTGTGAAATTGTGTGTACTAATGACCGCTTTCCCTGACAATGAAAAGAAAAGACCTTGGCCGTGAGGCCAGCGGTGCGGGCTGCACACCCTAATACCACAATGAAGTGGTGTAATTCAAACAATTAAAGTTCCTCAAAATTAGTTTCTTTTTCAAAGTTTTTAATTAGATGTTATTTGCAAAATATGCCAGTCTTGAAATTACTTCTTGTGGCAAAAATATCACATATACGGCCTACACTTTTCGGGTTGAAACCATTCCTCCGGGCCTATGATTAGACCTGCTTGTATGTTGATTGGTCACATTAACATCACACTGCAAATGCAAAACATTAATATCATCAAAAAAGGAATAAAAAAAATGGTAAAGTAACCGTACGATACAGCCGCATGGATGTTGCAACATTCACATTTCCAAAGCATATCAAAACAGTGCATAATACAGATGAAAAAGCACTTCTCCAGCATGGGGTCTGGCATGGATTCACGTGCTCATGAATATTCCCCGTCGTCAGGCTGGGAATCCTCGGTAAAGAAAAAATCATTATCAGTTTCGTTTCTGATCTGTCTTTCTTAGTAGTAACCAATCACTGAAATCTGGGTCATACTGCCCCCAGCCAATGACTGCCCTCTCCCTAAGCCCCGCCTCTGGCAGCCATCCTCAGATTTTTACCGCACGCTCAAGTGTTGGGAGTCCTCGTGCTTTAGCTCTTGAGTTTTTGCTGCGTTTACCCGCTGTTTCAGGAGATTTTCTAATTTTTTCGGTTTAATCGAGACTCAAGCTCCACCGTTTCTACTTCCGATAACGGGGACCCGTTTCGGAATTCTTCTACGCCCCTCAAGGGTGAAGTTTTCGTCGAGTTTACGCTTCTTGGAGGATTCCGGAAGATCTGCAGCCTACCTCAACGGACATGGCCCAGGACAAGGGAAGCTCGACGCCCGGATCCAAGCTGTTCAGGTGCTGCCCTGGATGCGGATTACAAAACGTTTTCAAGGAGGACGAGCATTCGCAATGCCTCTACTGCCTTCATGAGGACAAGACGCACGTGGAGAAGGACTGTGCGTTCTGCAAGAACCTTTCGGAACGGACCAAACAAGATCGTCGTTCCCCCCTCGCCGCCTGGCTGGAGAAGGGCACAGCAGGTGAGAAGGCGAAGAAAAAGTATGAGCAGGCTTCTAAGTCCTGTGAGGGCGCCCCGGCGACGGGGTCCCAACAGAAGGCCAAGCACTGCGAGTCCGCAGGCACCTGGAGCGCCGAAAAGTCAGGCTCTTTGGCTGCCAAGCAGGGCATGACTTCCCCGGCACGTTCCACCACGAGCCAGCGCTCTGGTTCGGGGAAGAGGAAGTCCGAGAACCCAGGTACACTGCTGGAGCGGCCCCGGTCGATCTGGAAAGGGGAGCGAGGCGCTGACCCTCCCCCCAAGGTGAAGGCCCAGGACGTACCTAAGGTGGTGAGGGCCTTGATCCAGCTGGCAAAGCCCTCTATGGTTGCTGCGACCCTGGCGAAGCCGGCTGAGACTACGCCAGTGGAAACGGCCACTGGGCCCAGAGTATCCCTGCCACCGTGGAGGGAATCCTCTTTCCAGCCCATCGTTAAGACCCCCGTGAAGTCCCCGGCGGAAAAAGAGGGGGGGGGGCAGTGGCCATTACAGACTCAGAATCAGCCTCTGAGGAGGAGCTGGTGGAAACCGAGAAGGGCCCCAACGAGAGGTTCATAGGCCTCAACGAGAGGTTCGAGAAGGTTCGATCCCAGGGGGCGGTCCCCGCTGACGTGATTGGCGACGAAGAGGGCCCAGTGGAGCGGCCATCCCGTCCGTCGCAGCCATTACCCGAGCCCCAGGATAGCTTGGTGGCCATTTTGTTGGCGATCCAATCCTTAATTACCGAGATAAGGACGAGATTACCACAGACCCCGACGGAGGATCCAGAACCAGGCCTGTCGGGAAACCCTCCGAACAAGCGGAGGAGGGTCCACCCCTCTCCGCCCTTCGTGCCCGCGAGGCCTGTGGACCCCTCATCCCCCTTGCCGGACCCTAGAGAGGATATGGCGACGGATACAGCGACGGGGACGGACGACGACGGCGGCGATGACACAGCGGACATCCCGTCACCACCCCCCTGCGGGCTTCTCCAGCCGACGAAATTGGCTCCTTCCACGCCATAATAACCAGGGCATCCGAGCTCTTCCAGCTCTGCCCAGAAGAACAAAAAAAGGAAGGGTTTCTTTACCAACGACGAGAGGCCAAGAGAAAGACTGTCCTCGCGGTGCCTTTGCTCGATGACATCTGGGACGAGGGGCTTGCTGTCCTCAAGAACCCTTCCACGACACCCGCCAAGAGGGACAGGTATGAGAAGAAGTACCGAGTCCCTGATGCCGCTCCTTTGTGCCTCAGGGCCCAGCCTACGCCGGACTCTGTCCTCTCGGCAGTGGCTAAGAAGAAAGCAGCGGGTGCGGCGGCTTCAACTTCCACTTCCCCGCCAGACAGCGAGGGCAAGAAGTTGGACTCCATGGGACGACGAGTCATCTCATCGGCGGCGATGACGATTAAGGCGGCCAATGCCTTAGCGATCATGGCCCGCTACGACAGGGAGCTCTGGTTCAAGGTAGCTCCCCTGCTAGACTTCCTACCTGATGACAAGAGGGCGGAGGCCCTAGAAATTCTGCAGGAAGGCGAGGTGGCATCGGATCACGCCATAACGGTGGCAATGGACATTGCCGATACCGGATTTCGCCAACTGGGCAACAGAGTTTGCCTCCGACGACGAGGATGGCTCAAGGCGACAGACTTTCGCCAGGACGTCTAGACCAGAGTGTTGGACATGCTGTTCGACGGCAACAACCTTTTTGGTAAGGCGGTGGACGAGTCTCTACAGGCCATGATGACCGACTCGGAGACGGCCCGGGCCCTAGGGGTGCTTCAACAGTTACGGCCCTTTCGGAGCTCTGGAGGCAGACAGGGTGCCTCCAAAGGATCCAGCGGTGGCTCCTCCACTTACCGCCAGGCGGCCTGCTCCTTTTCCCAGGAGACCTACAGAGGTCGCGGCAAGCAAGGGGGATCCCGCCGTTGTCACCAAGGAGGCCAAGGCGGCAAGGCCGCCTCCAAGCAAGACTGACCCGGCAGTGTCATCGGGCACCCACCGAAGCACCCCGGTGGGAGGCCGGCTGACTAAGTTCGTCAGCGTGTGGGAGTCCATCTCCACCGACCGTTGGGTGTTGGACACCCTGGCCAATGGGCACTTGCCTGAATTCCAAAAGAAGTGCCCTCGCATTCCTCCCGCGGCCAGGAAGGAGAATCACGTCCCTCAACTGCTGTTGGAGGTAAGGGCGATGCCCAAGAAAGGTGCCATCGAGCTCGTCCCCAGGAGGCTCCAGGGCTCCGGAGTGTACTCAAGGTACTTCCTCGTCAGAAAGAAGACAGGCTGTTGGTGCCCCATCCTGGACCTGCGTCGGTTAAACAAATAAATCAAGGCACAGAAATTCAGGATGGTCACCCTCCAGCACGTGCTGGGACAGCTGGAGGAAGGCGACTTCCTATCGTCGTTGGACCTGGAGGATGCTTACTTCCACATCCCCATTCTAAAAGGGCACAGGAAGTTTCTCAGGTTCGTGGTTCAGGGACGCCACTACCAATTCAGAGCCCTACCGTTCAGATTAAAGTCGGCACCCAGGATATTCACCAAGTGCCTATTCTACCCCTACCTGGACGACTGGCTAATCCGGGCAAGGACAAGGGAACTCGCCGTCGAACACACAGCGAGGACCGTCCGGTTGCTCACGGAACTGGGGTTCGCCATCAACTACCCCATATCCCACCTGGTTCCATCGCAAGTAGCACTGTTTCTGGGAGCGAAGCTCGATACAGTGGGGCAATTGGCCTCCCCGTCGGAGGAGAGGACCAAGACCATCCTGGGTAAGGTGCGGCGCCTGTTAGCCACGGACGTGGCCAGGGTGAGGTCCATCAAGTCCTTTCTCGGGATGATGTCCTCATGCATCTATCTTGTACCCCTTTGCAGACTTCGGATGCGTCCGCTACATGTGTTCCTCGACGCCCGCTGGTTTCAGGTGACGGGCTGCTTCGAGGACAGGATCCCTCTCGACGAGGAGTTCCGTCGGACGATCATATGGTGGGGAACCCGTGCTCACTTCACTACAGGCACGGACTTTCAAACCCCGGCGTTTCAGGAGACGGTGATGACGGACACCTCTCTGGAGGGTTGCGGGGCCCACACCGGAGATCTCCACGCAAGAGGCCTTTGGCTCCCGGAGGAGAGGTCTCTCCACATCAACATTCTGGAGCTCCGAGCAGTGTTCTGGGCGCTCAAGTCGTCCTTCCGTCCCTCAAGGACAAAGTGGTGAGGATCTTCACCGACAACACCACCACGATGTTCTACATACGGAAGCAAGGGGGCACCAGATCCCCAGCCCTATCCAAGGAGGCCCAGGATCTGTGGCACTGGGCTGTCAACCAGGGGATGTTTCTGGTTCCCTTCCACTTGGCAGGAATAAAAAACACCATCGCCAACTCACTCAGCAGGGAGCTGCGCTCGTGCCACGAGTGAGAACTACGCCAGGATCAAGTGGATCGGCTCTTCCAACGATGGGGTAAACCCCAGATCGACCTGTTTCGCGATGAACTCCAAGTGCCAGAAGTTTGCCAGCAGGTTCCCGCAGCCAAGGAGCATGGGCAATGCTTTCTCGTTCCCCTGGGACGGCCTGTTTCTTTACGCGTTCCCTCCGTTTCCGTTTCCGTTGCCGTCGCCTCATTGTCATGATCTCTGCTTCCAAAAGGTCAGGGTTTTCCCAACTCCCTTGGAAGCAGATCCATAACCCAGGTTCCGAGTGCCAACCAGTCCCAATTGGGACCTTTTGGACCCAGTCCTGGCGCCAGTGGCACCAGGCTCATAAATATGCCCAGTCCCAGCGCTGGAAGCGCCGGGCTCATAATGCTTGGGTGGACTTACCTTCAGCAGACCATGCTGCTTACTTGCCTGCCAGTTGAGCCTCTGATCCTCTTGTTTGGAACTACTTTTCCTGTTGGGTGGGGCTGGAGCCACTCCCTAGATTCAGAACACTGGAACTCTTCTGGAAGGCAGGAACTCTTTTCTTACCAGGAACTCTTTTCTTACTTAGGCGTGGCTGTGGAAGGAGACACCTAAGCACTACAGGAGGCTATTTAAACCACACCCGGTGGATGAATCTTGCTTTGCGTTATTCTGCAACCTCTGCAGCAGAACGCTCATCGTGTCTTCTGCATCCGGTCCTGGGCCTAAGGAAAAAGGCTTACCATCCTGAATCCAGTCTTCAGCAACACCTATAAAGACAAGAAAGAACAGGTTAGCATTCCGTCATCTGAAAGGCAAAGGCTTACCATCCTGAATCCAGTCTTCAGCAACACCTATAAAGACAAGAAAGAACAGGTTAGCATTCCGGCATCTGAAAGACAAAACAAGGTGCGTTTAAAGACATTGGGGAACTTTAATACTCACGTGCCATTACTCCTTTCCACATCTAATCCAGTGGGTATTCCGGCACCCTGCAGCCGCTCCGAACTCGTACCTGCAAAATAAAAAGACAGTTAGAGCGCATAGTGAAGCAGGCAACAAGCGCTTACTTACGTGCTTCCAGGCGCTTCTATTCATCACACGGGCTCCATCTTCAACTCACTTCAGCCCGTCATCCGCCATCGCCGGAACCCTGCAAAACAAGAGACATCATTACTAAAGACTTTAAAGACATTTGAATGACTCGAAACTTACCGTTCGTGCAGTAAACGACGGACAGCAGTCCTCTGAAGTCAAGAGGCCTGCGCTACCTATCCAGTGAAGAAACTGGTTACAGCACCCTGCCCCGAGGCAGATGGAAAGCTCGGCATTCACTTACCTAAGGTGAGAGCGTTAACCTTTGGGGGTCTACAGGAGAGGAGAAGAGGAAAGAGATAGGGACACCCCAATAACCCCAGTTCATTAACCCCATATTTTCTATCTGCAGACATCTTACTCTACACGTCAGGCATACAGTGCACAGAGGTCCAGCCCAAAGAGCCAACCGGGTGCTACACATCACCTTTGAAGATACGGTAGTCGCCCAGTCAAGACCGGCGCCTCTGCGAGAATCAGGTGAGCGTTACACTCATCAACCAGCTCAAGAAGTCCAGGTGCAGAATGATCCTCGTTGCACCGGCGTGGCCGAGGCAGATCTGGTTCCCGGACCTTCTGGACTTGTCAACGTCCCCACCAGTCAAGCTGGCGGTGGACGCGGATCTTCTCTCCAGAGAAGGAGGCGCCATTCTCCATCCCGACCCACAGTCGCTGAACTTGCAGGCCTGGCTCCTGCAGCACTAGAGATTGGAGGGTACGATATCCCGGCGGACTGATGAGAGGTTCTTGCAAAAGCCAGGGCGTCCTCAACTCTCAAGTGTTACGGTCATAGGTCGAAGAGGTTCTCTGTCTGGTGCCGTGCACAGAAGATTAACCGTCTGCGGATTACGGCCCCTCAAGTACTGCCGTACCTACTGTCGCTGGCCAAAGCTGGACTGGCTCACGCCTCCATCAAAATACATCTGGCTGCCATCTCCCGATATACAAGGTCTACGGGACGGGCGTCCTTATGGTCTCATCGCCTGGTGAAGGAATTTATGAAGGGACTATTCCGATCGTTCCCGCCGGTGAAGGCTCCTGCCCCGGCTTGGGAACTTAATGTGGTGCTGACCAGGCTCATGGGGGGGCCCCATTCGAGCCTATGCATTCGGCGCCTTTGAAGTTCCTGTCATGGAAGACAGCGTTCCTCGTGGCCATCACCTCCGCGCGACGAGTGGGAGAGATCCAGGCCCTATCTTGGAAGCCTCCATACTTGACTTTTCATGACACGAGGGTGGTGCTGAGGACGCACCCCTCCTTCATGCCCAAGGTGCCGTCGGACTTCCACCTCAACGAGCCCTTGTGGTTACCAGTTTTCTTCCCATCGCCTTGGACGCCGGCCGAGAGGACTTTGCACTCGCTGGATGTAGCTAGAGTGCTGAAGTTCTACCTGGACCGCACAAGGAGTTTTCGGAAGACGTCACAACTGTTTGTGAACTTTGGGTCTGTGAATCAAGGGAAGGCTCTCTCGAAGACTTCCATCTCCAGATGGCTCTCCGGCTGCATCATGCACTGTCACCGGCCATCCGAGAGCCCATTCGACCAGAGCGATCGCTGCTACCACGGCGTTCCTGTCTGGTGTGCCCCTGCTGGACATCTGCAGGGCTGCTACGTGGAGGTCGACACACACCTTCACAAGATTCTACTGCGTCGATCGGGACTCCAGGGCGGAGTCCAGGGTCGGCCAAGCAGTGCTGCGCAACCCGTTCGCCTAAGGTGAGCCTGGTGAGGAGGTAAGAATTGCTTAATGTTGAGTTTTGGATGTGATGCTTAATGTTGAGCCTTTGCCACCTCCCGTGGTTGCGCATGTGTATACTGCTATGTATTCTCTTATTCATGAGCATGTGAATCCATGCCAGACCCCATGCTGGAGAAGGAACAAGTTACTTACCTGTAACTGTTTTTCTCCAGCATGGGTCTGGCATGGATTCACATGCAAACCCTCCCACCTACCCCTCTGCGGCTCTTCACTTGGTCATACTGCCACTTTGTGTGCTACCAAATCTGAGGATGGCTGCCAGAGGTGGGGCTTAGGGAGAGGGCAGTCATTGGCTGGGGACAGTATGACCCAGAGTTCAGTGATTGGTTACTACTAAGAAAGACAGATCAGAAAAGAAACTGATACTGATTTTTTTCTTTACCGAGGATTCCCAGCCTGACGGGGAATATTCATGAGCATGTGAATCCATGCCAGACCCATGCTGGAGAACAACAGTTACAGGTAAGTAACTTGTTCCATGTATGTAATGAACATAATGTCATACGTTACCCCAGTTCCAGTCAAGTAACGTGTGCGACGCAAATCGCGTAGATATACGAAAATGAAAGTAGAAAAGAAAAAGAAAATGACAGAAAAAAGGTACAAAGAAAAATGAATGCAGTGTATAATTACATATTCCATTAGACACATCATTATAGATTCTTTGTCGCCAAACAATTGACTAGAGCTACATCACTAACCTGTAAATGGCACTGATGTTTAGACTAATGTAAAGTTTCTCTGGCGGTAAAAACCGCGTGACTACTGAGCGATCGGCTTGCGTATCTATAGGGAAATTAACCGTGTGTATTAGGCAAACGTATATCTTACCAATACGTTGTCAAAAAGCGATTGTGTGCTACTGCAACATTAGTTTTCGTGTAGACTTACTCGAACTCAGAATCCTTGGACCCGCTGATGCCGAGCGCGTTTGCGTGCATGCACAGCACAGTCCCTGCTATGTTGTCAGAGGGTAACCTAGGTAACCGTTGCTCAGTGAACGTCGGCCATATTGTAAAGTGTAAGCTCGGTGAGTAACTCAATGCTGATCGGACGGCCATGTTAGCATGGCACAAAGGTGAAAACAGTCCTGTTAACTGTAAATAAAAATTTGCTGTTTGTGTTGTGAACAGTACCGCATGTGCGAGTATGGCTAATGATTATGAAGGCACACAGGTTACAAAAGGGAGTCCTAGATTACCGAGACATCATGCCTTGGGTAACGCCAAAAATACAAAATGAGTGTCAATTCTAATCCAGAAAACCATAAAGGCGCGTACAAAAGGAAATGACAGGAGGATAAATTGAAATTCTATTAAGTACTTATTAAAAATAAATTATTGTAAATGCCACTAGATCAAGTGATTACTAAAAAAATATACAGTAAAATGAACTTAAAAAAACGAAATTACCAAAAACAACAAGCTGAAATTCACACTCCAAGTCATAGTGAAAGGGTAAAAGTACATCAGAACTTGACAATGTAATGTAGACAAACGGTTTGAAAACCAGTTGAAAGATTCAGAAAAAGCAACTCAGATCCAACTCCTCATTCATCCCTTCTGGAGCAATGGATCCCATTCTTTCAATCCACTGCGCTTCTCTCTGAGCTCTCAGTTTCTTCATATTGCAGGTTTGTCCTTTGGTTGGTATGACTTCTAGCACAGCAAATTTGAGTTGGGCAACTGTGTGCCCGTTGTCATGGAAGTGTCTGGCTACTGCTGATGTTTTGTTGTTCAGTCTGATGCAAGATTTGTGCTCATTCATATGGACTCTTACTTTGCGTGCGGTTTCTCCGACATAGTACTGGGCACAAGGACACTTAATGGCATAAATAACATTCTCTGATAAGCATGTAGCATGGTGTTTCAATTTGATTTGCTCTCCTGCTCTGGGGTGAGATATGTGAGGCCCTTTAATTAGATTGTTACAGTTCCCACAGCTCATGCACGGATACGTGCCTGGATGTTTATCTGATATTCTCTGCTTGCCAATTCTTTTGTTGTGTGTATCCACGAATAGATTCCGTAAATTGTTGCTTTTTTGATAATCTAACACCGGGGGGGTTGTAAACAGTTCTTTAGTTCCATTATCATTATGTAATATACCCCATCTTTTGAGGATGCTGTTTTTTTATTGTCGACTCTGTGTGGAATACTTGGTTACAAAGACCAAATCTGGACTTTCTTGTTTTTGTTTTGTGGTTAGCAATTGCGTACGGTCATGTGTGTCTATCTTAACTCTTGCTGCTTGAAGATCTTCCTCTGTGTAACCTCTTTCCTGTAATTTCTTATGGAGTTTGTTCAATTCAATGTCACATTCCACTGAGTCACTCACAATTCTTTTGATTCGCAACATTTGTCCAAGTGGTAGATTACACAGAATACTGGGTGGGTGAAAACTCATTCTATGGAGCAGATTGTTTCTATCGGTGGGTTTAGTGTATAATGTTGTAGAAATTCTTGAGTCTGTGATGATTATCTGTACATCAAGATAGTGAACATTGGGATTGCCTACTTCCATAGTAAATTGTAGTCGACTGTCGATGCTGTTCAAAAAGACCAAAACATTCTTAAGTTCTTCACGACTACTGACCACACGCCAAAAACTTCATCAATGTAACATATCCATTTTTTAAGGTGGTCCTTACATTGTGGATTGCTAATAATATGAGTAGTTTCAAAATCATACATGAAGCTATTTGCATATGATGGTGCCATGGTAACTCCCATGGCCGTACCTGAAAGTTGGTTGTAGTATGCGTATTCGAAACATGAGTGGGTTGCGATAAACTTCAAAAGTAACATCAGGAATTCTTTATTCGCTCCTATGGGTCCTGCTTGTAGCAGAAGTTTCTCAACTGACTAGCCATGTCTATAGTGAATAAAGGATCATCAGGTGTTAGTGTAATCTGGTCCAAAATTTGAAGAAAATAGGTAGTATCCTTTACATAGGTAGATGTTTGCTGTACCTGAGGCTTGACCTCTGAACTGTGGGCAATGCCTAATAAATATATGCTGCTGGTAAAAGTAATGGCTGGGGACATGGGTTTCGCAATTGTGAATGTGTACTGGAATCCGATTGCCATGTCGGACGAGTGCTTCTTCAATGACCTAAATTCAATTCTTGACCTGGTAGCGGTAGCACCAAATGTGAGAGCTTTGGTGCTGGCAGGCGATTTGAATTTAAATTGCCTGGGTGAGTTAAGCAACCGCAACAAAGGTAGATTTCGAAGATGGTCATCGTTGTTCAAAGCGAGGGGCTTGGTGGTTCTTAATGGGGCATTCAAATCTGATATCCCCCCCGGTCTCGACATGGCAAAAGGGTGAAAGTAACTCATAGACTACATTTATGTGAATGAAGGCCTGTGGCCCGCAATGACGAATTTTGAGGTTGTGAAATCTGATGCGAGTGATCCTAATATTCTTGTGGCAAAGTGGGCTTACAGTTCAACGCGCGGCCCTGTTATTGGGGCATCAATGAAAGGGAGCTGTGTGGTGAATGCGGGGGGAATAAACTTTGATGGTCGGAGACAGAAGTATGCCAGCTTGAGCGGTTGCTAAGACTAGTGCTGCTAGATTTTGACATACAGCCTGAGAATGTGGCAAACGTCCAGTCCGACGTGTTCCTAGTATTTCAACAGCAAAAAAAGTGTAAAGAAAGACCGGTGGGGGGTGTCTGTACTTCTGCTCTCTATATGGTAGAAGAGAGGCACAGAGGACCCCAGCCAAGATTCTCTAGTACGGTAGCAATGGTCGAGCAATCAAGGCCTAGCTTCTCAGGAGGTGATGCAGGCTGGTTCTTAAGTACAGTGTAGTCCCCAAGCCCCCACAAAGGAATGTCCACACACTGTATTGGTTAGAACACAGTCTTTATATAATCAATATTCAAGGTTATGTACACTTATCATAATAACTCACTTTGTACTTAGGAAAATCAACCATGGCAAATATATACAATTCTAAAGTGGTACCACCCTTTGTATTAGATCTCATTAAAGTGCATCAACAATACTGTAACAATGTCACACGGATCAATAGAGTGAAACCAGCAATAGAGAGAGGAGAGAAAATAAGATGGTTGAGCAATAGGCAGAATACTGGCCCCTACCACTAGACACAGTTCTGTGTGGAGATCCCCCCCACCTGGGCAACCTGTAAAATAAAGATATAGCACACCCCCAGTCCATATATTGTTCTGCAAGTCTTATTCCCTCCTATAATGTTTTTACCCCCCCAATGTACCTGGTGGAGTCGAGTTCTTCGAAGAGGCGTCGACAGATCTTTCTTGAGCGACCCACTTTCAAGCGGGAGTCACGATCGTCGAGAGGCGTCGAGAAGCGTCGAGGAACTCGGTGTTCGGCGACGGGGAATCGACGGCCCTTCTTGAATGCCTTCCCTTTCAAGCGGGAGACACGGGGCGTCGAACGTCCGTCGACAAACAGGGTAGAACGGCGTCGATGAGGCGGCAGCTTCGTCCGAGCGGTGCTCGTCGGCGTCGGAGCGCCGGCATCCTGCAAGGCAGAGGCGTGCGGGGCACCTCGGTGACAATAGTTCTGGGCCGCAAAGATTGTGGAGACAGAGGCCCAGCAAGGGCGTCGAGTCGTTCGAGTCTTTGTGGTCTTCGGGTGGCGGGAAACCCACCGGCAGGTTTCTCCTCGGCGCGTTGGTCGTCCTCGACTTTCTCCGGCAGGATAAAGCGGTCGACGGTGCGGACGAGGGAGTCCTTCGATTCGAATGTTCTTAGGCAAAGGAGCGGACGGCTCCGGTCGTCGGCGGCACGGCGTCAAGTGGTTCCCACGGCTGGGCAACACAACTTCGACGGGCCTCCAGCGGTTACACAAACCTGCGAACCCTGGTCGACGGCAATGGACTTCGACGGCGGCGATGTCCGGGTGCTTCACTTCGATCTCCTCGGCGGTCCCGTCTCGGGTCGGCAGCCTTTCGAGGGTCTGTCTTCCAGGGCGCTTCGGCAAAGATGGAGCGGTGCTCGATGGTCCCTCGGAGCACGGGAAGAGGGCGCCTTACCAGGTCCTCTCTCGGGTCAGTCTTCGACGATTTCGGCAGCCTTCGGATCGGTCGAAGCAAATGCAACAGCAAGTCTTCTTCTTCCAGCTGGGCGTAGAGGATCAGCAGTTCCAGTTACTCTTAGAGTGGAGACTCAGCTCCAGAACGCTTCTGAACGCTTCTGAACGTTCTCTGAACCTTCTGAACAGTGGTGAGAGGTCCCCAGATATACTATTCTGTCTCTCATCCACACTGCTGGCACACACTCAACAGCCAATCATACAGAAGGGCATTCATGCAGTCAGTCTTCCAATCAGGCACACAGTGCATTCAGGCCACACTCCTCCCTTTCAGACACTCACCACAAGGAATGTGGATTGGGACAAGTACCCAGCCATTCAACACTACACACTGCATTCAGGCCAGTTTCGGGCAGGGCTGTCTCAGTCTTTGTCTCTCATGCCAGAAACCAGACAACCACAACAAGGAGTGTATATTGGTCACACACTCCATTCACCCAGGTCCCACCCACAGGAGGTACCCACAACATACAGTCACTGGGAAGGCTCCAGTCAGTCTAGCTGGGCCTTCACAACAACACCATATATGGAACTTCCACCCAACAGCCAGTCAGGGGGAAGGGACAGAGTCAGGGCTTCCCAGGACTTTGGGAAAACAAGGTAACAGGCAATAGAGAGCAAGAGGCCACAGGGGCCATCTTGTTTCCTATCAGGAATCAACTGATCCCAATGGCAGGGCCTGGGTATCCCAAAATGGAGGACACCCAGAGCACCTGTCAAATTCAGCATGGAGCTGCCACCAGCCCATACCCTGCTCTGTGGGCCACCCACAGGTGCCCAAAAACATACACTAGGGGCACAGGGTTGTACCCCTACCCATGGGTGCCATAAGGGTATCCCATGGGTCTGTTCACCAAACCAAAAGAGAGAGCTGCACTGCCAGGAGTCCCACATGGACTCCTGGGCAGAAAACATGACAGAACACACGATAAAAAGCAGTAAAGGACAAGGATTCAGAGGCCCTGTCCCTCTGATGCATTTCCAGCATCACAGTAAGTCCTCGCTGCCCTCCCAACACCCCCATGTATAGAGTGTTAAAAGTAAAGAAATCACAGCCCCGTGCGGATTTGAGAAGAGCCCAAAAAGAACCTGCCCACCTGCGTAAACAGCTAGTCACTAAATTAAGAACCACCTATAGGAACTGGTCTAAACAAAATCGCTCTGCCTTGTACCAAGAGGATGGTGCAAACACGTTAAAGATCCTGGCCAGCACAAATATCGCAAAAATGCGGTTGTTGCTCCTCAATTGGCCCTACAGGCCAGTCCAGTCGCTACCCATTCTTGGGGGGTGTATTTTACTTCCCTGTATGCCTTACCTGTGACTACTTCTACCCAGGGGAGCTTGCGCTACTTGTTGGACTTTCATTTGAAGTTTGAGCTAGCGGATATTTTATATTTAATTAATACTGCTAGCAATTCAAGAGCAAGTGGCCCGATGGGCTATCTAATTTCACCCTCAAAGAATACCCGTAATTATGGGCGTCAAACCGGTTTAAAATCTTTTCACTTATAAATGTAACCCAGTCCTTACCAAGTTCATGGACCCAGGCAATCACTATCCCAATTTATAAAAAGGGGGATAGGCAAGCCCCGAGTAGTTACAGACCCATTTCGTTACTGGATGTCTCCTGTAAACTGTATTGTCAGTTAATCTTGGGAAGTTACAGTTATGGGAGAAGGCAAAAAACCTACTTGATCCCCTTCAATCGGGTTTTGTAAAGGGCCTCGGGACCATCCCTAATATAATCACCTTGAATATGTTACAGAGCCAACAGGCAGAGTGAAGGCAGCCACTATATATGGCGTTCAATAACTTTAGCGCTGCCTTCGACTCAGTTGATCGATCCTTATTGTATCAAAAACTACAAGCATATGAGTGCCCGCCGTCGCTTATGGCCTTAATAATCTTGTTTCACACTAAAACATCTATGAGAGTGCAGATTACTCTTGATGGTAAGCTTTCCCTGGAAATCCCAACGAAACGGGCTCTAAAGCAGGGTTGTGCCTTGGCGGCATTTTTATTTAATTTCTTTATTATTGACTTGGGCCATGAATTTATGAATTGTAATAACGATGCCCCAAGGATAGGTCTGCAGAAAATTCCGTATTTGTTATATGCAGAGGATCTTGTTCTGCTCTTACCGACCCCGCATGGCCTTCAACGTATGTTGTTCCGATTGGGTGATTATGTGGCTGCCAATAATCTGGTAATTAATATTTCGAAATCCCAAACTCTGAGCTGTACTGCCAGTGCCGGAGCCCGGGGTCATTGCCCCATCTATTCTTGGGTCTTGCATGATGCTAAGTTAGTAAATGTCACACAATATGAATATCTTGGGGTCACTATTAAAAACAGACAGGTTATGAGTGATGTTGAGGCAATAGCGCGGAACAAACTACAGCAACTAATCTCACAGTCCCGTATTTTGATGTATACATTTGGGAAATTCTCCCTGAAACATATCATACTATTCTATAAGATGAAGGTGATACCAATCATTTTATATGGTGCAGAGGGAAGAAAACTGGGGAAGCAGCAGTACTGGGATGCTTTGGAAGCAACATATCGGAGGCACGTCCTCGTCCTTCCAGCATCCCGATAGCGATCTTGAACTTGGCTTGGTTTCCCTTTATGCTCAGGGACAGTGGTGACAGTGCGCTTTTCTGCGTAAATGCATGGTGGGGTCAAAGAGTGGACATATCCTAGAAACAATAAGCTATAATCTGCTTAAATCAAGTAATAGCTTCCCAAAGACATGGAGAAAAGAAGCCGTGAATAGTCTGGCCGAAGCCGACATCCCATTAGATCTGTTAGTTCAAAATCCTAGCCGAGCGAAGGTGAAGATATATCAAGCTGACTGGTCCAGGAACTTATCAAGGTGCTCCCAATATAAAGACTTCAGTATCTGGCTGTTTGGTATGAAGCGTTATGGTTTGACATCACCATTTTTATTGAAATATCCATCATCAAAGGTCTGTTCTGATTACTTAAGACTGAGACTTCATCTGTGGAGTACGCGCAAGGTCCTCTGTAAATGGAAACTGTTGACAAGTGATCAAAACTACTGTAGATATTGTCAGGCTCCACAACAAAGGGAGACACTACAACATCTGGTAGTTGAATGTAGAGCCTTGATTGAAGTATGGGCGAGATGTTTTAACAAAGTGTTTTCGATTCATTCAGATCTTTAGAGCGATCAAATTTGGCAAATGCTGTTTGCAAATACACATGTGACGGTGCAGATTGCTCTAGTTCAATTTTTACGCATAATATTACCATGTATAAATGAAAATATTTACTCTAGAAAATGGAAATGTTTAGTATATACTAACCAAGATGGGTTATTTTGGTGTTTTATTTTGATTGGTATTCATTGTATTATGTAAGATATTAATGTCATTGTATGTATTTTGTATATTAATTTGAAAAGTTGTGCGCAACTAAATCAAATAAAAAAAAAAAATTATATTCGCTCCTATGGGTCCTGCTTGTAGCAGAAGTTTCTCAACTGCCTTCTGCCCTAAATCGTGTGGGATGCTAATATAAAGACTAGCCACGTCTATAGTGAATAAAGTATCATCAGGTGTTAGTGTAATCTGGTCCAAAATTTGAAGAAAATGGGTAGTATCCTTTACATAGGTAGATGTTTGCTGTATCAAAGGCTGAAGAAAATAATCTATATACGTCCCTAAAGGTTGTAGAATGCTTCCTGTAGCTGCTACGATGGATCTTCCTGGAGGATTATTGAGCTGTTTGTGTATTTCAGGTAAGGTATACAAATGTGGCATTTTGGAATAGGATGTCCATAGATAGGCCTTGGTCTTCTATTCTTTTATTGGCATTTGTAGCACCGTGGTATAGGCAGACATGAAGTGAGCTAGAGTAGTTGCTCTGGGGTGTGACAGTCCAGTTCGAATGCAAATAGTGAATGCGATATTATTCACGTTTTTGTGGTCTGCGTGCTGCAAAAGAACTGGAGTGAGTCTACAGAAATCAGCAAATGTGTTGTACAGCAGTGGCGTCAAAAGCGTGGCTCAGCTGGGAAAACGTGATCACAACATAGGTGTGCAAATGTTTAACACTCTTTCTATCAAGAAAGAGGCCACGCCGCTTACGAAATGCAAAGCAATACATGGGTGCATGAATATGTCAGTTGATTCGCCCAGGGCAATAATAATGTATGTGTACATTGCCTGGATAGGCGGTGGATGCCCAGTGACCACGCAGCCTGCTGGACCCCCCTGTGCCCCCAATGTTCCACAGGTGCCTTCTTCATGAACATAGGGACACAATCTGTCCAAAGCCAGCATGTGGCTTATAGGAGCATCCGTGAATATGCATACAGTTTTCATATGTTGGAAAACTTGTGTACAGTGAATTACAATATGGAAATTATTGGAGGCAAAAGCAAGGTGTGTACAGTGTATGTAAGACTGGACAAATTGCGCGGCGCAATGCAGTGCGAGTGACTAGCCTCATGCATAAGACATCAGACGGCGGTGCCCGTGACTTCGGTTCCCCATAAGCCTGGAAGTGTTTTTGTGCAGGGGAGTGGCATGCAGGTGACAGGTGTTGTGGATGACAAGTATGACATGACAGAAAAGACAGTAATGACAGTCACAGGAATGAGGAGACTGAAACCAGGATGTGAAGTGGAACAACTTTGGCCACAAGCTTTATTTTAGGACCAGCCATGGTGCAAAAGATCAGGTGAGCAGGGGGCTCTACTCCCAATTAGGGCCTGCTCGAGGTTGATCCCCGCCACCACCCTGAGGGGATGCTGACCAGCGTCCTCCGGTCCCCCTAAAATAGGAGCTATATTTTATGTACAGCCCCTGGCAGCCAGGGTCCAGAAAATTTTCCTGGTGAAGACATCCATGCCTTCAATGAACAGGTGGACCACGTCACTGCAGTTTATGGCCTGGTTGTGCACCGAAGTCCCATGTATAATGAATTTGAGGCCTGAGAAAATGCAGAAATTGGCCACTGCTTTATTCAGTTTGCACCTAGATATTTCCATGGCCTTGTTGCACTCTGCTCCATGCCAATGCTGGCGCGGGATGATTTCTGACATCATCACTTCTGTTCGAAGTCTTAGCATGTGAGCCAGGGATCTGAGGGAGGTGCAGATTTGGGCCAGGAGGAGCTTCCTGCCCAGTTGAGGCAAGTCATTGCCCCTGAGGTGGATGATGAGATACTCAGGGGTACGAGAGCATGCCCCCAGCAGGCCGGCCAGTTTGTCGTGGAGGTCTCCCCAGCGCATGCCAGGCTTGCCCCCACCAGTAAGTGATGGTGTCCTGGAAATGCATGCCAACCTGGGTTTCCTCCAGCCATCTGCTGGCCCTGGTGATGAACGAGTGGCCCACGATCCAAGTCGTCTGAGACGGGAGGTTGCCTGTGATCACAAGAGGGCAAGAGGGAAAGGGGGAGGGAACTATTAGATCAAGTCTTTCCAGATGTATCTTTTTGTAAGACCCTGATTTCCAGCCCCCGATTCCCTTTATTGCTTTTTCTTGCAACCCTCCCATCCAGGCTGAAGTGGCTGCTCCTATCCTAAAGGAGTGGGATCCAAACTCAGTAGGATTCCACCCTATAGCTATAATAGTCTTCTTGAGTACAGACCTCAACTGAAATCTACTGAGGGCAGACCCCTTTTTGTGTGAGAGCAATTGCCCTGCCCCCCGGCCGGGTCGCTTGCTCAAAAAAGCCCTTGTGGTGCAGATGGGGACGTATTCTGTTTCCTCAATGCAGTAAAGGTTGATGAGCCTCCCTTTTCCCACTTGGTCGGTTTTGGATCTACAGAGTTTCACTTCCATGGAGTCCTTCCCCAGGTGGATGTCGCCTACATCCAGCCCTTCCTCTGATCCTGTGTTTTTGGAGGCTATCTCGCTAATCCTGAAAGCCCCAAAGTAGTTGAGTGTGAAGGCTGCTCTAAATAGGGTGGTCTCGTAGGCATTGTTGAATACTGCAGGGAGGGTGTCTAGCAGGATTTTTAATTTTGCAAAATTGATGGGGCGCCTGGTGTCTGAGTTGACCCCTTCCAGCTTGGACCAACCCTTGAGTGCATATCTGGTTAGCATGCCGTGGGTGGGGTCGGGTGCCCCTACTAATCTAGTGTAATATGAAACTGCTGCCAGATGGGAAGAAGCCCATGCCTTCTTTTTGCTCTGTTTGAAAGCCCACTCCATAAAGTCATTGACGTGGCTCTCCTGGATATCCCTAATGTTGGCGACTTTTGTGATGTTTCCAAAATCCGTCAGGCACTTGTTCTACATTTTGGCTGTTTTCTGTGCCGGTGCCTTTTTGGCCAATTCCCCTAGGACACCTTTTGGCTCACCTGTTGGAGAGTGGTGCCGGGAAGGGCAACCCCCCCCTTGCCCGGGCCCGGGGGGCGGGGTCGAGCTGGAAGAGGGCATCTCATGGGAGAGCTGTGACTGGCTGGCTGTCGGGGGCTGACCTGGTTATTTCCATGATGGCCCAAACCTCTTCTGCAACTGCTGTCCTCATGGCTTCTGCCTGTGGGTTTAGTGCCCTGAAAGTGGAGAACTGAAAATGGGACAGAGCGTCAGCGGCCTTGTTATCTTTGCCTGCAATGTGCCGTCCAATTATTACAATGTTGTTTTTGAAGATGACTTTTGGCATTTCTCTCACTGCTTTTAGTAGCAGAGGGCAGGATGTAGAGCCCTTGTTTAAAACATGTATGACAGCCATGTTGTCTGACCATGTGACCAGTTCTGTGTTGGCCAACAGGTCCCCCCATAAATAGAGTGCCAGCCATATGGGGAATATCTCTAGCAGTGTGATGTTCCTGGTTCAGCCCCGCTTCTGCCAGCAGGGAGGCCAGTGGCCAGCGCACCACTTGTTAACAAAACATGTCCAAAAGCCCCTTCTGCCAGCCGCATCTGAGAACAAGGACCTTTTGTCTGCCTCATTCATGGGCTCGCGCCATATCACCTGGCCATTGAAATTGTTAAGAAATGAATCCCACATGGCCAGGTCTTGTGTTATTTCCTTGCCCAATCTGATGTGGTGGTGTGGCTTTGTAACCCCCCTCATTTTTAGTTCCAGGCTCCTGTGGAAGACCCGGCCTTGGGGCATGATTCTGGTAGCAAAATTGACCTTCCTGGAGAGGGATTGCATTTCCTGCAGGGTCGCCTTGTCCCTGCCTGTCATCAACCTTATTGTCTTTAACGGGTCCTTTATTTTATCTCTGGGTAAGCGGCATTCCCCCTTGGAAGAGTCAATCTCTATTCCTAGGAATGACAGGGTGGTGGTGGGTCCTAATGTCATCTCAGGCGCCAGTGGGACCCCTAATGCCTGCATGGTTTCACTGAATTTTTTGATGGATGTGCTGCATAGAGGAGACCATGCTGGGCCAGTGAAGAAGAAATCGTCCAGATAGTGTACCATTCTGTCTCTGGGCATGGCGTGTTGGAGTGCCCATGGTAGGAAAGAACTGAACTGTTCAAAGTAGGCACACACGATGGCGCAGCCCATGGGGAGGCATTTATCAAAGTAGAATTTGTTGTCAAAAAGCACAGCCACTGGTAGGTGCTCTTGTGCATGGGCAGCAGCCTGAATGCTGACTTAATGTCGGCTTTTGCCATGAGAGCGTGTCTACCTGACAGTTTTACTAGGTCAACCGTGTCCTGCACACAGCTGTAAGAGACAGCAGCCTCAGTGGCCGGGTTGCCTTTATTCAAGGAGCTCCTGGGTGGGTGTGATAAGTGGTGGATCATCCTAAACTCCCCCTGCTCTTTTTTGGGCACAAAGCCCAGGGGTGAGCATAAAAACTCTGTGAAGGGTGGGTGTTGGGAGGGTCCCTCTTTCCTACTCAGTTTTAGCTCTTTAACAATTTTTTCTCTTATTATGCGGGTTAGGGATGAGGCAGATTTTAGATTTATGTGTATGATGGGGGATCCAGGGCCCTTGAATGGGATCTGAAAACACTCTTTGAAGCCCTGACCCAAGAATATTCTAGCTGCTGGGTCGGGGTAGCTCTCTAACATTTTTAGTAGTTGGTCAATATTTATTGGTAAGGCCCCCATCTTATAACTAGTGGATGTTTTACCCTCTGTGACTTTAGGGCTGGGCCTGGAGGGAGAGGCTTTTGTGCAGTTATTGCTGCTGTGGCCTTCATTGCATGTGCTGCATTGGTTCTTGTATCTGCACTCAGTGCCCTTGTTGCAGGACCCTCTATTGAAGTACCAGCAGATCCCCGGGGTGCTCCCTTTGGCCCCACCAGTGCTGCGGTTGCTGAACTGCCCTTGAGTTTGAGCCATTTTCTGCCCCCCTAGGGGCGGTCTTCGAAAGGGGGGCTTGCTTTTGTTAGCATGTGCACTGTCCTGTTGGTGCCTGCGCTGGTTGTGCTGCCTGTTTCTACCCCTCCTGTTACTCTGATGCTCCTGGTCTTTATTACTCTGAGCACTCCGAGCTGAGTTTTCTTTTAAGACATGGAAAATGTACAGTTTTGGGTCTTCCTCCTCCCAGTCCAGATCAGGGAATCTCTGCATCTCCTTCCTGAACTCCCTATCGCAGTTCATCCATGATTCCCCCCCAAAAGTATTGTGAATCTCCAAAATTCGGTGGTTGTAGGCAATCGGTGCAGCACCCTCCTCTGGGAACTTCTCTAAAATGATTGTTGACAAGATTTGAAAAGAGGCCTCCCAGTTATGGATATTTTTTTCCAAGGTAGGCCTCTTCGCTCTCGCTTCCTCTTCCTCATCCTTTTTGGAAATACCAAAACCTAATTCTTCATATTCCAATAGGCAAAAAATATCAATGAATTGCTTCTTCCAAATCCTTTTCTTAATTTTGCGCTCAATGTGCCATGCAATAGTCTTTTTTTAAACTTCTATTCATGCTTTTGCCGGCTGTGCGCCTCCCATATTTAGTCATTTGTGGGCTTGGGGACACACTATCATTGCTAGGCCCAACCCATGCATTAAGGTGGCCATGGACATCCTCGCCCCCAGAATCAGACTCTGTATCCGTGCTGTCACTCTCGCTGCTGGAGCTGCTCGATTAATCCCCGTGCCTCTTCTTTCTCCCAGCACCCCCATCCTTGTGCCATTTTAAAAATTGTTCTAACATTGACCCCAAATCATTGCTTTTCACAGTATCTGATTTTGCTTTTCTTTTGGTGCCGGGGTGGGTGTCTGAAGAGGCGGGCATGCTGCAGACATCAAGGCGCTGCTTGTTCCTGGCCGGCTGTTATTTTTCTGCTGGCTCATCATCGCCGTAGTCCTCATCCTCAGGTGCATCTGCGTTGTCAGCGTTGAAACTAGTGGATGCGAGCTCCGCCATTCTTTCCTGCACCACGTCCATGTGATGGACTGCTTCTGCTGCTTTACCCCATTCCAAGAGTAGTGTTTCCTTCAGGGATACGGTGTCGGCCATCTCTTTCCTCTTTGGGCCTCTGTGTACTGGCTTGTATTAGGCAGTTCTTGTGTTGCCCACTCGTTGTGCTGTGTTCCTGCATGCTTTCAGTTCCCAAGACTGCCAGGGTTATTGTTCCACAATGTGATGGATGGCGCCTTTATTCTCCTAAAGGTACCTTTTGGTAGCTAAAATGATTGCTCAGTGTCTTCCTGCTTCCAACAATTTGCGCTTCTCCCCACGTTGCGCCCTGTAGGCGTTCTAATAACTGCCTGCCGGTGCCGTAGTTTTGGAAAAGCACAGCCCGTAAACTACACATTGGGCCTGCTCTGCGGTGGGGTCGCCTGGATGCAGGGGTATGTAAGGCTTTTCGCTCCCCTTAGTTTGGCTTGTTGTTTGTGCCCTACTCCACTCCTCCTGGAATGAAATGCTCACTTTCTGCTCAGCTGACTTTGGTAAAGTGATATTGTGCCAATGCAGAATGTTCTGTGTCACAAAAAGAATGCTTATTCACACTGGTCGAGTTTTTCCCCTCTCGAGGGTGCTCTGTGTTGACCTGCTTCCAAATTGGAGCCTTTTCGCTTTCTGCCTCTATCCGCGGGTTTGCCTGATTCCTTTTGTTTGGGCAGTGTCACCACGGTTGCCCGAGCGCTGCTGCCAGGCTTGCAGCGGTGTCGGAGGGGCCGGGGGGGGGGGTCAGTTTTTCCACTCTCCTCTGGGGCCGCACTTGGTTTTTATGCCGTCTGCTCGCTTCCTCTATTTCGGTCCGTTTCTTGAGTCGGACCGTTTGAGCCCCAGAATGTCCTTTTGTTCCTCGCACTGCGCAGCGGTAGTGTTAGCCGGTATTATTCTTTCTGCACCTGTGATCTCGCCTTGCAAAAGAAATTCCTGCCGGCGGAATGAAAAAGGTCGCTGGGGCTTAGTCCCCTCTTTCTCTACCTCTTCTCGTGCGTGCGCTGTCAGAGCTCGATCGCGTCTCCCTTAGCCAATCTTAGATCTGGCAGTAGCCGCCCTTTGACCTCCGTCTGCAGAACACTGTTCCTTGCTCCGTCGAGGCCTGCGGGGCTGGGAAGACTCAGGCACAGCAAGGATCCATTAATGCTGGTATTATGTTACCGAACAAAGTAAATTTGTCCTCTGCTGCCTGGAAACGTCTGCTGCTCCACTGCGTTCGGCGCACTGGTATTGAAATTGCTCCTACCTGTCTGCACAGTGCATTTTCAGCCCATACTGTGATTTTTTAATTTAGATGGACCCTGCTGCTATAATCGTTCCTAGATGTTTGCACATTGCATTTTTAGCCCAAACTGTGATTTTTTGTATTTAGATGGACCCTTGCTGCTAAAATTACCTCTGTGAGCACGTTGCCAGCGCTTCCCATATCATGCCCAGCTTGCCACACTCACGCACTTTACTTAGTTTATGTGTGCTAACATGTGCTGTCCCTTTGCCTGCATCATAGCGCTGCGACTATCGCGCCACTATCTGCTTGCCCTCCCTAAACACAGGCACTAGTGCCCATTCTGAGCTTAGTCCTTATATATGGTACCCCTACCATTAGCTAGCCCACCTCCACATAAATTATGTATCGGCCAGCTACTTATACAGTCCTACTGAGGACTATCCTACACTTACTCATCACAATAGATGTTAACATACCTCCCTCTCTGCCATCCTTAGCGTCTGCGACACCCCCGAACGATCCAAAAACTTAAATGAAATGATCACTAGACCATGCAATCTCTCCCAAAGAAACCTCAAGCTTCGTGCCAGACTCCCCAAAATTTAAAAACCCACAGCCAAATCTCTAGACCTCCTCTCTAATAACCTGTCTAGAAACCTAAGAATCGCCAGCCTAATACCAAAATATCTTCACACAACTCGACTAACACTCAGCACCCACTCCAGCTCAACAGCCGACTCTATGGAGACCCTACCACCTGCCAAACACCCCCCCGCAATACTGCGATACCACCCACTGAGCCCACACTGCCAGGTATAAGAGGAGCCTTAATAAATGCCCGGTCTCTGGTGGCACATGCTACAGAAATAGCCGACCTCATCACAACTGAAAAAATGGACTTCCTCGCCATCACAGAATCCTGGCTCCATTCAGCAGCCGGCCCAGCAATTATGCTAGCTACTCCTGAGGACTACAATCTCTTAAGAATAGACCGCACTTCCTCTCGAGGCGGTGGCCTAGCCATAATTGCAAAAACTAGCCTAGCACTTAGACTTGCTCCTTCACTAAAGGTAGACTCTTGCGAACACCTAACCGCCAAACTATCTACCTCGACTACTCAAACCATATCTATCCACCTTATCTACAGACCTCCAGGCCCACTAGGATCCTTTGAAGAAAATCTCACTAACATCCTTTCGGATAACCTCAAAAATACATCACCAAGTCTTCACCTAGGAGATTTTAATCTTGGCTACAAAGACCCCTCAGATCCTAATGCCACACAGATCAATGATTCCATTGAGGGATTAGGCTTCGCCCAAAAGGTAGCAAGCGCCACTCGCACTAAGTGCAGAACCCTTGATTGGATAACGGAACACCATTGTGTAACATCCATCAATGCCATAACACCCATGCCATTGTCTGACCACCACCTGATCTCTTTCGCCTTTGAAGTCACAGCCCCCCATCATACCATTAGTATAGCTCCTGCTATTCCCACAAGGAATAAAAAGAACATTACAGCTGACAAACTAATTCCTCTGATCATCCCTACCTTGAATTCTCTCCCTGACTCTGCCGACCCACTTACCTTGGTCGGAGACTACAATAAGGTAATGTTATCCGCTTTGGATACCATAGCACCCTTGAAAATCAGAAAATGCAAACAGAAAAAACATGTTAATTCATGGTTCTCTCCCCACCTAAAAGTCCTTAGACTTGAGAAACGTAAATGTGAACAGATATGGAGATTAAACCCTTATGAAACTAACAAAAACAACTTTACAAAACTAGCCTCCCTATACAAAAAAGAAATAATCCTTGCTAAACAAGAATTCTACAATTCACGTATCACCCAAGCTAACTCTAATACAAATGAACTATTCACAATTCTTAAAGAATTAGAAACACCTATCCAAGCACCTGACACCTGCCTTAAGAATCCCTCCTCCTCGCCTCCAACTCTAACAACATTACGGCCCCTGTGCCCTCTAACTCCTCACCCCTCACCCTGTCCGAACTACCTATACCCCTTTCAACTTTAAGAAAGTATCCATTCTAGAAGTTGAAAAAGTCATCTTCATAAAAGATGCTGCTAGGGACATCTCCCCTTTCATAACTAAACTTATAAATGCCTCATTCTCTTCCGGTACCATCCCTAACAATTTAAAACAGTCGTGGGTCCTCCCACTTCTAAAAAAACCAACACTTGACCCAACCATTCCCACTAATTATCGTCCCATTACGACAGTGCCATTCCTGCTTAAAATTCTGGACAAGGTAGCGTACCTCCAAATTCAACAATATTTGGAATGCAACCACCTCCTAGGAGTACGTCGGTCAGGTTTTAGACCGCAACACAGAACGGAAACTGCACTGATTGACCTTAAAGCACAAATACACCCTGAGAGACAATGGTAACACAGCACTACTTCTGCTGCTCGACCTCTCGGCGTCATTTGACTTGGTTGATCACAAGACTCTCTGCCACCACTTAGGCTGGATTCAATCCTTCTTAGATAATAGCACCATGCGGGTCTTCGCACCTTCAGCAGCCGCAGACCCTATTACTATCACTTGTGGTGTGCCTCAGGGCTCATGTGTTTCGCCTACTCTGTATAACATCTTCACAAAGCCCCTTTTTGATGATCTAGATGGCCTGGGTATCACCTACACTAACTATGCAGATGATACACAGATGATTATGCCAAGGATTTGGTCTTTGTGAACAGAGTATATCTCATCATCCAGGCATGGATGGCCTCTTATGGACTATGCCTGAGTGATGATAAAACGGAACTCCTCATTCTGGGCACCACGGCCAATCTCAATAAATTAGGCCATCTATATTCTAACTTCACCATAGACAACAACAACATCCCAGTAGCCAAGGAAGTGAAAACTCTTGGCTTCTACCTAGACTCCACTCTCACCTTCAAAAAACAAGTAAACTCCATGGCCTCGGCCACCGCTTACACGTGCAAGTTAATTAGAGCAGCTAAGCCATTCCTTACACCTAAGAACTGCGTTACTCTAGCAAGAGCCTTGGTATTATCTAAACTGGATTATTGCAATGCCCTATACATAGGCTGCAATAAATACATTACCAACAAGATCCACATCTTACAAAATAATGCTTTAAGAGCAGCCCTCAACATTCCCAAGAAAGGCCACATATCTGACTTTAGAAGATCTAACAACTGGCTATCTACTAAAGATAATATGGCCGGCCCCCAGTACCTGACTTCCAGATTCCGGAGACATTCTACTAATCGGCCTTCTAGAACAGCCAATACTAACCTACTTCAAGTGCCTAGATTCAAACGTTTGAAGACTGGTGGTAGTAGCTTCCCGGTCAAAGCTGCCCAAAACTGGATCCCACTCCCACTCCCACCCCCTTAATGAGAAGACCTGCCCTACCCATGCTTCAGATCTAACCTCATCCAATGGATTAAGGAGCATGACATTTGACCCTCGACCACACTGCCATACCACTGTCCACTACTGCGCATAATTGTATATATTGTACATAACTGTTGCTTGATGTTCTCTGCTACCTTTTGCTCATTTGTATGATATAAGCCAGCACTGTTTATCAATATTTTGTATTGCAACGCACAGCAATGTAACCGAAGCTGAAGAATCTTCTTTTCCTTCGTCTGCGCCCTAATACCATTGGGTCTGGTGCGCATTATAAATAAATAAATAACAAATAACCGTCCTTGCAGCCATCCTTGCTGCTGTCGCCGTAGATGGAGGGGGGAAAGAATGAGATGGGCTACCTTGCCCCTGCCAGATAAAGGCAAAATGTTGCCTGGGGGCAAGGCAGCCCCTCTTTGAAATTCAAATGTCCCCGCTCCACATCCGCCCAGATGGGAAGGGGGACCCTTGATGCGAGGTGACAGAGGGCAGGGACTACCTGTTGTCACCTGCCCCCTTCACCTCGCTTTCCTGCACTGGCGACTGGCAGTCTGGATCCCCTTTGTCTTGGGGACCCAGCTGCCCGCCCCCACCATGTGCATGCTAAGTGGGGCAGCACCTGAAAGGTGCTGCCCCACCAGACCTGGCACAAACCTCCCAGTTTACGGCCCCGGGCCTCCCATCCGGGGGGGGGCCGGATTTACTTGTGGCTTATAGGAGCTTGCGTGAATATACATACAGTTTTCATATGTTGGAAAACTCGTGTACAGTGAATTACAACATCGACATTATTGGAGGCAAAAGCAGGGTGTGTACAGTGTACGTAAGACTGGACGGATTGTGCCGCGCAATGCAGTGCGAGTGACTAGTCTCATGCATAAGACATCAGACGGTGGTGCCTGTGACTTCGCAGGCGCGTGCGTAATGACTGAGACGCTCCTTCCAGGTTCGACTATAATATGACCCTGCCACGGGTGCTGCGGCAGTTGAAATTCATGATGAGCCATAGATTGCGCCTTTTACAGCCTCTCTCTTAGCATACACGAGAAGGTGATGGGGGAGTAAACCACACTACAATAATGGCACCTTTATTACAGGCCCTTTGCTCGTCCTCCAACCCGCGGCCACACAATATCCTGGAATTATCTTCACAGTGACATCAGGCAGATAGCCAGGACTTCTCTCAGCAAGTCTTTGACGCAGGCGCCTTCCGATAGGTACAGCGGTCACGTTGAAACTGCTGTTATCACTTCAGGAAACAAACGGGAGAATAGTCGAGTAAAAATAATTATTCACCGAACCCTATTTATTAAAAAATGTAACAAATAAATGGACCCTTTCACCCTTAATATATTTAGCACTCGGTGAAAAATAGCCCTGGGCTGGTGGGGAAAAATATTTTCAAGGCTTTTTTGCTGCAGGGCAGATGACTACGACTAGGGCACACGTTACCCTTGTGCAAAAATGCCTTGAAAGAATGTTTCTGGGTGAAGAACTCAGTAGCGCCAAGATGCTTATCCTCGTTGAGTGTTCGTGCTTGATATGTTATACACATTATAAACAGCAGCGTGGATGTAGTTTATTCAATTATTCAAATATAAGTGAACTTTCGGCTGTCTTGTGTGGCTGTAAATGTATATTAGAAGCAAAGATTCAGAAGGTAGCAAGCTGAACTCTGTGCAATGTATTGACGTTGTTACGTACGAGGCAATCCGGTATTTGTTGCATTCTGAAATTCAAGATGGTTCTGCAGATATTTTTGGGCTTAGAGCTCTGCAAGTGGTAGTGTGCAAGTAAGTAAAATGCTTAACCCCAAAGGCTTAACCCCAAACCAGCCTTTTCTCTGTTGATATTTGATATGTTTGTTTTCCAACTAGGCGACACACGGCAGCATTCTGAAAAGGGTTAGGTATTTTATGAACAAAGCAGGGTGCTCAAAGTAAAGGACGTTTCTATTTTCAGGTTTGGGGTATAATGCTGCACTTACTGTACCTCCCACCCAGAATTCGACACTAGGGAAGATTCTTGCATAACAGACTTTCAAGTGGAATAAACACGTGTTTGATAGAGTTGTTTTACCTGGAGGGTTAGGGTAATGTATGGTAGAACCTCTAGGCGCCAGAAAAAAATTCTCAGTGAAACTCTCACTGAGATTTTGGAGACGCCTTATATGTAGTAAACACTACTGCATGTGTAAAACTTACATTTTCTATTTCTTTAGTTCAGTCTTAATCCAACCTGTTAGGTTGTATCCAAATAATGCTCTTCATCTGTTCTTTTGTATTTTTCAAGTAATAATTTTATTAGAACATGTTTTACTCTAACAGAGACCCCAGCCGATGCATTTCGGACATACTGTCCATCCTCAGGGCGGGTTCTAAATTGTATGAACAGACAACGGATTATATTCACCCTCAATACAAATTTAGTGAGTATCACACTGTACCACAGCTATTAAAAACTCATACCTGTGTTGACACTTTTCTTGGTCTAAGAAAACATACTCCTTTTACATTTCAAAAGGTCATGTGCAGTCATCTTGCTTTAACAGCGCTTTAGTTCACAATACCATTTTCAAAGAGTGTTCATCCCTTATGTGTTCCTAAAAATGGCTGCAATGTTAAAGAGAGCTTTATGTATATTTTGTATTTAGTACTCTTAAAATCACTTATAATTACTACTAGCATCATGAATTATAGTTGTTGTGTGTATGCAGTATACTAATGTGCTTAAAAGCATACCTTTCTTCAAGTGTGAATCACACTTCTCTGTTTGGTGCAGCACTGCAAGCGCGTGGTACACTGCTGGCGTGTTCTGAACTAGCGCAGGTTCTGTGATCGCAACGTGTCTGGCAACAGACCTGTAGGAGGAAGTGCTTGCAGTGAGATCAATATTCTTTTGAAGATTTAAAGGTTATTCAACATCTATATGCTCAAACGATCCTCATAGTGCCTACCTTCGTCTTTGTATGTCGTGCTCGTAAACTTCAGTTCTGCCGCGGCGTTCGTGTTGCCCATGGTTACACGTCGCTGGGAACTGACTTTCCTGTTTATACCTGCTATTCAATGCGTAGAATGTGATGACATATGCGGACATGTTTCTTTTCAATTCAATGTGTTTATGCATTGCGTTTGAGATGCAGTTGCCGCGTTCCCAAGGTTAGGCAACGCTGCAAGTGGTGTTTTGCTTTTTCTAGGTGTAACATCAGCACGTACAATCTTGATGACGTATGCAGAGTTGTCTGCTTTGCTATGTGATGTTACTAGCATTTATGGGTATCGTAATTACGGCTGCCAGATGACCACGAGATCATGTCCTGCCTACCGTGTGTACAAATGTATGTTAAGTATAACACATATACATTTCAATTTCTAATGTTGCAAAACAAATGTGTTTCATTCTGAATTAATTCTTGAAAAACATGGATTAATAAACGCAACCAGTTCCATTATCTTTCTGTCATACTCAGATACAGAAAAACCAATTATGATGCCTTTACCTCATACTTGCCAATAAATTCAACATTATGAAAGCATACTTTATCCTTTGAGTTATACCAAACCATCTGGGCATCATTTTTGAGCGTCAATTTTAAAGTGCATTTGTCCGCATTTCCTTTTCTTGCCTACAGATAGGAGTGATAATATTCTTTTCACAGACAAATTGCTGGACAAAAATGTTCATCATACTCAGTTTGATCCCAATTCCATTCAATATCGTGAACATGTCTTGGCTGTCTTTCTGTAAGTTATTCAACATTTTGAGACCAACACACCGTATCTTTAGGTGTACCTAACAGGTTATCTAAAACAAGACTTTCTTTAACGCTGCCATGAAAGTACACATGTGAAAAGCACTGTCGTATTTATATTGCTTCTGGTTTTAGACTTTGCGTGCTGATCAACGCATTTATTTGGGGTGGTATCAAATGTTATGATGGATTTGCTGCAGCGTCCGACAGCGTGTTATTATCCTTTGTTTTTATAGAAAGCTGTGTAGATTTAGTTCTTCGTTCAAACCCACTGGGGCTACAGAGTCTAGTCTGTGAATCCAATACGCTTCCCGTTGTTCCAATTGTGTGCCAATGCTCATTTGCAGATATTTACTGTGAACCACTTCCAGTACCTGAAAACGAATCTGCGATATTTGATGTTTGTGTAAGTTAAAGTGTCTAGCCACTGGTGAGTTCCTATTGTTAGTCCTTATACTGGACTTGTGCTCATTCCATCGTAAATTGACTTTGCGACTTGTTTGGCCAACGTAGGTGAGTGTACAGGGACACTTTATGATGTAGATACACTTTTGAGTGTCGCAGGTTGCATAGTCTTTTACTTAGATTTTTTTCTCCAGTTTTAGAATGCGTGATGATGTTTCCTTTGACATTATTCCAATTGTTACACGAGAGACAAGGATATGTTCCTGGGTGCTTACTTATTTGTCTTATTGTTGTCTCAGATAGTGTTTTGACAAGAAGATCCTTGATGTTCTGGCTTCTTTTGAATGCAAAGATTGGTTGCTCAATAAACTGATTTTGAAGTCTTGTGTCATTTGATAACATTGGCCAATGTTTCAACATTGATTTCTTTATCCTTGTAGTTTGCGTGCTGTATTTGGCTACAAAGATTCAAGGTTTTCTGGATTCAGGGCTTTAACAAACTTTTGCGTTCTTGTGTGCTTGCTTTCAATTTTGCTTTATTCAATTCTTCATCTTGGTAACCTCTAGATTTGTATTTTGTTGAGCATCGCTTCTGATTCAATCTCCCTCTAGGCACGCCACTAGGACAATTTTTGGCCTAGTGCTAAATGCACTTGCACAGTTGACCTTGCACAGGTGCAACATTTCAGTAATTCCTCTACAGTGTGATGTGTCTGCTTTAGGATACAATCTGGTGTCTTGTTTTAAGCACTGTGGTCTTGGGGATAAGCACTGTGCTTTTGGGCATCTGGACGGCCAGTTACGGGCCACACACAAGTTTAAACTACGAGGCTACTTTCTCTTGGGATTGGTGAGTGAAGAGACTTAGAGGCTGATTCACATAGCGTTTTCCAACGGGATAGTTCCATTATAAAATGCGTCTGTGAATCAGGCCCATAGGGCCTTCACATTTGGGGCATGCACCCCAAACTTCTTCACCTCCAGCCCTCCACATATACTCAATGTGCTCCCTCAGCCACACTGTTGCTGAAGCCATCCTTCAGCCACACTCGGTGCACCTTTACTAAATCCACTCACTCATCCACACTCATGCCCTCATTGAGGCGGTTACCATGTCACTCAGGGCAATCGCTGAACACAATGACAACAGTTCCCCTATCCAGCCCACAGTACTGGTTGTGGCCCTCCTCACACACGCATACGTCACTGCCCTTGCCTCTTTCCACGCTCACATGCTTTTGTCACTCGTTAGCCTCATGCGCTCTGAACCAATTATACAGCGTTTCATAAATAGCCCACCGCTTGGCTATCCGCCAGTGATTGACTTACCTTACTGATTTCCTGCGCTCATCCTCACCCACTCTCGTCATCAGTCCTGGCACAACGTCACCCTCTCAGTCATCATTAATATCTTTACTAGACATTTGTGCTGATTGACTATTTAAAAAAATGTGTTTCGTTTTTGAGAAGAAAGTATGTATTAATGCCAAAACAACAATGTAATCATGTACCGTGACTACACATCCACCCCAAGTTTTGATATTTTGGATGTATGGTGCTGAATGAGGCCCCAAACTCTTAATACGGATTTCAGGTTTTATTTTAATTTTCTTTATTGGTCATTTGTTAGGGGCTTGTACAATTAGCAACACTGTTTCAAAGTGCCCACAGGGTACAGACAAATATTGAGACTAACAGGGAGGGGAGACAAACCTACTATGCATTGTGAGTGTTCAGAACGTGCAAGTGCAGGAGTGAGGGGGGTAGGAGAGAGCCCTGTTTTTGTGCAGTTGTCCGCATAGATAAAAAGGCTATCGGTAAGGCATCTGGCCATTTCAGGTTACTATGTGCACAGAATTTGGCTATCTTATTCTTTAGTATGCCTTTATGGCGTTCAACAAGTCCGTCACTCTGAGCGTGTCTGGCTGAATGGAACCATTTATCAATCTGTAATCCCGCGCATACTTGCAGGATAACAGCAGCGATAAAATGTGGACCATTAGCAGACTATATGACTCTCGGCAAGCCAAACCTAGGAAAATATTCCTTAAGCATGACTTTCGCCGTTGGCATTGCTGTGGCATCTCTTAGAGGAAAAGCTTCGACCCATTTACTAAAGGCACAGATGATTACCAAAACATATTTATGATTCTGACAACGCTCCATTTCGATGAAGTCAAAATGTATGACCTCAAAAGGCATAGAAGGAGGACCAAAGCTACACTTTGGTGTCAGTGTTCCTTTACCAATATTATGCTGTAGGCATACCATGCAACTTTGGACAAAACGCTAAGCAGTCTTTGGAATATTTACATTAAACCAGACAGGTTCTAACAATTTACAAATCTTTTTGGCACATATGAGTTGGACCATGAGCCATTGTCACCATAGCAGTAAAATAAGCATTGTGCAGCATCCATTTTAGTTTTTCAGTGTCTACCCAACAACCCTAATCATCTAAACGTGCTGGACCCTCAGCCCACTGTTTAATTTCATCTGGAGTAGCATCAGCTTGAATTTCTTTTATGCAATCAATTCCTTAATTTATCACACAAGTGTTAGTGACCCCTTTTGTTGGGTCCAGCACATACATTTTAGAATGTAAGTCAATGTCAGTTTGTTTGGCTATTCTGTCAGCAAAAGCGTTTCCTTTTCCTACATCGTCTGTTGTTTTCTGGTGTGCAGTGCACTTCATTATTGCTAACTGTGTAGGAAGCGCAAGTGCTGAGAGTAGCTGAACTATCAAGGTGCCATGTTGTATCTTAGTTCCATGGGAGGTCAAGAAACCTCTCTCTGCCCATAGTCGACCAAAGTTGTGAACTACCCCAAAGGCATACTGGCTGTCCGTATATATGTTCACACTAAGCCCTTTGGAAAGTTCACAAGCCCTGGTCAACGCAATAATCTCTACAGCCTGTGCAGAATTTTGCAGAATTACAACTTGTCACTGCAAACAGTTTCTTGCGGAAGAGGCAATAGTTTGGCCGGATTTAATGAGCAACATCTCTTAATTTTAATATGCGGTGCAAATAGAATCAGCTTGTATCTTGTTAATCGTGCTGATGTGAGATCTTGCGTGTGCGTTCTGTTTAATAGAACGTCTACAGAGTGAGGTACCATCACGGTTAAGGAGTGACCCAGAACCATACCCTCACTTTGTTTTACAGATGCAGTGACAGCAGCAACAGCTCTCAAACATCTCGGCAAAGCGCATACAACAGGGTCCAACGTGAAGGAAAAATAACCGCACAGTGTATTCTTTCCCCCATGTTCCTGTGTCAACACAGCCAAAGCGCATCCATCACATTCATGCACATACAATACGAAGGCCTTTTCATAGTTTGGTGTGCCCAAAACCGGTGCTGAACACAACGCAGCCTTGAGCAGATCAAAAGCTTTCTGGCAATCCATATTCCACGGTAAAGGCAAAGAAATGCCCTTCTTTGTCAATGCCAACATAGGTTTTATCATTAATGAAAAGTTAGGGATCCACTGTCTACAGTATGAAGCCATGCCTATCGAGGCTCTGACCTCTTTCTGTGTATTTGGGGCAGGCATGCTAGAGATGCTTTGTATCCGTTCAGGTGTCAGTCTTCTCCCCTCCTTTGACAGGAGATAGTCTAGATAGGCGACCTCCGGTTGACAATATTGAAACTTTTTTAATGGCCCCTTATGCCCATGTTCTGCTAGATGTATAAGCAGCAACATGGTGCCCTCCTTGCAAGCAACTTCAGAATCCGCAGCTAGAAGAAGATCGTCGACATACTGCAACAACGTTCAGGTGGAAGGCAATTCAAGCATATCAAGCTGTTCCTTCAATGCTCTACTATAAATGCTTGGACTCTCAGTGTACCCTTGTGGCACACGAGTAAATGTAAACGAGCGTCCCCCTAAGGTGAGCGCGAACAAATATCTACTGTCAACATGTACAGGAATACTAAAGAAGGCGTTCTTTAAATCCACAACACTAAAATGAGTAGCTTTAGCTGGAATCATTGTCATTATTGTAGTCATAGCAGGTACAATCAGAAACTGTGGGGCAACAATCTTAATGGCACGCGAATCAATAATGAAGCAGTAAGGAATCGCATTATCCCCTTTCATATACACGGGTAAAATCGGACTATTACACACACTCCCTGCAATTTCCTCAATCACACCAATGTGTACAAAATCAGAGACAATACTCTTCAAAGCCTGCTCAGTTTCAACCGAAATCTTATATTGCGGAATACGTGGTAATTTAACACCAGGTTTCAACACAATTTTAACTGGTTCAATTTGTAAAATACCAACGTCATTGTCATTAACTGCCCATAGACATGTCAGAACTTTATCTAATTCAGATGGTAAAGCTCTAGACAAAAACTGTAAAACGAAAGTTTGTTGAGGTGAAATCGTTAAATGCATCCATCCGGAGAAAAATAAATTACAGCATTCAATTCTTTGAACAAATTTAACCCCAACAAATTTTTGCCACAATCTGTCGTCAAAAGAAATGGACACAAATCAGTCCCCAGTGCAATCGGCACCGGCTGAGAGACCAGACTAACCACTGGCGTACCAGAAAACCCTACATAAATGTTGTTCAGCCCTGACAGAGGAATATCTGGAATCCGTGAATGATCAATGGAACACTTCAGTGCTCCTGTATCTATCAAAAATTGATGCTTCCTATTCCCCACCTGCATCTCAACGTAGGGCCCTTTCTGATCAACGGGAATAGGTACTGGTTCCAGACTCTGCTTCAGACTGTCCTAGCGGAACAGTATGTCATCAAATGCGAGCTCCTCAGAAAAATAACCAGTCGAAGGATTATCAAAAATGTTCCCACTATTGACACTATGTTGCTGAATATCCTGTGAAGATGACTGTTGATTCTGAGTGAACTGACTTCTACTAGGACCCCCTATCCCAGGACGGCTTCTGGATCGTCTACCCATGGTACCATATGCGCTATTCGATCTCTGTGCTGAAGGATCGGGCACTGTGCTCGCCAATGACCTTCCTATCTACAATATGCACATTGGTTCATGTATATAGGACCCAGTTGTGCATTACTCTGTGGTGTAAACTGGCCTCTAAACTGTTTATTCCCACCTCTGGCCCCTCTAACAATCTGTTGCAACAGTACTTTAGTTTTCAAGTCTCCCTTCTTTTTCTCCACCCTTTCTTTCTCTGAATTAACTCTATTTTCATAATACTGAGCATATGTAATAGTTCAGATTGTGATTTTGCTTGCCAAGCGCTCTCAGAAGCCATAATTTGTGATTGGATTTCAGGCAACAATCCGCGCACAAACTTGTCTACAAACAGCCTTTTTCCTGACTCTGTACAAGTCTTGACCACTGAAGTCTGAAAATACTTGTTCAAATCAATTAAAACATTCAGTAGCACCTTCAGATTTCCCTTGGATGCAAGCTGTAAGCGTGTCCCAAGCTATTCTTCTTTCTGGAACCAAGGTTTTCAATTTAGCTACTGTTCCCTCTAGCAACATCAATATCACCTGTGGCGTTTTCTCACCAGCGTTCCTTTCCCCATCTATTCGCACCAAGTTAACCCATGTATCACCCATCCCTGCCTGATCATCTACAGTTCTAATCTGTTTCCATAAATCAGCAGGTAGGATGACCGGGAACATCAAATCTATATCACCTAGCGTGAAAACTGATGAATGCAAGACAGATTCAATTTCTTTATAAAATCCTGTTGGATTGTTCTTAATATCTGGAATTGTTTGTCTAATGGTATTCACTTCCTGTCTAGAAAATGGGACATGCACAAACTGTGAGACATAATGTGCTTCAATAGTAGTGGCTGCTGCACCCGTTGCGCCGTTAGCTGGAATTGTCGGAGGAATCTACCTCATTGGCAATTGTGAAGTAGGCAATTCTGAACGTTCATTAAGCAACAAAGCAAAATCAAGTGACAAAGTAGTCAAAGCAGTATCGGGCGAAAATGCTCTCTTATAAATTACCATCAAATCTGCGGGACAACAAACCTTTCTCCTCATAAACTCATCTTGTAGATACTCTACCATCACCTTTAACACTTTCCTTTGCATTGCCGGAGCATGCTGACTAAACGTGTCATGCACTTCAATGGTAGAAGTTGAAACATTCGAAATCCAACTAAGAGCGTCTCTTGTGCAAATGCGCTTTTCTTCACTCATTTGTTTCTGCACATATGAGGCTTCCAATCTATTTTACCATCTAATTCATCATTCTGTAACCGATCTAGCTCCCTTTTAAACTCAAAAACCTTCTCAACATGCTTATGTACTTTCTCTGCAGTGCCCCTTGAATGGGCAAGGGCTTTCAAATCCCTCAACCCCTGTGGGACATTCATGTCCGTCAAATCACTCCTAATATCAGCTAAGTGCGTTCCCATCCCGTCTGTCAAAATAGCCTGTTTGGGAATACTTTCTTGGACAGAAATCGCAACTAAAACAGCTGATTTCTCACTGTCTTCTATATATTTCTTAGCCCATGTATACAATTCTCTTTTTCTAGCTTTGGATATTGTGCTACGAGTTACTATTCTTGAATCAGCACTTGCTCCTTCAATCACTACAGGTGGAGCAGAACCACTTGGAAAAGAAAATTCAGACAAACCTTGTTCAATAGGTAGCGAAGACACTACCGCTGGTGGTGGAGACGGAATTAAGGGAACAGTAACTATCTGTAATGGTGGAGGTGCAGGAGGAGCAATAACAGGAAGAGGAACAACAGCAGGAAGAAGAGGAATGACAACAGGAGGAGGTGCAACAGCAGGAGGAGGCACATAAGGAGGAGGTGCAGTTGCAACAGTTCTACGTTCATTTAATAGCTTATTAATCAGCTCATCTGAGGTATGAAAATCCTGAGACGGATATATTTTCTGTACTCCAAGTTGAAAAGCCATATCCATACTTGTAATGGATTCTGACTGTTTCTGTTGATCGTACAATAATGCTTTTTCAGTAATGGACATGTGTCTACGTGCATGTTTTTCTTTAATCTTAAATTGCTGCATAGCTTCCTTTCTCCAATCTTTAATTACATCAAATGCTGCAGGCCTAGCCTTTTTCTTCAACAATACAGACTCTAAATACTCTGTTAACAATTTCAAAACTACCATAGACTGGCCACTGAAGTTCGGGAGCATGTCTAGTTTGTCTGTGCCAAATATCATTAAATACAATACTATTTAGGCTGTAGTTAAAGTACATTAAACAAGCCGGAGACCCAACGGGTGACGCCGGTTGACTTCGTCCCAAAGATTGTCTATCTCTGCGGAATAAAACCCTGAAACAGGAAGACCATTTCCCAGGCATGTCAGATTACTGGTGTTACCTGGTGTCGTTTGTACTTATAAGAACAAATCTGCAACCAATATCAGGATTCTTAGGAATCGGGGCACGACTTACCTGATTTCAAACAAAGGAGGTCCGATCGGATTACAAAGGATCGACCTGGCTGGCGATTTCGGCAAAAATACCAGCCACGATATGGGGACCCTCGTCAAGATGTCCTCTCGAACTGTTTGCTCACCGTTCAGGGATCGGATTGTGCAGTACTGTTGAGGTGTCGTGTCTCATACAAAAAGGGGACCCTTTTCACACTCCGATCCCGGTCCGGTAGCCACGTCCTTGCCCAGCGAGGTGACATCAATATTGAGGGTCCCTATTCGGGCACTATCTGATTGATCAGCAAGGAATATCAAGGCTTAGTACCACCAAAAATGAAATCCGCCAATCACAAAGTCAAAGTTATAAATATAACTTTTATTCTGTACAGATACAAATATGAAAGCAGATAGCTATCTGGCTCTCAAGCACCTCACAGTGTGTACCAGCAGACACCGTGAGGGGAGAGAGTCCTGAACATTACAAAGCATGCCTTATTTATACCCAGTCCCGGTCATTACCCAGCCCATCTCCAAACTAATAAGTTACAAAATAGGGTCCATGCCCAGTTCATATGGCACATTTGAATATTGGTTTACACTTTTGACATGTTGTCTTGCCCTTAAAGATACAATGCTGGCAAACTTTGTTGTAGTCAGATGTGTGGATCTTTCCTTGTTCACTGAGCTTCAGGGTAAGTCCTGTTCCAAGAGATGTGCACAAAGGATTCCTCCCAAAGCACACTGCTTTAGTTACTTTGCATTGTGTGCCATTGTTTGAAGGAGGATGAGGCTGTGGACACAGATAACACTTTGAATGGCAGTTAATCTTAATAACAAGGTGTCCTGGGGCAAGACTTGAGTCTCACTGTCATGGACCCAGTTAAGGGCCAGGGTCTAAGAGCAACAATGGACAAACAAACAAAAGACATAAGAACCAGAATCCACCCTTACAGGAGACTTCTGTGCCCTATTTGCAGGAAAGCAGCCTTAAAAACTACATCAACCAGACTTCCCTTGGCCAAGAACTACTTGGACAAGCCCAAAGGGTGCGGGGCTCGTGTGAATGTGTGCCCAAGAACATCCATAGCACAGGGCTTGTGCTTGAACTCTCGACTGGAGAGGACGTATTCCGGAGAGCTCTGTGTATGGTGATCAGCACGAGGGGCAATCTTCCATCCAGGCCCCTCACCTGAAACAGATAAGTAATACTTGCATTGGGGGGAATCCATCAGCATGGGGGAGAGTGCGCAATGCTGCAACGCAGCAATGGAAGACCAGAGCAATCACTGAAGGTGGCCTGGGGCACACGGAGGGGGGCACTGCCAATGTTCTACTGTCCCACGGCTCCAAGGAAGCTAAGTGAATCCGATATATCCCGGCACCGAGCATCAGCCTGGGCAAACCGCACGCATAACCCGCTTGGCATGGCATGGCATGAGCGCAAGAGCAGTGCATGTGTTTTGCATACAAATTAGCCATGTGGAGAAACTTGCATTTGTACAGTGCGGCTATGCCGCAATTCGTCACGTGCGACAGGCAGCATACATTTAAGCTCATAAGGAGCAGGATCGCTCAAGGGTCTGCGACATTGGTGTTTAACAATATATACTGGTGCTCTGAACTGCAGCTTGGAACGTGACTCTTGCTGGCACCATCTGAAAAGGGACCTTGGGCAGGCTTGGGGAGCACTGTTGCTCAGGATTACCTGTTAACTTTGGAGAGAAGTCTAAATCTGTTGCAAAATCCAGAGCCAGTGACATTAAGTCACTGCTAGGCATGCAGGACAAGAAGAAATATGCTTGGGAGATTCATGCGGAAGTCCATTCTCCCCTCTCAAAACAGCTCATCCAAGTCCTTCATTCACTAAGGAGGACCTTATGGAGATGTTACAATTGCAGAAGTCAGTAGTAACACAATATTGCAAGCCTGGATACAAGATGAAAATGGGAAAAGCATGATTCAGGGCCACCATGAGAAAGGGTGACGCACCGTGAATCAATGAAGTCCATAAAAGTCAAATCCAGCATTGGCCACAAGAATGTGATGGTGAAACCAGAATGTATCAGGACAGACTCCTGCAGAAGTAGGCTGTAGGGGACGAGGGGCAGCAGGGTAGAAGAATCGAGCAAAACAGGCAACGCCTGTGTGCGAGAAGGGGGGAGCACAAAAGAACGAACATTGCGGGGGGACCAGAGGGGGTGGGGATGGCCTGTGGGGAGTAAACACATGTTGGTGCATGCTTAACTGCTGTCTGAGCAGGTGTTCAGGCCATGGATCCTTCTGGTCCGAACAGGTCCAAACAGGAATTGCCCTTTTCTTTGTCTGCCCTTCGTTTTGGACGCCTGGTCGAGATACACACTTGATCTAAGAGCAGGAAGGAAGAGGCAGGGCGAAGAAGGTGGGTGGTGCTTAGGCCAGGTGACCTAGATCCACTTGCGCCTGCTCCCCATCTGCAAAGGAAAAGAGGCTGGAGGGCTCCTTAAGTAGGGAAAAAGAGTGGCAACCAGGAAGGCACCAGGTGGGCGGGGCTTGCTAAGTGGGGGAAAAAAGAGCGCCAACCAGGAAGGCACCAGGTCGGCGGGGCATAGGCCAGGTGACTTAGATCCACTTGCACCTGCTCCCCAACTGCAGCACTCGCTGATAGAGGCATGGTGCTTCTTCCACCCAGGGGTGAGAGATTATAATGTCTACTCTGCTGTTCATTAGAGCTTCTCTAGATTTGGTCTATCTTACCCTGCTGTATAGGCACCCCTGGAAGTTCAATGACTCTATACTGACGGATGTAGCTTTGAAAACACATATGGAAGAGCCTATAACAAACTATTTTTGGGATAATGATACCGGGGAACTAGATTTTCATACTATATGGGATGCTGGGAAGGCTGGGATTTTGGGGGGTCATTATAGGGCAGTCAGCAGCCTAAGGGAGGGTCCAAAAACAGCAACAGGTCACATTGCAAGGAATAGTCTAAGATAAGGAGGAAGAGCATATAACGACAGGGAGTCAGTAGTCCCGCAGAGAACTCTCTATAGCTCGGCAGGCCCTGGAGTAACATCTGACGGAGATGGCTGCTCAATCGATACTCCAGACAAAACAATACTTTTATTTCAGAGGTAATAAGGCTAACAAATTATTGGCAGCTAAATTAAAAAGCGTGGCCACTCACAACTACATTGGGGCCTTGAGGAATGCAGATGGGAAACAGTTTATTATAGAGGAGGAAAAGTTGAAGGTTATGGAGGATTTCTTTCGTAGGGCCTCAGCCCCACACCAAGGGAATCAAGCTCACATTCAAGATTTTATTAGCCAAGCACAAATTCCCCAGATCCCTGTGAGGGAAGCACTGGAAGGTGCCATAACTGTTCAGGAAGTAGCTCAAGCAATTCACACCCTCCCTACAGGTAAAGCCCCTGGCCCAGATGGTTTCACCAACAGATTTTATAAAACGTTTGCAGGCCCTCTGATTTCACAAGTCGGTAAGCTATTTAACTCATTTTCAAACTCGGAAGGTATCAGATTCCATGGCGAAATCAGCAACAACCTTGTTGCTGAAACCTGAGTAGGACCCAGAGGATTGTACACCATATTGCCCCTTAGCCCTCCTAAATACTGATGCAAAAGTATATAGTGCAATTATGGCTACCAGATTAGGAGAGGGTCCTCCCGCAGATAATTAACAGTAATCAGATTGGTTTTATTAGAAATAGGGGTGCCCATGACAATATTCGGTGGGTGGTGAATCTAATTGCCCTAGCCCCACGAATCCCAGGGAGACAATCCATCTGTTCCTTAGACACGCAACAGGCCTTTGACAGCATGTCATGGGACTTTCTAAAGGCTCTTTTGCCCGCATATGGATTTGGCCCATCCTTCACTAAGCCGGTCATGACAAACTTCCAAATCCCATCCACTAGCATTAAAGTCTACGCTCTCAGGTCATCATCACCTTCCCTGGACAGGGATGCGAAAAATGGCTGTCCCTTGTCCCCCTTTGTTTTTGGATTAGCGATGGAGCCTCTCCCACAGATGATACAAGGTAATTCCTGCATCTTGGGACCAATTTATGGGGGGGGACACACATAAGGTGGCAATATGTCGATAATATTATTTGCTTTCTCCAAAATCCGCTAGCCTCACTTCCAGCACTCCTTGAGCTACTGCAGGGATTCTCTTTGATATCAGGCTTTCCAATTAATCACAGGAAGTCAGTGGGGATGGCGATAATGGGACCTCCAGAAGTCCTTCAAACTTTACAATCCGCTTTCCCTTTTAGGTGAGCAGACAGGGAAATTACATATCTGGGAGTTCACATCACTAATACCTAAGGGGCCAACCTAGAGGCCAACATTCCTGCACCATGTAAGGAGAAAAAAGATATGCTCCAGCATTGGGAGGCAATCTCGGTGGTTGGGACAAATCAGTGCAGTCAAGATGACGATACTTCCGAGACTCCTGTAGACCTTCCAGGCCTTGCTAATGACTATCTCAGAGCAAGATTTATTAGCAATGCAGAAAGCGGTGGGTTGATTCATTTGGTGGGGCAAACCCCCTAGAATTCCTTGTAAAGTACTTCTTAGGTTTAGGGGGGCTTAGGGTTCCCATCTATTCAGCGTTATTTTTGGGCGGCTCAGGTTGCGCCGATGTTGGAAAGGACATCGGATGAAAGGTGGCCGAAATGGAAGACACTGGACCAGGTCAGCTCACCTTACCCTTTGGCCCACCTCCCGTTCCTCCCCAAATCTGCAAGGGGAACCCGGCAGAGCCTCTTGGAATCCACTAGCTCTAACTTGGGTCATTGGGATAAAGCTTGCTCTCAACTAAGTTTTAAATCGGAATTGGGTCACCTATCCCAGGTGTTGCAAAATCCAGAGTTCTCCCCAGGCTTTGAGAGGAGGGTATTCACACAATGAGTCAATTGTGGTTTTAAGGTTGAGAGATCTATACAAGGAGGGAATACCACTTACATTTACAGAATGTAAAGAGAAGTTTAACTTGTCTGAAGCAGAGCATTTCAGATATGTTCAACTCAGACACTCGGTGTCAAATAACTAGGTCAAACAAGCTGGTTGCCGACCGCCTACAGGAATAAAACTCAGGGCGCTGGAGGGCCAAGAATCATGTTGTTAGTGATTGCTAGAAAGTGCTTCTGTTGAAGATAAATTACCGTATATGGCACGCTGGGAGAGAGAATTGGGGATAGACATTTCAGAGGAATCCTGGCAAAAGATTTGGCCTCAAGCCCATAAAAGCTCCTGCTGCACCTTAATCAAGGAGGGGCCATTAAATTATGCTTTTGTTAGTATATGACCCCACAAAGGTTACATTTGATCCACCCAGACTACTCGGATAGCTGTTGGCAGGGGTGTGGGAAATTAGGGGACCTTGCACACATGTGATGGCACTGTCCAATCATGCAAACGTATTGGTAAGAGATTCGCTCAAGGATATAGGATATTACAGGTAGAGCGGATCTGATATCACATTTGTTAATGGCAGCAATGATAAACCGTGCACTCTTCTGGAAGACTGTGGAGGGCCCTTGTATCTCATATTAGTGGGTAAAGATGTGGGAGATCATAGCCATGGAAAAAACTGCCCACATTTCAGATTGAATGGCAAGATTTTCCCACACCTGGGCCCCCTTCTTTATTTTGTTCAAGGGAAAGAACATATGTTTTTTCGGCTGCATATCTTGAAACACCTATTTTTAGAATTAACTATGCAGCAGAGAGCCGGATGGTTTGTATAAGGTGGTGGGATGACTCTTTTGGGAGTGTTAAGAGACTGGGAGTGATGGTTCCTGGATGAGTCAGCGTTTCTTGGAGTTCACAAGGCGGACTTGGTTTACTCATGTGACTATAATATATGTTTTTTATTTTAATTATTTAAGTTATTATTCCTTATTTGCGGGCTCTCGTTACAAAATCTTAAATTAAATGTCTGTGTTTCTTTAATTTGACTTACGTTGTTATGGCATTGACATTATGACATGTTCATCGAGATTTCAATAAAAAGACAACTTGGGGGGGAAAAAAATATGTATTTTACCTGCGTGCCCTACCCAGCACAGGAATAGGATGAAATGTATTAGGGATGCATGTTGTCTGGGCACCCAGTGTAACATTGATAACGTAAATTTTCAAAAGGATAGAAAAGAATCAAGATGAAGGAGAATAAATTGATAAATTTAATAGTGGATGAATTAGTTTATCTCATGTGTAACGTCCCAGGCCCCTCTATCATTGAAGATCTACTTTGAGAGATCGTGAGCTTAATTAAAACATCATTTTAAGCCATATATGCTTAAAACATGTTTTAATGCACTCATTTTGACTAATTTTATTCAACATTTTCTTGGGGGGGGGATGCTCCCGATCCCCTCATGAAAGCTTGGGTTCACGCGCTGTGCTCGATCGTATTACGAAACATGGGCTACTTTGGAAAACATTCAAACTATTACATTTCTGTTTCACTATGTACATCTTTTTATCTTTAAGGTTTTTATTGTGCAAATTCCGATTTTGGAAAATGGTTCGCTGAAACCTCGCCCACATGACATGATTGGTGGGTAGAGGTAATGAGGTATAAGCCCCTCTTCCTAGCAGCTTCACACACATTAGATCTTCTCAGGCAGGCAGGAGGGGGTTTTGGAAGCTGATCTCTCAGAGTGCGATTGGATATTTCACACTGCATTCACTCTCATATTTTCCTAATGTGGCAGCCTTATTTTATATTGAATGTTAAATGTATGCAAAGGGGCCCCCAACATTAGCACTTAGGTGTCTTCTGCATGCAATTTTAAACATTCACAAGGCAGTGGTGAAATGGAAAGAGTAAAGTGAGGCAAGCTCTCTTTTGCACTTTCATTGTCCTCTCCATCTTGGGAAAAACTAAGCACTGACTGCAAAGTACGTTTTGCAGGTGGCATGGATGGATTTCTGCGGAATCTGCTTGATTTTCAGCAGGTGCTAAACCAACGCGTATTCCATAGGAATCCATTTGCTTCGCGCCTCCATGAAAATGCCATGCAGGCATGAAATGAAATACACTTATGAGATGGAGGAGGAATGCCCTTGCTTTTACGCCTCTATTTAACGTATCAATGGTTGTAAAATGAGGGAAAGGGTACTTTATCATTTTCTTCTCCTTCATCTTGATTCTTTTGCGAATTTACTTTATCAATGCTACGCTGGTTGTTTACGTATATAACGTTTTGTGCTTCGCGTTGTCTAGGATGCATAAATAGCACTATGATTAATGTAGCATTTTATGACACTTGGAGGTTTTTGGCTCTCCCCGATGCTCTTATTTGGTAATTTCAAATGATGGGGGAAAAACATAAAAATATAATGTCTGTGCATGATTGCATATAAACATACATATTTTTGATTTAGAAGAGCATTAAAATCGAGGTGTGTGTGTGTGAACATGTTTTTTCTGCTTACCTCAACTTGCTGAGCAGTCTGTTAGTCCTTTGTCACAGACATCTGGGCCCAGAATGTATTAGGAGGTGGTGTGGTATCTAGTATGTCTCGATGTGTCCACAAATGTGATAGGTATGTGGTTCTGTGCAGCAGCATAGCGGTCTGAGGGTATTATAGATGTGAATGCCATCATTATCCACGTGTAGTTAGGATGTTCATTAGCATATTATGTAGCTTCTTATTCCTCATTGTTCATGCATGGTAGTGTATCTTTTTGGACATGCCTGGGCAGCCTCAAACCATGCAATGTTGTCAGTGGGCATATCCTGCGGTCATTTTCAGTGGTAATTGACAAAGAACGTGTGCATTATCCATGTGAAGTGGGTGAAATGGATGGCTGCAGGTAACTGGGTAGAGGCTGAAGACATGTTCTCGGCAAATTGTCCATTTTGCATATCTGTAGGTTTGTTGATGTGTGCTATTACAAAATACACCCACAAATTCACTGTAGAATCTGTTTACGGGGCATTATGGGTACGTTTATCTTACTGAAACCTTTTACAATTCAGTAAAGTAACTTAATTTAAAGAGACTTTACGGTTACAGAACAAAAAAAACCCTGCAAAATTCCAGTGCACACAGGAAATTTGATAAATGTAGTCAATAGGACTCTATGGGAATGGGGATTAACAAAATTACCGGCGCGTGACTTCCCGACCGCCGGACTTGCAATAGCCCGGTGGCACCGGGAAGTCAGGCACTGGTAATATATATGTACAGGGCCTGCGGCAGTGGCCCTGTTTTTATATTTAAGTTGCTCATCCCATGGGAAGAGTACTGTTTGGGCGGCTTATAACTTCGCCCCCTCTGAACGAATCCTCCTGAAACTTTGCAAAATAAAGCATATGGCCACGTCCGATTGATCCTGTGAAGTTTAGTGAGGTTTCGTAATGGGGGGCTCAAAGTTATAGGAAGTTCCCAAATGTTTGGTTTTTCCCATAGACGCAATGGAAAAAATATACTGCTCACTCCTACAGCCCAAACTGCTGGACGGATTTTCACCAAATTTGTAAACCCGTCCACTCGTTTTATTTTTTTTAAACGACCAAAAAGTAGCTAAAAGAAATGTGTGATATCTGGGTTCGGTCTGCGGACTCACTTCCCTGTTCGATCTGCTGACGGCCTCCGATTGGCCTAGGGGACGATGTGAGGTCTGCGGACATCGGATGCACCCGCTGATTCGATGGCAAAAAGCGTGTAGTGCGTCTGGTTTTTGGGAACGCCCACCATGTTGGCTTCACAGACATCCACTAGTGTCTGCGAACATCGCAGTAAAAGCATAAAGAAAAACACAACATTGCACTTGTCAAACTTATCAAACAATCTTTTGGGAGGTGAGGGTTGATGAGGATGGGATGGGATATGGCCTTCATCAAAAAATCAGGTGCTTTTCTTCCTCGATATCTGCAAACAGCCCAGGACAGTCCTGTGATGGCTGCGGACATCTTGGATGTTTGGGGGCCTCTGTCTTATTTGTGCATTACGTAGTTGTTGAAAAGCAGGTTCAAATGACTTATAACTTTGGCGCCACTGAATGAAACAGTATGACATTTTGGAATTTCATTGTAGACCTGATTCTGGATGGTTTAGGAAAGTTCACCGTCCATCGAGTTACCAGGGCGTGGTAGTTGACTTGAACCATCTTTAAAAAAAACTCCTCCCAGGCCCATTTTCCCCATAACCTGAAACAAGGACCACTCCAACCGGTCATGCCTTTTCTGCGTCTAGTGATAGAAGGACCGATGGAGTGTCTGTCTTCTGGGCTTTTTCCACTAAGCGCGCCACCCTCCTGATGTAATCAGCCGGTCCTCCCAGTACGAATCCCGATTGATCCTGGTGGATCAATGTAGGTAAGTACTCCTCTAGACTATTTGTCAATAATTTAGTATTGATTTGTGCATCCACGTTATTAAGCGCTATGGGCCTCTATGAGGTGCATTCAGAGGGATCTTTTGTTGGGTTTAGGTATGAGGGTTATCTTAGCCACCGCCATGGAGGGGTGGAATGTCCTGTTGTTTTGAAGGTGTTGAAGAGTTGTGTTAATCGAGGAACTAGCAGCGTTGCATATGTTTTATAAAAAGCTGCAGTGTTCCCATCCGGACCCGGTGCCTTGTTTGCGGTTAGCTTCCCTATCGCCCTCTTCCTCTGTGATCTCCTGGCCTAATCATTCTTGAGTGTCTTCCCCAGTTTGTGCAATTGCATTCTCTCAAGGAAGTCCAACTGCTATTGGGTCAGAGGGTTCTTAGAGGAGTACAGGGCTTCATAGTATCTAGCTAGGCATTCTTTCATATCCTCAGTGCGTGTGTGCCGCTCCCCCCTCTTGTCTTTTATGGATGAAATTGCCTTCCTAGCCCCCAGTCCCTTCAGTAATCGAGCCAGCAGTGCGCCCGCCTTATTGGCTTTCTCCTAATATCTTTGTCTGACAAATAGTAGTGCCCCTTAAGATTTTTTAGTTCTGAGGATACTGAATTGCCCTACCGCCCGCCTGTAGGCCTTGAGTGCGTTTCTCGTGGGAGCTTCTCCCGCCCTTTTCCTTGCCTCCTCCACCTCTTCTAGCTGGACCTCTAGAGCCTTCATCTGCTTCTCCCTTTGTGCTCTTGCCGCTATGAGTTCCCCCCTCATGGTAGCTTTGAATTTGTCCCACCTGGTGCTCTCACCCGTGTCATCACTTTTATTAAGCTTGAATAATTCCTTGATCTTTCCTCGCAGCTCCTCCCGTATCACTGGCTCCCTCAACAGCTCTCCTGGCATTTTTCCACCCCCATACCTCTGCCATTCGTCGCTGCAGAACCATTCTCATGGATACTACCTTATGGTCTGCTATCCCCAGGGGGCACAGCTCCACTTCCTCTACCCTGCCCAATAGGGTAGCAGATACCCATATATAGTCAATCCCTGATTGTGTGCTGTGGACTCCCGATACAAAGGTGTATCCCTCCTCCTCCTCCTCCTCCTCCCCCTTAAATCCCCTCCACACGTCCCTTTGTTCCATCCTTTCTTGTAGTGTTGCCCCCTCCAGCTTCTCCCCGCCTGATCTATCTCTTTCCCTATGCAATGCCATGTTGAAGTCACCCATAAGTGTCCCTTTGCGAATTCCTCCAGCACCACTAAGATACTTCTCAGGAAAAACTCCTGCCCCAATGCTATGGTATAGCCTGTTCCCATGTGTTCCCCTCTTATTATTTTTATGTATCTTCCACCCTTGCCCCTTTTGATCACTTTGACCCTAAAGTCCAGGTTATTCCTCAGGGCCACTGCTACTCCCACAGTTTTAGTCGGGCCTGATGCACAGAATATTTGGTCAAAGCCCCTTAACTTCAAGCGTGACTGGTCCTTTTTCAGGAGGTGTGTTTCTTGTAAGGCCAGTACATCAGGCCCTATCTTCCTGGTGAATCTCTGTAATTCCTTCCTTTTAAACCCTCTTATATTACGAGTTAGCCATTTGAATTTGTGGCTAGGTGGGTTTCGCTCCTAGATTTCCTCTTGACCGCTTCCCATATTACCTCCTGCCGAGTACCCCGCCATTGCTATCTCCCTTGATATTCCTAGTACCTCACCCCCTGGGTCTTGTCCTTTGATTTTCTAACCTTACCGCCCCAGAAGTTTCTCCCCTGTCTGCCCCCTGTGGCCTCTCTTCCTCCCCAACCCCCAACAACCTCTACCCACTCCCATCTCCAACTTCTGGATGTAGACCTGTCCTCCTCTCCTGCTACTCCATACTCCCCGACCCTCTGGGCGTGTGCACCCTTCCTGACTCCATGATGTTTGATCTCCCCAGCTCCTGCACCCTTTTAAGGATTTCAATCGGGCAACACACACCTTGGTCTCGGCCTAGTATGCAGCGCACAACTGAAATGCTTATTTTTTTATATTGGATTCAATATTGAGATGGTACACCAGTCATATCACACCCTCTTTTCAAATACCCCGGGTCACAATGGACCATGAACCAGGCTGGTTGGTAAAATACAATATTTATTTATTTATTTTAAAATTCAAAAGAAATCCTACCATTTTTAATATGGGGCAGCAAACACCATTTGTGTGATAATAACAATAGGAATGTAAGCAATGCACTTAGTTTAACCTTCTATTGACAGATATACAAAACGCCAGGGAATAAAAGCACTTTTTTGATTTTAGGAAAGGTAGCACTCAAGTTAGGATTTCCCCCTGCAATGTTCCCTCAACCCACAAATAATCAATTCTGAATGGATATGAAGAAACAGCAGGATCAGAAATAAGAAGCTGAGAACGGAATTGAAATCCGACCTTCCCTCCTCAAATAAGAGTGAAAAATGGATTTGAAACCCTTGCAATGTTAAAAATGACACTCGGAAATGGATGAACAAAATTATGAATGTGTGTATAAACCTTGAAGCAGATACAATTCTTCACTAAAGCAACAATGTAAAGGTACAAACAATTGCAAGCAATGGATTAGCAAGAGCACACAGTTCGAAAAAAGAGTGGAAGATTTGAAACAGTTGTCAATTGAAATGACACTTTGGAAACTTTGCAAAGTTTTCCTTGCAAAAATACTAAAACAGTTTCTTTGAAAAACGGGTGAAATATTGCAAATATCGCTGCGGTTTTTAGGTAGGGAGATAGATACATATCACAGGTGTATTATAGAAATTAAGTCTCTAGCTGGTAAATTGAGTATGTTATGCAAGATCTAGAAAGGTGCACTTTGAGTCAAATCAAGGCGCGGAAATTGGAAAGGTAATCAGCTGTGGCAAGAACAGTTTTACTCTACACTAGAGTATTCAGGCTAGGCCACGAAACAGGGACACAGTAGCCACCTCAGCGCCCAACCCTGGCAGAACCAGTCCGATCACTCCAAATAGGACTAATGGCTTAGGACTACACAAGGCAAAATTACTAAATTACTAAAGAGATGGCGCTAGCACTAGAAATCAAAGGCAGGGTTGCAAGAGTGATTCTAACAGTTTGAACAAGTTTTCAGGATAAGGAAAGGATGACTTAGAGAGTGAGATAAGGACAAATACAAGATAGGCTACGGGTTTCTATTGATACTCACAGTCCACTTTAGTTTAGGATTTTTGGACCGTCAGCGTTCTGGTCACTACACAGATCTGCTCTAACAAAGGACAGCCGGACAAAATCAGTGGTACAGGATCAGCTGGGCAGGGACTGGATACTAAATGATAGTTCTGGTCATAGGATGGCACAGGTACTTCTGGATGCAGTTATTGCGCCGCAATTGGTGAACCGCAAGCCAGGCTTGTCTCAGGAAGCTTCCCACAAAAATACCACTGCTTCTCCCTTTGGGTATTGGGATTTTAGAATTGAGGCCTTTCTGGAAGGGTCAGCAGTGCTTGGCCTGGTAGTTGGATCTGGAATCTGGATCAGTGCAAGATGAAGGAAACAGGAACAGGACACCGTGCAGGAAGATAGCCTGGAGTCCTGTCAGGGACCCTTTATATAGAGCATAGTGACATCATTGACTATATTGCTGGGCTGGCTTAGCTAAGCATGCCTTTAAACAACTGGTCGGACAATCAATGTCGGTTGCCTCCCCTGGGTTGTACCCATCTTATGAGAGTGTATTTTATGATGGAAAAAGACTTCCCACAGACCTTTTTGCCAAAAATGTGTCATATCAGTATTTACCCTTTTGTACAATGGTGGCACCTTAATAAATTGCATAATCAGTTCACATCTTTTATGTAAAGGACAGCCGTCCAATCCTGCAATCTGTGAGACGTTATTTTGGACAGTTACTACTTTTTGATCATTTTAAGCGTTAAAAGTTCGGCCGAAAACTCCATAACTTTATACATATGTGGGATTGATCATAAGGTATGTAAGTATAAAAAAATTACATTTGGGACATGTATACTTTTCTGGTAATCTGCAATAATTTGTTGCTCTGTTCCCTATGCAGCAATGAAACCTATGATGTCTTAAAAGAAAGGCCATAAAATTACTTCTAAACAGTGAAATATTTACATTTTTCCAAAGTCCTGCTGCAGAGATAAAAGTCTTTAAAGTTTATTTGTGAAATAGTCTTTAGAAGCAAATGGGAGTCCTTTGTCTTGCCCTGGACCATTTCAGCTGCCCCCAACTGTCATTTCCTTCAAAGCAAGGTGGGGGTTTCTCAGCTTAATTGAAGGTTCTATTGCCCCTTCACTTGACAGGTTAGTGTCCCAGGACTGGAGCACAGACGAATGTCTGACGAGCTTGTGAACTTTCTTTGTCCTGGCCCATTCAAAGTATTTCAAGCTGGCAATTATCACTTTCATGTCCTGGAAGTTTATGGCATGCCTCCCTTAGGAAGATTCAGGGCTGGCACTTGAATAACTGGTTTTTTTTTTTTTTTTTTTTTTGGAATCTTGCCCATGTGCTTTAATCTTTATTTTCTTATTTTGAGTCTTGAATTAAAACAAACCTGTGGAATAAAAAAATAGCCTATTATTATCAGCCACAAACCCCTTCACATTTCTAGGTAATGGCAGGCTTTCCTTCAACAGTTTACTTTTTAAATAGGCAATTTCTTTTCTTCAGTCAGCAAAGCCCATTTTTACACGTGTTGAAAACTGGTAGCATTTCTTCCTTTAAATTCGGTTTGGCATCTGCCTTTCCAATATGGTTTACACAACAGTCTGGACAAGGCAAATTGACATGTGTACATACAGCTCCGATTCCTTTTCAAACAGTGATTTTGATGCTTTTTAGCCAAAGTTAAGCGCTTTTCCGTGTTTGATGCAGTACAGCTTTTGTTTGTTTTCAGGTTTTGGCTGGCACAGCCTGTCATTCTGGAATAATGCTTGTTTTTGCTGAGGGACAGTGGGGATATGCATGGGCATGGTAGGACTTAGTAATCACAGTGGCTTTAAGGAACAGTGGGAATTAGCGTCAAAGCTGCTTTTTTTTTTTAAAGGTGAAAAAGGGTTTCTTTTTAATGGATATTTAGGCTTTTGCAGCAAAGCAATGCTGCTTTTTCCACTTTCTTCCTTTTATTTATTTGTGGGAACCCACTGGCAATGTCCTTTAATGTGCCCCCTGGTTCCATCCTGCCCGATGTGTGCTTGGCAGGATGGTGCAGCCATTTTTGTTGTTGTTGCAAAACACAGTTTTGAGCCATGGCGCTCACAGGAGCCAGCACAACCATTTTGTGGTTGTTTCTGCGCAAATGCAGCTTAGTGATGTGGGGCAGTGCCATTGAGTGGGTCATATCCCACAACCCTATGTTAGTTATAAGTGTCCACCACCCCCTTAGTATAGATGCTAGTGGGCTGTTTTTGCCCCCCCCCAATCCTCCTTTGCCCAACCGCTTTTGGACTCCTCTCCTTCCCTGCGGCATCAGCCCTGCAGTGTCGTTCTTCTTCTACGCCTTTCTCCCACTGTAACCCCACTTTCACTGTCTAGGCGGCCTCATTCTGTTCTCGGCAGCTGGAGACCCTTCATCCTGCTGATCTTGACCCAAGTCCAACTGCAAAATATCTGCTTCCTCCTGGAGGATGAATATGCACTTTTGTACTTCTGCCCACTCGAATACTAGGCCGAAAGGGAAGGTCCACTTATACCTGATCCCCCGCTTGTTCAGGACTTTGGTTATGGGGCCCATTTGGTGTTGCTTGATTAGTGTACTGCTTGCCAGGTCTTGGTATAAGGCGATCTGTTGGCCCTTATATTTCACTGGCTCTTGTTGCCTTGCTGCTCTCAGGACCGCTTCCTTTTGTCCAATCCTTGCAAACGCTGCTAGGACATCCCGTGGTCTTGCGTTGGGATACTTGTTCTGTCATCCCACTCTATGGATCCAGTCTAGTTCTATTGTGTCCGGGTCGGTTCCTCCTAAAATATGTGAGATAATTCTCTGGGCTACTTCCTTTAGCTCCCCATCCCGTACTGTCTTGGGCAGGAGTTTCAGTCTGATAATGTTCCTCCGGGACCTGTTCCCCCATGTCCTCCATTTGTTCTGTGTTGTGTCATTTAGCCTTTCTATAGCCTTCCTGTTTAATGTTGTTTCGTTATCAACCTCCTGCAGTCCCCTTTCAATTAAGTCTGTCCTTTCCCCTAGCTGGGCCACTTCTTGTCTCATCTCTACCAGAGCTGAGTTAAGGTCCATGCACATTAGTTGAAATTGCTCTTGGAATGTCTTGGCTAGGGACGCCTGCAGGGTTAGCATTTCCCCATGGAAATCTTGCCTTTTGAAGGGTGCCACTGTCTCTGCCTCTGTGGGGTTGGTGCGGTCCATTGGGCAATCCTGGTTGTTTTTACCCAGCTCCCTGGGATTCAGGGGCGGCCGCATGGTTGGGAGTGTGCCCAGAGCTTCCCCTGTGCCAGTCCCTACTTTCCTGGCCCTGCTTTTTGCTTTGGTTGACATTGCACTCCTGCTGCTTGCTTTGTTCCCCTTATAATTTTAGGCATTGTGCTGTGGCCTATGGTATGTGCCCTAATGCTATATTCTGTTCCTCACTTATTGGGGTGGCACCACATACTGGGTTCTGCGCGCCTGCCTTGTTTGGTTCACTGAGAGTTTAAGCACTCCAGAGTGGCCCGGTTTGTCTGAACTTCGGGCCTTCTGCTCCTGATTGCCCCCAGGCCCTGGTGAGACCTTCTTTGCTCTCCTGTGGGTTGCAGCTGGGCGTGTGTGTATGCCACTGGTGCTCCGTGTCCCTCAGAGCTCTGGACATGCCTCCCCCAGCGATGGCTAGTCCTCGGTTCTCCCTTGCCTCCTCTGCTTTCCATCTGTACTTTTTATTATTTTGGTCTGCTCCTTGGGGCCTGTCTGGGGGCTCCGCTGTCCTGCGCAGCTCTCTCCCAGCCTCCCATGGGCCAGGGCTATGCAACGGACCTCTGGATGTATTGCATGGGTCCGGGTTTAAAGTTGGCTCCCCTTGGCTAAGCCTGTGACTTTCCACTCCTCCCGTGGTTGTGTCCGACCTCCGGAGGGGCCGTGGTCTGTGCTTCGCTGTTCCGCCCTTGGCTGTCGGCGACCTCTGGCGCTGCTTCGCTGGACTTCTGCTTTGGGGCGCGGTCCTCACCTTCCTCCACCGCCCTCTTTCTGTTGGACGTTCCTCTGTACCTCGGTAGTCCTCACTTCCCTCGAGGTCCGTTCTGCTCTTTGGCTGCTGGGGTGCCAGAGCCTTCCTCCGGGCTATACGGATCCTTTATCTGGCTTGGTTTTCTCTCCGGCCTGCTTAACTGTCTCCTCAGCCTCTATTCCCGTGCGCTCCTAGCTGTGCTCGGCTACCTGAGCTCGTGTTTCCTTCGTCACCAGCATCCTCCAGGGATGCTTGACCTGGGTACTCCTCATTTAGCCCTCCTGCCTTCAATTTGGGGTGATGGAATTGCTTTTTTATTCTTGCGTCAGCACTGCTAACTCGTGTCAGTGGCCATCTTGAAGTCTCAGCAATACGTTTCTAATTCCTGCAACCTTAAAAACGTCCTTGTAATGTTATGGAGCCAGAAGGGGTGGGGGGCATGGGGTGAAGGAGCGTAGTTTGCACAACTTCAGAATGAGTTTGCTGAAAGGGCAGAACCTGGTAAATATGTAGTCTGGCAGAGGTCATGCATGCACACATTTGGGTCTATGGCAGCAGAAAGATTAAATATGCCACTTATTGTTTGTAATGTCGGTGTATGATTATTGTTTGTGTAAAAAGGGAACATAAAAATTGTGTTGTCCCCTGTGTTTTGGGTGCTGCCACCTGCTTCCAGGTATGTCCATGTACACAGGATATAGTTTGCAGACCTTAATTTATGTTCAGAGAGGAATTATTAACAACTGCTATACACAGCTGTAACATTATGAAATATTTTGAATCATAAAAACCATTGCAATTCAGTGAAACTCGTTAAAGGGACATTGTCGTTACAAGTAAAATCCAAAAACCTAAGAAATTCACCAGCCACCACCATGCACTGCTAAGATTAACATCCAGGACATCAAAGATGACATCACAAACAGCATCATTGATGACATCACTGATGACATCAGATATCAAATCAATTCTGATGGAAAGTCCCTACAAGGGAATGTTGCTAGGTGGATCGGGAGACCTCTCATGAACTACTCCAAATATCAAAAAATGTAATAATTGAAACTAAAACATTATTTTGAAGTGTTTTTGTTAATGCACCAATCTAATAATACATACCCATAGGCAATTGCTGCAGAATCCACCATTGAAGTACAGGATATTTAATGTGGTAATATTGGACAGTAAATTCTTAAATCTAAGCCTATCAGAATCTTGACTAATGTTAAACTTGGAATAACAGCAAACAATACAAGACTTACTACACACATGTGTTCGTACAAACAATACGTATGAAGAGCATCAATGCATATACATTTGAGGCACATACAGGGAAACTCAAGTAAAGAGGAAAGAAACGCCATGACCAGGAAATAACAATAAGATTAGAGTTCATCATCATGTATAAAAATGAATTGTGTGTTTGGGGCCTGCTTATTGCCCCATGTATGTGCACCATGAGCTCAGGCCAAACCCTAAGGAACTTACCTTAAGAACATATGACAAGTTTAACGTCTAGATATATAGCACCTTTGAATTTTAAAATTCTCACTGTCACTGAACAAAAACAACCAGCCCGTATATGCAATGTCATCAGTGATATCATCAATGATGCCATTTTTTATGTCATCTTTGATGTCCTGGCTGTTAATCTTAGCAGTGCATGGTGGTGGCGTGAGTTATGGTTTCACAGCTTACCATAACTGGCGAATTTCCTGTTTTTTTCAATTTTACTTGTAAACACAACATCCCTTTAACAACGTTTTTTCTCTGAATTTGATAGGTTTTTATTAGTGGTTTTTATTAGTGAAACTTAACCATTACATCCCTTTATCAATATTTTTTCTGTGAATATATATAAATACCAAATACTTATTCTATAGCCCTTCATGTCCAATTCTGCCCACTTCTAAGAACTGTAATAAAAAGTGCCATTATTAGTCAATTTAATAATACCCAATTTGTCACTCAGATTATACTCAGTTTATCACTTGGAAGGATGAAGAGGTGAGTGGACTGGCCTAGAATTATAGCTTGTGATGTGCATTCCGGCCACACATCAAAGCCAAGTGCTTAACAGATGTGTTATCCCCCCGAAAACAGCAAAAACAGCCATGAATATTGACCAGACGAAATAAAGTCCGACCCGGAACTTCAGGATATATAAACCGGATCCTGCATTTTAGGATATGTACAAAACCTCTTAGTGAGCAGCTGGATCAAGTAGAAACCATAAAGAAATATTCAAGTTATGACAGGCAACCCTGCCAGAATGTAAAATACATGGGGCAGCAGAGGCCTATTACAGCAAGGGTGGGATATCTCAAGTGGTTGCACATCAGCTTATACTTAAAACTGTGGTGACATTCAGATTTCGAGACTCTGGCTATAGCTTTATATATGGGATAAAGTATCCCCTACTGTATGTTATAACAAGGAAAAATGCAGGTCACCAATGAGTTCCGTGATCGACTAGAGGAACATGGCCGAAGACTGAGTTCGTTTATAATGTTACGGGAACTCCGGCATAACTTGCAATATCCTTTCCATGTATGGTAGGGGATATTTTATTCCTTGTAATACATCACCATATACTGTTAAGCCCTTTAATTCTTGGCCTCTTGCTTAACGTAATGCAAGAGATCTTCCAGTTCCTGATTTATATAAACAATGTAGAATATGTTTGGATTGAAAAAATAACTAATATGAAGCTTCTAATGTGTTACTCAAAAATATTTTAAGCAGTTTAATAAACTGCCTCTGAAATAGCTGATAGCATGAAGATTCAACTGTCATCTGTTAACCTACAGCCCTGCCCAGAATAAATATACTACTTGACACAGTTTTTATCAGATGTCTGTAAAGTGTCCCAGAAAGCTATGTCACAAGAACGGAATTTGATAAGCTTGCCATGCTGTAATTAAGCGCTGTGGTGCAGTGACAGCGGGAATTCTACTCTCTGTTCGCTCAAACTGCAGGCATTGTGACATCACAACTTAGCTGTAATAACTGATACAGAGCAATAGTGATGTCACAATGGTCATTTAATAAGAGATATATTCAAAGGCATTTGTACTGGTATTGCACGCTTTCCTGTGTTGAATGGAGCTAAGTAACCACAATGAAAATGCAATTGATCCAATAAAGTCATTCCTTAAACTTCATTCATAGCAATTCATGAGATATGTGAAAACCCATAAGCCAGCAAATGGACCCAGCAGAATTTCATCAGATGTCCTGCTCATTAGCCAATTAGAAGAAAAAAAATCACTGTTTACATATATTTCACGTAGAGAAGCCTTCTTCTGTGGGTTAGTGCAGTCATGTTGCATTGAATTATACAATCTGTAAAAGTAATTTTCCATACACCATTTTTTAAACAAGAAATGTGAACTTTCGAACAAAGAAAGCATGGCCTTGAATTGCTCTACTCTGGATGCATTATGTGTTCCATCAAAATGTCACTTGGAAAAGATTTAATTGCTTTCATAGGGCTAAGATGCTGTTGCACTCCTTATGCACATTTTGATATGACTAGCCTAGAAGCAATATAAAACACAGCTTCATTCACCAGGCAAGTCAACATACAACACGTGCACGCCCCATTTGCAAGACATTTTTTGATTTAATAAGCAAATGGAGAGCTCTGTTTCTGTAATGCATCTTCTGATGCCCTCACAGACCATAAACGTGCTAAATCTCAATGACAGCATGAAGGAGCCAATGGTATGTCCTTCTGTGGCAAGGCCTCTCCATCCAGAAGGAGAGAAGCTTTATTTTTAGAAGAGTGTCAAAGAGCACTAAAATAAATCTTGTTTCCCCTGAAGAGTTGTTGGGAGTTTTGGAAGCTGCAATGTGTTGAACAATATGAAGTTGTGCAGAAATATTTATCAAGTGATCTTAACCCCAAAAAAAATTGTGGTTGTGAAATGCTTTCCGGACATGGGTGTATACCTGGACTGTAAACTGTTGGAGGAGCGGACCTGGCATGGTAGTCAACCAGGTGGAAGTTGAAGAAGTGCTTAAAAGGGGTACAGACAAATACATTATTTTGTGAATGCGGGGCTAAATATGTTTGTGGAAAATCACCCTGACCAAGACGCAATTTATGTTGGTTGTGATACTAAAGGTATACCAAATTGAGTTGGAACTTTCTATTAATCAGTTGAGATGTTAAAGGTATACCAAATTGAGAAAGAACTTTCTGTCGACAAGTTAAAGCTGCTAAAGGCATTTGTGGCAAATCATCCTGACCAGGACAATTATTGTTGCTATTGATGAACTGAAGAATTGTGCAAGGAAGGGAAAGAACTTTGTATTTACTGAGTTGAAACTTTCTGTTGACAAGTTGATGCTACACCAAATGGAGTTGGAACTTTCTGTTGACAAGTTGATGCTACACCAAATTGAGTTGGAACTTTCTATTGACAAGTTGAAGTAGAAACGAACTGTGGATGAACATTGTTGTAAATCAGGATTTCCTTGTTTTCTTTCCTTGAACTGTGAGAACGAATCACATTTGAACTTGGGGAAGTGGAATTTGCTCAGGTTACAAAGAGAGACGTGGTGATATTACAAATGCAGTCATTGTTTATTTAGAACGGTAGGTATTTCCTTGTTTATTTGCTGTATGTATAAGTGTGAGGGACAGATATCCTTTGTAGGAGCTTTTCCTTTACTTTATTTGAGGCAGGGAAATCCTTGTCAGGGTAGGCATAGTGAGGTGTTCATCCAACCTTATTTTATAATAAAATGGCATTTGTTGAGAAATCATCACAAAGTTGGCCGCCTCACATTTCTGACCCCACACAAGTGCAAACTATTCAAATTAGGCACCTGAGACAATGCATTAAACTGAATAATGTTTCTTCTAAAAGAATGTTCTCGATGCATTTTCACTAAGCCTTTCAATCAGACTTCATTACATGTCTGAGGATTCTAAGGATCTCTGTTCTCCCCTCTTTTGTAATATCATTGAACATCTATTGTCACAACTATGCTGATGACACAGAACTAATTTTAAAGCTTTCCAGCAATGCTCCACCTTCTGCCAATGTTACAAACTGCATCCAGAAATTAACCTCTGCATGGCACAAAACCACCTGCTACTTAACTCCTCTCTGGTAACATCTCTCTTTTCCCTGCCATTTAACAAGCACTCATAATTCCTCTTTAGCTCTCAACCCATCACCACGAGTACAAATTCTTTCCACCATAATATGGTTCGCCCCAGCCCTACAGATAAGGGGTCTAATAGCCAATTTTACTATATAAAAATAGGCAGTCGCCCCAAAAATAAAAATAGGAAGTAAAAATACTCTGAATAAAAAAAATGGGAAATGCACACCTTGGAGCTTGTGCCCCTGCATTCACCCAAACAGATTCATGGATGTGTTTGGCCCACTAGTTGCTGTAATACCACAGGAAGAAACGACTAGAATTATGGAAGAGGTCAAATGTATCTTTTAATATACATGAATAACTTGGTGCAAAGAAGTATTTCTCACAAAATATTTCTGTTTTGCAGTTGAACATATTTTAACTCGCTTATACAATGCTCCCATTGGGAACAGGAGTCATGTTTTTACTCCTAAAAAAATGTACTCCCAACTTTCAAAAATAGGGACTAAAATATTCCTACTTCAAAATCGTAACTGTAGCACTGGTTAGCCCTCATGTTAGACCCTGTAATCATTTTGTCACAGCATTTGAAAGTCAGAGAATAGAAGAATTCTTCCTTTCCTGGCACTTCCCCAGAAATACACTGTCAGCAGCGCCATTGTTATATTCAGACTAGACTATGCAAATATCTTGAGGCTCAGGCCTACCTAATTGCAAACTTCAGAGAGTCCACAACGCTGCAGGGCATACACTATGTCAACTTGAATAATGGTAGAAAATCTCTAGTCTTTTTCTCTTTGCATTGGTTCCCATTACATAGGAGAATTGGCTCTAACTTGCTTTCATCACTTTCGAATGGATACACAGAACTGGCTCTACATTTTTGCAGCTTAAATTTAAAAGACACAGACCTAATATAAAGCTTAGATCCCTCTCACGCTTGACACTTGTTCTCCGCGTAAGTTAAAAAGAAACTGTGAGGCTCATCCTTCTCCTGTTTAGCCACCAGCTTTGGCACATTCTCCCTAAGTACATCAGAGCCATCCCAGTTAACTCAAGCATTAAAAATAGCCGTAAAAGCCTGGGTGTTCCCATACGGCAGCGAGCGCACTCTCATGCAACTCATTCTTATCATGGTGTCCCTTCAGAATTGTCTCAGGATTAATGTTTTTTTCATCTTGCTTTGATGCTTAATCTTGGAACCTCCTATCTGCATTTACAGGCACACAATTGAATTTAGAGACCAATCTGAAAGCTCTGCACTTAATGATGGTGCACCTTTCTCTCTACTAGATTTTCTTTTTCTTTTTACCGTCACCTTTAGTTACTCCTCTCAGACTTAACAGGAGCTGGCCAATCAGAATCACTGGAACATGGGCATTCTCCAGTAATAAACGCTACTCGTACCAAGCCGCCATTTCTGTCTTTCAGCTAGTTCACTGGCTGCCTATTCCTGCCCTCTGCCATCCCCTCACACCTGAGTTCCACCACTCCCCCACTCGGACCCCAAGGATGTGGAAATCCTACTGCACGAGTATTATGATCTTGGGACAGAACTTTTCTTAACAAATTTTGTCCTAACAAGTAGACCATGAAGAGAAACCACTTCTATTGTTTGGGGCCTGCTACATGCTCTTCTGCCCACTACGTAGCTGCAGAGTGCCGCCTCGTTATTTTTTTTATTGAAGATAACCTTTGTGCTTTATATTACATTGTTTACATTTCCTATCATGATTACGTATTGGACTGACAAATGTGCCATTGTTTGATAATCCATTTGGTTACACTGATAACTTATTTTCAGGAAAGCAGAAGTGAATTAACAGCATTCATGGATCCTGCCAACAATATCTCATGTGGAGGAGGGGCGTGGCAGGTCAGACCTCAGTATAGAACAGCTTTCTGCTTGCATGACGCATGGGTTGCATTCTATCCTTTCTATGAAGAGCCCAGTTAGAGGATGGAATGTGGATCCGTGAGGTCTGAGGGGTTCAAAGACAAATACAGCGTGTGTCGGTTTTAGGTAGAATCCTGTGCGTGTCACACACTCCCTATAACTTGCCTCCACAACTGTGGAAATGTCTGCCTCAGTCCCATACAGGACGCCCAAACCCCCTATGCCACAGCTGGCACGTGCCAAAATCTTCTAGATTGATTTACCACAAGCTCTCTTAAAATGCCACAACAAAGAATCCCTAACGTTGCTATATGTCAGGATATGCACCCCCACTATTCCAGACAATTGTAGCCCAATCACTAACCTGCCTAGTCTGTCCAAACCTTGGGAAAAAGGACTTGGGTATCAACTACAGACTTTTATTGGGCTACAATCATTCAAACATCTTCACCACTCAATCTACTTTCTTTCCTAGTTATGGCACAAGCTTAGTTAGGTTTCAGGGACGATGCTTGAGCTATAGTTGCCAGGGGCATTGGGATTTAATTGTTCATGCTAAACCTTTTTTACTTCATGCCAAACCTTATTTACTTCATTTGACAACATGGATCATAATCTATTGCCTAACACTTGGACCAAGTGATCCATGGTTGGCGCTATCCATAACTGGATCAGTTATGTTATACGGTATGATTGAAGTAGAATGGAATCACAGAAGTCACACTTAAAAGTGTGATATCATTTTAAGCCTTTGTTTGGTTTACTGATGCAAAAATGTAGGCATTCTTAATAATAACCTGTTAGTTCTATCACACTTTACATAGTACATTTCTATATAAAATTATTACTACGCAAGAACCGAAATTAATACTTGTTGATTGACCTCAGAATGATGAAAGACTGAATTGATCTTTCCAGGACACAAACCTGCGACCTGCAGATCACACATAGGTATCAGCAGTGTGTACATAACTGTTTATGCTATTTTATCAGCTACTAGCAGAAGCACCCATTCTCTGAACGGGTTCTTTAGAAAGACATGTTAACACTCATCAATTGTTGAAAATGAATGATCCTGTAGGTCGCTGTTCATCCTCACCATGGCGTGGTGCATTTCCGGTTGAGAAATAATAATGTTTACTTCCCTTCCCAGTGAACATGGTTTACGGCTTCGTCGGCAGGCACAATCTCGTAAAAAATACTCCTACGTCCCGTCCCCTTTCCTCCATACTTTTGGGACATCTCTCTGTCCTGTGGGACGGGCCCGGAGCACTTTGTAAAAAGCATCCAAATTTTTCCCAAAATTTGTCCCTCTCTTTCCTGCGCGGGTACCGGCACGCGGCCGTAACCCCACCCACCTTGGCTCTGCCCCGCGCATCGCCCATCAGTCCTTTTCTCCGCACGATCAGGGCCGAACGCACTTGCATCCTCGGAAGATTTTCTTCCTTGTTTTGCTTTCTGGCTCTCGCTAGCGTTCGTTTACTATTCTGTCTATGGGGGTCATTCCGAGGTTGGAGGTAAGGAATTACCGGCACCGGTAAGGGTGCCGGTGCCGGGAATCCCTTACCTCCGTATTCCGAGGTCCCTTTGCGGGTCCTTCCTTACCTCCTGCTTTTAGCAGGAGTAAAGTACGGGACCCACAAAGGTACTTCGGAGGTAATTACGGTACCGTAATTTACGGTGCCGTAATTACCTCCTTCCCCATTCCCATTGAGCCCTATGGGGCAGAAATGGGAGAATGGACCGGTAATTACTCCATTCACCATGCCGGATTTGGGACGGTTTCGGAGGCAACCATGGAGCTAATTACTCCATGGTTAGCTCCAAACCCGGAATGAGGCCCATGTCTTTTTAAATTAGATTTTCCAGACTGTTCATCGTGTCACCGCCGCTTCGCAAGGGTGGATCCCCGTCCTCTTTGTTTAGAGTGTTTGGGTCCGGATCACCGTTGGGACTCCTGTTTTTACTGTGACTCCCTTTCGGTCTGGGCACTTCAACGTCGGTTGGAGCGGTGGGAGGAGGTGTTCCGACAAACTCCTCCTTCTCATTTTCAGACGTTCATCGACGAGAAGAAGAAACGCCCGGTAAGTTCTTTACTTTTCAGAGCACCCCGACCGGGGGATACCTTCCCAGGTTCCTCTCAGAGCACCCCGACGGGGGGATACCTTCCCAGGTTCCTCTCGGGCCGGGAGGGGCGTTGATCGCTCTGTTACCGGGGTTCGCCCTGAGGTGCCTGTCGGGCCTAATAATTCTACCAGAGTTTTCTCCGAAAGGGGCCTGTGTACACCGGCGTACGCTCCAAGGCCCCTCCTGTGGGGGCTGTTTGTAGGCCCAGTTCTACTGAGTCGTGGGGTACCGGAGCTTGCTCTGAGGCCTCTCTTTCGGCTTCTCTCAAAAACAAAACCAGGGTGCGCCCCGAGGCCTTGGCTGGGCTTGTGGTTACCGAACGGATGTTCGAGGCCCGTGCCGATAAGGCTATTACCGGGTCTAGGTCCCTCTTACAGAGGCTAAGGCTACCAACAGTTCTGAGGGGCCGGGCAAGGCCCTGTCGGTGAAAGCGGTTGCTCACCGTTCCCGCTCTTGTGGTGACACCAGATCTGTTGAGTGGGCAAAGAAGCAAGGTTCTTCGTTTACCGGCACTGCCGAGGCCCTTCCTTCAAAGGCTCAGTTGGCGGTTGGTATGTCGCAGAAACATTCCAGGCCTCATAGTACCGGCTCTGCCGAGGTTCCTTACGTTAAGGCTAAAATTAAGATCCCTGATCCATCGACGGGGACCCCTGCCTCACTTCCTCATGTGCCGCAGTTCCCCTCAGATGAGGGCAAAATGGCAGCCGTTCCCGCCACAACCACGGCAGCCATTTTAGGTACTACCCCTACAACTACGCCATCGGCCCCTGGTATAGGGTTCGGTCCTTTGGGTGAACCTAAGGTTCCTTGTGTGCATCCTTACCGTCCGGTTTATGATTGGAATGCCCGGATGCCTCTTCTGCACAATGTTTCGTTGCCCGTGGGGGCGGCTCCTTTGATTTATGTGGATACGCCGGTGGAGGGGCCAGTGTGGCACCCTTCTCCGTTACATCCCTGGATTTGTCCACCTCATGAGAGGCCTCCTCAGGTTCCGAAACAATCTCCTGAGGACGCCTTTTTCGGTAAATTTCAAGCGCTTATGCGCACCGAACCCATGAGGGAATATTTCAAAGGGCTTTTCAAGGAGATATGTCCACCTGCAGAAGGACGTTCTGGCCGAGGTCCAAAGAGTCTGGGAAAAGCCACACTTGGGACTTTTTGTCAATAAAAAAATTGACGCGAGGTACAGGCTGCATTCTTTGGAAGAAGTGGCCTTGTCATCTTGTCCGCCTCCCTCCTCCACAGTAGTGGCTGCGGCTACGTTGCAATCCAGACCTGCAGCATCCTCTTCCACGACGGCTACTCAGGTCTTGGGAAAGGAGGACAAGCTCCTGGACTCCCTAGGGAGGAAAATCTTTGCCAATTCGGCCTTGCAGCTCAGGCAGGCCAATGCAGAATTGATTTTGGCGGGAGCTAACATGCAGATGTGGAAAGGTCTGTGGGAGTTTGAGGAGCACATTCCGGTCGAGAAGTTGGAAGACTTCAGAGGTGGCCTTTCCGATGCCAGGGTCTTGGCCCAGGATCTCCTGGAGGCTGCGGCTCATCACGTAGACACCTCGGGTCGGGGCCTGATGCTTGGGGTTGATACCTCGCGGCAAGCGTGGCTGCATGCCACTAAGTTTTCGAAGGAAGTGCAAAACAAGGTACTGGACCTTCCATTCGATGGTAAGGAGCTTTTTCACTCTTCTACTGATGTAGAGCTCACCAAAACCAAGGATAGAACTCAGACGGCTAAATCATTGTCTGTTTTGGTCAAAGCTCTTTTCAAACCACAGAGACCGTTATCGCAGAGTCGTCCTTCTGGTTTCAGGGGCTTCCTCGACCGCAAGTCTCGCAAAGTGGATACTCCTGCGGGGAATGACCGCCGTAGACAACATGGTACGTGGTTTTTCTCCTGCTCCTCAGCCTCCTCCTCAGGTTCAGGTGGCACCGCCACCGATAAACCTGCCAAATGAGGGTTTCCCGTGCTCGCACGAGACCCCGGTGGGAGGGCGCATTGCGTCTCATTGGGAGGCGTGGCAGACCATCACAGAAGACAGATGGGTCTTGTCATTCACTCGAGCGGGCTTCCGCTTACCTTTACCCCCTACTCAACCCTCCTTTTCAGCTGTCGGGCTCACCCTCCCTCCACGCCGAGGTTCAGAAACTCCTGGACTTCAGGGCTGTGGAACCCGTTCCCCTTGGGGAGCGAGGGGAGGGATTCTACTCCCAGCTGTTTACGGTGCCCATACCCAACCAGGCTGGCCTGCGCACCATCCTAGACCTTTCCCAGTTCAATCTTTTCCTACCCCAAGAGAAATTCAAGATGATTACGCCCAGCCAGATACGCTCCTCTTTGCAGATGGGCGACTGGCTCAGCGTTGTGGATCTTCAGGACGCGTACATGCATACCTGATTTGGGCTCCACACAGGAGATACCTCCACTTCTCTTTGGGAGAGGAGCACTTCCAGTTTCGGGTGCTTCCTTTTGGCCTCAGTTCGGCGCTGCTTGTCTTCACGAAGGTGATTGCGGCCTATCTTCGTCTTCAGGCTATCCATGTGTATCCTTATTTGGACGACTGGCTTTTACGCAGCCCTTGCCAGTTGGCAGCAGCGGGCAATCTCCAGTCTCTCCTTCAGCTCCTGTTCCATCTGTTTCCATCTTGGGCTGTCAGTGAACTGGCGGAAATCCTCTAACGGTCTCTCAGGACCTGATCTTTCTGGGTTTTCGTTGGAACACGATCGACTGCAGAGTGTACCTGACCAGGGACAGAATGGCGGATCTGTTGGCCACGTGTCAGATGTTTGCGCAGTCGGAGAGCATGTCGGCCTGGTGGTTCCAGAGGCTTCTGGGCCTCATGGCTTCGTGTGTACTTCCTCTTACTCGTCTCAAAATGAGTTGGACCCAGATGGCCCTTCGGAATTCATGGCGTCAGGCAGTGGACCCGGACTATATGCGGATAATGATTCCGGATTCCATGAGAGTGGACCTGGATTGGTTCTCATCTCTCAGCAATCTGTCTGGGGGCGCGGAGTTTCAGGACCCGGTCCCTATGGTGACGATCACGACGGACTCCTCCCTCCTCCTTGCAGGTTACCGCGACGTTAGATCTCCTTCAGGTCTCGGACCTTTGGTCGCCTCAGGACAAGCTCCTGCACATAAATCATTTGGAGCTTCTGGCGATCTTCTTAGCGCTCAGGGCGTTCAGCCCGCAAATTGTCAACAAGGTGGTCCGCATAAGAACGGACAATGTGGTGTCAATGTATTACATAAACAAGCAAGGGGGAACAAAGTCCCCCCCCCCTCGTGGACCTGTCCATCCAGATTTGGGAGTGGGCCGTGCTTCATGGGGTCTGGCTGCTTGCAGTGCACATCCCTGGCCAGCTGAATGTCACAGCGGATGCCCTCAGCCGGCGGACAGTTGTCAGCTACGAGTGGGAGTTGAAGGCGGAGGTCCTCTAATGGATTTTCTCGCGTTGGGGCACACCAGAGGTGGACCTCTTCGCCACGGCGGTAAACAAGAAGCTTCCTCAGTATGCCTCCAGAGGGGGGCTCGGAGCCTCCTCTCTGGGGGATGCTCTCGAGATTCCATGGCACATAATGAGAGATTACGCCTTCCCGCCTCTGCCTCTAGTTCATCGAGCAATTTGGAAGTTGAAGAACTCTGTGAACTGTACTGTTCTCTTCTACTGATAGCCCCATGATGGCCGGTTTTGGTTCTCAGAACTTCAACACCTGTCGGTGTATCCACCGATCAGGTTACCAGTAACTCCCGATCTTCTTCACCAAGGGGAACAGCAGATGTGGCACCCCTCCCCACAATCGCTCAGCTTGGCGGCATGGTGCCTGAGTTCAAGTCTTTAGAGCATTTGAGTTTGTCTGCGGATAACATGCGCATTATCCAGGCAGCCAGGAAACCCTCGACCAGATCTCAATACAAGAGTAAATGGCTCAGGTTCTGTCATTGGTGTTTGGAGAAAGAGTTGGATCCGAGGGTGGCCACGATTGACACGGTGCTGTCCTTCGTATCCTCCCTAGCAGAGTCAGGGGTTCATGTTCTTTCTTGCAGGACTTATCTCTCAGCGGTTTCCGCTTACCTTTCTACAGACCTGTGTTCTTATTCTGTAACTAACCCGGTGGTGAAGAGACATTTTGCTGGCTTGACACGCCTCTACCCTCCGGTTTGTATTCCGCACCCGCCTTGGGATCTAAATGTAGTCCTGACGGCGCTGTGCCATAAACCCTTTGAGCCAATGGCTACGGTTGACCTCAAGTACGTGTCCTGGAAAGTGTCCTTTCTGGTCGCCGTTACGTCAGCGAGGAGAGTGAGTGAGCTCCAGGTATTGTCGTGGAGCATCCTTTCTTGGTCTTTCACAAGGACAAGGTAGTCCTTCGGACAAACCCGGCTTTCCTACCGAAGGTAATGACCGAATTCCATCTGAATCAATCGATCTCCCTTCCGGTCTTTTTTCCGAACCCTGCCTCAGAGGCTAAAAGGGTTTTACACTGTCTTGATGTCCGAAGAGCTCTTAAGTTCTACCTGGACAGGACTTCTGAGCTTCGGAGTTATTCTCAACTTTTTGTGACCTTCGGTAACCCTCAGGGCAAGCCGGCGTCTAAGGCATCTATTTCCAGATGGATTGCCGCCTGCATCACGAAGTCTTTCACCGTCCAAAAGCTGAAACCTCCTAAAGGTATTCATGCACACCTGGTGCGGGGCAAGGCAGCCGCGGTTGCTTTTCAGAAATATGTTCCCTGGGAGTCCATCGCTAAGGCAGATACTTGAGCCTCCCCATCTGCTTTCTGCAAACATTACTGCCTCGATATGAGCTCTAGAGCTGACGCTCAGTTTGGTCAGGCTGTGCTAAAGAACCTGTTTCAGTAAGGGGTATTTCCATCCACCCATAGTTCCTGTAAATAGTGCTTGGTAATCTCCCACAAGTATGGAGGAAAGGGGACGGGACGTAGGAGTATTACCAGGTTACTCACCGTAGTGATCACCTTACTCCTAGTCCATAGTCCCCTTTCCTCCATACGCCCGCCCGCCGTCCCCTCTATTAAGGTTCCTGTTATTGCTAATGGGTATTTGACCCTGCGATAGAAAAGGACTGATGGCCGATGCGCGGGGCGGAGCCAAGGTGGGTGGGGTTACGGCCGCGTGCCGGGCCCCACGCAGGAAAGAGAGGAGGGACACATTTTTGGAAAAATGTTGATGCTTTTTACAAAGTGCTCCAGTCCCGTCCCACAGGACGGAGAGTTGACCCACAAGTATGGAGGAAAGGGAACTATGGACTAGGAGTAAGGTGGTCACTACGGCGAGTAACCTGGTAATTTCACCTGATGAGGCAAAAATGTTTGTTTTCTTTCCCGTTCAACATGGTTTTCATCATTGTAAGCTTGTCTAGAAACAACATTTGTTGTTTCCCTTCCTGGTGAACATGGTTTACCGCTTCATTGGCAGGCACCATCGCACATAAATTCTCTGGAAAAGTAATTTCACCTGATGTAGCAAAAAAGTGGAAACTTATGAATGCTACCTGCCTTCACCTCTGCCTCGCAGGTTAATTTGCCTCTGAAACACTTTTTCTTTCCCTTCCCGGTGAACATGGTTTGCGGCTTTGTCAGCAGACACCAAACCGACAAACAAATTTAAATTTTTGCTGAAATCCGGTGAAAGGGGTGGGGTGTTCAAATGTCATGCAGCCATTAATGTCCGAAAGGTCCCAACAGGTAACTATGCAATATTTGGTTCAGATTGGTGAAACAGTGTGGAATTGTATAAGGAACAATGCTTCGTCCAGCCACAAACCACAACATTTTAACTTTTGGGGAAATCTGGGGAAATGGGTGGGATGTCCAATGGTCATGCAGTCAGTAATGTCCACTGGGCCCTAACAGGTAAGTATGCACAATTTGGTTCAGATTGGTGAAATTGTGTGGAATTGTATGAGGAACAACACTGCACCAATCTACAAGCCCACCAACCCATTTTGAATTGTGCTGCAATCCGGGGAACGGGGTGGGATGTCCAAATGTCATGTAACCAGTATTGTCCAGAGGGTCCCAACAGGTTATTATGCAATATTTGGTGCATTTTGGTGAAATGGTGTGGAATTGTATAAGGAACAATGCTTTGCTAAACCACAAACCCACAAATCCTGCCACAAACTCAAATGCACATTTTGACTGTTATATATAGAGATTGCTTCTTAAATGTGCATACCACCAGGGCCATCTTAAGTTTTTTTGGGGCCCTGGGCATGGACATCTTTGGGGCCCCTCTCAATCAAACCAAAGGAATTAAGTGATCAAGTATATCTGGCGCCCCCCACTCCCCACCGTGAGCAAAACCCTGCCTTGCAGCATTCCAAATAAGCATGTTTACTCCCTTTACGTCCCCTTAGCCTCTTCATTCTTGCTCTAATCATTTTGATAAACAAGTAGCATTTGAAGGCCAACATTAGCAATCTACACGAGGTTACTTCTGTTCTAGTATGGAAACAGGATACTTTTTATCAGTAGCATCCGGGAAGGTATGCAGCCTGTAGTATTAACGCAGGACTGCATGTAACCCAGTATAGGCAGAGAACTCAATTTAGCTGCCTCAGGGAATGCAAAAGTGTTCAAGCATGGATAGAGTAGACCAATTGTAAGGAAGGAGAAAGCTACACATACCATAGCATGGATAGCAGAGGCAGATTAGAAGCTACCAGGAAGGTGCCTCTATCCAGACAGACTGAGATTAGAAGTGGGACATGGTTTTCGAATAGTGTTGCCATTAGAGATCAAGGGAACACGTGCCTGTGGTGTGCAGTATATCAATGCTCACTATTATAGTGGAAGCAACCCTATAGCCAGTGAAACCAAGAGTGAGGCTTTTATGAAAATCATACCCTGAACAGGAAATCGCACTGAGGGGTTGACAATTTTGAAAGGTTTAGGGACTGGCAACACTGAGAGGTTAGGCAATACAAGATTAAATGAGATGCCCAGGATCACATATTGCTTAAGGGGTGAAGCTGGGATTTGTGCCAACTCTGTAATTTCTGCATTTGAACACTTTCTTTTCCAGCTCTTAACATGTACTAAAACAATCTTATTTCATAGACTGACTTGCAAAGTACACAAATCACATTTCCAAACCTGACAATTTTTAAAACCAAAATATTACAGAAGGGTGTTACACAAAATGGGAATGATTCTAGCTACATTCTATCCATCATCAAGGGAAGTATGCAAGTACCAGCATACCAATCGATATGATTTAACAGATTTGATATAGGTATGTCTTTTGTACTTTTAAGCTTTAAATACTTCCAAAACAATGGCTTGTGAAATTGTCATTCATAAACGTGCAGACAAATCTTTGACTTTTATACAAAAAGCAAAAAGTTGTTTGTCAAACAAACAGACCTTAAAATATGATTGCCCAATGCCTACACCATCTGGTCTGCTATCTCCTGTTTACCACCCCTTCCTCTCAAAGGGCCTACATAAGAAGAAAGATCAAGTAATGAGCTAAACGATGCCATCAGCATGCAAGAAGGCAAACCTCACATAAGACAGCACAGTAATGCAAGATATATATGATTTGATCAGGATCACTGTATCTCTGCTGGCAAAGCCAGGATACAAACATGAACACTTTGGTTTCACAGTTTTTATTCAGCTTTTGGACTAATCATTTATGATCATCTTTGGAGGGGATTGCCTAGGTTTTAGAACGCCCCATCTGAACAAACCAATTTCTAGACCTTCACCATATGAATGACATGTTAGTTTTTATATCAACCCCTATCTGGTGCAGGAACATTGCTTGTAATAGCATCTCTTATGCTGCAAAACCAAGTACATATGCAGGTATGTTTCTAAACTTCAGACATTGGAAAGGTTCAGCCAGCCTTGCTGCAATGTGCTCTTCTAATCTTTCATATGAACACACATCTCTGCAATGCGTGCTTAACACACTGAGCTAACGTCTGAACCATTGTGGCACTCAATTTATCAATATGGATTTCAACTTTGGCTATTGCACACGATCAACATAATTCCCACAAGAAGGAATGAATGCTACAGAAGTTGTGCAGTACGGAACACACAAACTATGTATTCCACAGTGAACACAGAAAGCATTACATGATTAATTGATCAAGGCAGAATGTACTTGTCAAAACAGACAAACAATAGGTTTAGCGCCTCAGGAGCATGCCATAAAATCTCCTGGCGTGTGCTATTTAAGTTTGGTGAACAATGGAATCTTACTTTCGATCAGGCAGCCTTGTGGGCTCCGCCTCCAAGGTGGGGGGCCTGGGCCAGTGCCTCTTTTGCCCTGCCATAAACACGTCTCTGCATACCACAGCATCTGGAACTGCCTTGACTCTGGGGGTTACATGTTTTATCAGTGTACCAATTACAGTGACAAGAGGTATGAGAAATATGACATGGTGCACTTGATAACATGTTTGGTAATAGCGATGTTACATTTTGTATTAAAAAAAGGGCTGAAGGTGACAGGAAAGGGTGCTGGGTAGATATTCTTATCTTTTGATCAAACAATATACTCTGTTGTGAGAGGGTAGCTGACCAATTTCAAAAGCTGAACTCTGACACACCTGTACATTTCAGGTTCAAATCTCAGCTGGGTTCATAAGCCCTTCATCCTTCTGAGGTTGATTAATGCAGTACCATTCAGTAACACCTATTTTTACAGTGCGTAGACACTGTTTCAGAAAGGTTTGCTTTGACTAATGAACAAAACAATAAGTATTAAAAGGTTAAAGAATGATCTGCGAGGGTCAGTCCGTTTGGATCAAAGAACCGCATTGAAAATGCTGAGGACTAATACAAGTATATAATGTTGTGATGGTTCCTCCCCTGACTAAAGGAAACTGCATGTAGTGTGTAAACCGGACTGCATTATAACTAGTTGCTGGGTTCAACGAGTGACCAACTATAGCATTCAGGGAGAGTTTCTCTTAGCTAATACTGAAATGTCCATATAAGAAAAGATTTCTCCAAGTCTTGCATGATTATTTTACTTTTAAAGAACTACTACCATTTGCCTTTTAGAAATAAGAACTTTCTTATTTGCCAGGCAGGGACATGGGTCGTGTGTGTGATATTGGAAGAAGATATCAAAGTGGGTCTGTCAAAAGACAAATGAAATTGCAACGTGAAAGGGCCTTAACAGAATGAAAAATAACTTGTATCTCCCAGGCTAAGGACCAGATACCAGAAAGTGATCAATCCCACGAGGGAGAAAGTATCCATAATGATGAAGTAAAAGAATGTGCAGTTGACGATCAGGACCCTCCATGTTCAACTCATGCTCTTTCATTGGGCCAATCATCCAAATGTCAATCCCATCGTCACTTACATCTTGACGGTAATACAGTAGACTATCTTAACAAAGTGGGTACAATCATGGAAAACAGCCACAAACATTTCTTCTGATCCAGGAATATGGAGAGAGATTCTAACAGATGGTGAAATTGACTTTCTCGTTAAAGAAGGCCCACCAGTGATTTAGGCTAGTGGTCTTTCAAGAGATGGTGATAGTCTTAAATCTGTACTTATCTGTGTTCTCTCCAATGGTCAACAATGTTTTCAAATCTATCCATGCTCGAGGGAGAAGAAACAAGCTTTATTTTGTGTTCCTTGTTGCTTGTTCTCAAAATAACATCCTACACAAAGATCAAGCTTGTGTCTTCCTATTGGATACATGGTTCGCAGATTTAGTGCTTATTCAAAATTCATGAAAACATAGAAATTCATGAGCAAAACTAACATCATTTGTTTTCATATCTGCGGTGGCAAAATAGAGCAGTTTAAAGGAAAAGGGCATTGACCGGGCAATGCAAACTGCAGTGATTGCTGAGGTCCAGTAATGGAAAGGATTGCGAGAGTGTAAACCTGGACATGACTCTCTTTGTACTTTGCAAGAACCTGTCATTCAGAGGCAGTAGTTGTCTCATTGGTAGTCTGGACAATGGAAACTGTCTTGGTCTTCTGGAACTTTTAGGCAAGTATGACAATTTCCTAGGAGACCATTTAAAAATAAATCAGCAATCTCAGGCAGCCGGAGAAAAGACAGTACATTTTCTTTCAGGCAAAAGGAATTTTTATCACTATGTAGCAAACAAGTCTACAGAGAAATCTGAAAAACAGTATAGAAAGCAAAGTATTATGCATTGAACTGTCATAGAGCAAACAACCATAATTTTGAGAAACACAGAATTTGACATGCCATCAAAAAGATGGACAATTTAAGAAATATTCATTAAGTTTCTGGAAAATGAAAACAAGACTGATTTTGACATTGCCTTATTATGATGCTCTGTTTTATAGAAACTCAACATTAGTCTTACAGACTGTAGAGCACAAAGCTGTTCAGGCTGAAATTCTTTGTAAAACAAAATGTGCTGTTTTCTCTCTTTGAACCTCTGTGGAGTCCATGCTGCCGAAATATCTTCTGAATGTGTGACGTATTTTGAAAGTATCAAAAAGCCATGTACACCTTTCAGTTGTAGTCCAGCTAGATGGACATTATTAATGAAGAAATGAAGATTACCTTCAAATCAGAATCTCAATCTAGGTGGAGGGAAAGACGTAATGCTGTAAATCCAGTTGCCAAATAATTGCCATCTGTTATTAAAGCACTTGCGAGAGTTCAGACAGCAGTCAATTTAACACAGATGAAAAGGCTGAAGCGAAATCATTGCAGTTTTACTTTTCTTCGTTTGTTTCAGTCTTGATGTCCTGTATAGGGTTTAAAATTCTTGTCTATAGATAACGTGAAGAGAGTATTACAGCAAAAGCAGTTCTCACTTTCCAAGTCATTGCATCTAGGTAAGCAACCTGTGTCTGATCTTCAAATTCTGTGAATCATAGCCAAAAATACTGTATGATGCAACATTAATTGCAACAAATTGAACCTTCCTAGCAGAATTTGCGCTTGACGGGTAAAGAAACAGAAAACAATGTCTGATGAAACACCAGAAAATCCATTACCTCCTGGAGACAAACTTGAAACACTGGAAGTAGCCACTTTCCGTAGAAATGTGTTTTACAGAGTGGTTGATAACTTGGCTGTAGAAATGAGCAAGTGCTCAAAGTCAGCAGAACAGATTTTGTGTGCTATGGAGCATTCACTAAATGAATCCAAAATCTGTTCACAGCGAAGCAAACAAGTTGCTAGAATTTTATAAGGAGGATATTTCAGAAAAACTCATAGATGAACTTAACCATCTGTGCAGTGTGGGGTAAATGCTTCTTAATCCCAAAGATTTTAAGAACCTGATCCTCTACGTTTATTGAACACAATTTACACAGAAAATGTATTTCCACAGGTCTTCAGCTTTTTCTCACAATACCAGTTTATGTTGCTAGAGGGGAACGTTCCTTTCACAAACTCGCATTAATCAAATGACATATGGTCAACAATGACCCAAGAGAAACTACATAGGCTGTCTATGCTGTCAAATGAAAATTCACTGGCTTCCAAAATGTACTATAAAAAATGATACCTTCATTTACACAGAAGGAATTTGGGGTCAAAACTGGTTGGGATGTGTACATATATGAAACTTTTGACATATATGGAGCTGTAATCAAAGTTACTTCGGAAAAACCCTATCAAAAATAATATGCATGCAAATATATATTTATGCATATGATACAAAACTAAGTCTGGAATAAACCTTTGTTGAGTAGAGAAACATGGATTTGCTTTAGTTGAATTGCAGTCATACTAATAAACCATATTCAGGTTCTTCCATAAATTCAAATGGAGATTTTTTGCTTCTCTTGTTTGCGGGGCTGCTGGCCAAGTGCAAAATATAAAGGGCCCTCACCAATTGTTTGCCCTGCGTCACCTCACCCTGTGACAGCTCTGCCACTCCCTCTTCTGGAACAGGTTGGCTGTATGTGTTTTTACGGAACACACTCTGTGACAATTTTTCTCACAATTTTTGTACCATTTTTTTTCCAGCAACAGCAGGGAAGATCCCCATAACCCATTCATCTAGACTTTTCTCCATGCAATATTGCCTTACCCGAAACTACTTTTTATGTTTTTTGAGGGACAGTGAAATAAACAAAGTGCAGTAAAAATGTTTGGTGATACGTATTCCGTAAACAGACTGGATACCGACAGGTTCATGTGTCTGGCTTCCAATGTTGGGTGATTCTTATTCGGTAAAAAGACAGGATTATGCGTGTGGCTTCTTTGTCCCATCAGCTTGGGGGTTCTGTGTTTGGCTGTTTAATCACCATTCCCCAATAACTGCTGCAGAGGCAGTTTCTTTCCTATGGTGCTGGCCACTCAGTTGGTGTCAGGGGGTGGGAAGGTGATACTGCGCCTTTCACCCAAATTATGGAATTGAATGGAGTTTATTGGAGCCAAAAGAGTTGCAAAGAAAATGTCGCCTGAGTGGAGTGACTGGGGTCGAAATGCAGCAATCTCCCAGGTAGAGTCAATATCCAAGAGGGTGCAGGTTCTTAACTGAAATCTACCCCCCGTTCTCACTACAGAGCTGATATGTCCTAAATATAACAGTCACAAAGATAATAGTTTTCGTGTTCACAGTTTTTAAATGTATAAGCAAACATGTTTTCTTTGCGTTATAACTGCAGGTTAGTGTTTACACAAACCATTAGTAATACACATAGTGAAAAGGGTTCAATGTGTTTTCCTTGTAGCCACTTTACCCATTTGCACTTTAAATGTGCAGTTTTCACTACATCCTTTTTCAATTATTTTCTTTAAAATGGGGGTTCACCCAAACCCCGTCTAACAGCCCTACTGCCCACCAACCCCAATCCCCTACCACAAACACACAACATATATATATATATATATATATATATATATTTGAAATTCTGCTAAAACAACTGCAGTGAAAACTGCAAGTTTAAAATGCAAACGTGCAAAGTGGCTGCGAAGGAAACATGGTATACGAGCGATAAGATGTACAGTGTACCCTTTTATAACGTGTTTTATTAATTTTGGGCGTCGGCAAACGCTAAGTTGTACACATGTTTAGAACTTTTAAAATAATTAATGTGTATGTTGGGCTTATGCAAGTAAGCATGAGGATTTTAGCAATGAGCAACGCTTTGAGGCCAGGTATGTGCAGGGTGGGAGAGTGAGCGGGTATGTGTTAGGGTGTGTTGGTGGGGCTAGGTTGGAGAAAGTTCTGGTGTGTCAGTTGGGGTAGACCTAGGCGAGCTAGGGTGTATAAGTTGGGGTAGGCTAGAGGTAGGTAGGGTGGCTCGGACTGAGCAGAGATTAGCTTGGGTTAGAGGAGGGGGGTAGGTCAGAGTGAGCAAGGGTGAGTTGGATGGTGGGGATTGCTGGGGCAAGCATCTAGGCCAAACTGTGCTAGAGTGAGTAAGGATAGGCCAAGAAGAGCTAGGGTGTTTGTTGGTAGGCTACAATGATCTAAGTAGGTTAGGGTGATCTAGGGTGGGTGGGTTTCAGTAGGCCAGGATGGCCTAATATATGTGGGTATGGGGTAGACCAGGTGAGCTATGGTGAGTGGGTGGGATAGGCAAGGCGGTGGGGTGGAAATAGGGTCTGGTGTTGGTATAGGCCAGTGTGAGATACGTTGACTGGGTTGGGGAAGCCTCAGTGAGCTAGTGTGGGTGGTAGGTAGTTTGAGTGTGTGGGTGGGTGGTCCTACGCTAGGGTGTGCTAGTGTAGATGTCTGAAGGCCACGCTTATATTGTTATTTTATGTTGATTTATGCCATGCATCACTGCCATTTGTATTGTCTCCAATCACTGTTTTGGTTCTGAAATGGAAAGTGGGATGGGGTGGTTGGGGGAGAAAGACGGGAAAAACAGGCATTGTGCTCAGCAGTTGTGTGTAGGACCAGGAGTAACTGGCGCCTGTGCAGGTGTGTTTTCCAGATGTTTTGTTGTGTACACCGGAAGCGTATTATTGCTATATGTGAGACATCCACTGTTTGATTTGTCATGTGGTTGAGTTTTTGGGGTGTTTGTGAGTTCATTCGAGAGAAGGGCAGTATTTTTTTTTTAAACAATTTTATTAGTTTTTCAAACAAACAATACAAACCAAACATGCAGTGCATATATCAACAGACCAATTGTACATTACCTAGTCCTGATCACTGCTTCCCTTATCCCACCCCCCATTCCAAGCCTATTACTTTCCCCATTCTGTTCTTGCATCTTGTGGTGGGGTCTCCCCTTCCATGGGTTCTGTCGGGTCTTGCATTGACCCAAACAACTCCGCTATTAATACTTTCCAGGCCATCAGGGTCTCTGTCTCCTCCTCCCCCCCAGCACTGCTCGCTTCTTGCCATACCATGGTTTCTGCCTCTGCCCATTTTTGCAGATCTTTCCACCACACCTCTACTTGTGGCTTGTGGCATGTCTTCCACCCCATAGCAATTCTCCTCTTTGCAAGCACATATGCTAGATCTTTTAATTTACCCACATGCTTAAGTTTCTGTGATCTGGAGAACCCCCCAACAAGCAGGCCCACACTGTGTCCACCACAATCTTGACCCCCCCCCTCTCCACTAGTTTTTGTGCGACTTCACTCCAGAAGCGCTCAATAACCGGGCATGACCAAAACGTGTACCATACCCGCCTTCTCCTTATCACATTTTGGGCATGCTTGCCGTCCTGCATTTTCAAACCTAGATATCCTCTGGGGTGTCATATACGCCCTATGCGTGACATACAGCTGTATCTGCTTTAACCTTGCATTCCTCGACATCTTCTTATGGTACCCCTGGGCTCGTTCCCACATCCTGTCCTCCATCGGGGCTCCTACTTCCGCTTCCCAGTCTTTTCTCAATTGTGTTACCTCCTTCCCAACTTTAGACATCATCATCTCGTATATTCTAGATATTTCATGTCCCCCCTCACTTATATCATATATTATATCTATGGTAGCATCCGGTTCTTCCTCCAGTACCACTTCGGGCCATGTTCTTTTAATTCTTTGCACCATTCTGTGATACGTAGTATACTGACCTGTGTGTAACCCGGTCTCCTCACCCAGCACCTCAAAATCTATGATAGACCCCTCACGCCAGATATCACCCATTGTTGCTAGCTCGACCGGTTCCCAGTGGTTCCTGATTATCATCCTGAGCTGCTTTTCTCCCCCTGTCAATGCAACTTCCATCCTAGTATCATCATCTTGGGACGCACTTCCATTTCTGTCTTGGGCAACCACATCATCTCTTTCAAGTAAAATGGGGCACAATCTTGGCCAAACAACCTGGATTCGGAGGTCACGTCATCTGAGAGCCATTTGGCAACATATTGCAGTTGGCTTGCTACATAATAGACCTCATAATTAGGCAGTTTTATCCCCCCTTTCTCATAAAAATTCTGTAGCTTCCATAGTGCCACCCTGTTTCGCGTGCCATGCCACAGGAAATCCCTACACACGCTATTCAGTTTAATGAAGAACTTCTTGGGTATCAGGTGTGGTATATTCCCTAAGTAGTGCAGGAGCCTAGGTAGGACCACTATCTTTAGCATTACCCCTCGTCCCATCATTGCTAAGGGCAGCTTCACCCAATATCTCATGCTATTTTCCATTTTTTTAATGGCTACCTCCGTGTTGTGCCTATGCTCCTCTTCCACTGTGTGGTATACATCTATCCCTAAATAAAGAAATGTACTAACTGCCCATGGTATCTGTAACACCGGTAACTGTTCCATTAGAATCCCCCTATATGCGCCCTGTGGGAACATGCTAGATTTCTGAGGGTTCACTGCTATACCGGACAACCTCGCATATCTCACCATCACTTCTAGAATGTATTGGAGATTTTCTTTTGGGTGCCGCAAGTACAGCAGCATGTCATCCGCATACAGGGAGATCAGATGTCGTTCCCCACCCACAGCAATGCCTATGATGTCATATTGTTGTCTCAAGTATATTGCTAGGGTTTCCAGGGCCAATATGTAAAGCATTAGAGACCACAGACATCCCTGTCTTGTACCTCTGCTAAGCTGCCGTCTTTCCGATATCAGTGCTCCCGTTTTAACTCTGGCCAGCGGTTCACTATAGAGCATTTTCGCCCACTGTATATATATCCTGGTCCCATCCCATAGCCCGCCAGGGCCGCCAGCAGCCATGGCCACTTGACCAAATCAAAGGCCTTTATTGCGTCCAGAGTCACAATTGCCATTTCACCCTCGCTCTCGCTCCCAAACTCAATAACTCGTTGGAGTTGTCTATGATTATTGGTTATGTTCCTATTCGGGACATAACCCGTCTGATCAGGGTGTATTAGTTTACCAATAACCCTCTTCAGTCTATTTGCCAAGACCGCCGTCAATATCTTGTTGTCTTGATTCAACATCGACAAGGGTCTATAGGAACCGCAGCTATTAGGTTTGGGAAGCAGTATTATGATCGCTTCTCTAAGTGACTCTGGCAATCTTCACAACTGGAACGCTTCGTTCAACATTTCTAACAGTGGGAGAAGCACTTCTTCTTTATATACTTTATAAAATTCACTTGAGAGTCCATCAGCCCCCGGTGTCTTACTAGTGGGCAACTGTCTCACCACCTCCTCTAGCTCCTCCAGGGTAATCGGTGCGTCCAGCTCCTCTCTTTCCTCTGCACTTATCTTGGGCAGTCCTATATCCTCCAATTTTTCTGTTATCGTCTCACGATCACTCTCCCCATCATCTCCATATAGTAGCCTATAATAGTCCACAAACTCCTGATTAACTCCCTCTTGGGTGTCAGCCACACTACCGTCTTCCCTCGTTATTGTTCTAATCGGGGGTCTGGGAGTTTCGCTCTTATATAACCACGCCAAAAGCCTTCCTGGCGTATCCCCTCCCGCATGCTGACTCTCTATATACTGACCCGCGCATTTCTGATGCAGCGCGAGTATCAATTCCATTTCTGCCTTAGTATTACTTCCTCCCCTCAGTGCCTTTTCCAGTTCCCCTTCTGTCTCCCAAAGGTCAGCCAGGATCCCCCTTTGCAGACCTTTAGATTTTGCTATGGCCATCCCTCTCATCACAACTTTAAAGGCTTCCCACAGTATGCCCGCCGAGTCCACACTGCCAGTATTCGTTTCAAAATAGTTTATAATTTCCTCCCTCATATCCTCCCTAAAAAAAGGGTCTTTCAGTGCTTCCGCTCGGAGGCGCCATGTCGGAATCCTTGCTCTCGAGGGGCGGTATTTCCATCCGAGGATCAGGGGCGAGTGGTCCGAAAGGACCCTTGCTTTATATTCTACTTGTGTACATTCTGTTATTACCTCTGATGTAGCAAAGATATAGTCCAAACTGGTGTGCAACTGCTGCGGGGCGGAATAATGCGAGTATTGCCTTTCCTGGGAGTGTTTCATCCTCCACCCATCTCCCAGACCAAAGTCATCTAGCAATGTCTGCAGCGCTTTAGCGGCTGGGGCGGGTCTATCCATCTTTCCATCCGATCTATCCACCCTAGGGTTTAGTACACAGTTAAAGTCCCCTCTCCAGATTACCGCACTCCCCATACACACGCTAAGATTTGTGCACATTGTTCTGAAATATGCTGCTGTATTCTGATTTGGGGCATATGTATTTACAATGCTTATCTCCCTGTTTTCCACCAATCCCCTCAGTATAACCATGCTCCCGTCCATCTCAGCTATCTCCTGCAACAGCTGAAACGGGACATGCGGCGCCACCCAGATAAGCACTCCCCTAGCATAGGCAGAATATGATGAGCCCACCACAACTCCCTTCCATTTCTTAGCAATCATCTCTGTCTTATCCCGTGTCAGATGGGTCTCCTGCAGTAGTGCAATGTCTATCTTTTGCCTCCACAGGTACAACATGACCTTGTTTCTCTTTAAATAGCTATTTAGCCCCCTGACATTCCAAGTAATTATTTTAAGGTCCCCCATGGCCTATTAGAGTTCCACCCCGCCCTCCACCGGTGCAGTCCAGATCTAAGTTCCATCTCAATCTATATAGGCTCGGTTCCCAATTTGAACTTCCCTCAACTAAAAACACACCAAACTCCTCACTCTCCCTCCCTCCCTTCCCATCCCCAACATCACCCCCCCGCCCTCCCCCAACTGTTGCCCAGCTCCATCCCTGGATCTCAGGCACCCCCGCATCTAGCTCTTTCTGGCAATAGCCTGTACTCGCAGTTCAGCAGGGTGAGGTCGCCCTAGTGGCTATCCTACTACTACTACTACTACTACTACTTGGGGGGCAGGGTGCCTTCGTCCTACTGCTCCTATCTTCTTCAATTCAACCAAGCATTGCTACTCAATTTAATTATGTGCTCAACATTCTATATTCCAGTCCATTAAGTTCAACAAAATCAAGGATATCATAGCATAGTTTCAACATTATCCGTCCGTGCCCCTCTATCATCCTCTCTATAATTGTCTCTACCGGGATACCCCGCTCTGTTGTCCAGTCATTATCTCGAAAACAAAATGTCGAATTACAATAATGTCGAAACAATAATGTCGAAAACAAAAATGTCGAATTGTTTTTTTTTTAATTTACATGTTTTTTTGGGGTTCCGGTGGTAAAAAAAAGGGGTAAAACATAAAAAAAAAATTAAAAAAGGGGGGTTGGGGGGGAACCCCCCCATTTCGAAAAAAAATCAACAAAAAAAAGAAATTCGACATTTTTGTTTTCGACTTTATTTTTTCAACATTATGACTTTCGACATATTTGTATTCGAGATTATGACTATAAACCCCCCGCTCTGTCATTTCAGTATGCATATAATATCCCCTTCACTTATTGTGCTCCTCATGGGCCTGCTCCGCATCTCGTTCCGGGCAGCCCTGTAGGTCCTGCCATGTTGCTGCGTCCTCTGGGGTGTCAAAAAAGAACATTCTGCTTTTGTGCAACACTTTCAATTTTGCAGGTTACAGCAGCATATATTTGATTCCAGCCGTGCGTAGCCTCCTTTTGACTGCCACATAGCTGTACCGTTGCCTCTGGACTAACATTGTGTAGTCAGGATACGCCATGATAGTGGCTGAAGCTCTTTCGATCGTTCCCCCTTTACGAAAGTACTCCAAAATCTTCTCGCAATCTTTATAGTTGAGTATCTTTGCAATTATTGCACAGGGAGGGGCCCCAGGCTTCGGTTTCCTCATGAGGGCTCTATGTGCGTGTTCCACTGTAAATCCTTGCGAGAGTTTGTCGGCCCCTATTTCTTGTAGGATCATGTTCTCCACATAGTCTGTAGGGTCTTGGCCTTCTTCCCCCTCTGGCAGGCCGACCACGCGGATGTTATTCCTTCTCGCCCTCCCTTCAGCTTCCTCCGCACGGTTCTCCAGGTTAGCTACCTGCTGCTTTAGTATGTGAACCTCCTTTGCATTATTGGTGCTGGTATCTGTGTTGGTTTTCACCGCACTCTCCAGGCTACACGTTCTGTCTGCCAGCGCACTGACATCTTGTCGCAGCAGGGTAACTTCTATGCCCACTGCATCTATTTTAGCCTCCAAGGAAGTTCGCAGGTCTGTCATCGCTATCCCCCATGAGTCTCTCAACTCCGTTATAGCCGTTAGTATTTGGCGGTTTTCAGTCGCCTGGGTACTCTCCGCGGATGCGGTCGCGCCACTGTGCGTCGTCGCTGCAGGAGACTGCTGTATCTTGGCAAATATTTCCATCGTGGATTGCTTGCTCTTGCTCTTGCTCCTCTCCCTGTCATCTTGCGATATTAGTTATGTGTCTGAGGTTACTTAACCGTGGTGTGGCAATTCTGCTTCTGCTTCTTCGTCTTACTGTGGCACCAGTGAGTCACTTCTGGCCTGGAGCCATTGTCCTTGATGAGCCCTTGTATAAGTTTGTGTGCGTTAAGTTATATCTTTGGGTGGGTTATGTCCTCTCAAGTTTCCAATTGTCCTTACTGCGGCTTGTAAACTGCTTCTGGCTCCCAGCAGGACTAACCGTTTCTCGGGCACATAGTATTCTGCGCTCCACTGTCTGCATTCACTGAGGTTACTCCAGTGTCATCAATAGCCTAACTCATCCTTGTAGAACATGCTCTCCAGTAATAACCCCCAGTGCCCAGCTCATTCACTCCTCAGGGCCGTTTGCTTGTTCTTTTTACCTCCTCCTCCGTCTGCAGCACATGCACTCCATTTTCCACAGATAATATCCAAGGCCAGCACCTTTGTTCCAGTATGTGCCCTTAAACAGATCAATAAGGCACTGTTCCCCAGCTAGTTGTGCATACAGGGCAATAATCCCCTCTGTTATTATGACAGGAAAGGAGAACACATGATTTTATTAGTTTTTACATTGAGGTGCTGTAGACCCATATTGTGCATCTCGCTCCAGTTCTTGCTCTGCCCTTTGTTCGTTTGGGCAGCGTTCTCGCCTCCCAAACCTTGTATCCGGGAGTGCAACAGTGTCTCGGCTACGGCTGCTCCAGCCCAGCAATTTCAAGTGGCTGGCAGCAGGAGGACTGCGCTGGTTTCCCAACACAGAACAGGGCCTGTGTTTTTATAACCATGTTTCCCATCCGCCGGCCGCTGGTTGTGCCGCAGCAGAGGCGCTCCACGCGGTCCGCTCTGGGTTCGCCTAAGCCTCACGGATCCCTGGTCGGCTCCATCATTGCTACAATTGTAGCCGCATGGAACACTTTGTTTCTTATTCAATGCCCGCCGCCGCTGCTCTCAGACCCCTTCGCATCGCAAACGTTGTGTTCACGGTGCCATGTACTTCCATTCCTAGTGTGGCAACGGGCTCTATAATGCGAGCGTGTATCTCCCCGCAGCCGGCCTCGCACAACACGATCCTCTCCTCCAGCCTTCACAGTTCACCGTTCGGGTCATCAAGCTTGTGTTCTTTGTTAGCTGCCATTTTGCGCCCCAGCCTTTCGGTGCAGCCGCCTTCGAACAATGCTTCTTTTTGTCCCTATTAAACCTCCGATTCGCTTGAAGTTTACAGTTGGTGTAGAGCACACGTTCCGACGTCCCTGCTTCTGTTTATGGATGCCGTGAGTCGTTTTTAAGCGTGTTTTTCAGCGGATCAATCTCGGATCACCAGGAGCAGCTCTGTGAGATACGTCCTACTGCATGGCTAGCTAGCCATGCCCCCCGAGAAGGGCAGTATTTGAACAGGTTTTCTCTAGCCTTCTGAGGCATGTATGGTCAGAGTGTGGTGAGTGAGGGTGGTTGAGTTGGAATTTGTCAGTCAGTTTTGGGTATCTAGTTGTAGTTAGCCACTGCACTCAGTTCAGTGATCAGATTTGTCATTCGTAGAGCTTCCACCTTCACACTGGTATGAGGAGCACGTAGTTTCAATAACATGAAGTGGCAAGGCTTGTCTGGGCATGGAGGGACAGGACATGGAAAGGCTGATGTTGCAAAGGCATTGTTTGTGCTGTTCATGTCTGTTTTGAGCCATGCTTGTGTCTAATCTCACTGGGATAGGGCTAGGCCTATTAGCATTTTATAAGTTCTCTCCATTCTCTATCATATGTGCTTCTGATTGACAGCTTCTGTGACTGGCTGGGCATTGTATGGCTAAGATATGAACACACTCCCAAAGAGTGGTGATTGATATCTGACTGTTATTAGTCAGCTTCTAGCCTGGAAGGTTAACAGGTGAGTTTTTAGTTGTATCTGGAAAGTCAGATGAACTTCAGTCATCCTGATTTCAATGCGAATCATGTTCCATGGTTTGGCTATGAGGTCAGAGAAGGCCGTTCCTCTGTATTTATTTTTCTCATAGGGCCTCATTACGAGTTTGGAGGCAGCCATGCCCTTAATAATGGCATGGCTGCCTCCAAGCTTGGGTCCGGGTTCCTTGAATGAGGAATTACCGGGCCATTCCAACCTTGGAGGACCCGGTAATTCCTCATTCAAAAAACCCATCCCCATTCCCATTGAGCCCCCATAGGGCTCAATGGGACTGGGGAGGGAGCTAATAATGGGCCCGTTAATAACGGCCCGTTATTAGCTCCCTGGTCCCCTTGCGGGACCCGCAAAGGAGGTATGGTCTGACCAGACATTCAGAGCGGGTCCCGCAAGGGAACCTCGTAATAGGGTGGAATGGGTTTAACGGCACCATTTTCGGTGCTGTTAAACCCATTCCGCCCACCTCGTAATGAGGCCCTTAGTGTCTTGTTTCTGTGACAAGATAGTGGTAGGTTGTTATTGGTCATCTGGGTGATTATCACATTTATTGAGAGCATTGTCGGAAGTTGGGTGTCTGCATACTTACTGTGAGCTTGGTAGACCAGGATTAGCTTGAGGATAGGGCCAGGTGAGCTTGAGCGGGCAGGGATCAAAGGCTTGGGTAGGTGGACATTGGCCAGAGTGAGCTACGGTAGGTCAGGGTGAATAGGTTGGTGGGCATAGGCCATGATGAGCTGGGTTTGTAGGCCAAGGTTTGCTAAATTTGCCGGGTGAGCTAGTAGGCAAGGGAGTTTTGAGTGTAAGTCAGGGAGATTTAGGGTAAGCAACAGCGAGCTTAGGAGGGCTGGTAATTGCCAGCTAGTGTTGGTGGGTGTAGCTTGAGGGGATTAGCAGGAAGGAGCTAGGGAGGATGGGGCCAACAGCAAGGGCATTTTGGCATGTATGCATGGAGTGCGTTACACATGCAAACCCGGGAGAAAACGTTTTGCTAGTCTGAAAGAGCTCACTGGGTTTATGCACCTGCTGAAGTGATCTTTATGGATTTTACAAATCACAGGTTTAAACTTTGGATGGGTAGCTGAGTAGTTTAACAAGCCTGCCACAGAGATCTCCACCACCTAAAAAAACAATACAGACACTGTTTCCTTGAAAGTGCAGGGTCACAAAATATGTTTATGCTCATCTTTAATTTCTGCACCATAGTACAAACCGACAACAAAACTATCAGCGCGTACCACGCCAGATTATGATGGCTAGCCGTATCATGTCACTTTGAGGACGTCAACAAAGAGATTGGGCGCCAGAAAATAAATGGTTTGCAGTCTGAAAAGCTGAGGCGTATAATACCGAGTGAGAAGGGCATACCCCTGGCAAGGATATTAGAATCCGGACGTCAAAGGGAACTCTACCACAGCAGGCCGGCCCGCATGGATCTACGTGATCCGACTGCGGCTAATTTTTCCGCAGCCTTAAAGTTTGCATGAGAAATGTGCTAACCACCAAAGGTTTGCACATTTCCCATGCGAACACACATACACAACCCCTACATACCCATACCCGCACCCACACCCACAACACACCCATGACCCACCCCCCACACACACCCCCAACATAAACATATGCTACTTACCTTTTTCTTCACACTGAGTCCCTGCAGCGGCAGTTCCCTTTCACTTCTGTGATCGGGAACCGGCGCCGCAGGGTCCTTTTCTTTTTCTTTTTTTTTACGGGGGCTGCAGGGGTTTCCCCCGCAACCCTACTGTAAAGTAAAGTGAGCGGGGTGTTGCGGGGGACACCCCCGCAGTCTTTTTTTTATACTTACCTACAATGTTACCACCAAAGGTTCGAACGTTTGGTGTTTGACCCTTTGGTGGTAGCATTTTTAGGTCTTTTTGTTCATGCAAACTTATAGGTATGATAAAAACGTACAATACCAGCCCACATGTGTACCACACTGCAGAAGCTCCAATTCCCTCCAACACCCACAATTGCTCAAATTTCCAGCCGCCCGCAACCCAGAAGGGAGGACAGGGAGCTGAAGAATGCCCCCACATCGTGGCCAAGAACACCAGGCCTGCATGACTGCTGTTGGAGTGGCGGGCAACGCCACAATAAGAGGAACTTCCCAGCACAAGGGGCCATGCATAGTGCATGTGGCCGCCTTGTTCACTACGCAAGGGTTTGCTGGTCATCAGGCCCACCAACTCAGAACAGAGCCCCAGCACCGGATGACAAGAAAAAGAAACATGCCAAAGCCTGCCGGATTGAGGCTGAAGACAGCTCCTCCTCCAGTTAATTGGAAGATGAAGGAGACAGAATTGCAGCAATGGTCGAAGTGAAGCACACCAAGAGAAGGGAGAAGGTCCACCTGTTATCTGCCTTTGAGCAAGGGAGAAGACTATCTAAGAAGAACAGGCCAAGATGCCTCGTACAAATTCACGGGCAAGACACATTAATGACCATCGACAAAGGGGCCTCGGTCAATGTCATTGTTACGCTCACCTGGTCTCTGCGGAGGCGTTGGGGCACGGTTGCAGCCCTCCCTGAACTTGAATCACCCCCTTCAGGCCTCTCCCTCAGTAGAAAAGCTGTGCGCGGTGGTATGTGGTAATACTGCTCTTGCTTGGAGATAAGTGTGTGAGTGCGCCAATCTGTGACTGTTGTACCTCTCAAACCCTTCACCCCAAAATACGGTTTCTGTGAGCATACGCCGGCCCATAAAGCTCACCTGTGAATTATGGAAGATAAGCTCTCTGTCATGCTACTTCTGGCAGGGGCGCATCGAATGGGATCTAGTTCCTTCACTGATCCCTGATAAGGATTAGTCCAGTCCAACTGCGACAATGCTTCTCCTTATGATTGGTAAGTCTTTCTTGAGCTATTGTGATACTGTTCGTTCTGTTTAATGTCTTTATATGCTGCTCCTATTTATGCCCGCAATAATGTCTCTCTTGTGTTTTCTTCCCTAAGATGGAAATGCGGCGTCAATGCAGCTGTGAGACGCGAGACACGGCCGGATGGAAGATGGATGCTACCGCAATGTTCGACAGCAGGTAAGTGATGGTTTAAGGAAAGCGCGAAGTATGTCGAAGCGCAACCTTAAACTGACTGTTTTTTTATGTCTAACCTTGTCTTCTGTTTTTCCTTGCAGGCACTGCTGTCGACGATGGAGCTTGTCGTGCTGCGGTGCCAAGATGAAGATATCGGTGTTCCGGAAAGTGGAAAGATGAATACTTGGTTCGCCGAAGAGATGTACAGGTAAGAACAGCTTTCCCCAGTTGATAAGTATGCTGGCAGGAAGCAGGATGTCCAGGAAGCAGCATCTTCAAAGGTAAGTCTGACCTCAGGCGACAGTGAGCGTTACGCTGCTTGCAACTGCATAATAAGCGAAGTGTCTGTCTTGAAGATCGGGGCAGCTTATATAGCTGAGATCGTGGGCACCCCCATTACGGCCAGTTTACCAGCCACACCCTGCCACTCCTAGAGAGTGAGCACGTGCAAAGACAATCCATTAGCAGCCACACCCAAGAATACACTTGGGGCTGCTTAATGGCTGGAATGTTCAAGGTTAATGCATCCTGCTTAATGGATGGAATGTTCAAGGTTAATGCATCTGAAGTGCTATGTCCATAACAAAAGCTTTTTGGTGTTAAATGGATGTTCTTGTTTACTTTTGTTCATTAGCCTGGTGCCAAAGGCACCAGGACAGTGTCCACCCAGGTCTTCTGTGCATGCGACCCCTGCATGCCTGTGCCCCTGTCTTCATGACCATGACAGTCATGCCGGTGGGGACATTCAAGCAGACTCACTATTATATGCCTATGGCTGCAAGCCACCTCTACCAGTCGTAGGGCCGTTTTATACAAGACCGGGCAGACAAGACATGAAGATCCAATCCAAAATCTACATTGTCAACGCCGGTATAGAGTGTTTACTCAGCTGGAACTTGGCAGAGAACCTGGGGTTAATTTGGTTCATCTATGATGTCACCGACTGAGACTACATAGAAGACCTACTAGCAAAGCACCCCAACCTACTCCATGGACTAGGGTGTCTGAAGGGGAATATCAACAAGCTAAATATTGACACAATGGGGCAACCTAAAGCACCGCGACACAGAAGAACGACTTTCCACATACTAGGCCTGGGTGTGAAGGAACTGCAAGAACTAGAGAAGGTGGACATTGTGGAAAAGGTGACTGGCCAACGGCGTGGGTCCCCCCAATGGTAGTCCACAAAAATGCTGAAGCAGCCAGGAAAGGTCTGCATGTGCATCGACATGCAGCTGCCGAAAGCGGCAGTCATCCACGAAAGGCCCATCAACCCTACTGTCAAAGTAAAAAATGCTGTGCTATTTAAACAAAACCGAGAGAATCGCAAAGACACAGGAATTGTATTATTTCAAAGCAAAATGCATCTTTATTCGGTGCATTGCAAAATGTCACTAATTACTGACAAGCAGCAAAAGCAATCACTTTCTAGCGTATGAGAGCTTCAGTAATCCCAACCCTCCTGGCTTCTCTCTAGCTATGATGTACTCCCACACAGCCGGTTCTCTAGCCCTAAGACTGTGATGAGTCTGCTCCCTTCTCTCTTAACCTCTGTGAGACAGCCTCCTAAACCTGAACCTACTGCATCTCTCTCCAAATCTACTGACCAGAGCAGCACAGGTATACAGAGCCACAACGCATTTATTGTGCAATTGTGTGCGTAGAAAGCATTTTATTTCAAACTGCGTGCATACTATATTATGTGCCTACTATGGCTACGTGTGCAAATTCTATAATTTCAGCATAGAAAGTATAATAGTACTGTACTAGTTCATGGTGACAAGTCTCTACATTATTCGAAGAACAGCACATTCCTGTCTCTTCGCACAGCAAGACGGTCTCATGCAGAAACATAAACCAGCATTTCTCCACAAATAGCAAGGTCGTCTCTAACAGTCTGCCAAGAATTACTTTTGTTATGAAAACATCTACACTGTGTGTTTGACATTTCTTTACGCACACAGCTAAAAGCATAATCGTCTGGACAAGACACATAGCAGAACTCAAGCGCCTAGAAACACACTACTATGTGCTATACATGACAAGTGTACATAATTCTTCATGGCTCTCAGCAAATATTGAACCATGATAGCTTAGAACAAAACTATAGTGCTTAAACATAGCATAATGCTAAATAGATGCCCATATGAATGCATGTATGAATGGATTAATACATGGATTAATAAATGTATTATCTCATGCTAAACTTATCAAAGATATATGCAGTTTAACACTACCGTGGAAGAGATTGTGGCAGACCTGATGGGATCAAAGGTCTTCTTGAAACTAGACTTAAATGCTGGGTACCACCAGCTAAAGCTGCATAAAAACTCAAGATACATTACCACTTTCTCATCGCACCTGGTGCTTAGAAGATGCAAAAGGATGAACTTTGGGATCTCGTCCATGGCGAAGATGTTCTAACAGACAATTTATTCAGTGCTCTAAGGCATCCCAGGGGTGCTAAATGTCGCTGATTGACATTTTGGTCCACACAAACAGCAAAGCGAAACATCTACACAGGCTAGCAGCTTTCCTGGACAGATTAGATGATAACGGACTGACCATCCACAAGGAGAAATGAGAATCCCTGTGGGAGAAGTTAAACTTTTCTGGCTATGTATTTAATAGCAAAGGGGTGACCGCCGACCCCCTCAAGGTTGCAGATGTCCAGGTGGCAACACCACCCACAACGCTTGCGGAAGTACAAAGTTTCTTGGGCATGGCCACTTATTGTGGCAGATTAATATACAATCTAGCCACAATATCTGAATCACTGAGAGAATCACCCACGCCAACCACCTAATGGAAGTGGTGGAGCCCCCTCTGTCAAGAGGCTTTTGAGCAGATCAAGGACTCGCTGTCTGCCAGCACTACCATGGCATGCTATGATACCACGATAAAGACAGAGTTATATGTTGATGCAAGTCCAGTCTGGCTGGGAGCAATCCTAATACAGATTTCCACACGGGTGAAACAAAGCCGATAGCATATGACTCTTGAACACTGATGCCCACAGAGCAAAGACACTCCCACATCAAGAAAGAGGCAATTTTTGTCCTATGGGGTGCATACATTTTCACCTTTACCTCTGTGACTGGAAATTCAAAGCCTACACCTACCTCAATCCCCTAAACCCCATTTTCACAGGCTGAGTACCACACCCACCCACAAGAATCAAAAAGTGGCGTTTACGCCTCCAGCAGTAGCTATTTGACCTCATCCATCAGGTTGGACCAGACAACCCAGGTCATTTTCTATTAAGGCACCCTTGTGCTGCAAGGGTGGTAGAGGTTAAAGAATTTACAGAGACGGAAGAGCACATCTGCCAGATCGTAAAAACACCATGGGCCTCATTACGACCCGGGCGGTAAGGGATTACCGGTAAGGGCACCAGTACTGGTAATCCCTTACTGCCCAATTCCGAGGTCCCTTTGCGGGACCCGCAAAGGGACTTTGGAGGTAAGAACGGTACTGCAATTTGCGGTACCGTAATTACTGCCTTCCCTATTCCCATTGAGCCCCTGGGGGCTCAAATGGGAATGGGGAAGGGCCATGGTGAATGGGGAATTACCGCCCTTGCAAACCTTGGAATGGGGCGGTAATTCTGCCATTCACCATGGCGGAATCGGTAGTTTACCGGTGGCAACCATGGCGCAAATCGCGCCATGGTTACCGCCCGGGTCATAATGAGGCCCCATGAAACTGAAAGCAGTCAGAATCGCGGACCAGAAGCGACCAACACTGACCCGTGTTGCAAACTAGTGAAGAACGCAATACTAACAGGGGAGTGGAACTCCTTTCTACAGAACAACCACAACCGCACAGCAGAAGACAAGGACTTTTTAGCAGGGGCATCACAGTCTGAAATGAGCTATCCATTACAACCGATGGCGTGATTCTGAGAGGCACACGCATCCATTTACCACTCAGCCTGCAGGACAGGATTGTTACTCTTACAGACGAGGGATACTCTGGCATCGTCGGGACCAAAGCCTGGATACAGAAGAGTGTGGTTCCCACAATTAGATGCGAAGGTGGAGAGAATTGTACTCTCGTGTCGCCCATGTCAGGTGACCAGTGCATCTCTGCAAGAATGGATTTCTAAACTTTGCTCTTGTGAACAGATTTTTAGGAGGCCACCCTTGTTTGTGAAAAAGTGGACACTTCTGGGAAGATAGACCAAATCGTGGTAGCTTGGAGCGCAGTCAAGGCTCAGTCTCAGGAGGAGTGAGGGTGATCAGAGGTCCCTGATGAGCGCATACAGTACGACACCAAAGCCTCATTCATCCATTCATAATTTGCTCACATGCATTCATTTTTCAGAGTACAAATTGAATCTTGACAAATCTGAATTTCTCCCTCTTGATAGCTCTATGAATTCTCATAATATAGATGCTTTTAGGATGTCATTATGCACTAAAAGTATCAAAATATTTTGGGATTATTGTTGCTAGTAGTATCCCATATGATGTGGATTTTGTGTTATCAACTATTGCAAATATGGTTACTAAGTGGTCTTACCTGGTGGGGCAGGCTTGACACTATTAAAATGATGGTTGCCCCAATCATTTTATACATGTTGTCTATGGGTCCCATTTCCTTCCCCAAAACATTTTATAAAAAGATTGATTCTAGTCTCCTTAAATGTTTATGGAACAAAAAGACACAGAAAATTACATTAAAAAAAAGTAAGCTCCCTTAAAACCTAGGAGCTGTTAAATTCCCAGACGTTTAATCCTACCACAAAGCTTTTGTTTTTGAACTATTTATTTTATATTTACACAATGAAGAAGAATCTATTGTCTCCCCAACCTGGTTCAAGATTGAGTTGGATTGGTTTTCTCCTTTCAGAATATTAGATGTTTTTTTAAGGTGGAGAGCTCCGGCTTGTACGAAATCCTTTTTATAAAATATCCTGCCAGAACCAACGCAGATATCTGCAAACTTCATAATATCGTGGCGGAAGGTGTAAGGTATAAACCCTGAAAAGGCGAGACGCCCAGAGTGCCGTACGACGAAGAAATCCATGTCGGACCCTGCAGCTGCTGTGGAGCTGCAGCGTGGCCACTCAAGAGCTCCACGCGTCTTCTACTCTGGCCTGGGCTCCTGAGGACAGCGTGCAGGCCGAGTGGGGGAGGGGCGCCAAGACCGTACCGGGGAGCCGCAGATCGGCTCGCTGCCACCCTCTCCTCTGAGGAAACACCCAAGACTGCCAGCCTCCCTCATGTAGGGGAGGCTCTGCGAGCCGCGGCGGATACATTTACGGCCCGGATCCTGCATTGGCGGCTAAAGGGCTGCCCAAAGACACAGACGGGCGGCGACACTCCACGCCTGCTGCAGACGGGTCCACATACACGGCGAACTCTTAAATTCAGTAGCGCCTTCCCGTGCGACTTGCACGCGATTGGACCCGTGGATCCCTGCGGCAGGAGAGGAGCAGAGGCAACACCACCAAGTGAATGCAATGCCGCGAGGGTGCACCCGACTCTGACATCCTGGTGCAGGCCTGCACTGCGACTGCGGGAGGGAGAGGCTGGACGGCTGGTGCCTTAAGGGTAACAAGAACCCTGCACCCCATGGAAGAGGGGAGGACATACAAATACACTGCCAGCACTGCCCGGATACGGCCATGAGGGCCAGGTGCAGTTATTCCCCTATGCTGCACGGCCACCTCGGGGGAGTGAAATTGGTGGCACCTTACCGACTGGTGGCTGGGCGACACACATTGCGGCCTCCACCAGCGACCCTCTGGAGGCAGTGGGAGTCCGCTTGCAGCGGCCCACAATCGAGTGCCGCTCACTGAAGCTAGCTGGGAGCCATATCTGATCTGTAACGCATCCTGCGCCACGTCAGGGGCGACGGCATTGCCCTCTTTATATACACCTACCTCTTACTGGGTACTAAGGTACTAGACTCCTAAATGTGGGAGAGCACAGTTCACGCCGAAGTGGTAATCGACACACATGGGCCACACCGAGAAGAAGGGTGCAGGAGGGAAAAAACGGCCCAATGGACTCCTTCGCTTGCTCCCAGCAACTAGGTGTGGCTGGAGGACCGCCACAGACATCCGACAACCTTGAGACAGATCCTGTAGATCGCCTGGCTACGGTGGTGCAAAATGGATTCATGTCGGTCAACGTCAAGCTGGACGACATAGTGGCGACAATTGGATCCTTGAAAGCGTGAGTGGAAAAAGAGAGTACGCGCATTACGGAAGCGGAGAATAGAATAAGCACGAAGAGGACACGATAACATAACATGGCCGCGATATAGCCCAACTCAAAACGGACCTGCGCAAAACACAAATCAAGTGCGAGGATTTGGAATCCAGATCACGCAGAAATAACATTCGGATAGTCGGGGTTTCGGAAACGTTTGGCAAAGGCTCCATGGAAAGACAGGTAGAAAATTTGCTTAAGACGGTCCTCGGGACGGAGTCCCTCTCAGACCACTTTCTTGTCGTGAGAGCTCACCGTACACCATTGTGGCAAGGCTCCTAAATTAAAGGGGCAGGGACACAATACTCCGATTATCCAGGGAGAAAGGATCGCTGCAATTCGAGGAAAACAAAATACACATATATCCAGACTTCTCGGCAAACCTACAAACACAGAAAAGGTCTTATGTGATGGTCAAGAAACAGCTGAGGTTATGTAATGTGCCATACGCCCTAATCTTCCCTGCAAAAATGCGAATTAAACACGGTGGAAGAGCCCACTTCTTTAAAAACCCCTCAGATGCAATGGCATATGTGGAGGCCTCCATCCCACTTCCTTCCGCTGATCGGGGGATAGACCAAAATGCGAGGCCAAGATATGGGGAGGAGAGAAGGGACCTGCGCAGGGAGATTATTTAAGGAACACTAACACTGTTGGTCTGGAATGAACTTCATTGTTTATCGAGCCGTGAAGCCCCCATTGAGGGCAGCCAGATGGCTACAGTAGCTGTCCCTCTGGAAAGGTCCAACAGCTCAGAAGTAAGCCCACTGGGCAGGTTATGAGTGTTATGGGGCTGCATCGTCAAGTTCGGGGAGATGGTGCAGGTGGGGGATCAGGGTATACGGAAATGCTTTACTATGTTGAGCTATGGGGCGAGGGAGGGGGGAAAAAGAGGGAAAGTTGCAAGCCGGCCTTGCAGTTGATGAAGCGAAGTTGCTCTGGTTTTGAGCTTGGTATGAAGGTTAAGTGGTCTCGCAGGTACGGTTGCTACTCCCGTCATATGAACACTGGAATTGGTTGATGCTATGGCTGGTAAAGACACTCATAGGACCTCTGGCACAGATGGGTTGAGAATACCACTCCTGTACTGGAATGTAAGAGGTCTAAACAACCCGATGAAGGCCAGGAAGGTTGGAAATGATGTTGCTAGACATTGCCCCCCAGATTGTGATGCTACAAGAAACTCATGCAATGGGTGCCGCAAAGATGAATATAATGCCCAAATGGGGAAAGACACGATATTATACAAACTATTCGTCTCAGTCAAGGGGAGTTATAATTCTCCTACACCCCTCATTAGGGTTCCAGGTGGCGGGACATAAGGTAGACTCGCTGGGAAGGTATGTGCTGGTATGGGGGGAGATAGCTGGTAAACAAATCACATTGGTTAACACATATGGCCCCAACATTGACGACCCAGACTTTTACTTAAATATATATGAAACCCTAAATAAACTCGACGCATCGTCCATAGTATGAGGGGGGGATTTCAATATGGCCCTTGACCCGTTGACAGATAGATCCAGCACGAAAATGAGGACACCAACCAAAATGGCACTAACACTGGGTCAACTACTTACACAAATGACATTGATAGATGCATGGCGCACATTACACCCAGATGATAGGCGATACACCTACTACTCATCCGTCCATGACAGTGAATCACGTATAGACTACTTCTTTGTGTCGCAGGGCCTGTCTGAGACATTGCATAGCTGCAACATCCTGCCCCGTACACTGTCTGATCACTCCCCTGTAATACTGGAGCTCAAGCTGAGAGACGTTCCCAGGCCTGCTAGGAGATGGAGAATGCTGAGTGGGATACTTGGTGACCCATGCGTAGTGGAGTCCCTACGGGAGGAAATAACAGAGTTTTTTACTAATAATATTGGGACGGTGGCACGGGCTCCACGGTATGGGAAACCTTCAAGGTCTGGGATAGGGTGGCACTTATCTCGAAATCCATGGGCCTCTTGAGGGGAGTAAGAAGAGAGCTTGAAGGAGTGGAAAACGGCTTGAATAGTCTTGAGGAAACTTATAGCCGCACACATGATAGGGCCATTCTGGCCGAGATTCACAAATCCATTAAAGACTTTGACGATCTAGCTGCCAGAGAAATACAATACATGGCAGCCCCGGCCAGGGCACGTAGATATGGCAAGGGCAATAAGGAATTTACCTAATTTTATCAATCACTATATTCAAACAGAGACAGGAAAACTACCGCTGAGATTAAGACGTACTTAGCAACACTGGGGCTCCCAAAACTACCGCTTGAAAACAAAATGGCTCTAGATCAACCGATCACTGCGGAAGATGTGAGCGAGGCTATCATGGGGCTAGCATCGGGCAAAGCGCCGGGCTCCGACGGGCTAGGGGCCGAATTCTACAAAGAGTTCAGTACGGAGCTAGTTCCCATAATGCTAGAGACATGGGAGGAAGCCCTAGAGGGAAACATGCTACCCCCGACAATGAGAGAAGCATTTATAAATGTGCTACCCAAGCCCCGACGCCCGCCTAACTACATGTCATCATACAGGCTCTTATCGCTCATTAATGTTGAAGCTAAGATATTTGCTAAGGTATTGGCGAACCGAATGCTGCGCCTGGTCTCCACATTAGTCCACCCTGATCAGAATGGTTTTATTCCCCTAAGATCTACTGCGCTGAACCTCCGTAGACTATTTGGTATTATGGCGCAGATAGATCCAGGCAGAAGCGCAGTCGCTGTGGCCCTAGACGCCGAGAAGGCATTCGACTCCGTTTCGTGGGTGTATCTCCTCACGGTGTTGGAAGCATTTGGGGTGGGACCCGCCTTCATTAGATTTGTCCGGCTACTCTACACCGCTCCAGGTGCCAGAGTATGCACCAACAGAACCATCTCCGACTTTTTCCAATTAGGTAGGGGTACACGGCAGGGGTGTCCCTTCTCGCCCATCTTGTTTGCCTTGACTATTGAGCCCATGGCAGCGGCTGTCAGACTGAGACATGGGGATAAGGGAATAAACATGAAAGGCTCCATCCAGCTAATTTCACTCTACGCTGACGATACACTCCTATATGTCCACGAACCAGAGAAAAATATAGCGCCCATTATGACCGATATACATGAGTTTGCAGAATACTCGGGATATGTCATCAACACATCTAAATCGGAAATATTATCGCTCACCCCCACCACTAAATTCCCAATAAGCACATGCAGACTCAAATGGTCGGAACAGCACATCAGATACCCTGGTGTGCTAGTATCTAGAACCAGACACACGCTTTATGCAGACAACCACGAACAGGCACTACAGACTTTGGGCACCAAGCTACAGATTTGGGCACACCTCCCCATATATGGCAGAATAGCACTACTCAAAATGATAGCCCTCCCAAAGCTACTATACTTCTTTGTAAATATACCCATATGGCCGGGCAGAGACTTCTTTTCAAGATTGCGGTCATTGGTAGTCGCCTTCCTATGAAACGGGAAAACGGCAAGAATCGGGTGGGAGAAAATGACAGAGCCCTATAACACCGGGAGTATAGCGGCCCCAGACTTTGAGCTCTACTATCTTGTCGCTCAGGCACAGTTTGCGAAGTACTGGTACGAAGAGTCAGATGAAACACCACACACGGGTAACACCACACACGGGTAGAAACACAAACTATATCTCCTGCAGACATCAGGTCAGTTATATTTAATCCACGACACAAAGACATATGCGATTATGACCCGGTCAGCTGCACGGTCTGGGCCTGGGGCGCGCTTTTTAAAAGATTAAAGCTGGACACTCCATATAATCCAGAGGTCCCCTTGTGGAACTTTCCGGGTATCCCCCCAACTTCTGATACGTGTATCCAGGAGGCCTGGGACCCTCATATGGAAATGAAGGTGGACAATATGTTCATAAATGGTAAATTCGCTACTAAAGAAGACTTCACGCGAGCAATGGGCGGTGGGCCCCTCAAAATACTACAATACTACAGGGTTAGAGCTGCGTTTCAGAAAAGGTGGGTGATGTTTCCAGATGAGCCCCCCCCAACACCCCTGTACACAACTTATCACCACGAAAGCTGGGCTGGGTATATCCAAATTATATGTGGCAATACAAACCCACAACCCTACAATAAACCGGTTCAAAGACAAATGGGAGGCAGACCTGCAAATGCCCATCCCCGAAGATAAATGGAACAGATACTGTGCACTCACGAAAAAAGTTTCTTTAAATGCGGGGCTACGCCTGATCCAATTCAAACTCCTTAATAGATTGCACTACACGCCAGCTAAGATGGTAAAATTTGTGGCGGAATACGGGGGGAATGCCCCAAGTGTGGGATCCAGAGTGCTGGCTCCTTTCATATGTACTGGGAGTGTCCTGCGCTGTTGAGATTCTGGGGAGAGGTGGTCGAGATACTGTCAGAAATCATGCAGATACCCCCACAGTTAACTCCCCAAAAATACTTATTTGGAGACATCGACAAGTGTTCGGAGAAAACTAGGAGATTATTTAATGTTTCATGTGCGGTGGCGAAGAAATATATCCTTCAAGCCTGGAAAACTGCTACACCACCAACCATGACCACTTTCCTCCGTGAACTGACAAATACCAATGAATGTGAAGAACAATATGTTTTGACATTGCCTGGGGCAAGCCGACCAAAAGACATATGGGGCCCCTTCCGCACGTATTTGTGTGAAATGCTCTCAGATGATGGAGTGTCCATGTAACACTAAATGTAAACGTTTTACCTGTTGACTTGTATGTATTGATGGGATTGGGTTGCTGTAACTGTTGAGACCACTGTTGAACAATAAAAAGAGTTTAAAAAAAAAAAAGAATATTAGATGTTTTTAACATGACTCTTGGCCCGGCTTAAAAAATGTCCCCACCTTGCACTATTTTAACATCACCTGGTTAAGCCTACTTGTCATTTCTTTTGACATTTTGGATCAAGACCAGGTTGGTCTATGGTTTTATAAGAGACCACATTTCAAAGTGGATTTTAATCTTATTTACAGGTGGTAGAGCAAAGGTATCTCTTGCATTCATACATATTTTACTAAAATACTCTGATCCCCTTCCAGACTCTAGCCTATATCTTAAAACTGGATGATTTAGATTAAACTTCCTATCAAGAGGCTGTTAAAGTAATTACCTTATGATTGGCAAGTCTGCCACAACGAACCTCTTCTATGCAACTTCAAAATCTTCCTGGATACGTTTCCACTGAGGCTGCAGAGTTGTATACATTTCTAATTTCTGATTCGAGCGTGTTGTCTGCTGATCACCTTGTCAAAAATGGATGGCTCAATGACCTCTCTGGTCAATATACTACCATGTTTTGTATTTTAAATAGGGCATACCTTACTCATCATGTTTTTTAGATTTTCTCGCAACTTGACAAACTTGTGCTGATCTTGCAAAGAATGTACTGCTGATTTCAAACACTGTATTTTTTATTGTAAATTTGTATTCTCAATGTGGGGGAAGATTTTGACAACAATACAAAAATGTTCCATTTTACTGCTCAATGCAATCTTGACAATTTAATTGCTAGATCACATCTTTACTCTGATTTAACCAATATTCTCTCTCCCAGGTTATTCCACTTTCTGGTCTGCATTGGTTTCCTTCTAATATCTTCTAATTGGAAAAGTTTTGATCACTTATACTATGCTACTTGGTGGAATTACATATGGTACATCCACAGATTGGAAACAGGTTGTGCCATCTCTCTATTTGATATCCAAACATGTGATCAAAAGTAGAATGCGTTGATTGAATATCTTAATGCCTCCTCAGCTGACTCTTTAATTTGTTACTTCAGTTTTCGTTTTGTTTGTTTTTCCCTCAGCTCTTGTGTCTTGTTTTGTCCTGTCGGTTTATTATTCTATTGTGTTCTTGCAGTCCTTTCAAGTTTATATCTCTCATCTATTGCTTAAATAAATTCTGATGTTACAGCTTTGCAAATTAATTTTTCTTGACATCATTAATTAGACGTTTACTTTCTTGCATTTATTGTAACCTTGATACACAACTTAATTGTCTTCTAATTGTTAACTCAATTTGCATATTTATCTTGGATTATTTGACTGCCAATTCTTATAATTGTTGTTAATTGCTGTATTCTGTATTTGTTCATTATAAACACTTAATAAAAATTACTTAACAAAAAGAAGAACTTGAGACCTGTCTCCTTCAAAGGTTCAAAAGGGCCCAACTAAAAAGAGGACAACACCACGGGGAGTTTCCAACATAGAGATGCCTCACATGCCAGAGGACGAAAGACAGAAAACTCCTAAGCCGGTTTTCCACAAGATGCTATCCCAATTTCTAAAGACCCAGTGTTCCCTAAATGCTCTAGGCCACCCACTGAGCCCAAGGGATGACTCTGCCAGCCCTTTGTCAAACCCATTGTATAGGAATTTCAACACAGAGGGAAAAACAAAACACACTCTAATGCTGATAAACCAAGCTGTTCACACCAGCCCCTGAAAGTATCCCAGTGCCTCTCATAACACTTGCGTGTAGCAGGCCGTCAATATATCTGTAATGGCCATTTCACTTGAACGGAAATACCAGGGTTCATGAACCCCTTCATCTGAATCTCCATATCGTCAAGTAAATTGCACTCCTCTGGAGCCCCCTACTGTCTGCTCAAGGTGGGAGACCAATAGGGAATTCTACACACTGTTGCCACTGCTAGTTCCAGAAGCACCAGAAGCCACCCTCTCTGTGGCTAATATAGTACCAACAGAATTATGTCTGCCTGACTTGACCCAATCTTCCCCAGTACCCTTGGATTCAGAGGAATTCTGGAAAATGCATTCAAAATCCACCTGGGCCATGCCAAACTCAGAACATCCAACCTCATACCACCGGGGACAGAAATCTGGGAAATATTCTCTAGCTGAGGTGTTTCTGTAGAGGCAAACAGATCCAAAATCAGAGTCCCAAACCTGTGGTATAATCTCTGGGATGACATGGCCTAAGGATGTCTCCTGGGAGCCTGGGAGCAAGCAAAAACACTGCTGAAATGGTCTTCCAATGTGCTGTACACCTCCCACCCTCTTACATGAGCCACATCTAAGACTGCTATGTGACCTTCTGCCCAAAGCCCAATCTCCACTGCCAACAACCTCAGACAACTGGATCCTGCACCTCCATGATGATTGATGTAAGCCACTGCAGTTTAATTGTCTGTTCTGATCAGAACAGTCCTGCTGGTCACCACCTCCGTAAACAACTGAAGGGCCCTGCCAATGGACGATTTTTCCCTCCATTTCCAGAGTGGGACTTCTCAATTGGCTCTCACTGCTACTGGTGCGCCAAATGTTGACGGGTAGCCCTCCAACCCAACCCAATAGTATTGGTAGCAACCATGATCCTGTCCACTAGACATAGACGTTAATCCCTTTCTTTCAACTGGAATTTACCAACCACCACCTGAGCTTGTTCATCGGCTCTTTCAAGATAGGAATCCGTTCCAGAAACTGAGAATATGTGAAACCCAGGGTTGTAGGTGCAATCTTGCGTAGGGCCCCAGAAACTCACAAGAGGCCATATTTCCTTGACCCGTACAAGATCCCTGGCCGAGGTTGACTCACACCAATTACTCCCTTGAGGCATTTCTGCAGATTCTCTGTTCTGACCTCTGGAAGGAACACCTTCCCCTCTCTTGCAGCGAAAATGGGCCCTACGAACGTCCGGTGCTGTCATGGTTCCAGGTGGGATTTGTTTAGAATTATCAGGAAACCCCATTCCTTCAGCACATGACAGGTCTTCACCAGCATTTGAAAAGTTGCCCTGGCTTCCGACCTGACTAGCGAGTAGTCTTAATTAGGGAACAATTGTATCCCTTCCAAAAGTAGCTAGGTGACTATTGGAGACAGGAACTTGGTGAATACCATTGGGGCAGATTTGAGACAAAAGGGTAGAACCTTGAGCTGAAAGTGCATCCCCATCACTGCAAATGGGAGGAATTTCTGATGAACCTCTCGGATTGGGACATGGCAATAGGCGTTTTGTAAGTAAGTCGATGGATGCCAGACAATCCTCTTTGGTAATGAATGACAAGATCTTCTGTAGAGTATCCATTTTGATCGGGGCCCTGCAAATACATTTTTTTAAGCCTTTTATGTCCACAATCATTCGTAATTTGGTCTTGTCCTTGGGCGCCAGAAAGATAATTGAGCAATACCCCTGCCTCTCTTCCTTTAAAGGCACACTCTGTATGGCCTCTTTCTCCAGCAGCCCCTGTATACCCTGGGTATGGATTCAGAATTTTTACTAGCTGTGTATTGTTATTCTTGATAAAAACCGTAGCTCCACAGACGAATTAGTACACAATCGAGCAAAGGTCAAGATACTTTTATATCAGCAGGGTTGGATCTCTACGTTGGAGTCTGTGCACTCCTACCCCTTGCTAAGTCACCTGACATTGTTTTTGTTGGAATCTGATTCTATCAAAGCAGATTTGGGATCAAGCATCATGTTACTTTTGCAACTTGGCCAGACAGTGTGAATCACTCAAACATTGGTTGACAACAGTGTAGTGTATTCTCAAACCTGAGCGTTTGTACTTAAAGAAACTTTTTAGATACAATACTGGAAGTGAGGACAATCAAGTGTGGTCTACGTGTTTGGCTGGGCAAACCACCTCAATTGTAATCGCAGTCACAGGATTCTTAAACGTGATGCATTTGTATGTATTTTCTTATGATTAAGGTTCAAGATGATATTTTATGATTTTAGTTCTTTTGAGTGTTTATGTTAATATTTGATGAAATGTGAAAATATGATGAATTTGATTAAGTTGACGGTGAAACGAAATGTTTTAGTCTTTTTAGGTATATGAAATTTCATGTTGGGCCATTTTATATTCTATACTTCAGTTTCTGTGTAATGCTTGTAATGTATGCTGGTATCTTCACTTTTTACTTGTATTGTGCAGTATTAAATGTTGAATCCATTTTCAACCATATAATTAAAAAAAACATTAAAAAAATAAAATACCCTGGGACAATGCCTTCCAAGTCTTGTTGCTGTACCATGAGGATGGTGACCATACTGTTCCTGAGGGTACTGGGGGCTGAGAAAATTCCAGTCTGTAATCCCATGTGACTGTCCTGATGGACCAGACGTCACAGGCAAACTCCTGCCATATATTTGCAAAATGTAGTAGTCTGCTCCCCACTGGCCCACAGTGGATGTCAGGACTTGTGTGGTCTGTGGGAATTTCCTCTTAACTTCGTTGAAACTAGGCCTGTCCGTGGACTTGTGACTTGCTCTCATCCTGTGCACTTCTCTCAATTTAGCCTTCGAGTATTGTGAGGATTTTGAGCCTCCTGATATATTCTCCTTTTTTCTGGAGCCTGTCTGCACCCTTGTTCACCTTCAATACCTTATGGACTTTATCTTTCCGGGTGGCGCCAAATAGCTTACTGCCTTCAAAGGAAAGCTTTAGTCCAATAGCCAGCTGTGACCCGTCAGTACACCAGTCCCTTATGTGCACATATCTTTGCCGAGAAATGGCAGAACCCATAGCCATAGCCGCTCCTCTGACCCCAACATAGGAGATGTCTGAAAGTAGCTCCACTTGCTTAGCATCTCCCTCAAATCGAGATCAAATTACTGCCTTCTTCAATAGCTTTGTAAAGCCTCTTTAACCCCGTTTAGCACTGTCCCTGTTGTGCAGGACACATAGGTATTGGCACTAAGGATCAAAAAGGCCCCTGAATGGTCCTTTTAGAATGCTGAATCTGCCTTTTTGTCCATAGGGTCCTGGACCACAGCCGCCTCTGCTGCCATCAATGACCTTCCACAAGACTAAAAAGGATCAAAACCAATCCTGCCGGTTCCGGCATTGACTTCACCTCGTCGCTTAATGGATACATTTTGGACATGAACCTTGGCATCTGAATGTGCTCCAGATCCTTCCGCTCATCCTGGATCTTCTCCCTGATGACTGAATCCAGGGGATGCCCCAATTTAGGGAGATGCTTGTATTAGCGAATCTGGTGATTTGCTGATGGACCGGGGACCTAGTGGCTCCAAAAAACCCCATGTATTCCAATACATGAAGAAGTATCTTGGCAACTTCCTCTCTGTCAATGTACTTCCCCGTAGGGTCTGGATCTATTTCTGATGAAGAAGATGCAGTGGATCTTGCGCTGGATGAGGATTTATTTATTTATTTATAACGCGCCAGAGCCTGCAGGCATCAGGGCGCACACCAACACCATGACAAAAATAGATAGGACAGAATCAAGCACGAGGTTAAGTCAGGATGAAGATGACGTGGAAGAGGGAATCCACCTCCTTCTGGCATGCCTCTTTTCCTGTAGAGCCTGCTTAACAACCAGCTTGACTTCCTTTTTGGATAAGCCCTTCCTCTTTTTTCTTATGGGGCTTCGAGCTTTTACTCCTCTTTGGAGGCGTTCCTTCCAGGGAAGAGAGGCCATCCTCTTGTTCCCTATGTCTCTTCTTTTCTTTCCTTTGCAATGAGTTCATTATGCCTTCAACAGTTATGAGCCATTGAAAAGTTGTCTCAAACTTTATAGTCCTCTGCAGGCTCACGCCTGAGCTGTCTAGCATTATGCCCCAACCAAGATAGCCACTGCCATCTGACAACAGGGGTGGATCCACTTCCTGGACCCGTCAATTCAATGTTCTGGCTCTGCATTGGGCCCAGGGAGTACTCCTTCCTCTCTCAGCCGATGCCCCGCCTCCTTACCGGTGCGCAGATCAGCTTTCCATCTCTGGACAGGGCTTGTTCTACTGCCAGGATCACTCTCGGCCTGAACCAGGAGAGGAGGGGACAGCAATCATTGACTTTGAAGACCAGGAGAAAGGAGGATCGCTGGAATATAAGGTACGTTTTATCCACCTTCTGGATCCTGTCCGGTGGACAGGAATTAAAAAAACTAGGGATTGTGGATAAACGGGAGGAGCATATACGTGGAGGAGCCGGGAGGGATAGGAGTAAAGAGTACAGATTCCATGCTGTTTAAAAACAAGCAAATACATTTGTGTTTGTGTATTTGCTTTTACCTTTAGTGCTCTGTGAGATTTTTTGTTAACTTAGATTTCCTGCCCGCGGCCGCTCCCATGATTTTGACTGTATTTACATGTTTTTATTGTTGTAACATTTTTTCTGTTCTTTGATGGGAATTTATATTTCCAAATAAAGATTTTATCATTCACTCTCCCACTCCCATACACATTCATGTTTTTTTACATGTAAATGCCTGGCGCAATGGCGCAATCACACACTCCTTGCTGTACAGACACACACACATTTATAATGCCTAGAATTGTCACCAGCCATCTTCTTGAGACGTGCTGGGTGGAGAGGATAACCCAGGGACAATACGTTTGTCTTGAAAGCAAAACAGCACCCAACACACGGTTCAAATCCTGTTTTCGTGCCTAGAGGTTGGTCTCCAGCACTAATGATACAAAAGATTAATTAATGAATCCCCTTGCTCGTCATAGTACTTACAAAGTGACATGGACCAGCTGTGGGACGGCTCTGCTGCTATACCCATGTGTTTTGTTTGCTAATAAACAAAGTAGGAGAATTCTGGCTAATCCAGCCGCTTGTTTACCTCATTTGGAGCGTGGCATGACAGACTCTGCAACAGTGTTTACATAGTTACCAACATGATCCATTCTAATCTGTAGGTGCTTATGCAGTCCTTGTTTCTTTGCATTCTGGGAGTTGTAGTCCGAGTTTTATAATGGGACCCCAGGAAATACAAGTCCCAGAATGCAAAGACAAAACAGCACTTACAGATTAGAGTGGGTCATGTTGGCAACTATGTGATTCCTGTCGGAAATGGGATCCTCCTCAGTTTCTAAGGACTGCGATGAGGAAGCTGGACTTAAAGGTAGTGTGCGTGATTAACTTAATGGAGCATGGGAAGAATGTGCTCTGTCAACTTTGGCTTCCAGTGACAGCTTTGCTCTAGTACTCGTTTATCTCTGGACTTAGTGGTAATGTGTGTTCTCAGCATTACTGAGGCAACGTTTTGAGTTTCTTTTGCTGTGGGACCCCCCCTTTATTTCGCTTGAAGCAAATATCCCCACAAGAATGTGAACAATATCAGCAATTGCCTATTTTGCAATAAAACGCATCAAAAAGATATTGGCAATTTGAAAAATACAGCTGCAAACTAGCCAGGTTGCAGATCTAATTTTGGTGATCTGTATTGCAATTATTAAATGGTGGCAATGCCAACAATTTAGGCTTTTGTGTTGGTATAGGAAAGGCACTTTCCAGGCACTGCAGCAATGGTATTAAATGGCCATTGATGGGAGCAGGTGCAAAATGGTGCGAGTACCTGGGCATTTTATAGTAGTGTCCAACAAATGCCTACTACTTGCACACAATCCAAAACTATTGGCTATGACAATGCTTGTTTTTAACAGGATTTCAATAAAGGATACTGCATAGTGCTCATAAATCGAGTGGCTGCTAGGCAGACCTGATTAAGCCATTTGTATTACACCAGTGGCGGGTTTAAAGCTCAAATTAAGTAATTAGCTCTCAGAAGACTGCTTTGACAAAACACTGGCAGGCACTTCCAGTGCAAAGTTTGATTAAAGCCATCTCAAAGAGTTCCCATGAGGAGTTATTTTGGGCAGGGGGGTTTGGGTGGGAATGGCCATAGAGATAGCATGGCCGTTGGCAGTCAATGGGTGTGCACATAACCAAACAACACGTTTAAGCTTTGGGTCTGATCTGACTGTAATGCAATAGTTTCAGCTTATTACCACCCAATAGCCAAAACTAAACAGGAGTAAAAACATGATGCTATTTTGGCAGAGAAAGTGCCAGCATAGAACTCAATTACTGTTTCCACCAGCCTCATAACCTCTCCATGCCAAAAAACATGCATTAGTGTGAGCGAGTGATGTTCGTGCTGGAATTAATGCACAGGATTCCCATGGAATCCACCTGTTTTCAGCACCTGTTGAAATCGGGCGGATTCCAAAAACAGCCATAATAAACGCTTCTCGCAAGTGTGCATTGTGGTAGGCATTTACACTTTTTGGACTCAGAAGAGCAAAAAAAGTAACCTGTTTCTGCCAGGTTTAACACGTTCTTTTTTTATACCTAGTAGTGCAAATGAACATAGTTTCCTGAAAGGGAACAAAGTGCACAGAAGTTCGTTTTAGGTGGACCTATCATGCAATTGACCATTTTTAGAAAATGAATGCAAAATGGAAGAAAAAGAAAACAAGAAAACAAACCAAGAAAACATGAAAAAATCCTATAATTTATGTGTAAAATGTGAAGTCCAAGTTGTTGTTATAGGGCCACATATCTGCAAATGGACCAGTTGTACACGCTTCAAAAACTAACACAAACAGTGATTTGCTCGGGATCACACATCGTGATCATGCTGAGAAACCACAAATGGAGCCGATGCATCCTGTATTCAGTTAACAATTTAGTAACCGACAACACATATATTTCTATAGTAACAATAACCCGGCCTAATCACATCCCTGACATTATCTGAGCCGTAGTATTACAAAAGCATTTATAAAGTTTGAAGACTCAATATAAAGTAATGTCCATTTGTATTGTGTGTGAAACGGTTACATAGCACCTTCCTCATTAGGGAAATCTTTACCCCCCATTACTCCTTACCTCTATATGATCGTTCCTTAACCTTTTAAAGTCCATAATACATGGACAGTCATATAGTGATCTTCACAGTTTAGGATCATTTAGTTTCCCTTTCGAAAATATTCGTAATGAGTGGCATACTAACCAAAGGGATGACAAATATCTATTAAAGATGCACACAGTATAAGCCATGAATTAATATGAAAGTGAGAAGACAACCAAATGGATCTATGAACAGTTGTGACTAATGGGATAGGTAGTTAATTTGGCGATTGTTTGTAATCACATTTCTCTGCCAAAATAGGCAGCGGGTGCGTAAGGGTAATACAAAAGGTGGGAGGTGGAAGTTGGGGCAGTGGGGGTCTCCCCTCACATATATTGGCAACAAAATGGATTAAAAGAACAAATACAGGACTCTCAATATGGCACCCGGCGTGAGAGGACGTGCTTGAGGTCTCTCCCAGCCGGGCCAACTAACAAAGCACCTCAACAAGCGATCCGGTAGCTGCAAAGCAGTAAAAGGAGGCCTCCCCCTATATGTCCGGTGTGGGACGCACCCACAGATATCTGGCCACTGACGACAGCCCCGGGAAGCAGTCCAACCGATGCGTGGTGCAGAGCGGAGCTGCACGGGCCTCACATCCAGGTGCTAGCGCTGTGCAGACATCTGAGGCGAAGCAGGCCGAGGGCGGTCGCCACACAAGCAGAGTCAGGAGAGGCAGCCGTTAGGAGAGAGGGCCGTCTCTGCGGCTTGGAACAGTGGATCCCGCCGGGGCTAAAATAGGCACCGGCGCTGCTGGCCCCCCCGAAACAGGATCCAGAGGGCGCCCTCCCCGGTGCATGAGAGACTGCGCAGACACAGAGCAGTACACCCCCAGTGGGGCCGCACAGGGACTTGGAGCGGTCGGATCGGGTGCGGCCCCTCCCCAGAGCCGGAGCACAAGCAGTCCCCACAGTGGCAGATGGGCATTGAGACCAGGGCCAGCGACGGGCTACACAGCGGTTTGAAAGCGAATCCTCAACCCCTGCCATGGTGCCACGACCGCAATAAGTAAGTCTACAGAAGCTCCCATTGCGCGGCAGCCAGCTACAGCACATACCTCCTGGCCCCCCAGGATAGAACGAAAGCAGATAATCCAGCTGCCATCCAGAGAGGCGCAGGGGGCACACCAGCGAGACCCTCAGAGCTTCCTTGTGGAGTTGTGTCCCCATTCTTCGCACTGGCAGCGGACTAACCACCAGGACACAAAAGGGCAAAGAGGGTGGCATTCCCCCTCCCCATTCACTGGGACGCAACAAGCTATTCGCTATTGCCTGCAGAAGGAAGGTTGGAGCCGTAGCAGGGGAACCAAGGGAACCACCCAACTTGGGACTGCGATCCCCACTGGAAGTGGGGGGGGGGGGCTGGTGCCCTCAGCCACGCGAGGGACTGAACAGAGGACCAAATCAATGACCACCATAGTCCATCCCGCATTGTATAGGTGATACATGAGCAGCGTGTTGTGGGGCACCCAGTGATAACCATAAAGAGACTCGGGGTGGGGGGGGGGGGGGTTAGGGGGTTGGTTACGGCGGACTTGCGTTCAACCAAACCAAAACAGGATACAGAGCTTCAACATAGCTTCAATGTCCAAAACTAGAACAAAGCCACCAAGTTTGACCCAACTGCCCCCTCCCACCCCCGCCATCCCCAAAGGAAACAGCTTTGGAGCACAGAGAAAACAGATACACTAAGCAGAGAAAAAGTGGATCCACAACAGACAAGAGATGGGGATGACACCATGACTAAGAAGGACATGCAATCCTGTTTCAAAGAACTGCAAGACCAATTCTTAATGTCCATACAAGAAGAATTTCACACCCTCAGAGAGAATATGAAACAATCCCTGCAAGAGGTGAAGGTGGATTTGGCGAAGGTTGAGGAGAGAACTGATACACTGGAAAGGACGGTCCAGAGATTGGAAGAGGAAACCAAGAAGTCAGATGAGACTCTAGAACAGCTGGCAAGGGCGACAAATAGCCTCAAGCTGGAATGTGAAGATCTTGAAAACAGGTCTCGAGGGTCTAATGTACAAATACACATTTTTATACAAAGAAACCATCGAGGACAAGGACCTTCAGGCGACAATCTCACAACTCTTCGCGGATGTACTAGGCGAAGATACCCAACCCCAGATAGGAATAGACAGAATTCACAGGGTGGGACCAAAATGCTCGCCAGAATCGGGGACGAGACCCAGAGATGTCTTGGTAGCGCTCTCGAACTACACCCAAAAGGAGCAAATACTGAGAAGGGCAAGATTATCTGCTCGAGTCACCGTCAACGGTCATGAGGTCCAGCTCTAACAAGACCTGGCACAAGTGACTCTCTTGAAAAGAAGGCAAATGGGTCCGGTGGTCCAGCACCTTATTACCAAGCAAGTCAAATACAAATGGACCATTCCATTTGGATTGCTGTTTATGTGGGAGGGGGTCCAATGTAGAATTGTGACGTGTGAGGAGGGGGATCAGCTGCTCGGAATACCGCAGGCACGAGGGGAGGAGCCACGACAAACGAAGGAGAGCTTAATAGGCCCGAAAAAACAGAACTGGAGGACCATCGAGAGGAAAAATAGGGGAAGGAAACGACAATAAGCATAGCTTGCCCGCTGCAGCTCAAGAATGCATTAAAAACCCAGTATCATGAGAAGAAACGGAAAGATACAGGATAGGAGGAAGAGAGAAGAAATAGACGGCAACCGGATTACAACCACACAGAAGAGTCCCGGGCAGGGCAGAAGTTGACCCATTGGGAGGTCTAGAGTGGGGTTTAGGAATCCCCACACATTACCTGAGATGTGCCAGGGGCGTGGAGCAAGGATCTGCACAATCCGACGCGATTAGTTACCAGGCCCCCACTCAGGTGGGAAGGGAGGGAGAATTTAGGGGGGACGAAAGGGAAAAAGACTCTGCGGGTGGCATGTTATTGAAATGGCAGTTCAAATTCCATCAGGCACCAACCAAAATAAAGGACATCACATGGACAGAACCAATGTAAGAGGGATCAAGATCCTGACGCATGACGTTAGGGGGATGAATACCCCAATCAAGCGGAAAAAAATTGAGAGGCAAGCATGGAGAGAGGACGCAAATATTCTACTGTACCAAGAAACCCCACATTAGGAAAAAAGATGAAGCCAAAATTAGGATCAGAGGCGCTTCACAAGTATATCAGGCGAATGCAGAAGAGAAAAGAGCCAGGGTCCTTTATAGCCTTACAGGACAGTCTTGGGGCAAAAGTTCAAAACAGCGTGGCGGATAAAGAAGGGCGGTTCCTGTTTCTGAATGTACAAATAGAGGGAACAGAACTCACCCTAGCGTTAGTTTATGCACCCAATACAGGCCAAGACAGTTTCCTAAGGGAAACCCTCGTAATACTGGAAAACTTCGTGACAGGTGAGATCAAAATGGCAGGAGATCTAAACATTGCTTGGAATCCGGCACAGGACAGGAGGCCAGGGGCAAGATCATATGCGCACTCCCCACCTAAAGCCCCGAGGACAATGATGGACACACTGGCGTTACATGTTGTCTGGCGCTCCAAGAGCGGGGATGCACAAGGATTCACTCACTACTCATGTCCACAACTCGCAATCAAGAATAGACTACGTCTGGACCTCCACAGGTCTGTTGGAGAAAATAGAGGACATAAATATGGGCCCAATTACACTGTCCGATCATGCACCAACTGTCATATCGCTTAAAATTAGAAACCAGAAGGGAAAAATGTGGGCATCGAAATTCCTGAGAGACATTCTACAAGATCACACAATGGTAGACAAAATCAGAAAAAGTAGAACTGTACTTCGCGGAGAATGACACAGGCGAGACCGGAAAAGCCATGGTGTGGGATGCCTTCAAGGCAGTACTAAGGGGGGAACTGATAGTGCCGAAAGCACTTAAGGATAAGCAGTGAAAAAAGTGGGAAGAGGACATAGAAGAGAAACTCAGTCACCCAAGCTGAGTTAACGATCCATCCGACTAGGAAGCTAAAGACATCCCTGAAACTCCTGCAAAAGCAGCATGCACTGATACAAAATAGGAAAGCCGAACTGGCGCTCCTGAAAGTGAAGCAGAGTTACTATATTAGCGCTAATAAAGCAGACAAATTGCTATCTGGACAGCTCCAGGACAAAACTTGCAGGATGATTGTCGCCCAACTAACGGATGAAAATGAGCACTTGACCAATGAAGAAATGGGAGGCATAATGTCAAGATACTATCAAGCTTTATACAAGTCAGAAAGGCCAGAAAAGCCAACGCAGCAGGGGTTCCTGAGCGGGATTACTCTCCCCCAAATCTCGGAGGCGGACAGAGACCTCCTGGACAGAGAAATTCAATTAGAAGAGGTCGTCCAAGCGATAAAAAAACTGCCAAAAGACAAAGCACCGGGTGCAGACGGGTACATGGACGCCTTTTATAAAAAAAAATTCAAGATCGTTGGCCCCCAAATTAATGGAACTCTTAGAATGGAAACAGGGGTGACAACCAAATCGATGAATGAAGCAAAACTAGTGGTATTTCCCAAACCAGGGAAAGATCTGGCTCAACCAGGATCCTATCGACCAATTGCATTAATGGATCTTGATGCTAATCTGTATACCAAAATCCTGGTGGATAGGCTATCTAGACTACTACCACTCCTGGTGGACACGGACCAGTCGGGTTTTGTCCCCAGGAGACAAACTGCTGACAACACCCGTAGGGTGAGCCATATCATAGAAAATGTCGAACACACCAAGACCCTGGCGCTCCTGGTCTCAATCGACACAGAAAAGGCATTCGGCAGGGTCGAATGGTCGCAGCTTTTCTCCACAATGCAACAAATGGGATTTGGACGCCAATATTTGAACATGGTAAAATCCAATTATAAGTGCCCTTCATTGAGAGTAGCATTGAATGGCGTTCTTTCAACACAGATCCCCCCTGACCAGAGGGACAAAGCAGGGGTGCCCTCCGTCCCCGCTATTATATGCTCTGTTCTTGGAGCCCATGTTAATCAAAATAAGGGAATCCCAACGAATAAGAGGAGTGATGATGGGAGGAGTGAAACACAAAATCATGGCATTTGCTGACGATATGCCTTTTGCCCTGAAAGTGCCAGGAATATCCTTCCCAGCCCTCCTCCAGGAATTGGACGAGTCTGGAAAGGCTTCGGTCCTAAAAATAAACAGGAACAAATCTGAGATATTGAATTTAACGGCTGATCCTACGCTAGTGAACAATCTGGCACAAGCAACTCGCCTGAAGATAGCTCACCAGGCCATCACCTATCTAGGGATTAAGCTGTGACCATCAATCAAACAATACTCCTACCTCCCGTCCCCTTTCCTCCATACTTATGGGATATCTCTCCGTCCTGTGGGACGGGACCGGAGCACTTGGTAAAAAGCATCCACATTTTTTTCAAAAATGTGTCCCTCCTCTCTTTCCTGCGCGGGGCCCGGCACGCGGACGTAACCCCGTCCACCTTGGCTCCGCCCCGCGCATCGCCCATCAGTCCTCTTCTCGGCACGATCGGGGCCAGACGCACTTGCATCCTCGGAAGACTTTCTTCCCTTTTTCCCTCTCTGGCTCTCGCTAGCGTTCGTTTACTAGTCTGTCTATGTCTTTTAAACTAGACTTTCCAGACTGTTCATCGTGTCACCGTCGCTTCGCGAGGGCGGATCCCCATCCTCTTTGTTTAGAGTGTTTGGGTCTGGAACACTGTTGGGATTCCTGTTTGTACTGTGACTCCCTTTCGGTCCGGGCACTTCAACGTCGGTTGGAGCGGTGGGAGGAGGTGTTCGGACGGACTCCTCCTTCGCATTTTCAGGGCTTCATCAACGAGAAGAAAAAACGCCCGGTAAGTTCTTTACTTTTCAGAGCACACCGGCCGGGGGATACCTTTCTGGGTTCCTCTCGAGCCGGGAGGGGCGTTGATCGCTCTGTTACCGGGGTTCGCCCTGAGGTGCCTGTCGGGCCTAATCATTCTACCAGAGTTTTCTCCTAGGGTCTCCGTAAGGGGCCTGTGTCCACCGGAGTACGCTCCGAGGCCCCTCCTGTGGAGGCTGTTTGTAGACCCAGTTCTACTGAGTCATGGGGTACCGGAGCTTGCTCTGAGGCCACTCTTTTGGCTTCCCTCAAAAACAAAACCGGGGTGCGCCCCGAAGTCTTGGCTGGGCTTGAGGTTACCGAATGGATGTTCGAGGCTCGTGCCGATAAGGCTTCTACCGGGCCTAGGTCCGAGGTCCCTCGTACAGAGGGTAAGGATACCACGAGTTCTGAGGGGCCGGGCAAGGCCCTGTCGGTAACAGCGCACCGTTCCCGCTCTTGTTGTGAAGCCAGATCTGTTGAGGGGGCAAAGAAGAAAGTTTCTTCTTTTACCGGCAGTGCCGAGGTCCTTCCTTCGAAGGCTCAGTTGGCGGTTGGTATGTCGCAGAAACATTCCAGGCCTCATAGTACCAGCTCTGCCGAGGTTCCTTACGTTAAGGCTAAAATTGAGACCCCTGACCCATCGACGGGGACCCCTGCCTCACTTCCTCACGTGCCGCAGTTCCCCTCAGATGAGGACAAAATGGCGGCCGTTCCCACCACGACCACGGCGGCCATTTTAGGTACTACCCCTACAACTACGTCATTGGCCCCTGGTGTAGGGTTCGGTCCTTAGGGTGAACCTAAGGTCCCTTGTGCGCATCCTTACCGGCCGGTTTATGATTGGAACGCCCGGATGCCTCTTCCGCACAATGTTTCGTTGCCCGCGGGGGCGGCTCCCTTGATTTATGTGGATTTGTCGGTGGAGGGGCCGGTGTGGCACCCTTCCCCGTTACGTCCCTGGATTTGTCTACCTCATGAGAGGCCTCCTCAGGTTCCGAAACAATCTCCTGAGGATGCTCTTTCGATAAATTTCAAGCGCTTATGCGCACCGACCCCATGAGGGAATATTTCAAGGGGCTTTTTAAGGAGATCTGTCCACCCGCGCCTCTGGCTCCACCCGTTCCGCCGGCGCCTCCCTTGCCCGTGGTGCCTCTCCCTGCACTTCCGCCTGTGCCACCATTGTCCCCAGTGGACAAGGCAGTGCCTGATACGGCTCAGCAGGATCCTGACCTGTCAGATGACCCTCAAGGCGATCAGGACAACAAGGACCTTCCCCGCTCTATCAGAGCTTTCCATGACCGGGTGCTGGACATGATGAGTTTCTTAGATGTTCCGGTGCCCGAGGCACCTGCTCTGCAGGAGGGCGTGCTTTCTGGGGCGTTCACCTTGTCTCCTTTGGAGCGTACCGGCCTGTTCTTGCAGAAGGACGTTCTGGCCGAGGTCCGAAGAGTTTGAGAAAAGCCACACTAGGGACTTTTTGTCAATAAAAAGATTGACGCGAGGTACAGTCTGCATTCTTCGGAAGAAGTGGCCTTGTCGTCTTGTCCGCCTCCCTCCTCCACAGTGGTGGCTGCGGCTACGTTGCAATCCAAGCCTGCTGCATCCTCCTCTGCGACGGCTACTCAGGTCTTGGGAAAGGAGGACAAGCTCCTGGACTCCCTAGGGAGGAAAATCTTTGCCAATTCGGCCTTACAGCTCAGGCAGGCCAATGCAGAATTGATTTTGGCGGGAGCTAACATGCAGATGTGGAGAGGTCTGTCAGAGTTTGAGGAGCACATTCAGGTCGAGAAGTTGGAGGATTTCAGAGGAGGCCTTTCCGATGCCAGGGTCTTGGCCCAGGATCTCCTGGAGGCTGCGGCTCATCACATAGACACCTCGGCTCGGGGTGTGATGCTTGGGGTTGATACCTCGCGGCAAGCATGGCTGCATGCCACTAAGTTCTTGAAGGAGGTGCAAGACAAGGTTCTGGACCTTCCATTTGATGGTAAGGAGCTTTTTCACTCTTCTACTGATGTAGAGCTCACCAAAACCAAAGATAGCACCGGGACGGCTAAATCATTGTCTGTTCTGGTTAAAGTTCCCTTCAAGTCTCAAAGGCCGTTGTCGCAAGGTCGACATTCCTCTGGTTTTAGGGGCTTCCTCGACCGCAAATCTCGCAGGGTGGATACTCCTGCGGGGAATAACCGCCGTAGACAACAGCGTACGCGGTTTCTCTCCCGCTCCTCAGCCTCCTCATCAGGTTCAGGTGGCACCGCCACAGATAAGCCTGCCAAATGAGGGTTTTCCACGCTCGCACGAGACCCCGGTGGGAGGACGCATTGCCTCTCAATAGGGAGGCGTGGCAGGCCATCACAGAAGACAGATGGTCTGGTCAGTCGCTCGAGCGGGTTTCCGCTTACCTTTACCCCCTACCCCACCCTTCAACCCTCCTTTTCAGCTGTCGGGCTCACCCTCCCTCAAGGCCGAGGTTCAGAAACCTCTGCACCTCAGGGCTGTGGAACCCGTTCCCCTTGGGGAGCGAGGGGAGGGATTCTACTCCCGGCTGTTTACGGTGCCCAAACCCAACCAGGCTGGCCTGCGCACCATCCTAGACCTTTCCCAGTTCAATATTTTACTACCCCAAGAGAAATTCAAGATGATCACGCCCAGCCAGATACGCTCCTCCTTGCAGATGGGCGATTGGCTCAGCGTTGTGGATCTTCAGGACGCGTACATGCATATCCTGATTTGGAACCCACAAAGGAGATATCTCTGCTTCTCTTTGGGAGAGGAGCACTTCCAGTTTCGAGTGCTTCCTTTTGGCCTCAGCTTGGCGCTGCGTGTCTTCACGAAGATGATGTCGGTGATTGCGGCCTAACTTCGTCTCCAGGGTATCCATGAGTATCCGTATTCGGACGACTGGCTCTTATGCCGGGGTGTGCCCCGAGGCCTTGGTGAGGCTTGGTGCTACCGAACGGATGTTCGAGGCCCATGCTAGTAAGGCTGTTACCGGACCTGGGTCCGAGGTCCCTCGTACAGAGGCTAAAGCTACCAACATTTCTGAGGGTCTGGCAAGGCCTTATCGGTGAAGGTTGTTTCTCACCGTTCCTGCTCTTGCGGCGACACCAGATCTGTTGAGGGGGCAAAGAAAGGAAATTCTTCTTTTACCGGCAGTGCCAAGGTCCTTCCTGAGAAGGCTAATTTGCCGGTTGGTATGTTGCAGAAACATTCCAGGCCTCATAGTACCGGCTCTGCCGAGGTTCCTTATGTTAAGGCTAAAGTTAAGACCCCTGATCCATCGACGGGGACCCCTGCTTCACTTCCTCACGTGCCACAGTTCCCCTCAGGTGATGACAAAATGGCGCCCGTTCCCGCCACGACCGCGGCGGCCATTTTGAACGCTACCCCTACAGCTGCGTCATCGGCCTCAGGTGTAGGGCGGGTTTCTCGGCCTTGTGCGCATCCTTATCGGTCAGTTTATGACCGGAATGCTCGGATACCCCTTCCGCACAATTTTTTGTTGCCTGCGGGGTGGGCCCCTTTGGTTGATCTGTCCATCCAGATATAGGAGTGGGCCATGCTTCACGGCGTCTGGCTGCTTGCGGTGCACATCCCGGGCCAGCTGAATGTCACAGCGGATGCCCTCAGCCGGCGGACAGTGGTCAGCTACGAGTGGGAGTTGAAGGCGGAGATCCTCTCATGGATTTTTTGCGTTGGGGGACACCAGAGGTGGACCTCCTCACTACGGCGGTGAACAAGAAGCTTCCCCAGTATACCTCCAGAGGGGGGCTGGGAGCCTCCTCTCTGGGAGATGCGCTCGAGATTCCATGGCACAACATGAGAGCTTACGCCTTCCCGTCTCTGCCTCTAGTTCATCGAGCAATTGGGAAGCTGAGGAATTCTGTGAACTGTTCCCTTCTGCTCATGGCCCCGTGGTGGCCGGCCAGTTTTTGGTTCTCAGAACTTCAACACCTGTCGGTGTTTCTGCTGATCAGGTTACCAGTAACCCCAGATCTTCCTCATCAAGGGGAACAGCAGATGTGGCACCCCTCCCCTCAATCGCTCAGCTTGGCAGCATGGTGCCTGAGTTCAAGTCTTGGAGCTTTTTAACTTGTCTATGGATAACATGCGTATTATCCAGGCAGCCAGGGAACCCTCGACCAGATCCCAGTACAGGAAGTAATGGCTCAGGTTCTGTCGTTGGTGTTTGGAAAAGCAGTTGGATCCAAGGGTGGCTACGATTGACAAGGTGCTGTCTTTCGTGACCTCCCTTGCAGAGTCGGGTGTTTATGTTCTGTCATGCAGAACTTAACTTTCAGCGGTTTCCGCTTATCTGGCTATAGACCAATGCTCTTATTCTCTGAGTAACCCAGTGGTTAAGAGGCATTTTGCAGGCTTGACACTCCTCTACCCTCAGGTTCGTAGTCCGCACCCGCCTTGGGACCTAAATGTAGCCCTGACGGCGCTGTGCAATAAACCCTTTGAGCCAATGGCTACGGTTGACCTTGTACGTGTCCTGGGAAGTGTCCTTTCTGGTAGCCGTTAGTCAGCGAGGAGAGTGGGTGAGCTCCAGGCATTGTCGGCGGAGCATCCTTTCTTGGTCTTTCACAAGGACAAGGTAGTCCTTCGGTAGAACCCTGTTTTCCTACCAAAGGTAGTGACCGGATTCCATCTGAATCAGTTGATTTCCCTTCCGGTCTTTTTTCCGAACGCTGCCTCGGAGGCGGAAAGGGTTCTACACTGCCTGGATGTCCGAAGAGCTCTTAGGTTCTACCTGGACAGGACTTCCGAGCTTCAGAGCTCTTCCCAGCTGTTTGTGACCTTCGGTAAGCCTCAGGGCAGGCCGGCGTCTAAGGCATCTAATTCCAGATGGATTACCGCCTGTATCACGGGATCTTTCACTGTCCAAAAGCTGAAACCTCCTAAAGGTATCCATGCACACCAGGTGCGAGGCAAGGCAGCTGCGGTTGCTTTTCAGAAGTATGTTCCCTGGGAGTCCATCGCTAAAGCGGCTACTTGGGCCTCCCCATCTGCTTTCTGTAAGCATTACTGCCTCGATATGAGCTCTAGAGCTGATGCTCAGTTCGGCCAGGCTGTGCTGAAGAACCTGTTTCAGTAAGTGGTATTTCCATCCACCCATATTTCCTGTAAGGAGTGCTTGGGAATCTCCCATAAGTATGGAGGAAAGGGGACGGGACGTAGGAGTATTACCAGGTTACTCACCGTAGTGATCACCTTACTCCTAGTCCATAGTCCCCTTTCCTCCATACGCCCGCCCGTCGTCCCCTCTAATAAGGTTCCTCTGTTATTGCTAATGGGTCTTTCACCCTGCGATAGAAAAGGATTGATGGGCGATGCGCGGGGTGGAGCCAAGGTGGGCGGGGTTACAGCCGCATGTCGGGCCCCGCGCAGGAAAGAGAGGAGGGACAAATTTTTGGAAAAAATGTGGATGCTTTTTACTAAGTGCTCCGGTCCCGTCCCACAGGACAGAGAGATGTCCCATAAGTATTGGGTAAAGGGGACTATGGACATGGAGTAAGGTGGTCACTACGGTGAGTAACCTGGTAAATCTACGGGGCCAACTACCCTCGACAACTCCGCCGCCTGAAGCAAGATCTGGCAAAATGGAACCCACTCAACATTTCATGGTGGGGTAGACAAATGGTGGTGAAGATGGCAGTCCTTCCAAAACTACTTTACCATTTTCAAACACTCCCAATACGGATCCCGAGAGCCTTCTTCAAAACGCTGAATAAGATGATGACATTTGTTTGGCAAAATAAGAGACCCCACGTGGCAATGGCGACCCTAACAGCCCACATACAAGAGGGCGGATTGGTGTTCCTGCATTTCAAGAGGTATTATGAGGCAGTGCAATTGAAGGTCATCAGGCAATGGGTAAACCAGTCCCCCCAGCTTGTGTGGGTATGCCAGGACTTTGCAGTGGCAGGAGCCCCCCTGTACAACCAATTGTGGAATCCTAGGAAGTACAGACATCCAAACACGTCTATCAGTGAAGTAAATGGAGCATTTCTGGAGGCCTGGGACGGGGCGCTTAAAAGGGGAGCCCTAACCACAATTCCATCCCTATTTACACCTATGTTTGGCAACCCAGAGTTTCCCCCCGGTCTGCACAGGCAGGCTTTTAATAGCTGGACGGAAGCAGGATGCACCATAATTAAAGATATGTACAAGTATCAGAAAGTGAGGACGTTCCAAGAATGTATGCAGGAATTGGGGTGCAAGCCTATGGAATACTTCCAATGCATGCAACTCCTGCACTGGCTTCAACTCCCCGACATCAGGGAAGCGGCTACTAGACAACTCACGAACTTTGAAACGTTTTTGACAACTGACCCAGGAACACAAAAACTGATTATCAACCTTGTACGCTCATCTGAATTCACATGGTGAAGAAGTGGTATGGCACTATATGAAGAAATGGGAAGTAACACTTGGGGAAACTATATTGAGACGGCAATGGCGAGACATGTTGAACAAACTTCCCCAAACGAACCCGCTCCATTCATCTGAGGGAAATGTGGCAGAAAGTAATACTCCAATGGCACTATATACCAACGAAACTTCATGCTATATTTCCCACCGTAAGTAGCTCCTGTTGGCGTGGATGCCGCGCAGCTGGATATTGGCATCATATGTGGTGGAGTTGCCCGAAGATCAAATCGTTCTGACAAGAAATAATAGAACAATTCAACGCAATGGTTCCAGGGGCGGATAACCTAAAGCCAAGGACATGGCTCCTGGGCATGTGGGATCTAAAACAAAGGGATTTTTCGAAAACCCAACAGAGAGGAATTATGGCTTTGGTAATAGCAGCTTGGACGATAGCCCAACATTGGAAGAAACCTCAACCACCAACAATATATGATTGGCTCACAAAAGTTTGGATGTTTGTGACGATGGAATAGGTGACTTATAAACTGCAAGGCAACCAAGAGGCTTTCCGAACGGAATAGGGCAGTGTTCTCACTTACATGCAGAGTGACTTTATGATTCAATGGTGTCCTCATAACATTAGTATTCTTGACATTTTGTAAGGAAAATAGAGGGATGGAAGCCCCGAATGTAAATAGTTGAAAGGAAGAGAAGAAATGTACAAGAACTGTCGTTGTTCACCTGAAGGGTCTTGGGGGAGGGGAGGGAGTAATGGGAGGGGAAGGGAATGTTATTTGAGGGAGTTGATGTATGCTGTTGAAAATCAATAAAAATATGGCAAAAAAGAACAAATACATTGTAGAATTTGTATTTGACAAATTCTACTTGATAAAATTACATAGAACTGTGCCTAATTTCAGTTAATAGAATACATTGAAGTCAATTAACAGCAACATCAGCGTTGATATATATGAATGATTATACTTCTATTATTGTCAATGCAGGAGTAATATGGATGGAGACAATCAATATTATTCACTGAAAAAACTTTGTTAAAGGGGCGTTATGGTTACAAGTAAAACCGAAAAACCTCAGAAATTCGCCCGTCATGGTAAGCTAAGCAACCATAACTTGAGCCACCAACGTGCACTGCTAAGACTAACACCTAGGACATCAAAGATGACATCACACAGGTCATTGATGACAGTTGTATGAAACCCGATAACTAGGTTCAGCAATCACTGTCATTCCAAGGAAGCAAGTCATGATGAAGTATCAGTCAAAATGCAATCTGACCAAAACAACTCCCATGCAGACTCGGAGCAGAAGAAACATGACCTGTCAGAGGAGAAACTGAGTCCAGTCCATTGCTTGTCAAAGTGGAAAGAAGAAAGTTGTTCAGCGACAGAGAGGGCCACATGCCAGGAATGCAGAGCAGTGAGGACTGAAGGCATCATCAGGCTGGACACCAAGTGAGAGAAAGATCACTGGAGAACAAAGTCACAAGTAAGTCTGCCGAGGGTAGTGGCTTTCCCACATTCCAAACATCCATGCCACAGAGTTCAATCCCAATTTTTTTCTAGCTGTACACTATGGGCCTAATTCATGGAATGTTTAGTGCTGTGCAAAGTGACTTTGCACAGCCAACAAACACCCTGATTCACAGAGTGGTGCAAAGTGTATTTGTGCAGTACAAAATCACTTTCCACTGCAAAAATACACATTGTACTGCTCTTTGAATCAGGGTGTTTGTTAGCAGTGCAAAATCACTTGGTACCAGTGCAAAGTCAGTTTGTAACGTGCTATAAATTCCATGAATCAGGTCCTATGTGTTTTTTTCCTGTTACCCTTTTTTTTACTGCTATGCTGCAGACTGCAGTGGTGGTGCATGTGTTTTTACCAGTCTACTTCATGGGAATTACTCTCCTTTTGTTCTTACTCACCAAATGTGTGCTTGACTGTCCATTCATGGAAAGACTTATAGTCCGAGAGAGACGAGGAAAATGAGGAGTGATTTAGTGGTGCGCAGGTTAACTGGTCCATGCTGGTCGTCGCTCTTACAAGGAACTGTGTTTCTATGACCTCAATTTACAAACACGTTTTTCAATGGGGGTTTACCATTGAAAAGGGCTGTTGTAAATCAGGCCATATGTCTTTTTAACCGAATGAGTGTTTACTTGATCATTGTGTGCAACTGTACCTGTAATTTATGTGAGAATGCATTATTGGAGCATATGCATGTTTGGGGGCGTCTTGTTCTTAAATATACTCTCTCCACTCTTCTGTTTCAACCCTTTGTGAACATCATACCTGGGACACTACTCTAGACCATCTGGGTAGGGGTTAGTGGGCTTAGGAAGAGTGATGTGCACTAGCTGGCACATGCAGCTCAAGATGCAGCTCTTGGCATCTGCTCTTGAAGTGTGTGTGCAGGTTCCTATCCTAGGAGGATTCCAGGAAATCCATTCTTAATGAATAGGTAAAAAGTAATAGCACAGGCGAGGCTTACCAAGCCAAATAATCAAAGCCATTCGAAGTTGCAAAACTAGAGTAGTGCAGCTGCTTCCTGATGCAAATTATTTAATTATTTGCATAGGCAGAAACAAATGTAAAACTCACACTTAAACCCTAAACATGTAAACAGTTTCCTTGTCTCTTACACAACACCTCGCACTGAAACCAGACTAATAAAATACTCGACAAATGGGATCTATACTTAAGAGTCTACAGTTAAATCTGTCCTCCTTACTTGCTGCAAACTGGCAGAGGCGGCATCTGGCAAGTGCAAAGAAAAGACTCGTACGTTCAGTAAAATATCTTGACTGAGCGCCTTTCAGATTTTCTTAAAGAACAGGGTAGCTTTTGATAGCAAAAAAGGGTAAATTCTCGTAATGACGGATGGTTGTCTCCAGATAACATAGACCGTAGCATCATATTATTTACGAGTTTGAAGGTGCAGTAGAAAAGGGACCGTAATTCTGTTACCGCCACTTTTTTATCCGTTCTGGAATTACTGATATTTTTACCCCACCGCCAATTTCCGAGTTTGACCTAGAAGAGGAGGATTTACCGCCAGCATCATGCTTGTGGTAGGGGAGCCCCGTGGTCAGAACCTCCCTGTAGGCGTGATTCCCCCGGCACACACAGTAGGCAGTGTATCTCGTCTGGGCTCCACGTGTACTTTCTTTGAGCCCACGTGATCTGCCTCTTTTGTTAGCAGCCGCACGCGACAGTTACATCACGCTGCCACATGCGCAACTTAAAAGAGGACACCACACTCCTCCTTTTTCATAACAAACAAATAACCCCACCACCTTCATCCGGCTCTTCGGCACACTCTGCCCGGGGACAAATCCAGCCGCGTGCTTTCTCCTACTCGTTTGAAAAAGCTGGCATTTCTGGTCACTGTTGTTTTCCCATCGGATTCCGTCACCATCAACCCATTCAGAGTGACCACGTCCATAGGGCTTGGTTCATATGTTAGTGACAGTTTCTCTTGGGGACGTCGATTCTTAACAATCACCTCATCTCCTGGGGGCCAACGGCTACTGCCGAAGCCCCCGTCTCATGCTCTTGCTCTCATTCAGGCACCTCCTCTCTTCTTTCACCTGAGCATCGTCAATAACAGCAGGCTCCCTGTCATTTGCATCGGGCAGCAGGCCCCTCGGGCCTCTCCTAAACATGGCTTCAACAGGGGCCATCCCAGTCGAGCAGTGTGGAGTCGCTCGATACTCCCGAAGGAACTGTTATAGTGCTCTTTGAAGGCATTGACCCTGTCCGTGGTCGTTTCAGAACACCTTGTTGAGCATTCTCATGAATTACGCCGCCTCGCTATTAGCACAGGGCCAGACTGGGTGACTTTCCTGTGGTGGACCCCATATTCTTTCAGGAACTCAGCAAAACTCTCGCCTTGAAAAGGCAGTCCATTGTCTGAGCACTAAGTATGCAGGAGGCCATTGGTCAAAAAGATTTTGTCAAATGCCACTGCCACGTCATCAAATGCCACTGACTCCACAAACTCCACTTCTAGGTACCTAGACCACTGGTCCACCAGGAAGTGGACATCTCGACCTGTGGATCCAAAGTCTGCGTGTGCTGCCTCCCATGGCTGTGATTCTCAAGGCATCGACTATTAGGGGACCTTCTGCACCGGGGAGGCTACCTGGCACCATACACAGACCGCCAAAACTCCTCCACTCTCCTCTCCAAGGCTGGGAACCAGACCATTAACCTTAGCCTGGCCTTCGTCTTGGTCATCCCCTGGTGAGCATGGTGCATGAGCTCAATTACCAGCTGTACCATGTGAGCGGGCACCACCATTTTGTCTCCTCGCAGTAGCAACCCAGAGTCAGTGAACGTTATCTTCTACAGATCCTGCATAGCTGTTCCAGCGTCATCTGAGCCTCCTGGGTCCTGTTACCTAGACTGTCCAGCACTGATTTTCACTCCCCTTTTTGCAGTGCGATCCAAAGGATCCTGAAACATTCGTCCCTTTCGGATGCCTTTTCGAGCTCCTGTATGGGCGTTGAGTTCCGGGTCGCCACCTCCACGACAAGCTGTACGTGCTCCTCGGCCTCTTGGGTACTGGACAGGTGTCCCTCTTCACTGAGGGTCTTGGAGTGGCGCGACAAATAGTCCTCTGCACTGTTCACCCCTGGGCAGTATATCGGGGAGATCCCATATTCGAGCAGCACCAGCATCCATCGCTCAATCGTGGCAGTTGACTTGGACGATGATCGTGCCATGATTGGTAGCAGGTGCTTGTGATTCATTATGACTGTCACCGGCCTTCTCAGTAGAGTCGGAAATGCCGGCACCCCCAGAGAACCGCCATGGCCTTGCGTGCAATCTGTGAATATCTCTGCTCGCTGTTGTCCGAGCGCGACTGATGTACGCTATGGGTCTTGCTTCCCCTTTGCCGTCTGTCTGCATGAGGACAGCTTCCAGGTCAAACGGGCTAGCGTCCACCACCACCTCTGACAGCACCACCACCTCTGACAGGAGTCCAGGGTCAAAAACGCCATAGTGTCCTCCACCGTAAGGGCCCCTTTCAAATCCTCAAAGTCTGCTTGCTCGAGGGGGCCCCATTGTCAAGTAGAGTCCTTCTTCGTCATGTTCCTCAGTCGCTCTGACCACGTGGCAAGGTTCTTAATGAATTGGCCACAGCAGGTGGTGACCTTCCTCATGTCGCTACGAACCTCTGTTATGTTCTCTGGGGCCCCTGCTTCCATGATGTCCCTGACCTTGCGGGGATCCGGAGACACCCCCCTTCCTTGAACATGAATCAGAAGAACTCGATGCTCTTTCGGAGGAACTTGCACTTTGCTCGATACAGCATCATACCCAGAGTCTGAATGAATCCTCACCAGCCGTGTCATATGCTCCACCTCAAATTTGGCAAAAACCAGGATATCGTCACTGATATTTAGGACACCTTCCAGGTCAGCCATATCAGGCTCTGAAAAACCTCAGTGGCTGATGACACACCGAAGCTGAGGTATCGATACAGCCCATGGTGTGTCATAAATGTCATGATGTAATGATATTCTGGATGTAGCACAACCTGGTGGTACCCCACCCGCAGGTCCAGATTCGAGAAGAATCTTGCACTTTTCAACTCTGCAATTATATCGTCAATAGTGGTGGTGAGGTGCCTCTCCTGCTTGCTGGGGAGGCGCATGTCGACGCAAATCCTGATGAAGTCCAGTTGTTTGGGCTTACCTGGCAATCATGATGGGCGACACCCATGACATCGGGCCTTCCACCTTCTTGATGATGTCCAGGTCTACAAGGTTGTCCAATTCCTTATCCACCAAGTCCCTTGAGGAATACCGGCTGAATGGACCCAACGATGTGTAGCCACACAGGCTCACCCACCATCTGTCCAATCCCTGTGAACACCTCCCCAAACCTCTCGAGGACTGCTTATCTATCCTCCACATACACATTGTAGGCAAAACTGACAATGCTAAGTGCTTCGGCCCCCGCACAGCTCAAAGGGGTATTGGTGCTCAGGTCCATCGCGAAGAAACGCGCCTTGATAGACGTGTTGCCATGCTTGACCTTCCATACAAAGGTCCCTACAAGCGGGATGGACCTGTCGCCCCCGAATGTGAATATGCACACCTTCGGACGCTGCAGGGTTGGGGTTTTTCTCAGCGACTAGTAGTGTACCCTGGCCATGACATTGACCGAAGCACCTGTGTCCACCAGCACTGGAACTGGCGACCCATCGACCTGCACCATGCACTTCGGCTGCCTCCTGGCCCTTGCGTTCTGGACACTCACACTAGAGATGAAGAAAATGTTTTCATCGTCCTCCTCCCCCAGGTCCTGGACGTTTCCACCCTCTTCCTGATCCACCAGCGCTACTTTTGGCCAACGTTGTTGTTGGAAAAATCCAGCCGGAACTGGCCCCCTCTGGATGACCACGGTCAGCAGGGCCCTGCACATGCAGGCATAATCGTTCATCGTGCCACATCACCCACACGCCTTGCCCTTAGCAGGGCACTCTACAAGATGCAGCAGATCATATCCGCACTTCAAGCATGATTTGTGCCCCCAGGTGACAGTGTCTCACTGCTGCGTAGCAGGCTGACACACCCCTCTTGCCCCTTGGCCACAGCCAATGGCACACACCTCTTAGGACCTAGCAGGGCAGAATTGCAACATCCATTCTTGACGCCTGCATCTCCGCCACCTCATGTCACCGTCCTAGCTCCAGAATACGGGGCAACTTGAGGACTGGCTCTCGAAGGACTTGACCTCAGAGTTTCCCTGACACAAAGCCCTGAATGAGTTGGTTCCGGATCATGACCTGCTCATTGTCCCACAAACATGCTATTGCCATCCGCCAGAGGCATCCATAAAACCCATCCAGAGATTCATCATCCTTTTACCTGGCACTGCACATTACAAATCTCCCGTAGTCCACATTTGCTAGAGGCGTAAAATGTTGCGTAGCGCATATTTCGTTACAGCATATGAAGCATCCACAGGCTCCAAGGACTGAAATATCTGGTGCACTGCCGACCAGCCGAGTACAAAAGCGTCACTACCTTACTGTCCTTATCAGTCTCTCCCGTGGCCATGAAGTAGATGTCCATCCGATCAATCCAGGACATCCAGCGTGGACCCAGGCTCGATTGTGCCCATGTGACGTCAAACTCAGGCATGGGTGTCAGCGCACCTTGTTGGCGTGGGACTCAGGCGCCCGCTGGCACAGCTGGCCGACCTTCCATAGGCCCTCCATCTGCCTGTGCTTCATCCCCCAGGCTGGTGGGCACACAAGCACCCCTTTGGAACATAATAGCTGGAGGCGGATAACCAGCACTGAAAATAGTGAACAGTCCAGAGTCAGCTCCACTGGAACCGTTCTTCCTTTTCACCTCCTTTTGCACATCCACCCTTCCACACAACAGAAAGGCTGTATTAAATATTGAGCACAACCAAGAGAGCAGGTCCTCCTCAACTGCACCCAGTGATTCACACAAAGTCACTTAAATCATCAGTGCCTCATCAGCACAGAGGAAGCAGTCACAGGGAAACTAATTAATTAAATGCTGGAGGGTGGCAAAGGGGAACACCAGCGCTGTGTGGTCCTTCTCCCTGCACTACCATCTGTTGTCCTATTTCTTTTTCTTTACTATGAACGCGGCCTTCAGATTCCCCTCACCAGTGATTCAGTATCCACGTGACCATGGGGTATCCAAAAATTGAGCGCAGGAAGCGCAAGTGTACTCCTTTCAAAGCTGCAACCTCCCGCACCACATGCAGCAAAATGATGGCAGAAACCTTTGTACACGCTGGCTCTGCGGCCTGAGAGGCTAGTAAGTGAACCGTTGCCTCCTTCTCACTGTCTGTGATAAACCTATTGGTAGGCATCCAGTTATTGTGCATACTGGCGGTGGCTCTGTCAATAACCGGCTGAACAGCCATACAAAGGGTTAATTCTAGCTTGCAGCCGTCAGGAAATGATTGATAGAAGTGGTGTCCAATCAGACTCTCTCTGACAATGTTATTCTGACTACAACTGTTTTCTCTTTGTTTTTTTTGGACGTGTGGTTGCTAGGACACGGAGGAGCTGGAGAGCCTGCATGACGGTTACGAATGGGCTTATTAAAGGAGTTGGAAAACAAAAAATGCCAAGTTGCGCCGTTGCGCTTTTATAAGGCTTTGTTCGTTTGAAGAGAGAGCGATTGTCTGTTTCACCAAGTTAAAAGAAGTTTTCTGTTGCCATTGTTCCGAAGAGGGGGGAGACGCGCTAGCAGTTATGCTGGAGAGAGAAACGCTCGAGAGGACAAGGCATTTCAAAGTAAGTCGGACTGTTGTGTATCCTGTCAGCTGTGACCACACTGACGAAAGTCTCCACGACGCCCCTTGACTCGCTGAACCAATACAGCGCAGCGTCGGGAGACCTAGGAAGAGAGAGTCCTTCAGACGGCGAGGCTGAGCCGCAACGACAGCTAAAGGTAGCGGAGTCCAAACGGTCCGCCCGAGAGCTGTAACAGCTGATCGTACGATCGCGTCGGGAAGACGCTGCACGCCCATTGCGTGTTAATCCTAAAGCAAGGAAGAAGAAGGTATGTTGAAAACTGAGGGCATACGTATGTGCATAGACTTTTAAAAAGAAATCTGTTGTTCAGCACAAACCAAAGAAAGGGAGTCTGTATAGATACTGAAGTGACAAAAGTGAAAGCTAATGCCTGACTCAATAAAAAATAGACTGATGTTATAGAGAAAACTGGAGACAGACTATTAATAATATAACAAGAACTCTGGTGAGGTAATGAAGAGCAGTTAATTAACAATATAGAAAAGACAAGGTGGAAGGAGATGTAGAGGCTACAAAGTGAAAACTGGAAAGGTCTGCCAAGAGCGAAGAGGGGAGATGAGGTTCAACTGAGGATATGTGTAACAGTGGGCAAGACTGTGCATAAAAGAGTTTCACAGAAGGAGTCATAGAGTCTGACGTCACTCAGAGACATTTATACTGAATTCAGAGAAGAATTAAAGAGAGAATGAAGACAACCCTCTGCCAACATAAAGAAACTGTCGAGAAATTGCAGAGACTTACCTGAGTGTGAGCCAAGTATAGGGCAGGAAGAATATAGCTGATCCAAGAAGTCTGAAGAGAAGAAAACATATCCTTTTTCCTAAGAGAAAAGAAACAAAGTTACAGTTAATAAAAGTTGTTTCTGAAACAAGTGACCACTTACTTTATGGCTCAGTGTGCTTATTCGTTATCTGAACAAGGTCAGTCCTCACACCGTCACATGGCCCAGCTGGTCCATATCAGGCTGTGCAACCACCTCGCTGCCAGTGTGGTAGGGGAGTCCTGTGGTCGGAATCTCCCTGTATGGGGTGAGCCCCCTGCATACAAAGACACAGTAGGCAGTGTATCTCGCCTGAGCTCCACGGGTGCTCTCTTTGAGCTCACATAATCTTCCCCTTTTATTCGTAGCCGCATGCGATGGAGTTACATCACTCAGCTCAGTGCGCAACTTAAAGGCGACACCACAATGCTGGAGATACATCCTCAACTTTAAGGCTAGAATTGGCGGAATTACTCCAGCGGAATTATTGTACTCAGTAATTCCACCAAAATTCCCCACGATTACTATGGAATCAAAAAACGGGGATTCACACTGCACTTCCACTGCTCGTAATCTTATGTTATGCCTGCGAGACCGGATGGTGGTAGTGGTAAATGAGTTTGCCAGTAATTAGGCAGATTTACTGCCTAATTATCTCCAAACTAGTATTGAGCCCCATTAATATGTGCCCACAAATCGGAAACACTCAAACTCACTGTTAGGCAGAATCATATGCAGTACCCTTTGGGAACACCACACACAATTAAGACTACAAGTGACAGTACAAATTCACCTTTGGTACAAACCTGTACTACACAGTAAAGTGGTACCAATGGCTGAGCAGCCAGACTTATCTCAAGAGTAAAGTGAGCAGTATTAATAGACACGCAAAGGACAATAATTACTATGGTTCAAACAATCACTGATTCAAGGTTTCTGAGTAAAAGACTATACATTTATTTACACATCAGTTGTAAAACAATTCACTAAAGTATGGCAGCAGAAAATCACAATCTTAATACACTACACCACACTCAATGAATTCTGGACAAGTTAAGCTCAAAAAGAAGTGTGAGCAAAATGGCACTCCAGCAATTTAAAAGGGAGGGAAAGTCAATGTTATACAATATTAAGCAGCACCATCAAGTAAGTAAGCAGGGCAATCTAGAAAAGGCTACTACAGTGAGGAAATCAAATCAAGAAGCCTGGGCCAAAGTTAATGGTTCGGAGTCTTTGCAGAGGATCACAGAGCTCAGAGTAGTTTGCGGTTCAGTCTTTGCCAAGAGTTCGGAATGAAGTTGGTCGGAAGAAAAGTTACTTTAAAGAATAGAGAAGGACAAGCCCTCGGATTGGCTAAAGATTTCAAACACTTTCACCGCGGTCGGATGGAACAAACTACTGGGTTAGCACAGTACCTTTAGAGCAGAAGAATGCTGTAGCTGAGGCAGACATTCCTTGCAGGTCCTGCAGGCTCACGGTCCCTGAAGAGACTGTTGGACTGACAAGAAGGACGAAGAGGAGGGTCCTGCACTGCCCAGGGAAGAAACCAGCAGCTGAGCAAAGCGGTGAATAAAAGGTGTGCTCCTTAAAACCCAAGCAGGGTCCGATCCTCCTGGCTACCCGGTTCACTGTAGCTGTGCACAGCAAATTTGACCAGAGGGAGGCCTGGCTTGCAGTTTGGCAAACTGGTTGGGGCCACCAGCTCAAGGGAGAAGATTCCTTGCAGATCTTCCCTGTCGTCGAAGTTTGGAGATTTGGACCCGCAGCAGGGCTTCACCGGGAGGTTCAGTTGTGGTAGAGGTCCTCTTCGGTTCTCTGGATCGAGTGGCGACGCTGCCTTCCTAGTCCCAATGCAGGTTTCCCCCATTCACAAAGCCTGGCTGTCAATCACACAGCAAGGTGGCTGCCCTGGTGGGACAGTCACCACAGCCAATCATACAAGTGCGACATGGGTCTCCAAGGAGACCTTGTGCAGGGAGTCTCAAACCCCTCCCTCACATCCTGTCGCCCTCAGATTTCAGGCGCCTAAGTAGGGCTTCTGTGCAGAAGCCTGCCAAAGGACGGCGAACAAAGGAACCAAACCTGGTTTGGCACGCAGAGAAAACACGAGAAAGACCTTTACAAAAAGAAATGCTGAATAAACCCAGCCGGAACCAAATAAAAGTAAATGGGGTCCAGCGGATTTGAGTTCGAGGCTACTAACTTAGCCTAAAACAGTACCAAGACTATTTAAATGGACCGCGGTAGAAAAAATAGGGTAGATACCACTGCCAACAGCCAAATCTTAAAGAAAGGGGAACAAAATAATGTTCCATTAGAGACAGACAAAAAGGGTCAACTATTACCCCTTTCCAGTACTCTATGGAAGATATTTTGTACTGGGTCTGTGAATTTAAACAGACTAATAAAGTCAATGGCAACTTTACATGTTCTGGGTGATGGTAGTCAGTCCCAGAAAATGGAGTTTAAAGTGGGAAGTGTGAAAGACAACCCTGTGTCACTGCACTAAAGGTGCTGTGTAACACACAGTAAAAGATAATGCCCATGGAGTAGGTGAGGCTCCACAGTCTATGAACGCAAAAATGTTAAACACACACAGCAAAACACATGTAAGAGTGGGAAAAAAGGCTCACATTCTTATCAGGTGAAAATAATAAATCCTAGACATCCAGCAAAGCTGCTGATAGACTCAGTAGGTAAGGGAAATTAGCCATTCTGGAGAATCCTCCTGAACACTCACCCATCAGATTCTTCAGCACCTTTAAAAGTCTTGTGTGTCAAGAAAGGATGTGTAGGTAGTTAAAATAATCACAAAAAGTGAAGTTATCTATACATTTGTCAGTGATTTACTCTCAAAGTGTTTTTTTAGGGAGATGGGTGGTCATTTTATTGTTTTACTGTGAGATATAGTTATATGTGGTGTAAACGAGCACAAGTGAGCTGTCTGGACAATTATGGGAACATTGGAGCTCATTAAGAGACTTGATGAAATCATCACATGAAAAATTCCATCTAGGAACAAGTTCAACTTACAAAGCTTTTCTGTTTGATTGAAGTACCTAATTCCCTGGTTGTGTAAGCAAAACCTGAGATTGTATCATCTGATCACATCGTCTGATCATATGGGGGAGCAGCAGAAGAAGAAATGTGGTAATGTTCCATCGTCTCTTTGGAATATGGATATAAGCTTGAATTATCTCACTATCGGGGGATATTGTTAGTAGCCTTGCACTTCTTTGATCTGAGGATACTCTCGGGATAAGAGCGCCATACAGCATTGCTCACAGGCCACCTCAGCTAGCTTCAGAGCGTATGCCTTTGTACATGTTGTAAGATCGGTATTACCCAAGTTGACTGAAAAAAATTGTTTGAATGAGACATTTGATTGCAGATTTGATCGAATACGATCATTGTGATGAAATCTCCAATTCGAACGGCATTAAAGCAAACAAGTGGAGCGGGGGCTGCGGGCAGTGTCCCCTGCACCCTTGTTCACTATAATGTCAGAGGGTTTTCCGGGGGTGTCCCCTGCACACGACCGTGTGAAAAATGTAACCAAAAATAATTGAAAAAGGGACCCTGCGGCATCAGATCTGACCCGCATTAGAGTGATCGATCCGATGCCGATGCTGCAGGGGTGCAGGAGGAGCGATGGAGGCGGCAAGGAGAAAAAAAGGTAGGGGAAGTGGTTGGGGGGGTTTGGGGTATGGCATGATTTGGGTTGTTTTGCCAGTCAATTCTGCTGCAAATCTTTACACTTCGGTCAAACAACCCAAATGCGTATGGTCAATGCCTCATACCATCAGAATTTTCCCATATGCTGGGAATCTTAAAGGCTGTGGTGAATTTGTTTGTTTTTATTCTGATGAAGTGAGCGACCATCCGAAATCCTTTGGAATTTCCATCAAAGCCCCATCATATATACTTTCATTGTAGGAAACCCAGCGTCAAAACCAATATTATCAGCAGTTTCAGAGCAGCCATAGATTCAGTTCTTGTTACACCCAATTGTAATTCAACTGGGAGAATGGGTGCAGAATTCGGTAATCCTAAAACCATCTTTAGGAATACATTTTCGGCAGTAACAAGTTTAGAGAGAAGCCAATGACTTCATATCCCTGCCCCATAGGCTGCTGCTTGACCTGCCTGCATTTTATAGACTAACAGAGTGGGGGAAATGTTCCCGTTCCCAAAGTTATTGGCAATTTTCACAACTGCAGATGTACTGCGTGTTAGGGATAGCTTACTTTTCTCAATATGTTATGTTAATGTTAAAGGATATTTATACCGTGCATTGTCACCACCGGAGTGGTCCACTGGTGCTCTGTAGACTCTGTAAGGTAATAGGGTAGGGTGGGTTAGTAGGGCATAGCGGGACAAAAGGTAGAGCAAGAGGTTTTTGATTTACTGTTGGCAGCTTCAGTTTGGTTAGCTCCGTTCACGGAGCATGGGTGTGGTTTACGGATCATTAGACTCCCATGTGCTGTTGTGCAAGACTGTTGTTGTTGCAGTGTGGTTAATTGCATGAGGATTGTTGTGCAAAGACGTGGTAGCATTTGTTTAGCGTTTGAGAGGTGTATGCAGAAAAGAGTGTTGAGGTTTAGGGGTTGGGATAGTGGGGCTTTTATTACCTTGTTGCTTTGAACATCCATCACTCGCCGAGTCTCTTATCATGTTCTGCGCATAATGCCGTTTCTCTGTAACTGTTTGGTTGGCTGCTGGTAGGAAGGTGTTTCCTGTTTTACTGGGTGCCAGTTAGTGCTCTTACGTCTGCTGCCTGAGTGTCTGACTTTAGGCAATGCCTACAGTAGGTGTTGGTTTGGGGTTGCATATATCCTAGGTTCCCTCCTTCCTCTGCTTCTTCTTGCATGCACGCTCAGTGTGGCTTATTTTATTTTCAGGGGTTGTCTTTGTTTTTCTACTCGTTCCTGTCTGATTGTGAGCTGAAGGGCCACGTTTTACGTGATTTTCGCAATCTTAGGTGATCCTTTGTATTACGTATTTCTTTCGGAAGGGTGTTCCATGTTTTGGCTGCCAGGTGGGAGAGTGAAGATCCTCCATGTTTTTTTCTTGTGTATGGTTTTGCTTCCAGGCGGATGTCAATGCTTGATCTGAGAGTTCTTGGCGGTAGGTAGATTGTTATTTTCTTTTGTAGGAGTTCTGTTCCTTCGCCGTGAATCACTCTGTGCGTTATACATATCGTTTTGAACGTAATTCACTGTTTGATTGGCAGCCAGCGCAACCTTTTTAGCGCTGGGGTGATGTGGTCCCTTCATGAGAGTTTGAGGAGAAGTCTGGCCGCTGCATTTTGGATACTTTGCAGTTTCTTCAGCAGGTGTTCCGGCATTCTGAGGTAAAGGCTGTTGGCATAGTCTATTCTAGACATTATCAGTGCAATGATGGTCAGTGCTTTATGAGCAAAGAAGAGGAATGGCAGGATTCTTTTTATTGTGTGTAGGAGAAAAAACAGTTCTTGATTATTGCATATACTTGTGGTTCTAGTGTAAGCACGTTGTCAATTAGGACTCCAAGGTTTTTGAGTATTTTCAATGGTGTGGGTGTTGTTCCTAGTTCTCTGGGCCATGGTATATAATGGTTATTTTTCTGTTTTTTTTAGATAACCATGAGTTCTGTTTTGCCAGGGTTGCGTTTGTGACTGTTTGTGTTCATCCAGTCATAGAGCTCTTTTAGACAGTCTTTTATAGATGATTTGTGTGTCATCTGCGTAGTTGTAGCAAGTAAGGCTGTGTTTTTTGATGAGCTTGATTAACAGACTCGGGTAGATGTTGAAGAGCAGTGGGGATAGGGACGATCCTTGTGGTACTCCACAGTCGGTGTCTCGTGGACAGGATTTGAAGGGTCTTACCCAGACAGTTTCCATTCTATCAGTTAGGAATTATTTAATCCAGAGTAGAGCTAGAATGGCTATTCCTATTTCTTCTAGTCTCTTGATGAGGATATCATGGCTGACTGTGTTGAACACTGCGGAAAGTCAAGTAGTATCAGGGCAGAGTTTGTGTCGGAATCTGCCTTTGTCTTTAGGTCATCCCAGATACATAGGAGTGCTGTCTCTGTCCCTCTCGTGGGTCTAAAGCCAACTTGTGCCTGGTCCAGCAGCTGTTTTTTTTTGGCATGTTCCTATGTTAGTTTGTGGACGTAGGTTTCTATAAATTTTGCTGGGTAGGGAATGTTTGAGATAGGTCTGTAGTAAGAGAGGTCTTCCACGTGGCCTGTCGTGTCCTTGAGGAGTGGTTTGATGTACGCTGATGTGACTGATCGTGGTACTTCCCCTGTTGTGAGTGACAGGTTAAAGAAGTTTCTGAAGTTTCCCAATGGTGTGCCCTGCGTGAGGATTGATTTGTAGATGGCTGCAGGGCATGGGTCTATGGGGGAGCATGCTTTATTGCTATGTCTTACTAGCTTGACTAATGTCTCTACTGATATTTGTGGGAAGTGTTGGAGGGGTGGGTTGTGCGTTTTGGTTGACTGTTCTGCTTTGTATGATAAGATTGATTTTGCTGATTTTATTCTTGAAGTGGTCTGCAAGGCCGTTGCATAGTTTTTGTGAATGTACCGGTGCGTTGTTGCAACCCAGTAGGTTCCTCGTTTTGTTTGTTAAACAGTTCTTTTTGGGTGTTGGTGGCTTTGGTGATTCGGTTGTCGCAGTATTTCTTTTTTGCTTTTTGAATTTCATTTTTGTAAGATCGGATTTGTCATTGGTAAAGTGATTTTTTTTGTCTGGTCGCATTCTTTCCTCCATTCTAGCTCGAGCTTCTTGTTGTTCCTTTTTATGGAACTGAGGAGGGGCGTAAACCATTTTGCCATTACTCTCTTTCGTGATGGGGTGAAAGGCTTTTCTGGGGAGATGCTATAGATTGTTTTGGTTGGCAATCCATCTAAACTGGCTCTATTTTTTTCATCAAGGTCATTTTCGTCTAGGGTAGTGGTCGATGCTTTGGTGAATTCAAGTTGTTCTGTTAAGTTGCTAGCTTTGATGATCTTCCAGTTTCTTTTTACGGTAGTTGGGAGTTTTTAGGGTTGTTCGGTTGCTTTAGTTGGTAGAGTAATCACAAATGCACTGACGAGGAGGTCGCTCCAGAGTATCTGTATCAGTGGTGCAGTGATTGCGTCATGCGTGTGCCCTGCTGTGTGTGTTGCTATTTTTTTTTTAACTTTGGTTTTATTAGCATTTTCTGAATACAACAAATGGGCCATGATGGACCCTTAAAAAAATTGAGAACCCAACTCCCTCATCCCCCACACCTCCCCACCCAACCCTGACCCTCCCCCCAAATAAATTGCCCCTTCAAACCAATAACTAAAAGAGCTTCCATAAGACGTCTTTTCCCTGGTGCTTGGGTGCTGAATTGTTTGTCGCCATCTCCGTCGGCTGTATAGCGTCTGCTGCGCCCCAGACCGTAGGTCACCCCTCCTAGAGTAGGCACCACACATTCCCCAACCTACCCCCCCCCCCGCACAGTAACATTAAATCTCCCATCCCCACGTCTGTTGCACCCCATACCAGTTTGCTTGGAATGCACTTAAGTCATTGTTAACCATGGCTGTCAATTTATCCATGAGGAACATGTTCTTTAATTCATTCAACCAATCGTCCTTGGAGCGGGTCACCGGGCTCTTCCATTTCTGCGCCAGGGCCACTCTACCCGCCCTCAACATTGTTTCCCACATTCTTGGGTACATGTGAATTTCGGCTTCCTCCGGGGGGAGGCCTTGCAGCATCGTCAGCGGATTTTGTGGTAATAGTTCCTCCGTCACCTCCGCCATCCAACCCCTCACATATTTCCAGAACTTCTGGACTACTGGACAGTGCCACCACATGTGGTCCCTTGACCCCACCTGTCCACATCCCCTTGGACATTTGGGAGACAGCCCTGGGAACATCTTTGACAGTTTCAATGGGTCCCTATGCCACCCTTGCAAAATCTTAAAGTTATGCTCCATGTCTGATGTAAATAAGTTCCCATGAAACGCTATTTTAAATATCCTTGCCGTCCTCCGAAAGGGTCTCTCCTATTAACTCATTCCAAAACTTGCGAAATCCCCCCCTCTCCACTAGATTATTGGTGTTCAGGATTTTGTACATCTTGGACACTGACCCCTTTCTCGTCGTAACTGTGTCCAGTAATATTAGGAGTCAGTTTTCTACTCAGATTCTGCCCCCATGACTGATCACAGAGAATGCCCTTCAGCCGGAGGTACTCGAAAATGGAAATTGATCCCCGCCCAAGAGCCTCCCTCATTTCCTCATACGAGAGAAATTCACCCTCTTTGAACATTTGCCCTGCCCATTCCAATCCCATGTCGGACCAGGATTGGGCATTTCGAAACCCCCTACTTCCGAGTTTAAAGGGGTGTCCCCAGAGTGAGGTAATCGGTGAGGGCCACAAGGTTAGGTGAGCAGTCAAGGGACTCTCTTTCCAGACCGCCCAGAGTACTCCAAGGGTTGGGTGGACCTTCAACCTACTCCGGATGAGCCTGCTGGGGACCCACAAGAGATTGCGTATTTTAAGGGGGTGGGCATCCATATCTTCCAGGTAAGACCAATAAGTTCTCATCCTTTCTTTCATGTGTTCCACCAGGACTCGCAATTGGGCGGCACGGTAATAGAGAGGAAAATCTGGTAACCCAAAACCCCCCTTTTCCCTGGGGAGAGTCAAAGTAGCCCACCCAATCCTCAGGGTTTTCCCCTGCCATATAAACTCTCGTACCACTTTCTGTAGGTCCCTAAAGGTTTGGTCGGGGACAATTGTTGGGAGAGCTATGAAGAGGTACAGCAACCTAGGCAAGATATTCATCTTTACCGCTGTCATGCGGCCATACCAGGACAAGATCATCCCTCCCCATTTCCTCAAATCTGATGTAACCCCTGCCATTGCGGGGCCATAGTTGGTTGGAGCTAACTTAGAAAGGTCCCTGGTAATGAGAACGCCCAGGCAGCGAACGGAGTCCTTCCCAACCATCACTCCCTTATACATGTTCAGGGGATCCAACCTCGGGTCCCTAGCCCTCATGGGAAGTATCACTGACTTTGCCATGTTAATTTTCAACCCCCGAAAATTGCCCAAAAGTGGTCATCAATGATAAGAGAGGGGAGACCGAGGAGTCAGGCTGCACCAGATATACCAGGATATCATCTGCAAACAAAGATAGCTTGAACTCCACCTCGTCTCTCTTAATCCCTTGGACATCTGGGTGGGCTCTCAACGCTATGGCCAGGGGTTCCAACGTAAGGACGTATAAGAAGGGGGAGAGCGGGCATCCCTGCCTCGTCCCCCACGAAAGGGAGAACGAGTCAGATAGCACACCATTCACTTGGACCCTCGCCTTTGGGGCCCTACATAGTGCGGCCACCCAGTTCCTAATGTTTACCCCAAAGCCCATTCTTTGGAGGAGTAATTCCAGGTATCTCCACTCCCCCCTATCGAAAGCTTTCTCTGAGTCTAAGGAAAGCAAACTCGACTCCAGGTCCGACTCTTGGGCATAGTGGATCAGATCTATCGTCTTACGGATATTGTCCGAACCTTGCCTCCCCCTGATGAAGCCCACTTGATCCCCGTGGACCAGTGTTGGCATTATCGCTTCCATCCGCTTCCCCACCACTTTGGCTAGGATCTTTACATCGATATTAAGAAGCGATATGGGCAGGTAAGAGGGGTATTCCGTCGGGTCTTTCCCTTCCTTAGGCAGCACCACTATTATAGCCCCCATCATGGATTCTGGCAGGATTCCCCCCTCTATCACCGCATTAAACACTCTCGCTAAATACAGAGCAAGGGTGGAGTGGAACCTTTTGTAAAAGTATACAGTGAAGCCATCCTCACCCGGTGAGGTCCCCCCCTTCATCCCGCTAATCGCTTGCTCCACCTCATCCTCCGTTACAGGCCCCTCCAAACCCTCCGCCACCTCCTCTGTCAGGGCCGGGACCTTAATGGTATTCAGAAACCCCTCAATCTGGGCGTCTTCCCCTTTATATGCAGACGAGTATAACTTTTCGTAGAATCGACTGAAGGCCTCACCTATACTTGGGGTGTCATAGACCATCGACCCCCTATCATTTTTCACTGCTTTTACCATTTTACTTCTCTGGACCTTTCTCAATTTCCAGGATAAAATAAGGCATCCCATAGTGTGTGCATGCCTACCTCGCCATTATCGTTCAATACGAAAAAATCCACTATGGCATCCAAGATCTCCTGAGCCAGAGCGTCATCCTTCAGCAGGGAGTCATTACATTTCCATCGCCCTTTACGAGGACCCCGCCATCCACCCACTATGGCAACCCGTACCATATCATGGTCAGACCAGGGGACAGGGTCGACCCTGTGGTCCGAGACGTAGGGGGACAGGAGCTCATCAACCAGGATGTAGTCTTTTCTAGAATACGATTCATGGGTTGCAGAATAGTATGTGAAAGAGGGATCTCCGGTCCTGGAACTCGGGATTGTGTCCGCCAGACCCAGTTCTGCATTAACCTTCTGGAAGGTTCGGGCCATGGCTTCATCCGCCGCCCTAGTAACCTGAGATCCTAGCCGTTTCCTGTCAGTGGATGGGTCCAGGACCATGTTAAAATCCCCCCCCCCACCACCACTGAGCCTTGTACAAATAACTTTAGCCGGGCCCCTATTTCCTCCCAAAATTGTGCCTGGCCTTCGTTTGAACTATACACCACAACAAGAGTCAGTGGGGAGCCCTGTAGAGACCCTCTAACCATTAAATACCGGCCTTCCGGATCCCTCATTATGGGCTCCTTGTCGAAGGCCATGTCCTTAGCTATTAAAATGGCTACCCCTCTCTTTTTAGTCCTGTGCGATGCGCAGAATACCACCCCAATTCCCCCCCCCCGCATTTTGGGTTCTTTTCCCCCGTGCGTCTCCTGTAAAAAAACAAAAAAGGTCAAGGTTGGCCCTTCTAAATTCTCTGCAAACCAAGGACCTCTTGGTAGGGGTGTTCAAGCCCTGCACGTTTAGGCAACCCATGCCCAGGGCCGGCAGACACTCAGCCATTGTCTAAGTTGCCTTTTCTCTCTATCCGCACCCTCACCGCACCTTTGTCTAACAGCTCTTGATGTTTTTCCCTGTGCCCCCGAACAACCCCCCTCCCTCCTCCCCAGGTGGGCCTTAAGCTTTTCCCCAACTGCCCCCCATTCCCAACCCCAAATTCAACAGCCCCAACTCCCTCCCATCCCCCCTCCCCACACCCTGGCGTCCAGCCAAGTAGTACCACCATCACAGGGGCTTGGCCGGACCACCAGTATACCCACCCCTGCTGGGCTATCATTGACGTGTTCACCACTGTGAGCCCCTCCACAAACCCGACGCCCCCTCCGAGATCCCCTTATACTTGCTGTTCAGGGAGACCTCGATCTTGCATGGACCCCCGGATCCTCTCCTCTTTTCCATTATTGGTCAGGACGGTATACCCTTCCTCCTCCATGGTCGTTCTTTGTCGGTGAGGGAGTATTCATTTTTTTAAAAATGTTCTTGAGCTTGTCTTTTTTCTTCTGTTTCCCGCAGATCAGGCACTACTCGCCCCCTCCGCAATCGACCCCATGGGTCCCCTCCGGGGGGCCGGCTCCGTTACATAGTCATGGATAGCTCCTTTTATATCTTCCTCGGTGACCAAAGTCGTACGCTGCCCCATATATTCGAATGAAAGGGAGAAGGGGTAGCCTCATCTATAGTCCACACCCTTCTCCTTCAGCAACTGTGTTAGGGGGCGGCACATTCTACGCTTAGCCAATGTGTACGCTGAGAGATCCTGGAAAATTGAAACTTGCGCGTTGTTATAGGTGATCTCCAGGGCCTTCCTAGCCTCCTCCAGCACCTTAGCCTTCTCCGTGTAGTAATGGAACCGGACCAATATGGATCGGGGGCCTCCCGCTCTGCCCCCCGCCCTATGAACCCGGTCAAACATCAGCTCCGTTGTCATCCCATCCGCGAAGAGTAGATTGATAATGTTTCTCACCACTCAGCCCAACTCTCTCTCCGTTTCACCCTCCGTTTCCGGGACCCCAGAAATTCGAAGGTTATTCCTTCTTTCCCTGTTTTCAAAATCGTCCAGTTGCCTGGCCCTTTCCTCATCCCTCTTCTCCAGGGCCTTCATCCTCAGGGCTATTTGCACTTCCTGAGTCACAGAAGTTTGATTAGTTTCCAATTGCAACAGTCTGCCCTCCACTTTGCTCACCCTCTGGTCCATTTGTTCCATTTTTTGGGCAATGTCTGATCTCATGTCCCTGATTTCCTGCAGGACTGCCTCAAAACCCCTTTCCATTGCATAGGCTGACTGTGACGTGGACTCCAACTGGGCCATTCCGCTATCTCGATCCAGGCCTTTACTGCAGCTGCTGCCCTCCCAATACCGATACCCAAAGGGTTTTACGCCAGCTCATCCGGCCACCTCCTGTGCCCCACTGCCGGATCTACCTCTGTCGAGGGGAAGCAGGAAGCAGACAGCTATCAACCAGCAGCTACCGTCGATGAGTCGGACCGTCCTCCGGGGTCACATCCATCCCTGGGCAGCCACCATCAACAGGCGGCGCCCACACACCCTGTACACACCACTGCAATATTCCAAGGTCCTCTGCGTACTCCGGGGGGGGAAGAACCTCTCACCTCCACCCGAGGGCGGGCACACGCCACACCAACCACGGGCGGGGGCCTCACGCCCTTTCCACACCACTGGGGGGATCCAGTGCCTTCTTCTTCCTCCGGGGGGAAAACCACCAGTCCGACCTCCCGGTCCTCGCCAGGGGAGAAGACACCCCCCCTCCGGCACTCTTGCGAGGGCGCTCGCTGCGGGCGCAGGCCCCGGGGCAATCACCCCCACGGAGTCAGCACACCCACTCTCCACACCCCCACTGAAGCCTTTTAATAGTCACAGGCCTCGTGGCCATCCAGGAGCCCCCCTTCACTCCCCAGGCCCCGACACCCCTCCCACGTCCCCAGTCCTTTCAAGCGTTCTCTCGCGTGAGGATCACCGGGTGAGGGACCACAGGGGGAGGGCCCGGAGGGCCTCCAATCTCCCGCTCCTCGGCAGTTGTACCTGCTTACCTTCAGGCCCCCCTCCCTGTCCAAGCTGATAGCCACCTCGGGGGGGGGCTTGCACTACTCTGCCGCCCCGCGGGGCCTTGTGTGCGCCGGGCCCGACACTCCACACGGCCGCCTCCTGGCTCTCGCGTCTGCGCTCTCCTGCCCGGCCCGGATGTCTCCTCCCGCCTCGGGTCCGGGCCGCCCAAAGCTGCTCTCCCCCGGACGGGGGGAGGCTCCGCTCCCGCTCCACCAGCAGGCCTTGGAAATGATCCTCCCAGCGAGGGGAGACTATCACGCCTGCGGGAGCCCGCCGCCCTGGGCTCGACCGGCTCCTCCTACGCCTCCTGGCTGCCGAGACTTCCACCGCCTCCCGCCAGGCCTAATGGCCACCAAGCTCTGGCTTCCAGGGGTCCCGGGGTACTGCTCTGGCAGTCGGGGGGGCCCCCGGAGGGGTTACGTCCCAGTCCCGCAGGCTTGCGCACGCTGTGGGATTCTCGGGGGGGCTCACACCCCTTTCTGGCCCAGCTTCAGCGTGAGCTCGGCAATCAGGCAGCCATAGCCTGTGCGCCCTCTGGTGGCCTCCATGTGTTGCTCTTTTAACTAACTGGCGTAGTTTCATTGTGGTGAGTTGCTCTGTTAGCAATTTTTGCTGGTTTGTGTTTTCTTCTTCAAACCAGATGTTGAAGTCACTGAGGATTATCAGATGATGTTCATGTTTGATGGCTAGGTTGGTGATGGCTTCTATAAAGGTGCAATGAATGCTGCATTGTATGTCATTGGTCTATAAATCAGTATTAATTTGCAGTTTGTTTTGGGGTTTACAGTCAAGTGAAAGATAAGGGATTCACAGCTCTTGATGTTCAGTGGTTCATCTGTTTTTAATATCAGGTGTTCCTTGTATGCTACTGCAAGCCCTCCTCTTTTTTTCTTTCCTGTTTGTTTGTGAGCACTTGAAATTGTCGGGTTGGCAGCTGTGAAGTGTTATTTTTGTAGTTGTCATCTAACCATGTTTCTGTGATGAATAGCATGTCAGTACCATCTTCGCAAGCAGGTCCTAGATCTCTGTGGTGTGCTTGGACATCGATCTTGCGTTGATTAGTTTGCAGTGGATTTTATGGGCGTGGTTTTGCTTATTTGTTAATATCAGCTTTGTCATGTGATTGCTGTGTTTGTATGCTCCCATGTTGGTCTCATGATGTGATGGTGGTTCTGTGGCGTCTGTTTCATCGTTGAGTAGGTCTGCTAGGTTGTGTGTTGGGTTCTTGATTTCTTCTGGTTCCTCTTCTATATTTTATTGTAATTGATGAAGGTGTCCCTGTGTTTTTGTGATGTATTGGGTGAGGGTGTTGATTTTGTTTTAATTCCTTCCGGGAGATTCTGGTCTTTTGCTGCGTGGTTCTGGTATATTATTGGTATGTCTAGCATTGTTGGTGTTATTGAGTTGGGAGGAACAGTGTTAGGTATTAAGACTTTTCTCTTCTCCTGATGTTTGTTATGTTGTCTACTGTGTTTGTGGGGGTGTGTTCTGCACTTGTGACTATGGGCCTCATCACGACCTCGGCGGTAACGCCGGCGGTATTAGCGCGGGGGCTATTAGCGAGACCGCCATAGCCCCCGGCGCTAATAGCACGGGATCATGAGTTGGGCGGACTTGGAATTCCCCATTCCCCATTGAGCCCATTCGGGAATGCTCCATTCCCCATTGCGCTCAATGGGGAAATTTCGCGCTCATACCGCCGGCGGATTTCCCGCCGGCAGTATGAGCGCGAATTCTCTGCGGATTTCACACCAGCTCAGAGCTGGGTTGAAATCCACCGAGGCACTGATTCGGCGGACCCTTAAATCCGGCGGTAATAGCGCTACCGCCGGATTTAAGGGGTACCGCCGAGATCGTGATGAGGCCCTATGTCTAGTTTAATGCGAGACGTGGTGTGATTCTGTTTTGGTTTATTCCTTCTCCTGTTTTTCTTTTACGTTTTCCTATTTTGTTTGGTGGCATATTGCAGTCTTTAGCGGTAAATTGGTTTAGATGTTTGTTTATGTTGCAGGGGCGGTGGCCACGTGCAACACCTTGCAGAGTTGGGGTTGTGACAGTCCTTTGCTTCCTTGCGTTTATGAATATAGTTATAACGGTGTGCTTCGAGTGGTCTTGTGGCTTGATTGGGAAAGTAGCGGGGGAGGAGCTACTGGGGAAGTCCTTAGCCTACATCTAAGTTGTCCTGGGAAAGTAAGGGGGAGGGTTCCAGGCTTGATAGGATTTTAGATTTGTTGTGGAGGCATCTAGCTAACTCAGTGGAGGGGTTCTGATTGTCAAGTACAGTATTTCGTGAGAACACACCTAGATTCGAGTTACCTGGATAGTGGTAAAAAGGCCTAAGTTTAAACTACAGTAACTAACAAGAACAATCTATATTTGAGTTACCTGGATGGTTGGGAAAACACCTATGTTTCAAAGTACAGTAGTTAACAAGAACACACCTAGATTTGAGTTGTCTGGATAGTGGGGAAAAAATGCCTGAGTTTCAAAGTACAGTAGCTAACGAGAACACACCTAGATTCGAGTCACCTGGATAGTTTGAAAAAGGCTTATGTTTCATAGTGCAGTAGCTAACAAGAACACACACAGAATAATGTTTCTTCCACAGGCGTCTAGTGTACAGGTATGGATGTATTAGAGTGGTGTGCTATGCGTTTTAGAGACATGGTCTTTGTGTTGAGAGATTAACAGATATAATTTGGAGGTTATGGGCTAGTGTGGTAGTTGGGATAGTTTCTTTGGAACTGAGTTGGCTGTTGCTTACCTTGTCAGTTGCTGCTGGTTGATAGCTGTCTGCTTCCTGCTTCCCCTGCTGACACTTGCAGACACTTCCTGGAGCTGCTTCTTTAGGTCCTGCCATTTGCATTGGGGCCCTTTGCCAGATGGGGCTTCAACAGGCAGGGGCTGCCCTACAGACGGTTGTGTTAAAGGCCTTTGTGCCAATCAGGGAGCGCGGTGGGTCGGGAGGCGGGAGCAAGGAAGGGAAACAAGGAAGAGGGACTGGGAGACAAACAAGGTGCTCAGTGCGCAGGGGCTGCTAAATTTAAAACAGTGGGTGCAGGCTCAAATTTATGTAAGAAGTGCCCAGGTGATTAGACTCACCTCCAGCCACCAGTGGAAATGGTGAGGTTGGCTTTGGCAGGCTAGTTACAGCCCGTGTTTGAATCCCACAATAGTGGCTGTCCAGTCAGGGAGCGAAGAGGGTCGGGAGGTGGGAGCAAGGGAGGGAAACAAGGAAGAGGGACCGGGAGACAAACTAAGGTCGACGGTGCGCAGGGGCTGCTAAATTTCTAAAAAAAACTGTGGATGCAGGCTCACATTTACTTAAGAAGTGCCCAGGAGCTTAGCCTTACCTCAAGCCACCAGTGGAAAATATGCAAACTCCATGTTCATCAGGTGGCAAACCTAATTCCCAGACAACCAAATGATGTTTAACATCTTTACTACTCCCCTCTTTAACATGCTGGCTAGTGAGGGCACCCTGTATGCTAACTATGCTGATGACACTCAGTGTCTGATCCGCCTTACTGGGCTCTAAACGCCAAGAAGACTGAGTTGATGATTGCTGGGACCGCTGGCCAGATAAGGAAACTTGAGGATGAATATAAGGTGTTTGACATCGCTGCCTGCATAATGAAGACAGTCAACAAAGTGAAGACCCTGCGGGTGGTACTGGATCAGGAGCTCTCCATGAAAGCACATATCAGTGGCCTGGTATCTAGCACAGGCTACTACTTGAAATTGTTGGCCCAAATTAGGCAGTTCCTTAGTAGACCCAATTGTGCGGCGATTGCGAGAGAAATTATTGAAGCCTGCATTGACTACTATTCTAGCCTTCTGCAGGGCGTTGGAAAAGGGGAACTGGCAAGCATCCAGGTCATTCAAAATAACGCAGTGAGAGTGGTGGAGGGTCTCAAACGATCGGACCATGTCTCTACTGCCTGAAAGAATCTCCACTGGCTCCCTGTGGAAAAGAGTGATCTTTCAAACACTCTGCATTACACACCAATGTCTCCACAGAAATGTCCCGAGATATCTCGCTCAGAAACTGGTCTGGCTGCCAGAAAGGAGGGTCTTGATCAAACAACTCAAACCTTCTGCTCATTCCCAAGGCAAGACTGACCATAGTCGCACAGAACTCCTTCGCCTACACAGCCCTGAGGCTATGGAATGGTCTTCCACATGACCTGAGGGCTTGTAGTAGCTTTCTGAAATTCAAACGGGTACCCAAGACACTGCTCTTCTGCTAGCTATCTCTGCCCAGACATACCCTGCCTTCTCGTCCTTATCTGTTTTGTTTTATATGTGTGCGCTCTTATGCCTACGGGCCCTGCAGATACGCAATACAAATAAAATAAATACATAAATAAATGTCACCTCTCCAATTACATCTTGTTTAATAGTTAATAATAATGTTTTGATCTTCCTTTTCCCATAAGAGCAAACCACAGATTTGATATAGATTATTTTCAGCCCTTTAACATTACAATATGCATTAGATGTATGACATTAACCAGGTATTAAGCTCTGCCCATGCTAAACTGTATATGCTTTTTTTGTGTATATTTTACCATTGCACACATACTCTTCATCTATAATCTCCAACTGTTCCTATTTTTTATTTATTTGGTATTTATAATGCACCTATACACACGTGTTATGAGGCGCAACAAGACGGGGTGGGGATGGCAAAAACTAAATGGTCCTACTAGGCCTTGTGACATTTGGGTCATGCAAGTGCAGTAGCAAGAAGTTCAGGGGAGAGGGGAAGGGGGAAATGCAGGTTAGGGCAGAAAGGGACCATGGGCTAAGCGAGTGCCAGGGCAGGCCAGGTGGACAGAGCCAGGGGAACGCAGAGAGTGCAGGGGAGGGAAGGTCCACATTCTAGGTGCGAGGTAGGGGGCTAGAAGGGCTCAAGTGGTGTAGGCACAACAAAGCAGGTGAGGGGGAGGGGGGCTAGAATGGCAAGTGCAAATTTGACAAGGTCAGGGGAGAACAAGTGCAAGGGTAGACTGGAGGAGGAGGGCCTGGTGCCCTGTAAGAATCTGAAGGAACTAGTCCGCCAGTCAAGCGGCAGAGGGGGACATTAGCAGGGGAGGGAGAGAGGGAAGGAGGAGAGGGAAGGAGGAAGAGAAAAGGAAGGTCTTGAGAAGCTTCCAGAATTTAAGAAGATCCGGCTCAAGTCTGAGAATGGCAGAGAGGCCATTCCAGAGGGAGACAAGTGGGAGACACCTGCAGGGGCAGGGAGGCCATTCCGGAAGGATGCACCTATGCTATGAATGTCCCCTTTAGCAAGTCCAGTTTTATCAGACAACAGTACTCTGCATGCACTACAGGAATGAATAGGCCAATGCTACATACGGGACGAATGAAACTGCATTTCCCAGACTTCAAATAAGTGTTGTCTAGAAAATCGAAACAGGCTTATGTGAAACATCAAGGCATGGTGGCAATTTTCTCATATTTAAAATCCAAGTGCCATTTGATTTTTGTCCTTTGGAAAAGTCACAGATTTTCAGCTGACTGGTGGAACTAGGGAACTATGGGAGCTGGGGTCTACCACTCACTATGGCCCTCATTACGACCCTGGCGGAATTCGGAAAACGATGGCGGAAATGCAATACCGCCATTGAATAGCGCTCGGTGCGACTATGACCCGTCACCGCAAAGTACGAAGCCATTAGCGACACCGTAGTGAACGCCAACGCTAACTGCACCAAGCACGCGCGCGCGCGCCATGCCAAACCGTAAACACCACCATGGCGCAAGGGTACGCTAATTCCGACCCTAGCGGACATGTACCTAACGCCATCAAGCATGGCGGAATGTACCATTCCGCCATGGTGAGAAGTACGGCATCGCGAATCAACCGTAAACGGCCCCACTGAGTGCCTGTACACCGCTCCCTGCCCACAAAGTACAACTCCCCGTAGGTGCAATGAAGTCACAATGCAACCATTGAAATGTACAAGTCACCCATGCATGCCATCGAACAAATGAAACACAAGAGGGGCCAATGGGAGCTGCAGGGCACAGATGGCACGAATACAGAAGCCATCCCAATGGACATGACCACAGTCCCCCACCAAGAAACGCACGCAAACACAGGCACCTGTGACCAGCAATATTCCGAAAATCACATCATTCCACCAGTCCACCTGGCTGACCGGCATCTGTTACACAAAACCCAATCCCCCGCCCCTGAGCATGACAACATTCAAACAGTCATATTGGCAGCCCCCATCCCTGACCTCACGGGCTTCGTAGGCAAACGCGCCCAGTACAGTACCACGCAACTAAACTCCGAAGCTGGAACCCAATGCAGATCTCCTCACAATACATCGCTCCCCAAATAGGAATATGCCACATCACTTGCAAAGAAGAACGCTACACGGGCCAAATCAGAATAGAAATTTAATGCACAACAAAATCACCAAGCCCATACAGCCATCAGGCCATGAACTCCAAAACACATTTCACCATTGTGGGCTGCATCCGCAAGAAATGACCAGCCACTACTTGTGTGACGCCCTGTTCCATCATGGTACACAGAGCCACATTCACGTACGAAAAGGCAACATGGAAGCGCACACAACCGCAGGGCCGTCCCAATGGGGAGGCACTAGTCCAGCTGAAAGGCCGAAATGTTGCTCCGAGCCACCAGTACTGCGTAAGGGCATGTGGCCCATTGGCGATCGTCCCATAAGATCGTAATGCTGCTCCACTGATTAACACGAAGCAGCAGGTGTCGGGAGTAAAACCCATCTGCAGGAGTGGCATACAGATGGCAGTGGCAAAAGGGGAGGAGATACCTGTCAACCAAAAGAAAAGAAAAAGAACAGAATGGCCATCAGAACTACATTCGAACAACTCACTTCAATGATCACACTAAATCCACAGCCATATGCATGCTAGCCCACTCCAAAGGTTCATCACCACCCAAAAACCACTTGCGACTCATAACTATCTATATCGAGGTGTAAACACCATCACAAACGAGTGTACCTGTGCATGCGTCTGTCAAAACAGAATCCATCAGATGGGATTGGTAACGTGCATGGACACAAGTGTCTGAGGGCGCGTCGAGACAGGGAGGGCTCAACAAGGCCAGATAGACGATGGTCCCACTATGGCAGCCCTGCATCACATAGCGTAGGGGAGGCGGATAGATTCCAAGAAGCCCTGTACATGGCAAACTCTGTATCAAATCACCTGCCCATGCATCATTCCCTCATCCCGGGATTAAAACGCCTGAATATTTACTCACATAACATTAGAAATATCCATTGAGTCTGTGCGTTATGCAGCCTGCAAAATCCACAGTGCCCCAGCCCGTAATTCCAGTGTTGAGAAGTAACATGTATTTGGGAACGTCCGGCCTCATCGCCCACGTCGCTATTGCGCATCCCAAACTATTCATATCAATCATTGCATCCTCGCCATGGCCCCTGTCTCAAGGACATTGAACAATAGTACGTTATATTTGCAGTCAGACCTGTGGGCATTTCCTCGCCGCTAGCTGAAAACCGAAAGCGCCGCCCTTCGAATTCCTCATTTGCAACATCACGTCGAAGAGGCATCTGTGGCCGTTTGAAATCACTAATTAATCCATCGAGTGCGGCTGTGTGTGAAAATGGCAACTGCCTTCACCCACAAATGGGACGCCCCGCCCGTCGTTGCAACTCGGTACAGTGATGCATGAGGGTCCACCGTTACTCGAGTACTACGTTCCACTGACCCTTCACAAGTCTGTTCGCGACTGCACAGATAGTATGTGAAACAATGGGACCACAGCAGAATGAACATATCAACCAATGTTACACGGCCATCGGGTACAAATACATGATTGCAATAGCAAGATGCCATTCCCCGAATTGCAGCGTTGTGTGCGGGACGTGCTCGGCCAAAGGGGAGAGCAGTTTGCACAGGTGGAATGAATCACCACAGGTGGAGGCCATACAGCCTGAAAACACATAAATTGCACAGCCAGTCTCCTCCCACAACCACACCGAAATGCTACCGGCAGGACTCGCGATGTTGGCCCTGGGGGACATGATAGCACTGCAAGTACTCCAACTCCAAGAAGAAGACGAACACCAACTACAACCGGCCGCACGGAGGAGACGCAGGAGGAGGAGGAGGGCAAGGCAGGGCCAGCAAGGGCCGCCAGCACAGCCACTACCACCACGCAGGCAGCCCGCAATCCCACGCCTCCGAGCACATCCGTTCAACCTCACTGATGAGCAGATCCACACCCTCTACCGTCTGGACCGGGACACCATAGCCGCCATTGTGGACATGACACAGGCTGACCTTGTCAGCATGATAGATAGCCCAACCGCCATCCCACCCCTACTGAAGGTGGTGTCTGTACTCCACTTCCTGGCCACAGGCACCTACCAGCACACAGTCGGACAGTTGCATGGCATTTCTCAGCCACTGTTCTCACGGACACTATTGCAAGTGCTCGATGCCCTCCTGCAGCACGCAGACGACTACATCTCCCTACCACGCTCGGAGCAGGAAATTGCCAACACAAAAGTGGGATTCCATGCACTTGCCGGCATACCGGGTTGCATTGGTGCCATCGACTGCACCCATGTGGAATTGGTCGTCCCACATGCCATGGAGGCCCAGTACCGCAACCGAAAACAATTTCATTCTCTGAATGTACAAATGGTGTGTGACTCCAACAGGATCATTACACATTGTTGTGCCAGATTCCCTGGATCAACCCATGATTCTATGGTCTTGAGGAACTCTACAATACCACGCTACATGGAGCGACACGCAGGGAACAGATCCTGGCTACTCGGTGAGTCTCATTACATGCATGATAATGTGGGGTATGTGATTCGGCAATGACCTGGCAGGAAGGGGGGGGGGGGTGTGCGTACGTAGCAATGGCATTCCACATCATACGTTTCTCGTCCACATACAGGTGATGCTGGATATCCACTGAAGAGATGGCTCCTCACACAAGTCCGGAACCCACGGGACCAGCATGAGGAGGACTACAACCATGCCCACTCACGTACCCGTGTAGTCATTGAACAGGCATTCGGCCTACTGAAGGGTCGTTTCCGCTGCCTCAGCAGGTCTGGCGGGGCACTCCTGTACCGCCATGTGAAGGTTGCAAAGATGGTGATGGCATGTGTCATGCTCCACAACATGTGCGTACGTAGAAATGTGCCCATGCCCCCTGACGCAGAACTGCAAGCACCTGATGATGGTCATGATGAGGGTGGGGTTGTGGCAGCACCTCAAGGAGTCTGCGAGGCACCGGAGGGCCGTGACATTCGTCAGCATCTCATTGATGTATGCTTCTAGCACTCACGCCTGGTGGCTGATACATGGACACGGGACTCGTGCGTGTGTGTCTGGGACATGCACAATATGGACTGTACGCCTATGATGGCCTAGTACACAAAGATCAATGTCCACACATCTCATTGGTTGATCATGCACTGTTTATGGCATATGTGATATCATGTTGTACACCCTATCGACCCGCCACCCAAGTGAGCCCAACACACCCCCTCCACCCTCCTACCTCCCCCCCGAACACCAGTGTCCACAGATGCTCATTGTCAGTGGGCAGTCGCTATTGCAAGCCCCCTCTGCGGGTATCAGGGGCACCCCTGCCTGTGGAGCGCAGGTTCCTCCCAGATCTACGTTGGGGGCTGCCCTGGACGGAACTTGCAACGGATGATGTCTCTGCCTGCTCACGTCCATGCATGTCCCTAAGGGTTTGCGAGAGCTCAGTGAGCACACGGCGCACTGCGGCAAGTTCGGCACATACGTCCTTGGACGTCGCATGCAGTTCCCCCCTCAGGCTCTCGGTGCTTCTCTCCATTTGGACTCCCAGGCTCTCGGTGCTTCTCTCCATTTGTGCCCTTAGTGTCTCTGTACCTCTCTCCATTTCTGCCCTGAGTGTCTCAGTTGATGTTTCTATGTCTGCCTTAGTGCCCCCACATTCATCGGCATGGTCCTTGAGGAGCGTGGCCAGTTGCAGCTGTTGCACGATTAACTGGTCGAGGGACTGTTGCCTCTGCTGGGCCATGGCCATTTGCGGGGGTGTCACAGAGGGGCTGTTGACCTCATGTTGCCTTGCCACAGGGCTTGTGGGGGATGGCCAGTCGTCGTCTTGTGGGTGCCCCTGCGTGGTATCCTCATGTTGTACGGGATGGGACAGACAGGGGGATTGGGACAGGTCATGGATGGATCTGACTTCGACATCCCCGTCTTCTGTGTCGGAGCATGCTGCCATCAATGGGGTGTCACCTATGGTGCTGCTGCCACCAGAGGCAGTGCCTTCTGTGGCATCCGTTGGGGGACCTGTGGTGGTGGTGTTGTGGGCATGCTGGCTGCTGGGGTGCCTGTTGATGTTCCCTCCTCTGTGCTGCCACCTGATTTGTGCTGCTGCCGTGTCTTGATGCGTGCAGCTGAGGTGGAGGGTCTTTGGCCGTTGGTCTTGGCCCTCTTTGCAGGTGTGCTGGTAGGGGTGTCCTGAAGCTCGTCGTTTGGATCGGACCCTGTGGTGGAGTAAAGGAGGGCGAGGGTTATTGATGGGTCTGTGGGAATTGGAATGGCATTGTATCACATGCATTGGGGTGGTACCTGAGGGTGATTTGGGTCGGGGCCTTGGAGGTGCTTTCATTTGTGTGTGGAGTGAGGGTGCAGTTGTTTGGCAGCCTGCAGTTAGGGTGTACCTGCTGCACGTGTAGTGCGTGTTTTAGGGTTTTTTAATTATTTATGTATTTATTGTGGGTTTTAACGTGCGCTATCAGGCCGATGTGTGTGGACGTTCTCCTGGACATGTGTTTCTGTTGCACTATGTGGACACATGGTACTTCACATGGATGGACTTTGTGGATTTGGCATTGTTTTATCTGGCCCACCTACCTGAATCTTCGGATGTCTGCACTCCTTTCTCCATCCCTCCGACTCCCTCTATGCTCTCCATTCCGATGGTGGAGGCACAGATTTCTTCCCAGGGGGTCAACTTGATGGGTGATTCAGGACCTCCCCCGGTGGCTGTGGCAATGTTGCGGTTGGCAGAGAGTATGCTGCGGACGCGTATCCGCAGGTCGTCCCATCGCTTTCGGCATTGCTGTGGGGTGCGGGGTGCGGTCCCCACCGCACTTACCCGCTGTGCCACCAGAGCCCATATGGCCTTCTTGTTTGCAAGTGCCGTCCTGGTCATTTGTGTGCAGAAGACGACGGCAGCATTCTCCTGGAGGGTCTCTGTTAGCACGGTGAGTTCCTCACGGGAGAAGTGGACCTGCCGCTTGCGGTCGCACGCTTTCTTCGCTACTTTTCCCATTTTTCTTGGTTTCGCTAGGGTGGATGACGGGTTGGGGTGTGTCTCAGGGTAGTGTTTTTAGTGGTTGTGTGGTTTTAGTGGTTTTATAGGTGTACGGCGGGATGTTTCCCGTTCCGGGCCCATGTTTTTACTTCCGTTTCCGTATATTTCCGGTCACCGTACTTTCCGGTAGGCGCACACTGCGGTGTCCGCTGTGATGGGTGGCGGTATTGCACCTAGGGCGCCGTACGGCGGCGGTGTGGGCCGTTTTGGGGTCATTTCCGCCATCGCGGACTTTGCACTTCCGCCATGCCGTGGTGCTCGTGCCCGATGGGTCGGAATGGGCCGCACTTTGCTCCTTCGTGCAATGGCGGAAACGCTATTTACGCTGTGGCGGTCCGGTCAGTCACTTTCCGCCAGGGTCGTAATGAGGGCCTATGTGATATTGGGCCTGGAGGAGGAAAAAGGTGGGTCCCCCATCTTGGTCATTTCACTAGCAGTCAGGGAAACAATATGCTGACATCTAAACCTAGGAGATATAAAAATCCCAGAGACAGAAGTCCTGACAGGGAAGGTCACCTGGGAAGGGGGGTCGATCATCAAAGAGTTTAAACAAGATGTAATGAAACACACTTTTGGCCCGTGCACAAGGAAAGAGCCTTTGGGAAGCATACAGTTTTTAGCCACCCCTAAATAATCCTTTTACTTCACTTATGTCTGCAAAAAGCCATGGTCTCCCAAATAAAAGATAGTTTTTCTGTTCACTTAAAAAAAATTGTAGTGGAACCAGTGATTGGTTGCACATCTCACCACTCCAAACCTCCTTTTAAAATACCTAAGCCAGCAGGCACAGTACAGGATAATGATCCACTGCACTGTATCAACCCTCATGTTTACAGCTCCAAGACATTTCTTTCACATCATTTTTATAACTGTGCTAATCAGCGGGCTATTGCGCAAGGGAAACGATGTATGACAACGCAACCCGTTGGCAAACCGCAACCACACTGTCCCATTGTCTGCAAATGGCTAGAATTCTGCAATGGTTGAACTTAAGAGAAATGTCGAGTCACGTTCCAGTTGGGTCAGGCGGGAGCCCAGTGTCAGGTTCTTCGCCCAGCCTTGACACGCGCAGAGGCAGCACAAGCTCCTACCTCTCCGTTCGGTCTTGGCACCGGGGATCTACAAAAACCAAAGGCCACCGCAACCCACCGGGGAAAGAGGGTTAGGGTCCGTTGGTTGGATAGGTTGACGGTTTCAAGGATATCCAGGAAGAGGGTTGTGGATGGGGAAGGGGCGTTTAGGTTAAACATGCTCCTCGGCTCCTGCTGCTGTTCTCCTGGGTGTGATGGTTGGTCTCTGCCCTTGCATTCATCTCATGCCACACTACGGGTGTCACGGTATTAGTTTTATGGCGGTACGATAACCTTCTTGCCAAATGACGGTATATCATGGTTATTGCGGTATAGCAGGTGGAGTTAACCAATCTTAACAAATATTTTCTAAAAGGTCATACATTGTCAGATTTATCATCACAAACAAAACCAGGCACCCAGTGTAACGCTCACCTGACTCCCACGGGGGCGCTGGCATGGTTCGCGCTGCTGTGACCTCGTCTAAGGTGATGCGCAGGGTTCGGAAGACGGACTGGACCGGGCCCCAGATCTGGCTTGTCTGAATCGCAGAAGTATCCTTCTGTAGGTGAGAATAGGGGGTTAACAGTCTGCGGGGTAATGCAATCGGCCTCCCACTTACCCCTCTCACCCTCCTCAAAACCCTTCTGTGCTTCCCCGTAGCGTCTCACCTTAGGGTCTGAAGCTCTCCATCCTGCTTCTGATGCAGGGGCGCGTTGGTATCCAGTTACGTCACTGGATTTTCGGATGGGTGAGAACCAAACTTGCTTGGCTTCCAGGTAAGTTTTTCTATAAGTGGTTCCCCTTGTGTTCATGCATTAATGTTCTAATGCTAGTGTCTTTTTCCCCATAGGGGCCGGGGTACGGAATGCCGGGGAACAGGCACCGACCCGAGGTGAGCGGTGAAATCCTTGTGGAAATCAGGTAAGTCTTTAATGAGTGTTTTGGTAATGTCTTTTCATTCACTCATTAACGCTGATGTCTTTTTCCCCTTAGGGGCGGGGGTCCGAAAATGCCTGGATGCGGCGCGGACCCGAAATGAAAAGGGAATGACCCAACAGGTAAATCTTGACATGGAGTTTTAGCTTCCCTTTTCCCTTCTTTCTCTCACCTTTGTTCTTGTCTTTTTCTCCCTAGGCGCGGGGGCGCGACTGCAAATCCGGATGGTCGCTGCTGAAAATGGAGGCGCCCTGTAAAGGTGAGTAGAATGCGGCGCTGCAGCGATCGATGCGATGTGCTTTTAAAAATAAATGTCTTCCTTTTCAGGATTGTCGGCAAAATGTCTCTGGGATGCAGATTTAGCAGGTGAGGCCTTTTCCTTCTTCTGTTCTCTTGTTCCCTTCGTTTGCAGGTGATTCAGGATGCTGGCAGGTGTGGCAGAAGTCAAGATGCAGGAGCAGACACGGTGAGCGTCCAGCTGCTAGATGCAGAACAACGCGAAGCACATGTGGCTGATCGGGTGTGGTTTAAATAGCCTTGGAAGAAGTTCCTAGAATGTGTCCTTCCTCCAATCAGGTATGTATCCTTCCCCGACCACGCCCGGGTGGTAAATGAGTCCCACAGGTAAAGTAGTTCCTTTCAGGCCTCAAGGACGCCAGGGTTCTGCAGCATGGTCTGCATCAGGTAAGTGCACCCAAACACTTTCATAATGAGCCTGGCGCCTATGGCGCCAGGACTGAAGTTTGCTATGAGCCTGGTGCCATAGGCGCCAGGATGCTGTCCAAAGGGCCCCTATAAGGGGTTGCTGGGACCTTCCCCGGGGACTTGATGTCTGCTTTCGGGGACGCAGGGCCTGAGCCGGCTCCCCGGGAGCGGGCATCGTGACACCCAGGGCCAGAAGTGGACTTTTCAACATACTTTCCACTGAAATGCCACCTCTTGCTTCCACCAAACACAAACACACGTGTGGAGAGGAGGAGGAGGAGGGGCTGCTGCGACTGGTAAAGCAAACTGAATAGCTTTTCTTAAGTGGTCATTTAGGCTTTTAGCTCCTCACTGGCTGCTGGTGAAGATGAACATGTTGCCATCTTTATAACCTGCATGCCACAGATCAATGGGTGCTGATGGTAGTATACGCTTGTGTGCATACACACGCACACTCTCTTTACGTTACAGCCTTTAGTTTACTTGCGGGCCAAAAGGTGTTCAGTAATCACGGACATCTTACCCTTTGGTATGGCAGCAGGGAATAACCACAGAGATGAGTGAATTTCGCAGTGTGACTTATATGTAAATTCAACATTAGAAACAGGGAAATCCCCCATTGTCATATGTTTAGCAAACATTATCCATTATAAATATATAAACCCCAAAGCAGCCAACCCAAAGTAAACCCTCTTTCCTTCTTGGTACGGTATTTATTCTTCCTATTGGTAACATACTGATTTTGTGTCTTGTCGGACACGTGTGGTGCTCCAACTGAAACTACTTGGCAGATGGCACATCCAACAGTGCAAGACCAAGACTGCACAGCAATTGCTTACTGCAGCCTTTCCAAATCAGATTGAAAGCACAGTTAACGGTATAAACGGTGTACCGGTATAAACACTGTGACGGTTATTATTGTTCATTTAAGTGGTTGACGGTATCTTTAACGGCATACACTTATACCGTTACATCCCTATGCCACACATGGTTGGTCTCAGCCCTTGCATTAATCTCATGCCACACATGGTTGGTCTCAGCCCTTGCATTAATCTCATGCCACACACACACAATAGCCCAGGGCTACACAGAAGCCTTTTACCTGGAGCTTCTAACCAGGTACTCTGCAAATGGGCAATACCCTCTAGAGGGCTTGAGGCTGAACTGAAGCCTTTGGGCCTCATCCCGAGTCTGGCGGTAACCCTGAAATGCGGCAGTAGCGCTATTACCGCTGCATTTAAGGGTCCGCCAGGATCATGGCTTTGGCGGATTTCCCCCCAGCTCCGAGCTGGAGGTAAATACGCTGCAAAATTGCTGATTTTCGGCACGATTACTGCAGGCGGGAAATCCGCCGGCGGTAATAGCGTGAATTTTCCCCATTGGGCCAATAGGGGAATGAGGAATTCTCAAATGGGCCCAATGTGAAATGGGCAATAACCCTTCTGCCAAACCCGTGATCCGGCGCTAATAGCACCGGGGGGGTTTGGCGGTAGGGCTATTAGCGCCGGCGCTAATAGCGCCGGCGTTACCGCCCACTCGTGATGAGGCAGCGTCTAACCAGATGCACAGTGGGCGGGCTGAACCCAAGGGTACACTGCCAAGACTGTGGTTCATGAGGGGGCGTGGCTTGATGGCTATGTGAGGGGACGTTCCTTGGAGGAGCTCCCGATGATCCGATTTTGATCCTGGTAAGAAGTGATGGTTTTCGGCAGACTTTCGAGTCCACGGTGCATCCAAGGGTGCATGAAAGTGGGGGGCACATGGTGAGTGCCCTCCCCACCAGCGAGACTGCATATCCACAGAACTGGACTGCGAAGAAGGTGGCGGTCGCGCAGTGGAAGGGCAGCACCCAAGATGGCCGCTCGTGGACAAAGGGCCATAAATGGTCCGTGGAGCTGAGGAAGACAGAGCCGGCCGGAGCGGGCCCAACTAGAGGGACGCATCGCATGCGTCTCTGACTGGTGGCAAGAACATAAGTGCGGGCCCCCACTGAGAAGGCCCTGGATTGTGGCGTGCCAGCAGAGCGAACCCGAGTTCAGCTGAGACTTGCTGAGGAGGGGCCGGCGAGCGGACCCCGCAAGGCGCTCCGCAGCGCCGGAGACACAGCTGGGCGCGTGTGCCCAACCAACACAGCAGGATGTCTTCCAAGGTGGTGCGACCCCGGATCAAGCAGCCCACGATGGGGGCCTACGCCAGGTCGCCCCCGGGCGCGGAAGGGGGTAAGAGCAAAGAGGCCCCTGCGGCGGCGACGGACCCACCGGGTACTATCCAGGAGGTGCTGGCAGCAATTGCCGACTTGAAGGTGCCTTGGGAAACAAAGTTGGGCCTGGCCATGAAAGAGCTGCAGGAGGGCCTAGACCTTAAGATCGGAGCGGTCCAAGAAGAGGTGAACCTGTAGCGACAGGACGTGCGAACGATCACGGAGCGCACTGGGGAACTGGAGAAAGAGTTGTCCCCGACCACGGAGGCGTGCAATGCACATGCTAAGGAGCTTCATGCCCTCGTGCAACGAGTGGGCAATCTGGAGGACAGAGCAGAGCAGGCAGAGGGGCGCGCCAGGCGCAACAACATTCGCATAGTGGGTGTTCCGGAAGGAATGGAAGGACCGAACCCCACGGAATACGTTGAAACCATGCTCTTGCAGGAGATTACAGGCGGGGAGCTGACCCAGGGGTTCGCGGTTGAAAGGGCGCATAGGGCCCTGACCAGGAGACCAGCCCCAGGAGCCCCCCCGCGGCCGTTGATCGCGAAGATCTTGAACTATCGTGACCGCGAAAAGGTTCTAGAATTTTTCCGGAAAGGAGGTACGATAGAAAGGGGGTCAGCGAAAATAACGGCGTATCCGGACTATACGCTGCTTGTACAGCGTAGTCGAATGAACTTTGGATCGGTGAAAAGGAGGCTTAGAGAAGCAGGCCATCGCTACATGTTGCTCTACCCCGCTAGGTTAAAGGTGTTTTATAAGAATAGATCCCTCTTCTTTGAGACGGACTGAAGCGATGGAGTGGCTGGATATGCAGTATCGACCTCAGGAACCGGATGTCTAGACAGAAGCGGCTGGAGATAAGTGGCACGTTGCTGAGGCACCCGCGAGGCCATAGTTATGACATTGGGACTGGAATATAGAACGATATTGTGCTTGTGGGGAGGAAGTCATGGTATCTGCCGGCGGGTCCCGTTGAATGCACTTCTCCTAAATAGATGACTCGGAGCTCCTAGGAAGCACCCTCTGAACCCAATAGTAGTACACTTAGTTAGGTCACTGTTAGATAGGTGACGCCCCGCGGGGTCCTTGTCCTCGGATACGAGACAGGTCCAGACGTGGGTAGGCCTGAGATCCAGGGATGGAGCTGGGCTATTGTTGGGGGTTGGTAGGGAGGGGGAAGGGGGGGAGTTGTGTGCAGTGGTGTGAAGTTGGGGGAGGCAGGGGGGTATTGTTTGTGAAAAGAAGGGAGAGAGCCAGAAAACGAACTAGCACGGGGAGCATTATGGGAAAGGATGCAATGGGGATAGTCCGACCAGATGGCATCGGGTAATCTCAGAATTTTGACCTGGAATGTACAGGGGCCTTAACAGCTACCTGAAAAGTGATTCTGTACTTAAAGAGGATGCGTGTAGACATAGCCCTGCTGCAGGAGATTCACCTTACTAGGGAAAGGCTGGAGGTGGTCTGGAGAAAATGGAAGGGCAATGTTGTGGGTGCGGCGTACTCGGCGTACGCTAGAGGGGTTATCACTTGGATGGCGCCGCATGTGCCGTTTCGGGTGCTTGAGTCTACGGTGGACCCGGAGGGTAGAATGGTGGTGGTAACGGGTCTCCTGGAAAACGGGGAAGTGCATATCATAAATTTGTACGCCCCCAATAACGACACAGCGGCTTACTTTAGGACCCTCTACAGGAAACTTGGCCCCCTGGCAGGGGGTACGGTTGTGTGGGGGGGACTTTAATTGTACCGCGAATCCCAGAATGGATAGGTCCAAGGACAGGGCAGGGAAAACGGCACCGGCGACCAAAGCGCTGGGTACCTTACTGAAAGACCTAGGCCTAGAGGATGTGTGGAGAAGGCTGCATCCCACGGATAGGCAGTATTCACACTTTGCAGCGCCACATGATTTGCACACAAGGCTAGATTACATGTTTGTAACAGCCGAGATAGTGAGAGACATAGAGGGAGATGAATACAAGGCCAGAGTACTATCTGACCACTCGCCCTTGCTGGTAGAATGGAGACACCAGCCCCCAAGACCGCGGATCCCTACATGGAGACTCAGGTCCGACGCTCTGCAAGACGAGTGGTTCCGGCAGGGTCTGAGGGATGCCATCGAAGAATGCTTTGATATAAATACGGGAAGCGTACGCTCTGTAGGCACACTGTGGGAAGCGTTTAAGGTGGTGGTGCGTGGGGTAGCCATTTCCAAAGCTAAGGGGCTACAGGGGGGTATGGAAAGGGAACTCCAAGAAGCGGAAAGGGAGCTAGAGGATCTCGCACGTTGTGAGAACACCGCTCATGATAACAGAACCAAAGTAAAGGAGCTACAGTTGTCCTGCAGTTTACTCTGGGATAGGCTATGCAGACTCAATTACAGGAAATATACGGAGAGGATACACGCAGGGGGCGACAAGCCGGGCAGACTGCTCGCTTGGCTGTATAAGAGTGAGACCCCCCGCCCGGTGATCAGTGAGATTAAGGATGAGAGAGGTTGCATCTGCAACACCCTGGAAGGGGTAAATGAGGATTTACTTAAGTTTTACAGACACTTGTATGAGGACACGGGGGAGGATATGTGTCAAGACATACTGGACACATTGGAGGACATAGAGCTGCCCACCCTGGATGACCTAGAATGCGCGGAGTTAGACGCACCTGCCACCTCGGATGAGCTGGAGGTGGTGATTCAGAATCTGCCCACTTGCAAGGCACCTGGTTCGGATGGGCTGCCTAGTGAGTTCTACAAAACATACAAGCGAGAGCTGCTTCAGCCACTGCTTGCCACTTTCAACGAGGCCTATGAGCAGGGGGAACTCCCATTGTCCCTCTGCGAGGCTGTGATCATCCCACTCTTGAAACCAGGCAAGCCGGCCGAGGAGTGCGGGTCTTACAGACCGTTGTCCATGCTTAACCAGGACAGCAAAATACTTACGGCAGTGCTGGCTCATAGACTGAAGAAGGTGATTGGGAAACTGATACACCCAGATCAGACGGGATATGTTCCAGGCAGGAACATCACCGATAACCACAGGAGGCTACACCATATCATTGACCAAACTGAGGAGGACACGCGCGAGTTGGCCATAGTGTCGTTAGACGCGGTCAAGGCCTTCGACTCGGTACGATGGCCCTGGCTGAAAGCGGTCCCGAAGGGGTACGGAATGGGACCTGGATACCTCAGATGGGTCCAGTTGTTTTACAGCACCCCGATGGCGAGAGTCAAAACGGGGTCCACAGTCTCAGATACCTGGCAACTTTGCAGGGGGACCAGACAGGGATGCCCCTGGTCACCCATGCTATATATACTGGCATTAGAGCCGCTGGCAATATGCCTGCGACAACAATATGGGGAGGTGGGCATAAGCGCTGTCAGTGGAGGGCACCTGATATCACTATATGCGGATGATATGCTCCTTTATTTGCGTTATCCAGAAGAAAATCTGCAGTATGTGCTGGAGGTAATAGAACGGTACACCACCCTTTCGGGCATATCGGTGAACCCTAGAAAGTCTAGTCTGTTTCCTTTGGGCAGATATAGAAATGTCCCGGTACAGAGGCTGCCTGTCCTGCCAATACCATGGCAGCCTGTGACATTTAGGTATTTGGGAATAAATATTTACCACAGGGTTGAGGCAGAACACAAGCATAACACGGAAAAAGCGATAGAGGGGATCAAGAACAGCATGGTATTTTGGTCTAGATTGCCCCTGGCCATGATGGGGAGGGCGGCCTTGCTCAAGATGGTGGTCCTGCCTAGACTCTTGCACTTTTTCGTGACTGTCCCGTTTTTGATACCTAGGAGCCTATTCGTGAAACTTCACAGCGTGTGTAGGGGTTTCGTGTGGGGCAACTCTAGGAATAGGGTTGCTCTGTGGAAGCTCCAGAACCCATGTGACAAGGGGGGGATAGGCTTGCCTAATTTTGAACTCTATTACCTGGCGGGGCAGCTGCTGTATGTGGCCAGGTGGCTTTCGGCTGAAGACTCGGCGGAAGCTAGGCTTCTGCGTGGAGACTCAGCCCCATACTTTCTGATGGAAGTGGTGTGGTTGCGCAGAGACAAACTGGTGAGCAGGGGGCGGCTACTGAGGCTGGGCTGGGAGAGCTGGCACAGGACATGGAAGGTTGGGGGGGATTCGGAGCCGTACTCCCAGCAGGCCCCTTTGGCGGTGCTGTGCGGGAGCGACTCTCAACTACTTGAATCGGATTGTAGACACTGGGAACAGGTAGGCCTGGCCACCCTCGGGGACATATGGCAGGAAGGGGAGGCATTGGACTTTCAGAGGTTGCAGGAAGAGACGGGGTTGCATGGTGGCCAATATATAACCTACGCTAGGCTTGTGAAAAAGACTAGGGAAAGATGGCCTGAGACAGTGCTAGCGGAAGACCCTGATGCCTCCCTGGAAACTATGTATGATGTATCGGAGGGCGGTCACAAAATATCGAGGATATACGAGCTCCTGCGAGTAAGGGCAGGGAAGGAGTTGCTTCAATTGAGACAAGATTGGGAAGAGGAGATGGGAGGACCCATGACAGACGGGCAATGGGAATGGGCCCAGAGGTACCATAAAAAGGTGTCCCGGAACGCGAGATTCCAACAACTTCAATTGTACGTTACCCACAGGGCTTATCTGACTCACGGGAAGATTGCAAAGTTTGGGGGACCAGCTACGCAGCAATGTCCCAGTTGTGGGGAGGTGAATGCGGGACTGCTACACATGTTTTGGGCTTGCCCGGAAGTGCACAGATTTTGGGATGAGGTTAAGACGAAACTGGCTGGTGGGGGGATGGTGCTGGATGTGGAATCGGCCTGGTCATGCATGCTTGGGTTTTTTCCTAGACCCTGACATTCAAAACACATAAGCAAGATGAAGGACTTGTCTTGTGTTTTGGCCAAGCGCAGGATTGCCATGGACTGGAAGGCGGCCCACAGACCTAGGGTGGAGCTATGGTGGGCGGACCTCTTGAGGTGGGCGGAAGCTGAATCTGTCGTCTGGTTTGAAGCGGTCACTAGGGGGGCCGAGGAGGAAGTAGGGCCCTTGCTGGCCTGGTGGCAATTGGTGGCCTCTATGGCAAACCCTCACCAGGGTAACAACGGAACAGAGGACTCGGATGATGACTGCTTAAGTATTGTGCTACCCGATGATGCTCCTGTAAATGACATGTGAGAACCGGCTCTAGTTCAAGTGGGGGGGCGGGAGTTGGGGAGTTCTAATGAAAATGTGTTGGTCTAATGATGCTTTTTATGTATTGAAACAGTTGTAGTGTGTTTGTTTGGCTTCAGAATAAAATAAAAATATTTAAAAAAAAAAAAAAGACTGTGGTTCGTAACTTGCCCTGCATTAATTAATGCCTTGTAGGTATGCCCAACAACAAGCTGAAATTGCATTAGACTTCACAGAGTTCGTGCAGTAGTTTACATTACAAAGAAAAGCTACTTAGCTGCATGTTTCTTTCCCACGACTTCAGGGGCAAGCTTGTGCTGGCAGGGAAATGTTCTGAGAGGGAGCCGCTGGAAAATACCCAAGAAATGGTGAGCATGCGCAGCGGAAGCGGTCCCGTTGAGCCTTTACTAAAGCTACGTTTGTTTTGCCTTTCATGCGATCACTCGATCATGTGTGCAATGGTTTGCTGCTTAGGGTTGCTATCACCATGAGCCTGCTGTTCATGGATTTCTGCTATCCTTACACTGCCTGCCCACATTAGACTCATGCAGGTTTCATGCAGTTTTAGTTTTCCCCAGTTTGGAACACTATGCTGACTGTAGCAGTCTTAGCCGTGTACGTTAAAACATACACACGCTGTTAGTTGTTAGTCTGCAATGACACGTGGCCAAAATGCATTTCGGTTTTACTTCTCCGTTTTGGTGAGCCGGGCCTGTGATCTGTCAGGCTGGTGAAAGCCCCACTGTGGCTTGCCTGCCAGAGCGCTTCAGAAGCAATCCTATCCCTCAGAGAGACAGTATTGCGTGTGGAGCCTCACGGACGGGGCTTGCGCATGCACATATTACAGGTTGTGGCATTCCCATTGCTGGCAGGCTGGTGTGCATTACTCAAGCATCAGTCTTTTATCTGTTTCATTTTGTACCTGGGTTGTTGCTGTGTTGTGATTTGCAGAAAAAATTGTGGCCATTTAACCAAGCCCTCCCAACCAAAATGGTTAAGTAAAGTCACCCCTCTTCTTAAAAATGTGCCTTCTAGTGACAATTGTCACATCTTCTCTCTGTGGCAAACTGAAATATCAGTTTTGCAAGAGATTTCTTGTGAGGCCCTCAGCATGAACAGCAAATAAAGCACCCTCTTAAAGGGTGACTTTTTGTATCCTGCTGGTTGAAAAGCACAGGTCTCCTCTCCAATCTATCACGTACAAAAAATAACCTGTATGTGTTTAACAGGAGAGCAATTCTCCCCTTGTTAAATCTACATAAAGCAATTTAATGCTGAATGGGGGCAGGCCAGTCTGAAATTATTTGGCACTCCAAAGATGCCCCAGCTGTGCCTTTGTCACAGATCAGTGGATGTGGTAGGGGTGAAAATGTTTATTTGCTTTTAATACATTACAACATTATAGCCATTCTATTTGAATATTAATGTTTTATCTCTGAATCATACAAAGAAATTGTTACTTAGTGAGTTTGTGGGCTTAACATTGAAATCTTTTCACTATAATTGAAAAGATGCTCTGGAGAATGTCTTTGATTTCTAGGATTTGCCCTCCAGCCCCTGTCAGGAAGGTGGGAGAGGTTGCAACATCATCCAGCTATGTGCCCACACACCCACTACTCCACAGCGCAGTGACCTTAATGGGCAATATAAGGGAAGGAAAGCACAATCTGTTTACATTTCTAGCACTTGGAAAAAGAAAAAAGGCCATGCTTCCCACTTGGAAAAATAAACAGCAATTTTTTTCACTTGCTCCAGATTCGGGGGGATACATCATATTGTAATCCCCCCTGCTTAAAATTGTCACCCTTGTCCCCCCATTTCCTACACCCATGGTGGGAAGGAAGTGGATGCTGATGCAGGCAGAACCTATCGGCAGAAAATTACAAAAATAAAATGCTAAATGCACAATAAATGCGCATTTGGCATGGTAAAAATACCAAATCCCATTGTATCGAACGGGGGTCGCGTGGGTGTCCCCCACTACCCATGTTCATTATAATGGGATTTGGGGCGGAGGGGGAGTCACCCGCATCATAAAGAAGGAATGCAGAGAGGAAAAATAAAGTAAAAAAGGAAAAGCATTCTACAACGGCAGTCACTATCCATTTTAGGGGATGGGACATATACGTTGCAGGGGGAAGTGTGAGAGGAGGATCAGATGGGGACTTATACGTTGCAGGGGGAGGTTTGAGAGGAGGATCATCTACAAGAGAAGGTAAGTGGCAACAACTAAGAAGTGTGGAGCGGAGGTCGCAGCTAGGTGGAAAGCATGAATCGATCATTTTGTTATGCAACATTTTCTGCTTTGCATAATTGCACTGCGTTCATTTGTGTTACGGTTATATCATATATATCTCAGGCAGAGAGACCAAGCGGGCATGGAAGCCTGATGAGCAGGACTAAATGACTGAAGTGGGAGTGTGAGGTGGTTAGAGTGTGCAAGTGGAAGAACAGTGCATATAGCCCTACAGAGCGACCCATATCTATTACTATGCCCTGATCCGGCAGTAAGAGATTTCCTGCTAAGGCTTCAAACAAACCAACTTCAGGTCCTCGCTATTACGGGTGTCCAACAGGGCTTAGTTTTAAATGATAGGACCTGCCGTATCTGTAAGAATCCAAGCACCCTGGAAACTGCCAGACATGTTCTTACCTCTTGCCCCAAATTGGGTCCACTATATATGAATTTATTGGGAAAACTTGTCCATAGTTATGAGAGTATCGTCGGGGATTCCTTTTGGGTCTACTTTCTTAACTCATCTACAATATCTTCCCAACTTGCCCTGTACAGAGTGTGGATTCAGGTTAGAAAAGTATTGCCACCAACTTAATTTAGTTTGGCTGAATCGACTAGACCTGTTTTACTGTTGTTGAAATTGATTTACATGGTAATGTGATAATGTGCTTTTTAGATATGTGTACACCAGTGTAATTGTATTAGAGATATTAGAGATTCCTATTTTATATATGTAATTTTTACATGTATTCTTGCAGTGTGAAGAAATATGAAGTTTTATACTTTTGTAACTTTGTATAATTATGAAAGATGTTTTTTTATTGTTCTGTTTTATTACCTTTTCTGGAACACTGTAATGTTCTGTGTAATGTTTTGTGTAAAGTTCTAATATTTGGACTAAATCACAATTTATTATCATTATTATTATTGTATGGTTACAATATCACTGTAATATGATATACATTTGGATCACCATATGTAGCGTTAATATCAGTTTGTATAGGTCCATATTACCAAATTACAATGCATGTAAGCATTTGCACTTACCTTGGCTTTCCTTCTGTTACGGTCATCTCGAGGTTCCGGACCAGGCAATACAAGCTGCTCATGCTTGTTGTTGGTTTACCCCGGCCGTCCTGCTCCCAGTCCTGTGTCAGAGCATGCATATGCCATTTCTCCCTATTTGTATTCTAATGCAATAAGTTCGGTTTAAGCTACTCAATAGCCCAAACTAATAATTGCACAAGTTGACAGACTGCAGTGCACAGAAGTGCACATGTCGTCCATCCACTCTATGCCAATAATCAATAGGGCTCCTAGTTAAACCCTGATCTACCCTGGAATGTCAAATAGTAAAAATAACAAATTGATCAGGGTGACCGAAAAAAACTAACACACTCTAGTATTCATTGAGTCATAAAGTAAAAGTCATTCCTTTTGGTTAAACGAATCAATGTTAGTTTTAACCATGTACATTTGTAGTAGGGCAAATTTCAACAGGACAAACAGTGGTGAAAGATCAGTGCCCATATATTATGGAGTGACATTTCAGTCCATACATTTTGTACTAGACGGGCATACAAAAAACAAGGTCCCATGTGACATTCTGGGATCAGATGATCTGGTTCATACAGAACAGTGTTGGTGTAAATCAATTTACAATAGTGACAGTGTTTATGTTAGACACTGAGAAGGATGTCGAAACAGAAGTGTTTCGGCCAATCGATAGCTGGTCTAATGTGCTGAGGAATGGATGGCCTTCATCAGTACAGAAGAAGGACTTTTAGAGATAGAGTCCTGTTTCTCTCTGAGGGGTTGTGCAAGAGTGTATATGTTCATTCGAATAGTGATTCATTAATTCAACAGGGCATTTATTTAATGCTAATTGCTGATAAAAGAGAGAAAAGGCCCCTCTATGTCAAGGGGTAGTTTTTCTTACCGTGTTTACATGATTTCACACAGTATTTGTCAAAATATCCACTTTGTAATGACTGGTAGATGAGAGGCTGTGTGCTTTGGTCTTCTTATTTCCCGGATCTCTATGGAGAGTTGGTGAAAGTAAGTTAGGGTGCATAGCTTCCTAATGGGAGGGAAATAACAACTGTGTCTTTGGTCTACAATGATATTGGATAGGAGAGCATTAATTATTCATCTACAGAATTAGAAAGTGACATAATCATGATCACTGACGAACCGAGATAGTCAGGACGCCTGTGCGTTTGTACTTCTTCTTGTAGTCTTTTTTGTCACACTAATAATGTGTGTGTCTAAATTCTTACCATATGTCCCAGACTCTGGGAGATATTGTGTTGACCATATGGTTTTGTTAAGTGACAAACAAATGCTGGGGTGGAATCTCCTGTCGTTGTAGTTCACTGTAATGAAGTAGAACACGTTATACAGGTAGGGCTGGGCCCATATTTCTGGTCTCACACACTCGATGTTGTGCTGTATCCTGTACGTGGTGACAGGGAGATTAGCCCATGACAAATATAGTGCCAATAATAGCAGACCTTTTTTTCCCTTTAGACACTCCCGAGTGTACTGACAGTGTCTGTACTGTGCATGGAAAATGGTGTACATTCCATGACAGGAGGTTTAGAAGGAACAAAAAGGAGGAACACAGATGGGAAAGATCTGGAAAACTAAGATAGCAGCAACGATTTAACATGGAGAGGAAAGGGAATTGTTGCAGTACAACAATGTAATGAGAGGACAGATTGGGAAGACTGATCATATGCGATGATGAGAAGAGAAATAAACATCCAGCGGAAAGAACCTGAGAAGGTTACAGAGATCAAGGGAGAAGATGGCTGTCTGGTTCTTGCGCAGGGGCAGCACAAACCCCTGCCTCCCCATAGGGTATTGGCACCTGCACTTTAACAGTTCACAGGCCACCAGAAACCGTTGCGGAAAGAGGGTTAGGGTCCGTTGGATTGGATAGGTATGGGGAATTAGGGTAACTGAAAATAGGGTTAGGGAGAGCAAATGGATGGGAAGGGGGAAGTGGGGTAAATGCTCTATGACTCCTTCTGCTTCTCCTCCAATGATTGCTGTAGAGCCTCTGTGCAGATGAGGCTATGAACTGTGCACATCACCCTCATTCAGTTGCTGCACCAAGTGCCAATCATAACCCATACTATGGTGAGAACAACCGACTTACATTACCTCATGCAAGATCCATTGAGTGTTGGGGAATACCTTGCATTACTTCATGCAAGATACATTGTGCATTGAGAAACTTGCCAGGAAATTGCATTACCTCATGCAACTATACATTGGTGTAAAACAACAGCAGGTCCTTGCTTTTCTCATGCAAGACACTTAAACACTGTGGGCAAATCGTTGCTCTACCTTATGCAAGGTACATGGGATTATGAGCATTTCAGTTTCTGTAAAACCTAACAAGAAAATCATGAACTGAACCTTGCATTGCCTCATGCAAGGCACGTCGATATGCCAGTGCGTTTACATGTAAATACAACATTGGGAGACAAGGCTACTTACTTAGCTGCCTCTGTCTCCTAGGTGATCAGAATTGTCCACTCTGTGTTGTCACAGCGTTCTGCAGCTTCTGCAGAGCTGCAAACAAGCTGTGTTCTGTGTGCAGCTTGTGCAGCAAACAAACTTTGGAAAACAAAACCTCTGATTAGTATTGGCTCCTGCTTATGCCAAAGAGTTAATGAGCTGAGGTACTCCACAGCGGATAACTCTATGAATGTGCACGCGCTCTTGAGTAAAGTTTGCCAAGTTATCATGCGACAAGAGCAGGGCGTTGAATATAAACTGGCACTTGAGGTTGCAAACATTAGGAAATCATGAAGCGGAAGGACTGTGTTGCTTATCTGTGTGACACGCGGGGCCTGGGATTGTTAGGCCTTGGCTTGGGCCCACGATTTAAAAAGGGAGCAGGCAAGGACCTGCAAAGTCAGCCTTTGTCCCTCTTATGCTGGTAATAACGGTTGCCTAGTCTCCAGCTGGTATTCTTGCCCACAAATCTCCAGATCCCTTGAAGGATTGAAATCTGGAGAAACTATATACACTGCAAGAGACCTCACATCCTGCAACAGTAGTACAAAGGTCAATGCCGACCAAGAAAGAAAAGCAGGGGACACGTGAAACCACTGACTGTGAGTGACTTTTCTTTGTTCTCCAGGAGAGAGAGTCCCAGTGAAATGAGTGACGGGATCACTGACTATGGTACGCATGCAAACTGGAATTGCTCGTTTTCAGTTTTCTTGTAACATCCTCTCAATCTTGTACCCTGTCGATGTCAAGCCATGTGTTAATTTTTGTTGCAATATAAACGTCTTTGAACCATATCCTGTGAGTTCCAAGTTGTCTGTTGAGAATCCTAGGTAGTAAATGGTGTTTGATATATTACTTATTTTTGGTTTGTCCATATTACTTTGTCTGTAGAGGAGCAGACTTATGCATGCACAGGAGATCCTACCCCCTACCTCCCCTGTATTGGAGACATGAGACTGTGCCCTTTCTAACACCATGTGTTGTGAAGGAATATGAGACCAAGCTAAGAAACTGAACTGATGACGGCATAAGAAAGTGTGCACAACGTCCTAAAATACTGAATGAAAAGGATGTATGGTTCCTAGAGGAGAAATGATGAAGTAATGAATCAAATGAACCTTACAAGTGTACAAAAAGATTACAAGTTAGAAAGTGCTGCAGAAATCAGAAGTATAACAAATGTAAATACGCTGAAACGCAAGATAGATCAAGTCATCATATAGGCTAGCTCTAAGTAGTAAATGAAATGCAGGGAGAGGCGACATTGTACAAAAACTGGGCATTTGTATCATGAAATATTTAAGCAAAAGATCTAAGGAAAGAAAATGGAAGGCTGTGTCTCAGTAGAATCGCAGGTTATTGGAGCTGGGTTGGGAGACTGTCTGGCCTAAATCAAGAACTGAGAAGTCAAGGTCAGCTATCTACGCTTAAGAGGAACGTGTGCGCGGAGGATGATTCTACTCACGTTAAGGTGCAAAAAAGAATACAGAAGTTGCCAAGTCTTAATTCATTAAAAAAATTGCATAATGAACAGAATCATTGTCTCTTGTCACTTGAGTCAAGGCTGGAAATAGGGCTTGAACTTGGAGTTCTAGACAAGATAGCGGGTGCCCTCACTCCCCGTTGCATTCCTAGGAAAAGAATACTTTTTAAGGCCAAGTACAAAGAGAATTTCATGGCAGAAGGCATGGGTGATAAGAGATGTTGGTCTAATTGTGTGGTAGCGCAACTCCATGGGCTATCTACTTGCACCTAGGTCTTGGTTTACGTGCTGCTAATTGAACCGAATGTTCCAGACATGGCACAAGCGTGCCATATTAATTCATATGACGAAGGACCTTTAAAGCTTGAGAAACCAATGAAACACTGTGTAACTGATTTCTCTTAGAATGACACGTTTGAAGAGGTAGTCACACCTGATATCGGACAGCCAATAACAAACCGAGCTCCATTATGATTGTATATGTAGAAGTGTCCCTTAACCGTGTGATATCATTCTGATGCACAAAGAGAGTATATAATTGTTTTTCAGATGGAAACCGCGGAGAATAAGTGAACGTCCGTTGATGTTAATTGTAAACTCCATGTTTTAGATAATTGCTAATAAAACAGCAACTTGCCATCTTCTTAAGTTTGTCCGGTTATTTGGACTCAGAAGTATTCTGGTGTAATCCCATCCAGTCACAGATGCACGTTCCAAGGGCCATAAGCTCATGTCTGCTGTAAATTAGCGGCTCAATGGACCATAAACTGCCTCTTATTTTATTGCATCTAGTCTGCTTCAGATTGGACCACTGCATCTTGGGTTTGCTGTCTGAGTCGGTCATTTGTTCTTTGTTCAGTGATTAGGGGAGATATTATGTTTACCATCAACCCATGAACCAAAAAAAGCACACACCAAAAAATTCCACCCAATTGAAAGACTGTCTTGGGGTGAGCGACATGGACCAATCACAATATAATGACCATTCCATTGCGTTATGCAATGATCAAGTCATTGCTGCCATTGCACTGGACAGGCAGCAATGCATGTGTCAAGCCAGACCCAATAATTGATCACTTGAATAAAGACTGGCTTGTGGATGCCCCTACACCAGGGCTCAACATCCACAGTGAAGCAGTTAGCAGTCTGCTTCCCGTACTTACTTACTCTGCCTCACTAGGACCTTCTGGTTGCAGATGGAAAACCGCCCTCCCATTTCGCCTCACTTATCCCCACACTCCTGTCACTTATGCCTGGTCTAACCCCTCACCCATTTCTTTGGTAGCTGCAGCATCTCCTAATCCTTACCATGCATCTCACTCTGGCCGTGGGGTAATGCTGAGATACTGATTAGTTCATAATTGACCCAGACATCCCTGTGTGGTTGCAACACTGATGCATCTGAGGAGTATTGCCTCGAAAGGGCCACACATATCCTGACATCTTTAAGAAGGCTTGTGAAAAATCATTACCAATCTGTTTGAACAGCATGCCAATGATGATGCGTACCCATTTGTGATACAGAGGAATGCAAAGACAAGAGGGAGAGGGGATTGGCGGAATCGAAGTTTGACCAGGATGATTATTTAGACTAAGAAGCCTCTGAAGGGGCCCCAGCCAAACATGGCTGTCGATTATGGGATGCTGGGGCACCCTGTGCAAATGACAGAGGAAAAAGGCTGCCTTCTCCTACCCAAGGCCCTACATAGGGGCTTCCGTGCAGTGCAGGTGAGTGGAAAGTGCCTTGATCCCTCTGGGACTTTAAAAAAATATTTCCTGGTGTTTTCTGTGAGCCCCCGGCTCCCCCACGTTGCTGCTGCGTCCTTCTGCTCTCCTCCCGCCTCCCCTCCTGCACACCTCCCCTGATTGGCTTCCCATTTCCTGGTTCCTACTAGGCCCCGGCAATTCACCGTGCACGCCACTTTTGCTTCCGGGCAGTGCAGGTGAGTGGAAAGTGCCTTGATCCCTCTGGGCCTTTTAAAAAATATTGCCTGGTGTTTTCTGTGAGCCCCCGGCTCCCTCCACATTGCTGCTGTGTCCTTCTGCTCTCCTCCTCCTGCCCACCTCCCCTGATTGGCTTTCCACCGAGGTCTTAAGTGACTTCTGCAGTGCAGCTCTCTGCCCAGCAGCCCCTGCAGCTATGGGCACCAAGGCAAAGGGCGGCTCCAACAGAGGCGGCTCCAGATCATGCCTTCTGGTGTCAGCAGGGAAGCCAGTGGCCAGCTGTCAACCAGCAGCTACTAGGACTAAGTATGGTAAGAGTGGCCTAGGTAGGGAGTAGAGCAATGACTCTACCCTGGAAGCCTAGCCGCTTAGCAAACCTATCTAAAACACTGTAATTATTTCCACTGCCCCCCTAGCTGCCACTCTGTCAATTCTAACTGCATTTAGTATTGTGCTCAACTGCTCTACTAGGCATAGGCCTCTTTCCCACTATACAGGACTCTCAAATCTAGCAGTGCTTAGTTTTGAACTCAATTGTTTGCTTAGTGTTGTACTCAACTGCTCTGCTAGACCTAGGCCTCTCGCCCACTATATTGGACTCTTAAATCTAGCTGTGCTTAGTATTGTACTTAATTGTTTTGCTTAGTGTTGTGCTCAACTTCTCTGCTAGGCCCAGGCCTCTCGCCCACTATACAGGACTCTCAAATCTAGCTTTTGTTAGTATTCTACTCAATTGTTCTGCTAGGCATAGGCCTCTCTCCCACTATACAGGACTCTCAAATTTAGCTGTGACTAGTGTTGTACTCAACTGCTCTGCTAGGCCTTGGCCTCTCTCCCACTATACGGGACTCTCAAATCTAGCTGTGTTTAGTAATGTACTCAATTGTTTTGCTTAGTGTTGTACTCAACTGCTCTGCTAGGGCTTGGCCTCTCTCCCACTATACAGGACTCTCAAATCTAGCTGTGCTTAGTATTGTACTCAATTGTTCTGCTAGGGATAAGTCTCTCTGCCACTCTACAGGACTCTCAAATCTAGCTGTGCTTAGTATTGTACTCATCTGCTCTGCTCTGCTAGGCCTCTCTCCCACTATACAGGACTCTCAAATCTAGCTGTGCTTAGTGTTGTACCCAATTGTTCTGCCTAGTGTTGTACTCTGCTCTGCTAGGCCTCTCTCCCACTATACATGACTCTCAAATCTAGCTGTGCTTAGTATTGTACTTACTTGTTCTGCTTAGTGTTGTACTCAACTGCTCTGCTAGGCCTAGGCCTCTCTCCCACTATACATGACTCTCAAATCCAGCTGTGCTTAGTGTTGTACTCAACTGCTCTGCTAGACCTAGGCCTCGCTCCCACTATATGGGATTCTCAAATCTAGCTGTGCTTAGTAGTATATTCAATTGTTATGCTTAATGTTGTACTTAACTGCTCTGCTAGGCCTCTCTCCCACTATATAGCGACTCTCAAATCTAGCTGTGCCTAGTGTTGTACTCAGCTGCTCTTCTAGGCATAGGTCTCTCTCCCACTATAAAGGACTCTCAAATCTAGCTGTGCTTAGTATTGTACTCGGTTGTTCTGCTTAGTGTTGTACTCATCTGCTCTGCTCTGCTAGGCCTAGGCCTCGCTCCAACTATACAGGACTCTAAAATCTAGCTGTGCTTAGTATTGTACTCAATTGTTCTGCTTAGTGTTGTACTCAACTGCTCTGCTAGGCCTAGGCCTCTCTCCCACTATACAGGACTCTCAAATCTAGCTTTGCTTAGTATTGTACTCAATTGTTCTGCTTAGTCTTGTACCCTACTGCTCTCCTAGGCCCAGTCCGCTCTCCCACTATACAGAACTCTCAAATCTAGCTGTGCTTAGTATTGTACTCAGTTGTTCTTGTTCTGCTTTGTGTTGTACTCTGCTAGGCATAGTCCTCTCTCCCACTATACAGGACTCTCAAATCTAGCTGTGCTTCGTATTGTACTCAATTGTTCTGCTAGGCATAGGCCTCTCTCCCACTATACTGGACTCTCAAATCTAGCTGTGCTTCGTATTGTACTCAATTGTTCTGCTGGCATAAGCCCCTCGCCCACTACACAGAACTCTCAAATCTAGCTGTGCCTAGTGTTGTACTCAACTCCTCCTCGAGGCATAAGCCTCTCTCCCACTATAAAGGACTTGCAAATCTAGCTGTGCTTAGTAGTATACTCAATTGTTATGCTTAGTATTGTACTCAACTGCTCTGCTAGGCCTAGGCCTCCCTCCCACTATATAGTGACTCTCAAATCTAGCTGTGCTTAGTAGTATACTCAATTGTTATGCTTAGTATTGTACTCAACTGCTCTGCTAGGCATAGGCCTCTCTCCCACTATACAGGACTCTCAAATCTAGCTGTGCTTCGTATTGTACTCAATTGTTCTGCTAGGCATAGGCCTCTCTCCCACTATACTGGACTCTCAAATCTAGCTGTGCTTAGTATTGTACTCAATTGTTCTTCTAGGCATAGGCCTCTCCCACTATACAGGACTCTCAAATCTAGCTGTGTTTCGTATTGTACTCAACTGCTCTGCTAGGCCTTGGCCTCTCTCCCACTAAGGACTCTCAAATCTAGCTGTGCTTAGTATTGCACTTACTTGTTCTGCTTAGTGTTGTACTCAACTGCTCTGCTAGGCCTAGGCCTCTCTCCCACTATACAAGACTCTCAAATCCAGCTGTGCTTAGTGTTGTACTCAACTGCTCTGCTAGGCCTAGGTCTCGCTCCCACTATATGGGATTCTCAAATCTAGCTGTGCTTAGTATTGTACTCAATTGTTCTGCTGGCATAAGCCCCTTGCCCACTAAACAGAACTCTCAAATCTAGCTCTGCCTAGTGTTGTACTCATCTCCTCTGCTAGGCATAAGCCTCTCTCCCACTATAAAGGACTCTGAAATCTAGCTGTGCTTAGTATTTTAGTATTGTACTCAGTTGTTCTGCTTAGTGTTGTACTCAACTGCTCTGCTAGGCCTAGGCCTCTCTCCAACTATACAGGACTCTCAAATCTAGCTGTGCTTAGTATTGTACTCAATTGTTTTGCTTATTGTTGTACACATCTGCTCTGCTCTGCTAGGCCTAGGCCTCTCTCCCACTATACAGGACTCTCAAATCTAGCTATGCTTAGTATTGTACTCAATTGTTCAGCTTAGTCTTGTACCCCACTGCTCTGCTAGGCCTAGGCCGCTCTCCCACTATACAAAACTCTCAAATCTAACTGTGCTTAGTATTGTACTCAGTTGTTCTTGTTCTGCTTTGTGTTGTACTCAACTACTCTGCTAGGCCTAGTCCTCTCTCCCACTATACAGGACTCTCACATCCAGCTGTGCTTAGCTTAGTATTGTACTCAACTGCTCTGCTAGGCCTAGGCCTTGCTCCCACTACACAGGACTCTCAAATCTAGCTGTGCTTAGTATTGTACCCAATTGTTCTGCCTAGTGTTGTACTCAACTGCTCTGCTAGGCCTAGGCCTCTCTCCCACTATACAGGACTCTCAAATCTAGCTGTGCTTAGTATTGTACTCAATTGTTCTTCTAGGCATAGGCCTCTCCCACTATACAGGACTCTCAAATCTAGCTGTGCTTTGTATTTTACTCAATTGTTCTGCTAGGCATAGGCCTCTCTCCCACTATACCGGACTCTCAAATCTAGCTGTGCTTAGTATTGTACTCAATTGTTCTCCTAGGTATAGGCCTCTCTCCCACTATACAGGACCCTTATATCCAGCTGTGTCTCAATCACCACCTGATGTCGGGCCCCCCCGCTGTCCAGTCACCTCAGTTCTGGGTGCTAAATTATTACTCCCTTAAACCCAGACCTCCTCTAGCTACCAGGGGTCCCAAAACCAGCCACTCGAACATCCGTCCGAGACTGTGTGAAACATGGCCCTCGCCCTCCCAAGCCCCATTGGAGCGATAAGCATGCCTTCCATTATTGATCAATCCACACCAGTGAAACCTAGTCCTAACTTCCCACCAACACCATGAGATTTATCGCTACTCACCGTAACTGAATCCTACACCACCCGACAGCCGAAAGCCCATCTCACCACGCCAGAAAAGGAAGACGAGATAGAGAGCAAGATCGTGTAACAATGGCCACGGACACACAAAGCCAACAGCACCCAGCAGAAGCAGCCTCAATTTCAGGAAACACCCCACCTTACATGGTCAGAACCAGAACAAACTACTTAAGGGAAAAATCCTTACATCTTACACCCTACCTCGCAACAACCACGGAACGTCGATACCTCAACAACACTGACACCTCGACACATACAAAGATTCCCCCAAAACACCTGGAAAAAATAAAGTAGCCCCCAATAAGAGAGTGGGATGATTCCAACCCCCTTACCCCATACATCACAAGATCAGAGAGGCACCATCGATATCCACAACATACCAGACAAGACAACGAAGCCCCGGTAACCAAAAACCCTACCATTAACCTAACAGACCGATTCAATGAAGAAGAAGCCATCGCGGATCTTCAATCAATCGTCATCACCGGAGAAGCACCACAATTGAACAGCCATGCCATCAACCTAGTGGACCGCTTCAATGAAGAAGCAGCTGTTGCCGTTCTTCATCTAATCAACATCAATACGAAACACCACGACGGAACAACTACAAACCGGAACAAGGAACGACCAATTAACAAAACCACACCAAGAAAATCCACTGTAATTTAATAAACGCACCGTCAATGTCCAAACATTAAACCGAAATATATGACCTCCTATCTGACGGAGGTATCGACATCCTATTTATCACTGAAACATGGCTAGACGACAATTACAAGATTACCTTCAACAACTGCCTGCCGGAAAACTTCAAATGCATCCAAGCAAACAGGAAAAATAAAAGAGGGGGGGGAATGGCAATCATCCACAAGGAACACCTCGCTATCAAACTGGAAGATCCACTAAATATCGATAAATGCTCATCTTTAATACTACCCCTATCGGTAAACCCCAAAATAAACCTGATATTCATACTGATTTATAGACCAACCTACGGTACAACCTTTGTAGACGCCTTCATGGAAGCAATCACCATCCTAGCCATCGAGCACAATCATCTGATCATCCTCGGAGATTTGAACATCTTGTTCGATGAAGAAACCACAACCACACAGAAATCTTTAACCGCCTAACTAGCAGCAATGAACCTACTACTAGTCAGAGGAGGGACATTCTCTGCAGGGCATACACTTGATGCAGCCTTCACCAATAAAAAACTCATTACCACGGCACCCCCAATTCAAATACTCTGGAGTGACCACCTCATCATTCTATTCATAATCACAATGGCCAATTCAATAAACAAGCAACAAGACAGACCATCAATCAACATGAAAAGAAACTGGAGAACCATACAAAATTCAAACCTAACCCAACTCCTGGAGCTCAGTAAACCACAAGCAACAATTATGGAAGAAGCTGGCCTGGACAAAAAAGTAGCTTTACTCCACACCTGGATTGCAACAACCCTAGACGACATCGCAAAAGTAAAACCTTCCACTGCCTCACATTAAAAAAAAACAATGGCAAAATGGTTCACCTCACTTCTCAGCGCCATGAAAAGGAAAAAACTGAAAACTAGAATCAGAATGGCGGATCAACAACAACGCTGAAAACAAACAGAAATTTCCGCAACAGATCCATTCATACAGAAAGGAAATGCACAAAACGAAGAGGAAACACTACGATAACCGAATCTTCAAAGCACCAAACACCCAAAAAGATCTCTTCCAAATCATAAATGAAATAAAAAACCCACCTGGATGCAGCAACACGCCAATTCCATCGACAAAACGTTGTAATGACCTAGGAGACCACTTCAAAAATAAAATCATTACCATCCAACAAACCATACAAAACAGACCACACGATCCCACTACAGACCCCACCTATCCTCACGAGGAACATCCGAACATACTATCAGACTTTCCAGAAATATCAATGGAGACTTTCGTCAAACTGTTAAATCAAAGCAACAAATCAGGCTCTCCCGAAGACCCAACCCCCCCGGACATATATACAAATCTAATCTCATACAAGGAACTCCCAAGGAATACCATAGGAATGTCCTCAACCTTTCGATCACAACAGGTAAAGTACCACAGGCCTTCAAATCGGCGTTCATCAGGCCGCTACACAAAGACCCAGCAGGAAATGTAGAGGACTTATCCAACTACAGACCCATCTTCAATATCCGGTACATATCCCAACTGCTAGAAACGTACGTTTACAAAACAACCCAAGAATTCATAGAAGAGCACTGCCTACTAGACCAGACACAAGTTGGCTTCAGGCCAATGAGAGGAACGGAATCGACTCTCCTCTTTATATGGGATGGCCTAAAAACAAACACAGACTCGGACAACAATACTGCCTTGATACTTCTAGACCTATCCACAGCATTCGACACAGTCAACCACAACATCCTCATAACGGGATTAGAAGGACTGGGAATAACAGACACCACCCTATTATGGATCAAATCGTTCCAAATAAACCAAACAGAAACCCTATGGATGAAACCTTTCAAGTCCAACCCAAGAGACTCCACATGTGGAGTATGCCAAGGATCATCTTTCTCCCCGCGCTTATTCAACATCTACCTATACCTATTAATCAAAATCAAAAGACACAGCCTCTCCTGCTACAACTACGACACACAAATAATATTCAAAATACAAGACTCCCAAGAAGAGAACACAACACTAGAGAACTGCCTTTGTGATATATTCTACTGGATGCACTTGAACCACCTCAAAATGAACCCAGGAAAAACAGAGATAAAGATTGTCACAAAAAAATAAGGAGACAACAACTACATCCCTTGGCCAAAAGAACTCGGTACGACCCCAGTACCATCATCGATTGTAAAAAAAACCTTGGGTTCCAGATGGACAACAAGCTCACTCTAGAGCCCCAAGTAATCGCTCTACTCAAGAAAGGCTTCTTTCTCCTGCGAGCGGCAAAAAGCATCAGCCCATTCCTATCATTCACCAACAAAACACTTGCCATCATAGCTCTCGTCATGTCCAGAGTAGATTATGCCAATAGCCTATACCTGGGTATGCCTGAATGACTACTAAGAAAACTACAATGCATACAAAATGCAGCAGCGAGACTCCTTCTCAAACTACCCCGAAGAGAACGCATCACACTGGCACTAAACATACTACACTGGCTACCAATAATACAAATAATACAATTCAAATCAATGTGCATCATGTACAGAGCAATACACAACCAAGGTGCTGAATTCCTCAGGGATAAATTACGCCTACATCAGCCAACAAGAACGCTCAGATCAAGCAACAACATCCGCTTGGAATTGAAACCCTACAACAAAAGAAAACTTGGAGGATCCTCTTTCTCTCACCAGGCTCTGAAAACTTGGAATAACTTACCAAAGGATATATGAAACACAAGAAACCACCTACTAGCCAGGAAACTGCTTAAATACTGGCTCTTCAATGCGTAACCAAAGACCACCCATAAGAACACACACACTGCTAAAACATCGATGGATGTAGAAACCAATCTCGGTTCCCAATAAGCAATCGAATACAAACAGATCCAAGGGAACGTATTCCACGACTCATCATACGGTACAATGAGAGATATGCACGAGAGGAGGACAGTGAATACTGAAGATCTGGTCAGAGCTGTGGAAACTCACAAGCGACACACTTGGAAATGTGAATGGTGGCATGTGCTATGTCTGGATGGGATTGTGGATGTAGGCTTGTGACGGATCTCAATTGGATGGTGGATGCTTTGGCATGTGCCACAACTGCATGGAGTTGTAAGGGTTGACAAGTGACACATTTAGAGTTATGAATGGTGGCATGTGCAGCATTGGATGGAATGTTGATTTTCCCTCTCCCCCATTAGGCAGGACTCCAAAGTCTGGATGTGCCTATGTCTGTCCGTTTTATGCTGAAGCCCACCCACTGTGGAGCCTAGACCTTTCTCCCACTATGCAGGACTGTCGTATCTAGGGATGGCCTTCGTCTTTGCATGCTGTATGATGAGTCTTAGTTTATTGTGAAGTCCAGACCTCTCCACGAAATAGCGGGGCACTCGAACCTAGGTGTGGTATACGCACCTGTTCATTGTATGCTGAAACTGAGCCTACTGTGGGACCAGGGCCTCTCAATGAAGGACGCGTGAAATCATGGCATTTAAGAATACTGTGAAGATTAGTTCCTAACTCACTCAAAAAGTCACACAACCACCTCTCGCACCGCAAGCCGCATGCACTTCACCACACCACAACACATAAGCCGCTCCAACAGCACACAAGGACTGAAATCGATCCGATACTCGCACCAGAGCTCAGCACATGGTGTATACCGAGTTGAAGCTGCTGACAGTACACCACCCCTCTCATTATCCTACTCCCTCTTTGCCTTACTAACCCATCCCGCCTTCTCTTTTGCAGATCCGCCAGAGCACCTGGGGACCAACTCTGTTGGTGACGGTGCGCGGTACAAATACATTTAACATTTAACATAGTCTCCAGCTTTACAGTGGTATATGCATTTTTGTATGATTTTTAAAGCACACTGTCACCTTACTGTTTAAAGGTGCTGAAGACCATAAGTACTAAAGCTTAGACCTTAGCTGGAAAAGGTAAGATGTATATGCTTTCCTGAAGGTGAGATGGTGAGTAATGGTTTAGGGTGGGGGGAGAAGGAAGGTAGTTGAAAAGTTGGGGTTCAGTCCCTGAGAAACAGAACCTTGCTGGCTTTTCCTATGGAAGGGTGGAATGTAAGAAGAGCAGGAGAGGAACGTAGAGCGTGTGAAAGAGCATAGTGACATTGTCAAAAAGAAAAGAAGGGTCTAATCTGTGGGTGATGCAAATTGATTTAAAAAAGACTCAGTTAGAGCAGAAGCCAGTAGCCTACTCTGGAAGATATTAGAGCTATAACTATGGTGATACAGTGTGAATTCGGATAGTGCTTTACGCAGAATACACAGTTGGTAGAAGCAAGATTTGTTCACTGCATTGATTTGGGAAAGCAAAGAAAGGGATTGGTCCATTTTGAAATAAGAGTTCTTCAATAAGGTGCAAGCATTGAGTTATGGGACCATAAGTGAGTCCAGAAATAAGCATTGTAGAGTTTTGGGAGGATAGCTCAGGGGCAACGTGCTAGCCTTGGAAGCAAAACGGCACGGAGCATCCACCACAGGTTCGATCCCTGGGTCCGCGCTTAGAAAACTCTGGGTATTAAGCACGTTTTATAAAACATTTTATTGCTTTTTTTAAAAAACAGGTAGCAAGATTAGTGCCAGCAAAACAACACCTCTGCCAAACATTAATATCACTTGATCGTCTAGATTCTAAGCATTAAATATATTTAGATGATCTCTTAACTGGCTTCATCCCATTTGTTTCAAATTTACTGGTATTTTGAGGTGCAGCCGCGTGTGTTGTATATTCCCTTTTCAAGTGACATACAACCGTCCACATCTGATAGACCATTTGTCGTATTTGGGATTTCCGGGTTTCCCACACATCATGGCAATATTGCGTTACATCAACATGGACAAGAATATTTTTTTGAATCTGTTATAAGCAATTTCACCCCCAAACCCTAACAGTAACAACTTCGGGTTGTAAGGTATGACTTCCCCCATGACTGTTGCCAATCTGTCAAGAGTTAATTTCTATAAGGGGCGTATGCATGGGCATTCCCATATTACGTGATAAAAAAGTGACATCCATAGGCTTACAGCGCAAACATTGCGGATGGGCAGCCCCTCCCACATTTGAAAAGCAACGTGCATGGGTAGTAAATTCTATATAGAATTTTAAAGTGGACCAGCCAAAGTCTAGACGAGATTGTTACCTCACGGGGGATCATCAGAGCCTCCTCCTACTCCTCAGAGTCCATGGAGCCAAAATCCCACTTCCATTTACCATCGTGATTGGACAGCTCCTGGGTCTTGAAAGATTTTATGGTTTGGTATAATATGGAGGTAACTTTTGAAGTTATCAGCTCTGGTATCATGTTCATCTCAAGGGGAGAGTGGGATATCCTGAATATTTTGCACCTGCTCGTGTAGAGCATGTGTGAGCTGAACGTAATGATACCACTCAGTATTGGGTAAGCCGTATATGTTTTGTAGATCGCAAAAAGAAATAAGGCTACCCTCCTTTAACATATTTTTTAGAGCCAGGATTTTGCAGAAGACCCACACTTTAAATATACCTATCTTTGTCATTTCAGGTAGCATCACATTTTTGCCACAGCGGTTGTGCCAATGTGATATTGCCAGCCCACCAGATACCTTTTAGTTACATCCCTCCATATCCATAGAAATTGTTGGTTATGTTGCAGCAATTTCACTTCCCCGGGCGTAAAGAACCTGGATCAACGTGGCTCCTTTCATCCATGCTCATTCCGCCTTAATATCTGGTAGTTGAGGGTCACCATGCAACCAATCGATAGCCGTCACCAATTGGCTAGCCCATTAATAATGTCAATACTCCTACGTCCCGTCCCCTTTCCTCCATACTTATGGGACATTCCTCCGTCCTGTGGGACGGGACCGGAGCACTTTGTAAAAGCATCATCATTTTACAAAATGTCTAGTCCTTCCTCTCTTTCTATGCGGGGTACGGCACGCGGCCGTAACCCCGCCCATCTTAGCTCTGCATCGCCCATCAGTCCTTTTCTCCGCCTGTTCGAGACTGGACGCACTTGCATCTGCGGAAGTTTTTCTTCCTTTTTTCCTCCTCTCGGTCTCTCGCTAGCGATCGTGTAGTAGTCTATGCCTTTTAAGCTAGACTTCCCGAATTGTTCTTCGTGTCAGCTGCGCTTTCGGTCCGGGCGCTTCAACGTCGATTGGAGTGGTGGGAGGAGGTGTTCCGACCCCATGAGAGAGTGTTTTAAGGGTCTCTTTAGGGAGATATGCCCGCCTGTGCCACCAGTTCCACCTGCGTCTCCGGTGGTTCCGCCGGTGCCGCCTTTGCCTGCAGAGCCTCCCCTTCTGCCCTTGCCTCCTTTGTCCCCGGTGGACAAGGTGGTGCCCGACTCGGTTCAGCAGGATCCTGACCTGTGGGATGATGTGCAGGGCGATCAGGACAGCGAAGACCAGCCCCGCTCTATCATAGCTTTTTACGACCGGGTGCTGGACATGATGTGTCTATTGGATGTCCCAGTGCCCGAGGCACCTGCTCCGCAGGAGGGCTTGCTTTCGGGGGCGTTCACTTTGTCTCCTTCCGAGCATACCGGCCTGTTCTTGCAGAAGGACGTTTTGGCCGAGGTCTGCAGAGTCTGGGAGAAGCCACACTCTGGACTTTTCTCAATAAGAAAATTGACCTGCGCTATAGGCTGCATTCTTAGGAAGAAGTGGCCCTAGCATCTTGTCCGCCCCCCCTCCTCCACGGTGGTGGCTGCGGCCACTTTGCAGTCCAAGCTTGCAGCATCTTCTTCTACGACGGCTACTCAGGTCCTGGGGAAAGATGACAAGCTTTTCGAGCAGCTACGGAAGGCCAATGCAGAACTGGTGTAAGCGGGGGCGAATATGAAGATGTGGAAAGGTCTGTCGGAGTTCTTGGAGTTCATTCCGGTCGAGAAACTGGAGGACTTTAAGGCGGGATTGTCGGATGCCAGGGTCTTAGCCAGGGTCTGCTGGAGGCCGCGGCCCATCACGTCGATACTTCGGCCCAGGGCCTTATGCTTGGAGTGGATACCACTCGGCAGACTTGGCTGCACGCCACCAAGTTCTCAAAGGAGGTGCAGGACAAAGTGTTGGACCTGCCGTTTGACGGCAAGGAGCTTTTTCGTTCCTCAACGGATGTGGAGCTGACCAAAACAAAGGACAGCTCCCAGACCGCCAAGTCCTTGTCCGTCCTGGTAAAACCCCCTTTTAGGACTCAGAGACCGTTGTCACAAAGCCGGACCCTCCTCTGGTTTCAGGTTGTTTCTAGACCAGAAATCCCATAGAGTGGATACCCCTTCAGGGAATTCCCGCCGGAGGCAGCAACAGACTCGGTTTTTCTCCTGCTCCTCAGCCTCCTCCTCAGGTTCAGGTGGCAACATCACCGAAAAACCTGCCAAAGGAGGGTTCTCCGCGCTCGCACAAGGCCCGGTTGGGAGGACGCATTGCGTCTCATTGGGAGGCGTGGCAGACCATCACTGAGGACCGGTGGGTCTTGTCAGTCGCTCTGGTGGGCTTCCGCATACATCTACCTGCTACCCCACCTTTCAACCCTCCTTTCCAGCAGTCGGGGTCGCCCTCCCTCAGAGCCGAGATTCAGAAATTGCTGGACCTCGGAGCAGTGGAACCCATTCCCCTAGGGGAACGAGGGGAGGGCTTCTACTCCCAACTCTTTACAGTGCCCAAACCCAACCATGCTGGCCTGCGCTCCATCCTAGACCTTTCCCAGTTCAATCTTTTCCTACCCCAAGAGAAATTCAAGATGATCACGCCCGGCCAGATTCGGTCCTCTTTGCAGATGGGCGATTGGCTCAGTGAGTTGGACCTTCAGGATGCATTTATGGAATCCACACAGGAAATATCTCTGTTTCTCTGTGGGAGAGGAGCATTTCCAGTTTCGAGTGCTTCCTTTTGGCCTCTGCCCAGCGCTGCGTCTCTTCACGAAGATGATGTCGGTGATTGCAGCTTTTCTTCGTCTGCAGGGTATCCATGTGTATCCGTATTTGGACGATTGGCTCTTATGCAGCCTTTGCCCGGTGAAGGCCGCGTGCAATCTGCAGTCTCTCCTCCAGCTCCTGTTCCATCTCGGGCTGTCGGTGAACTGGCGGAAGTCTTCCATGACGGTCTCTCAGGACTTTTCTGGGTTTTCGCTGGAACACGATCGACTGCAGAGTTTACCTGACCGGGGACAGAATGGAGGATCTGTTGGCCACGTGTCAGATGTTTGCGCAGTCGGAGAGCATGTTGGCCTGGTGGTTGCAGAGGCTTCTGGGCCTCATGGCTTCCTATGACTTGGCCTTACCTCTCGCTCGTCTCAAGATGAGGCGGACTCAGATGGCTCTTCGGAGTTCTTGGCGTCAGGCTGTGGATCCGGACTCCCAAGTTGATATTGATTCCGGCTTCCATGAGAGCGGACCTGGAGTGGTGGTTGTCTCTCAGCAACCTGTCGGTGGGTGTGGGTTTTCAGGACCCAGGCCCGATGCTAACGGTTACAACAGACTCCTCCCTTCTCGGGTGGGGTGCAACGTTGGATCTCCTTCAGGTCTCGGACCTTTGGTCGCCTCAGGACAAGATCCTGCACATAAATTATCTGGAGCTTCTGGCGATTTCCCTAGCGCTGAAGGCGTTCAGGCCGGTCATTGCCAACAAAGTGGTCCGTATCCACACGGACAATGTGGTGTCAATGTATTACATCAACAAGCAAGGGGGCACCAAGTCTCCCCCTCTTGTGGACCTGTCCATCCAGATTTGGGGATGGGCGGTTCGTCATGGTATCTGGCTGGTAGCTGTACACATCCCGGGCCAGCTGAACGTTACGGCAGACACCCTCAGTCATCAGACAATGGTCAGCTACGAATGGGAGCTGAAGGCGGAGATCCTCTCATGGAATTTCCAGCGTTGGGGCACGTCGGAGGTGGACCTCTTCGCAACATCGGCAAACAAGAAACTTCCTCTGTATGCCTCCAGAAATGATCTGGGAGCCTCCTCTGTGGGAGATGCTCTCGAGATTCCTTGGCACAACATGAGGGCCTATGCTTTCCCGCCTCTGCCTCTGATTCATCGGACGATTTGCAACCTGAAGAACACGATAAACTGTTCTCTTCTGCTCATAGCCCCTTGGTGGCCGGCCAGGTTCTGGTTCTCAGAACTTCAACACCTGTCGGTGTGTGCACCGATCAGGCTACCGGTGAGTCCCAATCTGCTTTACCACAGGGATCAACAGTTGTGGCACCCCTCCCCACAATCGTTCAGCTTGGCGGCATGGTGCCCGAGTTCAGGTCAGTACAACATCTCAACCTGTCTGCTGATAACATGTGCATTATACAAGCAGCCAGGAAACCCTCGACGAGGTCCCAGTATAGAAGCAAATGGCTTAGCTTCTGTCATTGGTGCTTAGACAAACAGCTGGACCCGAGGGCAGCTACGATTGACACTGTGCTGTCCTTCGTATCCCACCTAGCAGAGTCGGACATTCAGGTTCTGTCATGCAGAACTTATCTTTCGGCGGTAGCCGCCTACCTATCCACGGACCAATGCTCTTATTCTATGTCTAATCCAGTGATTAGGAGACATTTCGCGTGTTTGAAGCGCCTTTATCCCCCGGTTCGCAAACCGCACCCTACGTGGGATCTGAATGTGTTCCTTACAGCGTTGTGCCATAAACCGTTCGAACCAATGGCCACGTTAGACCTCAAGCACCTTTCATCTTTTTTGGTTGCCGTTACTTCAGCAAGGCGTGTGAGTGAGCTCCAAGCTTTGTCAGTGGAGCATCCCTTCTTGGTTTTCCACAAGGATAAGGTGTTCCTACGGACAAATCCTTCTTTTCTGCCAAATGTGGTCTCTGATTTCCATCTGAATCAGTCAGTCTCCCTGCCGGTCTTCTTTCTGAACCCTGCTTCAGAAGCGGAAAGGGTTCTGCATTGTTTGGATGTTAGAAGGGCTCTTAAGTTCTATCTAGATAGAACATCGTAATTTAGGAGCTCTTCTCAACTATTGGTGACCTTTGGTAATCCGCAAGGTAGACAAGCCTCTAAGGTGACTATCTCCAGGTGGATCGCTGCTTGCATTACAAAGTCTTACACTGTCCAAGGGTTGCAGCCTCCTAAAGGTATTCATGCACACCTGGTGCGGGGCAAGGCAGCTGCAGTTGCCTTTCAGAAGTATGTCCCCTGGAAGACCATCACAAAAGCGGCTACATGGGCCTCGCCATCGGCATTTTGTAAACATTATTGTCTTGACCTGAGCTCCAGATCCAGTACGGGGGAAAGGGGACTATGGACTAGGAGTAAGGTGGTCACTACGATGAGTAAACTGGTTATTATTGGGCAGTCTGATGCCCCCTTCACACACCGAGCACTGTAGTGTAGTTGGGGCAATTCAGGGCTGCAACCCCCCCCCCCCCCCCCCTCCACTGAAGCTCTCTGAGAGCCGTATTCACTTTATCAAATTCCGCATTAGGCACTAGCGCCTCATTACAAGTTATCTGGGGTGGTAATAACGTGCTGGTATTAATGTATACTGTTATATTACTGCACCGGCCAACTACGAGTTTGCCAGGAAGGTGGTGGATTGACCTCTAGCTAAGTGCTGGAGGTATTTCTGGCACCTTACTGGCAAAAATTCCTGGTATTACCGGCACCCATATTACTGGTGCCACCAATAGCGGCAAAATCCCCAATGGAGTGCCATTTGGGCTCCATGAAATGGGGATTTACACCGTCTACCACCACTCATAATCTGGCATTAATACTGCCGGACCGAGTGGTGGTAGCGGTATTTCCGTTTTCAGATATTCCAGCAGATTTATTGCCGGAATACCGGCAAAGGCATAATGAGGCTCTATGTGTAGAGAGTTTTGGGAAATCTGTGTATATCTAGCAAACATCAGCATTTTGAATAGAGCGGCTCTCGCTAGCAATGTGTTCGAAAAAGACTTGCAGTGTTTCACATCATGAGTGAATCCTTCCGTGACGGGATGTCGGTTAGGTGTGAGACAATGTGAGTGATCCCCACCTACTTATATATGCCCAAATATTTGAAACCGTCTTGCAAGTTATAATAGGGGTAATCTGTCATGGCCACCAACTCCACCTTGCAAACAAACACCCCCTCATGCAGTAGTCAGATGTTGCCTGGCCATTCTAAATCTAAAATCTATGGAGGCATAATAAGCTGGGGTCATGCGTGGAGCAAGTGGCATCTATCTCATAGTGCTTTGGAAAGTGGGAGGCTGGAGACTTACTAGTTCCCCCAAGATGGCAGTTAGATTAGCCAGAGAACCTAGATGTGCATCTTGGTCGAGTTGCTGAGAGTGGCTGGCCATGTAAGCCATGCCCAGCAAGAAATGTGTGCTTCGCGTTCTTCTGCCTTGGTAGGCACCGTGACGCTTATCGACGCGCCACCTGCAAGGGAGTAAAAGCATGGTTAGCAACTTTCATAGACCCGAAAACTGAACCTGGCCCCCCTGCGCTTATCTTAGAAGTCCCGGAGTTCATCTGGATCTGCCTCATCAGCACTTCCACATTGTTCAGCTTCCTCGTTCCTCTTCTTTCTCTTTTTTCAGGTAGTATATTGGCCAGGAATTGGAGTGCGCGCCTCTCCCCTCTTTTTTTACATGTAATTTGTGGAGATCCGGACACCAGAGGCTGCAGCACCGGGGACATTTTTCCCTACAGTGGAGAATCATAGTTATGGTTTTCCCCCTCCCCCTGCTAAGGGTAAGATGTGTGCTCCTGGAGGGGAGTCTTTCTTTGGTCACCTGAAATGAACTAATGATTTCACTACAGCTCCCATAATTCTTAGAGACTGCATTAGCAATTTAATTGGATTCACCTGAAGTGAAAGGCAACACAGCCTCCCTGAAGAGTGTTGGGACACGAAAGCGCTAGGAGGAGGAGAACAGCAGCCCAAATGCAGCATAAGGGATCCAGCCCTGTGAATATTTGAAGGAAGAGAACAGCAGTACCATGCAGCATAAGGGATTTAACCCTGTGAATATTTTTGCAACAATTGGGATCTAACCCTGTGAATATTTTTGCAACAATTGGGATCTAACCCAGTGAATTGGACACTTTGGGATTTAACCCATTTATTCTTTTTCTTTTTTCAGGTAGTATATTGGCCAGGAATTGGAGTGCGTGCCTCACCCCTCTCTTTTTTTTTTTTTTTACCTGTTATCCTACAAGATTCACTCCAGCACATGGAAACCTATGAACAGCAGCCTGCACATATTCAGATAATTATATGCTAGAACTGCACACCGTTAAGGCAGCATTCAAAAGACCGTTATCACATGCGTATCGAAACCACTCCATAAGGCATTACATTGTGCCATCAGCAGCCACACTGCTTCTGCTAATTTAAGGACTGCCACAGCCACTCTGCTGCAACTGCTTGAACTTACCATCACTACCCTAAAAGTAACACATTACGGCGCTGCAACGCCAACAGAAGACATTCTAGCTGCATTTTCCAAGCTGCAGCCGGCCTGGGCTTGGGCTGCACTCAAGTAACTGAGGCACAGCATATTCCTGCAAGATTTGGCACTCGTGCCGCAGTAGCAGGACGGAGAGCTTACCAGTTCAATACAACAGTTGAGCAGGATCCCAGAGGGACACGAAACCAGGGGGACTGAGGGAGGTGGGGAGGAGTGTAAGTGCAGGAGTTAACACCTGTTCCCATTCACTAGGTGCAGCTGCACATGCAATACAGATCCACGCCTGCTGCAACACAAGTCCCGAGGCTCCTGGCACTCCCACAGAGGCAAGGTAAGCATAACAATGCGAAGCCAAAAGTCAATTCCTCTGCCCGAGCGCCATGGAGACCTCAGACATGGACCAGTTGACCCAGCTGTTAGGGGAACTACAAGCCGAGGTACACTCAGCTCGAGCAGAGACAAATGCCCTACAAAGGGAATTAGTGGTCAATAGAGACTGTACCGAGGATCTCGCCTGACAGCTGCTACTTGCCCACATAGGACAGTCTCCACTGCCTGGTAGCAATCCTCAACTTCCTCCGGTAGCTCATGTTCAAGTGATAATGCCTATTACAGTTCCGTTGGCCCCTCCTGAACTCTTCTCTGGGGACCCCAACAAAATTGCCGTCTTCATGAATCAGTGTCACTTGCGTTTTCTCTGCTGGCCAGGGGTTTTCCCTACCGACCAATCGAAGGTAGCCTTCGTTTTCTCATATCTTGGTGGTTGGTGAACCGGGACGACCCCCTACTACGCAATTGTCTTGGATTCCTGCAGAACTTGTTCACCCGTCACACTCGAGGACACGCTTTGGATAACGAACTGCTGTCGCTCCGACAGGGTAATCAAGACCTTTTAGCTTGCATAGCTACCTTCAATAGGCTAGTCGCAGAAACCAATTGGCCTGATCAGAAGAGAACCACCTTATTTTACAGAGGCCTCCAGGGGGAGTTAAAGGATGTTTTGGGTCAAGTGGTCAACCCCCTTGAGTGTTGCGCAGAGTACATCGATCTGGCAGTGCAATTGGACCATCGGTTACAGGATCGCAAGGCTGATCGCGCACGTTCGGTGGGAAGAACGTCATATGTTTGTGCCAGAGAAAACCCAGCACGTCATCCCGAGAACCGTTCAGAACCAATGCAATTAGGAAGGGTCCGAAGTCTGCTTACAAAAGCGGAGAGGGAGAAAAGAAGGCAACAGTTGTGTTTATATTGCGGAAAAGCAGGTCATTTCTTGCATGACTGTCCAGTGAAACCACTGAGGAAGACGGTTGGAGCCTTGGAGAAGGAAGAAGGTGAAGGTTACTTGGAAAACTCCAACGCCCGCCAATTGTAGAGGTCAACTTGTCGAGCAAAGAGAAGGAGTCTTGGACCTTGCATCTAGTCGTTCTGTGATCCTGACTTGCCACCCGCAACCTTCCAGAATGCATGCCCTAGAAGCATACTTGGACAGCAGTGCAGTTGGCAACTATATGTATCACAACTTGACAAGACGGATTGGGGTTACTATTTGTTCCAAGCCGGTAACTGAGAATGTCACGGCTGTAGATGGGACCCAGTTGCCCTCTGGACCTGTGACTCAATGCACAGAAGAAGTCACGCCCCAGTTCCAGGTCATTCTCGGAATACAAGGAATTGCCATATCTCCACCTTGTATAGGAAATAATACAGATGTATTCTAGTACACACTGAGTCCACTATTCTTGAAGCATTTGCATTAATACAGGGCAGGAGAATGTTTTATTTCCCATAAATATAAATAGGCCATCCGCATATAGTGATAACTTTTCTTCATGTCTCGTTGGCTACCGGATTCCAGTCCATGTCGCATTCGATCTGAACAGTATCTCAAGCAGTTGGATAACCAAGGTGAACAGAAGAGGGGGAGAGCAGGCATCCCTGTCTGGTTCCTCACTCTAAGTGGAAGGATCTGGAGGTTGCCCTGTTAACTCTGACCTCTTCAACAGGTGTTACGTGGAGCAACTTAATCCATCGGAGGAAGGTATCCCTGAATCCCATTTGTTACATGACTTCCCATGGGCATCCCCATGAAACTGAGTGAAAAGCCTTCTCGAATTCAACAGAGGAGTGGAAGCGGCGCCTGGAGGGTAGAAGCTTGTTCGATCACCAAGTGGAGACACCGGATATTCATGCGACTGCACATTTCCAGTAAGAACCCATACTGATCTGAATGCACCAGCAATGAGATAATCTTTAGTAATTGATTGGCACACACCTTAGCCAGTACCTTGGTCTCCCCATTAATGAGGGAAATAGGTCTGAAGGAGGACCATAAGTTAGGGGGTTTGCCCTTTTAGGAATAACCACGATGCTGGCCCGATGTAGATCTGGGAATAGAACACCAACATCTCTACTATCACGGAAAAGCAGGAGTATAATCGTCCGGTTACCCGTTTCTTCCAGAATTCCATTGGAAACCCATTAGTGTCTGGAGTTTCATCAGAGTGAAGTTGTGAGATTGCATCTGTTATTTCCTCCTCTGTAATCTCGGTTTCTAGGTCCAGTCTCTTTTGGACAGAGAGTTGAGGGAACATTACATTATGTAGTAGGTCTGAGTGCACAAGCAGACCGGCTCGGTGGGGGCGCAATACAACCCCTTGTAGTAGTCTGAAAACACCTCAGCTATTCCGATGTCATCCAAGATCCGTTCACCCTCACCATCTGCAAGTTCCCTAATATGTCTACTTTCTTTGTCTCTTTTCAGAAATGCTAGCATTTTCCTTACCTTATCTCCCGCCTCATACATCCTACTTTGTTTATCCCAGTGGGCCTGTCGAGCGATGTCTAGAGAGAGATTGTGAAGTGTCTCTCTTGCTGCGAGAAGCAGCCTGTGCGTTGGGGGGGACCCCGATCTGAGAATTTCCTCCTCAATCCTTTTGGCATCACCCTCAACAAGTTGCATTTGCGTCTTATGTTTTGCCGCGATTAGAGATATTGCCTTCCCTCTAATTACCATCTTATACCCTTCCCAGACTGTCTTGGGGCAGTCGACAAGCCCATTATTAGGAGTAAAATATTCCTGTATTTTGGTAGTTATACTCTCTATTATATTGTGAAAGCTAAGATAACTATAAAGATGCCATTGTGACTTTTATGTATAGGTCTGCTACCCTTGAGTTCCATGAGAAGCGGTGAGTGGTCCGATATTCCTCTTGCTAGGAACCTAATCGATACCAGTCTATGAGTGTTTTTCCAGGGAATAAAGAAGTAGTCAATTCTAGACATGGATGAGATGGCTACGAGTGGAACGAGAAGCCTCTGTCTTGTGGATGCAAAGTCCTCCTTGCTTCAGTCAGACCCATTGCTGAGGTGAAAGTGTAAAGATCAGAGAGTGAACAAGAATTTCTACCTCAGAGGTGTATGCAATCTGTGAGGGGGTCCATAACATTGTTAAATTCTCCACCAAGGATCCATAGGTTCGCTTAGTGGGTGATTAGTACATTTTGGATATTGTCTTGGAGTTCTATTGACCATGGCGGAGGGGCATAAACGGCAATAGTGCCAAAAATGTCATGCCGTAGCTCTCCTTGCCATATGGGTCTCTTGAAGAAGCTCCACATCTGGTGTATATCTGTTGATGTTTTGTAATACAAGCCCCCTTTAAATGCTGCAGTTACACAAGCCTTTCAGATTCCGTGATGAGAGCTTTAAGTTTCTTCCTTTATTGTCATCCCCATCTAAGCGGCCTGGCAGCCATTTCATATAGGCATGTAATAGCCGGTTACAACCAGACACACCTCCAGAACCAACATTTTCCAGCAGAGGTAAAACTGGTCATATTGATTATATATGGACCTGGCTAGCTGGAAAGGGGCAAAAAACCTTCAAGTCTACACAAGAAGCGAAAGTAACCATAAAGATGTATGTCTGTCACTTATCACCCAAATCACAGGCACGTATGTCCTCTATTTTACCAACAACAGAAGGAGAGTAAAATGTGGGGACCCTGACATAAAACAAAATCTGACAAAAGAATACCAAGAAATCTCCCATTACTGGAAAAGGTGCTTAATTTGACCAGTGTGGACGATCAGAGCATTTTAGACCCAGCCTCAAAAATGTCTGTAGTATTAGCAGCGTATTTTATTAAATCTATAAAAGTTGTGGCAGAACTGCTGGTGATGAGAGAGATACCTGGTATGATGGGCAATGTAGGGACGCAAAGACCATGCTACTGCGGAAGGGATGGCAAGGTATAGAAAAGGATACAAGATCTTCCTTAACAAGAAGAAAACCAATCCAAATTGCTTGAGACCTGGGAAGCCCTTAACAAGGCAGCCCATGAGAAAAGCTCTAAAGATTTATGGAGGATAGTTTCTGAAGGAAATCGACCAAAGAAGAATCCAATTTAAGCAGCCATAACAGAGAACAGTTGGCTAGGGCATATTGTGGGTCTCTACTCAGATAATAGATCCTTTTCGATCAGCAGAAAGCACTAAATCTGGTCGATATCAATCCAGAGATAGCTCCATTCGAATTAACGATTGAGGAGGTATTGGAAGCCATAGGCATGCAATCTCAAGGTAAAAACCCTGGTTCTGACTCTTTTATTGGTAGATTTGTACATGAGTAAGCCTGGTGTATGGGCACCATATCGTCTACTCCACTTCATTAAAACCACCCTCCTGACAAGTAGTGGAGATAGTCCCACTTCTTTATAAAAGGGAACCCTGTTATACCTCAGAATTACAGGCCAATATCACTAGTGGATGCCAGCAGTAAATGGTTTGGTAAAATCTTCCAATCCAATTGAGAAAAATGGGCAATAGAAAGCAACGCCCTTAGTCATCCGCAGGCCTGTTTCACTAAGGGGGTGAGTACCATAAACCGGGCATTCTGATTATCCTTGATCTTGAAAAAATATGTGAACATTAATAGCGGCAATATGTATCTACTTTTCGTAGACCTAAAGGAGGCCTTCAACCGCATTCCAAGCACTCTATAATAATAACAGAGTCTCCCCATGGCTGCTAAATGTCATAATAGAGCTTTATGAGAAAACGTTAGCAAGAATAAGATGGGCATTAGGGGGAGAAAGCACTAAAACGTTCCTGGTTAGCAAGGGGGGTAAGACAGGATTGCATCCTGGCCCCCCACCTCTTTAAGTTCTTCCTTGATGGAGCGTTGAGGGAACTCCCATTTAACACATTGGATGTTCTCGTTCTTGGTAGTGACATAATTAGTATCATATTCCTTGCTGATGATGTTGTCATCATGTCTCATACACTTTTGGTCCGTGAAATATTGGCAGACCACTCTATCAACTTTTGTAAGTGGCAAGGCCTGGGAAGGAACACTAATAAAACAAAAATGATGAGATGTGGTAAAAAACATGAGCCCAGAACACAAGCAGATATTATCGTTCATGGTGAAAACATAGAAGAGGTCGCCCACATTGACTACTTGGCTGTCAGAATTTCACAGGGCGTGTTATGGAGGGATCACATCAATAAGGCAAACATGAGATTAGGCAGAAAGTGCAACTTTATATTAAACGTTTCCAAAATGTTTGGTAAACATCTATATTTTGAGTACACCTCTGGTTCTGTGACTCACTTATACAATTCAGGGTGGGTTTAAAATATTTTCTACCTTACTAGAATGTTCTTTCCTTCAAGTGGTTCAGACATGTTAAAATGCACCTGCTTTTACTCACTTTAGAGGATCTCTGGTTTTCACCTGAGGTCATTAATGGAAACACCAGATAAATTGTTATTGGTGCTCACAGGGACTTTTTATTAGGCAGATATGTAACCAAGTGTTTGTATTTATCCATGGACTACGGGTATCTATCAAACAGACTCATTTGATGGAAGATTACTTGGGTCTCATTGGCATTGTACAGATGGCCAAAGTCAAGGCCAGGTGGAAAAAGACACTGGCAGATACACGCACTTTTTGTCCTGGTAAATTAGAATCTGTGCCACACTCCCTTTTTTAGTCCCACAGACATAGAAACCTGACAAGCCAAGGTATTCCGTGCATGATTGAAGGGGAAGAATTGTGCAAAGGGCAAGTGCAATAGATATTATTGTTTCTGTTTCTATTTCGACAAGGCTTAGAAGATGAGAGAGAGATTAGTAACAATGGATCCGTAACATCACGCTGAGGCTGCAAAAGGTGGCAGATGTTAAGGTCCCTCCTCTACTGCTGCAGGAATTAATTATGAATGAAATAAGTGCTAGTACACAGGAAAACAATTCAGTGCAAATTCATTTTAAAATTATTACAATGTATCTGAACTTTATACGTTTTATAATGACTGTAATTTGTACACTGTATTGCGGAGGATTTGTCAATTTTAATCCCTATGCACAGTTTTTCTATATAGTAGTATGGTTATATACCGAAATAGAATAACTATAACCAGGGCTCAAGTCCTAAAAATTAAAGTGGGGGGACTCCTCAATAAATGCAATGGGATGTGACGTAGCCAGAAATTAGCATATTGAGGTGAAACATGCAATTTTATTGAATTGGCTTTGCATGACCACCCAAATTTCACAGGACGAATGGCATTTGCCTTTTCATAAAATCACCAGACACAAAACCAAGAGAGGATATTTTCTTCTAATAGTGTTTTTGAAAACGTAAAAAATGTGTTCATGTTTTAAACTGCAAGAACCAATACAAATGTTTTCCCTGGGACTTGCATTTCCGAAATAGAACGTTTTACCTTTTAGTTTGTTATTTTTCATCACGTTATATAGTGCAGTGGTGAAGTGTCTGGCCTACAAATCTGACGACTGTGCTTCGATACCGTGGTTGGCTTTAATGCATGAATTCAAAGATGACATTCAATGTTTCTCTTTTTAGCTGGGGGGGACTGAGTCCACCCTCTGAAAAAAGTGGGTGGACTCCGTCCCCCCGCGTGTACCCTCGACTTGAGCCCTGAAATAACTAACTAGTAATCAGAGGCAATATCAATAATGAAGCAAAAGTGTCTTGGGTCGCCTGGTGCAGAATAGGACTCCTTTGATGCATCAAACGCTGATTTCCATTGAACAGGGTTTTAGATGATAACATGGCAAACAATGCAGCTTTGCAAACTAATAAAGCTACAGCGTAACAGCTCATGTGCGTAAACAGTAGTATTTGCACTTCCCTTGTAATTGTTTATGCAGTTTATGAGAAGCCGGGGTTGCAGATTAAAAGGTGGAGGTCAGAGGGGAATTGGTCGAGATATGGCTGGGAGCAGTAAAGAGGTACTGATGGAGATAACAGAGGCAGAAATGGAGTGAAGAGAAATGCAAAGAAGGAAAATGCAGGAATGGTGGTAAGGGAAGGAGAGAGATAGTGACTGAAGTGAAACAATAATAGATGCTTGTTAGAGAATCATACTAGAGGGGAAATGGAAATTGGAAAAGATGGCCGTGAGAAGCAGAGAAGGTAAAGCCTGGGGTGGGAGAATGGGACACGAGGTAGAGATGAGTTGGGAGAAGTAGACATGACCATGTGAAATGGTCCATCAGTACCTGCTGTCTATTGCTCCAATATTGATATTTCCTGTGATTAGAGAACTTCATGTATCGGAAAGGAAACCTGTAGCACGTCCCCACTTCACAAATCTAATTACTGAGCGTCCATTGATTATGCGTTTTTCTCCTCAACTGCACATCCCCAAAATGGAAATGTGACCCTGCTTTATTTGACTGCACTACGAAAGGAAAAGGCGCCCGGTCACCATCTGCCAAATGCTTATCTTGATCGGCAATTCAGTCTTGCACTAGTAATAAAAATTATTGATATCTGTTTCCTCCTTGTTAGAGCTGCAATAAAATATATTACACAATTTACCACCCGCAGAACGATAGAGGGCCAAGTTGGTCCTGCCTGGCTTTATTTCTGTGTCTTGGAGACGGATTACAGACATCAGAGGCGAGTGCTGAACCCGCTGAGCAGTAATTGTTAACTGTAGGAAATCTGAATTCTAGGCGAAGCAGCCATTGCGGCGTAGCATGCATTGTTGCCGCTTCCCTTGCACTGGCCAGCTGTCGTAGCATCTGAAGTCAGGAGGCAGTGGCACAAAGGCAGTGCGAGTTGTTGAGCAGTGGGTGTTTCTCAGGGTAGCATTGCTGAACCACACATGATGGTTATTGACAACTTACTGAACACCTAACTCGACTAGATCATTCAGATGCCCTTTTTTCCCATGTGTTCATTTGTACAAATAAGGGAGTGTTTGGGGGCATTCAAAGGCGCATCCAGTATTCACGAATGGGATGGGCTCTTAAATTAAAGGAATTACCCAATTTGATCACTTTGAATTGATCGTATGGTACATGTGGACGAATTCGGCCAGTACTATTCGATCGATTCGAAACAATCAAATTGGGTAATCACTAACAAACATGGGGAGCGGGTGTTGCCGGGGTGTCCCTCGTTGTGCATGTTAGGAATTGATGGCCGTTGGGGCTAGCAGTGGTGTGTCCCGCTTCTGGAGGTTTGGAGGCATGCGTAGGAGGGACGGAACTGGCACCGCAGCATCAGAAGAAAACCGGGCAACAAAAGGTAAGTAAGGGGATGTATTGAGGGCTGTGGGGGGTTAAAGTTTGGCCGGATTTGGCCGCAGCAAAATTGTCTTTACCGCCGAATGGACCACCGTCAATTCGGCCGCGTAGAATTCTGCCATGGCGAAATCGTATACATCCCTCTTAAATGCCCTGAAACAAGGGCAGTGGTGGAAGTGTATGAAAAGAAGTAGTGGAACTATGTTCCCTGCTGATCTGCCCTGCTCCCCACAAACCCAATCACCACGGCCTATTCCACGTACAATCCACACCACCAAATAATCAAACCTGTTGTTTTAGGGAATGTTCAGTGCAGTGCACTGAATTGCAAGTTTAATCTTCTTCCTACACTTTTATTTTAGAACAAAACCATTCCAGAGCGGTTTCTTTTTAAAATAAAAGTATAGGAACAGCAAAACATAACATAGAAACACAGAGGAGCACTGCTCCCAACCGCTCACGCCCACTTCGACCACTGAGCAAGAGTTATCATCCAACATCTTTTGAAACAGGCGCAGGGGGAGGCGCAAATCATGAGAGGGTCATTTCTGACCTAGTAATGATTTTATTTTGATAACTGCGAGTCTCTGTGAAATATGCTCACAGCAACCACGTGGTTGCTGTGAGCTTGTCATAAATTAGTGTCGGGAGCGTATGGAAGGGAGCTGGACAGCGGATCTTTGTGCTACAGTCCAACCGCTCCAGAAATGCACAGGTCACCATTGTGAATAAGGTGACCAGAGCATACTCTGCACTCCTTTCATTTGTGCTGCTTTTTGAGAGTCTGGCCTTATATTTCTACGCCTCCTTCAGCTTTATAAAGTCGGCAAATGCGTGAATCTACTTGTACCTTTTCTAGAAACAATAATCTCTGTTGTCGGGAATACATTGAAACGAAAACACATGAATAGTCTTGCAACACCTCAGTTAGGGAATCTTTTAACATAGGCTTGACAAGAGCCAAATACCTGATATCATTTAACGTTTTTTAAATAGTAATTGTTAGTTAAGTGATCCTCATTACAACACCTGCCCAAGAAGGAGTCCTCCTTCAATTCTTTAATTCTGAAACTCTGCCAGGCCCGTTGTTCCTTAATCATGAGCTTAATTTATCATATACATAAAAGACAAACATCCCTTTCAAAATTTTGCACAGCACCCTTTCCTGTTAAAAAATAACAAGTCACGTATATGATATGTTATCGAACATTTATCCTGCGCCCATCACCACCGTAGTGGTTTTAGGGTTACTGGCGTTGTCCGAAAGGTGGCATATTGTGACCCTTTTAGGGTGCTGCCAGACTGTAGTTCGTAAAAAAGGAAGCAGAGGTTTGGGGAGGAGGTGATAGGAAAGAGAAACTAAGCAACACAATGAAAAAAAATGAGATGAAATACACACACCGATTCATGGAATAATTAGCGCGGCGCAAGTGGCCAAAAACGTGCGATTCGCAGTGGAATAGCGAAAATCGCAGTGCAAGTGCGAAAATCGCACGAAAAGCAGCGCACGTCGATTCATGGAAGTCCGTGCGCGAGAAAACCAGCGGATGTGCGATAAAAAAGTGCGCGGCGCACGTTGGCGCACAGGCCATCAAACAGCGTGCGCCAGGTCACAGCGAAAATCGCACAGGCCACAGCGAAAATCGCACATAGCGCGGCGCACGCAACAAAAGTAGGCGGAACACGGGGCGTACCACTCGGAATGGGGAACAACTTGCCAAAATGTGGGCGTCACGGGGGAAGCACAGGGTACAAGTGCGCGGAACGCCCACACGCTCGCCTACAACACGTATTCATGGAATAGAATAGGGCAAAAAAGCGCACGCTCAAACCAGCGCACAGGCACAAACACGACCGCCACAAGAAAGCAGGCGGTAGCGTCTCTGCGCCTGGAAGAAATGTGCGCCAAAAGGTGCGCCAACAAATAGCACCTATATACAGCCATGATGAATGCCCAATACTGTGGCCCTCCAGGACAAATGACGTGCAAAGGGGTACCCACAAACACAGACACGCGCTGACAGAAAAAAAACGTGTGCGTGTATACCGGGGTGCGCGGGAAGTCTCACACGCGAATTGGCCGGGTACGTGGATTACAGGGGTGCGTGGGAAGTACCACACGCGATTTGTCAGGGTACGTGGATTGCAGGGGTGCGCGGGAAGTTCCACATGCGATATGGCCGGGTACGTGGATTTCAGGGGTGCGCGGGAAGTTCCACACGCGATTAGGCAGGGTACGTGGATTTCAGGGGTGCGCGGGAAGTTCCACACGCGATTTGGCCGGGTACGTGGATTTCAGGGGTGCGCGGGAAGTTCCACACGCGATTAGGCAGGGTACGTGGATTGCAGGGGTGCGCGGGAAGTTCCACACGCGATTTGGCCGTGTACGTGGATTTCAGGGGTGCGCGGGAAGTACCACACGCGATTTGGCCGGGTACGTGGATTTCAGGGGTGCGCGGGAAGTTCCACACGCGATTAGGCAGGGTACGTGGATTGCAGGGGTGCGCGGGAAGTTCCACACGCGATTTGGCCGTGTACGTGGATTTCAGGGGTGCGCGGGAAGTACCACACGCGATTTTGCCGGGTACGTGGATTGCAGGGGTGCGCGGGAAGTTCCACACGCGATTAGGCAGGGTACGTGGATTGCAGGGGTGCGCGGGAAGTTCCACACGCGATTAGTCAGGGTACGTGGATTTCAGGGGTGCGCGGGAAGTACCACACGCGATTTGTCAGGGTACGTGGATTTCAGGGGTGCGCGGGAAGTTACACACGCGATTTGGCCGGGTACGTGGATTTCAGGGGTGCGCGGGAAGTTACACACGCGATTTGGCAGGGTACGTGGATTTCAGGGGTGCGCGGGAAGTTCCACACGCGATTAGGCAGGGTACGTGGATTGCAGGGGTGTGCGGGAAGTTACACACGCGATTTGGCTGTGTGCTCCCAGGTATTACCTCTACACCCTCCACGGCCCCTGCAGGCAGCACACACCACAGGGGACTACCCTGCACACCTGCTCATGTCACCCACCACCCCCACCCCCCAGCAGTGCAGGGGCATCCTCCACCAGGCCCCCACCCATGTCTCCCACCACCCCCACCCCCAGCCACCAGGGGCAGCCTCCACCAGGCCCCCACCCATGTCTCCCACCACCCCCACCCCCCAGCCACCAGGGGCACCCTCCACCAGGCCCCCACCCATGTCTCCCACCACCCCCACCCCCCAGCACTGTGGGGCACCTGCCAGCAGGCCCCCACCCATGTCACCCACCACCCCCACCCCCCAGCAGTGCAGGGGCATCCTCCACCAGGCCCCCACCCATGTCTCCCACCACCCCCACCCCCCAGCAGTGCAGGGGCATCCTCCACCAGGCCCCCACCCATGTCACCCACCACCCCCAGCCCCCAGCCACCAGGGGCAGCCTCCACCAGGCCCCCACCCATGTCTCCCACCACCCCCACCCCCCAGCAGTGCAGGGGCATCCTCCACCAGGCCCCCACCCATGTCTCCCACCCCCCCCACCCCCCAGCAGTGCAGGGGCATCCTCCACCAGGCCCCCACCCATGTCTCCCACCACCCCTACCCCCCAGCAGTGCAGGGGCATCCTCCACCAGGCCCCCACCCATGTCACCCACCACCCCCACCCCCCAGCCACCAGGGGCAGCCTCCACCAGGCCCCCACCCATGTCTCCCACCACCCCAACCCCCCAGCAGTGCAGGGGCATCCTCCACCAGGCCCCCACCCATGTCACCCACCACCCCCACCCCCCAGCAGTGCAGGGGCATCCTCCACCAGGCCCCCACCCATGTCACCCACCACCCCCACCCCCCCAGCCACCAGGGGCAGCCTCCACCAGGCCCCCACCCATGTCTCCCACCACCCCCACCCCCCAGCACTGTGGGGCACCTGCCAGCAGGCTCCCACCCATGTCACCCACCACCCCCACCCCCCAGCAGTGCAGGGGCATCCTCCACCAGGCCCCCACCCATGTCTCCCACCACCCCCACCCCCCAGCCACCAGGGGCAGCCTCCACCAGGCCCCCACCCATGTCACCCACCACCCCCACCCCCCAGCAGTGCAGGGGCATCCTCCACCAGGCCCCCACCCATGTCTCCCACCACCCCCACCCCCCAGCCACCAGGGGCAGCCTCCACCAGGCCCCCACCCATGTCTCCCACCACCCCCACCCCCCAGCAGTGCAGGGGCATCCTCCACCAGGCCCCCACCCATGTCACCCACCACCCCCACCCCCCAGCCACCAGGGGCAGCCTCCACCAGGCCCCCACCCATGTCTCCCACCACCCCACCCCCCAGCACTGTGGGGCACCTGCCAGCAGGCACCCCACCCATGTCACCCACCACCCCCACCCCCCAGCAGTGCAGGGGCATCCTCCACCAGGCCCCCACCCATGTCACCCACCACCCCCACCCCCCAGCAGTGCAGGGGCATCCTCCACCAGGCCCCCACCCATGTCTCCCACCACCCCCACCCCCCAGCAGTGCAGGGGCATCCTCCACCAGGCCCCCACCCATGTCACCCACCACCCCCACCCCCCAGCAGTGCAGGGGCATCCTCCACCAGGCCCCCACCCATGTCTCCCACCACCCCCACCCCCCAGCAGTGCAGGGGCAGCCTCCACCAGGCACCCACACATGTCCCCCTGCCTCCAGGTCCTGACGATACTCAATCATGGCAGTAATGGGCAGCATACCCAGCACAAACACCCAGGCAAGGATTGCATCCACCCACATAGTGAATGCAATTACATGATACAACCCCAATGGCAAGTCTGTAAATGAACACATGTCCGTCACACACACATACACAATGGGTGCAAGTGAATGTCAAAACCCATATCATGACATGTATGAAACCAATGAGAAAATACCACAAGTGAAAGTTAAAAAAAACATGTATTAAAGATGAAAAATAAGTAAACAAATCAAACATACAACAATGGGGATAACAAAATAAATGGTCCATGTCCGAGAACAAATGTAAAAATAAAAAAAACAAAGTAATCCAAAAACAAATGTTGTCCAAAGCAATATCATGTGGAAGGAAAATAATGAAAAACCATTTCCTCATGGTGAACACAATAATTAATAAAAAAAATGTTTCTTCAAAAAGCAAACTATATACACGAATATTCCAGGGTCCATGAGCCCAACACCATAAATGAAACCTACTACTACCTAATGAAAATAATATATACAAAAAAGTGGCCATTGTCCGAGCGGTCCAAAAAAATAAAAATTAATAAAGGAAACCTAACACTAACTAACTAAATAACTATATACAAAGGCAGCGGGCAAGTCCTGCGGCTCACTCGGTGATGTTGCTGGCCAGGGCATCATCGAACTCCATGTCGATGTCCTGGAGGCGGGACTCTGTCCTGGCCCCGAGGTCTCGCAGGGATAACCCCATGTCCAGCTCAAACTCCCTGCGAGCTTCCTCCAGGCACTCAGCCCGCCTCAACGCCCGACGCATGGAGAACTCCGCCCTGACCATGGTGAGCCGCTCCTCTTCCGCCCGCTGCCGCTCCGCACCTATCCGTTGGACCAACTGCTCCCACACGGAAGACACCACCATCCCAGGGTTGCCCTGCCCTCCGGCCGATGCCTGCCCCTCTGATCTTGATGGCCTCGAGCCATGATGCCTCCCACGTCGAGCCTGCTGCTGCCTCCGACGCCACTGCCTCTGCCAGCACGACGGCATCCAGGCTGATGGAAACCACCGACGCCGTCGTGCACATGCCCTGCCCGATGATGCTGTCACATCTTCCATCTGCTGGGGTGCAGTTGCTGTGTTGTCCACCCCTGCTGGACCTCCGACTCCCAACTGTGGCAGGGATGGGATCCCCACCGAGCTGGCTGCATTGGTCGGGGCAGGTCCACAGGGGGCCCTGGTGGCATCTGGGCTGGAAGACGGCAAGGAGAACGACTGGTGTATAGCCTGCACAGAGGAGGAGAGGGCCGCCAGATTGGCCAACACATGCAGGAAACCCCCGAACATGGCCGATCCCAATTGGGCCACGTCGGCACGGTGCACTTCGTGATGACGTGCGTGCTCCTCCTGGGAAGCACGCACGGCATCACGAATCACAGCCGTGCGCATCGCGACCCCAATCAGGACCTTCTCCACACGGCCAGGGGTTCCCACGTCCGCAGGTGGAGGGGAGTCAGGTGACATGGACATCCCCTCTACCTGCGGACGGGCCTGGGACGGGGCATCCCTGCTGGTGCATGGTGGTGCACTCACAGGGTCAGGGACAGCGACATGCATAGGCCCCTCCACGGTGACCTGTGCTGCCTCCTGCCCCTGGCCCTGGACTGCACCACTTGCACCAGCAGGGATGCCCCCACCAGGCCCCATGTGTGCCCCAGTGGCGGCCTCCTCCTCCTCTGTGCAAACCACCAACCTGGATGGCTCCTCACCGTCTCCCACCGTAGCAGGCCCCTGTGGGGGCTCACCCACCCCTTCCGCTGCAGCCGTGGGGGCATCCCTGCCGCCTTGCTCCACAGCGCCGTCTCCGCCCTCTTCTTCATTAGCCGCTGCGTAGAGGGAGACAAAGAACACAAGCATCAGGGCACTGTACAATGGTCCCCTAGACAGGAAGCAATAGCAGATGAGCACCACTGTCAAAGTAAACTTCCATCATGTCCCTCCACAACACATGGGTCAGTCCAGGCAAAACACACACAGTAACCGGCATGGTGCATGCCATGGACATTTCCATGCATGTCCAATGGACTCTTGAAACATTCAATGATATGTAACTCACATGCATCATGGCTATCACATGCACACACTTCACCTCAGTCACATCCATCTGGCCCCAAACACACCAAACACAGCGGATACAAGGGTAATTTGGCTGCTTCACTGAATCTGTGCATTGTTACACATGTGTCATGCATCCATGGCATGCACAAGTCACAGACACGCAGGTCAGACACACAGACATGGCTACCATATATGTACCTGGCATCAGCACCCATCCCTCACCCCCCCCATGTCCAGGTACAGAGACTGGCATGCTCTCATGTTCAAAATCTGCATAGGGCTCCCCATGCGGCATTTGAACACATGCAACAACCATGTGGGTCACACATCACTGGTCGCACATGCATTACCATGATGTCCCTGCACACATACATGCATACATGGCCTATGGCACACATACAGGCAAGTATCATAGAACCAGCACACCGCAACATGCCCTGTCTCACACAGTAATGCTTGGACACTTACCGCTCAACTCCAGACGGGCCTCCCTCTCAAGGATCTGGGCGTGGAGCGCTGGGCGTACGCGTTCCAGGACCCTCATATGGATGGAACTCATGCGGCCCCGGCCCCCCTCCACGAGGCGCCGGGCCTTCACAAGGGTCCTGGACCTCAAGTCCTCCCAGCGCTTCTTGATCTTCAGGACGTTGCGGGTTGCCACCCCCTCCGCGTTGATGGCAACCACACAGTCGGCCCAGATCCTCTCCCGTCCTTCCTTGCTGGCGCGTGACGATCCAAAGAGGGCATCATACTGCCCCAGGACATGCTCCACCAGGACACCAACTTCGGTGGCAGTGAAGCTGGTGCCCCTCTGCCCCTCTGGCCGGGGGTTGCCACTGGTGCCAGATGTGGAAGTGCCCGACATGGCAACCCCAGAGGCAGGTGTGGGTGGGCAACTGGGTCCTGGGGCTGGGCTGTGGAGCGATGTAATCCCAGTTGGGAGTCTTCAGCTCCAGCAGGGGTGGACACAGCAACTGGACCCCTGCAGATGGCTGATGTGCAGGCACCAAATGGCAGGGCACGGTGGCAGCAGGCAGGCAGGCAGGCAGCAGCAGATGGCACGTGGGAGGCTGCTCGGGGCACTGGGGGGCAGTAACTCGGCCTTCTGGGCAGGAGCGTGGTCTTCCGTGTGTTTTCGCGTGGCCAGCTTGATACGGAGTGATTTGGCACGTGAAAATCCTGCACGTCCACGTGAAATCCGAGGAAAGGCCCTTAGCGCGTAAGCGCGTCAGCACGCATACGCGATTCTATTGGACCAGAGTCCCTCAGCGCATAAGCGCGTCTGTGACGTGACCCGCACGGGTGTTCCCCACTCAGCACGTGATGACGGAGCACACGTGGAAATACTGCACGTCAGAGTGTCATCGCGTGTAATTGGACAAAAGTGCGCGTACATGCGATTGGCCTATGTACGCGTATTTCATGGGTGCGCGGGCACTTACACACGCAAGTACGTCAGCGCACCTGTATCCCGTGGTGCGTGGGAATTTCCACATGCTATTGGACTGGGAACTGGATTCCAGGGGTGCGCGGGTCACACGCTCGCCTAGAACACGCGCAAAGCATACATTTGCGCACTTTAACAATAACAAGCTCAGACGCCAGGATGAACATACCGTTCCTAGCAGCAGTGGCAGTGGGCTACCAAAGGAGGAGGAGGAGGATAGTCAGGGCCAGAATATTCACACCCAGAACCAGCCTTTTCGGGATGCCTGATGACCAGGTGTATGGGAGGTACAGGTTTCCACCACACATAATACTGGACCTGGTGAGTGAGTGGGAGGATGACCTCACATCACCCACCCTGTGCTCCCAAGCACTCAGCCCCCTGGAGAAGGTCCTCAATGTACTGCACTTCTTAGCCACTGGATCATTTCAGCGGACAAGTGCCATAGTGGGTGGGGTGTCACAGGCCACCCAGTCACGCTGCCTACACCAGGTCTTGAACATCATCACTGCACGCCCATCAGTCCGCAGGCACATATACCTGCCCAGAACACCTGCAGAAAGGCATGCTGCCGCCCTGGATTTTTACGGTGTGGCACGATTCCCCAAAGTGCTAGGTGCCATCGACTGCACCCATGTGGCTCTACGTCCCCCCAGGGCATCTGAGCACATATATAGGAACCGCAAGCACTGGCATTCCATCAACGTGCAGGTAGCATGTAATGCCAAGGGAATCATCACCTCAGTATATGCCAACTATCCCGGGTCCACCCACGACAGCTTCATTTACCGAATGTCCACCCTAAGCCGGGACCTAGAAGCTGGGCGGCATGGCGATACATGGCTGCTTGGTGAGTATGTATGCCACTGCACATGCATGCATGTTGGATACTGAGCAAGGTCACAACCCCACCAATGATACCAATCACCACCTCCACAGGGGACAGTGCCTACCCTCTCAGCCCCCACATGATGACGCCAATTCGGAACCCCACCACGCCACCCGAGGTAAGATATAACACAGCCCACATTACGACCCGGGGCATAGTGGAGCGCACATTCGGAGTGCTAAAGTCACGCTTTCGCTCCCTTGACCATTCTGGCGGGCAGCTGTTATACGCTCCCCCAGTAGTGTGCAGGATCATAGTGGCAGCATGTGTCCTGCACAACGTTGCAACACGCCGGGGCCTGGCCGTGGACATGGTGGTGGCCCCACATCCCCAACCACATGCACAGCCGCTGCGCATGGGAGGGGAAAGGGCACGGGGGAGGCAGCCCGTACACAGCTAGTGGCTAATTACTTCACATAGAAATCACACCCCTGTGGAGTGCACACTGCCCTGGCACATTCCATCTGACAATCAATGATGACTCAACCTGACACTGATCCTGAATGTCTGGAGAATGAACCGTGAATACCATATCAGCCTGAGATTGTTCACCTGGAAGTGTCACAATGTGTGCATCCCTACCCACACAGACACCACCAATGCAGTTTTGTGAAGTTACACATTCAAGCAGCTAAAATGAATACCCACTTGCAAAATGCAACAAGAGGACAGTGCCATGTCAGCCAACCCAACCCCAGCACCGCCACACGACACACCGTGCCATGTCATGCTATTTGCAGGTAAACAAAGTAATCCCCACAACATGACACTAGTGTCACTATGTACAGTGTCCCTATTAGAAACCTGCAACACCTGAAATGCTCACAGCAATGCCGGACCAACAACATACTTGAGCACGTACTACCATTAACATGACATCACAAATGTTACATATTAGTAGTCTCACCACCTGGAAATGCCTGCACTCCCACCACTACCAACTGTGCAGTGTTGGCGCCATGTAGAGTTGTAGGTGCACTGCTGCCAACATGGACCCCATCTCCAGACTAGAGGTCCTTGTGTAGACATGAGGAAGGGACCTGCAAATTGGGAGGTAGACACAGAAGATGAGTTACACATCAATGCAACATGCAGTGTACAACACAACAGCAATATGCACTAGGAATGTATACACAGTATTGACTACAGACTGCCCACACAGCTCATGGGAGTCCAACGTCACTGTGTAATTCACTGTCACTTGGGCACACCCTTTGCAAGCCCATGGAAACGGGAAGCAGGAGGGGTGTGTGTGACTCAAACCCAAGCATCTGAACCAAATACATTACAAGCCTGCATGTGCCCAGCCACAATGCAGCGTATGCCCACAGGAACCACGGAAGCCAACAAATCGTCCCAAAAAAATAGGGAATAAAATAAATAAAAATAAAAATAAGAAACAATCAAAAATGGCCATTGATGGGCCCGGGGGGGTTGGGGAGGCCACCCAGGAGGTCCGAGGACAGGATGCACACCAGAACCCACCTGCGTGGATCCTGGGAAAATAAAACACCTCCATGGGCTCATGGCCCACACGGCTACCCTGTTGTGGGAGTATCACTGCTGTCGCTATTGTCACCCTGTGCAGCTGCATCCGGAGGTGGTTGCACTATGGGAGGCAGCCCACGCAAGGCCCTAGTCTGCTCCTCCATGGCTGCAAGCATGCGGGTGTGGTAGGTCTGGTTCTGGAGGATGAGTGTGCGGAGGTCCCCATGCAACAACTCACGGGATGCCCGGACCTCCGCCCTCGTTGCCTGCATCTCAGCTGAGAGCGTACGGGTGAGACGCTCCAGCTGCTGTTCTGTCCTTTGGTGTGTTGAAGCCTCAAGCTCAACAAGAGTCGTCCTGAGGTGAAGGAGCTCCTGCCTCAGGGCTTCCCTGTGGCCCTGGGACTCAATGGAGATGGCCTCCTGCAGAGTCGCCAGTGCCGCCCGCCTGTCCCTGTTGGACCCCAACATGTCCTCCCTGTGTGACTGGCAGATGGAGTCGGTTGCCTGCTCTAGTCGCTCCATCAGCCTTTCTGGGGGGACAATGGAAGTGGCCACCCTATCCATGGCCTGAGCCATCATCTCGGATGATGCAGCCTGTTGGGTTGCCATACCGTAAATGGATTGCTCCCATGCGGTATTGCCAGGTGGCGTACGGCCACCACGTCGGCGGGCACCACACCTGTCTGGGGCAAGGCGAACTGCGCCTTGCTGTGCCGGCACTGCCTGAGGCTGCAGGACTGCATTCCCCCTCTGATCTGCTGGCCCAGGAACAGGATCAGATGTCGCGGAGTGTGACCCTGCATCCGTAACCACCAAAGGCGTAGCTGCCAACACTGACATCCCCATGGAGGGTTCTGACCCTGGTGCAGGTGGGTGAGACAGAACAGAATCCCTCCCTGGAACACTCACCTGCGACGGCACGTAGGTCTCATCCGAATCAACACCTGAGTACAGCTCGGGGGAGGTGCAGCCAGAGACACCCCTTGAGAGCACGACCTGCAGCACTTGTGGGTTCTCCCCCACCACCACACCACGTCCCTCACTGGTGGTTGGTCGGCCCTCGGACCCCTCCTGGGTCTGCACCATCTCCACAACCCCAGCAGTATCAGGTGCGTCTTCCCCTGCAAAGACATGAAAACAAAGAAATGGAAACAGGCATTAGCACCATGGCACACAATGAGGGCTGAGAAGCAAGAGAACCAGTACTTGATTGACACATGTCCCACATGACTAAAACCCTCCCATGCATGCACCCTCACTGCGTATGAAGTGCAGGCAAATGGCACACACTGATGACACCAAAATGGAAGATGAACACATTTTCTGCATGCTGCCTGGCAGTGGCATCACACATTGGCCTGTGATTGCCAGGTGAAACACACATGCCATCACACAGATGGCATGTACCATTGCTATTGAGTGAAGATGGAGAGGAGGGCAGCACCTATTCATTCAGTCCAGTTCCCGCATGTAATCGCTTTTCTAATTCTAACAGGTCAGATTTTTCACCTGGAGCTGCCAGTCTGAAATGGTCCGATTGCACAGGGACATGTGTGTACAAATGATATCCAGGTAACAAAGTCACTCCACTTTACCATAGCCATGTCAGACATGTGACTAGTGGACAGCGACATGCCTAGTAAAAGTGGGGGAATGCAAACAATCTGACTGAAAGAACAGTGAAAAATAAGCAACTATGTTGTGGCAAGGTGACACTTCAAGGGCAACTGGCGTGCAGTTGTGTCTACTGTTGGCAGAAGGGATACTGCTATGGCCAAATGCAGCTGCGCAGGAAGTATTGCATGAAGCACATGGCTGACCCATACGACTCAGGCGCACACACTCTCACCTGGCACACAAACAGAAGCCCTCACACACACACCATGCACATGGATGACACACACATGCATGTGCACTCACCGGACAATGCCTCGTAATCAGCCAGATCTCCCACGCCTTGGATCTGTTCCTCCGTGACGTAGGTCCCAGCGACTGACTCATGTGGAGTGAGTTCCATGTCTACTACTGGAGACCCACCTCCAGTCACTAGAGTTGCGGCATGACTTGAGGCCAGCTTACTCTTTGCCCTGCGCTTTAGGTCATTCCAGCGCTTATAGCAATCATTGGCTGTGCGCCTCACGATTCCAAGGGCACTTACGATGTCCGCAACGGTCTGCCAGTGTGCCTGGCGTTGTGCAGGTGTGGTCTTGGATCCTGCAACAATGACCATCTCGCTGTCATGTCCGGACACATACTCGACAAGTGCATTCAGTTCATCCGTGAAGCTGGGCTTCCTGGACGGGCCGGACTGTGTAGCCGTGTCTGGGGCATCAGCCTGTGCCGGACGAGCACTCTTCCTCTTCCGCTTGGAAGGTGGTGGTGATCCTGAGTGTCCTGCGCCGCTCTGGACACTAGGGGCAGGAGCCCTGGTGGACTCTGTATCAGGAGTGTGGGATTGCACACTCAGCATGGGAGTTGGTGCAGGCATTGGCTCTAGTGTGATGGTGTCAGGGGGAATGTCAGCAGCATGGACTAGGACCGACACTGTCCTGGCTGGGTGTGTGAGGGCTGGGGTGGATGGAGCCGCAGCTGCCCCTGCAGCCTCTCCGCCCTGCCTCCTTGGTGCAGCAGATGACCTTGCTGGCCCAGATGCACCTGGCATGGTGACATCAACGTGCACCAGCGCACGTGTCATAGGCCTGCTGACCTGGAAGTCAGCCATGGAGTCAGCCAGATCTGGTGCCACAATGGGCTGGTCCAACAAGGGCTGAGCATGGATGGTGTCAGCCACATCAGCCTCAACGGGAAGGGGGGGGGATTATGGGTGCCCTTGACTGGTCCTCCACACATGGGGGGACAGGCTCACCCTGCAAGTAACGACCACGTCCCCTACCGGATCCACCACGGCCACCACTTGTGGCTCTTCCACCTTTGCCACCCTTACGGAATCCTCGCCTCCCAGCCATGGCACTGATGTAAATGTGCGTATGGGAGTGGCTGTAAACTATTGTCCTGGGCAATTGGGGGTCAAAGGGGTTGGGTACCAGATGGTAATTGTACCCTAGTGCTCTAGCAAGGCTGAATGTAACCCCTGGGGAAAGATGACGGGTCACGCTACGCACAGGAGCCCCAAAAAAGGGAGATGACGTGCACGCAACCCCTCCTAGACCACGTGTGCAGAAAGAAAAACCTGCACTACGCTGTGGCACCCAGTAACACAAGAATGAACGTATGCGTGTCACACGCAGCCTAGAATGACCTCTGAAGGGGTAGGCTACACACGGGGCAAGCACAGATGTTAGATACGTGCGTGACTCACCGTCTGCCTGGTAAACGAGCGTGTAAAAGGAGCACGTTTGGTTGGCAACACCCCCGCCAAAAGAAGATTTGTACGCTGTCTGAGGAGACAGGACAACAGTAGAAGGGAACACTGTTTGAGGGAACAGGCCCAGGTAAACCAGTAAAAGCGAAAAAAGAGAAAAAGCTGTCAGAGGTAACAGGGAATACGAACTTGAAACACCGTGAAGTAAATCGCGTGTGAAACGACAAGAAGTACAGAATTCACCCACTCGCTCTCCACGAAAAGCACGTACAAGGAAAACGTGTTCTACACGTACCTTTTATACAGGCCCACACGTCCAGCGTCACTTACGCGGCGTGTATGCGCTAGGGCCATTTCCACCAATTACATGCTTTGTCACTTCTGCGTGTAGGGCCATTTCCACCAATCACACGCTTTGTCACTTCTGCGTGTAGGGCCATTTCCACCAATCACACGCTTTGTCACTTCTGCGTGTAGGGCCATTTCCACCAATCACACGCGATTACACTCTGACGTGCAGTCTTTCCACGTGTGCTCTGTCATCACGTGCTGTGTGGGAAACACCCGTGCGGGTCACGTCACAGACGCGCTTACGCGCTGAGGGCCTTTCCTCGGTTTTCACGCTGACGTGCAGGATTTTCACGTGCCAAATCACTCCGTACCAAGCTGGCCACGCGTACGCACACGGAATACCACGCTCCTGCCCGGAAGGCCGAACTACTGCCCCCCAGAGCCCCGAGCACGCTCCCACCTGCTGCTGCCTGACTGCCTGCTGCCCCTGCACTGCTGGGGGGTGGGGGTGGTGGGAGACATGGGTGGGGGCCTGGTGGAGGGTGCCCCTGGTGGCTGGGGGGTGGGGGTGATAGGGGACATGGATGGGGGCCTGGTGGAGGGTGCCCCTGCACTGCTGGGGGGTGGGGGTGGTGGGAGACATGGATGGGGGCCTGGTGGAGGGTGCCCCTGGTGGCTGGGGGGTGGGGGTGATAGGGGACATGAGTGGGGGCCTGGTGGAGGGTGCCCCTGCACTGCTGGGGGGTGGGGGTGATAGGGGACATGGGTGTGGGCCTGGTGGAGGGTGCCCCTGCACTGCTGGGGGGTGGGGGTGATAGGGGACATGAGTGGGGGCCTGGTGGAGGGTGCCCCTGGTGGCTGGGGGGTGGGGGTGGTGGGAGACATGAGTGGGGGCCTGGTGGAGGGTGCCCCTGGTGGCTGGGGGGTGGGGGTGGTGGGAGACATGAGTGGGGGCCTGGTGGAGGGTGCCCCTGGTGGCTGGGGGGTGGGGGTGGTGGGAGACATGGGTGGGGGCCTGGTGGAGGGTGCCCCTGGATGCTGGGGGGTGGGGGTGGTGGGAGACATGGGTGGGGGCCTGGTGGAGGGTGCCCCTGCACTGCTGGGGGGTGGGGGTGATAGGGGACATGAGTGGGGGCCTGGTGGAGGGTGCCCCTGCACTGCTGGGGGGTGGGGGTGATAGGGGACATGGGTGGGGGCCTGGTGGAGGGTGCCCCTGCACTGCTGGGGGGTGGGGGTGATAGGGGACATGAGTGGGGGCATGGTGGAGGGTGCCCCTGCACTGCTGGGGGGTGGGGGTGATAGGGGACATGGGTGGGGGCCTGGTGGAGGGTGCCCCTGCACTTCTGGGGGGTGGGGGTGGTGGGAGACATGAGTGGGGGCCTGATGGAGGGTGCCCCTGGTGGCTGGGGGGTGGGGGTGTTGGGAGACATGGGTGGGGGCCTGGTGGAGGGTGCCCCTGGTGGCTGGGGGGTGGGGGTGGTGGGAGACATGGGTGGGGGCCTGGTGGAGGGTGCCCCTGGTGGCTGGGGTGTGGGGGTGATAGGGGACATGGGTGGGGGCCTGGTGGAGGGTGCCCTGGTGGCTGGGGGGTGGGGGTGGTGGGAGACATGGGTGGGGGCCTGGTGGAGGGTGCCCCTGGTGGCTGGGGGGTGGGGGTGGTGGGAGACATGGGTGGGGGACTGGTGGAGGGTGCCCCTGGTGGCTGGGGAGTGGGGGTGATAGGGGACATGGGTGGGGGCCTGGTGGAGGGTGCCCCTGCACTGCTGGGGGGTGGGGGTGATAGGGGACATGAGTGGGGGCCTGGTGGAGGGTGCCCCTGCACTGCTGGGTGGTGGGAGACATGGATGGGGGCCTGGTGGAGGGTGCCCCTGGTGGCGGGGGGGGGTGGGGGTGATAGGGGACATGAGTGGGGGCCTGGTGGAGGCTGCCCCTGCACTGCTGGGGGGTGGGGGTGGTGGGAGACATGAGTGGGGGCCTGGTGGAGGGTGCCCCTGGTGGCTGGGGGGTGGGGGTGGTGGGAGACATGAGTGGGGGCCTGGTGGAGGGTGCCCCTGGTGGCTGGGGGGTGGGGGTGATAGGGGACATGGGTGGGGGCCTGGTGGAGGGTGCCCCTGCACTGCTGGGGGGTGGGGGTGATAGGGGACATGAGTGGGGGCCTGGTGGAGGGTGCCCCTGCACTGCTGGGGGGTGGGGCTGATAGGGGACATGGGTGGGGGCCTGGTGGAGGGTGCCCCTGCACTGCTGGGGGGTGGGGGTGGTGGGAGACATGGATGGGGGCCTGGTGGAGGGTGCCCCTGGTGGCTGGGGGGTGGGGCTGGTGGGAGACATGAGTGGGGGCCTGGTGGAGGCTGCCCCTGCACTGCTGGGGGGTGAGGGTGTTGGGAGACATGGGTGGGGTCCTGGTGGAGGCTGCCCCTGCACTGCTGGGGGTGCAGGGGGACATGAGCAGGTGTGCAGGGTAGTCCCCTGTTTTGTGGGCTGCCTGCAGGGGCCGTGGAGGGTGTACAGGGAACACCTGTGAGGACCCACCCAGCCTAATTGCGTGTGATAATTCCCGCACACCCCTGTAATACACGTACCTGGCCAAATCGCATGTGAGAATTCCCGCGCACCCCTGTAATACACGTACCCAGCCGAATCGCGTGTAGAACTTCCCGTGTACCCCTGTAATACACGTACCTGGCCAAATCGCGTGTGATAATTCCCACGTACCCCTGTAATACACGTACCTGGCCAAATCGCATGTGAGAATTCCCGCGCACCCCTGTAATACACGTACCCAGCCGAATCGCGTGTAGAACTTCCCTTGTACCCCTGTAATAGACGTACCCAGCCAAATCGCGTGTGATAATTCCCACGTACCCCTGTAATACACGTACCTGGCCAAATGCCATGTGAGAATTCCCGCGCACCCCTGTAATACACGTACCCAGCCGAATCGCGTGTAGAACTTCCCGTGTACCCCTGTAATACACGTACCCAGCCAAATCGCGTGTGATAATTCCCACGTACCCCTGTAATACACGTACCTGGCCAAATCGCATGTGAGAATTCCCGCGCACCCCTGTAATACACGTACCCAGCCGAATCGCGTGTAGAACTTCCCGTGTACCCCTGTAATACACGTACCCAGCCAAATCGCGTGTGATAATTCCCACGTACCCCTGTAATACACGTACCTGGCCAAATCGCATGTGAGAATTCCCGCGCACCCCTGTAATACACGTACCCAGCCGAATCGCGTGTAGAACTTCCCGTGTACCCCTGTAATACACGTACCCAGCCAAATCGCGTGTGATAATTCCCACGTACCCCTGTAATACACGTACCAGGCCAAATCGCATGTGAGAATTCCCGCGCACCCCTGTAATACACGTACCCAGCCGAATCGCGTGTAGAACTTCCCGTGTACCCCTGTAATACACGTACTCAGCCAAATCGCGTGTGATAATTCCCACGTACCCCTGTAATACACGTACCTGGCCAAATCGCATGTGAGAATTCCCGCGCACCCCTGTAATACACGTACCCAGCCGAATCGCGTGTAGAACTTCCCACGCACCCCTGTAATACACGTACCAAGCCAAATCGCGTGTGATAATTCCCGCGCACCCCTGTAATACACGTACCTGGCCAAATCGCATGTGAGAATTCCCGCGCACCCCTGTAATACACGTACCCAGCCAAATCGCGTGTAGAACTTCCCGTGTACCCCTGTAATACACGTACCCAGCCAAATCGCGTGTGATAATTCCTGCGTACCCCTGTGATACACGTGCCCTGGCTAATCGCGTGTTAAACTTCACGCGTACCCCTGTAATACACGTACCCTGGCCAATCGCGTGTAGAACTTCCCGCGTACCCCTGTAATACACGTACCCTGGCTAATTGCGTGTATAACTTCACGCGTACCCCTGATATGCACGTTACCCGCTTTGCGTTCCTTGTTTGGCAGCCCTGTAGACTGGTCCAGGGTTAGCGCAGCCCTTTGCGATGATTTAGCGATTTTGATGGCTTTTCCTTGCGCGAGGGCGTTCTTGGGGGCGTTACTGGCGCTGCTGCAGGGTCGCTGCGATACTCTGCGCCACGGCTGGTTTGGGAGCCTAAAATCCATGAATACGCTGTGCGCGGAAATCGGTTTTAGCGCACGTGCCTGGCGCAGACAATCGCACGCGGACACTCTGCGCCAGCCGCTTGCGACACTTTTCTGCGAAATTCTATGAATTACCCTGACAACAATTGGAATGAGTGGGAGCGAATATGGTTGTTAAAGTAGAGATGCATGTTTCTCAAATGTGTACGTTCTTGGTAAGCACGTGTTTAGGACTCAGGAGACTACAGCTCAGATTAGAGCATAGATGCAGTTAGATGGCAAGTGGTTGCGTAAGCAAAACATAATTTTCTATGGATCAACGTATCGTTAAAAATAATGTATTCTTAACATACCACCAGCATAAACGGAGCGAAGACCTCATTCTGAATTAATTACTTGGACAGGTAAGTAATGGATAAAATCTAAGAGATTTATCCATATTCAACCATATTACCATCTAACCTGGAATAGTCTTTCCAAAGGCATATCTCTATGCCCCGAGCATAGCTGGGATAATCTTCTACCTAAAATAAACAATTAGCGGCAAGCATGAAAAGCCATGCTATGCATTATTAAAGCTCTTTACTGTTAGCACTGATGCCATCATTTTGAGTTTAATTTTTTTGATAACATTGCAGATGATCTAAACTGCTATCACTTTGAAAATCTAAATCCTCCAGCATTGGATTTTTCTTAGATTCAAATGCTGTTTGAATGTTCCCCATCGTCAGGCTTGGAACCTCTGTAACATTAAGGCAGTTTACATTTAAATTGGAAAATGCAGTCACTTTAAAGTTCTCTTAGAGACGTTTCTGGTCATATTTTCCCAAGGCCAGTAGGCAGAGACACTGAGCCATCACTGCTTCTATTTTGCTGTAGTCACCCCGAGTGGGACGGGTATGCCCAGACGTGGGTCCCGTGCCTGCTGGGCCTAGAGACCCAAGCTACTCCTCGCTGATGAGGCGGAAGCATGTCTGGGGATGCTTGTGTTCTCGTGCAGAAGGGATGTGACCAAGCAGTTCAGGCTGGACTGTCCCTTTTGGGATGGGACCAAGCCTGATTTCCATATGGTCTTTTCCCTTTTGTAATGGCTTGGCAGGCAAAGAACAATGGTCTGGAGGGTTGCCCAGAGCAATGCCAGGGGTTAAGATTAATTCTAAACCATCCAGCCGTCACCTCTTTTGTTTTGCTTTTTTAATATTCCCTGTCGTCAGGCTGGGAATCCTCTGTAACATTAGGGCAGTTTACATTTAAATTTGAAACTGCAGTTACTTTAAAGTTCCCTTAAAATCATTGTGGGTCATATTTCCCAAGAGAAAATAGGCAGAGACTCTCTTAGGTCCATCTATGGAGGCCGTATTTAGATGTTTTCACATTCAATTTTGGGAAGCCCTGGTGGTTGGGATTGTTTTTACACCCATGGTGCTCCCCTGTTAGGCAAATGTTTGCTATCTCATTTCAAGTTCGAGGCATGTTGGAGGCTTCCCCTTCACTCCACCCTGGCTAATCCTAAACCAAGGGCTAAGAAAAGCCTTTATTGAAGGCAGGCTCGACCTGCCACTTCAAGAACATCTACGTGGAAGACCAGCATGTAGAGTTTATATACTGCCTGTGACCAGAACATGACGTCAATTTGTGTTCTAGCTACCATTCCTTCTCAAACAAGAACCTCCGGGATTGACATAGAAGGTTGGTGACTTGGATTGATGAGGGTTCTCTGGGCTCAGACTCTGCTTCCGTTTGGAGTCATGCTTCGCTCTGCCATAGCACGCTCCAGCACCATGCTCCCTCTTCTCAGAGGTTGAGGTCTCACAAGGAGGTTTCCTGTAGGAAGAGTTAAGTGAACATGCCACCCACACTCAATCTCCGCAGGATGAGGCAGTAAACTCACCTAAGCCACCACATAAACCTTAGCATACAAAGGCTGCAGTGACAGCTTTGTCGATGTTTCTGTTGACGATGCCCTTAGCATCTGTTACACTCATCTACGAAGACGACGTCTCGGTTGACGCTAACTTTGTAGGCAAAGCGCAGCAAGTCTGCATCCATTCCGTTTACATCCCCGTCCTCCACTAAGTTGACGGTCTCATTAGTGACTGTGTTGACCACAGCTTTGTCCACCACTACCTCATCGACGACCAAGACTTCCACCTTATAGACAACGAAAAGACCTTCATCAACGACAGTCACCACTTCACCGATCACAATCTTCTGCTATTTCTTTTTTCTGATGCCCGCCCAGAGGCGGCATCCATTTCCCCCAGCACTCCTCAACGTAAGCATCCTCGGTTTACCCTGGCTACTTATGTTCACCTGACCGTTCGCATGTGCCAAAAGAATTTCTAAAGGGGCCTGTGTTCAGTATTCAAAGGGTCAACACTAGCAAACACACCTAATAACTATATGGTGCAACACACTCCCATTCAAACAAAAATAGGAGATGAAGAATGAACTCTGAACTATGAAAATCCCTTTACAGACCCTGTAAAAATGGACAGGTTCGAGGAAAAATACAGAACCATAGCCTACACCTCAAAATATCTACAAACCTAGCCCAGCACGGATACTATGGACCCCGTAGCTGCTCGAACATGCACTGCCAACCCTTCTTCCTCATGTTCTGTTCCACCTGACAAAGAAAGGAGGCAGCTGGGTTCTTTTGGTAAGCACATTATTTTCACTGCAGCCATGGCGATTCAAGCTGCCAACTGCTTGGCCATTCTGTCCTACTATTCCAGGCAAGGATCTCTTAGGCAAAATGGTCGATGATACACTCCAGGCCATCAAAACTGACACTGCCTGATCTTCGGGCACCCTGCCAGCAGGCCTTTTATTCAGGAAAGTCTTGGTTTTTAAGATCCACAGAGACTTTAAACAGTCTTATCGATCGCAGTCTTATTGATCTAACAAATACCTATCCGGAGACACCTACAAGAACAAGTCCAGGCCCTACAGGGCAACCAACAGCGAAGCGAATCCTCTAAGAAAAGGGGTCAAGCTGATAATTAGGCCTGAACAGACAGCGAGCCCACCTCCAACTCTTAGCACCCTGCAAGAGGGTGTCTTTCCCAATTCTTCACTGAGTAGTCTGAAAACACCACAGACAAATAAGTACTATCCTCAATCCAGCATGGACACAATCTGGAATTTCAAAGCCAATCGTCCGACATTCCTCCAATGCGACATTCCTCCGACGAAAAAGGTGCAACACCATCTTTCTACTCTTCAACACAGAGTTCTCTCCAAAGGAGCCATAGAACGCGTTCCTTGCACCCAGTAGGGATACAGCGTGTATTCAGTATTGCGCCAGAATAGCAGGAAAGGAATGCTGAATGAGTGTTTTCAGCATATTTGGCATATGTAAAAAATGACAAATCCCAAAATGCTGAACTAGGTCAGCGGGGATTGCGGGGGCGTCCAGCGCTCTGCTATTTCAGTATTATGGGGTTTCGGGTTTGTGGGGTTGTCCCCTCCTACATTAACGGGAATGCAGGGGACAATTGAACACATTCCGAAAATATTTTGTAATTTTTCAAATTCAAGCTTTTTGGGATGCAGTTTTGTAACGTAGAACTGTTTATTCCAGATGTTTCCTGGTACAGAAGAAGTCAGGTCGTTGGAGACCAATTCCAAACCTTCATATATTGAACAAATTCACATGTTCACAGACTTTCAGGATGGTTACCCTTCAGCACATCATCACTCAACTTCAGCAGGGAGATTTCCTGTCTTCATTGGACTTGGAGGATGCATACTTCCACATTCCAATTCACCACGGCCACAGTAAATGTCTCTGGTTCACAGTAGCAGCCCGTAACTATCATTTTAAAGTGCTACCTTTCCGACTTAAGTCTGCCCGAGGGTTTTCAAGAAGTGCCTGGCCACTGCCCACCTTCATTGGGGAAGCATCCACATATAGCCGTACCTTGACAAGCGGTTGATTAGGGATACTTCTCTTCCTCAGGAAACATGTCATGCTACAACGATGATGCACTATTTGTCCTCTATTGGATTTCTGTCAAGTACTGCAAGTCCTGCTTTGCTCCATTCCACCAGATGGTCTTCCTGGGGTTAGAACTGGACACTGTTTCCTGCATGGCCACCTCGTCTCCAGACAGGATTGCGGCCCTCCTAGCAAAGACCATCTTGCTCTCTCGGAAGCAGGGGCCTCAGTCGTTAAAATCCCTCCTCGGGATGATGTCTACCTGCATCCCCTTGGTACAACACTGCCAGATCCAAATGAAACCTCTCCAAATAATTCCTGGACACCTGTTGGAAGCAAGTCTCTGGCAAATGGGACTCAGACGCCCCTTAACCCTCACCCTGGTGGTCAGTGCCTGCCAACCTCATCCGGGGTGCACCATTCCACCCTTCTGCACACTAGGTCACAGTTATCACCAACACTTCAATGGACGGCTGGAGAGCACCCAATGGCAGCCATCATGCCAGAGGCCCCTGGTGGTCTCCATCCGCCAACTCAACATTATTGAACTGAGAGCTGTGTTCTGGGTTCTGCACTCCTTTAACCTCCATCTTCAGGGGAAGGTGGTTCGGGTGTTCACGGACAATATCACCACAATGATTTACATACGTAAACAGGGCAGCATCCAATCACCTCTCGTCGAAGCATAAGCCTAGTTCTTCTCCACATGGGCCCTGGCCCACAGGATGTTTCTGTCCCATTTCATCTGCCAAGCACCCGCAACTCGATTGCCAACTCCATGAGCAGCGAACTGCTCTCCTGCCATGAGTGGGAGCTCCTCCAGAACCAGCTTCATCTCGTCTTTCAGAAGTGGGGTGTTCTAGAGATGGACCTCTTTGCCACCATGGAGAATGTCAAGTGCAGAGCATTTGCCAACAGGTCCCCCCAAGCGGGAAGCCTGGGGACGCCTTCACGTTGCGATGGATGGACAGGTTTCTCAACACATTCCCTCCATATCCTCTCATCCCGAAGGTCCTGCATGTTTTCAGCCAGCAGCAATGCTGACTGGTCCTGGTGGCCCAAGACTGGTGAGACAATTCTGGTGCTCGGAATGCCTCAGCATCTCATTGGCACCTCCAATCTGTCACCTTCCTGTCTTCAACTTCCTTTCCAGGGATAAGGGGGTGGTCCTGCGCCCTGACCTAGCGTCCCTCAACTTGATGATTTGGCTCCTGCTTTCCTAGAATTCGGGCCACAACTTTGCTGTTATGTTGTGGATAAGGCTTGCAGACCCTTCATGGGCTCTTGCTAGGACAAGTGGAAGCATTTCATGAATTTGTATATTGCCAATGAAGTAGACGCTTTTTGCTCCCTACCACAGGACATTTTACCATACCTTCTGTCCTTACCCCTCAGTGGTCTTTCGCATTCCTCCATTAAAGACATCTGGCGGCACAATCTCCAGTGTTGCCCGCACATCAGCCACACATATCTGCGGACCCATCGCTTTGTTATAGAAAGGTATTTCCCGGGCTTTCCCACCTGTGTGGATGCCAGACCCAGCATGGTAGCTGAACGTTTTTCCTTCCAAACTAATGGGTCCTCTCATCGAGCCCTTGCACGAGACAGATATCAAGTTCCTTTCCTGGAAGACTTATTATTTGGTCGCCATAACTTCTGCCAGAAGACTTGGGGAGATCTGGGCTTTATCCCACAACCCAACCTACCTGGTGTTCTTCTGCAAGGTTGTTCTGTGGACGAATCCTACTTTCATGCCTAAGGTGCCTAAAGTGCCTTTGTCTTTCCATCTTAATGTGTAAAAGCAAAAGAGAAATATCGAGGCTGAGTACCACAAAAGGAAATACACCAAACACAGGCTTATAAAGATTCTCAGATCTTTATTCAAATAACTGTACAGTTTACAAAGGAACAAAGTATCAGATAGCTATCTGGCCCTCAGTACATCACAACGAATACCAGCCCTTTCGGTGTGAGAAGTGAGAGGTACTGGACTTCTACATATCCTCATCTTTTATACAATTCTCAATCGCATTGTCCAGCCCCTCTGCAAGTTAATTATTTTTGGACTAGGGATCGTGCCGAGTTCGCCTATAGTTAGTCCAACTATATGCATGTGGATTACATCTAGTTTATAAAACAAGTCACAATGGCAACAGTGAATCTCAGAATTTGACATTAAGCCTTAGTACATGTTTTATACAATGTAGTTCACCAAGTGCTCACATTCAGTATTTAAACAACATTGTATTCAATGTATGCCCGCGGATCAGTCTTGTTGGCACGATTAATCCTTTGATCTTCAGGTCAAACATAGGACATGATCTTATTACACGAACCAAACATTTAGCCTACAGGCAGTTTAGGCATTAACCTGTTAAAGGTCAGGACAGCTAAAATTACGAGGAGGAGAACACTGTCCACCATTTTAGAATACAGAGTGACTTTGAGGTGGAAATCAAAATGGCGGATGTTCCCAAAATGGCGGCTAGGTCGATCTAAGGTCGGAACCTTGCAAAGCGGATTTCTTCGCAGAGCGACTGGGCTTAGGCCAATATATACAATAAAGGAGGCATAATATGATATCCCGTTTAACAAATGAACCCTTAATCCTGCCTGTCTTTTTTTTTTGCCTCTGGCAGACTGCTTGCTGGATTCGCTGGACTTCATGCAAGCTTTGAAGTATTATGTCACCTGCATCAAGCAACTTCTGAAGTCATCTTAATTGTTCATAGATTTTAGTCCCATCGCAAGGGCGAGCCACTGTCTAAGCCCCCCATCTCCCGATGGTTGTCATCTTGTATTTCCTACTGCCACTGCTTTGCTAACAGACCACTTCCTGGTCAGCATAGGGTATACTCCACAAGGGCCGTTTCTTTAACCTGTGCCTTCATCACTGGTGTCCCACTGTTGGAAATCTACAGAATGGCCCCGTGGCGGTCTTTCCAGACCTTCACAAGGTTCTACTGGGTCGACAGGGTTTCCAAGGAGTAGTTCAGGGTCAGACAAGCAGTGCTCAACATCTGTTCACGTGAGGTGAGTTTTCATGAAGGTGACCCTCTTGCCTTCAGCCAGTTTTTGCATGCTTATTCTATGGTTATACTACTTTATAATCTATTCAAAAACAGCATGTGAGTCGATGAAAGAACAAATGCTGGAGAAGGAACAAGTTACTTACCTTTAACTCCTGTTTTCCAGCATTGAAATCTTTCATAGATTCCCATGCAACCCTCCCGTCTACCCTGCTCATGGCCCTTTGTCCTTTGCTGTTCAGCTGGAGCTAGATGTCAACTGATGCAGATGAGACCAAAAGAAGAACTAAACAAAATAGAGGGGTTCAAATTCCACTCCACGTCCTCAGTGATTGCACCTATTGTCGACCCTGCCTTCTTTGTACAACACCCACAGGTTACCTACCACACAGAATGTAAAAACCTGGCTCTAAGATGTGTGCTGTCTGGTTTAAGTATTAATCAAAGGGTTTGGTGAGGGTGCACACAACTGTCCTGGATGCTGAGTGAAATTATTTGTTTGTTATGTTATCTTCGACTACATGTTTGGTTTCCACAGTACTCTGGATCGTAAAAGGGGTGGGAGAGGAGACTAGTCGGTTCATTCGGTAGCCCTTTCTGTTCCTCATGCCCCTACCCTTTTCATTCATCTCACCCAGTAGTATTCCTAGGAATGGGAGGAGGAAGAATCTGAACGAATTCTGTGCAGCAGGAAATTCACCAACCACACTATCCTGTGCTAAACATGTACCATGGGCTAGTTCCGTTTCTGTGTTTTATGTGTATGTTATTTACACTTAGCCCCTCAAGTGCTAAGGGCATATATTTTCATCCTGAATTACATAGGAAATCATTGTAAACCCTGGCCCCTCCCACACACACTAGAGGTGCCGCTATTTAAGTAACAGTTCATTTACGCTGTGTGGTTCACACTGACTTACTCTTGATTGAAACCTGGCGAGAGATATAACATGCAGAAAGTAGTCACAAAGAGCAACTCTAAATCACTCTTTATTTAGTTATTCGTAGAGTAGAATAGGCCACTTCAGTTAACCACACAAACCACAGCGCCACCTAGTTGCTATCCTTGGAAGTTCACCTCCAGTTCAGAGCCACAAAACAATGCTTTGCGGGCGTGCATGTTAGCTGAAAGCTTGCATTATTCACTCCATGTGAGCCAATTGTCATTACCTTATAGGACGTTGCTGTTTTATAGATAGCTGTAGCAACTCAAGAGATATAACATTGATGGTATTCAGTTACCCATCGTAACTCGCTGTGAATCAAGTAGGTCTCTTCAGGTTTAAGCAAAGGATGAGTCGGAAACACCTCTTTATGAATTGCCTCCCTTAAAGACTGCTGCGTCTGCTTCCACAGTGCTAATATGACTGCCCCTTCAGAGCTAGAGTAACTTATTTTATAAGTGCCGGACTTTAAATAAATATTTTTATTGCTGAGAGGAAGGGTATTTCCCAACAGTGCCTCAACAAGATATATAACTATTAAAAAAATGTAGCACAATGAGTAGAACCAAGGCCTTCTGCTTTATCCCTGCAGCAAGTGAAACCAGGGGCAGGATCAGGCGAGCGCCGGGCCACTTTTTGCTGGGGAGACCATCAACATATCACAACAATATGCATCCGGAAGCCATAAGGGGAACGAAGCTAATAGTGGCTCTGATGGTCCTCCTCACCTGCATCTCTCTGACATATTACAGTCTACAAACAAAGCACTTATTTTCAAAGGTATTTATGTGTTCACCTTATTTTGATTGTTGCTTGTATTTTGATGTAATTGTAATGTATTTGTGCACACATCGCCCATTCGCCAGCCTCCTTTCCTACTTTTTGTAAATGTTCCAAGGACTCCAAATTAAATAAGCCTCTTTATGGAATTCTGAAGCAGGGGCGAATTGTCAGTGCACTGGGCTGAACCTGGACCAGCGTTAATACACTATTCCAAATATGATGGCTTAATGCCAATTACCAGAAAAGAAAGCCACTGCTGTGCATGGTAAAAACATGAGGGCCGACTTCAAAGGGGTCAGAGTGCAGTTTGTAACTGCACCATCCCCATCTGACAAAGCGTTACCAATGTGACAGGGGGTTGTCGAACCTCCTTTGCTAGACTAGGCATCCTTGGTCTCATGAAGTCCTTCACTCCCTGCCTCTTGTGCTGTTTCTCAGTTTGACCAGCACAGCACATTGCTGATGACAGACTTTGGTGCTGGTATCACTACCAAGCCCCTGTTATGGAGTTGTGTGTTGAGTCTGTTAATTTCTGGGAGGGTCTACTTTCAAGTGTCTACTGTTGAAGCGTTATTAGAAGAGAACATAGAATGAATGAGTGGCTCAGCAGCTGAAGACTGCAGCTCGCTACTCCTACCAATCCCAGTTCCGCCACAGTCCTCATGGTCCCCAGGCTCGGATTAGCGTATAGGGAAATAGGGCAAATCTCGAACCAAAAATGCAAACTGCTAGTGTGTGGCAGTTTGTTTGGTCAAAGTGGGCCATTTTGATAAGTTCCTTCACCATGCAGCTAGTAGTTTGGACCAGTGTTACTGAATAAATATTCTTTAAAATGCACAATTTGCATCACATTTTATCAAAAAACTCCTCCATGGGTACTACTCAAATGGTCTTCCACAAAAGAAATGAATTGCCATTTGCCAATGTGGTGTACATTTTCATTGGTTCCCGAGACAATTGTATGCCCCAGTCCGACCCTGATGGTGCCTTGTCTTTTGCTAGTACTTTTCACTACTATCCTATGCTGATGAGTGTATTGTAATGTTTGCCTCACTCCTGGCCTCGACCACTCAACTCCTCCTCTTTGAAAACTTCAACATCCACCTGGATGCTTCCTGTCCCTCCTCTGGACTCTTTCGCGACCTCTGCGACTGTCTTTCTATTCTCCCTCTGGCCAGGCTTACTCTGCAGGGCACACATTGGATGTTCTGATCTCCTCAGACCTGCCCCTCTATAACTATCTACAACTCCTCTCTCCTGGAGTGATCACTTTCTCCTCTCATCTCTCTCTCTCTCTTCCTTAGGCCGAGCCAACACACACTCTGCCACCCACCTTCTCGGTTATTCGACCCATGAAGCATGTGTCAGTTGAGGCTTTCGCCACCACTTTCTCTGCCCCTCCTGCACCTCTGGCTGACTCACATCCTGTGACAGCCCTTTCCATGCTCCACTCCTCTATCTCTGACACTCTTGACGTACTTGCCTCGTCATGAGGATATGCTTGAAGCCCAAAGCCAAGTGCAACTCCTGGTACGACTCAGACCTCGTCACCCTTAAACCTGAGTGGAGGGTGGCTGAGAGGAAATTGCTGGCATTGTGTGCATCCACTGACAAACTGGCCTGACGCCTGCTCCAAAGGAAATATCAACTCTCGGTCCTCACTAAGCAGAGCGCTCACATCCAAGCCTGCGTCTCTGCTGCATCTAACAACAAATCAGCCGATTTCTTTAAAATCTGCAAGGAGCTGGCCAATCCTGCTGCAGTCTCTGCTTCTCCTGTCCCCTCCCACACCCTTTGCACGGCCCTGGCCTCTCATTTCATCTTGAAAACCCAGGACATCCTGTCCACCCTCTTGTCCTCTCCTCTCTCCTCTACCTCTGGACTCCCTGCGGCCACCTCTCTTCCTCCCTTCTCTGCCTTTCCTCAGTTCACCCCTCACAAGGTTTTTAGACAAGTCTGATCTATGAAAGTCTAATCGAACCAGGTTCTTCCCTTTTCTTCTAAAGCCATCATGGACCACTTTGACAACCTCGCTCCAGCCTTGGCCGATTTCTGCAATCACTCATTCGCCAGTGGAACCTTCTTTTCCCCCCCTGGAGCACTCTCTTGTGCACCCTCTTCTCAAGAAACTCTCAGTCGACCCCCCCAACCCTCCATCTGGCTAACTATCGCCCGATCTCCATCACTCCTTTCCTGGGCAAACTCTTGGAAAAGCTGGCAATCTCCCAGCTTAATCTTCACACTGAATCTGTTGGTTCTGTCCATGACCATCAGTCCAGCTTCAGAGAGCAGCCAGAAGCATGGAAACTGCTCTCCTGAAAATCCATGAAGACCTGCTCCCTAACCTTGATTCTAATCACCTCTCTGTCCTCATCTTACTCAATCTTTCATCTGCTTTTGACAAGGTCAACCATGCCATCCTGCTCAACTGGATCTCTGATAACCTTGGTATCACTGATCAGGCCCTGGCCTGGCTGACCTCTTTCCACTCGGACCTACCACTCCAGGTCCAACTCGAGTCCTTTCTCTCTCTTGCTCTCTCTAGATGTGGTGTTCCTCAGGGGTCTAACCTTTCTCCCTGGCTTTTCAACCAATACCTGTCACCTCTCGCCCCCACCACATTGCCGTTCTCTTCTCCAACTTTCAGTGCTATGCAAATGACGCTCAGCTAATTTCCAGGCTCCCCTCTGCCGCCTCTTCTCCCTCTCTCATCTCGGATTGCCTGTTTGCAATCCTGGAGTGGTGTGCCACCAGTGACCTCTGCCCGAATGCCAGCAAGAAGGAGATCCTCCTCATCGGCTCACCTGCACCTTCCTTTCCTGTCACTCTCTGGTCAGCCTCCATTGGCCCTCTTCCTGCTCCCACCTGTGAGGGTAAGAACCTCAGGGTCATCATTGACTCCACACTCTCTTTCTCTCCTCATATCTCTGACATCTCTAAGAAGTCTACCAGCTGCACCTCCTCAGAGGTATTCTTCCTTTCCTCACCGTCCCCCAGAAATTCACTGTCTCCAGAGCTCTGGTTCTCTCTGGGTTGGACTATTGCAACAGCCTTCTTTTAAATCTGGCTGCCTCTACTCTCTGCCTTCTGCGAATCATCCAGAACACGACTGCAAGACTTGTCCTTGGCCTCAAGCCCAGGGATCGTATCTTTTCAGCCCTGATATCTCTCCATTGACTCTCAGTGGCTGCAAGGAATAAGTTCAAGACCCTCTGTATTGTCGCCAAGGCCTTCTGGGGTCTGGGACCGCAGTACCTCCAACTCTCTCTGCAGAAATGTCTTCCTACTCGAGCTCTCCGATCCTCGACCTCCAACTCCTTGAGGGTCAGTCACTTTTCCAAGCAACAAGCTGGGGGTAGATCTTTCTTCGGCTGGCGCCTCTCTCTGGAACAGCCTCCCTGCCTCCCTGCCTCTCTGAAACTTGATGCAAACCATCTCTGGTTCCGGAAGCACCTCAAGACCTTCCTCCTTGCTTCTGCCTTCTCTCATCCTCTGCCCTGCTGATCGCCTGTCTGATTCTGCACTGGTCACCTGGCTGCGCTCTGAATTTGGTCCCAGGTCCCTGACCGCCCAGGTGCACACCCACGCTTCATCCTGGCAACCCCTGCACTTTGGTTCTGTATCTTTAACCCTACAGTCCCTTTATCTGCACTTATTTGACACCTGCTGTCGGCACATATTCTCGCACTTACCACCTGTTTGGCTGCACAATCTGTTATTTTTACCCTTTGTACTGCACTCTCCCATCCTCCTCCTCCTCCCCCAGCACTTTTCCCCTCCCCCCACCCTGCAATTATGCGATCTCAATGCCACTAGGCCTTGTAAGATTGTTGTCTTTTGTCCTCTCTCTGTTTCCCCTCCCTTTCCTCATCACGCCTTGAAACACTTGTGTATAGGCACGTTATAAATGCAATATCATATCATGATTGTCTGATAATAAATGACAATTTCCTGCTGTGGTGTGACAGTAAATCATAATGCTTAAGGATTTTGCATTCACCATTCACTGTTGTAAAAAGGGATGCAGTAAATTCTTCAAACAGTAATCTTTTTTTGTTTCTTAAAAAAAATGGTTTGAAAAACTGTTACTCATAATTCATAATCGATAGGAATAGGTTTTTTTTTAGGAGACTTATGGTACTTACTCATATCTTTATGGTGAAAATATGGCCTGACAACATTTGGAAAGTAGTAGAGGTAGCTATTAACCAAATGACATTGGACCTAATTATATTGACAATTGAAGAAGTAGATAACTCATTACAATAATGATATCAACAGATATCTTTTTCACAAACTAATTTAGCAATGTTAATGAATCACCAGGAATTATAGATTTCTTACATAGGATGTTTGAGAGTTAAGATATGGAAGTAGAGAATCAAAAAATCTGAAAATTCAGATGGGGCACTCTAGATTATAAAATGGACATATTATGCAGTTGATTTGAATACTACTAAAAAAATCAGAACAAGGGTAGACACCAATATATTTAAAAGGTACCACCTTATCTTTGGGTTGTACTTCTTCAGCTATCTTCAGCACTTTTTCAGATTAATTAAGCGAATCAGTGAAAAAACACTAGCCTTAACTAATTGTGGAAAATTAAATACAAAAAATAAATACAAAAAAATACAAGTAACGATGATCAGGAAGCCACTACAAGACTCGTTTTTACATCACAAGACAAATCAGACTAAGCAAGTAGAAATCCACCAATTAAGGGTGAGTGAACTTAAAGAGAAACTAGTAATTAATATGTCCCATGTTTTATTGGCATCTTTTCAGCTTCGCACCATGGGGAAAGGCTTATCATTTATACTACTCTAGAACATACAAGTTCATCTCTTATAGAGGAAATTGATTTATTCTAACTTTACCGAAAGTTGAAACTTAAAACATTCTTTTCCAGATTAGATTCAGATACACAGCAAATGTATGAGGACACATGATACAATGAGCCTAGAACCAAAAGTACATTTAAACCCAATAGGCAAACACATTGTCACATAGTGTTTTCACTAAGCCACTCTTAGTGATTTCAAATGAAGTATGCAAGAAATAAACCGACCCATTGATCACAAAAAGAGAGTGAATCTTAAAACAATTATGGTGTAATCATTCAATTATCATTAAACTAGCTAATAAAGGAGGAGCATTTGTCATTATGAATAACAATTATTTTTTTAATGAAGTATTAAGACAATTGGGTAGTGTAGATACATACATGAAACTTGAGGCTGCTCCAATAAGCTCTGTAAAAGAACTTACTGAGGAAACTTTAGAACAGATGATAATACATTGATCAACCGTACAACTAAACAATTTTCGATGACCTAATATAAATGAACCCCTATTTCTTACATTCTACCTAAGATACACAAACGTCTAATTAACCACTAGGAATGTCAATTATTGTAGCAAAAGAAAATATATTAGAACCTCTTTTGACACACATTAACACTATCATACAAACCATCATTCAAACAAGTGAAACATGTCTTGTAGATACAATCCATTTTTTTAACCAATGATTAAAGATGTACCCTTCAATCCAGATCAAGAAATTATGTTTACTATGAATATAGTTGGTCTGTATTCATCTATTCCACATCAGGAAGGTATTGAGTCAATGGGTGTCTGGTATTGAAAACCCAGCAAGTAGGGGCTAATACAATTTTCGTTTAAACACTACTAAAACATATTATGTTAACCAATATATTCTATTGCTAGCACCTAGTTTTCATGCTTATGATATAAGGGTATCCCTTATTGTCAATGTTTACATTATAAGAAAATTATCTCAGAAACACAGAAGTTACACTTGAAAAATATGAACATTAGTGCAGAATTGAGAGAATGAGGCTATAATGAACAATTATTACATTCTGCATTGGATAAAACTGAACAAATTAACTTATGCAAGAGGAAGTGATTCCCAGGTGAAGTCAAACAAAGTCTGGTCACCGCTCTCTGCAGCTTTCCGCGGTTGGAGGCTAATTATCTATCCTCTATTCTTTGCCTCTTCTCTTTATGTTCCTGTTCTCATTATTTCTAGCTCCAATGCGACGCTCAACAGCTGCTCCAACTTCCTTTGCCGCAGCACGCCTAGTTTACTCACTTGCTGGTTTATGCTTATTGACCATCATAATGCTTGCTCCATTATGCTTCTCCCATTTGATTGCTTCTGCCTCTCTGATACTGTTGACATGTCTGTTTTAAATTCTACTTCCTGTAGTACTCCCAAAGCTGTTTCTTATCTTTTTGTAATTATTCTAATCGTCTCTATCCTCTGCTCTAATTACCCTTGACCTGTTAATACTGCTCTTTGGAATGCTGGCTCCCCTTGCAACAAATCACACTCTGTTTTAGATACATTTCTCCATCTGAACCTATACTTTTTGTATATTAGTGAGACATGGGTCTTTTCTTATAATACTGCTATTCCTGCATCTCTTTCTACTCCCGACACAGTTTTCGTTCACACACCTCGGCCCTTGGCCCTTGGGGGTGTAACTGGTATTTGTTACTGCTCACCTTTTGTTTCTTTTTACTAGTTCATTGCCTTTCACTTACTTCTTTCTCTAAACCTAAACCTTTGACTTTTTCACTTGTCTATCGTTGTCCTAGTCCTGTGGGATCTTTCTGTGATCATATTGATATTTTGCTTTGTGCTATTTTACCCTATTCTACTCCATTTATACGTCTCTGTGTTTTTAATCTTCATCTTTTCATTTCCCACTCATTTCTTCTGTTTCTTTCCATTCTTGACTCATATTTTCTTTCTGCCCTCCCTACTCCTCCCTCTCATGTATCTTGCTCTTGTCTTGATCTTATTTTCATTTCATCTTTATTCACAAGGTATGTTTCTGTACATCCTGTTTACTTTTCTGATCATCATCATTCTTTTCAATTCTTACTTCTCTCCTCTCACCTACTTCTGCTTTTCTCTCTCTACATCTCTTCTCTTGCTGCTATCACTATGTCTTTTGGAATATCCTCTAATTTCTATCAGATGATATCCAGCTCCTTCTGTCTTTCTCCTCGTTCTCATCTTCTATTCATAATAACCTTACATCTTGTCTTCTAGCTATCAAATCATGCAGTTCTCTTTTTTCCCGCTAATACTATTGCCTCTCCTCCTGCTTTCTTTGTTTAATTTCCCCCCTCACAACTACCTATTTCATCTTCTGCTCATAATATTGGTCTTTATCTCAATACTGACTTATTCTTCCCTCATCATATTTCTATTTCCTCATATGCCTGTCGCTATCATCTATTCAACATTCGCAAATCCCACCCTTTTCTTATGTTTTTTTTGCCACTAAGCTTTTGATCTCCTCACTTTTCATGTTGATTTTATTGCTCTGCTACACTCTTTAGACTTCCAGCCTCAAGATTGGCTCCTCTAAAGTCTGCCTTCAATGCTTCCATGTGTCTCTTAAACCTTCTTTTCCCTTGTAATTCAATTTCTCTTGACATTTTCTTGGCTGGCTTTCTTTTCACTCTTGCCATAAATGTAACTCTCTCCCTTGTTTTCTAATCTCTCTATTTATTTATTTATTCATTTATTTATTACATTTATTATATGCCCAGATCCTGAGGTATCACGGCGTATTTACAGACACGAACAAAATACAATCTTGGTGATGAACACAGCATTGGAACAAGAGATACAATTTACATTTCTACATTATATACACTGGCGATACATTTATGTACAGTGGATGCGAGGAATGGGCCTGGGATGTGATGTGCTTGGGAGTATCTAATACTGGTTGAATAACCGCGTTTTAAGTAATTTTTTGAAGAGCGGGAAGGACGTTTCCTTCTTGATATTAATCGGTAGGGCATTCCAGTGCCTGGGAGCAAGTACTTTGAAGCTGCTGCCTCCTGCTTTTTCTCTTTTAATCCTTGGGATTTCAAGGTTTTCTCTGTTGTTAGATCTGAGGAGTCTTGTCTGGGTTTTTTTGGTGATAGTGTTAAGGATGTATTTGGGGGCTTTGTTGGCGATGCATTTATGGGAAATGCTGAGGGTTTTGAAGAGTATTCTGGCTTTGATGGGGAGCCAGTGATTTTTGTCTCCTAATATTAGAGATATGATCAGATTTTTTTATGCCTAAGGCAGCTCGGAGAGCTTTGTTCTGCATGAGTTGTAGTTTGGAAAGGTTAGTGTTGGAGGTGCCAAGGAAGAGGACGATGCAATAGTGAAGTTTAGATAGTATGAGCACTCTTGCTAGTGTAATGCAGTTTTCAGGTGTCAGGAATTTGCTACTGAGAGAGATAAGTTTGGCTGTGTAGGCGGTAGAGGACGCTAGGGTGTTTACTTGCTTGGACATGGTAAGTGTCGCATCCAGGTAAACCCTGAGTGTTTTCACTTGTTTTAGTACTGGGATTGTGGTGCCATCGATGCAGAATGTTGCATAAACAGGCTGTAAGGAGGCTATCTTGGAAGATGATCCTAGTATGAGCAGCTCTGTTTTATCGTCGTTGCGACATAGGGCCTCATTACGAGGCCGGCGGTAGCCGTGCCCTTCTTAAGGGCACGGCTACCGCCAGTAATGATTTTTTACCGGGCACATGGAATGGTCAATTACCGGGTCATGCCAACCTTGGCGGACCCGGTAATTGCCCATTCCATGGGCCCGGTAAAAATGAATCCCTATTTCCATTTGAGCCCCATAGGGCTCAAATGGGAATGGGGAGGGAGCTAACAACGGACCTGTTAACAACAGGCCCGTTGTTAGCTCCCTTATCCCCTTGCAGGACCCAGAAAGGACGTCTGGTTTTCCCAGACGTCCTTTCCGGGTCCCGCGAGGGAACCTCGTAATAGGGCCGAGTGGGTTTAACGGCACCGGCACCATTACCGGTGCCGTTAAATCCATTCCCCCCACCTCGTAATGAGGCCCATAGACTGTTGTTGGCCATCCAGTTTTGGATTATTGAGTAAATCTTATTGATGAGTATGGAGTCTTGCTCATGGTTACCTGTTAGGGGTATGAGGATTTGAGTGTCATCTGCGAAGTTTGTGTAGATGACACCCATGGCATCCAGTGCTGCGAAAGAGCAGCTTAGTGTAGGCATTGTACAGGGTAGGGGAAAGGCAAGAGCCTTGAGGGACACCTAATGGGACTGGTGTGGGATCTGCTGCTTCTTTACCAATGGCGACTCTTGAGGTTCTGTCTGCGATAAATGATTTAATCCAGTCTGTGGCATGATTGGATAGGTTAAAGTTATTGTTTAGGGTGGCACAGAGTTTGTCATGGTGGTCAACCAGCTCAAAGGCTGTGGAGAGGTCGAGGAGCATTAGTAGGCAGAGTTTGCCTGATTCTTTGGTGGCATCCATTTGTATCTTCAAGTCGAGTAGGGCTGTTTCCGTGCTATGGTTGCGACGGAACCCTGATTGTCGGTCTCCTAGTAGTTGATGGTGTTCTAAAGGGTTTTGAATTTGGGAGTAAGCTATTTTGCTGATGATTTTCAGGAGAAATGGGACGTGGTTATGGGTCGGTAGTTGGTAGGGATTGAGGGGTCCAGGGTCGGTTTTTTGGGGCGGGGTGTTAATCAGGCTTTTTTGATACTAGTGGGGACAGTGTTAGAGTTAAAGGAAGCATTGACAAATTCAGTTATGACTGGTGATAGGGTGTGGCACAGAGTTTGACTAGATGGGAAGGGAATTGGTCTTCTATGCAGTTGGAGGCTTTGAGTTTCGTTATGGTGTCTAGTAATTCTTTGTTGGTGACAGGGGTGAATTGAAAGGGGTTTCCAGTAGGAGTGATAGGACTGTTTGATGCAAAGGTAGGAGGCTTTTTTTTTCTTGCAAAGGAGCATTTTTTTGCTGTCTATTATTTTTTGTAGCGGTAAGATTTCGGAGGCTAGTGCATCTTGTATCGTGGTGCACCAGGTTTTGCTGGAGTTATGGGGTACTGTCACTTGGCATGGGTTCTCGAGGATGGAGAACAGTTCTTTGCTATCAGAGTTAGCATTGGTTATGCACTTGTTAAAAGCGTTAGCTTTCTGAGAGATTATGGCCGATTTTATATTTTTTGTTAGCTATTATGAACGCCTTTGCTGATTCGTTGGTATTGGTTTTTCTATGTAGATGTTCGAGTGATCTTTTAGTACGTCTCATGTTAGTCAGGTTTCTGGGATTTCGTGGTAATGGGAGCGAGTGCGTCAATAGTACGGGTGAGACATTGTTAATAGCAGTCTGCTAAGTAATCTGGATTGTTCGTATTGGGAGTGACATTGGCTAGGGCCAGGTGCAGAATGGGGGAGAGGTTTGCTGTGAGTTTTTTTGAGATTTCTGGTTTCGAAGGTGTCTGGTGCTTTAGGGCTGGTGGGGACAGTATTTTTAAATTCCAATGTGAACGTGATACTGAAGTGGTCCGACCATTCTACGGGAAGGATGGACTCAATGGTGACTTGAGAGTTGAGGGAAAGGATCCAGTCCAGCGTTCTGCCTTTGGAATGGGTTTATTTGTTTATCAGTTGGGTGAAGTTCATTTCTGACATGGCTGCATGAAAGGAGGCAGCGTCCATGTCAAGTGGGTCGTTATAGCCTAGATTGATGTCCCATAGGATAATGCACTTAGTCTTGGGTTTTATGAGGGGCGTGACCAGTAAGAGGATGTCTAGGTTAGGGTGACTAGCTTTATTAGGTGACCTGTATACTATTAGAAAGTTAGTGGTGGTTTTGGGGTTGGGGGAGAATTTAACTAGTAAGATTTCATAGCCCTGTATTTGCTCCAGTGGGCACTCTCTAACTTGTAGCGAGGTTCCGGCTATTAGAGCAACTCCACCTCCTTGGAGGTTGTTCCTGTCTGTTCTAAGGATACTGTCCCCGGGGGGGTATGGCGATGGCTAGAAGGGGGCCTGCGGCAGGGTGTAACCAGGTTTCGGTGACTGCTAGAATGTCATGTTGTTGATCTATGATGAGGTCGTGGATTTCTATGGCATGTGCCTCTAGGGATGGAACATTGATGTGAGCGCCTCTGATCGTAGGTGAGGGCACGAGGAGGGGTGTGCTTACTAGGTTCGGAGGTTGAGTCAGGGTTTTGAATTCTATGGATGATTTAGTTTGTTTTTTGGAGAAGTCTTTGAGTGATCTTTTATTTGGAATGACCATTGTTTTGGTGCCGGTGTCTTTGGTTACAGAGGGTCTGGGTATTTGATGGTAGGAGCTGGTTCTGGCTCTAAGTCTATTGCGTCTGGTGATCCCCAAGGAGAGTATAGTTTGACGGATGGTTTTATTTCAGTGGCTAGGAGAGATAGGCCCATCTAGATTGGTGTCATTGGTGCTAGCGATTTTGTGTACACTTCTAAGGGGAAATGGGGGGAGGTATGGTAGAAATGGGGTGGGGCAGGGAATGGGGTGGTGACGCTGACAACCTAGTTTAGCAAGGCCATCATTGACTGAGATGAAGAGTCGTCCTGTGCAGGGCACAGAGTGGGGCATTATACAAAATGGGAACATGATAGCGGTTAGGAATGATGACATTCTTGGTCGTGTGTAGTTGAAGGCAGGTGTATAGCAGAAATACGACAAATAAGTCTATTTTTTCACTTAGGTAGCACAAGACTTTGGTGGTGGCTTACTCAGTTGTACAGGCTTAAGGTGCAGGTGGCAGCTGGTGACATATGGTGAGGTGACAGACTTTAAGCAAGTGGCAGGTAGGGGTGAGGCAACAGTAGCTGGCAACTTACTAAGTTGAGGGCAGAGTCTGGGGTCAGAGTAGCCATAATAATGATCGCTATAAGGATTGTTAGCAACAGTATTTAGATAAGAACAGATAATTGATGTCAATACAACTCTAAACAATGGTGGTATGAGGTAATACTGAATATCTACACAACCTAGGTTGCAGCATTCATTAGTAAGTTAAAACAATTTAACATTCAGCATACGGAAGGCTAAACAACATGAATTCCACAGGAGGCTGTGGATAGGAGTTGGAGGTAACGTGGTGGTTGGTTTAGAGCTAGCTTGGACTAGGATCGCTCTTGAAGACAATGGGGCTGCTATAAGTGAGGCAGCGTGAAGCAGTCGGTTGTGGCATCAATAGGGCTTTCAGTGTGCAGGTCTGTGTTATAGTGTCAATCAGAGTTAGACAGGACAGGAATGAGCAGGAGGTTCAGGTTAAGAAATATGGCGCTTTCTGGAGTAGCTAATGGGCGGATTGTAATTAGCGCAGCAAATTGTTTACAGGTGTGTCTAGATGAGCGGGCAGCTTACCGGCATCTATGCAAACTAGTGGGTAGCTGGTGCTGGTAGGGCAGGGTTCGGCCTCGGCAGCCTCGAGACAGGCTCCAGACAGGCAGAGATCCTTATGGTGTTGACTGCTGGCGCGTGATTGGCCCGAAGTAGCTGGTATTGGCCAATGAAGTCACGCGTGCCGGTCATATGGTGAGAAGGAAGGCAATAAGGGTCCGGCAGCCATCTTGGATAGGGAATTCGATTTCGTACAACTCTTAAGACATAACTTCTTCACATAGAAAAACAACTATGATTACCTTTGTGTAGTTTTTAATCATGCACTTTATTGTACTGTAAAGTGTGTTCTCTGTTCAGCTTGTTGGCGTAAAGCGCTATGTAAGTCACAAATAAATACAAAAAAAATTAATTATTTTGTAGGAAGACAGATTAGAATTTCACCCGAAATGCGTTGGGCAAGGACAATCTCCAAATCCATTCTTAGAGAGATTACCAAGTACTTTATGTTTAACAGCTTTGATTTATAATGTTCAAATTTATAATGTTGTATTGATTCACTTTTGAGAACTATGAGTTCAGTTATATAAATGTATTTGTGAACACATGGAGAGATGTTTTTTCATAAGAACGGATTAATGAAACCAATGTTTAACTTTATATCTTTTCACTACATTGTATTGTTTGATTTAAATGTTTGATATGAGGAATGGTTACTGCACATTCAAAATGTATTTAATAATTCTACATTCATATATTAAGTGACATTCTTGTGGTTAGAAATGTATTTGTAATGGTTTATATTGAATAGAGTGCAACACATTTTGTTTGGATTTGTGATGTATAGTTCTTGGGACCTTCAATTCTAGGAGAACCTACTTCTTATCATCGGACTTGTCACCAAAGTGTGTATGTCATTTAGAAAACATACACTTTCTTGAATATTTCTGAATTATCTTTGAGACACTAGCTATGCACTTTGTCAACCATTACATTGAAAACCAAGTGCTACAAGTGCTACATGTTCAGCCATTTTGAACTTGCAAACATCCACTGCCATTGTGAATGCATTAGATATTCAACATTTCCATACATTCATAATTGTATCTTTCTTTTCCACCAAAGCTGCAAAATTTCAGGTATTTTTACAGAGATTGCGCAGAGGACCCTCAAGCGAAGGTGGAGGTAAAGATCGCCGTTACTGAAACTGACTTGGAAATTACTGAAATCTTTAATGAAATTAATAAGACGATAAGCAATGTCCCTTTTATCCATTTGAACCGCACGACAAGTGCCGAAAAGAGCAAGGTGACGATATTGGACCCCAAAGACAAGTATTGCATTGGTGATAACCTAACAGTTCAGATTGATGTCTATGATTTCTCTGGCAAGAGAAAAGAATATGGAGGAGACTTTATAAGAGCCAGAATTTACTCTCCAGAAGTCAAAGCAGGAGCATCTGGTATCATTGTGGACTTGAAGAATGGCTCGTACCATGTTCATTTTACTTTATTTTGGGAGGGTAAAGTTCGAGTGTCCCTGCTGCTAATGCATCCCAGTGAAGGGGTGTCGGCTCTCTGGAGGGCAAGGAACCAAGGTTATAAGAATGTGTATTGGATGGGAAAGTTTGTCAACGGAACACGTGATGTTCAAACTGAATGCGGATTAAAATTCCACACCATGGAAGAGTTGTGTGAATACCCAAACCACTGCGATGGCGAAATATTTTACTGCATAAAACCTGAGCATGTACCATGTAATGAGCTAAAAGCGATGGCAGCCAGAATACGGCTAAATTCCTACCTGACCGACTTGGAAAAAACCATCTTTGACAAGTAAGGAGACTGGTTAATGTGGTGGCTTTTGTGCAATGCCTTGTGGGTCCCATGAGGCTGGTGTATGATAATGGCACATAAATACTTAATTGAACTTTGTATACTCATATTAAACCTATTCTCACTGAGGAGACTGTTAATCACAGCAACATTTTTTCGAGGGGATTGGGTCCTCCGACGTATTCCATATCTCTGACATGTAATCACCACAGCTGTGCTGCTTCGGAAACTTTTTTCGGCGTCTGCGTCCTGCGTCAATGCGCCGTCGTCGAGGGCCTCCCCCGACGTCCGACGTCATCCGATGTGATAAGTAGGACGCACGACGCCCGTAGCCTCAGTTCCGTTTTTTCCGCGAACGTGTTGCTTCGTGATTCTCGGTTCACGCCTCGAATCTTTGGAGTTCTGTTCTTCGAACCTGTTAGTTTTGTGCAAATCCTTCGTGTGAAGATGTCTTCTACTTTGTCTTCGACCCCGCGTCCGGGTTTCAAGAAGTGCGGGGAGTGTGGGTCCAAGATGTCGGTGACGGACTCGCACGACACCTGCCTCTGGTGCCTCGGGGAGGCCCACGACACGGATGACTGTATCGACTGCCAGTCGCTCACGTCCAAAGCCTTACGCGAACGTAAGAAGAAGTTGTCGGTAGGTCGGGTGTCCAAGCCCAGGAAGTCGAAGTCTGCGGGGCTTTCGACGGATGATTCGAGGGGTGACTCTCCGCGTCATCGTCGGAAGTCTCGTGGGTCTCCTTCTAGGAGTCGGTCTCGCCACTCCTCAGCCTCTTCGAGGCGTTCTCGGAAGCGCCGACACCGGTCGTCTTCCAGGTCCTCCTCGGAGGACTCTGCCCGGCACGTCGCTTACCCCACCAGCCGTGCGACGCCGGAGGAATGGGCTTCCTTCGGGAAGAAAATGCTGGCGATTCTTGAGTCGCAGGGTACTAAGCCGTCCGCGCCCCCGAGTGGGGTCGGTCGTGTGAGGTCGAGAGACACCGCTCGCATGAGTGGTCGGCACGAGTCACGGGAGAGGTCCCGTTCGGACAAGGAGACTTGTTCTCGCCGTACCCGTTCCAGGTCCCGGTCCTCGACGCGTTCGAGACCGTGTGCACCTGTGAAGTCTTCGAGGAAGACATCGACGTCTGAGGCGTCGAGGGCGTCGACAGGCTTTCTCGAGGCTCCGGCTTCGAGGAAGTCGTCGAGGGACACGCTCGGGGCTCCGGCCTCGATGCTGGAGGCGCTGCGTCTGACGTCGACGCCGATTTCCTCGGCGCCGATCCTCTCGGCGCCGGCGCCGATTCGCTCGACGCCAGCGCCGATTCGCTCGACGCCATCGACGCCTTTCGTGTCGGAGGTACCCAGTGGCACGGGAGAACCCCCTAGGAAGGCTCTGGTTAAGAGCAAGCACTCTCGGGTGCCTTCTTTTCGCCACCTGGACTATATTTCAGAGGCGGATGAGGATTCTGATGGCCTGGTTCCTAGTCAGGTTCCAGATGAAAGTGTCTCGGGCCATAGTCAGTTTGACGATTTGAGACAGTCACTGCATGATGCCAGTGGACTGGACACCTCTCCGGAGGTGGAGTTTTGTAGACCTGAGCCTGGCTCTCATGCCGATTCCTCGTACCGGCGCCTTATGGCTAGGGTTTCTGAGTACTTGGGATGGTCTGCTCCCCCAGGGGAGTTTGTGCAGGATGATCTGACGGACATCCTTGATGTTGGTCCCCCAACTGACCCGGTACTGCCGTTCCATATGGCTTTACAGAGAAGGGTGGCGGCGGCTTGGACTGCTCCTGAGAGTCTCCCGGCGGTGGGCAGATCCTTGTCACGAAAATACCGTCCAGCCAGTAGCGACCCCTGCTACTTGACCAGGCACCCCACTCCGGAGAGTTTGGTGGTGCAGGCAGCCACGGCCCCGGCAAAGCAGGCGTCGTACCCTACCATCCCTCCTGATAGGGACGACAAACGTTTTGATGGCTGGGCGAAGAAAGTGTTTTCTTCTGGTGGTATGGCGCTTCAGGCGGCCAACTCCATTTGTGCCTTGTCTCGTTTCACACACACTCTGTGGAACTGTGTTGCGTTGGCGGCTGAACATATTCCCGAAGGGGACGAACGGGATGGTTTCCTTGCTATGGTCCAGGATGGTAAGGATGCCATGTGTGAATCTGTTCAGTCGGGTTTGGATTTAGCTGAATGCGTCAGTAGGTCCATGGCGGCGAGCACCGTGATACGCAGGTTTCCGTGGTTGCGGAAGTCGGGATTTGCTCCTGATGTGCAGTCCCGGCTCCTCAACATGCCCTTTGACGGTGAACACCTTTTTGGCAGCAAGGCTGATGAGAGCCTTGAGAGGTTGCAGACCTCAAAAGCTGCAGCGAAGTCGTTGGGCGCTGCAGTTCGCCAACCTCCGCCTTTTCGTCCTAGGGGACAGCAGTGGAGGGGTGGTTCCTTTCGCTATTACACATCCTTCAGTAAAGCGAGAGGAGCTGGCAGTCAAAGAGGCCACCGCAGGGGTACCAGAGGTGGACGACAGGGTACCCGTGGTGCCAAGGCCGCTCGGGCAGTTGCCTCTTTGCCCTCAGGTAACGCCGCAGCCGCTCCCACTCAGTCGTGAGGCCATGTCCCATGGTTCGCCGGTTGGGGGAAGGCTGGCGCAGCATCTTGTAGAGTGGCAAGCCATTACTTCAGATGTGTGGGTTCTGGAGATCATAACCCACGGCTACTGTCTTCCCTTTCGGCACAGGCCTCGCGACAATCCACCGGGGAACCTCTCTTTGCAGAGTCCGGATCCGCTCCTTGCGCAGGAAATTCAAGCCCTGCTGGAGAAAGGCGCCATAGAACTGGTGCCTGTAGCGGAGAGGAACAAGGGATGGTATTCCCCTTATTTTTTGATTTCGAAGAAAGACGGGGGATTGAGACCCATTATGGACTTGCGCGGTTTGAACAAACTCCTCAGGAAGGACAAGTTCAAGATGGTTACTCTCTCTCAAGTCCTCCAGGCCCTTCAGCTTCAGGACTGGTTGGTGTCACTCGACCTCAAGGATGCTTACTTCCATGTGCCGATCCATCCCAAGCACAAGAAGTACCTGAGGTTCGCGGTTGGCGACTCGCACTTTCAGTTTCGGGTCCTGCCGTTCGGATTGACCTCCGCCCCGAGGGTTTTCACCAAGCTCATGGTGGTGGTGGCAGCGCATCTCAGGCAAGGGGGGATTCACGTCTACCCCTACCTGGACGATTGGTTGATCAGGGGGAGCTCTCCCGAGCAAGTCCTGGATCATCTGTCCGTCACCTGCCGCTCCCTTCACAGGCTGGGCTTCTCCCTCCAATTTAAAGAAGTCCCATTTGACGCCAACACAGCGGCTCCAGTACATCGGAGCAGTGCTCGACACTTCCCTGGGGCAGTGTTTTCCTCCCCAGGTGAGGGCTCTTCACATTCAGCAGATGGTGCTCAAGTTTCAGCATGCCCAGACGCTCCCTGCCTTCGAGTTCTTGAGGTTGCTCGGCCTCATGGCATCCTGCATTCTTCTGGTGCCAGAGGCTCGCCTGCGGATGAGATCTTTGCAGTGGGCACTCAAGACGCAATGGTCGCAGTCCTCCGGCAGGATGTCGGACCCGGTTCAGGTGCCGCCCTCGGTCGCCCGGGATCTTCTGTGGTGGGCCGTCGAAGGCAACTTGATGAAGGGGGCTCCATTTTGGCTTCCCTGGCCGGAGGTGACGATCGTGACGGATGCATCCCTCACGGGATGGGGAGCTCATGCCAACGGGCTGACAGTCAGCGGTCGTTGGTCTCCGTCGGAGTCCAGACTCCATATCAATCTTTTGGAGCTGAGGGCCATCAGGCTAGCCCTGAAGGCTTTTCTGCCGACTGTGCGAGGAAAGAGTGTCCTGATCCTGACGGACAATACAGTGGCCATGCACTACCTCAACAAAAAGGGGGGGGCAGGGTCACTTCCTCTGTGCAGGGAGGCGATGCAGCTCGAGTTCTGGGCCATCCAGCAGGAAGTTTCGATCTCGGCAGTTCATCTGGCCGGAGACGAGAACGTGACGGCGGACACTCTGAGCAGGCAGAGCGCAATCTCTCACGAGTGGGAGGTGGCTCAGGAGATTCTCCTGGAGATCTTCGCCCTTTGGGGGACCCCTCAAGTGGATCTCTTCGCCTCCAGTGTCAACCGGAAGTGCGAAAGGTTTTGCTCGTGGGAATTTCCTCCAAAAGGAGCCTTAGGAGACGCGTTCGTGGTGGAGTGGTCATTCCCGCTGCTGTACTCGTTTCCTCCAGTCCCCGTCATCCCGCAAGTGCTGCGGAGGTTACGGAAGTTCGGTTCCCGGATGATCCTCATTGCCCCGGCGTGGGCTCGGAGGACGTGGTACCCGGACCTTCTCGACTTATCCATCTGCCCTCCACGTCGTCTTCCCTACCGAGACGATCTGCTCTCACGGGAGGGGGGTCAGGTTCTCTATCCAGAGGTCAGATCCCTCAACCTTCACGCTTGGCTTCTGAAAGGTTGAGGTATAAGGATTGGGACCTCCCGGAGGACGTGATGGAGGTGTTGCTTTCGGCCCGAAGGCCAGCAACAAAGTCTCTGTACCGTTGCCGTTGGCGTAAGTTCTGCGACTGGTGCAGAGTTCAGAATGTGGATCCTTTTGCATGTGACATCCCCATGGTTCTGTCCTTTTTGCTTTCTTTGGCCCACAGGGGCTTGCAAGTGGGTACCGTCAAAGGTTACCTGGCGGCGCTGTCCATCTTTAAGCGCTCGTCTGAAGAGTGTTCTTACTTTAAAATCCCTTTGATTTCACAGTTTCTGAAAGGGCTCACTAATGTGTTCCCTCCGTCACCTTTCCTGGTGCCCGGTTGGGATTTAAACCTTGTTCTTAAGTTTCTTATGGGTGCTCCGTTTGAGCCTTTACATTCTTGCCCTTTGAGGCTGTTAACTCTGAAAACTGTGTTTTTAGTTGCGGTTACTTCCGCTCGCAGAGTGAGTGAGTTACAGGCACTTTCAGTTAAGCCTCCCTTCACTGTATTTCACAAGGACAGGGTTGTCCTTAGAGTTCGTCCTTCTTTTCTTCCGAAGGTAGTGACGGAATTTCATTTGGCCCAGAAGGTTGTTCTTCCGCATTCTATCCTCCTCCGCATCCTGGTAAGGAAGAGGAGAGGCTCCATAGGCTTGATCCTAGGAGAGCTTAAAGCTTTTATGTTTCACGCATGTCAGAGTGGACGATCAACTCTTTATTGGTTACGCTGGAAAGCGTTTAGGGCAAGCTGTGACGAAACAGACTTTGTCTCGCTGGATTATTTTGGCCATCTCGGAGTGCTACCGCTTGGCGGGTAAGGACCCACCGGCTGGCTTGCGGGCCCATTCTACCAGGGGTATGGCTGCGTCTACTGCCCTGCAGAGGGGTGTTCCTATTCGCAACATCTGTGATGCAGCCACCTGGGCTTCAGTACATACATTTGTACGTCACTATTCCCTCGATTCCATCCGAGCACAGGATCTGGCCTTTGGCAAGGCGGTCCTTTGCTCTGCTATTTGATTGGCTATTCTAAATCTTGATTCTAAATTCTTTCCCTCCTCCTTGCTCTGGTACTGCTTTGGGAGTCTGTCATAGATATGGAATACGTCGGAGGACCCAATCCCCTCGAAGAACAAGTTACTTTCTTACCTGGTAACGTTCTTTCGATGGGATGGTCCGACGACGTATTCCATATCGCTCCCGCCCTGCCTTCCCCGCTGCAGAATTTCTTTTGCGATTGCAGCTTACGTTCCGCAAGGCTTTGTGTCTGACTGGCAGTTGACTAGTGTCACACGTTCTGGGGGAAAAAACTACAACTGAGGCTACGGGCGTCGTGCGTCCTACTTATCACATCGGACGACGTCGGACGAGGCCCTCGACGACGGCGCATCGACGTCATCGACGCAGGACGCAGACGCCGAAAAAAGTTTCCGAAGCAGCACAGCTGTGGTGATTACATGTCATAGATATGGAATACGTCGTCGGACCATCCCATCGAAAGAACGTTACCAGGTAAGAAAGTAACTTGTTCTTATTTCACTGCAGTTTTATTTTTACACAACATGTTAAGTGATGGGGCGATAATAGAAAGATAATGCTATTGTGGTTTGGGCCAATTTGGAAACTATCTACCATAGTTTTGGCAGCTCCATAAATACATGTTAGAGTTGCAAACAACTCTGCAATATACAATAAAGTGCATTGCAAGTTGGTAAATTCTACGTCCATGCGTACCAATCTGCTTGGACTATGCGTGGGATTATTGAAACTAAAGGGTTATTATGAGTATGGTGGTACATTGAAAAATAGGGACTATTTCAAATACTGCCATATTTTATTGACTCCTTATGGGTTTTGAGGTACTCACCTCATGAAATATATTTTGATCTCATTAGGAAAACAAACTCATGCCAGGGAAAGCCTTGATGAACCAACAAGCAGTGACCTGTGACTATTCACAGGCCACTGATCCAAAGGTTTGTTGGCATGTAGATTTTCATGAGTCATGTTTGGGGGCCAGCGACACCTGCCCCAAAAGAACCCCTGTACTCATGTCCCCGCACTCCACCCCAGGCCTCCCTTGCATCCCCAACGCCTTAAACATGTTAAACCTCTAAGATTTTCAGTGCAAGATTGATATAGATGTATGATGGGGTTTAACCTTCCCCAGTAATCAGTGGGGGGATGCTAGGCCCCATGTAGGACCATGGGGCATGCATAGGGCCCAGTGCGGGAAGGCAGTAGGGAAAACCTCAAATGTTTTTAGATGAATCTCTAGAAAATGGAAAGTTTATTGGACCTTGCACAAACTAAAATTCTAGTTGTTCGAGTTCCCTCTCAGCTACTTTGCCAAGTGCATTGAAATACTGATTACATATTAGAAGGATTTCCCTATAATTGTAACTCCTCCCGAAAGGATGAGGTTACAATGTGTTTGCCCACTTATGTGCCATAATAGATGCTTTAGTGCTCCCTTTTCCCTTTTGGGATATTCTCAAGGCACAAGGACCAGTATAGCAATAACATATGCCGTCGCTGTGATAACGTGAGTGTAGAGACACTGAGACATGTCCTGATTGAATGTCAAGATACTCGCTTTAACAGGATCAAAACGCTATCAAGATTTGCTGACAAAGCATTGTGACTGGAGACCCAATCTTTTTGTGACCCACAATGCTCTGGACATGAAAGACTTTTGACATGGGCAGTGATAATTCTTCTACGCAACCTCAGCCTCTTAAAGTGAGACTATGTATGAAGGGGTGAATCTTGGAAATTCATACCTTTCCTTGCTTATTGTGTGCCTGTTTCTTCTATCTTTTCTTCTTTTAGTATGATTTTATAGGACCTGTAGGCTTAAGCACACATTTTATGAATTGATATCTTTTTGTTTTAACGTAAAATTTGTTTTATTTGTCTTGACCGAAACACAATAATAACACATGTTTTAAAAAAGATAGAACAATGCAGGGGATGAACTAAGTGAGGGCATATGCCTCTATTATGCTCATATTCTCACCACCTTGGTGGAGGATGAAGCACAATGGGCAGAAAGGCATTTACTAACCCTCTACACATTTTCCGTCATACCTCACAAAGGGATACTCTGCTTTTGCAGGTCTCAGACCCAATCAAAATCTTGCCCTCTGAGTCAAAGATTCTTAAAAGTGAAAGAGTCAGGCAAATCATACTGATTCATGATGATCCTAACGATATGAACAATTTTCCGTCCTTTTTTATCCATGCCCCAAATTGCTATATCAATGGGAAGTATTTTGTACTATGTCTTCATTTCTAATGTCCAGGTACACAAAGCATTGGTATGAGTTTCCCGGAAACGCCCAGGTACACCCAACATTGGTGTGTGTGTGTGTGTGTGTGTGTGTGTGTGTGTGTGTGTGTGTGTGTGCATGTGTGCATGTGTGTGAGTGGTTGTGTAGGAGGGGGCAGGGTGGTGAGTGTTTCTGTGTGGGAAGGGCATGCAAGATTGTGTCAGTGGCATTAGTGTGTTTTGTCAATAAGTGTGCGATTGAGTGTGTGTAGGCAATATGTGTGGGCGGGCTGTGTTTGCAGGGTTACTGTGTGGGAGGACAATTGATGGGGCTGTGTGTGTGTTTATGAGAGCAGTACATGTGTGGGGGCAATGTGTGGATGCAGTGTTTGTGCGTAGGAAGTGCAGTGTTTGTATGCAAGTGCGTGTGTGGCCAGTATGTGTGTGGGGGCAGTCTGTTTGGGGGGAGCAGATTGTGATTGAGGGGGCAGTGTGCGTCCCCGCAGGAAGAAGTGTGTAAGTGGGCAGTTTATTTTGTGGCAGTGTGTGGGTGTAGTGTGTGGCAATGTTAGTGTATGTTGGCAGTGAATTTGAGTTAAGTGTGTGGATGTGTGGAGGTCAGTGCATGTGGGGGCAGTGTGCATGTGAGGGAAGTGTGTGTGGGTGTCTGGGGGCAGAGTTAGTTTGTAGGCACACTGTATAAGGGCAATGTGATTGGGCCATGTGTGTGGGACAAAAGGAACCAACGAAACCAAATGAAGCCCCACCAAAGGCAGAGGCCCCCGGCCGGACCGTACACGGAACTCCAGAAAATGATGGACTACATGTGGGAGGATTTCACTGCCCTCCATTCCAAACTCAACGATATGAGTGGAACATTAAGCTCTATTAAAGCCCGGATGGAGAAGACCGACACCAGAGTGATAGAGGTAGAAACCAGGGTCAGCCTGGCAAAGACCATATCGGTGTGCTCCGAGCTGAAGTGGCCACTCTTTCCAGACAGGTCCAAACGGTCAGCAAAAAGAATTACGACTTGGAATCACTGTACAGGTGTCCCTCAAGACAAAATAGACGGCCCTATGGAGGAATACGTGGAGCGCTACCTTCTCACTCTACTGGATTTCCCTAAACTCTCGCCTCAGTTTGCAATTGAATGGGCACACTGATCCCTGGATGCGAAGCCCAAGCCAGGTGCTCGCCGTCACCCCATCATCGCACGACTTCTAAATTACTGAGACAGGAATGCTTTGTTACGTGCTGCAAAAACCAAAGTCGAACTGCTGCTCGGCTCCGCCAGGATTTATCTATACCCGGACTCAGTAGCTATCCAGCAGGAGCGCTAAACCTTCCTAGCCATTAAGAAAAAACTACGGGAGCTGGGGGTCAAGTATTCCATGCTGTATCCTGCAGAACTGCGAATCAAGCACGCAGACTGAGTTTTCTTCTTCACTATCCCAGAGGAGGCTTCCAAACCCCTTGATGATCACTTCCCAGGCTGACAGAGGACTCGTGTCACCCCTGCAAACACTCCTGTTCTCTCCTATAGGGGGAATTCTCCTTCACTTGCCCATGTGACCGGCAATGAGCTTGTCCGCTTGTCTACTCTCTACAACAATTCAACCTTGTTGGAACAATTTGAGACTAGTTCCAGTTCCACCCACGGTCTCTACTAGCCTAATCCCTGTTTTTTGAATTGTACACCACACTTTGCTTAGTTCATGCTCGCTCTGGAGTAACGGCCGTTGTAGGTGCCTTTCCCAGGCTTACTACGTGTGAGAGAAAATAAAATAACCACCCCTGTCGGGGAAGGAGGCACTGAGACACGGCTGCAAGCGTTCAAAGGATGGTTTATTTCTCCAGCTAGGAAATAACCCCCAAAAAAACCCCTTCCAAACATTTACATCATACTTGTGTATATATATCAATTAAAGTAACTCTAACAAAAAATGCTAAATGGACCCGATTGGCCAGGCGGTGTGGTGCTGTAGGTGTGGGTGGCATATCTTCCTTCTGGTTGGATATCTTGTGCTCCACGCAGGTCAGGGTCCGGTCACTGTGGTCACTACCTAAGCTAATATGTTGCATTCGAAAAACACTAAATAACAAATTATCTAAAACATTTTATGCTACTTTTCATATTTCTACACAAGTTACACATAATAATTGTCAGTACAATTGGGTCATTCGGGGCTTTAATTAGAGGCCTTGACCTTTATTGTGCATGTAAAAGAATCAAGGTGTGTTTCACATATCTCCTAAACTTCAAACCTATTAATATGAGAAAAAATATATATTGTAGTAAAATGCTTAAGGTTAGTAGTGGGTGTGTTGGGTGGGTTTCGTAGCACAGGGGAGGGTCTGGCACTTGAAAGAAATACCTTACAGGGAGCGCAGGGTCAAGATGGCAATAAATTGTTCTAAATGGGGGTGGGTGGCTTGCACGTTTATGGGGGCGAACGAGCAGAAAGTGCCTAGCTCATCCTGGTTCACATGCTGGTTCTCATGCTAGCAGTGATCTCAGAGGAAGAAAACTGTATCATATTGGTTGTTGCAACTTTCTCCGGCTTCTGCGTGAGAATGGGAGCGCAAAGCTTTTCTTTGCAGGGGGAGTGCAAGGGTGGGGGCCAGCCAGCTGCCTGCGCACCTTGTGTGTGTGTGTCTCTGTCCTTGGCTGCTGCGGTGGAAGGGGAGCTGAGCATTGCTGTACTATCGCAGTGAGGCCTGTTTACCCAAGATGGAGTCGAAAGGGGGCACAAAAGATGGATGCCCCGTGTCCTGCTCAGTAGTCCCATCTATGTAGCAGTCAACCGTGGTTAACTTTACATAAGGGCAAGGGGCAATGCCACTACCGGAGGCACGTGGTCCAAGCCTCGTACTGAGGAGTGTACGGCACGAGGTGGCCTGGGGAACCCTCACTCCCATACATACCCCCCTTTTGTTACATCTAAAGTAACAAACTATTTATCTCGTTATTTCCGTTCTCCCTTCGGTAGTGCTCAGCCTCATCCCAAGCGGGTGTACCCTTTATTGGCATCCATGCTTTGCACACACTTTTCAAGCTGTTACCTCTTCTTGCGTATTCTTCTGGGGTGACCATTAAGTATATCCCAACATCCCTATCTAAATCTATCCAAACCTCGTCATACCACAGCAAGTTCTTTGGTTCTTTAATGATAGTGTGATGTAGATTATCGACCACGTCCCCATACTGCCTATAGATGGCAGTCATTCTATACTGCGGTGTGGTGTATTCTCCAGTTTGTACTTGGGCATCTATCATGGTAGCCACCGTTGTCTGTCAGCCCACTGTTACCATGATCATCGCTGAATTAGGCATATTATTTTCACAGCATCTAAGTCCCAGTTGGCACACACAGAATATTAGGAGAAGAAAGACAATAATGGGAATGAGTATCTTCGCTGCTATGTTCACCCATGAAGGTATCCAGCTGAACAGATTGTCGAACCACGTGTTGTTGTCTGCTCCACCTTCTGCTTTCATTCTTTCTCTTAAATTATGCAGTGCTGTTATCACGTGTGACAGTGTCCCGTTATCAGCATCTGAAGTAGGTACGAACGTGCAATACGCCCCCCAATTTTTTTTTCAAACACCACCGTCCACTGCTGTGATAAGATCTAAGACATATCTGTTTTGCATCGTCATCAGGCGCAGTGCACGGAGCTCTATTTTTATGATGTTGAATCCTTCTTCAGTGTCGTTAGCCAGCTGGATGAGCTCCCAGCGTGTTATCTGCAGCCATTTCGCGTTTGTCCTTGCTTGAACGCCTCGTGCTAAAAATGATGCAAAAAATGTCTCTGCAGATGAGAAAAGCTTGTACTGCTGCGGGATTTCAGCAAGGAGTTCTCACGATTTGGAGGTAATATAATTGGATCTTTTGCTGCGTGACAACTTAGTTCTCAATGCTTCCTCTGACAATAGTTTGTATGCTGGGGGCTCCGTGATTGTCTCATCGGGCGCTGTCGATGGTTCAGCCGATTGCCCTGCTGCCGATATGTCAGCCGATTGGCCTGCTGTCGAACTGTCAGCCGAAGGCCTTGCTGTAAACTGAACCTGGCTCTCTGGTATCACCATTAGTGCTGAGTGAAGTATGGCTAGGGCACAAGTTCCCCTCCAGGATGCTGGGAGATGCAGGTAAGCTCGATTGCCACAGATCCAGTATATGTCCTTTAATGCAGCAGTGCCTTTTTTCATATATGGTATTATTAAAGTCTTATTGCACTGCTGTGCTGTTCCCATATTCGCCTTCCCTTCTCCATGGAAGCAACGTTTGTGCGGTATTTCCCTTTGAATCTTTATGGGTCTCTCCAGGGGTGTGACCCATGTCAGCTTGGTGATATGCTGTGAGCAGATGGCGATGCACGTTTCTTTTGCCCACTCGTATGTTTCGTCTGGCAGCCCTCGTTGCCGTTCGGATTGACCTCCGCCCCGAGGGTTTTCACCAAGCTCATGGTGGTGGTGGCAGCGCATCTCAGGCAAGGGGGGATTCACGTCTACCCCTACCTGGACGATTGGTTGATCAGGGGGAGCTCTCCCGAGCAAGTCCTGGATCATCTGTCCGTCACCTGCCGCTCCCTTCACAGGCTGGGCTTCTCCCTCCAATTTAAAGAAGTCCCATTTGACGCCAACACAGCGGCTCCAGTACATCGGAGCAGTGCTCGACACTTCCCTGGGGCAGTGTTTTCCTCCCCAGGTGAGGGCTCTTCACATTCAGCAGATGGTGCTCAAGTTTCAGCATGCCCAGACGCTCCCTGCCTTCGAGTTCTTGAGGTTGCTCGGCCTCATGGCATCCTGCATTCTTCTGGTGCCAGAGGCTCGCCTGCGGATGAGATCTTTGCAGTGGGCACTCAAGACGCAATGGTCGCAGTCCTCCGGCAGGATGTCGGACCCGGTTCAGGTGCCGCCCTCGGTCGCCCGGGATCTTCTGTGGTGGGCCGTCGAAGGCAACTTGATGAAGGGGGCTCCATTTTGGCTTCCCTGGCCGGAGGTGACGATCGTGACGGATGCATCCCTCACGGGATGGGGAGCTCATGCCAACGGGCTGACAGTCAGCGGTCGTTGGTCTCCGTCGGAGTCCAGACTCCATATCAATCTTTTGGAGCTGAGGGCCATCAGGCTAGCCCTGAAGGCTTTTCTGCCGACTGTGCGAGGAAAGAGTGTCCTGATCCTGACGGACAATACAGTGGCCATGCACTACCTCAACAAAAAGGGGGGGGCAGGGTCACTTCCTCTGTGCAGGGAGGCGATGCAGCTCGAGTTCTGGGCCATCCAGCAGGAAGTTTCGATCTCGGCAGTTCATCTGGCCGGAGACGAGAACGTGACGGCGGACACTCTGAGCAGGCAGAGCGCAATCTCTCACGAGTGGGAGGTGGCTCAGGAGATTCTCCTGGAGATCTTCGCCCTTTGGGGGACCCCTCAAGTGGATCTCTTCGCCTCCAGTGTCAACCGGAAGTGCGAAAGGTTTTGCTCGTGGGAATTTCCTCCAAAAGGAGCCTTAGGAGACGCGTTCGTGGTGGAGTGGTCATTCCCGCTGCTGTACTCGTTTCCTCCAGTCCCCGTCATCCCGCAAGTGCTGCGGAGGTTACGGAAGTTCGGTTCCCGGATGATCCTCATTGCCCCGGCGTGGGCTCGGAGGACGTGGTACCCGGACCTTCTCGACTTATCCATCTGCCCTCCACGTCGTCTTCCCTACCGAGACGATCTGCTCTCACGGGAGGGGGGTCAGGTTCTCTATCCAGAGGTCAGATCCCTCAACCTTCACGCTTGGCTTCTGAAAGGTTGAGGTATAAGGATTGGGACCTCCCGGAGGACGTGATGGAGGTGTTGCTTTCGGCCCGAAGGCCAGCAACAAAGTCTCTGTACCGTTGCCGTTGGCGTAAGTTCTGCGACTGGTGCAGAGTTCAGAATGTGGATCCTTTTGCATGTGACATCCCCATGGTTCTGTCCTTTTTGCTTTCTTTGGCCCACAGGGGCTTGCAAGTGGGTACCGTCAAAGGTTACCTGGCGGCGCTGTCCATCTTTAAGCGCTCGTCTGAAGAGTGTTCTTACTTTAAAATCCCTTTGATTTCACAGTTTCTGAAAGGGCTCACTAATGTGTTCCCTCCGTCACCTTTCCTGGTGCCCGGTTGGGATTTAAACCTTGTTCTTAAGTTTCTTATGGGTGCTCCGTTTGAGCCTTTACATTCTTGCCCTTTGAGGCTGTTAACTCTGAAAACTGTGTTTTTAGTTGCGGTTACTTCCGCTCGCAGAGTGAGTGAGTTACAGGCACTTTCAGTTAAGCCTCCCTTCACTGTATTTCACAAGGACAGGGTTGTCCTTAGAGTTCGTCCTTCTTTTCTTCCGAAGGTAGTGACGGAATTTCATTTGGCCCAGAAGGTTGTTCTTCCGCATTCTATCCTCCTCCGCATCCTGGTAAGGAAGAGGAGAGGCTCCATAGGCTTGATCCTAGGAGAGCTTAAAGCTTTTATGTTTCACGCATGTCAGAGTGGACGATCAACTCTTTATTGGTTACGCTGGAAAGCGTTTAGGGCAAGCTGTGACGAAACAGACTTTGTCTCGCTGGATTATTTTGGCCATCTCGGAGTGCTACCGCTTGGCGGGTAAGGACCCACCGGCTGGCTTGCGGGCCCATTCTACCAGGGGTATGGCTGCGTCTACTGCCCTGCAGAGGGGTGTTCCTATTCGCAACATCTGTGATGCAGCCACCTGGGCTTCAGTACATACATTTGTACGTCACTATTCCCTCGATTCCATCCGAGCACAGGATCTGGCCTTTGGCAAGGCGGTCCTTTGCTCTGCTATTTGATTGGCTATTCTAAATCTTGATTCTAAATTCTTTCCCTCCTCCTTGCTCTGGTACTGCTTTGGGAGTCTGTCATAGATATGGAATACGTCGGAGGACCCAATCCCCTCGAAGAACAAGTTACTTTCTTACCTGGTAACGTTCTTTCGATGGGATGGTCCGACGACGTATTCCATATCGCTCCCGCCCTGCCTTCCCCGCTGCAGAATTTCTTTTGCGATTGCAGCTTACGTTCCGCAAGGCTTTGTGTCTGACTGGCAGTTGACTAGTGTCACACGTTCTGGGGGAAAAAACTACAACTGAGGCTACGGGCGTCGTGCGTCCTACTTATCACATCGGACGACGTCGGACGAGGCCCTCGACGACGGCGCATCGACGTCATCGACGCAGGACGCAGACGCCGAAAAAAGTTTCCGAAGCAGCACAGCTGTGGTGATTACATGTCATAGATATGGAATACGTCGTCGGACCATCCCATCGAAAGAACGTTACCAGGTAAGAAAGTAACTTGTTCTTATTTCACTGCAGTTTTATTTTTACACAACATGTTAAGTGATGGGGCGATAATAGAAAGATAATGCTATTGTGGTTTGGGCCAATTTGGAAACTATCTACCATAGTTTTGGCAGCTCCATAAATACATGTTAGAGTTGCAAACAACTCTGCAATATACAATAAAGTGCATTGCAAGTTGGTAAATTCTACGTCCATGCGTACCAATCTGCTTGGACTATGCGTGGGATTATTGAAACTAAAGGGTTATTATGAGTATGGTGGTACATTGAAAAATAGGGACTATTTCAAATACTGCCATATTTTATTGACTCCTTATGGGTTTTGAGGTACTCACCTCATGAAATATATTTTGATCTCATTAGGAAAACAAACTCATGCCAGGGAAAGCCTTGATGAACCAACAAGCAGTGACCTGTGACTATTCACAGGCCACTGATCCAAAGGTTTGTTGGCATGTAGATTTTCATGAGTCATGTTTGGGGGCCAGCGACACCTGCCCCAAAAGAACCCCTGTACTCATGTCCCCGCACTCCACCCCAGGCCTCCCTTGCATCCCCAACGCCTTAAACATGTTAAACCTCTAAGATTTTCAGTGCAAGATTGATATAGATGTATGATGGGGTTTAACCTTCCCCAGTAATCAGTGGGGGGATGCTAGGCCCCATGTAGGACCATGGGGCATGCATAGGGCCCAGTGCGGGAAGGCAGTAGGGAAAACCTCAAATGTTTTTAGATGAATCTCTAGAAAATGGAAAGTTTATTGGACCTTGCACAAACTAAAATTCTAGTTGTTCGAGTTCCCTCTCAGCTACTTTGCCAAGTGCATTGAAATACTGATTACATATTAGAAGGATTTCCCTATAATTGTAACTCCTCCCGAAAGGATGAGGTTACAATGTGTTTGCCCACTTATGTGCCATAATAGATGCTTTAGTGCTCCCTTTTCCCTTTTGGGATATTCTCAAGGCACAAGGACCAGTATAGCAATAACATATGCCGTCGCTGTGATAACGTGAGTGTAGAGACACTGAGACATGTCCTGATTGAATGTCAAGATACTCGCTTTAACAGGATCAAAACGCTATCAAGATTTGCTGACAAAGCATTGTGACTGGAGACCCAATCTTTTTGTGACCCACAATGCTCTGGACATGAAAGACTTTTGACATGGGCAGTGATAATTCTTCTACGCAACCTCAGCCTCTTAAAGTGAGACTATGTATGAAGGGGTGAATCTTGGAAATTCATACCTTTCCTTGCTTATTGTGTGCCTGTTTCTTCTATCTTTTCTTCTTTTAGTATGATTTTATAGGACCTGTAGGCTTAAGCACACATTTTATGAATTGATATCTTTTTGTTTTAACGTAAAATTTGTTTTATTTGTCTTGACCGAAACACAATAATAACACATGTTTTAAAAAAGATAGAACAATGCAGGGGATGAACTAAGTGAGGGCATATGCCTCTATTATGCTCATATTCTCACCACCTTGGTGGAGGATGAAGCACAATGGGCAGAAAGGCATTTACTAACCCTCTACACATTTTCCGTCATACCTCACAAAGGGATACTCTGCTTTTGCAGGTCTCAGACCCAATCAAAATCTTGCCCTCTGAGTCAAAGATTCTTAAAAGTGAAAGAGTCAGGCAAATCATACTGATTCATGATGATCCTAACGATATGAACAATTTTCCGTCCTTTTTTATCCATGCCCCAAATTGCTATATCAATGGGAAGTATTTTGTACTATGTCTTCATTTCTAATGTCCAGGTACACAAAGCATTGGTATGAGTTTCCCGGAAACGCCCAGGTACACCCAACATTGGTGTGTGTGTGTGTGTGTGTGTGTGTGTGTGTGTGCATGTGTGCATGTGTGTGAGTGGTTGTGTAGGAGGGGGCAGGGTGGTGAGTGTTTCTGTGTGGGAAGGGCATGCAAGATTGTGTCAGTGGCATTAGTGTGTTTTGTCAATAAGTGTGCGATTGAGTGTGTGTAGGCAATATGTGTGGGCGGGCTGTGTTTGCAGGGTTACTGTGTGGGAGGACAATTGATGGGGCTGTGTGTGTGTTTATGAGAGCAGTACATGTGTGGGGGCAATGTGTGGATGCAGTGTTTGTGCGTAGGAAGTGCAGTGTTTGTATGCAAGTGCGTGTGTGGCCAGTATGTGTGTGGGGGCAGTCTGTTTGGGGGGAGCAGATTGTGATTGAGGGGGCAGTGTGCGTCCCCGCAGGAAGAAGTGTGTAAGTGGGCAGTTTATTTTGTGGCAGTGTGTGGGTGTAGTGTGTGGCAATGTTAGTGTATGTTGGCAGTGAATTTGAGTTAAGTGTGTGGATGTGTGGAGGTCAGTGCATGTGGGGGCAGTGTGCATGTGAGGGAAGTGTGTGTGGGTGTCTGGGGGCAGAGTTAGTTTGTAGGCACACTGTATAAGGGCAATGTGATTGGGCCATGTGTGTGGGACAAAAGGAACCAACGAAACCAAATGAAGCCCCACCAAAGGCAGAGGCCCCCGGCCGGACCGTACACGGAACTCCAGAAAATGATGGACTACATGTGGGAGGATTTCACTGCCCTCCATTCCAAACTCAACGATATGAGTGGAACATTAAGCTCTATTAAAGCCCGGATGGAGAAGACCGACACCAGAGTGATAGAGGTAGAAACCAGGGTCAGCCTGGCAAAGACCATATCGGTGTGCTCCGAGCTGAAGTGGCCACTCTTTCCAGACAGGTCCAAACGGTCAGCAAAAAGAATTACGACTTGGAATCACTGTACAGGTGTCCCTCAAGACAAAATAGACGGCCCTATGGAGGAATACGTGGAGCGCTACCTTCTCACTCTACTGGATTTCCCTAAACTCTCGCCTCAGTTTGCAATTGAATGGGCACACTGATCCCTGGATGCGAAGCCCAAGCCAGGTGCTCGCCGTCACCCCATCATCGCACGACTTCTAAATTACTGAGACAGGTATGCTTTGTTACGTGCTGCAAAAACCAAAGTCGAACTGCTGCTCGGCTCCGCCAGGATTTATCTATACCCGGACTCAGTAGCTATCCAGCAGGAGCGCTAAACCTTCCTAGCCATTAAGAAAAAACTACGGGAGCTGGGGGTCAAGTATTCCATGCTGTATCCTGCAGAACTGCGAATCAAGCACGCAGACTGAGTTTTCTTCTTCACTATCCCAGAGGAGGCTTCCAAACCCCTTGATGATCACTTCCCAGGCTGACAGAGGACTCGTGTCACCCCTGCAAACACTCCTGTTCTCTCCTATAGGGGGAATTCTCCTTCACTTGCCCATGTGACCGGCAATGAGCTTGTCCGCTTGTCTACTCTCTACAACAATTCAACCTTGTTGGAACAATTTGAGACTAGTTCCAGTTCCACCCACGGTCTCTACTAGCCTAATCCCTGTTTTTTGAATTGTACACCACACTTTGCTTAGTTCATGCTCGCTCTGGAGTAACGGCCGTTGTAGGTGCCTTTCCCAGGCTTACTACGTGTGAGAGAAAATAAAATAACCACCCCTGTCGGGGAAGGAGGCACTGAGACCCGGCTGCAAGCGTTCAAAGGATGGTTTATTTCTCCAGCTAGGAAATAACCCCCAAAAAAACCCCTTCCAAACATTTACATCATACTTGTGTATATATATCAATTAAAGTAACTCTAACAAAAAATGCTAAATGGACCCGATTGGCCAGGCGGTGTGGTGCTGTAGGTGTGGGTGGCATATCTTCCTTCTGGTTGGATATCTTGTGCTCCACGCAGGTCAGGGTCCGGTCACTGTGGTCACTACCTAAGCTAATATGTTGCATTCGAAAAACACTAAATAACAAATTATCTAAAACATTTTATGCTACTTTTCATATTTCTACACAAGTTACACATAATAATTGTCAGTACAATTGGGTCATTCGGGGCTTTAATTAGAGGCCTTGACCTTTATTGTGCATGTAAAAGAATCAAGGTGTGTTTCACATATCTCCTAAACTTCAAACCTATTAATATGAGAAAAAATATATATTGTAGTAAAATGCTTAAGGTTAGTAGTGGGTGTGTTGGGTGGGTTTCGTAGCACAGGGGAGGGTCTGGCACTTGAAAGAAATACCTTACAGGGAGCGCAGGGTCAAGATGGCAATAAATTGTTCTAAATGGGGGTGGGTGGCTTGCACGTTTATGGGGGCGAACGAGCAGAAAGTGCCTAGCTCATCCTGGTTCACATGCTGGTTCTCATGCTAGCAGTGATCTCAGAGGAAGAAAACTGTATCATATTGGTTGTTGCAACTTTCTCCGGCTTCTGCGTGAGAATGGGAGCGCAAAGCTTTTCTTTGCAGGGGGAGTGCAAGGGTGGGGGCCAGCCAGCTGCCTGCGCACCTTGTGTGTGTGTGTCTCTGTCCTTGGCTGCTGCGGTGGAAGGGGAGCTGAGCATTGCTGTACTATCGCAGTGAGGCCTGTTTACCCAAGATGGAGTCGAAAGGGGGCACAAAAGATGGATGCCCCGTGTCCTGCTCAGTAGTCCCATCTATGTAGCAGTCAACCGTGGTTAACTTTACATAAGGGCAAGGGGCAATGCCACTACCGGAGGCACGTGGTCCAAGCCTCGTACTGAGGAGTGTACGGCACGAGGTGGCCTGGGGAACCCTCACTCCCATACATACCCCCCTTTTGTTACATCTAAAGTAACAAACTATTTATCTCGTTATTTCCGTTCTCCCTTCGGTAGTGCTCAGCCTCATCCCAAGCGGGTGTACCCTTTATTGGCATCCATGCTTTGCACACACTTTTCAAGCTGTTACCTCTTCTTGCGTATTCTTCTGGGGTGACCATTAAGTATATCCCAACATCCCTATCTAAATCTATCCAAACCTCGTCATACCACAGCAAGTTCTTTGGTTCTTTAATGATAGTGTGATGTAGATTATCGACCACGTCCCCATACTGCCTATAGATGGCAGTCATTCTATACTGCGGTGTGGTGTATTCTCCAGTTTGTACTTGGGCATCTATCATGGTAGCCACCGTTGTCTGTCAGCCCACTGTTACCATGATCATCGCTGAATTAGGCATATTATTTTCACAGCATCTAAGTCCCAGTTGGCACACACAGAATATTAGGAGAAGAAAGACAATAATGGGAATGAGTATCTTCGCTGCTATGTTCACCCATGAAGGTATCCAGCTGAACAGATTGTCGAACCACGTGTTGTTGTCTGCTCCACCTTCTGCTTTCATTCTTTCTCTTAAATTATGCAGTGCTGTTATCACGTGTGACAGTGTCCCGTTATCAGCATCTGAAGTAGGTACGAACGTGCAATACGCCCCCCAATTTTTTTTTCAAACACCACCGTCCACTGCTGTGATAAGATCTAAGACATATCTGTTTTGCATCGTCATCAGGCGCAGTGCACGGAGCTCTATTTTTATGATGTTGAATCCTTCTTCAGTGTCGTTAGCCAGCTGGATGAGCTCCCAGCGTGTTATCTGCAGCCATTTCGCGTTTGTCCTTGCTTGAACGCCTCGTGCTAAAAATGATGCAAAAAATGTCTCTGCAGATGAGAAAAGCTTGTACTGCTGCGGGATTTCAGCAAGGAGTTCTCACGATTTGGAGGTAATATAATTGGATCTTTTGCTGCGTGACAACTTAGTTCTCAATGCTTCCTCTGACAATAGTTTGTATGCTGGGGGCTCCGTGATTGTCTCATCGGGCGCTGTCGATGGTTCAGCCGATTGCCCTGCTGCCGATATGTCAGCCGATTGGCCTGCTGTCGAACTGTCAGCCGAAGGCCTTGCTGTAAACTGAACCTGGCTCTCTGGTATCACCATTAGTGCTGAGTGAAGTATGGCTAGGGCACAAGTTCCCCTCCAGGATGCTGGGAGATGCAGGTAAGCTCGATTGCCACAGATCCAGTATATGTCCATTAATGCAGCAGTGCCTTTTTTCATATATGGTATTATTAAAGTCTTATTGCACTGCTGTGCTGTTCCCATATTCGCCTTCCCTTCTCCATGGAAGCAACGTTTGTGCGGTATTTCCCTTTGAATCTTTATGGGTCTCTCCAGGGGTGTGACCCATGTCAGCTTGGTGATATGCTGTGAGCAGATGGCGATGCACGTTTCTTTTGCCCACTCGTATGTTTCGTCTGGCAGCCCTCGAAGCCCCTCAGCTTTGCATTTAATCGTTTCATCATGCCACTTGTCGTCTGCATAGCTTTTCCCTTTTATGATGAAAAATGGCTCTTGAAGGCAGATTACTCCTTGTCGTCTGCTGGTGCATGTTTGTTCGTTTTCCAGTTTTTCCATGGCGACTGTGTGTGCCTGAAATGTCTTTTTTATTCTACACAGCCAAACATTGGGCCTCAGACAAGGGTACTTTCTGTGGAACTAACATTTTTGGGGTTCCAGTTGCATGAGGAATAAGTGAGCACACGCAGCAACTTTCATTACTTGCTTGCTTTGCTGCGGCGCTCATGTCTGAATACCATTTATTTGATTGGTCAGGGTGTCGGGGGTCCTCTATTTCATCTAACCCCAGGTTATGATAAATATATCTGTTTTTTCCTGCCCCCCTTTTTCTCCTCCTTCTTTTGTTTTTTAATTGGGTACCAACTTGTTGATATTGCAGCGGGAATATTCTGGACCATGCATCATCAATGTTGTTCATGGTGACGTGTGTATTCAGTAGCGGTTTCTGGTGCCGTGTGTGTGTGTATGCTTGTATTTCTGGAGTTAGTCAACCAATAGTAATCGTCATTTACATTCCATCCAAGCTCTATTTCCTTAGCCATAGTATTACTCAACAATGGAATAGCAGTTTTGTTTATATGCAATTGTTCATAGGGTGACGTTGTATTTATACTATTCGATTCAACGTTATAAGTGTCCTTCAAAATGGTTGTTACTCCAGTCCATATTAGTTTAGACCCTGGTTTTGTCATATTAGCCCCGCTCCCCCCTTTGTTCATTTCATTTGCCACAAATAAAACAACATTATACCAAATAAAATAAAACATAATTATTGCAAATAATATGGCAGCATATTTTATAACGCATTCCACATTACTTAATCTACTGGCCCTAGTGGCATCCCTATTTCTATCTAACATTTCAGCCTGCTCAGCCGTTTCGTCGCATTAGCTCATGTTGAATCTATGTGGGCAAGACAAATTTGTTAAGTCATCATGAAAAGAAACATATTTGCAATTGTTCATTCTTTTTCATCTTTTTGCTGAATTAGGCATTTAACAATTTCTTTCCATTTATCATAAAAATAATGATGAAAAATAGAAAAAATAACACTATTCATATGAGATTTAAAAAGAAAAAAGAGAGAGAGAAAGACAGAATATATTTTAAAAAAATTGCTTTTTCGCTATTCTTTCCCTGTCTTAGTTGCAATTTTCATCATTTCAGACCGTGTTAATGATGCCATCCACACATTCTGTTTCATTTTGGGGGAGTGCGACACTGTGCGCCCTTCTCACATCTGAGAGGTCCACCCAGTATTTCAGTTCCTTCACTTTAACTGCAGTTGGGGTGCTGTACACCACTGTGTATGGACCATGAAATCTTGGTGAATTCCACCTTCTTACAAAACTTCTAACATAGATGTGTTCCCCTGGCATTAAAGGCCCCTCCGGGCTATCTGCTGCCGGCATGGAGGTGTCTGTTGCTACATCTTCAGTAAATGGCGGAGCAATTTGTCTTGCTATGCTGCGTACTGCGCGCGTTAGCTGTGCTAGGTATTCCTTAAACTCTTCCCCCAGCACTGTGGCAGCCCTGTGTGCATCAGACGCCCTCCTAACAGGAGAGAGCGGCATGTGCATTCTTTTCCCCGTCACAATTTCGTGCAGGCTTAAATGGTGATCCTTGCATGGTTGATTTCTGAGTTGGAACAGTGCTAGGGGCAGACAAAATACCCAATTTTTTTTCAACGTGCTGCATAATTTCGATAAATTGCTTTTGAGCAGCCTGTTGATCCTCTCTACAACTCCATTGGTCAATGGATGATGAATCGAACATAGTTTATGTTTCACTCCCAGAAGGGAGGTTACTTCTTTGAAGAGATCATTCACAAAGTGCGTGCCGTTGTCTGAACGGATCACGTCACATATTCCCCACCGCGAGAATACTTCTCGCACAAGGAACATGGCAGCACATTTTGTATCAGGATGGGGACAGGGGCCCGCTTCCACCCACCGTGAAAAAGGGCATACCACCACAATCAAGTATCTCGCTCCATTACATCTTTCTCCCATATTGGCGTAGTCGATATGTAGTTCTCTGAATGGACCTGTAGGGCGTGGCAAAGTGCCACGCAGGGTTCGTAATGTCATTCCTGAATTATAAGTTTGGCATGTAGTACATTCAATCACAAATTTAGACAAGTATTCGTGCAGATTGGGAACAAACCAATCCTCCTGAATGTCTGAGGCGATGTGTTGTTTTGCTACGTGAGCTGGGAAATGCAGTTGTTGGAACGCTACTTCTAATAATTCTACAGGCATCACTACCTTGCCTGTCGTTTCCTGTCTCCAAATGAGATCTGTGGCTGATTGTTTACATCCTCGTTTGCCCCACAACTCATGCTCTTCCGGTGGGGCTCTTCTCTAGAGTTCTATCAATTGTGCTATGGGCGTGTTACTGTATGCTTCTGCTGGTGGTTCTGCTGTGGCTGTTTTTACAACGTACTCTAATGTTGGTGTCTTATTGAAGTACGAGGCCTCCTTCGCTGCTGTGTCGGCTGCCGTGTTCCCCAATGAGACAGCGTCTGTGTTATTGGTATGGGCTTGGCATTTAACCACCGCCACTACCGATGGCTCTGCTAAAGATTCTATTAGTTCATTTAGTAACGTGGCATGTTGTACGGGGGAACCCTCTCCTTCGCCAGCGTGATAGCCCTGAGCGAACTGTGGTGGTGACGTAAACTGAGTCTGAATATATTGTTACGGCACAATCTTTGGCTGTGTAACGCACTGATTAGTGCAGTCAGTTCGGCTGCTTGTGCAGAGTAATGTGAGGGGAGGCGCTTTTGAACAATCACTTCGTATGTGTCTTCTTCCATGCGCACTACTGCCATCCCCACATGTTTCTCTCCTGTCTCTGAGTTTATGGATGCTGACCCGTCTATGAAATAGATTTCTCCTTCTGTAAGGGCATTTTCTCTTGCTTTGGGAATGTCATCGCCCTCTCCCTCATACGTGCTACAATCGTGTTCCTGTAAATCCTCAGTTGTGCATGGCTCTGTAATGAATGTGGCTGGGTTCACTGTCTTGCATCCGACCACATGTACATTTGGACTGGATATTATTATTTCATAAGCAGATGCTCTGTTTTGTGAGTGTAGATTTTGATCTTTCCAAGATAGCAAATAATGAGTGTTCCGCATATAGCGTCGCTGAACATCCCATTACGATCGTGGCACTTTTCTCAATGGCGAAGGCCACTGCAGCGAGGGCCTGTTCGCAAGCGAAATGTCCCTGCATTACTGGGTCTAATATTCCACTGTAGTACGCTAATGGTTTGTGGCCTAGCGATATCTTTTGTGTCAAATACTGCTGTCATCAATGTTCCATTGCTGTGTGAAAACAGGAAAAATTCCCTTTCATAATCTGGATTTGCAAGGACTGGGGCGTCTGCAATAAGGTCTTTTAATCGAGAGAATTGGGCAATTGTCTCAGGTGTCTATTTTATTGGAGCCTTGTTCTTCTGTGCTTCCTTCAGTGCTTGTAGCATTGGCCGTGTGTATGCTGCATAATCGAGAATCCATGCTCGGCAATAGTTACATATGCCAATAAATTTCTGCATGTCCTTCACTGTTTTTGGTATGATAGTGTGTCGAATGGCAGCAGCTCTGTCTGGTAGTATTCTTTTTCCATCTTTAGATATTTGCTGGCCGAGATATACAACATCTGCAAGGCAGTATTGTAACTTTCCTTTGTCCACCTTGTATCCCTTGGCAGCCAATACGTTAAGCAATGTTATCGAGTCTTCTCTACACTCTTCTGTTTTGCTGCAGACGAGTAAATCGTCTACGTACTGTATAATGTGCTCCCTACATCTATGTTGCCGATGTCTTCTCGTAGTACTCTGTTAAAAATGCTTTGGCTCTCGCAATACCCCTGTGGGAGTCTGCGGTGTTCATAGCTGCTGTTTCCTAATGTAAAGGCTGTAAGGTACTGCGACTCTGTTGCGAGTGGCACAGAGAAAAAGGCATTTTTCAGATCAATGACAGTGAAGCAAGTTGCCTCTTTTGGTATACTGCACAATATTGATGCCGGGTTAGGCACTAATGGGAACTCTTTTTGGATGACGTCATTGAGTGGGCGGAGGTCCTGGACCATTCTCCACGCCCCTCCTTTCGCTTTCTTAATCAGAGAAATCGCTGTGTTGCATGGGGAAGTTGATGGCACTAAGATACCTTGGCTTAGAAGTACATTCACTGTTTCTCTAATACCTTCCTCTGCTTCTTTGGATATTGGGTATTGTTTCACTCTGGGTGGGAGGGCACCTGGTTTCAGTTTTATCTTTAAGGGAGTCACCTCATGCAACAATCCCACATTGTGTGGCCCTGTAGTCCAAATTTCAGGTGCTACCCTGGCCATGTCTTCCTCAAATATTGTCAGTGGGGCCTTTATGTTAGCCATGAGTGGGTTGTGTATTTCTCTATATTGGATCATAATGTTACATGGTATGCTTATTTCCATTATTATTTCTCCATCCCCCTCATAATCGGTAAACAATTCTTCATCAATTATATCTTTTAGCATTATGTTCGGCTCTATGCATAGCACACTTCTCCATTCGCGTCCCTGCGCGTCCAGGCCTATGACCACTATGCGTTTGTTGGAAACTTGAACTGCCTCAATGTCTATAGATATAATTGTGCCTGGCACTACATCTGTTGGTGTGATTGGGCGGAATATGAAGTCTGATGGTATTCTCCACTCTTTTTGTGTTATTTCAGGCACTACTCTGGCTAATACCTGTATTCCATAGACGAACATGTCCATGTCAATGGGGATCCCTCTTACTGCAACTTCCTTTGTAATCGTGCTTATTATCAGGAGTGCTCGTACGGGGCATACCCCTGGCGTCGAGCACACTATCCCTCTTTCAGTAAAGGCTATGGTCATGTTTAACTTACTGAGCAAGTCTCGTCCCATCAAATTGATTAGCGCGTCTTTGTAATACAATAAGGGTGCTCGCGCGGTTTTTCCTCCTACTGTTACATCAAGATCTTTTGTGTAAGGAACTTTTAAAATAGCCCCAGAGAACCCCTGCGTCTCCAAATTTCTTCCCGAGAGCTGAAACCGCCCTTCTGTGAGACATGTTTTTTCTGCTCCAGAGTCTACCATAAAGATAAACTGCTTGTTTCCTATCTCTGCCGCCACTAGTGGTTCCTCATTTGCACTTTGTGTGGTGCATAGGACTGGACACGCGAGTGCTCCCTGTGGGCTGTCCTAGTCTTGGTATCTTTGCTGACCTGGCACTGAAAGAACGTTGTCACCTACGACCGTTACGCCACGGAATGGTGCAGGGGCACCGTTTGCAGCCGCTGCAAAAGGGTTATTATTTATGTTCCCTACTGAGTTTTGTCTTTGCCATGGGCTGTAGTGCGTTTTGCTGTTGTAGCTGCTGCTGCTGTTGTGGGGCTGGTTGTCTTTGTTGCATTTGGGGGTCATAGCAGTACTGATCTTGTTGTCCCCCTCTCCCAATTGGAGCTCCACAAGGGCTACCTGGGTGTGGGCAGCCCCACCCTTGTTCATTGTTCATGGGCTGCTGCTGCTGAAAATACCCTGAAGGTCACATTCTACAATCTCGTGAATAATGTCCCCATCTTCCACAATTCCAACATGACCCCTGTTGTCCTCCTCTTGGTCCTTGCCCACCATACCCTCTGTTTCCCATTCCTCCATATCCTCCCCTCTGCCCACGGTACCCACCTCTTCCTTGGGCCAACCTGTTCTGCCACTGTGATCCTTGGCATGGCTGTTCCTCTCCGTTCCACTGTCCTTGGTCCTCTCCAACCCACTGCGCTGCTATCCCAATGTGTCTTCCTCCCGCGTTTTCCTCTCCTTCGTTTCCTCTGTCTGCGGTTACGCTGGCAGTAAGGGCGGCAACCTTCACTAATTTCGTCGGCAATAATTTTGCTTCGTCTGCCAGCCTCTTTTGCGTGACCTCCTTTTCTTTCTCTTTTATCCTCCTCAAATGGTGTACAATTATGCTCTGAATTTCAGGCCACCCTTTGGCTTCGATCCCAGCTATTTTGTCCAAGGCCTTCTGCACCTCTTTCGGCAACCCCTTTTTAATGATAAAATAAAATAAAGCTGTTGGTTGATTCCATGCCGTACCAGTTTCGCTTCTCCATAAGTCTTGCACTCGCAAAATGAATTGCGCAGGGTCCTCGTTCTCCTCCATCGTGCACTGCATCACTGCATGTAAGTCTGGAACGTCTGGAAATGCACGCCGCAATGCATCCCACACTTGTGCTCTAACATTATTGAATGGTGATCCATCGTGGCGATCACAGCACATTGTTACTCCCGGGAACCCTGCCCTTTCCCAGATTGTGTCTGCTTGGTCCCCGATTGCTGATACTAATAAGCTTTTCACAACACCTATAGCTAACGGCACGCCTGCCATGTTTTTCTCAAATACATGTATCCACTTACCTGCTCCTCCCGTCAGCGGAGGAGGAGTTTTAACAGGTTGTTTTTGTCCATCTGGGCCCACGGAATATAGTTTGGCCTACCTGCCCCTTTATGAATCAGTGGCATTTGTAGTTTCTGTTTCTTTCCTGTTTTGCTCGTTCTCCCTTTTTTCGTTTTACTTACTAGTATGTTTCCTGTCCTCCCTGTTCGTTGTCTTAATCTACCTTGCCATAATGGTGGTGATAGTGTGTCTGTGTAACGGCAGTTTGGCAGTGGGGAACCTTCTGCGGCAGCTGCCTCTTCGTATTCATCTAAATCATCCCATACTTCTTCTATCTCTGACTCTAGCTCGTTATTATCCTCCCAGTTTTCCTTGGGTTCGCTTCCTTGTCTTTCACCCAGATCTCCACTTTGTTGATTCTCCGGTGTGTTTGGGCGTATAATTCTTACTGGCTTGTTATTCAATTGGAACAGGAACTGTCCTGACTGCCACTCTTGTTCTTGTCTTTGCTGTGATGACGTCCCTTGCGATGCTATAGATTGTCCTGATAACAAGGCTGCTGGGGTTGCATTGCTTACTGCCCCTATCGGGGGTACCTTCCCTCCCCATGGCAACATTTGCCCTTTGTCACATAGAGCTCTTAACCGCGTTATTTCCATTTGTGCGTGTGCTAGCTGGCGATTTAAATCGCCTGTTAAACATGCTATGTCCACAGGAGGCACACTTTTGGGGCCGTACAGGCCTCCTTTGTCATATGGTGGAGGCTCGGGGGCTGTTGCCCCGCCCTGAGCAGTGGGGGTGGGTGGAATATACAGAGGTTCACTAAACCCTACTGCTGGCCTGGTCATTAAGAGATAGATTTTTGTTACTTAGTTCTCGGTTGTAGTTGTTGAGCACTCCCCTTTTGGTGTCCCGCTTACTTCTTCAGGTATTTTCTGCTTTTCTATCATTCGGCTTGTACCTACCTCTGCCGTGGGGGTAACTTCCTCGAACATTCGCCATAAATCTAATACTTCTCTCCGGTTCTGTAACTGTTTCCCTTTGTATCGTGCTGGCAAATGTGTTGATACTAGGTCCAACACTCTTTTGTCGAATGACCCTCCTTCTGGCCAAATTGGTATAACCCCATCTCCTTTTATCTCAGTGATCCACTGATCGTGATACTTCTGCATCCTGTCACTATATAGTGGAAGGTGCTGGCAAATATGTGCCAGTGGCGTTACTCCCCCCATGGCAATGCTTCTTTTTCTTTCTTGTGTGTTCTGGTACCCTTGAGTCCCTTCCCACCTCTCACTTGATATGCCAGTTACAATATGTGAACAATACGTTCTTTATCAAAGCTTGCAATTATGGTATGTCACATTAGCTGTTCTTTCTGAGAGGTGTTACCTGGTCACCTCTCACAATTTATTTCTTTGCCTATTATTCATTAATCAAAAAAGTTACTTGTACTGAAATATTTTAGCGTGTTCAACGAAACATGTACACAAAGCAGACCGACAAACATATAATTATGCAACATAGACATGCACTGCCTGCGCGCTTTTGTTCTTTCCCTATTACCGTTACTGTCCCTGATTTTTCTTCTTCCCTATTCTACCTACTATTTCGCATTCACTCCCCACCTCTTTCACCTTTATTATGTCTCAAGATTTCTTACTTCCACGGAAAAAGAATATTCTAAAAACTACTCCGAGTCTACTCAATATACGAGACCCCTACTATTTTTCCTTTATCTCTATTCTGCACTTGGTCGGGACAAATGCTACGCAGCGCCGCCTTCTACCCTGTACAGGCTAGGATACCACTTCTCTTCTTCTCACTTCTTACAACACCTAATGGCCATATAAAGGATAGATCAGAAAAGCCTCACCGTCACTCACACAGACCCTATTCTTAACTACCTTCCTTTTGTTTGCTAATTCCCTTCTTCCGGTATTTCCCCTTACCTTCCTTTGGGGTCTTTGCAACCGGGACTCCACGTGTTCAGTCAGGTACTCCGAGGGTCGCCGCTCACGGCCGGACCTCGCTCAGGTCCGTCCCCCAACCAAGCCGTGGCCTGCCTTGGCGAGCAGCCTTTTCGATCGGGTATTCGTCAACCGGGAACCCTTGACCCTTTCTTCTTGGTGTGCACAGTCTGGTCAACCGCAGAGGCGATGGTTTTGCTGGGGGCACCCTGGATCTCGCTGCCGGGCGGTGCAGGCCTTGAGGCACCTCTCTAAATCACGTTGCGGGGTCACCAAAAATGTAGGTGCCTTTCCGCGGCTTACTACGTGTGAGAGAAAATAAAATAACCACCCCTGTCGGGGAAGGAGGCACTGAGACCCGGCTGCAAGAGTTCAAAGGATGGTTTATTTCTCCAGCTAGGAAATAACCCCAAAAAAAACCCCTTCCAAACATTTACATCATACTTGTATATATATCAATTAAAGTTACTCTAACAAAAAATGCTAAATGGACCCGATTGGCCAGGCGGTGTGGTGCTGTAGGTGTGGGTGGCATATCTTCCTTCTGGTTGGATATCTTGTGCTCCACGCAGGTCAGGTCCGGTCACTGTGGTCACTACCTAAGCTAATATGTTGCATTCGAAAAACACTAAATAACAAATTATCTAAAACATTTTATGCTACTTTTCATATTTCTACACAAGTTACACATAATAATTGTCAGTACAATTGGGTCATTCGGGGCTTTAATTAGAGGCATTGACCTTTATTGTGCATGTAAAAGAATCAAGGTGTGTTTCACATATCTCCTAAACTTCAAACCTATTAATATGAGAAAAAATATATATTGTAGTAAAATGCTTAAGGTTAGTAGTGGGTGTGTTGGGTGGGTTTCGTAGCACAGGCGAGGGTCTGGCACTTGAAAGAAATAGCTTACAGGGAGCGCAGGGTCAAGATGGCAATAAATTGTTCTAAATGGGGGTGGGTGGCTTGCACGTTTATGGGGGCGAACGAGCAGAAAGTGCTGAGCTCATTCTGGTTCACATGCTGGTTCTCATGCTAGCAGTGATCTCAGAGGAAGAAACTGTATCATATTTTTGTTGCAACTTTTCGGCTTCTGCATGAGAATGGGAGCGCAGAGCTTTCCTTCGCAGGGGGAGTGCAAGGGTGGGGGCCAGCCAGCTGCCTGCGTGCCTTGTGTGTGTGTGTCTCTGTTCTTGGCTGCTGCGGTGGAAGGGGAGCTGAGCATTGCTGTACTATCGCAGTGAGGCCTGTTTACCCAAGATGGAGTCGAAAGGGGGCACAAAAGATGGATGCCCCGTGTCCTTCTCAGTAGTCCCATCTATGTAGCGGTCAACCGTGGTTAACTTTACATAAGGGCAAGGGGCAATCCCACTACCGGAGGCACGTGGTCCAAGCCTCGTACTGAGGAGTGTACGGCGCGAGGGGGCCTGGGGACACCTCACTCCCATACACCGTCATCGGCTCACGCACAGGCCCCAGGCAGAGCTGCTGCAGTTGCAGTTGGGTTGATGTTCTCTTGAGGTTTCACCCGTCTGATTGAGAGAGGGGTGAGGGTGGGGGTTTGAGGGCAGGGTAAAACGATTTAAAAAACTGCTTGCCACGCGACCGAGGACTCGAGATCCAGTCCGTTTTCTGGATAACTATATTAGTATGTCATCCCTTTGTGTCTGGCTGATAACCAGCGAAGCATATTTCGACCTGGGCATGCTTTCACAGATATGAACCTACCGTCTTGATGGCGGATGAATGCATTGGTTTTATGAGCTGGAATATCAGGGGGCTGGGTAACCCGACTAAAATTCGTAAATTACAACTGTATGTGGAACGCCACAGGGTGAAGATACTTTTTCTACAAGAAACCCACTCATTGGCTAAAAGGTGCGAAGGGTTCGCTAGATCATGGGGTGCCCAGTGCTACTACACTCCCTAATCCATCCAAAACCAAGGGGTCATGACCCTTATCCACAGGTCCCTCAAATGTGTACACAAGGTAATGCATGCTGACACCATGGGATGCTATCTCTTGGTATTTGACTCTCTCCTCGGAAGAGAAGTGGTTCTCCTTATCCTCTATGGTTCCAATGTCCATGACCCCGAATTCTTTTCGCACCTTTCCCCCCTGTTGCTAGAGTTCCCCCTCATTCCCATTCTCTGGGGCAGAGACTGTAATACCATTGTCGACGTTGACCTAGATCGGTCCGGCACTAGGCCTCGCCAGCTCACCAGGGCCGCTAAAGCCATCATCGAGGTGCAGTCACAGCTGGTTTTGGTAGACGCATGGAGGCTGGCACACCCTGACTCTTGTGTCTTTTCCTTTTACTCCTCTGTTCACGACACACTCACTTATTAACAGATGGTTAGTCTCTAATATCATTATGAGAAGTATTGTCCAGATGACCATCCTTCCTAGACCCTTCTCAGATCATAATGCACCAATTCACAACTTGCACCTACTTAATTCTGCAACCTACTACTTCCTTGTGACCTTTACTTATAGCCATAGAGCTAGGGTCCTGCTCTGCACTAGCAGAAGTATCCAACCACTCTTGACTTATAATAGTAATTTCGACTTTAACCTGATTTGCTCTAGCATATCTGGTAGGCCATAGGCAGCCTATTTCTGCACAATATTAGCAATTTCGAATCCAGCCTATGCCTGCTTTGCTGTAGCATAACTGAAACTGCCTTTTTTGCATAATATTAGCAATTTCGAATCTAGCCTATGCCTGCTCTGCTGTAGCATAACTAAAACTGCCTATTTCCGCACAATATTAGCAATTTCAATTTTGGCCTACGCCTGCATTGCTCGACCAAATTGAATCTACCCTCCTCCTTTCCCTATTACCAAAACTGAAACTAGCTATCTATACCCATCTCTGCCAATTCACAGCTCTAGCCAAACCTGCTCACGCCCACACACCTGCAACTTTCTACTATGCCCAACCTATAGCCACCTAATCCGGCCTTAGCCCAGCAGCCCAGCCAACACGGCTCTCCTAACTATGCTCCCGTGGCTCATCCTCACCATGTTCCCTTTCTGTTTCATGAACAACAATATACCATGTAGCAGCAATAGCTACATACCTTACTATAATGGACCAGCTAAACTCGGCTGCCCAAGCACCACCCCATCCCCTGTCCCACACCCTTCCTACCCACCATACCACCTTTCCCACACACTGTTCACCAACACCACACTACTAAAATCAGCGCCACACCAGCTAACACCCTACCCAACACCACCAACCCCACTAAAGATGACTACACTGTTACCAACCCCAACCCTCCTAATCTACCAGGATACCGCCCCACAACCAACCCCACCTTCCCTGACCGCAATAACAGACGGGGCACTAGACTCCACACCACATCTAGCAAACTGCCCATAACACCTATGACCAAAGCCACCGACAAGAATAGTACGAATGCCCCAATACGGCATCTCTAAAAGGGGCACTACTCAATGTCAGATCCCTAGTTGCTCACCCCGCCGAAATTGCTGACATCATCCTTTCAGCAGATCTCGACTTCCTTGCTACTACAGAAACATGGCTACATGAAGCAGCAGGACCTTACCTAACTCTTACCATTCCCGACAACTACTCCATCCTTAGAGCTGACAGACCTAATGCTCGTGGAGGAGGTTTAGCAGTCATATTCAAATCCTCACTCGACATCAGATCCATCACTTCCCTCCCACTAAAATCATGCGAGCACCTCACCATTAAAATACAAACCACCCCTAAGAGCACAATTACTCTGCAACTAATATACAGACCCCCAGGTCCCATAGGTACCTTCGAGGAAGACATTACCTCCCTCATAGCCGAGAACTCTAAGCCCCACTCTCAAAATATCATTCTAGGAGACTTTAATCTAGGGTACAACGACCCTAAAGACACTCCTGCCGCCTCCCTGGCTAACGCCCTATCGGAGCATGACTTTACTCAAATTATCACTCTATCCACCCAACAGAAAGGCAGAACTATCGACTGGGTCGCGGCCCATAACTAATATCACCTGCAAAGCCCCACAACCTCTGGTATGGACTGACCATTCCCTCAAGCAGCGCCCCCACCCACTAGCCTGCATGACTAGAAACAAGCGCAACATTACTGCAGAGACCCTTACACCTCTGGTTCTCACCCTCCTAAACACGCTCCCAGCCACTGCTGACCTCAACCTTCTAGTCAACACCTACAATGACGCCATGACTAATGCCATTGACGCCGTTGCCCCACTAAAGCTACGCAAAGGTAAACCTAAAGCTCATCTAAACTCTTGGTACACACCTGAACTCAAAACACTCAGAAAAAATAAAGCCAAGATGGAAACCTTATGGAAAACAAGCCCCTCAGTAGAAAACAAAACCAATCTCATGACCATCTCCTCCCTTTACAAGAAAGAGATAATCCGCACCAAAAAGGAAGCTTATAATGTTAGAATAACTAATGAACTATCCTCTGCTAAAGAACTCTTCACCATGCACCAGCATCCAAAATGCCTTGGCCAACAAAATCACGGGTCTTCAAACCAAAATCGAGACTAAACAACTGCAACTCTCCAACAGTAACGACTCCACACCTAGCACATCCGCCCCGTCCAATATCACAACCAGTTTCACATTCAAAATGGTTACTATACCCGAACTCCAAAAAATTATAGCATCCCTCAAACCGTCTGATTGCAAAGGGGATAGTTGCCCTGCCCAGATCATCAAAGATGCGGCGGGAGACCTAGCCCCCTTCATCTCCAAACTTATAAACCTATCCTTCTCGACTAATTCTGTACCTAACAACTTGAAACAGTCATGGGTTCTCCCTATGCTAAAAAAACAAACCCTCGACCCTGCCATTCCCACTAATTATAGGCCTATCACCACGGTCCCCTTCCTGCTAAAAATCCTTGACAGAGTTGCCTACCTGCCAATTCAAGATTACTTAGAGTCCAATCAATTGCTTGACCTGCGTCAATCTGGCTTTAGTCCTCAACATGGAACAGAAACAGCCCTTGTTGACCTCAAAAGTCAGATTGACGACATCAAGGACAAAAGCAAAGCAGCTATCCTACTCCTCTTAGACCTCTCAGCATCCTTCGACCTGGTTGACCATAAAATACTCTGCAACCACCTCTCATCTGCTGCCCACCTTTCCCCTCTGCTGTCATGTGGATACAATCCTTCTTAGCCAACAGAACCATGAGGGTCTTTTCATCTGCGGCTGCAGCAGACCCCATCCCCATTAGCAGTGGTGTCCCACAAGGCTCTTGTGTCTCTCCCACCCTTTGCAACATCTTTACAAAGCCTCTCTTTGATGAACTGGACCATCTGGGTGTCACCTACACTAACTACGCAGATGACACCCAGATACTCCTCACCATCTCTGGCAACTACAAGATCGACGCCACTAGGATTAACAAAATCTTCTCTATCATTCAGGCATGAATGGCCACGCATGGCCTCTGCCTGAATGATGAGAAGACCGAGCTCCTCCTAGTCAGATCTCCCAACAACCTACAGAAACTTAGCCCCGACTACTCCAATTTCATCATCAATGGCAATATCATCCCAGTCGTTAAAAACATGAAAACTTTAGGCTTTTACCTTGACGCCAATACCAACCTCTCCAAACAAGTCAACATGACCGCCTCAGCCACCGCCTACACTGGGAAACTAATTAGGGCTGCAGACCTTTTCTATCTACGAGTAGTTGCCTCACACTGGCCAGGGCTCTCATTCAATCAAAGCTTGACTACTGCAACAGCCTCTACCTAGGTGCTAACCAAGACATAATCAATAAACTTCAGGTTCTCCAAAACAATGCGCTGCGAGCAGCACTAAACATCCCCAGGCGACAACACATCTCCTACATAAGAATGTCTTGCAAATGGCTATCCATTCAAAATTGACTTAAAAACCCTCTGCCTTACCCACAAAGCCCTAAACCACCTAGCTCCCCCCATCTCACTAACAAACTCACTCTGAAACCTAGCACTAGAATCACTAGATCCTGCAATACTCTCTGCCTCACTGTGCCCAGATTCACCACTAAAAGAGCTGGTGGCTCCAGTTTCTCGGTCCTTGCCCCTCAAATTTGGAACACCCTGCTGCTGAACATCAAAACGACCAATTCCTTCCAACTGTTCAGGAAATGAGTCATTAGTTGGTTACTGGATAATACCAATCCCAAGTTAGACTAAGCACAGTTCTAATTGTATATATTGTACATACCATACAAATGTTTAAACTGCATGCGCTAACTACCATTGCTTGTATATATTGTATACTGTATATTACCGCTTAACTGCATAACTTATATATATCGTACTTCTGTAACCTGTAATTTGAGCGCCCTTTTACTCCTGGGTCTGGTGCGCTATATAAAATAAATAAACAAACAAACTCACTCCTCGGTCACAGTCTCACTACAATGGAGTGAGGGCACTGGAGGTACGCGTACATGGCGACTGAAACCACATGCCCTGTTAGATACAGTATTCAAATCTGAACTTGGTTCCAGCATCAATGACTTCTTCACACTGAACACAAGGACTATAAAGACCCAGGCCACCCTCTGGGAGTCATTCAAATCCTACATTAGAGGTATCGCACTATCCAAGGAGGCGGGCATTCTTAAAGCGATCGGTAGGTCCATTGTAGCGAGCGAGGCGCGCCTTGCTGGGCTCGAGACCCATTACACTGAGATCCCCTCTGTGACCATGCTAGGTGAGATAGGCACAGGGCTGGATACCTTCCGGGAACAGGCCGAACTTGAACAAAAGTTCCTTGACGACCCCTGGTTCGCTCGGAATTATGGGGAAGGGGAACGCCCCGACCACCTCCTAGCCAGATTAATCCACCAAGAAAGGGAAGCGCCCCATATACCTGCCATTGAAAGAATGGACGGCTCCGTGGCTCTTTCATTTTAGGAAATCAACTACGAGTTTCGTTCCTTCTGCGAAGGGCTCTACACCAGTGCTGCCCCCACGGTAGACATCGAAACCGTCTTGGAGACTCTGCTGCTCTCGATGCTTTCTGTAGAGACCAGAGATACCCTGAACTGACGGTGGAGGAGTTGTCTAAGGCGATAAACTCTTTTATCATCCGTTAAGGCACCAAACCACTGAATTTTACAAATGCTATAAGGCTCACCAAGTTCCCCGATTACTTGATGTCTGGCAGGAGGCCTGTGAGGTTGGCAATTTCCCCACCGCCCCCCTGTATTGGAGAGGCGATCATCACAGTCTTACTTAAGCCCGGCAAGCCAGCTACACAATGCGGTTCCTACCGACCACTCTCCCTCATCAATTGTGACGTAAAAATATTTGCCTAAGTACTGGCCCTCCGGCTGGCACCCTACATGTCATTTGTAGTCCAACCAGATCAGTCCGGGTTTCATACTGGGGCGCTCCCCCTGCCTTAACCTATGCCGTCTGTTCAATATTCTTGCCTGAATCGACCCAGATACGCAGGCCGTGGCAGACTCATTAGATATGCAAAAGGCATTCGACTCAGTCTCTTGGTTGGTCCTGGAGAAATGCAACTTCGGCCCCCATTTCATCTCCTGGGTGAAACTATTATATGCGTCCACTATGGCTAGGGTCCGTACCGAAGATCGGTGTTCCACCCAGTTCGAGATGGCTGGAGGTACTAGCCAGGGTTGCCCCTTCTCACCTTTAATATTCGCATTGGCTATTGAGCCCCTGGCGGACCAGATCCGTCAGTTCCACGCTCACAGAGGTATAAGACTTTCTGGGGTTCCCAAGATTATCTCCCTCTACGCGGATGACGCTTTACTATACATCCGCTTGCCCGAGGATAATCTGGCCCCTATAATGAACAACGTCATCCTCTTCGGGGAGCTGTCCGGTTTAAAGGTGAACGGTGGCAAATCAGTACTGTTCCTGTTGACCGATTGCACCACTGCCTCTGTAGACCGTCATAGGTTTACATGATCCCAGGCAGAAATCACTTACCTTGGGGAAACGGTCACACGTCACCGGTTTCCTTTATACAACCACAATTTTGGGAATTATCTCACTTCTCTTTCCCGTAAGGCAGCCGACTGGGCCAAACTACCGATTACGCAAGCCGGGAGGGTAGCCGTTGTCAAAATGATCGTCTTACCACAACTCCTATTCAGATTTCAGAACATACCGCTTTTGCCAGGTCACAAGTTTTTCACATCACTGACCCGAACCATTGACGCTTTCCTGTGGCACTTCTGCGCTGTCTGCCTGAAACTCGAAACATTAGCTATCCCAATTGCGCTGGTTGGGTTTGGGGCCCCTGACGTTGAGGGATACTGGATTGCTGTGCAAGCTCACTTCTCAGCATTCTGGTTTGACTCTGAGGGAGTTCCCCCCCACATTAAGTTTGACGCCTGGCGGGTGGCGAGCTGGATGTCCGATCCTTGGTTCTCCCCTCCCTGAGCCTCAAACTAGACCCCATGGACCCCACAGGATCCACGATGGTTGCATGGAATAAACTCTGGAAAAGGACGGGCATCACACACCCGTTTCATGGTGACTTTGCCATGGATAACTATCTCCCTGGCTCCCCAAGTATGGAAGCCACAACAGTTCATCACTGGGTCATACTCCTACGTCCCATCCCCTTTCCTCCATACTTATGGGACCTCCCTCCGTCCTGTGGGACGGGACCGGAGCACTTTTGTAAAAAGCATCCAAAAAAATGTTTTTTTCAAACATTTGTCCTTCCTCTCTTTCTGCGCGGGGCCCGGCACGCGGCCGTTACCCAGACCACCTTGGCTCCGCCCCACGCACCGCCCATCAGTCCTTTTCTCTGCTCATTCAGGACTGGACGCACTTGCATCCTCGGAAGATTTTCTTCCCTTTTTTCCTCTCTGGCTCTCGCTAGCGATTGTGTACTAGTCTGTCGTTCAAACTAGACTTTCCAGATTGTTCATCGTGTCACTGTCGTTTCGCGAGGGCGGATCCCCATCCTCTTGGTTTAGAGTGCTTGGGTCTGGATCACCGTTGGAACTCCTGTTTTTACTGCGACTCCCTTTAGGTCCGGGCACTTCAACGTCGGATGGAGCGGTGGGAGGAGGTATTCCTCTTGGGCCGGGAGGGGCGTTGATCGCTCTGTCACCGGGGTTCGCCCTGAGGTGCCCGTTGGGCCTAATAATTGTACCAGAGTTTTCTCTGAGGGTCTCCGTAAGGGGCCTGTGGATACCGGAGCCCGCTCCGAGGCCCCCTGTGGGGGCTGTTTGTAGACCTAGTTCTACTGAATCGTGGGATACCGGAGCTCATTCTGAGGCCTCTCTGTCAGCTTCCCTCAAAAATAAGACCGCGGTGCGCCCCGAGGCGTTGGTGGGGCTTGCTGTTACCGAACGGATGTTCGAGGCCCGCGCGGATAAGGCTGTCACCGGACGTGGGTCCGAGGTCCCTCTTTCAGAGGCTAAAGTTACCAATGTTTCTTGGTGAAGGCTGTTTCTCACTGTTCCCGCTCTTGCAGCAATACCAGATCTGTTGAGGGGGCAAAGAAGGAAAGCTCTTCTTTTACCGGCAGTGCCGAGGTCCTTCCTGGGAAGGCTGATTTGGCGGTTGGTATGTCGCAGAAACATTCCAGACCTCATAGTACCGGCTCTGCCGAGGTTCCTTATGTTAAGGCTAAAGTTAAGACCCCTGATCTATTGACGGGGACCCCTGCCTCACTTCCTCACGTGCCGCAGTTCCCCTCAGGCGATGACAAAATGGCGCTGGTTCCCGACACGACCGCAGTGGCCACTTTGGGTGCTACCACTACAACTACGCCATCGGCCTCAGGTGTAGGGCTTGGTTCCTTGGGTGTACATAGAGTCCCTTGTGCGCATCCTTATCGGCCAGTTTACGATTGGAACGCCCGGATGCCTCTTCCACACAATGTTTCGTTGCCTGCGGGGTCGGCACCTTTGATTTATGTGGATACGTCGGTGGGGGGGCCTGTGTGGCATCCTTCCCCATTACGTCCCTGGATTTGTCCACCTCGTGAGAGGTCTCCTCAGATTCCGAAGCAGTCCCCGGAGGAGGCCTTTTTCGGTACTTTTCAAACGTTAATGCGTACCGAACCCATGAGGGAATATTTCAAAGGGCTTTTCAGGGAGATATGGCCACACGTGCCCCCGGCTCCACCCGTTCCAACGGTGGTTCCGCTGGTGCCCCCCTTGAGTGCGGTGCCTCCCCCAACCCTTCCGCCTTTGCCCCCATTGTCCCCTGTGGACGAGGCAGCGCCTGACACGGTTCAGCAGGACCCTGACCTGTCGGATGAAGCGCAGGGCGATCAGGACAACGAGGACCTGCCCCGCTCTATTAGAGTTTTTCATGACCGGGTACTGGACATGATGTGCTTCTTAGATGTTCCAGTGCCCGAGGAACCTGCTCCGCAGGAGGGTGTGGTTTCTGGGGCGTTCACCCTTGTCTCCTTCGGAGCGTACTGGCCTGTTCTTGCAGAAGGACGTTCTGGCTGAGGTCTGCAGGGTCTGGGAAAAGCCACACTCTGGACTTTTTGTCAATAAGAAAATTGATGCGAGATACAGGCTGCGTTCTTCGGAAGAAGTGGCCCTGTCGCCTTGTCTGCCCCCCTCCTCCACAGTGGTGGTAGTGGCCACTTTGCAATCCAGGCCTGCAGTTTCCTCTTCCACGACGGCTACTCAGGTTCTGGGAAAGCAGGACAAGCTCCTTGACTCCCTTGGGAAGAAAATCTTTCCCAACTCGGCTTTGCAGCTCATGTAGGCCAACGCCGAATTGGTTTTAGCGGGAGCTAATATGCGGATGTGGAAAGGTCTGTCGGAGTTTGCAGAATTTTATCCCGGTCGAGAAGCTGGAAGACTTTAAAGGGGGTTTATCCGACACCAGGGTCTTGGCCCAGGATCTCCTGGAGGCTGCGGCTTATCACGTAGACACCTCGGCTTGGGGCCTTATGCTGGTAGTTGATACCTCACGGCAGGCGTGGTTGCATGCAACTAAATTCTCAAAAGAAGTGCAGGACAAGGTGTTGGACCTTACGTTTGATGGGAAGGAGCTCTTTCATTCTACAACAGATGTAGAGCTCACCAAGACGAAGTATAGCACTCAGACAGCTAAGTCCTTGTTGTTACTTGTTAAGACTCCTTTCAAAACCCAGAGACCGTTGTCGCAAAGTCGACCTTCCTCTGGCTTTAAGGGCTTCCTCGACTGGAAATCTCGCAGAGTGGATACCCCGCGGGGAACAACCGCCGTAGGCAACAACGGACGTGGTTTTTCTCCCGCTCCTCAGCCTCCTCCTCAGGTTCAGGTGGCAACGCCACCGATAAACCTACTAAATTAGGGTTTTCCGCACTTGCACGAGACCCCGGTGGGAGAACGCATTGCGTCTCATTTGGAGGCGTGGCAGACCATCACAGAAGACAGATGGGTCTTGTCAGTCGCTCTGGCTGGCTTCTGCTTACCGCTACCCCCTACCCCACCCCTCGACTCTCCTTTTCAGCTGTCAGGCTCGCCCTCCCTCAAAGCCGAAGTTCAGAAACTTCTGGACCTCAGAGCTGTGGAGCCCGTTCCCCTTGGGGAGCGAGGGGAGGGCTTCTACTCCCGGCTGTTTACGGTGCCCAAACCCAACCAGCTGGCCTGCGCACCATCCTAGACCTCTCCCAGTTCAATCTTTTCCTACCCCAAGAGAAATTCAAGATGATCACACCCAGCCACATACGGTCCTCCTTGCAGATGGGCGATTGGCTCCGTGTCGTGGATCTTCAGGATGCGTACATGCATATCCTGATTTGGAACCCACACAGGAGATATCTCTGTTTCTCTTTGGGAGAGGAGCACTTCCAGTTTCGAGTGCTTCCTTTTGGCCTCAGCTCGGCGCCGCGTGTCTTCACGAAGATGTCGGTGATTGCGGCCTATCTTCGTCTACAGGGTATCCATGTGTATCCATATTTAGTCGACTGACTCTTAAGCAGCCCTTGTCCGCTAGCAGCAGAGGGCAATCTCCAGTCTCTCCTTCAGCTCCTGATCCATCTTGGGCTGTCGGTGAACTGGCGGAAATCTTCCATGACGGTCTTGCAGGACCTGATTTTCCTGGGTTTTCACTGGAACACGATCGACTGCAGAGTGTACCTGACCGGGGACAGAATGGTGCATCTGTTACCCACGTGTCAGATGTTTGCGCAGTCGGAGAGCATGTCGGCCTGGTGGTTCAAGAGGCTTCTGGGACTCATGGCCTCGTGTGTGCTGGCTCTTCCTCTTGCTCGTCTCAAGATGAGACGGACTCAGATCGCTCTTCGGAGTTCTTGGCGTCAGGCTGTGGACCCGGATTCCAACCTGATAATGATTCCGGCTTCCATGAGGGTGGACCTGGAATGGTGGTCATCTCTCAGCAACCTGTCGGTGGGTGCAGGGTTTCAGGACCCAGCTCCTATGGTGACGATCACGACGGACTCCTCCCTCCTGGGGTGGGGTGCGACGTTAGATCTTCTACAGGTCTCGGACCTCTGGTTGCCTCAGGACAAGCTCCTTCACGTAAATCATCTGGAGCTTCTGGCGATCTTCCTTGCGCTCAGGGCGTTCAGGCCGATCATTGCCAACAAGGTGGTCCGCATACGCACGGACAATGTGGTGTCAATGCATTACATCAACAAGCAAGGGGGAATGAAGTGTCCCCCCCTTGTGGACCTGTCCATCCAGATTTGGGAGTGGGCCGTGCTTCATGGGGTCTGGCTGCTTGCAGTGCACATCCCGGGCTAGCTGAATGTCACAGCGGATGCCCTCAGCCGGCCGACAGTTGTCAGCTACGAGTGGGAGTTGAAGGTGGAGGTCCTCTCATGGATCTTCTTGCATTGGGGCACACCGGAGGTGGATCTCTTTGCTACGGAGGTGAACAAGAAGCTTCCTCAGTATGCCTCAGAGAGAGGCTGGGAGCCTCCTCTCTGGGGGATGCTCTCGAGATTCCATGGCACAACATGAGAGTTTATATCTTCCCGCCTCTGCCTCTAGTCCATCGAGCAATTTGGAAGCTGAAGAACTCGGTGAACTGCTCCCTTCTACTCATAGCCCCCTGGTGGCCGGCCAGGTTTTAGTTCTCAGAACTTCAACAGCTGTCTGTGTATCCGCTGATCAGGTTACCAGTGACCCCCGATCTTCTTCATCAAGGGGAACAGCAGATGTGGCACCCCTCCCCACAATCGCTCAGCTTGGAGGCATGGTGCCTGTGTTCAGGTCTTTAGAGCATCTTAACTTGTCTACGGATAACATGCGTATTATCCAAGCAGACCGGAAACCCTCTACCAGATCCCAATACAGGAGTAAATGGCTCAGGTTCTGTCATTGGTGTTTGGAAAAGCAGTTGGACCCAAGGGTGGCTACGATTGACGCTGTGCTGTCCTTCGTGTCCTCCCTAGCAGAGTCGGGTGTTCACGTTCTGTCATGCAGAACTTACCTTTCAGCAGTCTCCGCTTAACTTTCTACAGACCAATGTTCCTACTCTCTGAGTAACCCCCAATGGTTAAGAGGCATTTTGCAGGCTTCACACGTCTCTACCCTCCAGTTCGTAGTGCGCACCCGCTGTGGGACCTAAATGTAGTCCGGACGGCGCTGTGCCATAAGCCTTTTGAACCAATCAATGGCCACGGTGGACCTCAAGTACCTAACCTGGAAAGTATCCTTTCTGTTTGCCGTCACGTCAGCGAGGCGGGTGCGTGAGCTCCAGGCCTTGTCAGTGGAGCATCCCTTCTTGGTCTTTCACAAGGACAAGGTAGTCCTACGGACAACCCGGCCTTTCTACCGAAGGTGGTAACTGAATTCCATCTGAATCATTCGATCCCCCTGCCGGTCTTTTTTCCGAACCCTACTTCAGAGGCAGAAAGGGTTCTGCACTGTCTTGATGTCAGAAGGGCTCTTAAGTTCTACCTTGACAGGACTTCCGAGCTTAGGTGTTCTTCTCAACTTTTTGTGACTTTTGGTAACCCTCAGGGTAAGCAGGCGTCTAAAGCGACTATTTCTCGGTGGATCGCCGCCTGCATTACAGAGTCTTTCACCGTCCAAGGGCTGAAACCTCCTAAATGTATTCATGCACACCTGGTGCAGGGCAAGGCAGCTGCGGTTGTTTTTCAGAAATATGTCCCCTGGGAGTCCATCGCTAGGGCAGCTACTTGGGCCTCCCCATCCGCTTTTTGTAAGCATTATTGTCTTGACATGAGCTCGAGAGCTGATGCTCAGTTTGGTCAGGCTGTGCTGAAGAACCTTTTTCAATAAGGGCTATTTCTATCCACCCATAGTTCCAGTTAGGAGTGCTTGGGAATCTCCCATAAGTATGGAGGAAAGGGGACGGGACGTAGGAGTATAACCAGGTTACTCACCGTAGTGACCACCTTACTCCTAGTCCATAGTCCCCTTTCCTCCATACGCCCGCCCGCTGTCCCCTCTAATAAGGTTCCTCTGTTATTGCTAATAGGTCTCTGACCTGGCGATAGAAAAGGACTGATGAGCGATGCGCGGGGCGGAGCCAAGGTGGGCAGGGTTAGGGCCACGTGCCGGGCCCCGCGCAGAAAGAGAGGAAGGACATATTTTTGAAAATATTTTTTTTTTGGATGCTTTTTACAAAAGTGCTCCGGTCCCGTCCCACAGGACGGAGAGATGTCCCATAAGTATGGAGGAAAGGGGACTATGGACTAGGAGTAAGGTGGTCACTACGATGAGTAACCTGGTTAATGAGGGCTTCACCACTGTCTGTGACACGTTCACCTTGGGGACCTTTACTGAGTGGCCAAACCTACCAGATTCCCTACGAGTATTGCCCTCCCATTGGCTTCACTATGCGGGTCTCTGCTGGGCCCTCACAAGCAGATGGCCGGAATTCCCCTCTATCCCCCCGATGATTCCTTCTTAGGTGAGATTATGTTGGGCACCTCCAACAGGAGGAGGGTCTCCAGACTGTACGGCCTCCTTCAAGACAGGAAGCTCCACTTGTGGGTGTGACTCGGAGAGGTGTGGAGTAGGGATCTAAGCATTGAAATAACAGGTCAACGTTGGGAGTACATGTGTGGCCGCACCCGGGAAGTATCTTTTAACTCTAGATCTAAACTAATCCAGTTTAAAATACTCCACAAATACCTTTATACTCCAGCTAGGTTACATCGCATGTCAGCTGATCACTCTCCTGGATGTCCCAGGTGCAAAGCAAATAAAGCAGTTGATTTTCTTCTAAATAATCATACCATTATAGAGACAAAGTTAAGGACATGCTTTAGTGTCTGCAATTGACCCATTTACTTTGTATTTGTATTTATTTGAAGAACAGGGATGTCAATTGTAATCCAAAATGACCTACATTAACACATTTACATATGGCAGAAGCATTCTCACAAAGGGTGCCTGTACAATAGCATAAAGATGCGAACAAGTAGTGAGCCAGTTTAGGATTATGTGATGTATGGATGACTTACACACTTGCAGGCAGAGCCCTGGGTGCTTTAGGCCCTGAGAGCTTTGTTTTGTAGGCAGGACCCCAGTGGGTGCATGGGGACATCTTCCAAAGCAGGATGTGAACAAGGGAACGAACCTCCAGACAGTCACATGTCCCTCTGGGAGCCAGTCACAGTGTTCAAAATGGTTTTCACACTTACAGGCAGACTCCTGGGTGTTGTAGGCCCAGGGAGCTTGGTTTTGTAGGAAGGGTCCTGAGATGGTGCACAGGGTCCTCTGGAAAAGCAGAATGTGGCAACTCATTTTGTAGTCAGAAATGGCTCCTATATATCGCTGTAACGTGACAGGAGATTTGATGACACATTGAATAGGCTACTGGTTATTTGTCTGGCATAGATGTAAACTTCCACAAATTCCATTACTTTTATTCATAATAAAATATGTTGGATACATAGCTGTGGATGAAGAAACAACTATGAAATGAAACCTTAAAAGTTGCAGACTACACTAAAACGGGGGTGAGGGGGACATTCCACTTAAAACACTGTAACATGGCTTGCCAAATTGTCATGGATCTCATCATTTCACTTTTTCTGGTGATGTTTTGTTCTATTGTTATCTTTTCATGTCAATTTGGCATATATATTGCATGGGAATTAAAAATGTATCCAGATAGAGGTTTCGTCCTGGGAATAATCTGATTTTATAGGAAACATTTTATTAACATGATAAAGGGCCTCATTACAAGTTTGGCAGTATTCCGGTGGTAAATCTGCCTGAATACCGCTAAATCGAAATACCTTAACTGCCACTGGGGCCAGATGATTTATCCCTGGATTACAAGTGAAGGCAAGCGTCCCCAACCAGCACGATCCTCCCCGCAATGAGAGACAATGAAGGACTCTCCCAAGTTGGGAATAAAGCCAAGACAGAGTGCGGGTGAGCTTAAATGGGAGTTTATCAATCAGAATAGGGCATGCAAAGAACTCTGCAAACTCCGAGAGCGCTCTGTCTGACAATAGCAAAGACAGGCGTATATATTTACAAAACACGTCATCAGAACCTACATACTATAAGGGGCACAAGTTCAATGGGATTGGGTGGTGATGACTAGCTATAGGCGCTGCTGCGATGTGGTTGGCCTTGGCTGGAGGACGTCACTGGTCAGCCTCGTGGGTTGGGCTGGGCCTGGCGGGTCGGCTGAGTTCATCCGGGCGGTGTTGTTGTGCCATTGTGGCCAGTGTCAGAGATGAATGTCTTTTCCTGACTTATTTGCCCTAGGCCATGCACACCGCAGTCATTCAGTCATTACAATATTATCTTCTTTAGTAAATCTTCCAATAGGTTATTCTACAGGTTAATGCAACACAGGAGGAATGCACCGTGTGAGGGGTCTGATGGTCATTCGTCAGGGCATGGTTACCAGTGTCCTGTTGACCGGTGCCATAGGTTGAGGGGCTAAGCTTCAGGGCATGGGACGGGCGGTACATGCCTTCCTGTCTTGTTAGATGTTGTTATGAATGTGCCGCTGTGTGTTGCCACAGTATTGGGTGTCCTGATTGCACAGGGCCATAAGTCTAAGATGATCTGGTGGGTTGTGGGGTTTACGAGGGGGCGCCTTTGGATTTGTGTATTCAGGCAGAGGTTTACTGCTGTGCTGTAAATAATGCAGGTGGCGGGCCGTGGCCTTGGGTGCTGCAGAGGGGACTACAAATCTTTGAAGCGGCTCCAGTCTGGTTGGGGGAGGTGGAGCAGCGCGGCGCGGGCCTCTGTTCTCTTGTTTGGCAGTCTTTGCAGGGTGGGAGGGGGAATGGCCTTGCACATATTCACAAAAGGTATCTTCCTCGTGTGTTGCCGACTTTAGGTAAAAACATCACAAACATTTGAACACTCTATAATACTTATTTGAATCACTCGGAAACGTACATTTCAATTTTACTAAATGTGTCTCAAATATATCCAGTCTGAGCACCTTATTCGTACACTATGTTTTACCAATCACAGCATTTAGTTATATGCATATACATTTTGCAGTAAGTGAGGTAGTAGCGAGGTTGGTGGAGCACATAGAAAATGGCTCGCCACCGTACGTGGCGGTAGTGGCACATAAGGGAGTTAGACATATACGCATGACAAGTGTATTTGCGCGCGTCCTTCACATGAGCCCTCTGTATGATTACATTCGCCTTCCCTTGTACTGTAGCAGCATTTGCTTCGGTTGATTGTGCGGGTCCACGGGGTGTAAACTTCTCATAAATGCACATAATGAACAATCCCCTGGAAGGCTTCTTAATTGTTAGCACCCAACTGCAGTGGTGGGGGTTCTTTATTGCTATCATCAGGTGAGCATGCATTCTACCATGTTTATATATTTTACAGGCATCCTTAATGGAAGAAGCTTTGTGGAGAAATACACACTTTACAAATAGTCCTGGCATTAATATTTGGGAATTTTCTGCTTTCATCCGATGACCATGTTACAGTTCTCTCCATCACCCAGGCCTTGCTGACCAGGTCATGCTGGGGGCAATGATGCACTGCGGAAGGTGAAATGTTACAATGTTAATGTCTTACGCTAGCTCATGTCCGTCTTGTTTGTGGGAACGGGCTCACAGCGGATCTGCCAGGGTGCTGCGGCAACAGGGATAACTGAAACTCTCCGAGGGTGGGGGCCGCGCTACAGTGCGCTAAGCTCACACCATCTTTATTAGACAAAATGGTTTCTGAGGCCTAGCTAAATTCAATACGTGTGGGCAATGTCTTCAGCAGGTGAGCCATCCACCACCTGGGCCCTGGTGGTATGGAGGGGACGCCCGATGAGCCATGGCCCTCACCTGGGATGGGGATGTAGGCAAGGGGGGGTCTTTTGGACCACTCCTCCCCTACATTTCCCCCCTTTCGTTACTTAAGTAACAAATACTTTAAGTCTTCCAGTCTCCTACATTCTGCTTCGTCCATCACTGCCTCATCCCATGCAGGTGTGCCTTTTATGGGCATCCATGCTCTGCACACCCCCCTTAAGCTCTCCCCTCTTCTGGCATACTCATCTGGGGTACAAGTCAGGTATATACATCCGCCATCTCCCGCCAAATCTACCCACACCTCCTGGTACCATTCTAGTACACGGGGCTCTCTAATGGTGGTGTGCCACGCCTTATCTATGATATCCTTGTCGTGATAGATAGGCACTAGCTGATATCTTGGTGTGTCATCTGTTCCTGTTTGTACATGCACTTCCTGCATGTTTTGCATGGTACCACGGGTGTTGCCCATTGTCACCATCATCATTGCACCATTCGGTACTGCGTTAGCACAACATCGAAGACCCACCTGGCACAGGCAAAAAATTAGAAGGAGGAATACCACAGCTGGCATCAAAAATTTCACAGTTGTTCCAAGCCATGAGGGGACCCAGGAGAAGATGTTATCGAACCACGTGCTGTCTTCTGCTCCACCTTCCATTTTCATTTTTTCTCCTAGGTTGTGGACTGCTTCGATCACATGGGACAGGGAGCCGTTCTCTGCGTCTTCAGAAGGTACGAAAGTGCAGCAGGCACTTCCGATTTTTCGGCAAACACCTCCATCCATTGCCGTCAACAGGTCCAAGACATACCTGTTTTGCATGGTCATCAGCCGCAAAGCTCTTAGTTCCACTTTGATTACGTTGAACCCTTCTTCAGTGTCATTTGCCAGCTGAATCAATTCCCAGCGTGTTATCTGGAGTCATTTTGCGTTTGCTCTTGCTTGGACACTTGAAATGAGTGAGGCAAAGAATGTTTCTGCGGAGCTAAATAATCGATATCTGTCTGGGATCTGAGCCAACAGTTCTGATGATGCCTTTGATATGTAGTTTGATGCTCGTCTGTTACGGGTCAGCACCTCTTCCTTGTTCCCGGAAGACAGGACATACATTTGTGACTCCGCAGTCGGTTGGGCCGCACTCTGTTGTATGCGTTCCTGTGTTCTTTTGCTCCCATTGATGTGGCTTTCTGGTATTACCATTAGGGCTGAGTGCAGAGTGGCCATTGAGCAGCTGCCACTCCATGACGGAGGGAGGTGCAGGTATGCCTGGTTACCGCATACCCAGTACGTGTCCATCAGGGCCGCTGTCCCTTTTTTCAGATCTGGGATGGTGAGGGTCTTGCTACAGTTCTTGTTTGTCCCCATGGAGGTTTTCCCCTCTCCTTTAAAACATAGTTCATAGTCTATTTCGTTCTGTAGTTTGAAGGGTTTTTCAATGGCGGTTACCCAAGTTAGTTTTGAAATGTGTTCCTTCCATACTGGTGTGCATGTTTCTTCTATCCATTGCAATTTCTCTGGTGCCACACCTCTCAGTGCTTCAGCTTTACACATTACTTCTTCATCCTTCCACTTGTTGTCCGAAAAAAGTGTCCCTTGTATTACAAAAAAGGGTTCCTCCAGACATACCACCCCTGCCGTCCTTGGATAGCAAGTTTTCTCGTTCTGCAGCATTCTAAAAGTAACTTCGTGTGCCTGGAAGGTGTTCTTAATCCTGCATAACGTGAGATGAAGGAGACATTGGGCGTCTATAATTGGCAACTCTTTGGGTAGCAATACTTTGGGTGTACCTGAAGCATGAGGAATGAGGGAGCAGACATAACAGCTCTCATTTGTTGTTTGTTTCGCTGTGGCACTCATATCCGAATACCATTTATTTGTCTGGTGGGGGTGTCGTGGGTCTTCCATTTTATCCAGTCCTAACCCATAGTACTCATCATACTTCCTCCTCCCTGCTTCCCTTTTTCGTCTGTTATTCTTGTTCCTCATGTACTTCCCAGCCTCCTGGGCGAGGGACAAAATAGATCCCCCTTTCTCATTCCCGCCCCCCTTGGCCCATGCATCATATAATATTTCGTGTGTTGCTAGCATCTTTTCCTTTTCGTCCTTGACGTTATCTTGCAGGTCGTTTAATATGGGGGCAGGTTGGCTGGTGGGGGCGTTATACAACCACGATATGGCAGACGGGTTTCGGTCATTTAAACTGCAAGCATTGTACTTAGACATCTTTGGCGGAGACACTGTGCTATTTTGCATTCCACACTGTAGCCCTTTCTTTTCTGATATGACAGCATTGGATGGTGTGGTATGATAACCCCATACAAGTTTAGTTCCGTCCCATACCAAAAAATCACCTTCCCTAGTATTGACACTTGCAGTTGTATTGGTCCCAATAGTGCTGTTAATCCCAGTGCTGTTAATCCCTCCCCCCTCGTTCATCTCGATAGAGATGAACGCTATAAACCAATATGTAACCAGGCCAAACATTATTATAAAAAACAACGTAATGCACACAGATAATCCACATTCATACGAATATCTGCATCTCTCATTTAATAATTCTCTCACTCTACTAAATCTATCCGTTGCAGGCTGCCCGTTAGATGCCCTGGTAGCTCCTGTTTGAGATATAAAAGTGCATTAAGTGCATGCATGTAAACATTTTGTTGGCACTATCAGTGCCAATATATATTGACAGGGAACGGAAGCGGGTAGGGTTTGTAGGGACCGGGATGCACAGACAAGGGTGTAAACACTTCATAATTTGATCACTTCATTAATTACATAAAAGTCCACAAGACAAAAAGGAAAAAAAACCTTTTTTTTTTCAGTAATATCTTAAAAATGCAAGTCTACTTATCAGCCATTTGCCCATTCGGGTGCATTACTGTCACACACACACACAAGTTCATATTCAGACATTCTGCACAGTTGCATTATTTGCTGTTGTCTGTGCCTCCTCATCTACCTCCTCCTGCACATTACTATATGCTTTTCGTACATCTGTCAAGTGTACCCAATATTTCAGGCCCTTTACTTTTACTGCCGTGGGCGTGCAGAACACTACCTCGTATGGGCCATGGAACCGTGGTGCATTCCATCGACGCACAAAACTCCTGACATAAATTAATTCGCCCGGCATCAGCTGTAGCTGTTGTTCAGGCTCCGTGACAGACCCTGTTATGTTTCCATCCTCTCTAGTGAAGGGTGGAGAGAGCTGCTTTGATATTGCGCGCGCTGCCCTTGTTAATTTCTTCAAATAGTCTGTGAACTCTTCTCCCAATATCGCGGCGCTCCTGTGTGCATCTGAGTGTTCGCGCAGTGGGGAGTGTGCTGTGTACATTCGTCTCCCAGTCACGATCTCGTGCGGGGACAAATGGTGGTCTTTGGTTGGCTGATTTCTCAGCTCAAATAGCGCAAGGGGCAGACAGTAAATCCAGTTCTTTTTCAATGAAAAGCATAGTTTTGATAACCTTCCTTTTAACAGTCCGTTCATCTTTTCCACTACGCCATTACTTTGAGGATGATAAATCGAACACAATTTATGTTTTATTCCCAATAATGTAGTAACTTCCTTGAAAAGCTCATTTACAAAGTGAGTGCCATTATACGAGCGAATCACGTCACAAATTCCCCAGCGCGGGAACACCTCCCTCACTAGGAATTTTGCAGCGCTTTTGGCATCAGGTCGTGCACATGGGCCTGCTTCTACCCACCTTGAGAACGGGCATACAACCACGATCATGTAACGTGCCCCATTACACCTTTCTCCCATGTCTGCGTAGTCAATATGTAGCTCTCTGAATGGGCCAATGGGTTTTGGAATTGTTCTCCGGAGCGTGCGTAATGTAATTCCTGAATTGTATATCTGACATGTTGTGCATTCCAGCGTCAATCGAGATACGTGCTCCTGGAGACAGGGCACGAACCATTCTTCCTGTATTTCTGCTGCGATGTGCTGTTTGGTATTGTGTGCAGGGCAGTGTAGTTGTTGAAACGCAATTTCCAATAACTTAATTGGCATTACCACTTTCCGTGAGTTGTTTTGTCGCCACAGTAAGTCTGTCGCCGACTTGCTGCACCCTCGTCTTGTCCACATCAATTTTTCGTCTGCACTAGCTCCTTCCTGTAATTCTAGTATTTGTGATATAGGCATCATGTTGTAGCCTTCTGGGAGCTCTTCGTTTGTCCCGTAGACAAGTGGTGGTAGGCTGTGTTAGTCCCTGTTTATGCTGCCCATAGGACTCCATGGAGATTGCGGCAGAATTACTACCAGTTGGAATTGTGACAATTTGGCCATTTTCTGGCAGTATGGCAGTGGAATTAGCTCAAGCATTTTGCTGGAGGTTTTTCCTCCACCTCACCATCAAAGTTGTAGTACATTGGCGCTGTAATACGCTGGTAATACGATGATCAGAAATGGCTCTTATAGATCATTGTAATGTGACAAAAGATTTGATGACAGATAGAATAGGCTACTGGTTATATGAATGGCATTAATGTAAACTTCCACAAATGCCATGACCCTTATTCATAATAAAATATGTTGGATGCATAGCTGTTGGTGAAGCAACAACTATAAGATAAAACCTGAAAAGTTGCAGACTGCACTAAGGCTGAGAGGACATTCCACTTGAAACACAGTAACATGGCTTGCCAAATTGTCCTAAATCTCATAATTTCACTTTTTCTGCTGATGTTTTGTTTTGTTGTTGATATCTTTTCATGTTAATTTGTATTATATATTGCATGGCAATTAAGCATTTATACAGTTAGAGGTTTCTTCCTGGGAATAATCAGATTTTATAGGTAATATTTTGTTTACATAACGGGCCTCATTACAAGTTTGGCAGTATTCCTGTGGTAAATATGCCAGAATACTGCCAAACTGAATTATTGTTACCACCAATTGGGCCAGATTTACTGCCAGATTGCAAGTGGTTGTAGGCGGTGTTAGTCCCCACTTATGGAGTTCATGGCACTCCATGGGGATTGCAGCGGAATTACCACCTCTGGCAATTCAGCTGATTTGGCTGTTTTTTGGCAGTAAAGTGGTGACATTAGCTCAAGCATTTTGCTGGAGGTTTTTCCTCCACCTCCCCACCAAAGATGTAGTACAGTGGTGCCGTAATGCAGTGGTAATGCAGTGGAAACTGAGTTAGCAATGCAATACTGCAGTATTTTCCTGTACCTCCGTACTCGTAATCAGTCGCAAAAATTCTATAAAATTGAGGAAAACAAGCCCAGTTAATGTGTAATTTACAGCTGTAAATCTTTTTAAAGTTTTCATGAAGGCCAGCAAAACATGCTCATATTAGGTCGCTTGATAACCAGGCACAGCAATAATATAACCATTTTATAAAGTGCATCACGCCATATTTATCCCCTTATGATAGGAGCATGTATTAACCAATGTAATCTTTCCAAAGTTTTGACTTTGGAAGGATAAAGTGCTGAGTAGGCCCTGGCAAGATTCAGTTTTGCGACTGTAAGCTACACACATATGCCCAATACTAATGCTTAACTAGATGAGCTATGCTTATCCATGGCGATGATGATCTCAGACTAATGCTTAACTAGATGAGCTATGCTTATCCATGGTGATGATGATCTCAGACTAATGCTTAACTAGATGAGCTATGCTTACGCACGTTGATGATGATTTCAGTGCACAGAATATGGTGCACCCTCAAAGAGGATAGTACCGATCATTGGTTTAAGTTGCGGTTGGCCTGTAATCAATGTGTCCTGTTGAAAGTTCTGCACAGAAGTGTGTTGTCACTAATATTATGGATTTGCTAATTTGATGCAAGGTCATCTGTGTTTTCTCATCATTATGAAGTTGTATTCGTTGTTGTTAGAATGCTCTCATTAAGAAAAGTTATTCTTATAGTATGGAGGAATGCTTTACGGCACCCAGATCTTCGGGTTTATTATTGCAGCACTGTGCATTATTTGATTAATACATGGTTACTCTTTGTCTGGACATAGCGCACAAAGTCCATGGGCCTCATTATAAGGCTGGCGCTCCCATAATGAAGGGGGCCGGTACGGGACCGGCCCCCTTCCTTCCGGGAGAGCCGATTACGAGCTTCCCATCGTGGGACACGGATAGCACGTCTGGTAAAACCAGGCGTGCTTTCTGGGTCCCGCTAGGGGAAGAGGGAGGCAATAACGGGCCAGATGTAATCTGCCCATTATTACCTCCCTCCCGATTCCCATTGAGCCCTATGGGGGCTCAAATGGGAATGGGGATGGGTTCCTGCAAGGAGGAATTACCTGGTCCTCCTATGACGGAGTAACCCGGTAAGTCCCCATTGCAGGAACCCGGTAATGGAGCCCGGAACGGAGGCAGCCATGGAGCTAACCGCTCCATGGCTACCTCCATTCTCGTAATGAGGCCCCATGACAATAATGTAGCGTTCAATACATGTAATCCAGGCCCAATCCTGCTGCATTGGTCACTGCATCAATTAGGCAATAACTACCTTGCGGTGGGTGATAACGAGTGGCAGCCACCCGCCAGCCCAAGCTAATGCCCCGAGTGAAACAAGGGTGATTTCCAAGGGCTGTGATTTGATTTCCAAGGGCTGTGGGACAGTTAGTTGCCGGTATGCTCCACCCGAAAGACATTATTGGCATTAGCATCCTGGTGAAATATTAGGGCAGCTAATTCTATTTTCCTGGTTTCTTTGGGTTCAAAGGTCCCTCCTCAGCAAAAAAATAAATTGCTGCAATGGAAAAGCACAAAGGGAGTTGGAAGGAATAGCACGTTCTCACTTTCCATGGTAGTCGCTGACAATGCAAGGACTGTGACGGACGGCAGACACTGGGATGTGAAAGATAAGTCAACACATCTTATTACTTAATGTGGTTAGGGAATGCAAAGTGAAGTTAAGGAAGCTCAGCTGGACAAGTGGCCACTATACCTGTGTCTGATTGGCATGGGCGGCCTCCGATATGCTAATGCACCGTGATAGGGATTTCATTTACGTTCTGGTTCATGCATAGTTGTTTTTATTTTGTTCGTGGTAGCTGTATAACGAGAACCTAGGCTAAATGAGTAATGGAGTACTTGACCTAATTACAGAGGTGTATTTAACAAAGAGGGATAGGTATATAATAACATGACAAATGCATTCCTCGTACATACAAGCCTTTGAACTGAAACCTGGTAACTGGTCTCTCACAAGCATTTGTCAGTATTATTGTATTCATTCATTTACTGTGATTCAGTACACATAGAACATTACACAAACCATTATAAAAGACAAATAATGCATTTTCAACCAAAATAAAAAAAAAACTAGTCAATTCTAAAAAAAATGGTTCAGACATAATTGATCTATACGTAAACATGATTAAACATCTTCTACAATATGTCAAACAATAAAAACAAGAGAATTTGTTTTTTTCCCCACATATTCGAAGTAATCTCTCCCATTTTCAAACTGACTTTCAACCATACTCTGTAAAGATGTAGGGTTCCACTATTAGAATTCGAACAATATAACCAGAAGTCACAGCCTTTTATTAATTCATATGAGTGAACACACGTTTCATAATTAGTCATGTAGGTATCCTAGGACATTCAGTCCTAACGTGGTTTGGAGCTTCTTGGATGTGCTTCAATTTGCATATCTGGCAATATCTCCTATTAGCCGGAACACTGCATCTTGAGGCAACAATACTGAGAACTGGCATGTGTTTAATCTGGAAAAGCAGTAGGAAATGCCGCAACTTCACGCAGACATAGACAAGCAAGTACCAAAGTAACCGGGACACCTAAAAGCCCAAAATAAAAACATGCGTGGACACGTCAGACCAGAATTTAATTCAAACTGCAGATCTGCCTGGGGAGGCGGCTCAGTCACCAATTACTTTCAGCTGCCCACTGGCAGGGTTACCATAGTAACAAGTGGAAAAACCATTCACATGGACAGGCAGCCCTCACACCAACACAGACATGAACAGGCTCGCTCTGCTGCTAGGCGCCCCGTTCCTCGTGCATTGAGCACCAAAGAGAACTTCCACCAGCTTTCTCATGCTCTACAGTTCAAGCTGGGACTGACTATAAAGAACTAGAGGCAAAATAACAGGGGAGTAAATGCAGGACTGAGGAAAGCCTTCAGGTCCAGTTACCTGCCAAATCTTTTCATTGAAGTAGGATGTAAAGCCCCAACCACATTTGGGCAGGATGAGGGATGAGATTGGGTTTTCACAGTAGCATTGGAGGCCTTACCACTCTGCTGTGGGAGGAGTCACTGCTAAAATATCACTCAACCCCTATGTCTGCCTGCCATTGATGCAACAGGGTACAGCACCCAAATTGGTACCCACATGGCAAGCACAGCAGACCTGTAAGAACCATGTCGGTTTCAAACATGAGATTAGGGAACCGCCAAACCCAAACACACAAAATACTAGAACATAAATGAGACATAGAAAATTGGACAGTGACCACGTCCACAGGCCTATCCTGCCCTAATGACTGTGACCGTAAGAGACTTAGAAAATTGGACAGTGACCACAGGCCTATCCTGCCCTAATGACTGTGACCGTAAGGCTCCCTGGAGAGGTGTTTGCAGTCCACACATCCAGATACAGTGCTCCTTCCATCAATATGGTGGGGTTAGAGAGACGGAAATATGGTTATCTGAGTACCCTCTGCACCGGTCTACCATGCTGAGGGAAGACTTCTCAAATGTTGCTCCCGCCTAAGCTATGCTCAAGCTGCCACTGATGCAATAGGGGGCAGTGCGACCAAGTGAGTGGGAAGTCCGCCAGAACCTACAATAAGCCATGTAAATTGTAAACCTGAAAGGGGGGAACCACCAGCCACCATACACAGAATACTGGCCATGTACATGAGATATAGCGAATAACACCATGACTGCAGTCCAATTCACTCACTCTGACCCTGATGCTCTTCGGGGGAAGTACTTTGGGGGGTGAGCATCTGCGAACCATACATTGTCATGCAGTTCTCCACGCTCTAATGACTTCTGATGACTTCTGCTGCTCAGTCCCAGTGCTATGTGCTTTGCAGACTCACGGAGAGTCAACTGCAGTCCCCTGCAAACCTGGGCACCACTGGTGCTCAGCCCAGAAGAGCCTTTTGCGGTCCATACACATCATGCTAGGGACTAACCGCCCCTTCCAAAATCCAAACACAGCAGGGACTGAATGGGAAATAAAACATATGCTCATACCTTCAACGCACACCAGTGGCTTCAGAGTTTCTGGAAGCAAGCGTCTCCGGAGCCGCCCATTAGCTTGGGCACCCCTTGTGCTCTGCCCAATGGAGCGTCCCATTGTGCACTTACTCACCAGACGTGCGGCTGCCCACCCCTCCAAAGGTCCAAGCCCAGCAGGGCATGAGAGGGCAATCACAAACAGCATTCCTAGACACACACAAGTCCAGCAATGGCGGGATCACAAGCTTCAGGAGTTCACTGTCCAGAAGAGCAGAAAGCAAAACAGGAGGATCATGGGACAGATTAGGTGCTTTACAACCCGGGTTATACACGTGAGAGGCTAAAAGAGAAAAATAAAATGGGAAAGGGTTCTGTCCAAAGGCAGAGAGCCTTGAGAGAGTAAGTAGTGTGATGCAGAAGAGGGTCGTGGAGATGATGCCATCTTCCTCAGCTTGTTTTTCATGATAGACATGCATGTACATTTTTCCATTCAATCACTGTTCAATATGTTATACCTAGAAAATGAGGCTTCAAACATGTGAAAACTGTGTGCGCATGATGTTGATGACTGATCCACACCTCAAGCATGTCTCCTATCTTTGACCATAACGCAGAGCAATGCAGATGCTGCTGCTCAGTGCATCTCAAAGCTGTTAGGGAGCAGGTCACCATTCCTCTTTAAGCTGCAAGCAAGAAAGGCATGTCAAAGAAATCTTTTAGCAGACACTCCTCTTTCTAACCAGTGCCAACAATTCTGTTTTAGCAGTGCCCCTCAAGATCACTGGGAAAAGGATAAGAAAACGAAGACTGTAAAACATCACTGTTGTATTGAATCCTCCTATTCCATGATACTCTTCTTGACCCACAAGGCATCACCATCATTCAAAGCACAGATTGAAAACGGAGGACTGTGCTCCACCATTGAATATTGACTTCAGGTGTGCCCAGACCTTCTTTCCACACGCCACCCTCTCCCCCATCGGATCATGAGACATTTAGCTTGGCCATTCTTAAAGTGTTTCATGAGACCATTGCTTTAGGGAAACCTCTGAAAAGTCCAGTTGCTCCCTCCAAGGAAAGCTCTGGCCATGGGAAGGCCACTACCGAATGCTCTATGGCTTGGATCCCAGTTCCCCCCCAAAATAGCAGCAGGCCACTGGAGCCTCGTACAGAAGCACCGGGTGCTTTCAAAATAGCATTGTGCAAACTGGCTTCTTCAATGTCGATGCCATCAGTTCTGCTACCTTCAGTTCCATCAGAGCTAGATTTTGATAATATATCTTGTCATGTTGTCATGGGTGCCCACGTTCTTTAAAAACTGCAGAAATAGTTTTGAGGAGTATAAGGAAGAAACTGAAGAGAATGAAAGTATCCCTTACAGGTTCAAGCCTGCCTCTTCGGGTATGGTAACAACTATTCCTGAAGAGTTTCCACAATTAGACATTCAAAAGAGTCACTTCTATAACGAGTCCACGACTCTGCAAGGTGTGTGCTCTTGAGACCTGTCCAGATTCTGAGATTGGGACCACAGACAACTCTTCTTTGCGGTTTGATTTTTACTCTTTTGGAGCAGCGGCCTCTAGATCTGTGTACACTCTGGGCCTGATTGCTCTTTCTGAGGAGGTGAAGTGAAGGCTTAAATCATCACTGATAGTAGGGCAGGCCCGCTCCTGTCCCAACTGTGAATAAGGATTTTACACAAAAATATAGAGTGCCTGCAGAGGACCCACTCTTTCCTAGCTTCTACCATACCACCAGGAAGCCTAACGGTTCGGATGGCAATCAAAGTGTCAAAGCCTAAGGCATTTACCACAAACACCGCCAGAAAGGTTGTCCACGAGTTTGGAAGCTTGGGGGAGAAAGGTGTTTGTTGCTGGAAGCCTGACGTTGTAGAGCCTTAATGCATCCGGCATCTGGAACAAATATTCTTGGCTATATGGGAAGCAGTTGAGGTGGGAGGCAAATATTTGGTATGGAGGGAAAGTCATGCTTTATTGATACCGAAAAAAAAGATTTAGAAAGACAGAGCAGACTTTCTAAATGTAACTGTCATGCCCCTGTCCCACACGAGTGTGAAGGGGCTGACAGGCGTGGCCAGGGCGGGCAGGGGAAGGCAGAAGTTGCCTGTCAGATTGGTGTTTGACGGTGTGTATTTTGTGGAGAAGTGTGGAGGGGTCTGGGGAGAAGGTGTCTGTGTGATTGTGTATATTTATATTCACTGAAAAAACTTTGTTAAAGGGACGTTATGTTAAGTTGGACTAATAAAAACCTATGAAATTCAAAGAAAAAACTTTGTTAAACGGATGTTATGGTTCCAAGTAAAACCGGAAAACCCCTGAAATTCGCCAGTTATGGTAAACTAAGCAACCATAACTCATGCCACCACCGTGCACTGCTAAGACTAACACCCAGGACATCAAAGATGACATCACAAATGTTATTGATGACATCACTGATGACATCACATACCTGGGCCCTTTGTTTTTGTTTATTGACATATATAGGCCAGGTGGTTTTTGTTCACTATCATACAGAATAATACAATTGAAAAAGGTGCTATATATCTAGACGTTAACCTTGTTATATGTTCTTTGACTACTTTCCTTAGGGTTTGGTCTCAGCTCATGGTGCACATACATGGGGAAACGAGCAGGCCTCAAACACACAATTCATTTGTATCCATGAAGATACACTTTAATGTCATTAACATTTTCTGATGATGCAGTTTCTTTCTTCTTTACTTTAGTCTCCCTGTATGTGTCTCTGACTTGTATGCATTGTGGTTCTTAAATGTATTGTTTGTACCAGCACAAGTGCTGTAAGTCTTGAATTGTTAGCTAGTTATTACATGTTTAACATCACTCAAAACTCTGATCCGGTAGCATTCATTATCGCACTATCCAAATTTCCAAGATTACAAATAGTGTACTTCTATGTTGCATTCTGCAGTCATTGCCTGTGTTTATATACGATTAGGTTTCTGTATTAACGACAACACTCCAATACAATGATATTAGATGAATACATTATTTAATAGACTAAGTAGTTCATGATAGGTATCCCGATCACCCCTGACATCTTGTTACCAACAATGTAAACAAATCTCCTTGTAGGGACTTTTCATCAAAATATATTTCACATGTGATGTCATCTTTGATGTCATCAATGACATTTGTGATGTCATCTTTGATGTCCTGGGTGTTAGTCCTAGCAGTGCACGGTGGTGGCGAGAGTTATGGTTGCTTTGCTTACCATAACTGGAAAATTTCAGGGGTTATTCTTAGTCCAACTTAACCATAACATCCCTTTTAACAAAGTTTTTTCAATTAATTTCATAGGTTTTTATTAGTGCAACTTAACCATAACGTTCCTTTAACAAAGTCTTTTCATTGAATTTCATAGGTTTTTACCAGTGCATGCTTTTTTCCTACAACTTACTAATATCATACTTACCCAATATAGGAATATTTGTGTCCAATTTCCAAAGTTTCACCTTAAAACTCTGCCATTTCACACCATCTGGAATAATTTTTAACACTTCTATACACTTCTTGCAACTATTTCAACTAGTTTTGCATCCGTAGAAGTCTACGAACATCTGACTTCTTAGCGGACCTTCCGGACAGTGTCCCATGACCATACGCTGGCGCGGGGCATGATGATGTGTCTGAGAACCCGTCCGCACTTCACGATAAGATCTCTGCTTGGCGGACAGTTCGGAACTGCATTTTCTACTGATCTAGGAACTTCCAACTTCAAAATTTCCCTTGCGCAGTTCCAACACCTATTCCTACTCATTATCCATTAACAAGCTAGTACACAGTACATACTTTTAGCAAAACTGCTATTTATCTTAAAATGGCATCAGCTAATGCCATCCCTCCTCCCCAAGAGCCACCACCACTGCTGTAAATAAGGAGCATGAGAAACAGTGCCCCCTAACTTAGAAATAACACACACGCAACATTTTCCCTTGTCCACCTACCCCTTCATATTAGTGTTTGGTTGCTCTTCCCTCATTTCCCTCCCCACCTTTTGTTCTCAGCTCTCCTGCCAAAAGAAATACACCCCAGAACAACAAACGACATATTCCTTTAGGAACCACGTTTCACAGTTAAAAAATAGAACTACAAAAAAAATGTATAGACACCATCTACTTTATATTTCTCAGTAAAGTACATAGACTAAATACGTTTTTCCAACATTTCCATTTGCATTTTGTGCTATGCTAATGGGAATATTGTGGCGTTCATCCTCTGTTCCAGGGACTGGAATGGTGGATACCAACCCAGCAGCCCAAGTTATCAGCCCAAGCAAAGCGAGGGTGGATAACAAGGTCTCTGGACTATTATCCCCCCATTCCAGCCACTGAAATGGAGGTTGAAGACAATTAGCACCCTAGGTTCCCAAAGCGGGAACCCGGGGTGCTAAAAAATAGGATTTTTCTTCCAACACCGGGACGCCTGCGGCATCCAGGTGTAGGAAGGAAAATCCTTTTCCAGGATGGCCACCATGGAAAGGGAAGGTGAGGGTTCCATACAGGGCCCCTCTTCGCTTTCAATAGCAGCCTGCAGAAGGCAAAAAGAGAAACCTATGACCATATTACCACAAGCACATTTTTCTTCCCTTTCAAATCTATCCTAATTTCGAATAATTTTACCACAAAGCCAGACCCAGGTGGACATGGCCACTTTAATCCTATGTTTTGTCCCTTGTGGTCATGGCCAGTAGCCAGATTGTCTGGATCATGACCTTATTCCATGACCCGGACCATCTGGCCACTGCCCATGGCCACAGGCTACCCCTCAGTCACTAAAGGTATACTGCTATTTTTTGTAGCTACATTAATGGAACTGCATGAAATTTTGCATGTATATTGCTGGGCTGATGAGTGTGTATGCAAGGTGTGGTGGGATTCTGTCAAGAGGGGGCAAAATTAGAGGGGGTCCCAAAATATTGTAAAGGCTTATAAATGAGGTGCCATATGACAAATCTACCCTTAAATTGGCAAACTGATAATAGATCTAGATTTACATTTTATTGTGACGTTTGGTAGGATTTTGTCAACAGGGGGCAAAATTAGAGGGGGGGTCCCAAAATATTGTAAAGGCTTATAAATGTGGTGCCATTTGACAAATCTACACAAAGGTTTGCAAAATGATTATAGATCTAGATATACATGTTTTTGCAAAGTTTGGTGGGGTTTTGTCAAAAGGAGGCAAAATTAGAGGGGGGTCCCAAAATATTGTAAAGGCTTATAAATGTGGTGCAATTTGACGAATCTACGCACAAGTTTGCAAAAACATTTGAAATCTAGATATAAATGTTTTTGCAAAGTCTATATGTATTTTGTGAAGTGGGGGCTAAAATATATGACTTGTATGTGCATACATTTGACACTTTTGAAAAAATAAAACATGGGTGGGTTTCCAGGAAACTTGTGTAAGGAGCAGCATGGTTTTGCAAAGGTGCCTGTGTTTTATTTTTTAACAAGTGTCATAATGTAGCTACAAAAAATTGTGATATACCTTTGGTGACTGAGGTGTAGCCTGTGGCCATAAGCAGTGGCCACATTTTCTGGGTTATGAAATAAGGTCATAATCCGGACAAACTGGCTACTGGCCATGACCACGAGGGACAACACATGTGGTTAATGTGGCCATGTCCACCTGGGACTGGCTTTGTGGTAAAGTTATTCGAAATTGTGATAGGTTTGAAAGGGAAGAAAAATGGGCTTGTGGTAATATGGTCATACGGTGTTACGCTCACCTGGTCTCAGCGGAAGCGTTGGGGCACGGTTGCAGCCCTCCCTGAACTTGAATCACCCCCTTCAGGCCTCTCCCTCAGTAGAAAAGGTGTGAGCGGTGGTACGTGGTGATGCTGCTCCTGCGTGGAGATAAGCGTGTGTGAGTGCGCCAATCTGTGATTGTTGTACCTCTTGAACCCTTCACCCCAAAGTACGGTTTCTGTGATCATACGCCGGCCCGTAAAGCTCACCTGTGAATTATGGAAGAAAAGCTCTCTGTCCTGCTACTTCTGGCAGGGGTGTGTCGAATGGGATCTAGTTCCTTCACTGATCCCTGATAAGGATAAGTCCAGTCCAGCTGTGACTATGCTTCTCCTTCTGATTGGTAAGTCTTTCTTGAGCTCTTGTGATGCTGTTGGTTCTGTTTAATGTCTTTATATGTTGCTCCTATTTATGCTCGTAATAATTTCTCTCTTCGGTTTTCTTCCCTTAGATGGAAATGCGGCCTCAATGCAGCTGTGAGACGCGAGACGCGGCTGGATGGAAGATGGATGCTATTGCAATGTTCGACAGCAGGTAAGTGGTAGTTTAAGGAAAAGCGCGAAGTATGGCAAAGCACAGCCTTAAACTGACTGTTTTTTGATGTCTAACATTGTCTTCTGTTTTTTCTTGAAGGCGCTGCTGTCGACTATGGAGCGTGTCGTGCTGCGGTGCCAAGATGAAGATTTCGGCGTTCCGAAAAGTGTAAAGATGAATACTTGTTTCGGAGAAGAGATGTACAGATAAGAACAGCTTCCCCCAGTTGGTAAATATGCTGACAGGAAGCAGGATGTCCAGGAATCCGGATCTTCAAAGGTAAATCTAACTTCAAGCGACGGTGAGCGTTACGCAGCTTACAAGTGCAGAATAACGCAAAGTGTCTGTCTTGAGGAACGGGGCAGCTTATATAGCTGAGATCGTGGGCACGCCCATTAGGGCCGGCTTACCAGCCACACATTGCCACTCCTAGAGAGTGAGCATGTGCAAAGGCAATCCATTAGCAGCCACACCCAAGAATACACTTGGGGCTGCTTAATGGATGGAATGTTCAAGGTTAATGCATCCTGCTTAATGGATGCAATGTTTAAGGTTAATGCATCTGAAGTGCTATGTCCATAATAAAAGCTTTTTGGTGTTAAATGGATGTTCTTGTTTACTTTTGTTCATGAACCTGGCACCAAAGGCGCCAGAACAGTGTCCACTCAGGTCTCCTGTGCATGCGACCCCTGCATGCCTGTGCCCCTGACTTCATGACCATGACATAGGGTTCTCTTTTCGTCTTCTGCAGGCTGCCATGGAAAGCGAAGAGGGGCCCTGAATGGAACCCCACCTTCCCTTTTCATGGTGGCCATCTTGGAAAAGGATTTCCTCCCTACACCGGGTCGCTCATGTCCACTGTACGTGTTCCTCTGATATGTTTCTTTTGGACCCACTAGGTGGCCACAGTCTTTGGCCGTACCTACTATACATGTCTTTCAGGCCCACTAGCTTTGGCTTTTAAAAAACTACCTGGCCAGTAGTCATAGCTTTCAGTGATGCAATCAGTGATGTCATATATGATGTAATTAGTGATGTCACCAGTAATGTAACCTATGATGTCATCATTGTGGTCATATGCTGTAGAGCAGGGGATCTGAATTTAAGGTGTCCTTGCCTGAATTATGTGCTGAAAATCAGGGGTTTTGTTGTTACATTTTCACCTTAATGTCCCTGTAACTAAGGTTTTTACCCTGAATTTCAAAGCGTTTGTAACAATGTATTGCTCAGGTTAATGTCCCTGCAACTACATTTTCTTCAGTCAATTTCAAAGTCTTTCTATGCCAATGTTTTTTTATTGGCCAGTAGACATGGTCTTCGTCCATGGCCAGGAGCCATTACTTTTGGCTGTGTCCACTATATATGTTCCCCCAATATGTTTATTTTGGACCTGAAAGGTGGCCACGGCCTTCGGCCATGTCTTCTGTGTATTTTGAAACACTACCAGGCTACTAGCCATGGCCTTCGGTCGTGTCCACCATACATGTTTCCACAAAAGGATTGCGAGTCAAGCTTCATGCCCAAGTTGTTTTGAACCTGGTCCACATCTGTCCAGTGATTTTCGATGTGCGCTGGAGTAAACATTTTCCTTTTTTGTCTATGGGGAGATGAATGGGGACGATGGTGAAAGTGAATTCTTTTGTTCTACAGCATGGGGTCTGGCATGGATTCACATGCTCATGAATATTCTACGTTGTCAGGCTGGGAATCCTCAGTAAAGAAAAAATCAGTTTCAGTTTTGTTTCTGAACTGTCTTTCTACTAATAACCAATCACTGGTCTCTGGGTCATACTGCCCGCCAGCCAATGACTGCCCTCTACCCAAGCCCCTCCTCTGGCAGCCATCTTCATATTTTTACCGCACGTTCAAGTGTTGGGAGTCCTCGTGCTAGCGCTCTCGAGCTTTTACTGCGTATTGTGTTTTTTCAAAGAATTTTGCTCTCATTTTTCGGTCCATTCGAGCCTCAAGCTCCACCGATTCTTCTTCCGATTAACAGGGACCCATTTCGGAATTTTCTACGTCCCCCCCAACGGCGAATTTTCATCGAGTTTTCACTTCTTGGAGGATTCCGGAAGATCTTTGAGGCCTACCCCGCGTTGTCATGGCCCAGGACAAAGGAGACATGACGCCTGTTGGATCCAAGCTTTTTAGGATCTGCCCTGGATGTGGATTACAGAATGTCTTCAAGGAAGAGGAGTACTCCCGGTGCCTCTACTGCCTTCACGATGACAAATCGCACGTGGAGAAGGACTGTGCGTTCTGTAAGAACATGTCCGTCCGGACAATGAAGGATCGTTGTACTCAGTTCACTAACTGGCTGGAGGGGAAGAGCCCAGCAGCAGGTGAGAAGAAGAGGTCCGAGCAGTCTTCTAAGACCTTTTGAGGTCGCTCCGGCGACTGGGGCCCAACAAAAGGCTAAGCACTACGAGTCCGCCAGCACCGGGAGCGCCGTTGGTTCGGGCTCCTTGGCTGCCAGGCAGGGCGCAATGTCACTGACGCCATCATTCAGGAGCCAGCACTCTGGCTCTGTGAAGAGGAAGTCGGAGAACCCGGGTAAGTTTTTGGGAGAAGACCTGGTCGATCCCGACAGACAGCAAAGAGGGGGGCTAGGCGGTGACCCTCCCCTTAAGGTGAAGGGCTCAGATGCGCCCAAGGCCCAGATTCACCCGGCGAAGGCCTCGATTGAAGGAGTCGTGGCGACCCTGGTGAAGCCTGCACAGGCTACCCCAGGGGAGACGACCTCCGGGCCTAGAGTTTCCCTACCACCCAGGAGGGAAACCTCTTTTCAGCCTATCGATAAGACCCCTGTGAAACCCCGGGATAAGAAAGAGGGGGGAGGGCACGGTTGCCCTAATGGGCACAGATACCACCTCCGAAGATGACCTGGTTGATGTCAAAAAGATCCTGGACAAGAAGTTCGAGGAGGCCAGGTCCTACAGGAGGGATCCCGACGAGGCAGACGTAGAGAGCAACGGTGGGGCCAATGAGGAACCGCGGACGAATCGGAGGACCCCGCGCCCCAGCCTTCGCTCCCGACGCAACCGATGTAACAAGACAATTCAGGAGCAACCTTGGTGGCTTTGCAGGCCCTGTGTATCGAGATAAGGACAAGGTTGCCCTTACCACCAGCGGACGATACAGCGGCGCCTGGACCGTCGGGGAGCCCACCGAACAAGCAGAGTCGAATCCATCCTCCACCTCCCTTCCAGCCTTCACCCCCATCCCCTCCTCCGAGAAACGGAATGGGGACGGAGACGGCGATGACGGGATGGACAACGACGATGGTGACGGGACGGATCTCCCATCACCCCCTGCCCGGGCCTACCCGCCTGACGAAATTGCCTCCTTTCACGCCATGATCACCAGGACATCGGAGCTTTTCCAGCTATGCCCCAAAGAGCAGAAGAAGGAATGGTTCCTCTACTAACGATGGGAGGCCAAGAGAAAGACCATCCTCTCAGTCCCCTTACTGGATGACATCTGGGACGAAGGACTGTCCCTTCTGAAGAACCTGTCCACGGCCCCTGCGAAGAGGGACTGGTACGAGAAGAAGTACCTGATCCCGAACTCCTCTCCTATTTCCCTTAGGGCACAGCCGTCCCCAGATTTGGTGGTCTCTGCATCGGCCAAGAAGAAATCAGCAGGGGCGACGGCATCAACTTCCACTGCCCCGCTGGACGCCGAGGGGAATAAGCTGGATGCCATGGGACGACCGGTCATCTCGTCGGCAGCCATGACCATCAAGGCGGCCAATGCCCTCGCAATCGTGGCACGCAATGACAGGGAGCTGTGGTTCAAGATCGCTCCCATCCTGGACTTCCTCCCAGATGACAGGAGGGCAGAAGCCCTTGAAATCCTGCAGGAAGGTGAGGTGGCGTCGGACCACGCCATCACACTGGTCACGGACATCGCCGACCAGGGCTTTCGCCAGATGGGCAACAGCGTTTGCCTTCGCCGGCGCAGTTGGCTCAGGGTCACTGATTTCCATCAGGATGTGCAGACCAGGGTATTGGACATGCCCTTCGACGGGAGCAACCTGTTCGGCAAGGTAGTGGATGGGTCACTGCAGGCAAGGCGGACACCGAGATGCCCCGGGCCCTGGGTTCTCTCCATCAGCAACAGCCGTTCTTTCGGACTTCCGGAGGCAAGTCTCAAGGTGCCTCCAAAGGATTCGGCGGCAGTTCCTTGTTGTACCGCCAGGCAGCCCGCTCCTCGTCACAGGAAGCCTACAGATGCTGTAACAAGACAGGAGGACACCGTTGGAGGCCAAGGTGGCAAGGCCTAGGCGAAACAAGACTGAACCGGCCGTGATGTCAAGCCCCCACCCGAGCACCCCAGTGGGGAGCCAGCTGGCGAAATTCGTCGGTGTGTGGGAGTCCATCTCCACCAACCGTTGGGTACTGGATGCCCTGGCCCACGGGCACTCCCTGGAGTTCCAAAGAAAGTGTCCCTGTTTCCCGCCTGTGGCCAGGAAAGAAAACCACATGCCACAGCTGCTTCTGGAGGTACAAGCAATGCTGAAAAATGGCGCAATAAAAATCGTCCCAAAGAGGCTGCAGGGCTGCGGTGTATACTCGTGGTACTTCCTCGTCTGAAAGAAGAGCGGCGGCTGGCGGCCCATTCTAGACCTTTGCTGCCTCAACATATACATCAAATCCCAGAAGTTCAGGATGGTCACCCTTCAGCACGTGCTTGGACAATTGGAGGAAGGCGACTTCCTGTCGTCGCAGGACTTGGAGGATGCTTACTTCCACATCCCCATATGCAAATGACATCGAAATTTCATACGATTCGTGGTCCAATGGCGGCACTACCAGTTCAAGGCACTGCCGTTCGGGTTGAAGTTGGCGGCAAGGGTCTTCAAGTGTCTGGCACCGGTGGTGGCGCGGCTGCGCCTGCAGGGGATCCACGTATACCCCTATCTGGACAATTGGCTCATCCGAGCAAGGTCAAGAGAACTCACCGTCGATCACACAGCGAAGACCGTCCGCCTGCTCACGGAACTGTGATTATCGATCAACTTGGCAAAGTCCCACTTGGTACCGTTGCAGGACGCCCTATTCCTGGGAGCCAGACTCAACACAGTGGCACTGTTGGCTTCACTGTCTGAGGAGAGGACGAAAGTCATCCTGGGCAAGGTACAACGGCTGTTGACCATGGAAGTGGCCAGGGTGAGGTCCATCAAGTCCCTGCTCGGCATGATGTCATTGTGCATCTACCTCGTAGGTCTGTGCAGGTTGCGGATGCGGCCACTACAGGGGTACCTGGATGCCCGTTGGATACAAGCGGCGGGCAGCTTCAAAGACAAGATCACCCTCAATGAGACTTTCCGCCAAGCGATCCGCTGATGGGGCACCCGCGCGCATCTAGCGGCGGGTATTGACTTCCAGCCCCTGGAACATCAGGAAACGGTGACGACGGACGCCTCCCTGAAGGTATGAGGGGCGCACACCGGAGATCTCCACGTAAGAGGCATTTGGCTCTTGGAGGAGAGGTCACTACACATCAACCATCAACGTCCTGGAGCTCCAAGCAGTGTTCTGGGCCCTCAGGTCTTTCCTCCCGTCCCTCAAGGGCAAGGTGGTGAGGGTCTTCACCGACAACACCACCACGATGTTCTACATCCGGAAGCAGGGGGGCACCAGATACCCAACCCTATCCAAGGAAGCACAGGATCGGTGGCACTGGGCCGTGGCCCAGGGGATGTTCCTGGTACTCTTCCATCTGGCAGGAATAAAGAACACCATCGCCGACTCGCTCAGCAGGGAGCTGCGCTTTTGCCACAAGTGGGAGCTTCGGCAGGATCAAGTGGATCTCCTATTTCAACGATGGGGCAATCCCCAGATCGATCTATTCACGACAGCGACGAACACGAAGTGCTGGGGGTTTGCCAGCAGGTGTCCCCAGCCAGAGAGCATGGGCGACACATTCTCATTCCTCTGGGACGGCCTGTTCCTGTATGTGTTCCTACCATTGCCGTTGCTGCTGCGACTCATCAGTCAACTCAGACAGTCCCGGTGCAGGATGATCTCGTTGCACCGGCGTGGCTGAGGCAGATCTAGTTTCCAGACCTTCTGGACATGTCAGCATTCCCTCCAGTCAAACTGCCGATGGACGCAGATCTTCTAGCCAGGGAAGGAGGAGCCATCCTACATCACGACCTGGGATCGCTGAACCTGCAGGCCTGGCTCCTGCAGCACCAGAGTTCAGAGGGTACGATATCCCGGGGGACTGCAAGGAGGTGCTTGCAAAGTCCAAAGGCCTCGACTCTTAAGTGCTATGGACACAAATGGAAGAGGTTCTCTGTCTGGTGGCGTGCACAGAAGATCAACCCTCTGAGGATTACGGCCCCTCAAGTGCTGCCGTACTTGCTGTTGCTGGCCAAGGCGGGGCTGGCTCACTCCTACATCAAAATCCATCTGACGGCGATCTCCCGCCACACCAGAACTCCGGGGCAGTCGTCTCTGTGGTCTCATCGCCTGGTGAAGGAGTTCATGAAAGGACTGTTGCGCTCGTTCCTGCCGGTGAAGGCTCTGGCCCCGGTGTGGGAGCTCAACATGGTGCTGACCAGGCTCATGGGTCCCCCATTCGAGCCCTTGCATTCGGCACCACTGAAGTTCCTATTGTGGAAGACCGCGTTTCTTATGGCCATCACCTCCGCACGACGAGTGGGAGAGATCCAGGTCCTCTCATGTAAACCCCCATACCTGACATTCCACGAGACAAGGGTGGGGCTGAGGACACACCCCTCCTTCATGCCCAAGGTGCCGTCTGACTTCGATCTCAACGAGCCCTTGTGTTACCTGTTTTCTTCCCGTCGCCTTCGTCGCCGGCTGAGAGAACTTTGCACTCGCTGGATGTGGCTAGAGCGCTGAAGTTCTACGTGGACCGCACAAAGAGTATTCAGAAGCCATCACAGCTGTTTGTGAACTTTGGACCTGTGAACCAATGGAAGGCCCTCTCAAAGGCTTCCGTTTCCAGATGGGTCTCCGGCTGCATCATGCACTGTCATCGTTTGGCAAACCGACCGTTGCCCGGCCATCCGAGAGCCCATTCAACCCAGCGATCGCTGCTACTACGGCATTCCTGTCTGTTGTGCCCCTGCTGGATATCTGCAGGGCTGCTACGTGCAGGTCGACACACACCTTCACGAGATTCTACTGTGTCGACCGGGATTTCAGGGAGGAGTCCAGAGACGGCCAGGCAGTGCTTCGCAACCTGTTCGCTTGAAGGTGAGCCTGGTGAGGAAGTAAGATGCTTAATGTTGAGTTGTTGAAATGCTTAATGTTGAGCCTTGCCACCTCCCTTGGTTGTGCATGTGTGTACTGCTATGTATTCTTGTATTCATGAGCATGTGAATCCCTGCTCGACCCCATGCTGAAGAAGGAACAAGTTACTTACCTATAGCTGTTGTTCTCCAGCATGGGTCTGGCATGGATTCACATGCGAACCCTCCTTCCAACCCCTCTGTGGCTCTTCTCTTCGTCCTACTGCCACTTTACATGCTACCAAATCTGAAAATGGCTGCCAGAGGAGGGGCTTGGGTAGAGGGCAGTCATTGGCTGGGGGAAGTATGACCCAGAGACCAGTGATTGGTTATTAGTAGAAAGACAGTTCAGAAACGAAACTGAAACTGATTTTTTCTTTACTGAGGATTCCCAGCCTGACGACAGGGAATATTCATGAGCATGTGAATCCATGGCGGACCCATGCTGGAGAACAACAGTTACAGGTAAGTAACTTGTTCCTTTTCTGTGATGTCATCATTGTGGCCATAGACTGCAACAGGGGGTGCAAAGTTAAGGTGGCTTTATCTGAATTTCAAGGGGTTTGGTGCGTTAAGTTTCTCACCTTAATTGCTCTTTAACTAAAGTATTTTCATTGAATTTCAAGGGTTTTGTTATTCCATACATTTTTTGGCCGCCTCTGGCCACGGGTTTTGGCCATGCCCCCATTATATTTTTGAACACTACCAGACCACTAGCCAATGCCTTTCGCCAGGGCCAATGCAGTATTTTTTAAAACACTAATAGGCCACTAGCCATGGCCTTCGGTGCATTCCCTTTGTTCTCCACCATAATGCCATATCCCCCATAATGCCATTTTGTAGGGCATTGTAAAGTCCTTTTCTTATAATATACATGTATGTGCTCTTGGGCTTTGAAACTGGAATGGGCCGAGTTAAGCTGGTCCTGAGTTTCCCAATGTGCTGAATTTCAAGGGTTTTGTTGTGTTATATTTACTAACCTTAACTGCATTTTAACTTTAGATTGTTCCTTGAATTTCAAGGGTTTTGTTATTCCATAGTTCTCTTCTGCCCCACTGTCCATGGCATTTGCCCATGGATATTATATATTTGAAAACACAAATGGACAGTACCCACTGTATAATTGAAAACGCAAATGGGCCACTAGGCATGCATGGCCACTAGGCATGCATGGCCAGTGGGCAAGGTCTTACACAAACGGGCCACTAGCCATGGCCCTCGACTGTGCCCACTGTATATTTTAAAACACTTGCAGCAGTTGTGGTAGTGCGGTATCTATGGGAAAATAAATGGGGATTAGGCCGATACTGTGTTTTTTTGTTTGTTTTCTTAATAACTTTTTTTTATTGTTCAACAAATCTTTCCAAATATGTGCAGTATGGGGGACCCCAGTGTATAAAATTGTCTGCAAAATTTGAACCATATTCATCGCACAAGTCGAAAGTAATTAGCAATTTATTTTTTTGGGTTCAAACTCACCTTAACTAAAATGTTTTTATAATGACTTTTTTTGCCATAGCCGCGGGTATAATTATATTAGGGTTTCCTGTTTTCAGTGCTTTTTTTTTTTTTACTTCAGGGTGTGTTTTTCTAGTGTTTTCAAACCTTTCTGAATGTGTGTTCATCAGTGTATTCCCATGTACCTCCTTCAAAGAATCATGGATAACTCTTTATTCCAGTATAAACACATCAATGTTATTTTATTGTTCCATTGTGTGCATAATTAGGGTAATAGCTATCATGACCAGTTCCAAGAATAACATATGCCCAGGTTTGAGAGGTTGACCTCGAAATCCACCCTAATGCAACAATCGATCAAAGACGTTCATCAATCACAGACAGATTTTGACCTGTTTTGACCGCAGTATTGTTATGTATAAAAGATGGCCGGTTTTGAGAACTCACAATTGTTTTGGGCAATGTGCAATGAGATGAAATTGTTTACTAAGGATCACACATTTCGGTTAAGCAGCGAGCTACAAGCCCCAGTCTCTTGGTGACTGTTGTGATACATCGCACAGCCCCAACTAACCGCAGTTAAGCATCACGGAAAAGGGGAAAATGACTGGCTTCAAGAATAACATATTCCCAGGTACTTAGTGCCCCCATTGCAAAAATCAAAAGCTGGCATCCATGAATATACACAGTAAGTGAGCATATATCTTAAAGAGAAATATCCAAATGTGGTTCAATTGCCCTTCCCTTTGGAAGAAAGTTTGCAAGAAAAAATAGCATTGGTATTTTTTTAAAAGTAATGAACACCAGAAAAATAACCTGAGAGAGGAAATTGTCAACAAATAAGCTTGCAAAATATAAAACATGCTCACCTTTTAAACCCAGCAATCTGTAGTGAAATATTCCCAGAGAACAAAATCGCAATACGAGACAAGTGCTTGTGGTCTTGTGACTAAGCATCTGCACTGGGAACATGACAACCTGAATAAAGGTTACGCTCTCCCCCCATATGTGTCCTTTACTCGTGCCCTGATAAGCAGCCACAATCAGGGGAAAATAACTAGACCAGTGTCCAGGATTTCAACCTGTCTTGCCACATTCTGGGTAATTACTCATGATTTATTTGCCCCCTCATAATTTCCCGTTCTCACCCCAATGGCTGGCTTTCAACAATAGTCTGCTTTATATAGATAACTTGAAAAAAGTACACATCATAGTGTCACTCAAATATATAAATCCTTATAGAACTAAGTTAGGCAAGAAGTGTACAACTGTGGCAGTATTCCCCCATTCTTGACTGGGAGAGTACAAATACCAGAAATCAATTCAGCAAAAGGCAAAATAATGGTCTCTGAGTGCAATACTTTCACAGACTGAAATTAGCACGTTAAAAAAAAAAATAGATGCTGTGTGTTTTCTTAGTGAGTCGTGAGATATTAAAAACTAAGAAAACACACAGCATTCGGAACTGTGGACTGTCCCATATCCATGCAGTGACCGGGACAGACCCTGTTTAGCTTCAAAGTGAACAAGGTGCCTGACCATTCAGACCACGTTGCCGTAAGTGGCCTTTTTACTTGTGCTCATTTGTTAGGCCATATGGCCTGAGGGTGCCATCCGCTACCTTGCATTGAAGCCAAGCAAGGTCAGTCGCGGTTACTCCCTGGATGCCTATTGGGCCAGTGAGTTTTCATAAGAAAATAAGTGGGCACCACTGGGTAGATACACTTACAGTCAGGTATCTATGTAAATCTTCATGCTTTAACAAAAATAAGAAGGAATCGGTAAAAACTCACAGGAGCTGGCTATGATGAGTCTGGAGACACCCTGACTCGAGAACAAGTGAAGCAGTAGACTAGATAAAAAACCTAGTCACACAGCCGCTCTCCGTTTACACCCAACCTGGGTCATATGTTTCCAAACAAGTTGATTCAATCATTTCGAGTACACTTCTCCAACTTTATCAATTGTGTGCAAGTTCAAATGAATTCAGAGTCTTGATTAGAGTAATGTATGTTTTATCAAAGAAATATCAAAAAAATGATCACTAATACAATCTTAGTGAGGACGTGGCTGACACATCTCAAAATATGAGTAGAGTGTTAAACTCCTTCTTCAGGGCAAGTCTTTGCTAGTGTGGGTAAATAATAATACGAAACATAGAATATGGCATAATGGTAGAATAGCATCCAGTGAGTAACATAAAGCAATCAACAATAACGCAGTCATTGAGTAAATCAATACATGGAAATGCATACAAAAGTGAAAAAATAATAATTACATACGTTTGCACGTCACACGTTCGAGCTCCAGGTCCTGGTGATATGTAAAATCTGACAGTATGTGCTAATGCTTAGTATTTATTCTTAAGATCTAGTATACAGATGTTGCAGTGTCGATTTTTTTCTTTCTTTAACTCAGTTTTGATTATTTAATTTCTCTGGGGTGTACGAGAGGGCTTTTGTAGGGCACAGAGTATTCAGCCTAGGCATAGAGGCTCACAATCCAGAAACAAAAAATTCATGCAAAAACGAGGCAAGACAATATAATGAGGTATGTTGCATTGTATATGAAAGTTGTTTGCAGTCAGAACATATATTTAGAAAACTTGTATAGTACAAGAATAATCCAATTATTTATTCATTTACAATCCCAAAATATTAATATTGTTAAAAAGCACATACAGATACATTTACTATTTCATCATATTTACATAATAACCACATGTTGCACAGGTTTCAGCATCTCTGCTCGTATTAGCTAACTCAACCCTTCCCTTCCTTATTCACAGACTAAATGAGTCACCACGACATGTTCTGTTTGAATAACATTTACTAATAAATTGCTTACTACACCCCTTCCTATAAATGGCATATATGGCTCATATCTACCCACAGTGTATATACATTGTACATTACACTTAACTATATATCGTCCAGAAAATAGTTCAACGTGACATGTTTCTTCTTCTGTAGGCACACACACGTGGAACGTTCCTCTGGAACAAATACCTATTAGATTGTTATTGACGAAGGTTTAACTTGCAAATGGCCATTCAACCATTTTAATCTGAACATAACAATACACATTGATATTATTTGTCACTCCTCTTATTCTGGGACATAGTTTCTTGATATTCTAACATGAATGAAATGTGTAACTAAGAGCATTCTTCGTTACCTTCTGATTAGGACTACCACTACTTAATACTTCAAGGAACTTTTTTCATTCCAAAAGATTTATACAAGTCTTATTTTCTGTGGACAGCAAACATTAATTATTTTGTTCAAAGTTCAGGTTGCATTGTAAGTTATACGCAACTGAAATATAGTATATAGTGATTGGAAGCAATCCAATGACATTTGCCGTAACATTTTGAATCTAAATTCCTATAAGTAGAACTATTCATACATTTTGTCTTATACAGTGAGAAGACTAGAGGCTAAGCTATCAGACAAAAGAATACCCCGCCTTATGCCATTAATTAGCAAACCTATTTAGGATAAACAAATGAGATTAACCATATGTGTTGCGGTATAGCAGTTGTGCGAACAAATTTTATGACTAAGTTGTGTCAGCACCATTATATTACATTTCTAATAGTTAACACGGCAGCATCGATGATTAGCATCAAAATCAAACATTTTGCCGCAGGGATTTAAGTACAAGTGATTTGAGTACATCTGAAAAACACATTTATTTAAGAATATTGCAAGTATTGCTCAGACCCTTATGCAAGCAATGTAAGTAACATTTGGAATTAAGCTAAGCATGATTGCCCGGAATTGAAAATTGGTGTAACCAGTAATGGAATGCTCTGTTTTCTAAGGAGATAGAATATGAACTTGTTGCAACTTTACTCAGCTAAATAGGAGTTTTAACTGTTTCTTACAAGTAATGACTTGAATACGTATTAATTGACTATTTTGTTTCCTCTCCTTCTAATCCTGCCGATCACAAACCCTAATTCTCTGTCTTTAACATTTTTGAACATCAAGCATTTTGTGCTATTACTATGATGACTTCTTTGAATCTTTTTTATTTATCTTAAAACATATATTTATGTTTATGCTTTGACTTTAGATTGATTTGAATGTGGAATTTACAATGATTACTTTATAGCAATGACAAATATACCCGGTTTTGAAAAAGGCCTAATGGTCGAAACACATGTAAACTAATAAGGGCACAACCAGTCAAATAAGGGTGGAATCAATACATTTGGTATAAAACCAATTTAATTGTGTGATAAATGTTTGGCACAATTTCAGGATACAACTGCATAAATCTTTCTAGATGAAGGAAGGGGTACTCCTTCAATGTACTCCTGAGTGCGAGTAACACCACCATTCATTTTTGGGTGATTACATTTTGGTGCAAGAAGTCAACCCCAAATAACCCAATTTTTTGGCAATAAGTAAGGGTTTTCATTCGGAAAGATCCATATTTGGTTTGTTGATCCGACCACCTTCTATGTTGGTATGTACTGCAACTCCTTTATTTATCTATATTTTATTTGCTTTATTGAATTGTTATAAGACTCCAGTCATGGGCAATGGCGTTTATAGGTGCCTAGTGAGTACCTTTCCTGACTCTTCACAATCTCAGACCTCTCCCCCATCATACAGTCTGAGTGGATAGTGGATCATGCAGTGCGCTCTTAACTTGTTATAAGGTTTTACCCAAAAAGAACAAAAATCACTATAAACTTGAGTCAAGCAGACTCTACAAAATTACTAATCTAAGAATTGCTGACTAAAACTAACAATATGCACAACATCTCAATTTAGTAGAAATGGCCAGGGCTCTGAATGTCATTGTGCTCAGTAAGGGTGCTTTGTATTTTAAGCAAAGCACCAGTCGTGACCTGTGCTCAGTGGCGTATTTAGGCTTTATGCTGCCCTATGCCTGAATAAGTGCATCCGCCGCCTCTGCCAGACTCTGCACCTTCACCAGATTCTGCCCTTTCAACAAACTCTGTCCCAAGTTGTCCAAACTACGCCCCTTCACCCCCATTGTGTCCCTCATTGTGGCTACATAACATTATAAACGTTTTAAGGTTTCAGGGATTATATTACAGATATATTGCTTCCTCTCTATTAATTCAAGCCTGTCATCTTCTATGTTATGTTAGTAGAAAGAATGTTTTCACATCTCTGCTGCCCAAGATTTAAAAAAGGCAGTGTGTTCTACAGTTGAGTGCACTAGAGGTAATTGTTGCGGATAATTGTCTACTTTCGGTTACGTCTGAAAAAAATCTTTTAGAGGAAGTGATAAGAACATAATCTGTCTGCCAACTGGATACAAGTGAGAGAAGGTTGGAACAAGGAATTTTGGTTTCAATGCTAATATCTGGTTTCTCTAACAAATTGCCTGCTGTCACCCTATGAGAAGCCCCTAGACTGATCGGTAATATCAATGTAACATAACTATATTTCTACATCCGGTCTTGTCAAAAGGTAACGTCTACATGTGAAACACCCTGCTCAACCATCTCTGTGATAACCTGGATATCACCGATCAGGCTCTGGCCTGGCTGACCTCTTTCCTCTCTGATCGACCCTTCCAGGTCATACTGGGGTCCTTCCTATCATCCATCTACCTCTCTGCCTGTGGTGTCCCCCAAGGGTCTAACCTCTCACCCTGGCTTTTCAACCAATACCTGGCAACTCTAGCCCACTGCATTGCCATTTTTTGCTCATATTTCCAGTGCTACACTGACAACACTCTACTCATTTTCAGGCTGCCCTCGGCCAACTCCTCTCCCTCTCTTACCTCTGATTGCCTGAATGCCAGCAAGATTGAGATCCTCCTCATCGGCACACCTTCTGCATCCTTTCCCCTCACCCTCTGACCGCCTCCCTTGGCCCTCCTCCTACCCCCACCTGCGAGGCTAAGAACCTTGGGGTCATCTTTGATTCCACACTTTCCTTCTACACCACATCTCCAATCTCTCTAAAAAGTCAAACTTCCTACTGCACCTCCACAGAGATATTCTGCCCTTCCTCTCCTTCCCCCAGAAGCTCACTGTCTCCCAAGCTCTGGTACTCTCTAGGTTGCACTATTGTAACAGCCTCTTTCTAAACCTGCCTGCCTCTACTGTCTGCCCTCTGCAACTAATCCAGAACAGGACTGCAAGACGTGTTCTTGGCCTCAAGCCCTGGGATTGTATCTCTCCAGCTATGAAATCTCTCAATTGGCTGCCAGTGGATGCAAGGATTAAATTAAAAAACCCTCTGCATTGTCCGCAAGGTTTTCTGGGGCCTGCGTCCAAAATACCTTCAGCTATCCCTCTGCAAATACCTCCCCTCTCGAGCTCTTCGCTCCTCTACCTCTAACTCCCTCAGTGTCAGTCGTTTTTCAAAGAAACAAGCTGGGAGTATATCTCTGTCTTCGGCTGGGACCTCCCTCAAGAACAGCCTCCCTGCCACTCTAAAACTTGAGGAGAACCATCTCCGGTTCTGGAAGCACCTCAAGACCTTCCTCTTTGCTTCTTCCTTCGCCCCCCTCTCCCGTGCGGATCTGTTCTCTCCTAGCACCGTGCACCTAGCCGCCCTTTGTCCTCCCGACCCAGGTTCCTGGTCACCCTACCACCCTCTCACACTGCCTCCGGGCCACCCCTTGCACTGAGGTCTGTATCTGCACCCATACAGCCCCCCCTTTTTCTTCCTGTACTTATCTGACCTACCCTGTCTGCTACCTTAAACTCAGCACTTGCCCCTTGCTGGCTGCACTACCGCTTTTGTTGCTTTTTTAAATTTATTTATTATTTATTCTGTTCTCCTTTTCCTGCGCACTTTCCACGTCTCCCCCTTCCTTGCATTTTTTGACCTCCCCCATGCACTTGCACGTTCTCAATGTCACTGGGCCTAGTAAGATCGTTGTTTTGATCTCCCCTGTTGCCCTCCCTTGCCTTTTTGCGCTCTGAAACACTTGTGTATGAGCGCAACAGAAATAAAATATCAATTCAATTTAATTCAATACAGACACTTTTAAAAATGTTGAATAAAAATAACTCCACCCCCTTCTCATGGTTACAGCTCTGGTGTTAGCAGGAGGCAAAATGGAAATGAAGCAAGTTTCCTGCTGCAGCCGATGCACCTCCAATCGCTTGGGCTGGAACACCATTAAAATGTGGCAAACTAAGTGACGTTTGCAAACTCTGCCTGGGCATAAAAACCTCAGTAGAGTAAAGACAGTTGGACACGGGTCTTGGATTCTTTGGCTGTTCATTCCCATGGTGGAGTAATGGATACCGGCGACACTGAACATTCATGTGTGGGAAGCAACAGCATTCAGAATTCCTCATAGCTGCACAATGAAGGCACCTTTAATAACAAATGAAGTGGGACATACTGTTTACATTATTACTGTTTGTGCAATTGTTCAAAATACCCAACTCTCCAAGAGTAAAAGTGAGCAATGAATCGCGAGTTCCAGCACAATATTACCTTTTTGGGTGTAGTTTTGGCCATGGGTCTTGCAAGCTTAACTTTAAGGTAATTTAAACTGTTCGTTAACTCTGTAGAGTTGGTTGGACTGTACGATACATAGGAACATTTTGAGATTTGTGGGTATAGACTTAGATGTCCTGCTTTCGTTTGAAGAACTGTTTCACGTTAAAAGTCCTACCTTTTATTTAAAATATAACTTATGTAAAGATGACTTATAAACATCACAGTTATGCATTGTGTGACATACCTTTCAGTTGGTTCTCCTGGTAGGAATGAGCGTGCAGCAGAATGACATCAAAGACACATAATAAACCCAGCAGGGATGCCATTTGCCTGCTTAGCACTAAGCAGCTTCTGTAAAGATGGCTGAATGGATATATTTAAGGGACACCTTTATAGCTGTGAAACAGTGTGTAACTTTGGTACACAGTTTTTGTTCTCACCCCTCTATGGCTGTGGGTATCCTTTCATAGGTTTCTTGATGTACTTGCGCTTTCAGATTTACTCTCTGCCATTTTTACGTCTCTGTGATGTATTTCATGCTTGCAATTTTTGTGCTGCCACAGACCTCTGAAATGTGGGGCTGGGGAGGGAAATTAGTACTTGCTTCTGAACATCATTTTAGTGCCACCTGTGGGAACTCTGTATTTCACACTCAAGCATGCGCGTGCGTTTAATATCTTTCAATGATGCATCGTTGTTAACCTTTACATTTCTGAAGGGGAACACCCTCATTTTTGCAACTGTTTAAAAAATGCATGTTGTGTATTTGAATATAAAAGTGATTGCTTAACAATGTGTATGTAAGTATTGATGTATTGATTGGAAAGAACTTCAAAAATAATGTGAACTGACATCAATAAAACTAATGAGGTTTTAACTGTTTTGCATGTTAAGAGCATTTTGGGAAGGATGACCAAAGAGCTTTATATCTGTCATATATGTCTGTGAGAGTTGCATGACGGAATCACTAAATACCTAAAGCATGCTGCGTTTGGTATGAGTTTCCTTTTTTAATTTTTAAAACTAAATCACCCTAACAATAAAGCTTTTGTAAATATCAAGCATATGTAAAAGTTTGGCCATCAAAAACATCAGGTCTCTGAATGGAATGACTGATAACGGCTGTGCATCAGCCAGACTCTGAGAAACAACATTGGCTTTATGTTTATGTTTAAAAAATGACAACCAGTTAATAAAAAATTAACTGCTATAAAATGCAACTCCTCTGGCAATCTGCTGCTCGGGGCCTGACCCTAGTCGACCTTGTTGTAAATACATCTATACCTGTGCTAGGCTAAATAGATGCATGAAAACTTGAATTATCTGAATGTTGGTTTTTATGCCGTTCTGAGAACTTTTTAACGTTTTTGTGAACTTTCCTGCAAATGTGTATTTTCTCTCACAAGGGCCCTACAAAAAGAGATGTCTCCTGCAATCCCCCACAGGGCCATATAACAGACACCAATGAAATACTGGGAACTGGTAGGCTTAAACCTGTTTTAAGGCCCAGAGAACCTAAGTATGAGTTGATTCACTTGTGATGAAAATAAAATAAAATAGATTTCTTCCCAAAGAGGACTCTCGACTTGAGTCTACACGGCACATAACATTCCCCCAAAGAGTAAACTAAATAAGGTCAGCAAAGAAGTGCTTTTGAGGTTGGACGGGGGATGGGTTGTGGGGCGGGCTAGTGTAACATACTTGCGTGCATGCTTTGGGGAAGGATCTTCACGACTACTTAGGAGGCCGATGAGAAGGAGAGGATTAGGAGTGCTGTGGGGGGAGTGAGTGGATCCAGAGTGGTGCTGTGAGTGAGCATTCTGTGTAGGGCCATAGTGGCACTTTGGGTGAATTGTTTTGGCCAAATGTGTCCCCCAGGAGTGACTCATGAATATTCACTGGTAAATGAAACGTCAAAGCAGTGACCCACAAATATTTGCTGGTCACTTCTGGGTGGGTTTGTTTGGGCTTATGTGGCAGTATTTGTTGCATCTCTTAATTATCATCCATAAAGAGAGAGTATGGCGCTTGATGCAAGAATAAAGTGAGCAATGGTGGCAAGGCATGTGGGTTTGGGGGCAAGGCTCTATAAACATTGTGTTTATGTTGATGAATTCTGTGCATTATTTTAACATGTTTGAACCTTTTTGTCTCCCTTTGCATATAAATCTGAAGCTCTAACAATGGAGTAGAAATTAAAAAGAAGTTTGAAATCATTGATGTTATAAATTGCAACAGTAAGTGCCTATTTTTCATTTTGTCAATTATTTTACCTGCAAAAACATGTTCACACACTAGTTGTTATTTTGAGTAAACCATGCAGTATAATTGTTAACATCTCACCATACTACCTAAGGCTATATAGATCACATCAAACGTATAACCCATACATGGTGATACTGTGCTTTGCTTTTTCAAAGATGCTGGATTACGGCACATGGTCCTGGATCGATCGCCGATTAAAAGCATTTCATGTGCTTTGTGCGGTTTCATCAAAGCAATATAACACTTAGTTCCTGAGTGTTAACTTTGCTTTGATGAAAAAATGTATCAAAGCACTGCGTGCCCCCCCAGGCACAGCTACTGTTGGCATGGCACCACCAGCCAGGAAGCCCCCGCTCGGCCCTCGGTCGGGCTGCGTACTGAAGACTGTGTGTCATTTGAACTAAGCCACAATAACATGAATGGTTTGGGGCTTGCCTGGCAGGGATGTGTGAGGAGCGGAGCTGGCTGAGCATGCTCGTGTCATACAACTTGTATTTTGCAAATTACGGCCCTGCCTCGGGAGGGGGCAGTCGCCTGCCTGACTCCTTGCGGAGCCAAGGGGCCTGTTGTTGCTAATGTAGCAGTGCCAGGCCAGGTCCGGCAAGCGGCAGCTAATCATGACACATCCCGCTCCCGCCGACCCAGCACTTGGCATGCCCGTCATGCGCATTGGGTGTGCCTCTGTGCTCGGTGCAGCCAGCTATCAAACCTAAGCACATGCTCGGAGATGCCAGAGGAAGTGGAAGTGTTGATGTCATGAGCACGAGGAGCAGAGAAGCACATGAGTGTGTGTGAGCAGCAGCAGGCCTAGTCAACATGGCACACATGCTGCAGTGCAAGGTGACAGACGAGTCGTTGATCAAGCCCTATTCGAGGAGCTGCTGCTGTTTGGCTCAGCCTGGCGAGGTGAGGAGACTGACTGTGGAGAGACAGACACACTAGAATTTGTGCATGTGGGCCGGCGTGCAGTAAAGTAAGTAAATGAAAAAAACATGTTTCATTTTATAATGTATACATTCTGTGTTGTGTAATCCCCCTCCCCATCTAATCCAGAAGAGACACATGATGATGCAGACTTCATTGCAACAAACTCAATTCTGTACTGCTTAACTACCCAGGGATTGTAGTGCTGCAGGAGGCAAATGTCTGTGTCCACATCCTGCAAGCCAGTCACAGTGAGGGTGGGGAAAAATTCGGGCACGTTCGTATTTCACTTTTAGTATTAGTCAGATGCACACATGCAGCCTGTAGCGTAATCCAGCTCCTCTACACAATTGACTTCCCTTCCAGGCCAGTGCCTTTCTGCTGGTTCCCACTTCCCAGGCCCTGGCATGGAGAGAGAGAGATCACCTCTTGTTTAGCCGATAGAGGAGATACTCCTCTTTTGAATGCCTCTTCTGCAGGCTCTCTGTCTTCCCGTGCCATTCCCTTACTGTGGCTACTATCTATCGGCCACCTGGTCAGATTTCTTCCTTCCTTTCTGAGTGGGCGGACCTCTCCTCCTCACTCCTGGCCTCAACCACTCAACTTCTCCTTTTTGGAGACTTCAACATCCACCTGGATGCCTCCTGTCCCCCCTCTGGACTCTTTCGCGACCACTGCGACTCTCTCTCACTCACCATTCTCCCCTCTTGCCCAACTCATTCTGCAGGGCACACTCTCGATGTTCTGATCTCCTCAGACCTTCCCCTCTCTGTCCCTCTCTCCACTCCTCTCTCCTGCAGTGATCACTTTCTCCTATCCTCCCACCTCACCCTCGCTACCCCTCAGGCCAAGTCACCTCCTGCACTGCCACCCACCTACTCGGTCATCCGACCCATGGAGCGTGTGTCAGTTGAGGCTTTCGCTGCCACCTTCTCACCCTCTCCTCCCCCTTTGGCTGACTCTCACCCTGACACAGCCCTCTCCATGCTCCACTCTTCTTTATCTGATACTCTTGATATCCTTTCCCCTGTCATGAGAATCCGCTGAAGCCCCAAGCCAAGTTTAACTCCTGGTATTACTCAGACCTCGTCACCCTAAAATGCAAGTGCAGGGTGGCCAAGAGGAAATGACGTGCTTCATGTTCATCCTCCGACAAACTGGCCTGCCGCCTGCTGCAAAGGCAATACCGGCTCTCCGTCCTCACCAAGAAGAGAGCTCATAATCAAGCCTGCATCTCTGCGGCATCTAACAACTCGGCTGAACTCTTTAAAATCTGAAAGGAACTGGCCATTCTCCAGCATTGGATCTTTCATGTATTCACATGCTTAGAATATTCCCCGTCGTCAGACTGGGAACCCTCGGTACACTTATAAAGCTATTTTCCATAGGAAAAACTTCGACACTTTTGTGTCCTATCTACATCGTTTTGGGCTGCTTACGCATGCCCCAATAGGATGTAGCAGTATAAATGCCCCGCCCCCGCAGCTCCCTTCAGATTTCAACCGCCTTCCAAAGTAGTGGGATCACCTCGTGTCTTCTACTAGGTTGTTTTGTTGTGTTTTTTTCCCAGTGTCTGGAAAAGCTTGTGCGCTACATGCGTGCTAAAGAAAGTGTATGAGGGAGATGGCCATATGGACTGTATATATTGTCTACACCCTCACCACTCGGCAGACAAGTGACATCTGTAAGGGCTTCTCCCAGAAGACTCTTAAAGACCGAAGTCGGCGGTTGGTGGCCTGGTTGAACGAGGGAGCAGGTGCGCACCCGCCTTCGGAGGTAGGCTCCACGCGTAGCTTGCCCTCGACAACAAAATCCTTGGGGGCCCCCCGCCGTTCAGCATCGGCTGAACCCCCGGTGAAGAAAGCACGCCCTGCGGAGAAAGGGTCTTCGGAAAAGTATTCCGCAAGAGAAGCTTCACTGAAGAAAACCTCATCGTCGTCCTCATCGAAAAAGGAGAGGAAGGAGAAGTCGAGATCCTCCTCAGGTGATCATCATAGATCATCCTCGAGTCAAGAGTCTGAGAAACAAAGGTCGAGTTCCAAAAAGGCGGGAACGCCTCCAGGAGCTGCGCAGATACCACCGTCGTCGACGGGAGGACGGTCGTGGTCTCCCTCATGACCAATGACACAGTTGGTTTCGTCTGCCGCTCTGCCGCAGGTGGTGGCTACGACGACTGGCCGAAATTTAGCCTCGTCGACGGAGGGTCCACAGGAGGCCTGGCGGCCGGAAGTATACAACCCGGTTTTGCCGGAATCCTTCCTGCAGTAGGAGGCGGCCTTGTCCATATCCTCTGTGGACGACGAGTGTGAGCGGGTAGCTGGACCTGCAGAGCTGGGGTTACAAGGGGTTAGCAAGCTAATTCTTTTGAGCGGGACAAGTATCCCGGTTACAACCCCGCTGCTTAACCCTCAGACCGTTCTATCTCTGGAGGTTCTGTTTACATTGCAGACCTTATTAAGGAAATTGGATGAGAAGTTACCTTAGGTACCAGCTCCGACGATACTGGGCATCGACGAGCCCGGTCCTTCCCATCGACCAGCTCCGACGGTGTTGACGGCAATACCGGCCCGTGAGGGCCTCCCATGTACACGCCCAGAGGAAGGAGAGCTGCTGGACTCAGAATCAGACAGGAGGTCCATATCGGATATTTCATTATCCCCCTCTAGGGATTCAACCTGGGAGTCGGAAGCGGAGTTCGAAGCTCCAAGGAGCCCAGCTCAACCGTCGCCCCCGGATGACATTGGTTCTTTCCATGCCATGATGAGTAAGGCTTGTACCGTATTCGGATTGGACCAGGAGGAGGAGAAAAAAGACTGTTTTCTGTTCGACCATATGGGGAAGAGAAGGAGGTCAGTGTTCTCAGTCGCCATCCTAGATCATGTGTGGCAGGAGGGTCTACAGACGATGCGTCATCCCTTCTCGGAGCCCACAATAAAAGGTAGACTGGAGAAGAAATTTAAGGCTCCAGAATCCACTCCCAAATGTTTATCCTCCCAACCAACCCCAGAGTCGGTGGTGTCAGCGGCTGCGGCGAGAAAAGCAAGGTCCCAGCACAAATGCACGACTCCCCCGGAGAACGAGGCCAGGAGACAAGATGCCTTTGGCAAGAAGGTGTTGTCGGTGGGTGCAATGACGGTGAAGGCGGCCAACTCTCTGGCTGTAATGGCCAGGTATGATAGAGGGATGTGGCACCAGTTGGCACCCATACTAGAACATCTCCCAGAAGAACACAGGAAGGCGGCGATGTTACTCGTCCGAGAGGGGGAATAGGCCTCTAATCATTCTATAAGTATCGCTGTGGACCTCGCAGAAACGGGGTTGTTCTACGGAGACAGGCGTGGCTTAAATGCACCAACTTAAGACCTGAGGTTCAATACAAGGTGCTGGATATGCCTTTTGAGGGAGACCTTTTTTTCGGCGAAAAGGTGGACAAGGCCTTAAAGGGCAAGAAGGAGGACTCTGACACGGCGCATTCTCTGGGTGCCCTCCAGAGTGGAAGAAATGTTTGTTTGTTTCGCCCCTTTAGAGGAGCATCAGGAAACTCCCGATTCTCAACATCAAGGGACCGGGCTTTCAATAGGCCGGCATACTCCTCGCAGGGCTACAGGTGGGCTTCTCAGACCACGAAAAGACGCCAAGACTATCAGGCCTCTAGGAAGAGGACGGGCTACTCCTCGTAGTCGAAAGATAAACAAGCCAAAGACCAGCAGTGACGGGCGTCAGAACGTCCTGAGAGGCAGGGTATTGTATTGTGTTGACGAATGGGAACAAATAACTACGGACCAGTGGGTTTTGGACACTGTAAAGTTCGGGCATTCCCTGCAATTCAAAAGCAACCCCCTGCATGTTCCACCAGCTTTTTCGGCTCAACCCTACCTGAGCGTGTTGAAACAGGAGGTAGTGCTTATGCTACAAAAAGGGGCGATAGAATTGGTACCTGAATCACAGAGGGGTCAAGGTGTGTATTCCCGATACTTCGTAGTGAAAAAGCGCAACGGAAAATGGCATCCCATTCTCGACCTTCGAGACCACAGCAAAACGTTGAAAAACCTAAAATTCAAGATGCTCACTCTTCAGGAAGTGATCCGATCTATTCAAGAAGGGTACTTTCTGGCGTCGCTGGACCTTCAAGAAGCATACTTCCACATACCAATGCGTCGACGACACAGAAAGTTCCTAAGATTTGTGGTCGGGCGGATTCACTGCCAGTTCACAGTGCTTCCTTTTGGACTAAAATCCTCCCTCAGGACGTTCACAAAATGTTTAGCTCCATTTGCAGCATGGTTGAGGAAGCAAGGGCATCACGTTTACCCGTATCTCGACGACTGGTTGGTGAGGGGATCGTCCCTATGGCAACTCAAGCAAGTTTACAGGCCACCATGCAGCTTTTACGACGACTAGGATTTGCAGTAAACTTCGAGAAGTCCTCGTTGATTCCGTCGAGAAGCTTGGTGTTCTTGGGTGCACAGTTCGAAACCCAGTCAGGGTTGGTAAGACCATCCGTCGATCGAATCCACAGACTCAATCAGCTGGAAAAACAATGGAGGGTCAATACCAAAGTATCGGTGAGGAGATATATGTCGATACTGGGCGCTATGGCGTCGTGCATCCCTTTGGTGAACAACTGCTGTCTTTTCATGAGGCCAATTCAAGAGTTCCTGGCGGACCGATGGACCCAGATCCAGGGACTTCTGCAGGCTCTCTGTCTTCCCTTGCCATTCCCTTACTGTGGCTACTATCTATCGGCCACCTGGTCAGATTTCTTCCTTCCTCTCTGAGTGGGCGGAACTCTCCTCCTCACTCCTGGCCTCAACCACTCAACTCCTCCTTTTTGGAGACTTCAACATCCGCCTGGATGCCTCCTGTCCCCCCTCTGGACTCTTTCGCGACCACTGCGACTCTCTCACTCATCATTCTCCCCCCTCTTGCCCAACTAATTCTGCAGGGCACACTCTCGATGTTCTGATCTCCTCAGACCTTCCCCTCTCTGTCCCTCTCTCCGCTCCTCTCTCCTGGAGTGATCACTTTCTCCTATCCTCCCACCTCACCCTCGCTACACCTCAGGCCAAGTCACCTCCTGCACTGCCACCCACCTACTCGGTCATCCGACCCATGAAGCATGTGTCAGTTGAGGCTTTCGCTGCCACCTTCTCACCCTCTCCTCCCCCTTTGGCTAACTCTCACCCTGACACAGCCATCTCCATGCTCCACTCTTCTATACCTGATACTCTTGATATCCTTGCCCCTGTCATGAGAATCCGCCTGAAGCTCAAAGCCAAGTTTAACTCCTGGTATGACTCAGACCTCGTCACCCTAAAATGCAAGTGCAGTGTGGCCGAGAGGAAATGACGTGCTTCATGTTCATCCTCTGACAAACTGGCCTGCCGCCTGCTGCAAAGGCAATACCGGCTCTCCGTCCTCACCAAGAAGAGAGCTCATATCCAAGCCTGCATCTCGCGGCATCTAACAACTCGGCTGAACTCTTTAAAATCTGCAAGGAACTGGCCAATCCTGCCGCAGTCTCTACCTCTCCTGTCCCTTCCCAGGCCCTCTGCACGGCACTGGCTTCTCACTAAAACTCAGGACATCATGTCCTCACTCTCCTCCTATCGCCTCCCTCCCTCCATTCCCTGTTCTTCCTCTGGCCCTCTGCAGCCACCCCCCTCTCTCCTTCTCTGCCTTTCCCCTTTTCTCTGCAGACAAGGCTAGACAAGTCCGATCTATGAAAGTCTTGTCGATTCTCCAAGCAACGAGTTGTTGGCCGATCACTCTCTTCGGCAGGGGCCTCCCTCTGGAACAGCCTTCCTGCCTCCCTGAAACTTGAGGAGAACCATCTCCGGTTCCAGAAGTACCTCAAAACCTTCCTCTTTGCTTCTGCTTTCTCTACCCCTCTCCCCTGCTGAATTCCTGGCTGAAACTGCACTGGACACCTGGCCACCCTTCTGATCTCGGGCCCAGACCCATCCAGTTGCACACCTGCACTGCCTCCCTGGCAACCCCTGCACCTGGGGACTGTTTTCTGTATCCCTACAGTCCCTCTACCAGCACCTATATCTGCACTTAACTTGCACTCGCCACCAGCTGGCCGCTTTTTATTTTTCTTATTTATTCTACTATCCCATGTACTGCACTTCCTCTCTCCCTTCCCCCACACACTTTTCCCTTTCCCCTTCTCTTGCACTTGTGTGATCTGAAGACACCTGGCCTAGTAAGTACATTTCTGAGGAATCGTTCCCAGCATCTGGATCCTCTGTGTATAATCTCACCCGTGCTCCCTTCAGGTGCCTGTAAAACAACAGATATTCCGGTTTCATTTCCCCATATCTTGTAACTTTGCCATTATTTGCTGTTTGGGCATCATGCTGTTTCCGACTCGTCCCATGCACAGGGAAGTTAGTGCCCCTTTCTTTATCCAGTGAATGAAAGTACGATCCGTCATGTATGCAGTTATCGTGACAGGACATTTCACTGCATGGCAGGCACATTGGAGCGCAGAGCTTTGGGGTTAAGTGGTTTTCCCAAAACAGGCAGGTAGATTTTGGGCTTTCCTTAAATGGGTGGAAAGTTTGAGCATTGACTCGTACTCATTAACTAATTGCAGTGAAGCGATTTGTCACTTTGTTTTTCTGTTTCACAAGAAACAGTGTGTGCAGCCGAAGTATGGATAACAATTAACAAACACCCCTGGGATGGTTGCATTTCCAAGGGTATTCTGGTGGTACTTGAAAATGGATGGCCTAAATCACATACTGGCCCCATGTTCCTTCCTCAGAGGCATATAGTGTGTGCAACATATCCTCAGTTGTGGTCCCGAGTATCAAAATGGTTTCTTCAAGTAGTTTCACACCAATCATAGACCAAATAACCAGAAATGTAGGAATTTTCATAAAATAGCAAATGTGTTGCAGGTCCACAGATGATTTCCTTGGAATATAAATACGATTTGGAAGATCAGGACGTCTGACTAAAGAAAATACGTGCACGTGCATATTAATCCTCTTAACGCTGGAATGTGCATGTGTTTCCCCTTTCAGCATTGTTTACAACTTATTTTGGTGGAATTAAAAAGGCTGGAATGTATTTGTTATTTACAACAAGATCAGCACTAGATGATCATCAGTCTGCATGACTGCAGAATATAACCAATTTAAATTCCAAAGCAATGCCTCCAATCATTTAACAAGCTTTTCAATAGCTTTTTAACAACTCCTTGACCTTTCCTGGGCCTTTATATGACCTCACTCGGGGTGCCGTGATCCACTCTACTTCAAAATGCCAGTAGCTGGAAGCTGCGGGTCTGCAAAAAAACATGACCTTCGTGCCACTGCCGTCCCAGGCCTCTGAAGGGGCTAAAAGCATATGTATTTGTGCATATTGCATTTCAAAAGGTCATTCTTTCACACTGCCTGATCGTCAGTGTGACCGCCATGGCAAAACAGGTTTATTTTGCCTCTTTGCAGCCCCCACCGTAAAATATGCTTTCAATTAAATCCCCTTTAAATCATGGTGTTCTCATATCTCCCCAATGTTTAACAGCTGCCCCCAACTATGTGATAGCACAGTATGGCAAACTGTAAGTGATTTCAACACAGCACTCCAACTAAGTCAATGCCTAGCGTGAGATGCCCAGCTGGAACACTTAATTATATATTTTTATGTCTAAAGTTCTTTTATTTCTGAACGGTGTACCCTTATATGACGCCCCTCTCTTTGAATCCCCCCCGGTCTCACTGAACCAAGAAGTAGGTTGTTTTGCAAAGTTAAAAGATTTATTTGATGGATTGAACAATATATATATATCACACTTTTATGAATTTGAACAATATCTAGATATCACGCTATTAATATTTATATAATGATCAGCGTTGGGTGATATTACAATAATCAACAATCTTTAATCAATAGGAGTATGGATGATAAGAATAATGTAGCATAGAATAAAACTTTGTGTGGGTTCAATGAAATGCAATGATAGGAATTAATGCAGCACAGAAATAATACTTTTGTGTGTTCAATCAAAGCAATGTAATCACTCTTTCCCCCTGATAATACTCAATCCCCCCTAATATGCAATATAGAGATGGAAGGAGAGAAAACAGGTTTCAGGAATAAATACACTCAACAAATGCAAGTTCAATCCCAATTCCCCCCCAGCAAACATATGGAGAAAAACAAATGATTTTAAAACAGGTCAATTGCTTTTGAATGTGATTTTAAATGAATGGGAAAAATGCTAAAAATGGATTTAATTCTCTAAAAATGGATTCAGAACTCGTGGGAGCCGCTTTGTATAGGTTCAGGTAGACACTAGCAATGATGATTGAATGACTGGCAGATTGGAAACTGAATTCAGAGGTTGAATGCAAAGAAATAACTGTTTTACATGTGGTGAAATTGAGCCCAATCGCGGCAACTTTTTCCGCATGCGTTAAGCGCGATTGCGGCAAAACTATAAGGAGTTCGAATGCGGTTTTGGATTCGTTTGAAAGCTGCGGATGATTTTGTTTCTAGCATGTACGGTTCAAAAATTAGAGGTTTTAGTAAAGGTCGATTTTTCTCAAAAAGAGTCAAGATTTCAAATGAGAGATGCGCTGTTGAAGATTACAAACAAGGAATTCTTAACACTAAGGGAGGCTATGAAGATGCGAGATATCAACGGTACAGCCACCAGTCCAGAGGTCTGATCTTTGCCCGCTGCGACACTTGCCTTTCTTCAGCAAATATATATTAGCGCAAAGATGATTTATCACTACAATTATCACAGGATTATATGCATGAAAGAAGGATTCAGGACAAACAAGAGAGGTTCTACAATGCAGTCTGGATATGATAGAATGGGTTGGATAGGATTACTTAAGGATAAGAAATTGGCTATGGACAATTCTATGCTAAATACTCACAACTATGGTTTTGGAATAGGCCCGTGAAAGATCTGGTCAAGGGTTTTGGACTGGAATCTGCTCGCCACCGGACAGGATTCAGGGCACCTAGTTCTGCTTTCAGCACGGCACTCTCTCTGCACGGCCTCTTGGACTGGATCTGACGGGTTGGGTCTGGATTACAGCTCTGCTGTACTGGTTTGGATCTCTGGGTTCTAGCAAGAGTTCTTGACAAGAAGCAGAAAAACAGCACAGCCCGGGTGTTGAATTGGTTGTGCTCCTTGGAAGTTTTGGGGTTAAAATCAGGTTGCAAGATTTTAAAGGCCAGCTGAGAAGGGTTCAGCTTTGGATTGGGCCTTCTGCTTCAGAGTTCTGGAGTCTTGATCTGGGTTCTGGAGTCTTGATCTGGGTTCTTCCTGCAGAGCGCTTCACCAGTAAATCAGTTGATGGGTGAATGTGTGTCTCTCTAGGTCCTCAACAGTCCCTATTTATGTATTTCCCACAGGGGTAGGTAGGCTGATTATACTATGCCCAACCCTCTAAGAAGCCTACTGGTTAAAGTCTTCCCTCTCTCCTGATTTGAGAAGGAAACAGTGTGTCATAATGTCTCATAGTGATGTTGCAATTTACAATCCAGGGAAAAACCTCCCCTTTGTTCCTACACAGAAAATCTGTTTTTCATATGAAACATATTTCCAATATCACCAACTTGCTAATAATACATATTTACATTACAGATTAAATCAGGCACGTATCTGTCCAAGTCCCATCTTCCTAAGAGTTTCGGTTCACAAATGACAGTTTCTCATGCTTTCGGTTGGTTACCCAGTGTCAGATCTGTACAAATTCTTCCAGATACAAGCACATAACATCTGGGCATACTCCTGTGGAGTTTCATATTTTTAGCATTATCACAACTGCTACAAAGTCAACATTTTCGTGGTTCAGTCTCTGAATGTCGCACAGATTCCAGAGTAGTTTTAAAACATGAGCAGAAATTTCATTTTTAACACTATATTTACAGATCTATACCAATTCTGTTCAATTTTCTATGAGTCTTTATCAAAAAGATATTGTCTGTGCTCTCCGAATAAACAAAACTGTCTCCGCCAAAAGGTTTTGGCTGGGCCAGAGCAGTCCCAGGCTTCTTCCTGCCAGCAGTTGTTTTCTGTCACACCCAAATTTGCATTTCCTTTCTTTCAAGGAAGTCTTTTGTTTCTTGTCAGAGCAACAGGCTAAAGTCCCCTCTCATTTCCTTTCACACCTTTCTGCCAGTTCTTCAGCAGAGAGCAGGAGGAAGATTCCTTTGTTTGGGGAGAAACTGTGGAATGTCTTTGAAGCTCAGTGTGGCTGGCTTTAACTTACTTTTAAAACAATGTTTAAAATAGTCTTCCTCTAAAATACAATTTACATTTTTACAAATATAGCCACAAATCTCTTAATTCCAGCCTTTTTAAAACATAGAGATTGAATTGTCACCCTATTGCTTTTGATGGGAAGTCTCTTCTATTCCACACTTTGATTTTAAGGTACAAGTTTAAATGACAGTATAAGTAAATGCCGGCTTCTGACACAGGCGAGCGGCGGTACTGCACCCATTTTTAACATATTTTTCCAAGCAAGCATCTTTGAATGTGGATTTTCTTCTGATAAAATATGTTTCTGCTGACATTGTGCTTAGTTGACTTCTTTAAAGTGATGTTTAACACCCAACAAGGATGTTGGATCTTTTGTGATGTTTGGGAACCATGATTTTTGCACTTTCCACAGTCATGGAAAAACAGATTTTTAAAGCATTTCTGGGTTTTCCTTTGCAATGCAGCACTGCTTTTTCAAGTAGTTTCATTTTCCTCTGTGGGCAGCCAAATGATAGGTTTTTGCAGTGTCTTCTGTGTTGCCACTGACATAGGCAAAATGGATTGGTGGCCTATTTTTCAGGTTTTCCTGCACACTTTCAGAGATTTTTAGCGCAAAGATCTTTTTGGCAGCCATCCTGTTGTTTTGATGAACACAGCACACAGTGATGTTGCAGGGCATAGACTAGTGGGATTAAACATCCCACAAGCCCCCCTCTTGCGATTTGGTGTTGACCGTCCATCAATGGGAAATCGCAAGACTGGGATGTCAGTCTCATTTCTTTTGGTTCCAAAATGGCAAAGTTCATCATCTTTTCTTCCATCAGGGGTGGATCGACCAGTTCTCCTCAACCAGTCCTGATGTGAGTATTGAGCGATACTCGGGCCCCTTGGATCTTTCCTTCCGGTCCCTGGGTAGTCCTCTTTGGTCTTAGTTTTCATGGTTTCCAATCCTAGGATGACAAAGTAAAAAGCATATTTGTAGACATTTCCACACCACTATTAATGTAGTGGGGCGGACACATACATTTTGACAAATCAGGACACATTTTTCTATCGTAAGTTATGGACTATATATGGAATATTTTATAGTTGGATTCTAGGGAGCTGGTGTGACCCCCTCTGGGGTTCCAGAAGACTCCTCCAGTTGCTGCAGAGTGTGCCTAGGATGGCAACACTTTAGTTGGTTAATATGGACCCACTGATCTCCCCCCTCTGCCGAATTGCCTTTGGGGATGCAGATTTTGTAGGCTACTGATGAGATTTTGTCTACAATTTCAAAAGGACCCGTCTAGCTAGGCAAAAAATTGCGCTGTTTGGTCTGGTTCCTTTGGAAATTGTATAAGTAGACCCAGTCACCTACATTGTATTCTTTTCTAGTAGTCTTTAAGTTATAGTGGGTCTTCATGCTGTCTGCAGATCTCTCTAGATTTTGCTGAGCATAGGCAAAAGCACGTTGAAGGTGTTTTCTTAGATTTTCAACATACTCATGAGTTGTGGAGGCATTGATCAGTGTCTGCTCTGGGGTTCTGTAGAGCAGATGCTGGGGAAGCACTATCCTGCTTCCAGTCATCAGCTCAAATGGTGACATTTTAGTTGCAGATGAAGGGGTAGATCTGATGGCCATTAGGACAAGAGGTAAACGAATATCCCAACTTGGCCCAGAATCTGCCACAAACTTTTTTAATATGCTCACAATTGTTTTATTGTATCTCTCCACTGCACCACTAGAGGCTTGCCGTTAAGCAATGTGTAGCTTCCTTTTGACCCCAAGTATCTCCCACATCTTTGTCATTACTTTGCTGGTGAAGTGGCTACCTCGGTCTGACACGATCCTTTGGGGTAGTCCAAAACGCGAAAAGATGTGGTTGATCATCAGGGCAGCTGCTGTTTCTGCCTTGCAGTTTGGGGCCGGGAGACATTCCACCCATTTAGTAAACAAGCATGTCACGGTCAACATGTACTTGTTCCCCCTAGAGGAGCGAATCACAGGCCCAATATAGTCGACTTGTAAATTTGACCAAGGCAGTGTCACCCCCCTCTTTTGGAGAGGCGCACTGTGTTTGAGGGATGTTGGCTGAAATTATGCACACACAAGACACCCCTTCAAATATTGGTCAAGGTCCTGCCCCATGTGTGGCCAGTATGCAACCTCTCTTAAGATTTCAAGTGTTGCATGAAACCCCCTATGACCAGCTGTGGCCGCATCATGGGCGTGACCTAACATCAGGCTTCGGAATAAGGTAGGGACCAACCACTGATCATGGCCAGCTAGGGATCTCCTTACCAACAAACCGTCTTGGCTTCGGAACATTTTTGGACATTTCATCAACACTCTGAGATCCTCTTTCCCTATGTAATCGGTATCCGTCAGGGAAAAGTTCTCAGGGTCCTCAATGTGTTGATAAAGCTTAACCAATTATTGGATCCCCTTTTTGAGCTGTAATCAAATCAGCATCTGGGGTCTCCTTACGCCACTGTGCAGTTGAGAGTTCATTGTGAGCATTTGTCTGGGACCTAGAGATAGCAGTGACCTGGATTTCTCCCAACAGGGACTTGATCTCTAGTAGATCCCCTTGGATGGCTCTGGTTTTGGCCAGCTGATCAGCTAAGTCATTTCCAGTTTTGTCTGGTCCCTCTACTTTGGAATGACCCTTGATCTTTTTCCAGCAGATGTTTATCCCATTCGAGGTGACCAGATCAATATTTTGAATTAATTTGCCATGTTTCAAGGGTTTATTATTAGCACATAGCATGCATCTGGTTTTCCAGTTAACCAGGTGGTCCACAAACCTGTTGCGTACATAATCAGAATCTGTGATTATGACCAGTTTGTGGAGTTGATGTTGGACAGCAGTGAGGTTGGCATGATGCACAGCCATCAACTCTGCCACTTGACTACTTTGGGGACCAACCTTGTACCCAGCGGACGGTTCTGGGGTCTCATTCACCCATGCATTCCCTACTCCGGCCACAAGTTATTTTTCCCCGTTGTTGTCAACATGGTAAGAGCATCCATCCACATAAACACTGGGCATTCCTCACACTTGTCTTCTTCAGAGACTTTGTGTGGGGAATTGAGGTATGCCTCCATGTTGTCCTTGATTTTTAGACTCTCGTCCTCGAGGCAGTTTTCTGTGGCACAATCATGCAAGTCAGCCAGACCTTGCGCGAGGGGACTCTTCTTGTTTTGGCCATATCTGACCTCCACAGGAAAGCCTTGCATTGACAGAATCCAGGAAGTAATTTGGGAATTACTCACATTTCCGGCCCGGATTCTCTCACTTTGGAGATATTGCAGAGGCTGGTGTGAAGTCTCCACTATGATGTTTTCCCCCTGGATAAACGGGCGTAATTCTTCAATGCCCACACCGTTGCCTGCAGTGCCTTCTCACAATCGTTGAATTTTTCCTCCACAGAGGATAAAGTTTTGCTCGCATAAGAGATTACTTTATTGACCTTGTCATGCTTTTGGTATAATACTGCCGTCAAGCATGTATTAGAGAACCCTGTCTCCAAGAAGAACTCCTTGTTTTTGACAGGGTAAGCTAGGCAAGGCGCTTGTGAGAGGCTTCTTTTGAGTTGTCTTACTGCCTCGGCTTGTTCTGGACCCCACTCCCCTTGACCCCCCCCTTCAAAAGAAGAATCAGGGGTCTTGTGATCTCTGCGTAGTCCTCAAGGAACTTTCTACTGTAATTAGTCAGTCCAAGGAGGCTGCTTAGTTCCTGCAGAGTTGTAGGGTCTTTCAATTTCTGGAGTGCTTCCACTTTCTTTTCCTGGGGACAGAGACCCTGAGGAGTAATCTCATGCCCCAAGAAATTTACATGGGTTCTACCCCACTGTGCCTTTTGAAAGGAAAGTTTTGCTCCAGCTGCCCTCAACTGGGTCAGAACATAACAGATCTCCGCTATGTGTTCCTCCACAGTCGATCTTTTGATGAGAACATCATCTACATAGGCCAAGTTACCGCTTTCACCCAATTCGGGCATGGCCTTATGCAAAAAGATATTGAATTAATTGACGGAGGTGATGTACCCAAAGGGAGTCCGGGTCCATGTGTACTGCTGCCCCCGAAAGGTAAAGGCCAGCTTGTATTGTTCCTCCCTACTGACAGGTACAGTCTGGAATCCACTGGCCAGGTCTATTGCAGTGAATACCTGTGACCCCTGGATCTGGGCCAGCCCTTGGTCAATGTAGGGAAGAGAGCTATCGGGAAGTATGGACCCGTTTGTTAAGCTCCCTAAGGTCTGCGCAGAGTCTCCACTGGTCGTTTGGCTTCAATATCCCCAGCACCGGATTATTGAAGGTGCTATGGACTGGACGGATTATCCCACGGGACTCAAGGGGCCTCATTACGACCCAGGCAGAGGACCATGGTGCTATTGGCACCATGGTCCATGGCGGTGTCCGCCATGGCGGAATGGGGGATTACCACCCTATTCCGAGGTTGGTGGGGCGGTAATTCCCCATGCAGCCATGGCCCTTCCCCGTTCCTTTTTTTGCCCCATAGGGCTCAATGGGAATGTGGAAGGCGCTAATAACGGTACCGCAAATTGCGTACCGTTATTAGCACCAAAGTCCCTTTGCGGGTCCCTACTTTAACGGCTGGAAAAACCAGCCGTTAAGGTCGGATCCCGCAAAGGGACCTCGTAATCGGGCGTTAAGGGTTTAACGGCGCCAACACCTTTTACAGTGCCGTTAAACCCAACGCCAGGGTCGTAATGAGGCCCAAGGTTCTTAATTATTTCAGTAAGGGACTCCATTGATGCGAGAGGCAAGCGATATTGCTCCACAAAGACTGGAGTCATGCCAGGGTCCGTGGGAATTGTTGTGTGGATGTCGTTGCGACCACAGTCATATGAGTCCACCGCAAAGAGATCTTGAAAATCCAAGAAAACTTGTTTAAATTTTTGCCTTTGCTCCAGAGTCTCACAGGCATCAGCTAGGTTGACTCTCTCTTCAACCATCTGGATGAAGCCTGGAAAGACTTCTGGTTTTGCTATCTCAGCGGCCTCCTCCAGCTGGGTGGAGAAGTCCCTGGTCAAAGTGCTGATTTGGACTGGTGGCTTCAGGTGGGGAAAATCACCTCATCCCTCCTGAAGTCACAGGTCATATCCTCCTTACCACAAGGGCAGGAAGTGTACACCAGGAAGTTCTCCCCATGCCGGGTAAAGATCCTGTCTGGTGTTGTGTTGTCATCACACTCACTGTTAAAACAGTCCTTGGGGATTGGTCCTAACAGTTCTTTGCCTAAATCTATGGAAAAATGTCGGTCATCAGTCGCCATTCCAATAATGGTGCCTGCGGCTAGAGTGATACTCTTTAAGTCGCTGTTATCCACCTCTACCTCTATTGGAATGGTGTCATGTTCTATATTGACTAGTGATGTTGGGTTTACCTCCACCCCTTGCTGTTGGAGAGAAGCATTTAGATGAACCTGTCCTCTTTTAACTTTCACTTCCAGGGAGAATTGTCGGGTCCTTTCTGGGATGGTGACTTCCTCTCCAATCTGAATTTCAACTGCAGAAGGCAGCAATTGAGCTGACCTAAATGCTTTCTCCGGGTCATCAAACCCAATGGGATTATCCGCTAATCGGGACCAAGCTTTGAAGTTTATTAGGTCCAAACTAATGGCAAAGCGATTGAGAATGTCACTGCCTAAGTAAAAGGCGGCAGTGACGTCTCGCACAACCCAACAATTATGGACTATGCTCTTGTTGCCTATGAAGATTTTGAGCATACACCTGCTTGGCAGGAGATGTTTGGAATTGGGTGTTTCCAGATCCATTTCCCATTTGTCTATCAGTTTGAATGTGGGAATGGCTGGATCTTTTGGGAGTTTGCGGAACATGGCTTCGCTGATGAAGCTCTTAACGTTGTTCACACACACTCGGGCAAGAACAGAGCCCTTCCCTTCATTTAACTGAACAGGGATGAACAACTGCTCCCCAATTTGCTGAATATCAGCCAGGCTCTGAGCTGATTTCTCATCTTTCTGGACTATAGGAGTGGGAATGCCTGATTGTGGATTGGTAAAGAATTTCAGAGTGTTTCCTTCCAGTGTGGAATGCCACCTTAAACTGGAAGGAAGGTTGATTTTCAGAAATAGAGAGGACCCCCCATCACCAGTTTGTTGTCCTACTGCTATTACTGTCACATCTGGTATTTGGTTGTTCTGGAAGTGAAATTCTACTTGGTCAGATTTTTGTTCAACCATGTGGCAGGTGCCGTTTAAACTAACATGGTTGACACTGTTTTAATTTTATGGGTCGGCTAGTCTCGGTCCAGAGGACCTTGTTTACACAATCTATTAGGGGTGACACCCTTTGCATGAGGCCATTCCCGAGTAAACAAGGGGTGTCCTCTGGAGTTACAACTATGACCGGGTGCTTCACCGTTTCGCCCAATTTTAATGTCCAAATCCTCAGTCCCCTCGACGGGAATTTCCTTCCCGTCAAAGTTCTGAAGTTGTCCAGGAAGAGTGGTGAGAGGAATTTGGTATTTCTCCCCCTTACTGAATTCAGTTTATCTAAGGCCCTTTTGGACAGGAGGGTAGCTTGGGATCCAGTGTCCACCAGTGCCGAAATTGTACCCTGCCCCTGTATTTGGACTGGGGCATAGAATCCTCCCTCCTCTCTGCAAGGGGGCACAGATAATGTACATTTTTGGACAACTGGTGGGTTAGTTTTATAGTTTTGGACACTGATACAGAAGAGAGTTGGGCAGAATTTTGTTTGGAGTTGTGGGAATCTGCAAAGAAAAGGTGGCAACTAGATATGGGAGAAGTTATGGGTTCACCTGGTTCTGGTTCTGGGCCGCCCCCCACCCCCTTTTTGGAGGCAGTCACCAGGATGGGTTTCAACCAGGAGATTTTGATGTTGTTGGTTCTGGGGTAGGATGATGGGCGGCGCTAGCTCAGTCCCCACATCTACCCAGTCTGGATTTGAATCCTTTGGGACCCATTTTTCTTTGGGAGAAGTTCCCCCATCTCTGAAGGAGAAGATCCTTTTCCCAGGATCCTATGAGGACCCCTCTCCTTCAAATTGGAAGACTTGTACCTCCTCCTCAAAATGGGTCTGTGTGGGTTCTTTGTTTTTCCTACTCCCCCTCTGCTCCTTGGGTTGCAGACCTTCAGGGGCAGGAGATTTTGGTTCCTGTTCCTGGGTTTCCAGGGGCTTTTTACAAGTGGGGAAGGAACCTTCCTCCAAGGCTTTACACCCCCCTTCCCCTTGTGCCTCCTCCCTGGGAACTGGTGGGTTGTCTGGGTTCTACCCCCGTCATTGCTCTGGAGCACCAGGTCCGGAGTTTGGGGCATTCTGCACTGGCATGCTCATCTGAGGGTTCTGTTGAGCCCTCAGCATGTGACCCAGATCCTCTGCCATGTTTCGGACCTGGTGCTCTAGCTGTGACACCCACTCAGGCTGATACAGGGTTCTGTTGTCTCCCATGGGCTGATCCTGGGAAGGGTAGCTATCCCTTCTCTGAAAATACCCTGGGTTGGGAAGATTTGGGTACCCCTCCACCCTTGGCCTCCCCTCTCCCGGATTAGGTTGTCTGGGCTCAGGAAAGTGGGGAAAGAAGGATGGATGACTTTGGGGTTGAAAGTTTTGTGGGTACCTGGGGAAAAAGTTCTGTCCAGGATTTGGGGAATTCCTGCCCTCCTGGGGGAAGTGAGGAGGGAAGTTCCCTGGGTTAGGTGCTGTTTGGTTGGATCCCCCCCTTGGGCTGGAGGGTTCCACACATAACCCAGAATGGGTCTGTTCCCCTTGTTGCAGTGACTACTATAGTCAGGGGAGTGAGGGATCCCATTTGTGGGACTACCTCCTTGGCTCCCTGTCTGTGACTGGCCCGAGGGCCTTCTGGGTTTGGGATTGCTCTGATTTTGTGCAGGTGGGTTCTTAGCCCCCCCCCCCCATCTCCAAATCTAAAATGGGGGCCTAAAATTGGTTGTTTTGGGGCTTTTAGCATTATTCTTGTTTTCTATGGGCTTTTGCACCTCATAAATTCGGGTCACCTGTTCAATGACCCAGTCTAGTGATCTTTTCTCATGAAAATCTCTCACTAGCTGGGTCATGATGTACTTTGGTAGAGCGTGGAAAAAAGTATTGACAAATTCTTTGCTGTTCGTGCGCACCCTTCTGGTGGTCTGCGCAAAGGCATGCTTTAATTCCTGCACAAATTCTTGTGGGGCCTGATCCTCCCCACATTGCAAGTTGTAGGCTGCCTTGCGAGCCTCCTCAGGATTTCTGTGTACGGAAAAATGCTTCAAGATGGCCGCCCTATAGGTGGACCATCTAGAATGATTTTGGTCCTCCAGCCTCGCAAAGAAGCGGGAGTATTCTGGTGAGAAGGTCCATTTCACATACTGAATACAGCTACTGCTGTCCTTCAGATGGAAAGTTTCCATCATCTGCTTAAAGAGCTCTAAGTGCTCCCAAACAGAATACTTAGCGTTCTTATGATAGGGCGTGATGACGCTCCTTATCGCCTTGATTTGCTTTAAGGGGTCCTTAAGCAAGGATCTTTTTGCCTTATTGGCCTTCTTAGTTCGGGTAACCCTGGTCCATTCCTCCTCTGGCTAAGAGACACTGCTCCCAGAGGTGCCCGTCTGGTCTTCTAGGTTCTACCGGATTCTGCGCGCCTGGGAATGGATGGCAGAAAGTGGGGACCTAGTCTCCTGTGTTCTGGGGTGCTCAGAGGAGTCTTCTGATTTCTCCTTGCTCCCAGGATATGCTGAGTACCCACCCCCGCCCCCACTGTCCTAGCTGGGCAAAGGTTTTCAGGATTCCCTTAGTGGGCCTACTCTCATGGAGTTCCCCACTAAATTTCACCATACTTCGGTACCCATACCCAGATGCCCGCCCATCCAATCCTGGGAGGTGCTGTTCTATGAGCCCCATATTTCTGATTGGATTGAAATCTGCCATCCCCGTGGCCCTTGGCTCATGTGCGCAAGTGGACACGGGGTGGCAGAATCCAGGGACTGAAAGAGGTGAAGGCCTCTGGTACTAGGGTTCCTGAGGTTATGCTCAGGTGTTTCCCTTTCCCAGCAAACCTCATCTCTATCAGCCCCTGCTCCCTGTTGCCATGCCAGAACCTGAGCTTTCTGTTTCTCAATCAAGGCCTTACTAGTTTCTATCAGTCTCTCTTGCATGGCTACCTGCCCGTGGAGCCTGTCATTGTTCTCACACAGAGCCTCATTTTCTCTCTGTGCTTCATGGGTTGTTTTTGAGTACTGGGCCAGTCTTTGCTGCAGGAGGGTTACCTCCTGAGTCCTGTCCATACTGGCCTGTTCCTTCCTTGCCAGAGCCTCTTCCACTCTGCTGGTTTGTTCTAACAATCTTTCATGCTCTTTTTGGAGGTCACCCAGTCCCTGAAGGGCCAGATGATTTTCTTCTACTTTCTCTTTTTAATGGCAGACCTCCTGGCTTAAGGTGTCCCTTTCCTGAATAAGAGCCTGCCTCTGTGCCGTCAGGTCGTCCCTCTTTCTTTGAAGCACACCAGCTTTCTGGCGCTCTTCATCAAATTCTGTCTGGGTGTCCAGGTCTTTCAGAATTAATTTATTGCTCTCCTCTTTCTCTCTGTTAGGTTGGCTTTGCAGGGTGGCTACCTGCTGTGTGCATGCCCTGTTGAAATGTATTTGTTGCTCCAGCTTTTTCTGGCTCTGCAGTAGAGAGTCCAAACTTTCTTAGTACTCCTTCCAGAATTCTGGATCCTGTTCTGCCTCTTCCTGCTGCAGGATACCCAGGTCCTCTTTTATTTTGACTATATACTGCCTACTATCATTTTCTGACTCTTGACTCCTCTGTAGCCTCTGCTCAGCAGAGTCCAGGTTAGTTTGGGCCTTTCCTAATGCCTGTAATTGTTTACTTACCAGATCTTGGCCTTCAGCACATTTATCTTGTATGGCTCCAATATATAAGTATAGATATGCTGCTATTCTGACAATCTTGTTTTGCTCATCCTTTGCCTTAGGGGCCATATATAGTTCACTCAGGGTCATACGTAAGGGACCCTGATCCTGCCATATATCTAACCCTGTGGCAGTGATTTGTTGTGTGATTGCCTGCAACCACACATTCTGATCCTGTTCTGTCCATTCACCTCTCGCAAATAACTTATGCAATAGGTGTTCTCTAGCCATATTGCTCTCTACCAATGTCGCAATTCTGGAAATATTAATTTCCTTCTTGACTTACAGAAGTTTTCTTTTATTTTTGCAAAACAGACCGTTTCCTTAAAGCGTTCCCTTTTGAGGGGTGCTTTTCACAGTGTAACACAGCGTGGTAGCCCAACAGGATTTATGTACCCTGCCAGCACACTGTATTAAGCTATCAAAAGTGGTATATCTTATCCAGAAATCCCGCTACGAGCCCCCAATCTGTAAGTGATTTCAACCCAGCACTCCAACTAAGTCAATGCCTAGCGTGAGATGCCCAGCTGGAACCCTTAATTATATATTTTTATGTCTAAAGTTCTTTTATTTCTGAACGATGTACCCTTATATCACGCCCCACTCTTTGAATCGCACCCGGTCTCACTGAACCAAGAAGTAGGTTGTTTTGCAAAGTTAAAAGATTTATTTGATGGATTGAACAATGTATATATCACACTTTTATGAATTTGAACAATATCTAGATATCACACTATTAATATATATGTAATGATCAGCGCTGGGTGATATTACAATAATCAACAATCTCTTTAATCAATAGGAGTATGGATGGGAAGCATAATGTAGCATAGAATAAAGCTTTCTGTGGGTTCAATGAAATGCAATGATAGGAATTAATGCAGCACAGAAATAATACTTTTGTGTGTTCAATCAAAGTAGTGTAATCACTCTTTCCCCCTGATACTACTCAGTCCCCCCTAATATGCAATATAGAGATGGAAGGAGAGAAAACAGGTTTCAGGAATAAACACACTCAACAAATGCAAGTTCAACCCCAATTTCCCCCAGCAAGCATAGAGAGAAACAGGAATGATTTTAAAACAGGTCAATTGCTTTTGAATGTGATTTTAAATTAATGGGAACAATGCTAAAAATGGTTTTAATTCTCTAAAAATGGATTAAGAACTAGTGGGAGCCGCTTTTTATAGGTTCACGTAGACACTAGCAATGATGATGATGATTCAGAGGTTGAATGCAAAGAAATAGCTATTTTACATGTGTTGAAATTGAGCCAAATGCAGAATTGCAGCAACTTTTTCTGTTCGCGTTAAGCGCGATTGGAGCTAAACTATAAGGAGTTTGAATGCGGTTTTGGATTTGTTTGAAAGGTGAGGATGATTTTGTTTCTAGCATGTTCGGTTCAAAAGTTACAGAGGTTTTAGTAAAGGTCGATTTTTCTCAAAAAGAGTCAAGATTTCAAATGAGAGATGCGCTGTTGAAGATTACAAACAAGGATTTCTTAACACTAAGGGAGGCTATGAAGATGTGAGATACCAACGGTACAGCCACCAGTCCAGAGGTCTGATCTGTCTGATCTTTGCCCGCTGCGACACTTGCCTTTCTTCAGCAAATATATATTAGCGCAAAGATGATTTATCACTACAATTATCACAGGATTATATGGATGAAAGAAGGATTCAGGACAAACAAAAGAGGTTCTACAATGCAGTCTGGATATGATAGAGTGGGTTGGATAGGATTACTTAAGGATTAGAGATTGGCTAAGGACAATTCTATGCTAAATACTCACAACTATGGTTTTGGAATAGGCCCGTGAAAGATCTGGTCAAGGGTTTTGGACTGGAATCTGCTCGCCACCGGACAGGATTCAGGGCACCAAGTTCTGCTCTCAGCAAGGCACGCTGTCTCTGCACAGCTTCTTGGACTGGATCTGACGGGTTGGTTCTGGGTTACAGCTCTGCTCTACTGGTTTGGATCTATGGGTTCTAGCAATAGTTCTTGACAAGAAGCAGAAAAACAGCACAGCCCGGCTGTTGAATTGGTTGTGCCCCTTGGAAGTTTTGGGGTTAAAATCAGGTTGCAAGATTTTAAAGGCCAGCTGAGAAGGGTTCAGCTTTGGATTGGGCCTTCTGCTTCAGAGTTCTGGAGTCTTGATCTGGGTTCTTCCTGTAGAGTGCTTCGCCAGTAAATCAGTTGATGGTTGAATGTGTGTCTCTCTAGGTCCTCAACAGTCCCTATTTATGTATTTCCCACAGGGGTGGGTAGGCTGATTATACTATGCCCAACCCTCTAAGAAGCCTATTGGTTAAAGTCTTCCCTTTCTCCTGATTTGAGAAGGAAACAGTGTGTCATAATGTGTCATAGTGATGCTACAATTTACAATCCAGGGAAAAACCTCTCCTTTGTTCCTACACAGAAAATCTGTTTTTCATATAAAACATATTTCCAATATCACCAACTTGCTAATAATACATATTTACATTACAGATTAAATCAGGCAAGTATCTGTCCAAGTCCCATCTTCCTAAGAGTTTTGGTTCCTAAATGACAGTTTTTCGCGCTTTTGGTTGGTTACCCAGTGTCAGATCTGTACACATTTTTCCAGATACATGCACATAACATCTGGGCATACTCCTGTGGAGTTTCATATTTTTAGCATTATCACAACTGCTACAAAGTCAACATTTTCGTGGTTCAGTCTCTGAATGTCGCACAGATTCCAGAGTAGTTTTAAAATGTGAGCAGACATTTCATTTTAACAACACTATATTTACAGATTTTTACCAATTCTGTTCAATTTTCTATGAGAGTTTTTCAAAAAGATATTTTCTGTGCTCTCCGAATAAACAAAACTGTCTGTCTCCGCCCCCAAAGTTTTGGCTGGGCCAGAGCAGTCCCAGGCTTCTTCCTGCCAGCAGTTGTTTTCTGTCACACCCAAATTTGCATTTCCTTTCATTCAAGGGAGTCTTTTGTTTCTTGTCAGAGCAACAGGCCAAAGTCCCCTCCCATTTCCTTTCAAACCTCCCTGCCAGTTCTTCAGCAGAGAGCAGGGGGGAAGATTCCTTTGTTTGGGGAGAAACTGGAATGTCTTTGAAGCTCAGTGTGGCTGGCTTTAACATACTTTTAAAACAATGCTTAAAATAGCCTTCCTCTAAAATACAATTTACATTTTTACAAATATAGCCACAAATCTCTTAATTCCAGCCTTTCTAAAACATAGAGATTGAATTGTCACCCTATTGCTTTTGATGGGAAGTCACTTCTTTTCCACACTTTGATTTTAAGGTACAAGTTTAAATAACAGTATAAGTAAATGCCGCCTTCTGACAAAGACAAGCGGCGGTACTGCGCCCAATTTTAACATATTTTTCCAAGCAAACTTCTTTGAATGTGGATTTTCTTCTGATAAAATATGTTTCTGCTGACATTGTGCTTAGGTGACTTCTTTAAATAAAGTGATGTTTAACACCCAACAAGGATGTTGGATCTTTTGTGATGTTTGGGAACCATGATTTTTGCACTTTCCACAGCCAAGGAAAAACACATTTTTAAAGCAGTTCTGGGGTTTCCTTTGCAATGCAAGCACTGCTTTTCCAAGTGGTTTACTTTTCCTCTGTGGGCAGCCAATTGATAGGTTTTGGCAGTGGTCTTCTGGGTTACCACTGACATAGGCAAAATGGATTGGCGGCCTATTTTTCAGGTTTTCCTGCGCACTTTCAGAGATTTTTAGAGCAAGGATCTTTTTGGCGACCATCTGTTGTTTTGATGACACAGCACACAGTGATGTTGCAGAGCATAGACTAGTGGGTTAAAACAACCCACAAGCCCTGACAGGGTTGTGCAGTTTAGTTTCAAGCCTCGGAGGAAGAAGCCACGTCCGAGGAAGAAGAAAATGCTATCAGGATTTATTTCTGGCACTTTCAACCTAAACCTCTAACGGGAGCAACAAAGTGACACTCCCAAACCTAATCTGAACAAATTATTGTTTAGCCTAATGATTTGCTCATAGCACTATGTTAGGACAGGAATGATTCTGTCTCACTCCTGCTGCTATCATGACTTTATGTTTTTTTTCCTTTTTTCAATTTCCTTCTATGCATGCTTCCCCTTCAACCCCACACCACCGCCCTAATTTGAAACCTACATGTCGTATGATTAAGGAATATGAATGTATAAAAAGGTGTGTGTCTTTTCCTCATTTGTTTTTCATTTTTTATGCCTTTAATGATTACAAACAATTTTCTGTTTTGATGCTTTTATGTTGCTAATACAGTACTCATTTGTACTTTTTTACATAGACTGTGTGACTGTCTCTTTTTTCTTAACGCCAGGTATCCCACTTGTTTAGTCAATAGGACTGGAGGTGACATTAATCGAAGCATTGATTGCAACAATGTTGGGTTAACTAAGGGTAGGACCTGGAATAATATTTACCCACCCGTTTTTCCCAAAATACAAACCTATGGCACAGCAACACTCTCAATTCTATGATTTATTGTGCAGTTTAGTTGCCAAGCCTGCAGTCCTATGTCACCATAGCTAGAGTTGCTGTGCCTGTTGGGAAGTACACCTTGTTCCGAACTGAACTAATTTTTCTGTTGGGTTGGGCTGCAGAGTTGTCCCCACTTCGGGTGTTCCACTCATTACAACTCCCGGCAACTCCCAAATTGCTATCATCAGGGGGGGGCACAATGATCGCTTGTTAGCAGAATTTGCAACCATCACGGCTTTCTTTCTCAGATTGTAGAAATCGTCGGTCCGAGCCCAGGCTTGGAGGGGATATCAGCTCTCTGCTCCCATGCCAACGTCCTCCCAGAGCTTCAGGCCCAGCCTTAAATTAACAGAGGCTTGGCCAGGAGGCACCAGCCACTTGACCTCCAAGGCAGATTTAAAATACTGCAGTCCCTGCGCAAATGGTGCACATTGACAATAACCAATCAGGGCCTCCAGTTTAGTATAAAAGAAGGTGCCAAAATACTACTTCTTTAATACTGAATCTGCACTTCATGTTCTCAATCTGGGCTGCAATTATACCATGAGAGAGACTGTTGTCTCTGAAATACCCATAGGACTGAGGAAATGTCAGCCAGCCTTGGATAAGGACGGGCTGTCTGCAAAGGGCATCCTATCAGCGTAGATTAACTCACCTCTACACAGAGTGACAGGATGCATGTATTTCCAAATATTCATCATGTGATAGTCTAGCCCTGGCGACATTGTATCAATAGGTATGTAGAAAGAAATGAGCACACCTAGACCACCTGTGTGGGCCATATGACAGATAGGAGATTTCATAAGAAATACCTTGAACAAACAGGGGCCAGCATGTTTTGCCCCAGAGGGCGGGTTATTGACAGTTTCTGGGGTGGTGGGTTCAGGAAAGTGTCTGGGCCTGAAAAATATCATGAATCCTAGTCAAGTGCGTGGATTGTCTCATTATGATTAGGCTCAAAAGCCTTGAAAGTGCCTGCCAACCGGATACATTTGTTAAATTCATCTGGCCCATCTCCTCACCAAGTCCAGCAAAAGCGAGGAAGTTCCTGTCACACTACCACACATTCAATGAGGAAACTTGGAAGGAAAAAAAGTCCTAAAGACAAAACTTCGCAAACTGAAGAGGCTGAACTTGGGTCTTGAGTCTTATAGAATAGAGGCTAAGAAATAGATCTCTGAATATAAATCTTGGTCAACAAGTCGCAAAATGGCACGCATTCAACGGGATGGAGAGTTGATGTTGAGTACATTAGGTATAAATAACTCGAAACTTTTGGTCAATTATCAATCAACTAGAAACACAGCCTAATAGTGTCCAGTGTAATCTTGTGGCAGAGACCAAATGGATTGAATCCTTTCAATAAATCTATAGCCAGAAGCTTTAAGGGCCCATGGCAGTTAGACTTTGATGAACAAGACATTATTGAATTCCTATCCAAATCATCCCCTTTCATAGCGGCTAGCTCTAATGGGCTGAGATATCGAGTGTTAAAACACAACACTGTCCCATGGTCTAAATTGTTAAATTGCCTCTTTAAAGACATTCTTAGGAGGCAATTGTTCCCTCCATCATGGATAACTGCAATAGTCATTCCGTTTTTCAAGGCGTGGCGATCGGTTATCTCTGGCAAATTACCACCCCATCGCCATCCTTGACATCGAGAGCATGTTCGAGAAACTGTTGCTAAGAGATCTGGAAGCCTGAGTAGAGAGAGCACATATTCTATCCAAATTCCAGACTGACTTCAGGAGAGGCCTATTCACTGCCCTGAATGGATTGGTTCTGAACATCATTAGCGAGAAAGATGTGAGGAGAGCCAATACTGCATGGGGCGTAGGTGGAACTCTCAAAAACTTTTGATCATGTAAACAGGGACCGTCTTTGGGTGAAGCTCCGTAGGTGGGGGATCCCAGAAAACATCTTGGCAATGTTAGTAGAACTGCTTAGGGACACAACATTAAGAGTGACACTCGATGGTCAAGGGCCTTTGTAAGAGCTTATTAAGGTGGAGAGAAGTGTAAGACAGGGTTGTTTGGGGGCTCCGCTTTTTTTAATCTATACCTAGCAGATATAGGAACATCCCTAGAACCATTAGCGTTGGCCAGTCCAGTTTTGAATGGTAGTAAGATCTTTTGGCTGGCCTACGCTGGTGATATTGTCTTGTTGGACAAAACAGCAGTGGGGCTGCAGCGTCTCTTGAATAAGTTGGGGGACTATGCCAAATTAAATGGTCTTTCCATTAACACAGACAAATCAAAAATAGTTGTCTTCAGACACACCAGAAGGCAGGTACAGTACTTTCAATGGCTCTTGGAAGGTAAAGTGATACCAAGAGTCGAGGAAGTAGTCGACTTGGCCTATGTGATGTATGCATCCCCATCGATAGACCGGGTGGAAGTGCCTGGGAATGGTAAAATTACACAGCTGATACCTCAAATGAAAAAGGTCTACTTTAAGTACTGTACATTTTCATTAGTTCCACTGATCAAATAATATGTGGCCAAGGCGGTGCCTGTGATTCTTTATAGGCTAGAGGCCAAGCGCCCACTTTTGAAGACCAACTGGCAAAGATTGGAGGGTCTTATTTGGAAAAATGTCCTCGGTCTACTAGGGGCCTCCCAACCTCTTGCCTTAGATTTGAGTTGAGGTTTAAATTAAGTTCCTTGGCAGACTGGAAACTGTTCTCCCTTTATCTGCTGATTATAACTGCACAGCCCCACAGCACACCAATGTATTCAGATATAAAGGGCTATCTGGAGTGCTCCAAGTCAATGGTTCTATCTGACTTGGAGGCTAGGGAGTCCAGACATCGAGACACTTTCTGCAAACCCCACTAAAGCTAAAAAGGCTTTAAAAAAGATGGACTGGATTATAATAATTAACATGCGTAGTTAAGCCTCCTCAAACCAATTCTTAGTGGTTGACAAGAAATTGGGGTGTCTCCCAAGATACCTAGTGAAATTCCCTTACTGGAAAGCTAGGAACAACTTCCTTAGAATTCAGTTGAACCTGGTCCACACTGCAGAAGTTCTTACCAGATGGGAGCAGGTGGAGTATGTCCACACATTGTGCGAGATATGTAAGAATCCAGCAAAAACAAACCCTAAAACATCTTCTGATGGATTGTGAGAGGACCTGGCTGCTAAGAGCAGATATGTTACCCAGATTTGTGGTCAGGATTGATGGCATACTTTCATATAAATTCTGGGATAGACTGATCTCGTGGTATGAAACAGCACTGAAAATAAAGGGGGTACAGGTACTAGAAAGAAGTAACATTACTACTTGAATGTAGCTCCCCTCTCTCTTCTTTCTAGCCTGCGTTTGTAGTGTTCCCCCTTTTTTCTGCCCTCATTTGCTTAAATGGAATTTATAGGTTTGCATGGGAATTGTGGAAGTTTTCTTCTTTTACTTTTTAACTTTTCCTCTTTGTTCCTATATTAGGAGGTTATTTAATATTTTGTCATATTTTGTCACTACAAATGAATAATAGTTTGTGTATATATATATATATATTTGTTTTTATTCTTTGTTTGTAAAGGTTTTCGTATAGCCATATACAATAAAAAGAAATAAAAAAAATTAGGCATTTTGCCAGGCACTGCTAGGATATGCCCAGATACATACACCATTCTGCAATTCCAACCAAGGTACGTTCCGGGGTCATCATTTGGCTGTACTGCTTATTAAATGCAACTCGATTATCATTACAAGTGGCAACTGGGAGACCTCCCTTGAGTCTGGTTCTGCAAAATAAGTATAGGATTTAGCTATGCGATGATGATGTTTTTTTTCTCAAGCGTTTACACAAAACAATACATGCAACAAACACCACTAACTCTCCATAAGTAGCATTTTCTGTAAAGTCGTGAATTGACGCGATTCACGGATGATGGTTTGAGGGCCACTTTTTTGGGGATGATGGGTGGGCCACTTTTCTTAGGTTCCCAGGCCTATTTCTTGTCCGAGTCCAACCCTGGTGACAACGCTTGTCTGTCTGTAGCAGGCCTATACAAAACACAAAACAGAGGGCTTTGACAGTACTTGTTGGCCTTTACCAGACCTTTACAAAACCCTAAACTGTTCATTTTGACAGTACTATGCATTCACAAGAACCATGAAAAAGCACAACCCCTTTGCTCTGAAAAAGCGGTTAGAATTCACCAAACCTATACAAAAGCCCAAACCGCTGGCTTTCACAAAGCGTGTTTCTGTTTCAATAATGAAATCAACTCACATTATTAAACTTTGTGTCCCCCAGGCCTAGCATGCTTACACAAAAGCAGGTGTAGATCGGATGCGCAGCTGTGGGGCATGTCTGTTGGACGGCCTTGGATTATAGCACATTTAAAAACGTGGGTATTTCGCTGTTGCAAACCCTCCAAAGTGGTTTCAGAAGTAAAATAAAGTTCCATATACTGCGCTGCCTATAAAAGTATTTGTAAAATCTTAATTAAAATAAATGCAGATGTGATGGAATTAAAGGCATTATTTTGCCCCCGTGGTGATTCTCTTAGGCTACAAGTCAACCCACGGCCCGTTCTCCTGTCATGACCAGGGGGTTTAAGCAGGCATTTAAATGGGCAGGGGGAATTGAGAGTGTCACGCGAGCCTCCCCAGAGTATCGCATGCTCACAACACACAATTTAAGAAGACAATATCAAACTTTTAAAATTACAGGGTATTCACGGTATCGCCCCAGGGCCCTGCACCTCTGTTTCATGTCACAACCAGGTCTTGAAACAATCATCTGAATAGGTCTGGCGAATTGGCAATTTCGCTAGTCCCACAGCTGAGGATTGCACACTCATAACACACAATTGAGGGAGACAATATGCAACATTTAAAATTACGTAGTGCTAATGGGGCCGGCTGGGGGCATTGTGGGTCAAAACAAATACAAAGCCCCCTGTCAAATGCAAAAGTATGTGCTATGTTTGTGTCATGAGAGCATTGAAACTTAACTTGCTCGTGTGTGCCACTGTTACCGCAAGATTGTTGTGGCAATCACTGCTGGACACATTGCTGAAGGCATGCAGATGAATGTGATGCATCATAGAAAACACCTTTACAATTCATTATTATGAGCTGTGGAGTGTGTACCCTTATTGAGAAACAGTGAGAGGGCTTCCCCTTACTATTTAATAAATGCACCCGCTGGTCACTTGGTGTTTGCTCAACACTGAAACACTAATATCTAGGCATACAGATTACGAATAACCTAACAGACTATGTGCCCAAGAACCTGCACCCAATAACGGCGAGATTCAAGGAAGACGTCCGTCGCTGGATGTCCTTGCCACTAACACTATTAGGTAGAGATGCACTTTTTAAGATGCTGGCGCTCCCCCGCTTTCTCTACATATTACAAAACGCACCACTACCTATAGTGCCCAGCGAATTCCACAAAATAGACCAGACACTAAGGAAATTGCTATGGAATGGGGGTCACCCTCGTTTGGCACTCACCACACTACAAAGATCCATATGGGAACACAAGACCCCAACCAACAAGAAAGACCTATTATGAAACACCTCTACTGCAAAAAAGTCCAGTCTGCTACCCCATCCATGATGGCACACATAACTCGCATATGGACAGATACACACAAATACTTAGGCTGGGACAAAAAGCTAACTCCAGTACAACCACTGTGGAACAATAAACACCTCCCGGAAGTGAATAGACTACCGAAATGGCACTCTTGGGCCCAATTAGGCATTACCAAAATTGGGGACGTAGTGAAAGAAAACGAAATAATATCATTCACAGACTTAGCCACTGTCTTTGCACTCCCACCAAATGAGCAGTATCACTACACCCAACTTAAACATGCGCTACAGGCCCATCTCCCCGAAATGGTTGACATGCCTGACTATACCCCGCTAGAACGCAACCTATTCCCGGAAATGATTAAGCACAAAGTTACTTCCACCATGTACAATGCCATAACCTCCTTTGCTACTTGGGAACTGTCGGGTCTGAAAACCAAATGGGAAAGGGACACGGGTGCCATACTCCCAGAGGAATGGGTAACGGCTTTGATCTTCCCCAGAGAATCAGCTATCTCTTCTAGGCTCAGACTAATCCAACTGAAGATATTGCATAGAATGTATTACCCAAGGGTAGCATTATTTAACTGGGGCAAAACCACTGACTCATCCTGTCTGAGATGCAAAAGGGAAGAGGGCTCTTATTATCACATACTATGGGAATGTACCGTAATTCAACATTACTGGCAGCAGTGCTGCAATTAACTCTCAAGGGTCATTGGCAAGACGATTCACAGAAGCGCGAAACATCTACGGTTGGGGATAGAAGAGGAAGACGAGCTATCACATTATGAAAAACTGTTTTTATCTACCACTACTGCACTAATCAAAAGAAACATAGCACAACTCTGGGTTCTGAGATGACAAGTAGCTACGCGTAATGGCCAACGGACGTGGACAGCTGCATTGCAATGGAAAAAGTCTACACAGCTAGGGGATGTCCTGAGAAAGTCCAGAAAATATGGTAAAACTGGGAAGACGCACCCTGAGAGGTAATCGACATCAGTAGACCGAGCCAGCACCCAAACATATTGCACAGGCAACTAGAATTACGAGATACTAGCGCGACAAACGCAACAAGATGTGTTTAGAGACTCCATCGCATTGGCCCATGGTGTGAAGTTGTTGTTGGGTGGCAAAGGGAAATAAGCATTACCTCGCCGCGTGAGGCTGTATGTTTTTATGTTTTCAAAAAACAATAAAATGTTTGATTACTTTTTTTAAAAAAACACTGAAACACTACCATCAACAACCCCTCTTTTGTAAGCAGAACACTTAGTACCTGGCAAACTCTTCACCTGCCCCTCTGCAACCACGTCACTTCCTTGGGGAAAAAGTTAGGATGTCCCTTTGTTTCTGTGGATACATCATTTCAAGACCATAGCACCATGACACTGACAAGCGACAGACATCAAATGAAAAGTGGTGTGTTGATACATTCATGTGGCAATCTCATATTTTCTACATTTTAAAAACCCATACAAATTTTGCACTTGCAGCACGAATTATTTTTTATTTTTATGCATCAAGTATTGCAAGATCACAACGTTTACATATTTCAGTTCCACAATGAACATTATTATGGTTTAGCATGCTGCCGTACACCAAACAACATTCATTTGTTCTCCATGAACTGTAAAGAGATAAACATAGGAGAAGAAATGTCAATGTCGCTTAGCAATGTCTGTAGTTATAGGCAGAACAAAATATTCAAATTGGTTTTTAGCACGACTGGTGCTTGAGTTTGGAGGGATGCAGATCGTGTGTCATTGAAACACTGAGCAATCCATGCCACACCTATACCGCTCCATGTACAGACATCTAGCACACCAGATTCTCGTTTTCAAGTATTTGGAGTATCACCAGATTCCAGTGGCCCTTGGCGAATCACAAAAACTCTCAGCTCTGCTGCATGCCCCAGGCAGAACCAAATAAAACATTTGGAAGTACTATTTTTTTATTTTTGTTATTTTACTTTTGGCTAATGAAAGCCTTTTGCATTACATGACATAAACAATTACAATACACAATACAACAATCAATAATTAAAAAGCTATCTTAAAACTCCTTTACAATTACAAATAGTAAACCATCCATCAATTAAGACGTATTACTTCATTCAATACCCCATAACTGACATGCCGTTGCAACCACTACACATGGTTCCACCGAGTAAAGCATCGCCCAAAACTGATAAACTGATCAGATTGATAGCCCCCACAATTTTCTGTGAATCGGTCATAACCTTTCACATACATCATTTTTAGTTCAGGACATTAATTCAAAATGTGTCTGCTTGCCTCAATCTCCACCCCCTCCCCCCAAATGCGACACAATCTCAGATCTTAAGCTCATTGTTCCAAGCCCCTATGACCTCACACACTGGCAATATATTCAGTCTCAAGTGCTGTACGAAGCGGCATAGGGGTAGACTACATATTTCATGAGCTCGCTGCGATGTTTACCCCAGGGAAATCCCTGCTTGACAAATTCAGCATGACGTGTACGCAACATCAGTATCTCAATAGTCATGACTCGATCCCACAGCAAATATCGAATAGTTAGTTCACACAAGAATACGCCAGGCTGTAACATATCTTCTTCTGCTCAGAGGCCAATGGGCCTCATCACAAGTTGGATGGTAGCCCTTAAATGCAGTGGTAATGGTGTTACCGGTGCATTTACCACTCTGCCCAATCTCGAGCCTTGCGAGTTTACCCCCAGCTCAGAGCTTGGGGTAAACACGCCAGAAACATTTCACATTTTTGGCACAATTGCTGCCGGCGGTATTACCATGTGGGAATTGCACCGACAATTCCCAATTGGGTCCCACAGACCCAATGGGGAATGGGGAGTTATGTTTAGTGCCCAACCCATGATCTGGCATTAATACTGTCAGATGGGGTTGGGCAGTATCCCACTCGGGAGACTGCCCAACCCGTGATGAGGCCCAATGTCTTTAAGATGCCCAAAGACAATAATAATCGGACTACGATTTGCAGTATTATCAGGTCTGAATTTACCATGTGCCCCCAAAACCAACAAAAAATGGATTAGAAGTTGCACCATACTCTGTTTCCATGATCTTAATTAGTAATCTGATGCATCTTATCTTCCAGCACGTGGCAAGTGAAATCAGCACCAACTCCATTCGTTGGACTTCCACCAAGACCGTTTGGATAACCCCAACAATGACCTCAAGAAACTCCCCTCGATTTTGTTCAGGCATATTGATCTGACACTCATCATAGGTTTGATGCCATATAACAATGTTGGGATGGCAGATTTAGTGTAGACAACGAGGCTAGACTCTCTTCCCCTTTTATGAAGTTTCTCAAAACCTGGCACTTGCACATAAGCCTGGCAGTCACAGGGTCCCCAACAATTGACAAGAAAGGTATTTAAGGAAATGGACATCAGAGATAGATATAATTCTTTACTTGATTCAGCGTAATACCTACCCTCTAGCCACCAGTGGTACCATTTAGAAATGTTTTGCTTGGGCTGAACGTGTAAAATCTTGTTTTTGTGTTGGTTAATTACCATCCTATTTTCTTTAGCATGCAGCTTAAGGGTGCTCAGCGAATGTTGTAGCCCCTGCGGTGTGTGGTTTTATATTACAATGTCTTCCGCATAGCCTATCCAAGAGATGGGTAAGCTCCCTAATCTTGAGGGGTGATTACCACATTGTGCCAAAGACACCCCCAAATCCGTCACATAGAGGTTAAATAGAAGGGGTGCTAAAACACACCCCGGCTTCAATCCTCTATTAGTGGCGACAGGAGCAGTTACGGCACCCTCCTAGGAGACTCGCACTGAAACAAATGTGTCTGTGTACAAAAGGCCTATAAGATATAATAACTGTGGAGCAATATGCCAAGCGGTTAATTTGTTCCACAGGCATTCTCTATCACCTGACTCGAATGCCGCTGAGTAGACGACAAAGCAAATGTATAGGCACCCATCAGTTCCATTGTGGACATCAGCAAATAGCAACTGCAGAGCCCACACAGCTATAACTGTAGAGCCCCCTTTCCTTAAACCAAGTTTTTGATTCTGGAGGACATGATGTTTATTGGTGCATTCTTCAAATAGATTATGTAATATGGTGGCAAATACTTTGCTACTTAAGTTTAGCATCACTAGTAAATGATAATTCCGTGGTTCATTATATGAACCCTTGTTGTGTACAAGAATTATAGTAGATAACCGCCAGCTTTCTGGCATGTTACTATTAAACCGAATTTCCCTAAACATTACATGGAGGACTTCTGCCCAAAACTGGATATTGGATTTCAGTAGCACAATGGGCAGTCCATCCAGACCAGGGGCATGGGATGATTTAATTCCCATAATTGCAGTGGCCACATTTTCACTACTCATATTACCTCTTATATTCCTCTCTATTTGGATTGGGGTTTATAACCATATTACTGTTTCCTGGGCCATCCCAGTAGGTTTGTTAGATTTTGTACCCAACACAATTCACTGATCCCACAAAGAATTATCCTTGGTTATGCACATGAACATTTACACCCGCCACATCCTCAGTGCCTGGGAGCCATGCCATCCACCAACTGGTCTCCCAGGGGAAACATATATCTGCAGTATCAGCATCTGCTAAATGCCGGGTAGCCCAGCTCAGCTAGAGAGTGTCTGCCGGTTACGCAAGCCGCCTGTTAGAGTTTGTGGTGTGTCTAAAATACAAAGAAAAAATTGAATCAGAATAGGACCTCTTCTACACCACACCCATCACCATATTGTGATATTCAGCTACATTGTTAAATAAGTTTCATTTTCAAACATTAACAGACACTGTGTTGCCGTTCCCTTTTCCCAATAGTAAACAAAATAAGAACATCAACATTTCAAGCAGTGTGCATGAAAGAACCCCAGGTACAGCGCTTACCCAAAATGTATGATATTTGTATATCTTCTTCGAAATATGGCTTCAGAGGCTGTATAAAGCCCCTAACCCCCCACTGTGTATCATATGCAACATACTTTTAAATGCTGTAATGAATCATCCGTCATATGACTGCTCGACCCCTGGCCTCTTCAAGACATTGCTTCACACTTAGAAACTGTAGTGTCCAACATCACATCCTATAGAACTGGTTAGGGGTGTCAACATCAGAACCTACAGCGTTCCATGCTTGTTGGCTCCCCAGTACAGTTGATGCTTGCTGGCTCCCAAAATAGAATGGGGCACCTTGAGCCGATACACAAATCTCCATAAATTCATCAGCTGCATAGTTCCACAGCACGCACCCAGAGTGCCTGCCTGCTGCACAATTCAGTTGTTGGAATACATGGCGTCTCTAAATAAAAACAAAGAGAATATAGAGTCAGAATAGGACATCTTTTACACATCACCAGTCACATCTTTGAAATCTTCAGATGCAATTCCTCATCCGCAGCAATACATAACATATTGTCATGGCAGTTCCCTCCAGCATCTTAAGCTCGTTCTAACACATTGCACTCGTTCCCAATAAAAATTCAACAATTCCATAATTTTGTGTGAAAGAATATCGGCTACCCCGCTTCATCAACAAAAACACAAATCACCCATGTCTAGCCTGCCAAAATTGGGGGTTCACAAAGCCCCTTAGCTTTTGGGTTTGTCAGTATTGTGTGAGACACGTTTGGAGTTCCAGCTGTATTTTAAAAAAGCTATCACATGGTATCTCACTTCTATCTCACAATTAATTGATAAAAGAGCTGTGCACTACAGCAAGCCATTTTAGCTTCCACATGTAAAAAGATGAACCCTAACACTCTGCGCTTCCCTTGCACACAGTGAATAGAACACATGCTTTTCAGTGCTTTGCTCACCCCAAGTCATATAACGTGTACTCCTTTGTGCACACAACACAAAACAATGTAATTTGTAAAGCCTACTTGGAAATACAAAATGAATCCATCACGTGCTAAAGCATTCATTGGTACATTCATTGGAACTTGAAAGCTGTTGGCTTTTGCACATCGTCAGTCACCTCTTTGAAAAGTTCTATGACAATTCCCCATTCATATCGATATATACCATCTTACATAGCATCTCAAGATCAATGTAACGACCTTGCACTTGACCCCTTTTAAAATCAACAATTTGTTCACTTTGTATGAAAAAAACTCAGCTGCACCACTTCATCAACATGTGTGATCTCGGGGAAATACTGAATCCCCGCCTTGTAAGGGCGGCCATAGTCAAGGGAACTCTTATTGTGGTCTGGGTTCATGAACATTCATGCTTTGTTCATAATTAAAAACAACTGTTTAGTTGTGTTCTGTTTCATTATCAGATCACCTATGCGTGCCTAACACATTTTAGTTTAAAATCATTGAAAAACAGTTTACCCCATATCAATCATTGGTTAAAAGGTGATGCTGGAATTTGCCCCGACTCTGCAATTTCTGCACTTTAACATTATATTTTCTAGTCCTTACTCTAAATTAAAACAATTTCTAGACCTGCACCACGTTGATACTGAAAATTACATGTTGTATTACAAAACAAAGTATACAAAAAAAAGTACATCTAGACTCTGGTTTATCAACTTCAAACCTAGGAAAATTGAGTCAGCTTTACTGTATTTTTTTATTGTAATCCTGCATATGAACAAAGCTTTCTGCAGTGAGTGTTTAACACACTGCACTATCGTCTGAACCAGCACCGCACTTACATTTATCAATCTGCATTTCTACTTTGTATATTTCACAGGCTCGGTACACCCCACAGAAAGGCAAAAACATACAGCAGTACGGGACAAAATGATCAGAGCAGAATGTACTTGTCAACACCAGACAGGTGATCGGTTTAGAGCCGCAGCGGCAAGCCATAAAATATCCTGCTGTGTGCTGTTTAAGTTTGGTGAAGACTGCAAACTGACTTCTATAGCACGGACAGCCTTGTGGTGCCCTCTTTATGGTGATGGCCTGGGGCAGGTAGCCCCTTTCCCCTCCCATAAAGATGTCTCTTGCTACAGATAGCTTCAACACCCCCTACAAGAAATCGCTAAAGCTCTAAAAGTACTAGCTTTCAAATACTGCATCGCTGAACTGATATACAGAACTGTAGAGTACATTGCAGCTATTTAAAATAAAATATTCTCACACTCATCGCTTGAAAACAATTACACAGTATACGGTCACTGGCTAGTAATTAACTCTGTCCCAGAGCATCTTGCAAAAGCCTCTACAACCTTAAAACCTTGCAAGGCCAATAGCAGCACACAGGTCTTTGCATTGCAAATGTCACGCTCGTGGTCTGGAGATATCTTTCGCACAGTGGTAAATTGTCAGTACCACCTAACACCTGGGGCTTTAAAAGGTGCAGTCTCAAGAGTTCATATTTATTCAGAAACGCCACAGCGATAACGCTATAAAGTGGCTAGGCCTAACACTGAGCTTTTACATTTTAAAAACACATTGCATAGTTGTCAAAAGCACAGTTTGAAACTGTATACACATAACCTGAAATATTGACCCCTAGACAATGTTGTGCTAAAGTGTACCTTGTTCACACTGAATAGGACAAAACGTTGGTGGTCCCCTGTCAGCGGTGTCCTGCACTGAGGTGCAACCCCAGGGCTGTGTGTTCCTGCAGCAGCTGAAAAATCCTGCTTCAGATTAGATCTCCAAAGTACTCGAGCGCCTGGCCTCTTGCACTTGGCACTGGACCTGTAAACCTCTCCTGCTGTGAATTGAGCCTGGAAGGGGCTGTCCATGTTAGCTAATCACCTGCGCATGGTCACCGCCCGTGTACATCACACGGCCTCAGTTATGCAATCCATGCGCTGTAGCAAACGGGGCATCTGAACCCTCTTTTATAAGCCATGTTACACATTTTTTCAAAGGGTTTTTTGTAGTACTTTTGACCCATGGTACCCTCAGCCGATCCCATTAGGGCTACGCCATTTTAAATGTTACATATTGTCTCCCTAAATTGTGTGTTATGAGCACACGATACTCAGCCGTGGGTCTTATGACATTGCCAATGTGTCACACCGGTTGAAATGACTGTTTAAAGCCCTGCCCATGACAGGAAACATGGGGGTACAGGGTACTAGGGCAATACCATAAATGCCCCATCATTTAAACATGTGATATTGTCTCCTGGGGGGCGATGCCGAGCACCGGGAGTGATGGCCGCCTAAGAGTTCAGCTCTGTCTCAACTTTATTACAAATACGCACTAAGTATATATATTTTTTCTTTAAACTTACCTTTCCTGCATGTTCCATCCTCGGCAGCTGTTCCGCGACGCTGGTGGAATCCCTGCTGCGGTCCCCTTCGAGAAAGAAGCATTTTGAAGAGTAGCGCAGCGTCCCATCGTCGGGCTCCAGGAGTCAAGCGGAGACGCGCCACCCCTTGTGTGGAGAGGTGCAGCGTCGCGTCCCAAGTGACGTGCCGGTCTTTGGCCTTGCTTCGCGGGCCCCGTATCCCGAACGGCACCACCTGTGGCGAACTGAAAAAGGAACTTAAAAAAAGAATTATACAAAATTAGTAGCTTTACTAAAACGACAAAAGAAGAACCACAGGAGCTGGCACAAGTAAGGACTAAAAAACAATTAAATCAAAATAAACAAAAAGGGGTGAGAGGAAAAGAAGGAGGAAGTGGAAAGGGGGACTGATGAGAAACCGCTCAAGGAGAAATAACAATATATATTATGTGAAAAAAACTGAAGAGATATAGTTTAATAGAAAGAAGTCTATAAATGCATAACAAATACCAATAACTCCTAACCACCTTGTCTACTCACTTACAGTATTAATAACTCTCACCTCAACATTTTATTCTTCATATATCTGTCAAGTGCTCCTTTCCTTAACATATATTGTGTTGGCTGGCTGCTTCTGGATACCAAAAATCTGAAATAAATATTAGTTCTCCTCACACTTTCAAGTTTCCATAGTTGGTGCCTTATTATTCTCTGCTCATCTGAGGCTCCTATTGCCAGAGTATGACAGTATAAATAATATGGATGTAATAATTGCAGATTATGAATAAATATAACTAAATAGAGATCTAAGAGGTGTTCACACAACTAAACTTAAGTTGTATAGTGCCCTGACATACACCTGATTATATCTGCCTCAGTCACTTTTCCAACAAATCTTTGCCAATAACTGTCAGCAATGGCTGCTAAGAAAGCAAATAAAAAATGCATCCTCAACAAAGGATGCCACTTCCTCTTCAACAAATCTTAAAAGACTTAAAAGTGACTTACCACCTCCACTAGGCATCTCTGATCCAGCTGTTGAAGCGATTCTTGTGGGAATAAGAGCACTTAAACCCTTTATTGAAACTACAAATGCTAAGCAACAGCAATTAGATGACAGATGGATGGGTGTTAACAACAGAGTGGAGGAACTAGAAAAAAATAGTAGGAGTTACTGAAGCTCTATCACCTAGAATAATACAACTAGAAAAATCTATCAAAGACCTCCAAAGGCATAATGAGGTTTGGAAAATCGCAGCAGGCACATCAAGCTACGCATATCAGGCCTGCCAGAAGGGTCTGAAGGCACTGACCCCATTGCTTTTCTACAATAATTCCTACCAGCCATCCTACATTTGCCCTTGGAGACAACATTCAGCATACAGAGAGCTCCCAGAATAGGCCAAACCCCAGCATCTAGCACTTCAACTTTGTTACCCAGAACTCTCATACTGTATCTACTCACAACTACAACTTATTATATCTACAGCTAGAGAGCGCAAATCCCTCATGTGGCATGGCAGTAAGCTAATAATCTCACAGCATGTGGCCAGAACCACAGCTCAACAAAGACATGTTTTCCTATCCTTTCGTCCAGCTCTAAAGCAGCTAAATATCTGGTACGGATTATACCATCCATGCTCCTTTAAGGTAACAAGGATGTACAGCTGTATTTGATTATCCAGCAGATCTAAGGGCCTTTATACAATCCATAAAAAAATGATGGCATGGATACATCCGCTCCTGCACATGCATCAACATCAACTGCTACTTGACTCATGGATCTCAAAACATTTATAGGTTTTCTTCCTTTTATTTTATTATTTACTTAATGCTATTACTATCAAATTACATTAATAGGTTGAGGCGGATGCTCTTATGGTGTCCCTCTTCCACTGTTGGTCATTCTCTCTCCTTTTGATTATTATTGAATTATTGGTTTTTCATGGCTCAAACTACATCATTCTAAGATCAAACTTCCTTCGCCCTTCCCTGATCCTCAATGTGTTATCCTTATATGTCTCAGTTTGGGTATATATTTTTCAAACCACATTATTATTAATCCAGTTCTGGTGTTTCACTACAGCTATATGATGCATGTTTATCATTATATATATATATGTCTAAATGATTTTCAAGTGTATTACATGGAACATCAAAGAATGTAAGAATCCCATCAAAAGATGCAAAATTATATCTCACTTAAACAAATTTAAGCCATCAGTAGCTTGTCTACAAGAAACCCATTTATACATCAAAGAAACAATGAAACTTAAATCCCTTTGGGCAAAGGAGGTTATTTCTAGTCTGGCTATAGCCCAAAAAAAATGGAGTGGCCATATTAATAAGTAAAAAACAATCCTATAAAATTTTAGATCACGATGCTGACACCAATGGTAGATGGGTATGGGTAAAACTTTCAATTGACTCTACTCCAGTCTCAATCCTTAACATCTATGGTCCCACCTTACCAGATCCCTCCTTTTGGGTCTCAATCAAACAAATGATACTCGAAAACAACTTTATTAACTTGATATTATGTGGAGACGTCAACCAGGTTCTCGATCCATTTTTAGACTGAAAATCTAGTTGTATGTTTAAATCAAATAAAACCCATAAATCCTTTTTAAGTTGCCTAGCAGAAACAGGACTAATTGATACATGGAGACTGTCCCATCCTACACACTCAGACTACACCTTTCATTCAACTCCGCACAATACACTATCACGTCTGGATTATATTTTTGCAACTAAGATCCCTTTCTGGATCCATTGTAGATTCTAAAATTTCTAATATTATTATATCAGATCATACACCTGTTATTGCATCCTTCTCCCTTACAGAAGCAAATAAAACTGCTAGAAGATGGAAACGTAATAATTTCCTCCTACAAGACCCACACAGATTGTTGAATCCATTAAAGTATTTATCCAACAATATTTTATTAATAATGAAGACAGTGATACTTCTGTTGTTAACGCGTTCAAAGCAGCTTTAAGAGGTCACATCATGGCCCTTTCGGGTAGGAACAAGAAGCTAACGAAAAAACACTTAGATGACCTTTATACCCAACTTACCCAAGCAGAACAACGCTACTATTCAGATTCTAGTTTGATGAACCATCAGCAGGAGATAAAATTATGTTTCATAATCAATAAAGAAATAACACAACTAGCAGCAGGAACAATTCTAAAATACAAAACTAAGATATATCATACATCAAATAAAGCGGGAAAAATACTTCCCCCTTAAAAATGAAAAAGTAAAGATTTCATATATCCCATATTAAGGATAGTCAGGGTAAATCTTATCTTCGCTCTGAAGAAATACTGGATTGTTTCAGAAAATTCTATAATGATCTTTATACCCCAGAATGTTCTATTCTTATCGTGAATATTGATTCCTTTCTTAATAATATCAATCGGACGTCATATCCTTGAACAGACCTTTCTCACTTTCATAAGGATATAACATTCTCAGAGATTACAAAGGCCATCCACGGCCTTGGTAAAGGGAAAGCACCCAGCCCGACGGACTTTCCACAGAATTCTATACCAATTTATCTGAAGAGTTAACCCCAAAACTTAAAGCATTATTTTCACACTTTATTGCCCAAAAATCTTCTTCTGGATCATTCTTAGCTTTACTTATTATTTTCCCTAAACCAGACAAAGACCCAACACTTCCCGGTAACTATCGACCCATTTCCCTAATTAATATCTAAAGTAAAATTTCGCAAAAATACTTCCTAATAGAATTGAATCCTCACTTCCAACTCTGGTGAAGGCAGATCAAACAGGATATGTGAAGGGTCGCAACATATCCTCTAACTCTAGACTGTTACTCAATGCCATAAACCTAGCAGCCAAAGATAAAAAAGATAGACAAGGCAATGCTGCTATTGCTTTGGATGTGTGTCGATTGGAACTTTATGTCTCAAACCCTACGCTGGCACGGATGTGGGGATAAATTCATATCATTGGTTGAACTCCTTTATTCTCCCCCCCAAATCCTCAATATATTTAAATGGCCAAACATCCTCCTTCTTTCCGCTAATTTATATTCTTTCATTGGAACCGTTATTGGAATTAATTAGATCTAACAAAAATATCCCAGGGATTTAAGTAGGAGTTTCTTGTATCAAAATAGCAGCATATGCAGATGTTATCCTTATTCCAATGAAAAACCCCAAACATCATCTACCCAATCTCCTCAATGCTTTATCAGAGTTTGGTCAAGTATCAGGATACAAATTAAATAGACAGAAATCATGCCCTTGAATCCCTACTGCCTCAAACATGACAATGGTATTTTCGCCCTTAAATGGTGTAGTATTTGCATTAAATATTTGGGTATTTGGTTTGCCCCTACAATTATTGATACCATCAAGCTTAACACTAAGATATTGCTGGACACTCTTAAAGACCTAACATCCAAATGGTCCCCCCTTTACCTCTCTTGGCGGGGGCGATTGGATACGATAAAAATTATGTTGTGCCCTATTGTACTATACTACCTTCAGCTACTCTCTGTTCCACCATCTCTTTCCTTCTTCAAATCTATATATTCTATTCTACTAAACTTTCTTTGGGGAGCTAGAAAAAGTAAAAGAATTGCGCTAACCAAACTTAAAACACTGTATGAAATGGGTGGTGTTAGATTCCCAGACTTTAAGTTATATCACTCCGCATTTCTTATAAAACAATCTCGCCACTGGTTCGCAGATCCTGAAATCTCAGATACTGCCACTTGGTGCACATTAGAAAAAACTCAGTTCACCCATATAACATTACAGATCACATATATATTTTTAAACATACCTCTATGAACATTTTAAACCCTATAAAAGCATCTGTAACAGCCCTACAATCCTTCCTCTTCTCCTATACCAAAACCCCCAATAAGTACCTTTCCCCTTATCTATGGCACAACAAGAATATACTGATTAACAGCAGGATCGTTAATTGCAAGTCATGGATTAAAAAAGGAATTAGATTTATCCAACACATTATAGATGGTTCTTCCATTTTTTCCTTTCAACAATTCTCATCCAAATTCGCCGTTCCCAAAGCTGATTTTCAGTACTATAATCAGTTAATTTACTCTTGCCTAGATGCACCTGCTCACTTCTCTAGTGAAATGCTTTCTCCTAATGCCCTTAGATTATTACAGCTCACCATGACCTGCGAAGTCATAGCTTCAGAAATGTATACCATGCTCACTTCAACATTTGATGTTTGCTCAATTCGTCTTAAATGGGAAATTGATTTAAGATGTAGGCTTGAAGATCAAATCTGGCTCTGTTTGTTTTCTAAAATTAAACTTATCGGTTTCAGCTAACATAACACAACATAATTATTTTTTCATTCATAGAGCATTTATTACTCCAACAAAATTAGGAAAGGCCAACCCTAGTCACGATGCTAAATGTTGGTCATGTGGCATATCTCCTGCCTCATATATGCATATGTTCTACGAATGTTCATATCTCATTAGATTTTGGCAGGACATCTGGAAGTTCATTATGCTTATTTTTTCTGTTGATGTTCCCGCTGTCCTCTATTAATGTTTTCTTAGGAAGTCTAGCAATAACTACATATATCTCTCCTGAGTCAACTAGATTATATGATTTATTCATTTATATTGCTCTGAAATGTATCACAGCCAACTGGAAAGACTTCCAATCTCTTTCTACCAGAGGATGGTGGAACTCCATTTGTCATATTCAAAAAATTGAATTTTGCATGGCAAATAATCACAATACTATTCCTAAATATAATGCTAAATAGTATTTTTCATCCGCTTTCTAAATTGGCTCAATGCAACTGCTCATGGTGTACTTATACCTATTTTTTTAGCTAGGCCATATTTCTTTTATTCGAATGTCTGTCATGTATTTTGATAACAGTGGTAAGAAAAGTTTGATCAAATAATGCATTATACTCATCCTCCCCCCCTACCTTCCTTCCCTCTTTCTCTTGTCTGTCTTTGTCCAATTGTTTGTCTCCCTAAATGTCCACTCTTATTTCCCCTGATCTACTATTTGCAGACTGGTTACTATATTCAATGTTTAGTTTATATAAGTTAAAATATGTAACATGATACAATCTGTTTAATGCATGATCTTTGTATTAATTGACATCGTTCTTGGTTAAAATGATCAACTTCTGTTTATTTTCTATTTTGGCATAAACTCCTCTCTAAGTCTGTAATTGCTAAAATATGTACTATCTCTATTACCTTAACAATAGAAAATTATTAAAATTAAAAAAGCTATTGTCTCCTGAAATTGTGTTGTGAGCACGCAATATTCTGGGGAGGCTCGCGTGAGACTCTATATTCTCCCCACCTATTCAAATGCCCTCTTAGAGCCCCTGGTCATAACAGGAGCACAAGGCCATGGGTTGACCCGCTGCCTAAGCGAAAACTGCACACAGGGCAATATTATGCCTTTAAACTCAGCACATCTGCATTTATTTTAATTAAGCTTTTACAAATACGTTTAAAGGCAGCTCAGCACGTGGAACTTTTTTTTTTTCTGAAGCTACTTTGGCACGTTTAAATACTTCAAAAGCCGCATGCTGCAACAGCAAAACCCTGAGTTTTTAAATGTGCTATAATCCGAGGCTGGCAGACATGCACCACAGCCAGTCGGTCGAGTGGCATCTTTGTAAAGATGATTCACGGTTAATCATCAGCGGTGAAGCCCCTCGTGCATTCCTTCAAGGACCAGCATTGGCAGAACCAACCATTCAAACTTTTATATAGACATGGTAAAGTTTCATGGCAGTGCTTTTATAGGGTGCTGCCCAAGTCTGATGGCTGTGTTTTTGTCTAAGCATGCTGAAGGACATTGTGTATTTTCTAATTAAGGGTAATTGAGATCCAAAAATGCGATTTTCTACAAATACAGTGTGTAGCTTGACTGAGCAAGACTGGCATTGTCAAAACTAACTGGCTTCAATTTTGTATCAGCGTGCAGCTGTTAAAGTCTGATGACTGGACCTTTGTATGGTGCTGACAAAGTTTCACGACTGTGCTTTTATAGGGTGCTGACAAAGGCTTTGGCTGTGCTTTTGCCTAGGACTGAGGGGGGATCACAATTTTAATGATGCAAGTTGTTATTATTAAAAATATTCACCACAGTCTGGCGAATGCACACAGGCTTTGTCAAAGCTAACAGTTTGTGCTTTTCCATGGTTCTGATGAAGGCATACTTTCATGTTAGCATCAAAACCAGCAGTTTAGGGTTTTGTATAGGTCTGGTAAAGGTCACCAAGTACTGTTAAAGCCCTCAGTTTGGTGTTTTGTGTAGGCCTGCTACAGACAGACAAGCGTTGTCAGAGGCAACGGTTTGTGATTTTGTATAGGTCTGGTGGAGACCCAGTTTGATGTTGCCGTAAAATCCAACCTTTGCATAGGCGTGGGAATGGCATTTCCAGTATAAGCTCACTGTTATCAGTGGTTTAATTATTTCATGTTGGCATCTTTTTATATTGCGTTTATATCCCTGCCAGAGGGGCGGAGTCGCTCTGTAGCTTCATAGCCGCATTACTCTGCACAACTCTATATTCATAGTCACTTTCTTCAGAGCTCACTTTGCTCGTGGATGCCTGACCATGATCTATGGCCAAGGCTGCTCCAGAAATGTATATCAAATTTATAGCCAATTGATATAAAATGCATATGAAATGGCTATAAGAAAATGTGGGGGTCATTGTAGGTGTTTTCATAAAAAATGTTGGGGCTCTAATCAAATTGATATACATTTTATATCAAACATTTTAGAGTTCTTATCAAATTGATATCAAAAGGGGGTAGGGCTTAAGTCACAAAAGGGACGTGGTCACCTGTCAAAATTAACAATGATGTGGAAGTGGGCCCCTAGTACTACTAGTGAATAGCTTTTCTTTTGCCTGTTTATGCTAGTAATATTCATATTTACAATTCTGTGCAGGTTAAAGGTGGCTCAAAATAATACATGAGTTGAGTGTTTTGTTTATTCATAGGTTATTAATTAGTCTGTAATTCATTACACTTCTTCAGCATGGGGTCTGGCATGGATTCACATGCTCATGAATATTCCCCGTCGTCAGGCTGGGAATCCTCGGTAAAGAAAAAATCTGTATCAGTTTCGTTTCTGATCTGTCTTTCTTAGTAGTAACCAATCACTGGTCTCTGGGTCATACTGCCCCCAGCCAATGACTGCCCTCTCCCTAAGCCCCGCCCCTGGCAGCCATCCTCAGATTTTTACCGCACGTTCAAGTATTGGGAGTCCTTGTGCTATAGCCCTCGAGCTTTTGCTGTGTTTTCGCGCTTGTTTCAAAGAGATTTTCTCATTTTTCGGTTAAATCGTGACTCAAGCACCACCGTTCTACTTCCGATCAATGGGGACCCGTTTCAGAATTTTCTATGCCCCTCAAGGGTGAAGTTTTCGTCGAGTTCTTGGAGGATTCCAGAAGATCTGAGGCCTACCATGGACATGGCCCAGGACAAGGGAAGCTTGACGCCCGGATCCAAGATGTTCAGGAACTGCCCTGGATGCGGGTTACAGAATTTTTTCAAGGAGGACGAGCATTCGAGATGTCTCTACTGCCTTCATGAGGACAAGACGCACGTCGAGAAGGACTGTGCATTCTGCAAGAACCTATCGGAACAGACCATGAGGGATCGTTGTTCCCGCCTCACCAGCTGGCTGGAGAAGGGCCCAGCAGGTGAGAAGAAGAAAAGGTCAGAGCGGTCTTATAAGTCCTGTGAGGGCGCCCCGGCGATGGGGGCCCTACAGAAGGCTAAGCACCGTGAGTCCGCGGGCACCGGGAGCGCCGAATGGTCGGGCTCTTCGTCTGCCAGATAGGGCGCGCCTTCCCCGGCACCATCAACCACGAGCCAACGCTCTGGTTCAGGGAAGAGCAAATCCGAGAACCCGGGTAAGCTTCTGGAGAGGCCCCGGTCGATCTCAAAGAATTCGGCCAGGTGGGAGCGAAGCAGTGACCCTCCCCCCAAGGTGAAGGCCTCAAGCGCGCCCAAGGTGGCGAAGGCCTTGATTCACCCGGCTAAGGCCTCTATCGAGTGAGTCACGGCAGCCCTGGCGAAGCCTGGGGAGGCTACACCAGTGGAGGCGATCTCGGGGCCCAGAGTTTCCCTGCCACCGCAGAGGGAATCCTCTTTCCACCCCATCGACAAGACCCCCGTGAAGACCTTGGTGGAAAAGGGGGTTGGGGCTGGTGGCCATTACGGACATGGATTCAGCCTCTGAGGAGGACCTGGTGGAAACCGTGAAGAACCTCAACGAGAGGTTCGAGAAGGTACAATCCCACGGGAGGGATCCCGAAGAGGTGGTCGAAGAAAGCGATGGTGGCGCCGAAGAGCCCCAGTGGAGGAGCAGCCAACCTTCCCGTTGCAGCCATTGCCCGAGCCTCAGGACAACTCGGCGGCCATTTTGATGGCAATCCAAACCTTATGCACGGAGATAAGGACGAGATTACCACAAACCCCGGCGGACGATCCAGAACCGGGCCCGTCGGGAAGCCCTCCGAACAAGCAGAGTAGAGTTCATCCCCCCTGCCCTTCATGCCCTCACGACCCGTGGAGCCCTCATCCCCCTCACCGGACCCCAGGGATGACACAGCGACGGATACGACGATGGGGACGGGTGACGACGGGACGGATCTTCCATCACCACTCCCTTGGGCTTCCGCGCCCAACGAAATTGGCTCCTTTCATGCCATGATCGCCAGGGCATCCAAGCTCTTCCAGCTCTGCCAGGAGGAACAGAAGAAGGAGGGTTTCCTCTATCAACGGCGAGAGGCCAAGAGAAAGACGGTCCTCGTGGTACCGTTACTCGACGATATCTGGGACGAGGGACTTGCAATCCTGAAGAACCAGTCCACAACGCCTGCCAAGAGGGACAGGTACGAGAAGAAGTACCGGGTCCCCGACACCGCCCCTTTGTGCCTCAGGGCTCAACCTACGCTGGATTCGGTCGTCTCAGCGGCGGCCAAGAAGAAGGCAGCGGGGACAGCCTCAACCTCTACTTGCCCACCTGACAGCGAGGGTAAGAAATTGGACGCCATGGGACGACGGGTCATCTCATCGGCGGCGACAACAATTAAGGCGGCCAACGCCTTAGCGATTGTAACCCGTTACAACAGGGAGCTATGGTAGAAGATAGCTCCCCTACTGGACTTCCTACCAGATGACAAGAGGGCAGAGGCCCTGGAGATTCTGCAGGAAGGTGAGGTGGCGTCGGACCACGCAGTAACAGTGCCACTGGACATTGCCAACACTGGGTTTCGCCAGTTAGGCAACAGTGTTTGCCTTTGACGACAAGGCTGGCTCAAGGCGACAGACTTCCGCCAGGACATGCAGACCAGGGTTTTGGACATGCCGTTCGACGGCAACAACCTGTTTGGGAAAACGGTGGATGAGTCGCTGCAGGCCATCAAGACCGACACAGAGACGGCCCGAGCCCTGGGAGTCCTTCAGCAACGACAGCCCTTTCGGAGCGCCGGAGGCAGGCAGGGGGCCTCCAAGGGATGAGGCGGTGGCTCCTCTACATACCGCCAGACGGCCCTCTCCTTGTCCCAGGCGGCTTACAGAGGTCGTGGCAAGCAAGGAGGATCTCAGCGTCGCCGCCAAGGAGGCCAAGGCGGCAAGGCCTCCTCCAAGCAAGATTGAACCGGCGGTAGCGTCGGGCCCCCACTGAAGCACCCCGGTGGGAGGCCGGCTGGAAAAGTTTGTCAGCGTGTGGGAGTCCATCTCCACAGACCGTTGGGTGCTGGATGCCCTGGCCCATGGCACACTTTCGAATTCCAAAAGAAGTGTCCCCGCATTCCTCCCGTAGCCAGGAAGGAAAATCACATCCCTCAACTGCTGTTGGAGGTAGAGGCGATGCTCAAGAAAAGGGGCCATCAACCTCGTTCCCAAGAGGCTCTGGGGCTCCGGAGTATACTTCCTCGTCAGAAAGAAAACAGGCGGTTGGCGCCCCATCCTGGACCTACGTCGGTTGAACAAATACATCAAGGCACAGAAGTTCAGGATGGTCACTCTCCAGCACGTGCTGGAACAGCTGGAGGAGGGCGACTTCCTATCTTCGTTGGACTTGGAGGATGCTTACTTCCACATCCCCATCCTAAAAGGACACCGAAAATTCCTCAGATTTGTAGTCCAAGAACGCCACTACCAATTCAGAGCTCTGCCATTCAGATTGAAGTCGGCACCCAGGGTGTTCACCAAGTGCCTAGCACCAGTCGCGGTGCGGCTGCGCCTGCAGGGGATCCACTTCTGCCCCTACCTGGACGACTGGCTCATCCGTGCAAGGACAAGAGAACTCGCTGTCGAGCACACGGCGAAGACCGTCCGCTTACTCACGGAGCTGGGTTTCTCCATCAACTACCCGAAATCCCATTTGGTTCTGTTGCAGGTGGCACTGTTTCTGGGAGCGAAGCTCGATACAGTGGAACGATTGGCATCTCCGTTGGAGGAAAGGATGACGGCCATTTTAGGCAAGGTGCAGTGCCTGCTAGCCACAGACATGGCCAGGGTGAGATCCATCAAGTCCCTCCTCGGAATGATGTCCTCATGCATCTATCTAGTGCGACTGTGCAGGCTATGGATGCGTCCTCTACAGGAGTTCCTCGACGCCTGCTGGATGCAAGCAGCGGGCAGCTAAGAAGACAAGATCCCGCGCACCAAGGTTTTCCGTCGGGCGATTCAGTGGTGGGGCACCCGTGCACACCTCACGGCGGGCACGGACTTCCAGACCCCGGCACATCAGGAGACGGTGACGACGGACGCCTCCCAGGAGGACTGGGGTGCGCACACCGAAGATCTCCATGCAAGAGGCCTTTGGCTCCCGGAGGAGAGGTCTCTCCACATCAACATCTTGGAGCTCCGCGCCATGTTCTGGGCGCTCAAGTCGTTCCTCCCGTCCCTCAAGGGCAAGGTCGGGAGGGTCTTCACCGACAACACCACCACGATGTTCTACATCCGGAAGCAGGGAGGCACCAGATCCCCAGCCCTATCCAAGGAGACCCAGGATCTGTGGCACTGGGCCGTCGCCTAGGGGATGTTTCTGGTTCCCTTCCAACTGGCAGGAATAAAAAACAACATCGCCGACTCACTCAGCAGGGAGCTGCGCTCGTGCCATGAGTGGGAACTACGCCAGGATCAAGTGGATCGGCTCTTCCAACGATGGGGCAAACCCCAGATCGACCTGTTCGCGACAATGACGAACTCCAAGTGCCAGAGGTTCGCCAGCAGGTTTCCCCAGCCGAGGAGCATGGGCGATGCTTTCTCGTTCCCCTGGGATGGCCTGTTCCTGTATGCGTTTCCTCCTTTGCCGCTGCTGCTTCCATTCATCAGCCCACTCAAGAGGTCCCAGTGCAGGATGATCCTCGTCGCACCGGCTTCGCCGAGACAGATCTGGTTCCCGGACCTTCTGGACCTCTCAGCGTCCCCACCAGTCAAGCTGTTGACTGATGCAGATCTTCTCTCCAGAGAGGGAGGCGCCATTCTTCATCTTGACCCGGAGTCGCTGAACTTGCAGGCCTGGCTCCTGCAGCACTAGAGTTTCGAGGGTACGATATCCCGGCTGACTGCAGAGAGGTTCTTGCAAAGGCCAGGGCGTCCTCAACTCTCAAGTGCCACACACATAAGTGGAAGAGGTTCTCTGTCTGGTGCCGTGCACAGAAGATCAACCCTCTATGGATTACGGCACCTGAAGTGCTACCATACCTACTGTCGCTGGCCAAAGCTGGACTAGCTCACGCTTCCATCAAGATACATCGGGCAGTGATCTCCCGATACACCAGAACTGCAGGACGGCCGTCCTTGTGGCCTCATCGACTGGTGAAGGAATTTATGAAGGGACTGTTTCGATCGTTCCCGCCGGTGAAGGCTCCAGCCCCGGCGTGGGAGCTCAAAGTGGTGCTGACCAGGCTCATGGGGCCGCCATTCGAGCCTTTGCATTCTGCTCCGTTGAAGTTCCTGTCGTGGAAGACAGCGTTCCTTGTGGCCATCACCGCCGTATAATGCGTGGGAGAGATTCTGGCCCTATCCTGCAAGCCTCCATACTTGACTTTTCACGATACAAGGGTGGTGCTGAGGACGCACCGTTCTTTCATGCCCAAGGTGCCATCGGACTTCCATCTTAACGAACCCTTGGTGTTGCCAGTTTTCTTTCCGTCGCCTTTGTCGCTGGCTGAGAAGACTTTGCACTCGCTGGATGGAGCTAGATCGCTGATGTTCTACGTGGACCGAACAAAGAGTTTTCGGAAGACTTCACAGCTGTTTGTGAACTTTGGACCTGTGCACCAAGGGAAGGCTCTCTCGAAGGCTTCCATTTCCAGATGGCTCTCCGGCTGCATCATGCACTGTCATCGGTTGGCAAACCGACCGTTGCCCGGCTGTCCGAGAGCTCATTCTACCAGAGCGATCGCTGCTACCACAGCATTCCTGTCTGGTGTGCCCCTGCTGGACATCTGCAGGGCTGCTACGTGGAGGTCGATGCACACCTTCACGAGATTCTACTGCGTCGACCGGGATTTCAGGGAGGAGTCCAGAGTCGGCCAAGCAGTGCTGCGCAACCTGTTCGCCTGAAGGTGGGCCTGGTGAGGAGGTAAGAGTTGCTTAATGTTGAGTTTATGTAATGCTTGATGTTGAGCCTTGCCACTTCCCGTGGTTGTGCATGTGTGTACTGCTTTGTATTCTTATATTCATGAGCATGTGAATCCATGCCAGACCCCGTGCTGGAGAAGGAACAAGTTACTTACCTGTAACTGTTGTTCTCCGGCATGGGTCTGGCATGGATTCACATGCAAACCCTCCCTCCTACCCCTCTGCGGCTCTTCACTTGGTCATAATGCCACTTTTTACGTGCTACCAAATCTAAGGATGGCTTCCGGGGGTGGGGCTTAGGGAGAGGGCAGTCATTGGCTGGGGGCAGTATGACCCAGAGACCAGTGATTGGTTACTACTAAGAAAGACAGATGATACTGATTTTTTCTTTACTGAGGATTCCCAGCCTGACGACGGGGAATATTCATGAGCATGTGAATCCATGCCAGACCCATGCTGGAGAACAACAGTTACTGGTAAGTAACTTGTTCCTTTCTACACATTCACAATAAGAGTTCTTTTGTTCTACATTACAAGTGTTCTGCTTATTCTTAGACGTCTGATAGTTTGTGATATTACACAATATCATTATCTCATTCATATACTTGCATGTAACATTACCAGTGTCCAGCTTATTGGCATGTTTTTCACTATGAGTTTTCTTTAGTTCTGCATTCTGAATTTTCAGCGTATTTGTATTCTTTTGATTGTTCATAGTGTAAAACATTACCATTATTTGTTTATTCATTTGCTTCTGCGTGTAACATTACAAGTGTTGAGCTTGTTCATATACTTTCCACTATAGAGTTCTTTTGTTCTGCATTGCAATTTTTCTATGTATTCTTATGTTTCCGATTGGTTTTAAAATTCCACATTACAATTCATTCTGCTTTATTGTGTGCTTCTCGTTGTAACATGTGTTTTGCTTACTCCTGTGATTCTCAGTATGAAAGTTTATCTGTTCTGCACTACTAGTATCCCACTATTTGTATGCTTTTGTAAGTAGCATTACACACTGTAATTTGTTCTATGTTTTCATATGCCTTTCCGTGTAACATTACAAGTGTTTAGCTTACCCTTATGCCTCTCAGAATACACTGTTTTGGGAGTATCCTGGTCTTCAATGGTCCTGGTCTTCAATGGTCTATTCAATCACCATATAGTGAGTGCTAAATGATACAAGCGTAGCCTTTAAGTGTTTGTACCAACATAAGCATTGTTACATGCCTAGTATTAGTCATAACCGACACAAATAGTGTTGCATCTGATGTGTTAAGTTTCAAGTGTTGGTGTAGAACATAAAGTAGTTTTACTTCAAACCCAATTTACATACTTTGCACATATTACAAGTAAAACATCCCATCAGTGTGTTTGCTTTAGTTAGCTAATTGCATTTTTGTTTTTTTCTTGGTCAAAATTGCTTGGAGATAGAAGGTCCTTAATAGGAGTACACTTTTAAAATATATCAACATTCTCATCATAAATATCCATGAGCTACATTGGGTTCTTATTTGAGAATGGGCAATGGCATATTTGATCTGATTTGATGTGATTGCCAGTGAATTGTATGTTAAATCTTAAAGATGCTTTCAAGTCACATTCATTCTCTAGTGCCTTCGTGTTTGTATTTAACAAGTTCTCTCAAGGATGATGAATACGTTTTATGGCTCATTAATCATTGATGGTGGCCCCTTTCTGAAAATTGATGTCCTTATTATTGCTTCAGAGATAAAGTCCTGATGAGTGCTATAACTGCATCTTAAATGCTGAAACTCACTAATGGGATACTGTCTGAGAGGGAGTTGATTACTTGTACTATTGTGTAGGAGGGAGTTAACAGTGATGGTCTTACAATGTAACTTGATATTAAATTCTTTCCCAACCGCAAATAGTTCTAGCTCTAAAAACAGCAGACCTTTCTTGCTACGTCATGTTTAATTGTAAAATAACACCATTGGTATTTATACTATAAACACACTTCTTCATATTTTGTTTGGTTCCATTCCAAGTTAACAGAGGGCATCTATATAGTCAAACCTCAGGATAAAAATGTCGTAATTATGGATCTAGGATTTCATACCCGGCTAGGGATCCAATCACTAACATGAAGAATTTAGAATAGGTTGGTGCAAAGAAGCAGCCCGTGGCCAAGCCTTTCGTTTGCTTATAATAATCCCCTGAATAAGTGAAAATATTAATATTACAGAAATATAGTGTTCATATCTGAATGCCCGTTAACAGTAAAACAATGTTTATTCTAAGAAACATTAACAAGCTTTTAAACAAACTTCATGCAGAATTGAAGTGTACAATTACACCACACCCAACGTTGCTGTCAGATAATCATATTTCAAGTGTAAGTTGTCCATGTTTGTGTTACATGCATAAGAGTTAAATTCAATACAAAAAATTGAAGAAAATGATCAATGAATTTTGAAGTAGCTTCCAATAAGTACTCATTGCTTAAAACTTTGGGTTTTTGTGAAGATCTGTACACTCTTATATATCTTAGGTAGGGGACAGAAGATGGGAACCCAAGAGAGGGGCAAGAGAGAAAACCTATGCTTCTGATAACTATTGCAAAGTGAGTAAAAGCTTCGTGGCATACTTGCATGTCAGGCAGCGTTTAGTTTTTGTTTTTGGTAAAAAAAGAATGATTCCCTCCCCGACATGCAAGCAGATCGAGGAGGGTTTGATTTGAACTGGGAACACTGCTTACCATGCTCATATGGTAAGCAGGGTTTCCCATTGAAATGAAACCCTCCCTGACATTCAGGCATGTCGGGGAGGCGTTAATTGTAATTGTACACGTAGCAGGGCATGGAGCATGTACAATGGATCCCTGTGGGGACTGCCTTCTTTATGCAGCTGAATAAAGGAGGCGGACCCCAGAGGGCTCTCCAGCATTTGCACTGGCATGAAAATCCATGCTAGCGCAGATGGTGGAGAGGAAGGAAGGCGGGGAACACAAGTTGTGTTCCGCCCTTCCTCTCCACAATACATATAATTGAAAATGAGCTGTGGCATGATTGAAAGGCATTCACGCCTTACGTAAGGCTTTTATGTCTTTCAATCAAGTTGCGCCTCTCAGGAACGCGACACAAACGTGGACTATTCAGAGCTATATTAACATCTGTGCCCAGATGCAGCTGAGTCTGCTAGGTTTTCAGCATTATATAAATCAAATCAAAGGAACATGAGCTCCCCAGTGGTGTCACTGAATTTAGTATTGATGCCTAATTGTACATGAATGCAAGTGCTGTTGGAACAAATACTATTCTCCTGAATACTGTTAGTATCGGAGTCCATAGTGTCCATTGCATTTAATCTGTAGCTTCTCTAATGCATGGAGGATCGGGAGGAATGCTTTGGTGTTGCTTAAGGATCAGAAGACACTTGTTTGGGCAAACATAATTTTAAGTTTAAACTTCCTTATTCATTTGTGCAAATCAATTCTGGTGTCAGTTAGATTGAAATGACATGCTGGTACAAAGAACATACCCAAATAATATTATAGTTCTTTATCTAAAAATACCAAACCTTGCTTGCTACCCTATCTTTACTGGTAAATTGTCCAGTGTGATCTAAAATGTTTTTACCGTTCTCTGATGTTATTCTTTTGTTGCCCTCCTTCCCTTGTCGTTTTCCTTTCTGCCAGATCTCACTGAATTCCCCTGTGATGTTATGTCTCTTCCAGAGACATGCCTGCTAAGGTTCCTCTTCCTTTTGGCCAACCTCTTGATTGGGTCGGGGTTACAATGTCTTCATTCTATATGAAGCATCTTGAAAACATCTTGAAAACTTGAACTCCTCCAGAAAAAGTAATATGAGTTATATCATTTGTGATGTCAGGTATGTGGCCATTGGCTGACGTTTCGTGTACAGAGGGGGCTGAGAGTTAAGGTGGTTTAGCTTACAACGTCTACCGAATTTTGCAGGTTTATTACCATAAACTGGAACCTTCACATCACTCTAAAGTTTAAGTTTTGTTATGCTGTATCTCCGAGCACCGCTCCTACTATACTTGTTTCATATTTGATCTTAAGTGCTGATAACACTGATGTCACCTACATTGATACCAGTGTGTATATAAGAAACATAAGAGGGGGTTTCAAGTAAACATTAAATACCTCACAGTGTAAATATTCCCCACACTAAAGCACATCACAAGGTTTAGAAAAGGGTTTAATAATATGTTACTCAGCAGGAGGTTTTGGTTGAAAGATGCTTATCTGATTATTCTAATTCCCTGAACAATATTCAGTGTACCATACAGTAGTCTTAATATCCACTCCTTTTTTTGGAGGGGTCAAATAAACCCAGCAAACTTTTTCAAACTTTCCAAATATTTTTTTAAATATCATACACACTGAACGATCTTCAGTTGAGTATTTCCTCCTCAAGTTCTCTTAAAATTACCTGGTAGACATCGATGTATTCATCAGGTGAAGAGCTGCTATCTCCTTTGTCCCCTTCATCATCCTCTACAAACTGCAGAAAACAAAAGAAAAAGTTGAAGAACAGCCATAAAAATATAAAAATAAACACAAGAAACATGCCTGCAGGACAATCTGTACAAAACAAAAGAAAACATGGGTAGGATGGTCAAAAATGATATTTATATTTATTTACATTTATATACTGTGAGGAACAAAGCTCTGTTGATCACAGAAGAATGTGCAATAGATATCAGATTTGACGGGGAGCATTGAGCATCTTACAATGGGGTGTGTTTGAGTGATGTTCTGACCAGGTTATGAAGGGGAGTAAATGGAACAGAGTCGAGTGACATGATTGGTTGTCCTTAATCTATGTATGATTGGACTTACATCGATAAAGGACAACCAACAGTAGACATTTTTATGTGTAGATAGGCTGTGCTAGGGATGTGACCATGATGGATGATGTGCGAGAGTGGAGGCAGAGACAGTGGGGGACAGGAGCGGGTTAGAGGTGAAGGAAAAATGCTAGCTAGAAGGCAGATGATAGGTAGGTTATGATAGTAACTCAGAGGTGAGGAGGTAGGCTTTTAGTTTGGATTTGAAGAAATCGGTGTGGACTATTTGATGGATCTGGCAATATTATCAATTCTTTCCCTGGGAAAGTCTCTCCCCGTGTGGCCAGGGAAAGGCAGAAGCTACCTGATCGTGACCCTGAGAGTGGCTATCTGCAGGAGGACCACATGAGGGGCAACATACCTCCTGGAAGTGGAGGGGACTGCCCAGGTGAAACACGGTATCCCTGCTCATCATTTTATCCTAGAACCCCTTCCTGCAAACCTAAGCACAACCACTTTACTAATAGGCTCACAAGTAGTTGTCATCTTAGCATTCACCTAGAAACTACTGAGACAAGGAAGAGACCAACCAACTCCTTAGGAGGTTCCCATCTCTGTACTGGGAGGAAGAAGAGACCAACTGACTCCATGGGAGTTCTGATGTTCAGTACTGAGACGAGGAGAAGGTGCAGAGTTCTGAAGAATACTCCTAGGAACCACAATGAGCAGTCTAGTTGTTGCCGACTGCTCATTGCCCAATGGAAGGTAGAAAAGGAAGACCGACTGAGGAAGAGATTGTCTATTCCTACATGGAGGAGCTGCAGAAGCCAGCACAGTGAAGGAAGGTGGAAGGAAGCTGACCAGGACGTGAAGGGGGGAGCTGGAAGGACCAGGCCCAATCCAGAGTGGAAGGACCAGACGACAAGCTGGCAGGGCGAAGCTTCTGGTGTCCCTGAAGCGTGTGAAGGGAAGATCACGCTTCCCAGAGGGAGATTGGGACTGCAGCATTCCTGAGCAGACCAGAGCCCACATCAAACCTTCGTAGAGGTAGGGGAAGCTCTTGGGCTGGCATGTGGGAAACTGAGAAGTTGTAGTCCGCATCTTCATAGTCACAGTACCTGGCAGGCAAGTGAACCAGGTCTGTCCCGCAACAAAAGAATATTAAGGGTATGGGACCCACCAAACAGAAGGAGCACAAGTCATCTTCCTCATGAGGGTACTTGGAAGGAGAGGGCTCCAAGTACCTGCACGCAAAGAAGAGGGGTCTGGGACCCACCACTGTATGATAACAACACACGCCATCTTTCTTGTGGCGGTACTTGGGAGGAAAGGAGTATAGCTGTCCCCTTGGCCCTTGCCAGGGTTCTCACAAACAACACCAAGGGGAATGACTTCCTTTCGCTGGTTCCTAGGTCCCAGACCTCTGCTTCTGCCTCTTTCTGCTACCTGAGATAGAGGCACATGAGTCATCTTCCTCGTGGGGGTACTTGGGAGAAGAGGGCTCCAAATACCTGGGCATAAAGCAGAAGGGTCTGGGACCCATTGCCATGAGATGAAGGGAAACCACAGCAACTTTTACTTATGACCATACTTATCAAGGAAGTGAACCAAGTTTGCCCAAGCAGAAAGAGGCAGAAGCAGAGGTCTGGGACCTACGAACCAGGGAAAGGAAGTCATTCCCCTTGGTGTTGTTTGTGAGAACCCTGACAAGGGCCAAGGGAACAGCTATACTCCTTGGCATTGTGAACTTTGGGAAAGCCTGAGAAGGGCCAAGGGAAGAGCCATACCCCTTTGCATTGTGACTTGTGAAAGTCTGAGGAAGGTCAGGCGTTAGAGCCATACCCTTTGGCATTGAATACTGTGGAGCCAAGATGACTCATCCTCTTAGCTTGTGAAGAAGTGGAGAAAAGACCAGGGGCACGGAGTCATCACCTTTGCAGCATGTGAAAGTCAAGTGAAGAATTATACCCCTTTGTATTGTGAATTGTGAACAGTGTGAAAAGCTATGGATATCTAAGGGAAGGCCAACTACCCTTGAGATTGTGGACATTGTAGAAACAGAAGAAACCTGTTGGATGTGTTGACCCACTTTGCTATACTATGCGGCCTCACTCTGCTATCTATGGTGTGAGAAACATCAAAGTGGTGGCAAGACCCTTGTGCGTGCCAAATCCTCCTAAACTGCGTTTTTTTCAACACACAAAAAGATGGCTGGACAACCTGCCACCCATGGTCCATGTGTGATGGAGCAGAGCACATGCTGCATAAAAAGTGCCAGTGGGCTCCATAACAAGTAAACATGGAGTACAGACGGAGAAGCAGCACTTTGCAAGTGATATTCCAGCTTGTAAATGACATTTACTTTGCTTCTGAAACTTCAAAATGCCTGTACAAATCTTGCTTGGCGCTAAAATTCAGTCAATCTAATGAAGCACTCTGAATTTACAAAGTCCTGAAATGTTAAGAGCAAAACATTTTCTCAGCAAAACTGGATTGCCTGTGAATGACAATTCCTGTCAAAAATCTGTGTGCAGCCACACTGGGCTACCTGTGAGTGACAGTCCTGTCAAATGGGCTCTCCTGATTAAACTTTAAAGTTGTCTAAAACTAAAGATCCACCCTATTAGCAAACATAAAAGGACTGTTGCTGAAAGGAACACAGATCTCAGTTGTTTTGATCCCACAGGTTTAAACGTAAGAATGTAATTTATCTATGTCATTTGATGCAAGTGTGATAAAAGTGTGTTTTATGCTGGATTTCAAGTCAAGAAATTAAAAATTAACTTAGGCTCTTAGGCTGGCTGGGCCTGCAAGAGGTTGAAAAACAGGTTTCCACCCACGGGGAGGGCATTGATCTCAGCAGATGCTCACTGACACATGATAATTGTGGGGTAGGCCAGACTTTTGCCTGCTACCAAGGACTGAACAATGGCAGATTCTCCAGGCAGGGAAATGGAAGTATCAAGAGGTTGTCAACTAGGCTTGAAGAAGGAAATCCCAAAGGTGGGGGCAGCTCCTTGCCTCCAGAGACAGACAAAAGGCTGACCGTTTGCTGCTAAGAATATGTAATGAACATTTTTTTAGAGACTTATAAACTCGCTATCAGAAGTGGTGAAAAATATAAAAAGGGCAGATTTGTTAATCTAATTTTTGGCCCTTTTTTTCAAAACATGGAACTGTGTAGCATATTCTGAACAGGAATGGCAATATGTGTGGTTTTATGGGAACTGTATTTATGCTAGAATTAAACTTTGCACACACATTCCTATGGTAAACACTCATATTTGTGGAAATTTGAAGAAAGTTTGGAAAATGTGTTCATGGCGAAATTGACAAAATGCTGCAAAAAGGCGAAACAAGGTCTCGCAGCTTTGGGATTTTTATGAACAGATACTCCATGAAATATGTAATCCTTGTATGTGATTTTTGTAGAGGTTACACATGTATAAATATGTATTTAGGACAAAATCCGATTTTGATACTAGTGGCTAGGGGAGGTTTCTAAGTATTGTAAAAACGAAACCATAAACTTGACATCATCTGTCTTTGATCCAATCACTCGGATGCAAGGCAGAGATGAGGCTCTGATCCAATCCCAGTTCACAGGGGTGAGTTTAGTTAAGCCAGCCCATACACCCATTTTTGTGATGTCATTTTAAAGGATAAATGGAGACATCTGACAACACATACAGACTCTCTCTTCTGATTCCAGCGTAGCACTCTGATCAAATATTCAACATCCAGCCTTTAGCATCCTTCCAGATCCAGATGACAATCATCAGGCCAAGCAGTAGCTGAACCATTTTCAGCTAGGCCTCAATCCTCAATTAATCCTCAACTAATCCTTACAACCCAGTGAAGCACTGTGGTGTGGGGAAGCATCCTGAAATGAACTGGCTTGCTACCATAACACTTGCCTAATGAACTTGCCATTGCGCTGATCTGAAATATCCAGAAACAAGAAGGGCAGATCCCATGCAGTTCCGGTGATCTGCCTAGCTGATGTGCTGTCCTTCCCTGATAGACCCGATCCATTGACCAGAATCTTGACGGGCCAAAAATCTTAAATCCGAGTGGACTGTATTAACAGGGCGCTAGAGAACGATTGTATAACTTGCCTTATCTTGTTCCACCCTAATATCTGAACTATCCTTACTTTCATAACCAGTGACAGTGTCAAAATCTTTAGTGCTATTTTAGTCTGTCTATTTGCTAAAGCATCATTTCATAGTCATTTTTATTTGTGTAACTCTGATCCAAAAATCCCTCTTCGAGTGTTTGGACTCGTTCCCCCGGGGAAGGCACTGGGGATCTGCTACTGAAGTCATGAATCAGTCTCAGAGCTTACTTCGTCCCTGGATGCTCTAGTCTGGAGTAAAAGCATAATCCATAATTTCTGGTTTTAAACTGAAGTTCTTGGCCAAATTTGTGTCTTTATTTTCGAAAAACATCTCCCACTTAAACCTCTGTAACTCCCTCAGTTTTAAAGATAGAAACGTAATTTCAACTCCCACTGATACCTAAAATCATCAGCTACACCCACACCCGCATTGCGAAACAGTCTAATTGACCCGATTTTATAAAAAATCCCATATTAAATGTTTGCTGCAAATTTACATTTTGCAAAAGTTTTACACGTGTGAATTGTCTTTAAATTATTTCCCACTTTGCCTTTGAGATTCCAATAGTTTTCCTTTGATTAAATCATTGCTTTTGATTGCTTGCATCTGTTCAAAGCGGCTCCCGTAGAAATGTATAATAATTTAAGCATTTCTGACCACAATTAGTGTTTTTGCTCAGCCAGTTTCAAAGCCATCCTGACAGTTGAAAAGTCAAACCCGTTTTTCTCTTGTGTTTAAGTGGGGAAGATGGGGGTGATAGTCTGTTTGGTCTGGAATAGTCCTGATTTCCTGCTCTCTCCTCACATCTATTTAAATTGCCTATTGCTGGGTCGAGGGGTGTCACAGGGGAACCTGAAAACCACAGTAATATCTGTTCCAAACAATCCAAAAGACTTATTTTCTTGCTGAATTCTTTTTGTATTCATTACCTAATTCCCAGTGCATTAAAGAGATTATTCATTGCCCTTGTCACCCCTTGGTGATTGTTGTTACCTATTAAAAATATATTGTGTTTTAAATTCTCAATCCATAAATAAATATTTACTGTTATAAACTAGCCTGATTCCTAGTTCAATGTGACTGTGGGGTATTTTGAGAAGGGTGTGATATGAGTGGTATATCATTCAGAATATTGAATTTATAGACAAAAATAAATAAGGGTTTCCTTTGCGCACTACATGCTGGGCGAGACTTGGGTGTGTGCCCGATTGAAATCCCTTACAGCTTGGGGCCTCGTGTCCAGGGTCCAGAATTTGACCTACCACTCGTGACAGTCTAACACAGCATACTAGCCCGCAGGGAACATACACCTTGTTGGGTTGGCATACTGTGCTACACTGTACAAACACCCCTCAAAATAAATACTCAATGGGCATGTTTGCAAAAGTAAATTAACCCTGTGATAAGTCAGAAGGAAATTTCTGAGATGGCGACCCCAGTGGAAATTATTATTACTAGGGAACACTTCCTCTGTCAGGGGTGAGTGGCCAGAACAGGATGAACAGGTATGGCTGCAGGAAATAAAACAACATATCACTGAAATTGACCTTGGTACCTGGCAGGACAAGGGTCCATTACATCAAGCGTTTAGCGGAATGTACATGGCCCCAAAAATAAGAGGAACAGTGTAAAATTGCCAAAATAGTGGCCTACCTGTACCTCCACATAGGAGGAATCATACAGGAAAAGCATGCAGACAATATAGATTTGGCCAAGAGGCAAGGGGAAGCACTGCAGAAAATCCAGACCGATCTGGACTCTGCAGAGCAGAGGCTCCAGGATAGTCAAGAATCTGAAACGGAGGCTAGGCAGTATATTACCAAACTCCCAAGAAGATCTGGCTCTCTTGCATCCAAAGAATGTAGAACAAGATCTCAAATTACAGATACTGCATAGAGTCAACAGAAACTGGAGCATCGATTGAATTATAATAGAGTCTGTGCAGAACAGATAGTCTCCTTACAAAACCGCCTAGAATCCTTGAAAGAGGAAAATAATAAATTAATTATTAAAAACATCCACTCTTAAGAGGAATTTGATGAGGAGCACCAGAAATCTAGTGCAATTAAAAAACAGAGGGATGACCTGGCTGCAACGAGGGGCACTCTAACTCAGGAGAGGGACGTTTTAGGCCAGGAAGTCAGCCAATTAAAAACTAAGTTAGAGGAAAGAAAGTTGGCCCTTCAGGAGTTTAGTGAAATTAAAACTGATCATGGAAAGCTGTTAGAGCACACCAAATGGGTGGAGGATGCTCTTGCAAAGAACACTCAGACCAATAAGTACCAAACTCAGCAGGTGAGTCTCCTGCAGCAAAAATTGGCCCAATGTTTCCAATCCAGTCAGGAAGCACAGAGAGACAATGAGGCTCTCTGTGAAAAGAATGACAGCCTCCACAAACAGATAGCCGTGGAGGAGCAAATCATTCAGACCAGTAAGGCCTTAATAGAAGAGCAAAAGGGTCTGATATGGGCATGTCATCAGGGAATAGGGGCTGAAAGAGATGAGATAAGAAGGGACAGAGAAACCCCTGAGTATAACCTCAGGACCCCTGTCATCAGGGACTTTAATCCCTTCAGTTCCTTGGACTCTGCCACCCTCATGTCCACTGGCTCACATGAACCAAGGGCCATGGGGATGGTAGACTTCAGCACAGTGGGAAATATGGGACTGACAGATCAACGCCTCCCAGAAATGGATAGGCGGATATCGCTGTACAGATTCCCAAATGCCAAATGTGAGGTCTAGCCTCTCTGATCAGGAAGACTCCAGTGAGGGGAGAATCCGAGGGTTGGATCCTCAAAAATATCGCCTACCAGGGGATCAGTCTGTCGAATATGGTGGGGAACTCCATGAAACTAGACCCGCCAAGAGTATCTTAAAAACCTCTTCCCAACTAGGGCAGTGGGTGGGGGGGGACTCAGCCAATCCTCGGAGCAAGGGATAGTCAGAAGACTCTTATGAGCACCACAGGTCTCAAGAGACTAGGCCCCCACATTCTGCAAGCCATTCCCAAGCCTGCAGAATTAGGGAGAGCCTAGATGATCAGATAGCCACCTCCTGCAGCAGTGCCTCTGAGTCAGTGGATGAGTGGACAAGGGTGATAAAGACAAAAAAGGCCAGCAAAATTAAGAGGGCCCTACTGAAAGATCCCCTGAAACAAATCTATGCCCTTAGGAGCGTCATAGCTCCCTATCATAAAAATGCCAAATATTCAGTTTGGGAGCACCTCGAGTTGTATGAGGAAATGATGGATACTTTCCACCTGAAGGATAGCCAACGTTGCATTCAATATGTAAAGTGGACATGTTCCCCGGAATACTCCAGCTTCTTTTTGGGGCTGGAGGATCAGAACCACTCAAAATGGTCCACCTATAGGGCGGCCATCTAAAAACATTTCTCCATGCATAGGAACCCTCAAGAGGCCCGCAAGGCAGCCTGCAATCTGCATTGTGGGGAAGATCAGGCCCCACAAGAATTTGTACAAGAGTTAAAATGTGTCTTTGTGCACACCACCATAAGGGTGCGCACAGACAGTAGGGAGTTCATTAATACTTTCTTTCATGCACTCCCTAAATACATCATGACCCAGCTGGTGAGGGACTTTCATGAGAAGAGATCACTACACTGGGTCATTGAACAGGCAACTCACATTTATGAAGTGTAGAAATTGGTAGAAAATATAAGTACAACAAAAAACCCCAAACCAACCAACAGCCCTGCTGCTGCTAAGGTGGACGGAGGTGAAGGTTACCCCTGTTTTAGATCTGGAGATGGGGAAGTCCTCTCTATTTCTGAATATCAACCTTCCTTCCAGTCTCAAGTGGCATTCAACACTGGAAGAGAATACTTTGAAATTCTATACCAATTCACAATCAGAAAATCCCACTCCTATAGTCCAAAATGATGAGAAATCAGCTCAAAGCTTGGCTTATCTTCAGAAAATTTGAGAACAATTGTTCATCCCCATTCAGTTAAATGGGGGGAAAGACTCTGTACTCGCCAGAGTGTGCGTGAACAATGGTAAGAGCTTCATCATGTTCCAAAAACTCCCAAAAGATCCAGCCATTCCCACATTTAAATTGATAGACAAATGGGAAATGAACCTGGAAACACCCAAATACAAACATCTCCTGCCTAGCAGGTGTATGCTCAAAAATCTCAATAGGCAACAAGAGAATAGTTCATAATTGTTGGGTCATGTGAGATGTCCCTGCTGCATTTTATTTAGGTAGTGACATTCTCAATCGCTTTGCTATAAGTTTGGACCTAATAAACTTCAAAGCCTGGTCCCGATTAACGGGTAATCCTATGGACTTTGACCCAGAGAAAGCATTTCGGTCAGCTCAATTACTGCCATATGCAGTTGAAATTCAGATTGGAGAGGAAGTCACCATCCCAGAACGGATCCAACAATTCACACTTAAAGTAAAAATTGAAAGAGAACAGAAACTGCAAAATCCTGACGCTTATGTTCACCTCAATGCCCAATTCCAACAGCAAGGGTTGGGGTGAAACCCAACACCACTAGCCAATACAGAACACAAAGCCATTCAAATAGTGGTGGATAACAGCGTCCTTAGGAGTATTACTCTCAGCACAAGCACCATTATTGGAATGGCGGTTGATGACCAACATTTTTCTATAGATTTAGGTAAGGAACTGGTAGGACCAATCCCCAACGACTGTTTTGACAGTGATAGCGACAGTGATACGACACCAGACAGGATCTTCACCCGGCAATGGGGGAATTTCCTGGTGTACTCTTCCTGCCCTTATGGTAAGGAAGAGGAGACCTGTGCCTTCAGGAGGGATGAGTTCATCTTTCATGTCCACCAGGATTGCCTTCGCCATCTGACGCCATCAGTCCAAGTAAGTATTTTAACAAGGGTCTTCTCCACCCAGCTGCAGGAGGCCTTAGATAGCCAAACCAGAAGTCTTTCCGGACTTCAGGCAAATGGTTGAAGAGAGAGTCAACCTAGCTGATGCCTGTGAGACTCTGGAGCAAAAGCAAAAGTTGAAACAAGTTTTCTTAGATTTTCAAGATCTCTTTGCGGTGGACTCTCTATGACTGTGGTCACACCAAAATCCATACAGCATTTTCATGGACCCTGGCGTGACTCCAATGTTTGTGAAGCAATATCGCTTGCCTCTTGGATCAATGTAGTCCCTTACAGAAATAATTAAGAACCTTGAGTCCCCTGGCATAATTCTTCCAGTTCACAGCACCTTCAATAATCCGGTGCTGGGGAATTTGAAACCAAACGGCCAGTGGAGACTCTGTGATGACCTAAGGGAGCTCAACAAATGGGTCCACACTTCCCGATGGCCTCTACCCTACATTGGCCAAGGGCTGGCCCAGATCCAGGGGTGAAAGGTATACACTGCCATTGACCTGACCAATGGGTATTGGACTGTACCTGTCAGTAGGGAGGACCAATGCAAGGTGGCCTTTACCTTCGGGGGACAGCAGTACACTTAGACCCGGACTCCCTTTGGATACATCAACTCCGGCAATGTATTCAATATCTTTTTGCATAAGGCCATGCCCGAATTGGGTGAAAGGGGTAACCTGGCCTATGTAAACAATGTTCTAATCAAAAGTTCAACTGTGGAGCAACACATAGCGGAGATCCGTTATGTTCTGACACAGTTGAGGGCTGCCGGAGCAAAACTCTTTCCAAAAGGCACAGTGGTGCAGGACCCCTGTCAATTTCTTTGGGCATGAGATAACTCCTGAGGGTCTCTGCCCCAGGAAAAGAAAGTAGAAGCACTCCAGAAATTAAATGACCCCACAACTCTGCGTGACTGACTAATTACTGTTGAAGGTTCATTGAGGATTATGCAGAAATCACAAGTCCCCTGATCCATCTGTTGAAGGGGGGGTGTCAATTTGGAGTGGGGTCCAGAACAATCCAAGACAGTAAGACAACTCAAAAGAAGCCTCTCAAAAGCACCTTGCCTAGCTTACCGTGTCAAAAACAAGGAGTTCTTCTTGGAGACAGGGTTCTCAAATACATGCTTGACTTCAGTATTATACCAAAAGCATCACAAGGTCAATAAAGTAATCTCCTATGCGAGTAATACTTTATCCTCTGTGGAGCAAAAATTCACTGATTGTGAGAAGGCACTCCTGGCAACGTTTTGGGCATTGAAAAATTACTGCCCGTTTATCTAGGGTGAACACATCATAGTGGAGACTCCACACCAGCCTCTGCAATATTTTCAAAGTGACAGAATCCGGGCCGGAAATGTGAGTAATTCCCGAATTACTTCCTGGATTCTGTCAATGCAAGGCTTTCCTGTGGAGGTCAGATATGGCCAAAACAAAAAGAGTCCCCTTGCGCAAGGTCTGGCTGACTTGCATGATTGTGCCAGAGAAAACTGTCTCGAGGGCGAAAGTCTCAATCAAGGACAACATGGAGGCATACCTTAATTCCCCACACAGTCTATGAAGAAGACAAGTGTGAGGGAATGCCCACTGTCTATGTGGATGGGTGCTCCTACCATGTTGACAACAACGGGGAAAAGGAACTTGTGGCCTGCATGGGGAATGCAGGGGTGAATGATGCCCCAGAACCCTCCGCTGGGTACGAAATCGGTCCCCGTAGTAGTCAAGTGGCAGAGCTGATGGCTGGGCATCAAGTCATCCTCATTGCTGTCCAACACCAACTTCACAAACTGGTCATAATCACTGATTCAGATTATGTACGGAACGGGTTCGTGCAACACCTGGTTAACTGGGAAACCAGAGGCATGCTATGAGCTAACAAACCACTAAAATACAGAAAATTAATACAGAATATTGATGATTTGGTCACCTCGAATGGGATGACCTACTGGAAAAAGATCAAGGGTCATTCTAAAGAGGTACCAGACAAAACTGGAAATGACCTAGCTGATCAGCTGGTCAAAACCGGAGTCATCTAAGGGGATCTACTTGAGATCGAGTCCCTGTTGGGGGAAATCCAGGTCACTGCTATCACTAGGTCCCAGACAAATGCTCACAATGAACTCTCAACTGCACAATGGAGGAAGGAGACCTCAGATGCTGATTTGATTACGGCTCAAAAAGGGGCTCCAATAATTGGTACATTTTATCAACACATTGATGACCCTGAGAACTTTCCCCTGATGGATACCGATTGCATTGGGAAAGAGGACCTCAGAGTGTTGATGAAATGTCCAAAAATGTTCCGAATCCAAGACAGTTTGTTGGTGAGGAGATCCATATCTGGCCATGACCAGTGGGTGGTCCCTACCTCATTCCGAAGCCTGATGCTAAGTCACGCCCATGATGCGGCCACAGCCTGTCATCGGGGGTTTCATACGACATTAAAAATCTTGCAAGAGGTGGCATACTGGCCACACATGGGGCAGGACCTCAACCAATAATTGAAGGGGTGTTTTGTGTGTGCACAATTTCATCCAACATCACTCACACACCGTGCTCCCCTCCAAAAGAGGGGGATGACACTGCCTTGGTCAGATTTTCAAGTCGATTTTATCATGCCTGTGATTCGCTCCTCTAGGGGAAACAAGTACATGTTGACTGTAACGTGCTTGTTTATAAAATGGTTGGAATATCTACCGGCATCAAATTATAAGGCAGAAACAGCAGCTGCCATGATGATCAATCACATCTTCTTGCGTTTTGGACTACCCCAAAGGATTGAGTCAAACTGAGGTAGCCACTTCACTAGCGAAGTGATGACAAAGATGTGGGAGATACTTGGGGTAAAAAGGAAACTACACATTACCTACCGGCAGTCCTCTAGTGGTGGAGTTGAGAGGTGCAATAAAACAAATGTGAGCATATTTAAAAAATTTGTGGCAGATGCTAGGTCAAGTTGGGACATTCGATTACTCCTTGTCCTGATGGCCATCAGATCTACCCCTTCATCTGCAACAAAAATGTCTCCATTTGAGCTGATGACTGGACGAAGGATGGTGCTACTCCAGCATCTACTCTACAGAACCCAAGAACAGACCTTGATAAATGCCTCCACAACTCATGAGTATTTTGAGAATCTGAGAAAACACCTTCGACATGCTTTTGCGTATGCTCAGCGGGATCTAGAAAGTTCTGCAGACAGTAGGAAGACCCACTATGACCTTAAGACAATTAAAAAGGAATATCAAGTAGGAGATCCGGTCTACTTGTACAATTTCCAAAGGAACCAAGCCAAAGAGTGCAAATTCCTCCCAAGTTTGCGGGCCCTTTTGAAATTGTGGACAGAATCTTACTAGTCACCTACAGAATCTGCATCCTCAAGGGCAGTTTGACAGAAGGGGAAGACAAGTGGGTCCACATAAACCAGCTAAAGAGTTGCCACCCCAGGCATACTTTTCAGCAGATAGAAGAGCTCACCTTAAACCCAGAGGAGAAAAATCCGGACAGCTAGAAAAATGATTAAATATTCATTGATTACACCTGAGAAAATGGGCAAATTATCACTGAATAATAGAAGGGGAATATTACCAATTGTTAGGGAAGGCAAGTGTCTTTCCCACTGCTGAGATCCCCCGAAGATATGTGGGCACAGTAGTGAGAAAGTTTTCATAACCGTGTTATGTTCTGTTTTCTAGTATTGGCACTAAATCCCAAGAATCACAAAGGAGGATCACTCGGAGACCGGGAGGAAAAACCCAAGGAATCCAGAGTATCGTCCCATCCTAACCTGAACTGGTGAGGAGAGCATGCCGCCTCAATCGCTGACGGGAGAAGCAACTGAATTTCTCCACTTGGACAGAAAAGAACATCCCACTCGCCTGACTCCCTCTCGACCAGCAGTCAAAACGAAGTCGGGAGGGGGAATATGTGGGATGTATTGACCCACTCTGCTATACTATGCGGCCTCACTCTGCTATCTATGGTGCGAGAAACCACAAAATGGCGGCAAAACCCTTGTGCGCGCCAAAACTGTGTTTTTTTTTAAATACACACAAAGATGGCTGCACAACATGCCACCCATGGCGCATGTGTGGTGGAACAGAGCACACGCTGCAGAAAAAGTGCCCATGGGCTCCATGACAAGTAAACAGAGGGAGAAGCAACGCTTTGCAAGTGAAATTCCAAAATTTGCCTGTAAATGACATTTACTTTGCTGCTGAAACTTCAAAATGTCTGTACATAACACTTTCCAAAACTCAAAGTCTTGCTTGGCGCTAAAATTAAGTTAATCTAATGAAGCCCTGTGAATTTACAAAGTCCTGAAATGTTAAGAGCAAAACATTTTCTCAGCAAAACGGGATTGCCTGTGAATGACAATTCCTGTCAAAAATCTGTGTGCAGCCACACTGGGCTACCTGTGAGTGACAGCCCATGTCAAATGGGCTCTACTGATTAAACTTTAAAGTTGTCTAAAACTAAAAGTCTGCCGGATTAGCAAATACAAAAGGACTGTTGCGGAAAGGAACACGGACCTCAGTTGTTTTGATCCCACGGGTTTAAACCTAAGAATGTCATTTATCTATGTCATCTGATGCAACAAGATTGTTTTATGCTGGATTTCAAGTCAAGAAATTAAAAATGTACTTAAGCTGGCTGGGCCATTTCAAGAGGTTGAAAAACAGGTTTCCACCCAAGGGGAGGGCATTGATCTCAGCAGATGCTCACTGACACATGATGATTGTGGGGTAGGCCAGACTTGTGTCTGCTACCAAGGACTGAACAATGTCAGATTCTCCAGGCCAGGAAATGGACGTGTGAAGATGTCGTAAACTAGGCTTGCAGAAGGAAATGCCAAAGGTGGGGGCTGTTCCTTGCCTCCAGAGACAGTCAAAAGGCTGACCATTTGCTGCTAAGAATATGTAATGAAAATTCTTTAGAGACATAAACTCGCTATCAGAGGTGGTGAAAAATATAAAGGGCAGATTTGTTAATCTAATTTTTGGCCCTATATTTCAAAAACGTGGTGGAACTGTGTGGCATATTCTCAACAGGAATGGCAATCTCTGTGGTTTTATGGGAACTTTATTTATGCTAGAATTGTTAAACTTTGCACACACATTCCTATGGTAAACACGGATATTTGTGGAAATTGGGAGAAAGTTTGTAAAATGTGTTCATGGTGAAATTGACAAAATTCTGCAAAAAAGCGAAACAAGGGCTCACAGCTGTGGGATTTTGATGAACAGATACTCCATAAAATATGTAATCCTTGTATGTGATTTTCGTAGATGTTACAAATGTATAAATATGTATTTAGGACAAAATTCGATTTATTAGTGGCTAGGGGAGATTTCTGTGGATTGTTAAAACTAAACCATAAACTTGACATCATCTGTCTTTGATCCAGTCACTCAGATGCAAGGTGGAGATGAGGCTCTGATCCAATCCCAGTTCACAGGGGAGAGTTTAGTTAAGCCGGCCCATACACCCATTTTTCTGATGCCATTTGAAAGGATAAATAGAGACATCTGACAGCACATTCAGACTCTCTCTTCTGATTCCAGTGAAGCGCTCTGATCCAGCATTTAACATCCAGCCTTTAACATCCTTCCAGATCCAGATGCCAATCACCAGGGCAAGCAGTAGCTGAACGATTTTCAGCTAGGACTCAATCCTCAATCCTCAACTAATCTTTACAACCCAGTGAAACGCTATGGTGTGGTGAAGCATCCTGAAACTATATGGCTTGCTACCATAAAGCTTGCCTCGCCATCCCACTGATCTGAAATATCCAGAAACAAGAAGGGCAGATCCTGTGCAGTTCCGTTGACCGGCGTAGCTGATCCTAGCTGGTGTGCTGTCCTTCCCTGATAGACCCGATCCATTGACCAGAATCTTGACAGGCCAAACATCGTAAATCCCAATGGATTGTGAGTATTAACAGGACGCTAGAGAACTATTGTATACCTTACCTTATCTAGTTCCACCCTAATATCTGAACTATCCTTACTTTCATAACCAGTGACAGTGAAAAAATCTTTAGTGCCATCTTATTCTGTCTATTTGCTAAAGTGTCATTTTCATAGTCATTTTTATTTGTGTAACTCTGATCCAAAAATCCCACTTCAAGTGTTTGGACTGCTTCCGTTGGGGAAGGCATTGGGGATCTGTTACTGAAGTCATGAATCATTCTCAGAGCTTACTTTGTCCCAACCTTGTTGTCTAGCCTGCATGCTCTAGTCTTCAGTAAAAGCATAATCCATAATTTCTGGTTTTAAACTGAAGCTCTTGTCCAAATTTGTGTCTTTATTTTCAAAAAACATCTCCCACTAAAACCTCTGGAACTCCCTCAGTTTTAAAGATAGAAACGTAATTTCAACTCCCACTGATACCTAAAATCCTCAGCTACATCCACAACCGCATTGTGAAACAGTGTAATTGACCCGTTTTTATCCAGAATCGCATAGTAAAAGTTTGCCGCAAATTTACATTTTGCAAACGTTTTACACGTGTGAATTGTCTTTAAATTATTTCCCACTTTTCCTTTGAGATTCTAATTGTTTTCTTTTGATTAAATTATTTGTTTTGATTGCTTGCATCTGTTCAAAGCGGCCCCCGTAGAAATTTATAATAATTTAAGCATTTTTGAACAGCCAGTTTCAAAGCCATCCTGACAGTTGAAAAGTCAAATCCGTTTTTCTCTTGTGTTTAAGGGAGGGAAGGTGGGGGGTGATATTCTGTTTGGTCTGTATTATTCCTGAGTACCTGCTATTTCCTCACATCTATTTAAATTGCCTGTTGGGTGGTCGAGGGGTGTCGCAGGGGGAACCTCTACCCACAGTGCTATCTGTTCCAAACAAATCCAAGTATTATTTCTTCGATGCATTCTTTTTGTGTTCATTACCTAATTCACAGTGCATTAAAGAGATTATTCATTGTCCTTGTCACCCCTTTGTGATTGTTGTTACCTATTAAAAATATATTGTGTTTTATTCACAATTCATAAATATTTACTGTTACAAACTAGCCTGATTTCTGGTTCATGTGAGCCGGGGTATTTTGAGAAGGGTGTGCTATAAGTAGTATATCATTCTGAATATTGAACTTATAGACAAAAATAAATAAGGGTTTCCTTTGCGCACTAAATGCTGGGCGAGACTTGGTTGTGTGCCTGATTGAAATCCCTTAGAACCCCGATTGAAATCCCTTAGAACCCCCAGGGGAAGGAAAGCTTCCCCTTTTCTCAGACTTGTGGAACAATGTTTGCTTTTCACTCTTTTTGATTTATGTTGGAACTTTGAATAGCGAGCTGCAAGCCAGCATCTGAGAGACATATCCCCTTTCATGTTATATTTAGTTTTAGCATGTAAGGGTCAGGATCGGATTTGGACACAAGATGGAGAACTTTACTTTTGACCTTGTGACAACAACAGACTCATTAGGTAGTTTTGTTTAGGCAGGGAAACCCCTCTTACTTAGGGACAGAGCAGCACTTTCCAATCACCGTCTCACTCCTGATCCTTCACAACTGTTTCTTGGATGTCTGGGGGAAGAGCATTCCATGCAAGTGGAGCAAGAAGAGTGAATGAGTGGAAGGAATCACAGGGAGGGTGAGGTGCCACAAGGGTAGTCGAGGAGATAGAGCTGAGATTACGAGAAGGCTTGAGGAGTAGGATAGAGAAGGATGGATATGGTGATGCCTTAGCGTTGATAGATTTGTGAACCAGGAGAAGAAATGTAAATATGGTCCTGTTTTGCATTCTCAGCCATCTAGCCTTGTGACAATATGAAGTATGAGGATGTAGGGGTAAAGTGAGGGAGTTCAAAGAGAGTCCAGGCAGTGAAGTCAATCTTGTCAAGAGGACAGAAAGCATAGTTGGGGAGACCAAAAAGGATGCTTCACAGTAGTCTAGTCTAGTGAAGACAAGAATGGTTAAGAGATGATTGGTGGTGTTGAAAGGAAGGGGCTGCCTGATTTTCCTAATATTCAGGAGTTTTAGGTGAACATGTTTGAAGATGAAAATAGAGAAGCATGAGAATGGTCAAAGATGATGCCGAGGTTTCTAAGAAGAGTTGGGGTGAGTGTCAGGTGGGAGCTGGATAAGCAGGGCAGCACAGGAGAGAGAGTATTTGACAGTGAATAAGAGCACCTCTGTTTTTTGAAAAATGATGCAACAGCAAAAAAATCACACTTCAGAGACTGGAAGAAATTCCATACAATAGGTTATTTGAACCATGTTCGTCCTCAGTAGAGGAGCTCCCACACTCTTGTAACATTTCTAATTTGTTGGGTTTCACCCTAAGTCAGTAAGGGTAATACAAATGTGGACCCCTTGCTCAATGTGCTTTAGAGATGCTCAGCTTCACCTGAGTAAAGAGGCCCAACAAGGTTGAAACACGTGCCTGACATTTGTGGTGGGTCAGTAGAAGGACGCTGACTCTAATATTTCATTTTTACAGATTGAATTATTATAGAAAAGGATAACTGTCTATCTTTCCTTATACTATGAGGCGTCCCTACCTAACAAAAAACTAAGGTGCTTGTTAGTCATCAGTCAAATGTCTCATAAGAATCTGTCCACCGTCCACACTAACCATATCTGACCCTTGCACTAACCTAACAATTAAGAACAGGAGAATGACTTGCTTCTTCTGGTGTGCTTGCTTCTTGTGAACGTCAGTTCAATAGCTTATCTTCAAATAGTCTCTGGTGACTGCTTTCATCAATTCACACAGTTCATTCAGTACTTCTGGGGTTTTCCTCTCCCTCCTGTTTGGTTATAGACTTTTCTTGTTTTTCTTTTGACTTTCTTTATCAACGGTGCGTTCGATCTTGTCCTGTGGTAAGGGTATCAAATATTTGCAAGACTCTCCTTTGATAGCTTCTCTGGTTCTGGGTCTTTCTACTTTGCTTACTCTTTCTTGCTTGATATGGGTATAAACCTTCCAATACTTATTGTAATTCCCTCTTTGGAGCATTAATGTGATATCTTCCTTTCTCTCTCACTGGGACGAGTATAAGCATTCCAGTAATGATGCTCATTTACTTTTCTTAACATCAATGTTATATACTCTTTTCCTTTACTGGGACGAGTTTGAGCATTCCAATAATCATTCTTGCTTATTTCATGGGTTGTAATGTCACAGTCTCTATCGCTACTGAGACATTCCATTACTGATTCTGGTCTGCGTCACAGGCTATTAAGGTTATCATCTATTTATCTCTACTGAGACAAGTATGAACATTCCAATACGGATTCTTGTTTGCTTCACAGGCTTTTAAGGTTATCATCTCTTTATCTCTACTGAGGCGAGTATGATCATTCCCATAATGATTCCTATTTTCACAGGATTTTTAGGTGTATAGTTTCTTTACCTGTACAGGGATGCGTTTGAGCATTCCAATAATGGTTTTCCGTTCCCCTCCCCAGTCCCCCTCCTGACAAATTCACGCGAATCATCACAGGTTGCTGATGGTACTCTTGGTCAGAGGAGAATTGCTTAGCAGTTTGGAGCTGAACTGCTCATCAGGGTGGAACCTGACAGACATGCAAATGGATCTTTCTCCTAGTATACTTTATTTTGTTAATGTCATGAACATAATAAGCTAGTAATATTATTTTCAGTGAAGGCAAGATTCATAATGAGCACTGTGTAATAGCACATTTATTAAACAACGTTGGAACTAGACTTACCATTTTCCTGACAGTGTTTCTAGAAGCAGTCAAAAATACCCAAAAGGGTGCAGTAGCAGAAGCTAATTTTAAAGGAAGTTCATTTTTTGTCAAACTTATTCCAAAAGGCACAAATAATGAAGGTGGAACCTGAAAGTGAAACCTAGTCCATAGTAGGAACTCTGCTACATTTGCTGAGAATAGAATGGTTTACGAGACAACAAAACAAAGGATTTCAGAAGGGTGGAACCACTGCAAATGTACATTGTTTACACCCCTTTGACCACTTTTGAATTATTGTAAACATTTTCAATAAACATCCTTTTTTTGTTTTTATCTTATTGCAATGAAAATAGCATTACACTCTCTTAACCAGCAGCGAACCAATTTTCATGCATGACTAAAGTAGCTCCTCAGCTACAACTGGGCAACGTACACACTATGAAAATACCCATTTCAACTCCATAAAGCCACTGCTATCTGCCAAATTCTTCAAAATAATTGTATGTGTTGCAAACAACGAAAATGTCGACTTCCACAGCTACTGCTAGTACACTTGCATATTAATGTGGGAACTTTTCATAAAGTAGACCGAATAGTACATTTTAGAATTTACTGGAACATCTTCAACATTCTGGTTCCAGTATAAGAAAGTAAGCATTCATGAAATCTCTAGGCAAACAAAGCTTGAATGAAAGAAAGAATCATTGCACACAATCCATTTACCTTTTTTTTGCAGTCAGGTTGTACAATGTCCAGTTTAGATGCTGACTCCATGGAATACAATTCCAATGGTTTAAAACGTCCTCCTGAACTTGTTCAAAGTTAAAAATGTTTATATTGATCTTTCACCCATCAGCTGGTATCATATGAACTTCAGTATCACATAATGTTGAGAGTTCAAATCCCATAATGAGGACTGCAGATGAGCACAAGCTGGAGTCCAGGTCTTGATAGGCATTAGTAAACAAGTGAAAAAACTGCAAACTTCCATGGTCATGTACCAAAATATGTATAAACAGTTCTGAAGGCTCCGTCTGATGGTTGCAACCTTTGCAAACTGAAGATATTTATTGGACACTGCAATGAAAGAGCTGGTATATGTTGTTTTTCCAGCATTTCACACTTTGTCATGATAAATTCATGATTATCCTGCTGTGGGTATTTGGAAATATAGGCACATTGAGAGCCTACGGCAACCAGATCATGAATTGTGGATGCACTATGCACCACATCTGGTTCTGGCTCAGTCACTACAGAGAGTATGCCATGCACTGTTCGCATCAGAAATGTAATTTGAAAAACGCAAATTCGGGCATGACTCGCAATAGCATTCAACACCAGACATATTGCTAAATACATATTGGACATGCATATGCAATCCGTTGGCCCATTTCTGCATATAAACAAGTAGAAATGGTATCATCGAGTAGTCATTTCTTTAAAGGTATCTGCACGCTTACTTCTTTAGACCTGTGTGCAGCTTCCCACTTTCTGTGGCAAAATATTCTTTCAGGCGCAGTTTGCATATTTAGATGGCAGCATACAGCAGTCACAGCCGGGTGTACTCTGCAACACAATGTTTGACTCCTCAATGCAATGATGTGCAAACCTGGCAAACCTTGTGCATGGGACAAGGCCACGTAAGACATGCCTTTCTTAAAGACAGAACACCTAATCTACAACAACCACTGCCACAGATATACTCAAGCCATGAGATTTTGAGACTGTAATTACATAGGGAGAACACAAAGCAAGCTGCACTTATCACAAATATTTCTTTAAAAATCTGGAAACGTGCTGAATTCCTGGCTATAAAGTAAGGATCACTAATGTTGCAATACTTGATGAGAACAAACTAAATGGCAGGACTCTGGACATCAGTTACAAATTCAACCACTCTTCCAAAAGAACCATTCACAAGTCTGAACTCTACATTCATGTTGTGTCACAACATTACTTGACAGTTGACAGATGACACACTCTCAGAACAGACAATTATAAAGGCAATACTTGTCAATCTTAAAGGTCAAAGGACTTCAATGTTATTTTCATATTGTCTGCCTATATTTTCAGAATTCAATATTTCACGTTCTGCAACAGTAAACAAGAATTGAACACTTCAAGTTTTTTGTAGCAAGTACACATTAACCTCTGCACTCACACTGTCACCCGGTACACCTACTCTACTCTAATCCCTTTTTAACATCCCTGCATATTGAAAATATGCATATAGTCTCACTTTGACAGTTATCTTTGATACTGAAAATGGAGTTCGAAGCATCTTTTTTACTGAGCGTCTGAAACACTGGATGATCTTTCACATGAGTCAACTGTTGGAGATCAGCAAAAACAATTGCATGTTTTCCTTGAAACAGTTCATTATTGCCTATCTTCTTCCCCCCCAACATTTTCCAATGTTCAAAGGCTAGCATGACATTGGATTCCATACTAACTTCATCAAACATGGGAACATTCATTTTTCAGAGTACATGACCTACATTATGTGGTGACTCTCCAGGCAGTTTCCTGGATTACAATTTGCTGTCATGCTCATCTTGTAGAATCAATACATGGTACGGTCATGATCTACATCAAATGCTGCCAAATATATGAAGTCATTAACCGCAGAAGATTCAGTGCAGCGAATCTCCTTCTTCCCAATATATGCTTGTCCATTAGCATACTGCAGCAATACACGATACTCTTTGCAAGAGCTCATTTGGTTGACGTTTCCAACCAGCTTGTTGTAAACTGTCATCTGCTCTTCATTAGAGATTAAGCTTGCTAATTCAACATCTGAATCCTTTGTTTGCTGCTTAATAATGTCTACTTTCTCAATGGCAAATTCACAATTGTCTTGTATATGAGGGCCTCTAAGGCATTCTGTGAGACTCCTGTTTTCCAACTGGACTTTCCTTTTCAGTGTCTGCTGCCATTTCCTCTTCCTGTCTTCCTGCAAATTGTATTCTTCTATCATTTGCAAATATGTTTCAAATGTGAGACAAACATAGTTCCATTTAACATGTTCAAAAATCCATTTGTTAGGTTTCATAAGTACCTAGTTGCTATTTAGGTGGACATCTTCATTTAATTGATGAGAGATGGATTGCTATGGCTCACCAGGCAATCACACAACATAAAAAATCATTCTTTTGCATCACTTACCAAACTGCGGTACGAGTGGTGCACTGCTACTCTGTACCAGCAGAGGTCCTTAATGGAAATATATCTTTTGGGATAATTAATGTCAGTGAACATATTTCTGAGGATCCCTTTAATGTCAGGCATCCTCCCATCTATTTTCATGGAGTGGTCCGAGCACCTGTTTTCTAGCTACTGCAGGACCAAGGCTCCCCACACTATGTTGTTTCCTTTGCCCTAAAGAGGACTGATAGTTAATCTATCGGAAGCCTCACAGGCACCACACTCTCTGTGAGGGGTATCTAGTTGCCAAAATTGAACACTGTTTGACTCAAACACGTATCCTCTGAACAGTCAGCCTAAGCCTCATTTGCTCTGTCCTTTTCTAATTTAGTCAGATATGCTGTAACATACCATGCATCTGCTGTAATTTTGTCCATCACAAATTGAACATCTATATTTGCATTCCAAAACTTGTCAATGATAGGCTTGTAATCATTCATGTACTGAGATTCTTAATCTCATCTGAGGTTGCATGTATTTTAGGGGGTTTGCTAACAGGATTTCGTTGATTGGAAGACATAGCTCAGTTTGCACAAATGACCCTCAGAAATCCAAACATACACTTTAGGTACAATTTCCTCTTATTGTTATACTTTCTGTGGCAGTATATGCCTAACTTGCACGTCTCAAAATGTGAAACCTCCATCCTTATTTCTGCAATAGTAGCTCTGTTGGGTTGAGTGGTGTAGTATCCATGCATGTTGTTAGCCTCCACTACAGAAATACACTGTAACTGTCCTTGCCTAATGGATTCTACAGCAGCAACACCAACAAGTGGGAAGTCCTGTCAATTCTATAAACCAGCATAGTATTCATTCTGAGCTGACAAGTACTCTAAAACTGTAGTAGCAGAACTATTCACTAATACCAGAAAGGAATCCTCAATCTATCAATGAACACACAGACTCTGAATATCTCTTTCAATTGCAGTTGCAAATAAAAAAGTGTTACTTCATTCACTGCTTAAGTTATTTACATGACAGCCTAGAAGACGGTGGTGTCTCAAACCTCACTATAACCTCAAATGTTTGAATTGTTTGCAGGTCCGTTACTTTAATCATATTGAGCATCTTGAAAGCAGTCCCATTCCATTCAAAATGTTTCTTTCAGGCCCTGGACCTTTTTTGAAGCTGCTCGAACAATACTTGCAGATCATTTGAGCTTCAGTGAAGTCAAACCACTCCTGAACAAGCCAGTACAATAACAGTGTTTTCCATGCCTCATTTTATTTTTATTTTTTCCTGGAATATCCATATTCTATACTTGTGACATTTACAACATGTAGCGACAAGAAAACTTTGTCCGGTTTTAACTGGCAAATGAAATTAAAAAAACACAACTTTTGAAATCCTTTGAAAGCATGGCTTTATATGCCTTGCTCCAATATTTGAATCACCATCAAAAGTCTCTTCCTTAACAGACTATATATTTATTGATCTGCAATTATGGGACAAGGTGGCCATCTTTGAAGTATCCACACAAGTTGAAAGTGACCAGAGTTCATTAATTGCTCTCTTAAGTTTCACAGTTGCAGTAGAAGCTATTGTTCTGGAAACTGAAAAGGAACGGGTTGACCCACTCGAGATAAAGCAAGCGGAAAGCAAATCCTACATGATGAAATCATACAAGCTGCTCTCCCTGAGATTGAGAATATTGGTTTATTTGACCAGTATTTGTTCTTAGTGGAGAAAGTATCCACCAAATGTTCCAAAGCAATTTGCAAATGTCTGCACTATAGCCCCTGGCCAATCCTAGCCGCAAAGACAGTATGGTTTGACAAAGACTGTTTACTACTAAAAAAAGAATTCTTGAAGGCACTGATAAACCCTAATAAGTGTACCAAAAGCAGATAGATAAAGGAGTGATCCTAACCCTATTATTTAATTGCATCAAGACTAATGTCATTGTTCAACCTCTGTGGAAATCTGCTGAAATCATTCCATTATTCAAAAAGGCAACAAGACCTCCCTAGTCTGCTATTTGCAAATATTGTTAATTGACAACCACACTAGGATATTCCTATGGGTGATATTTAACAGATTAATGGCTTGGGTAAAGACAGATAACATCATCAGTCCATGACAGCTCAGGTTCTAGGAGAAAATAAGTACTGTAAATCAGTTCCTCACATTACATCTTTTAATTTGCAAACCTAAAGAACTGAAAAAAGAGAAATGATATCTGACCTATTTAAATCTATCTTCGCTCTAGTCAGTCGTAGCAAACGTTGGCACAATCTAGACCTAATCAAGATCTCTATGGATCTTTTAGCCTATATAGTGAAACTATGCAGGACTAATGAGACATGGGTCAGGTTTGTCCAGAGAACTAAACCATTCAACATCTGTAGGGGAGTAAAAAGGGGTCATGTCCTTGGACCTCTGCTGTTTACATTCTACATCATTGCACTGGACACAATCTTAAGAATGGTGACACTGGACATCCCCAAAATAGGAAACCGATCAAGCCCATTACTTCCCTTCACCGATGATGCATTGATTATGGCAAAACTGAGATAGCACCATGCAGATGACTAGACACAATCAACATTTTCTATGAAATGTTTCAGATTTAAATATAAATGTATCTAAAGCTAAAATCATGATTCTTGTATGGAAACCAAAACTAAAATGTGCTTTCAGCTAAACAACATAAGTATCGAAACATTTTAGGTTATCAATTAGTTGTGGGTCTGCTTTGCTGATAACAATTGGACATACCATAAAAAAGGATTTTAATATGCATGCAACAGACATCGTGAAGTACTCTTTCCTTCTACAGAAACTGCTCATACTCATCTACCAAGTCAGCTTTAATGGTGCACAGCACCAAAGCAATCTCACAAGTGAAGTTTGAGGTCTTCATTCTCTGGATGATTAAATACAGACTGAACATCTCTTATTTAAAAAAGGTACTTGGAGTACCATAATCAATACATAACTGGATTGTGTACTATCAACTGAATACCTTTTGTTCTTCATGACTTGACCATGATAACATTTCTGAAATTCTGAACCAAAATCTGGTTGGATGAAACTGAGTCTTCATTGAATGTTCTGATCAGAGAAATTTGATCCTAGCATTGTACCCAAAATATCTCCTGGTTTATAATCCTGAAATGTAGGCTGGCTGATGCTGGAAGACTAGCATGTTACTCCAGAAGAACTCGGCAGGCATTTGGTGTCCAGCCTTAACGAAAGCCTAATGCCAAAGAAGGTTCATGAGAGATGTATTGATTTGGTAGGCACTCTGGGCCTCATTACAAGTAGGGCGCAAAGGGATACCGGGCACCGGTAATGACACTGGTGTCGGTAATCCCTTTGTTTGTTTGTTTGTTTATTTATTTATATAGCGCTCTTGACCCGGGGGTATATATGCGCTTTGAACATCAGGTTACAGGTAAAAGACAATAGTACAGTATTGATAGGGCATAGATAATAGTATTCAAACAGTATACATAAAATTGGACATTCGGAGTGCATACATATGTGGTAGGACAGTTATTTGTTGGTTAACCAGGAAATGACCTTGGTTCTGAAGGGTTGGAAAGTAGGTGTGGATTTAATATCCAGTGGGATGGAATTCCAGAGTTGTGATGCCAAGGTTGGGAAGCTGGATCCTCCAGCTCTTTTGAGGGAGTATTTGGGAACTGTTAGTTGTAATGAGTTGGACGATCTGGTGGTTCTAGTGTTCTGTCTTAGTGTAAATTTGTTCGAGAGGTAGGGTGGGGCAAGATGATTGAGGGCTTTGTAAGTAAGGCATATGGTTTTCAAATCAATTTTCTGTTGGATGGACAACCATTTGCAGGCAGTTCTGGTGGCGGAGATGTGTTCCCTTCTAGGAATATTGAGGGCGGCACGGAGTGCGTTATTTTGTAAAACTTGCAATTTATTGATTACTGTTTTGTTGGCACCTACATAGAGGCTATTACAGTAATCCAGTTTAGATTGAATGAGTGCTCTGGCTAGGATGAGACAGTTGCTAGGGGAGATCAGTGGTCTGCAGGCCCTGATAAGTTTACCGGTGTAGGCAGTGGCTGAGGCGGTCATGTTGATTTGTTTAGCTAGGTTGATGTTCGTGTCTAGGTAGAAACCGAGGGTTTTTACGCTCTTGGCAATGGGTATGGTATTACCGTCAATAGTGAAGCTAGTGTAGCCGGGACAGAGTTTACTGATAGTGTTCGGTGAGCCGACAAGAAGCAATTCAGTCTTGTCATCATTCAGGCATAGGCCATGTGTGGCCATCCATGCCTGAATGATGGAAAAGACTTCATTGATCCATTTGGCGTCCTTGTTGTAGTTGCCTGATAAGGTGAGGAGTATCTGGGTGTCATCTGCGTAGTTAGTATAGGTGACACCCAGATTGTCCAGCTTGTCGAATAAGGGCTTAGTGAAAATATTGTAAAGGGTAGGTGAGACACAGGATCCTTGTGGGACACCGCAGGTGATGGGGATGGGGTCAGCCGCTGCTAGGGGGGAGAAGACCCGCATGGTTCTGTTGTCCAGGAAAGATTGGATCCATGTGACTGCAGAGTGGGAGAAGTGTGCTGCCAGAGATAAATGGTTGCACAGGATTTTATGGTCGACCAGGTCAAAGGCAGCGGAGAGGTCAAGGAGTAGAAGGATGGCAGCCTTGTTTTTGTCTTTGAGTTCGTCTATCTGGCATTTGAGATCAACAAGGGCCGTTTCTGTCCCGTGTTGAGGTCGAAAGCCAGATTGGCGAGTTCCTAGTAGGTGATTGGCCTCAAGGTAGTCCTGGATTTGTAAATAAGCCACTCTATCCAAGATTTTTAGTAGGAATGGGACGGTGGTAATGGGTCTGTAATTCGTGGGGATGTCAGGGTTGAGAGTAGTTTTTTTTAGTAGCGGTAGGACCCAGGACTGTTTCAGATTGCTGGGGACCATGTTGTTGGCGAAGGACAGGTTTATTAATTTGGTGATAAATGGGGAGAGATCCCTAGCTGCATCTTTTATGATCTGTGCGGGGCAGCTGTCCCCCTTGCAATTCGATGGTTTAAGGGATGCTATAATTTTCTGAACCTCCAATATGGATACCTTTTTGAAGGTGAAGCCTGAATTAGTGGCAGTAGGTGGAGGGGGCGTGGGGAAGGAGGTGGGATCGAGAGTGAGTTGTTGTCGTTTGTTGTTGATTTTAGTTTGGAGCCCTGAGATTTTGTTAGCTAGGGCATTCTGGATCCCTGTGCACCAGGGTTTATCCTTAGTGCAAGAGTCAGTGGGGGTAATGGGGTTTTCTAATTCCTTTAGTATGTTAAAGAGCTCCTTAGTACTGGAGCTTGCCTGGGAGATCCTAGTGTTGAGAGATTCTTTCTTGGCCCGTATAATCTCATTTTTGTAGAGGGTGGAGATGTTGGTGAGATTGGTTCTGTTATTTATAGAAGGCACTAATTTCCAGAGTGCTTCAAGTTTGTTTTTTTGTTGACGCAGGGTTTTGAGCTCAGGGGTGAACCATGTGTTCAGGTGCGCTTTGGGTATTCCTTTGCGCAGTTTCAGTGGGGCAATGATGTCAATGGCTTTGGCCATGGACTCATTGTAGGCGTTGACCAGTTGGTTCAAGTCCGTTGTGGCGGGTAGTGCGTTTAAAGTAGGGATCACCAGAGGTATTAGGGCTTCCGCTGTGATATTGCTCTTTTTCCTAGTAGGGCAGGCAGGTGCCATGATAGGCCTTTTATGTGCTGAGTTGCTGGTAAGAATGTCAAACTGGAGGAGGTGGTGGTCAGTCCAGATAAGTTGTGTGGGATCTTTCGTAGTAATGTTGCAGTTAAGGGTAGTTATCCAGTCAAGGATTCTGCCTTTCGAGTGGGTAGGTTTGGAGCAAAGTTGTTGGAGGCCATGCTCCTCTAATGCCATGGCCAGGGCAGTGGCTGGGGTGTCTAGGGGGTCGTTAAACCCAAGGTTAAAGTCTCCGAGTATAATCAATTGTGCTGATGGTTTGGAACTTTCAGCAACTAGTGAAGTGATGTCTTCCTCAAATGAGCCAGGAGGGCCCGGGGGTCGGTAAATTAAGTGCAGCGTAATAGTACTTTTAGGGGAAGTTTGAAATTTGACTGTAATGTGTTCACAGGATTTGAGTGGGGGAGCAGAGGATAGTCTGATGTCAAGCGTGGACTTAAAGATGAAAGCTACGCCGCCACCTCGAGCGTTCGGTCTATCTGCTCTAAGGATGGTGTAGTTATCAGGTATGGCTAGGGTAAGAGATGGACCTGCAGCATCGTGCAGCCATGTTTCGGTTACCGCAAGGAAGTCCAGGTTGTTTGTTAGAATAATGTCAGCGACTTCTGAGGCATGGGCGATTAATGATCTGACATTTAGGAGAGCTCCTTTGAGACTGGGATGGATAGTGTTGATGGGTGTTACAGTGTGAGGGTTGATCTTATTGAGTGATTTGGTAGGGCCTTTGCTAGGTCTGTGGTGGGTTCTGGCGCCAAGTCTAGAATTCCGATCGGACGGGATGAGGGTAGTGTTACGGGAGTTGGTTGGGTTAGCTAATGTAGAGGTGTTGTAGTCAATGGTAGGGCAAGATGCTCTCGTGTTGATGGGGTTCTGCTTATAGACAGCTAGGTGTGTGTTAGCTGCGACATGCGGAACGTGTGCATGTCTATGGGTGGGAAGGGCGGACTTGGTATCCGGGGGGAAGGCTGGTGTGGTGGGCAGGAATGGTGTAGGGCAGGTGATCGGGTGGTGTCTTGGGCAGGCGGGTCTGACTAAACCATTATTATAGGCTAGGTAACTGTTGCCAGTGCAGGGTATGTTACTTTGCATGACACAGAAAGGGAACATGATCGCAGTCAGGCAGAGTAGCATGCTGGGGCTAAGGTAATATACAGGGGAGTGGCGTGAGGGGGGCATAGGCGTTATAGGTAGGGCACAACACAATGCGAATGAGGTCAGGGCGACCATAGGGCACAGCACAATGCAAGTGGGGTCTAGGCGACCATAGGGCACAACACAATGCAAGTGGGGTCTAGGCGACCATAGGGCACAACACAATGCGAATGATGTCTAGGCGACCATAGGGCACAACACAGTGCAGGTGGGGTCTAGGCGACCATAGGGCACAACACAATGCAGGTGGGGTCTAGGCGACCAAGGGGCACAACACAATGCAAGTGGGGTCAGGGCGACCATAGGGCACAACACAATGCAAGTGGGGTCAGGGCGACCATAGGGCACAACACAATGCAAGTGGGGTCAGGGCGACCATAGGGCACAACACAATGCAAGTGGGGTCAGGGCGACCATAGGGCACAATACAATGCAAGTAAGGTCTAAGCGACCATAGGGCACAACACAATGCAAGTATGGTCTAAGCGACCATAGGGCACAACACAATGCAAGTGGGGTCTAGGCGACCATGGGGCACAACACAATGCAGGTGGGGTCTAGGCGACCAAGGGGCACATCACAATGCAAGTGGGGTCTGGGCGACCATAGGGCACAACACAATGCAAGTGGGGTCTAGGCGACCATAGGGCACAACACAATGCAAGTGGGGTCTGGGCGACCATAGGGCACAACACAATGCAAGTGGGGTCTAGGCGACCATAGGGCACAACACAATGCAAGTGGGGTCTGGGTGACCATAGGGCACAACACAATGCAAGTGGGGTCTGGGCGACCATAGGGCACAACACAATGCAAGTGGGGTCTGGGCGACCATAGGGCACAACACAATGCAAGTGGGGTCTGGGCGACCATAGGGCACAACACAATGCAAGTGGGGTCTAGGCGACCATAGGGCACAACACAGTTGCGGTGGTACGTTAGCGACCATAGGGCACGGCCAAATGGCAGTCATGAGGCATGGAGCATTAAGGGCTAAGGAAGCCTGTACTATTAAAGAGGTGGCAGCAGTAATGCATAGAGGCGGCGGCGTTGGAAGCATGAGCATATGTAGCAAACAGTTAAAGAAACCGAGTTCAAATGTTTATGGGTGCGGAGTAGCAGAGGGCATACCAGAAAGCACAATAGTATAGACTGAGGGTATTCCCACTACTCACAAAAGAATAAAGGTCCGCGGCCCCTGGCTCCTGATGCTCCAAACAGGCTCTCAACAGGCCTTAGAGTGGCCTTGGAGCTGGCCGCCGGCGTGATCCGCCTGCCGGCGGTTACCGCTGATGAAAATGAGGCTCAGCCTCGGTTTCAGCCCGCGCTGCGCCCGGCATGGGCGAGTCAGGCGCCGTGTGGGGACAGGGTCAGGCAGGCCCTGTCCTGTTCCCCGCTGTCGCGTGGTTCCTCTGCTGGGCTGGGGGTGCTGGGGGGGCTCCTGCCCTCGCCCCACGATGAGGAAGAGTGGAGTGAGGGGGTAACAGGCTCTCAACAGGCCTTAGAGTGGCCTTGGAGCTGGCCGCCGGCGTGATCCGCCTGCCGGCGGTTACCGCTGATGAAAATGAGGCTCAGCCTCGGTTTCAGCCCGCGCTGCGCCCGGCATGGGCGAGTCAGGCGCCGTGTGGGGACAGGGTCAGGCAGGCCCTGTCCTGTTCCCCGCTGTCGCGTGGTTCCTCTGCTGGGCTGGGGGTGCTGGGGGGGCTCCTGCCCTCGCCCCACGATGAGGAAGAGTGGAGTGAGGGGGTAACAGGCTCTCAACAGGCCTTAGAGTGGCCTTGGAGCTGGCCGCCGGCGTGATCCGCCTGCCGGCGGTTACCGCTGATGAAAATGAGGCTCAGCCTCGGTTTCAGCCCGCGCTGCGCCCAGCATGGGCGAGTCAGGCGCCGTGTGGGGACAGGGTCAGGCAGGCCCTGTCCTGTTCCCCGCTGTCGCGTGGTTCCTCTGCTGGGCTGGGGGCGCTGGGGGGGCTCCTGCCCTCGCCCCACGATGAGGAAGAGTGGAGTGAGGGGGTAACAGGCTCTCAACAGGCCTTAGAGTGGCCTTGGAGCTGGCCGCCGGCGTGATCCGCCTGCCGGCTGCGCCCTACTACGAGTTCCCTTTGCGGGTCCTTCCTTAACACCTGATTTTAGCAGGCGTTAAGGACGTAACCCGCAAAGGGACACAGGGGTCAATAACGGTACCATAATTTACGGTACCGTTATTGCCGCCTTCCCATTCAGCCCTATAGGGGCTCAAATGGCAATGGGGAATGGTTCCCGGAATGGGGACTTACCGGTCCCGCAAAGGTCGGAATGACATGGTAAGTCCCCATTCCGGGAACACGGACCCGGAATGCGGTAAGGGGGTAGCCATGGCACTAATAGCGCCATGGCTACCTCCTACCTTGTAATGAGGCCCTCTGTTACTGAATATTCAAATATGACTAAGGGGGTCATTACGAGGTTGGAGGTAAAGGATTACCGCACCGGTCAGGACACCGGTGCCGGTAATCCCTTACCACCCTATTCCGAGGTCCCTTAGCGGGTCCCTTCCTTAACGCCTGGTTGGCTCGAATGGGAATGGGGAATGTTTCCCGGAATGGGGACTTACCGGGTCCTCCAAGGTTGGAATGACCCGGTAAGTCCCTATTTCGGGAAGTAATGACCCCCTAAGTATCTTCTCAATCACTGTGTTCTCTACCTCATACCATTGATTCATGACGATTGAGATACTGTGGAATGAGAAGTTAGACACGAAAGGATGAAAGGACATTGGCTATGCGTTTGCACTTAATTACAGTATTTAATGGTAACATTGTGCAATCCACATATTGGATTGGCTGACTTTTAGATATCTAAGGCTATTTACGATAAGGGTCAGACATGGTTCTGTTTTATATAAAATTAGTATTTTCTAGTAACATGATTATTTGTTGCTTTCTTTTGCAGTGATGAATATGTTTGCATGCTACATTTATGATGCACTTATATTTTACTTTTGTTTGAAGTGTATTGTATATTATCTTATCTGGTTTTATCAGTATCTCTACAAAATAACGAGTCACAAAACACTGAGCTACAAAACAACAAATTATTTTAATCGCATTTTTTCACTGTTTTGCAAAAAAATCGAGGTGATGTTGAGGTATTAATTAAAATGAGTGGATGGTGGGGGGTGGGGTGATCTGCGGGATCTCCCTCATTTATTTCGATGAACTGTGACATTAAATTTAATACATTAGTTGTTTTTTTGACTCGCTGTAAAATGTTAGTTATTTTAACGTAGAACCGTTTTATCACCTATGATGTAATATCAACGCTGTATTATGTTGCATCAGGTTTTATGGGCGCTAACCCAAAATAACCAGTTTTCTTACTAAAAACATGCCTGACCTGAAATATGTCTGCACTACAAAATCCAAACCATTGTTCAGGTTGATCACATGTCTAGAAATTAACACTTTATTTAAAATGGCAAGTGAGACAGCTGTTGTTTTGTAAAAAATATAATTCCTTCAAAAGAAGACACATTCTAATCCGATGGAGAGGCAACGTACAGATACAGTTGAACACAATGCTATCGGTAAGTACTGATTTTCCTATGCTGCGGGGTCAGGAGATTTGCCTGTTCCCAGCTACACTAACTGGAACTGTGCAAAGTGTATTATTGCAGTGCAAAGTCAGTGCAAAGTCATTTTTGCAGTACAAAATGAACTTTGCATTGACTTTGCACTGCAAAAATACACATTTAACAGGTCAATGAATCAGGGTTTGTGTAGGCAGTGCAAAGTCACTTTTCAGCAGTGCAAAGCCACTTTGAACCGTGCATAAAATTCCATGAATCGGGCCCTAGATGTCTGAAATTTTACTTGGCCAAGTGTTATGTGATGTCTGTGTCCTGAACCTCCGTTAAAGCCCCTCGGTTTGTACTGGATGCCCAGATTCTTCCATGCTGCTTTCCTTTTGCTTATCTGGGGTTGATATTCAATAGTAACTTAAATTGGGGTGACCATATTGTTAAGCAGACGCTTAAAATGCAACAAGTAGTTGGTGGCATCTTTAGATTTGCAGGATATAAAACATAGCTCACATACTTACTTACGCTTTAATAGGGCAAAGAAATTCCTGCAGGCGGCCATGGATGCACCATCTGGGGCTACTACAGTGGGACCATTTGCATAAACTGTATTTAATTATTTATGTACAGGGAGGAACAATGCTCTTTTGATCACAAAATAACATACAATAGATATGAAATTGTATTTGATGGAAAGCAGTGAACTTCTTACAATGTTGTGAGCTTGAGAGACTTTCTTACCAGGTTGTGGATGAGAGTAAATGGTACAGTCACCAGGGAGGATACATAAGTGGGCATACATAGATTGAGGACAACCAAGATTGGACATTTTGAAGTGTAGGTAGGCGGTACGGTCAGCTGGATTTGACCATGATGGGTGAAGTGCTAGGCAGAAAAAGTGAGGGACAAAGGCAGGTTACAAACATTTTGTATGAGTATAAGGCTTGTGAATGCCTAACGGTGGGTTGACTCACCTTCGCACCACACATAGCTGCGAAATATGTAATTTACATAAGCCACACATGCATGCTTCCATATATACATACCATCTAAATTATTCACAGTGAGCAAAAAGGGTATTATTAGCCCAATTTTGATCCTCGACAAGTAACAGCATTGGATCTCAATCTCATCACAGGAATGTCAACCATCCACATCATTGCACTTGAGGCACACATACTTGCAACGCAGACGTATTGGAGCTTTTAGGAATTTATGCACTTTGTATTTTTCGATGCCCAGGTATCATTACCTAAATGGTACCATTTACATAATTGAAAAAGCCTATTGAAAGGTAACGTCTGTACATATACAGTGCATTCAATATGGTCCACATCACTGTGTGTGATGTCATCAAGCAACATGCGTGAATGACGTTCACAACATATACAAGCTGTTTCAAAATGGCAGAGGCTCGCACTGCACTGGGAATGCTGCTGCCACCGCTTTGAAACAATATTGCTCCACAACATTAGGTACGTTTCTAGTATATCCAATGGAAAGTCATTTTAGCTGAACCAATGGGCATATTTTAGTGCCTCATTAATGCATCCACAATACATTACATCTTGTTCCAAGTAATTAATATTGAACTGTTGATAAAGAAGAGTCACAAAGGGATCTCAAAGAGAAAGACCAGAGGATTTGTTTGTAAAGAAAATATGTAGCATTAGAACATAAACCCCGGTAAATAGAAGACAGTATGTACTGAATGTGAATGATCATTTAAAATATAACAATATAGATAAAACCTAGCCTCCCATTGCTCCCCTTCGTAGTGTACCTTTATGGACATTGAAAAACTAAGGAGTGATAATCACTTAACAAAACCAGATAACTAGATTGACCAGAGGAATTGTCCCTCACAACATATACTCATTGGACTAGAACTGAAAGGTAAATACTTCATCATTTCTTTCTGAGCAATGACAAATTATATGCATGGAATATCATAATATTCCTTCAAATATTGTGTTTGTTGCTTTCAGAAATTGGGGTACTACGACCCAGAGATGCTAACTATCACAGAGTAAGAGGTTTGACCATTGTATATCTCAGATTAATGAGACAAGACAGAGAAATAACACTCGATACAGGCAACACTAATAGGTAATCACTTTATGCTTACATTTTAGGTGATAATTTTAATTGACACATGGGTACTTGTGGCCATGGGACCACATATGATGTGGTGCATGGTGGGTATGAACCTACGTCAGTGCACCGCTCTCTTGAGCAAGGGGGGCTTTTCATGTCATGCGTCTCACTACCTGAACAATCAGGTAAAAGTGTACATAGAGATTAATGTCTCCAATTGATTCATTCCTTGTTAAAAGAAATGTAGTTCAATAACTTGTCTATTTTCTCATTTTGTCTATTCTGTTTTCTTCTTCCCTTTCTTTGTTTTTTTCAATGATTTTGTGCAGGTGGAGCACAAAAGTTAATGTTCACCATTCGTTTTTCCACAATGTATAGACAGATGTCACATTATGAAAAATATTGATAAGTATTTTGAAATGTAACAAATGCATTACAGAAAGTAATGTACATAGCCTAGATAAAGCCTATAGATTGACAAAACATTGGCATGTGCACCAATGGGTAAGTGCTGGCTAATGGAGGACTAAGTGACCTAAGGGAAAATGTAAAAATAAACACTTTTCTCGTAACAACATTCTGTATGTAGAGTTTTAGATTAGCGTAACCATAACTGTGCACACTGAGGTCAGGGGGAGTATTCTTCTTGATATATCTTGTGGATGAACAGTGTTTTTATTTGCCAAGAAGTGTTTGTACTAATTGATATGTGAGGTGTTTTTTCTGGTTTTAAAATGTTTAGAATGTTTTGGCAATATTTTATTGACTGTTTTATGGATTGTAATCTGAAATAAACTTGATGATGATGATCAGATGCTGTGAATTATGATAGCTTTCTTTGTTGAAGAAACTTTCAGTATTTTATGTATTTTATATATATTTGTTTGGCTCACGTCCACCAAAAGGCATCTTGGCGATATAAACATGACAGATACAACCAGGACCCAAAACATAATGGGCCTCATTCCGAGGCTGGCGCTATCCATGGAGTAAATAGCACCATGGTAAGCAACCATGGAGCTATTTACTCCATGGAAATCCGGCATGGTGAATGGAGTAATTACCGGTCCATTCCAAGGTTGGAGGGACCTGTAATTCCCCATTCACCATACCGGTTCTCCATCCCCATTCCTGCCCCCATAGGGCTCAATGGGAATGGGGAAGGAGTAAATTACGGCACCGTAAATTACGGTGCCGTAATTTACTCCAAGGTCCCTTTGCGGGTTGGGTTTTTAACGCCTGCTAAAAGCAGGCGTTAAATGCCAACCCGCAAAAGGGAACTCGGAATATGGTGGTAAGTGTTAACGGTCACCGTTGCCATTAACGGTGACCGTTAACCCTTACCTCCAGCCTCGGAATGAGGCCCAATGGCTTGAAAAGAAGATCTTCAGGAGCGCCTAAACTGAAAGTGATCTTCAGTAGTCCTGAGAGAAAGAGGCAGAGAATTCCAGATTTTAGCCTCAGCATTAGAAAAAGATTGGCCGCCAGTCTTGGTTAGCCGGAAACGATGAACAGAAATGAAGCGAGCGTCCTGGCAGCGTAGGAGCACCCAGAAAGGTACGGTGAAAACATGGATTGCAAGTATTCTGCACCCTGACCGTAAAGCACGCAGAAATTAAATTGAATCCATTTGGAGACAGTAAACCGGTATAGGGAGCGGAGCACTGAAGAAATGTGAGAGCCATGAGGGGTGTCAATAACGACATGAGCTGCGAGATTTCGCAAAATCTGAAGACGGTGAGTAAGGTACAAAGGTTGAGCAAGAAAATAAGAATTGCAATAATCACTGCGATCTAAGAACCAGCGAGCCCATGACTGGTGCACAGAGATATAAAGGGAGAAAGAGAAGAACTGTGTGGAAGTCTTTTAGTTGGAAATATTGAGCTTGACAAATGGAGCTGACCTGCACATCGGTAGAGAGAGAGGACGAGAATTTGAAACTCAAGCTTTTCACAACAGATACAGGAGTGGAGAAAGGGTCCAAATCTGAAGGCCAAAACAAAGAAGTCCACAGAGAAGTTGAGGCAGACGATGAAGGGGAGCCAACCACCAGTACCACTGTCTTGTCCTAGTTCAATTTAAGCCAATCTTTGCTCATCTAACCTCCCACCGCCACCAGGTAACCCCTGGGCCGAGATGCTGTATCAGTCTGGGTGGAATTAAACTGTACAATGATCTGACTATCGTCAGTGTAGGAGTGAATATAGATATTAAATATTAAATGAGGTAGGGGACAAGGCGGAGCCCTGAGGGACCCCACAAGACCGAGTGCAAGGCTGAGAATGAAATGAAGACAAAGCAAGGTTGGCCCTTGTCTGCTAGGAAAGTGGAAAACCAAGCCATTAGTGAACCAGAGGGTCTAGCCAGTGTCAAGCAGACTAGCAGGAGGGACTAGCAGGAAGGAGTGGTTGAAGTATGGACAAACTTCTCACCAAAAACAATTAACACATTCCTCAGGCCTCCTTTTTGAAGGAGCTTTCCAACTAAGTTACACAAGCACATCATTTGATTCAAAATAAAAATGATTTCTCATTTTCAAACCAAGGCTTTTTCTATAATGCTCACCATTTGCAACTTCTGTCTCAAACGTACATGATATACATGGTTATGCTTTGCAGTAAAACCTTCTCTCGTGCTCACCTTTTGATCAGTCTACATTCCTACCACTATATTTCTCACCAGAGACCACCAGAATGAAAAATTGACATTGACTTGAATCCCTTTTTTTAATGACTACTCTGCTTTAGCTGAGATTCCACACATTTCCCTTTCTAATGACTTCCTTCATATACTGATTCATTTATGCTCAATTGATTCTACTGTTGACAACACAACTTTTCTGTTAGTTAGAAGCACAATAATGTGCTGCCCGTATCGATCACATCTCTTCTGTTTTCTCCATTGGTCTGTCGTCAGCATTTTCTCACAACTGTTCATCAAAAAAATCAATGTTAATTCGTACATCTTTACGAAACATACAATATAATGTGCAATGATAACAGCTCTAGGCAGTTGTCAAAGGATCCACAGCACTCCAAACAATTATGGAAATAGTCCATCATCTCTTTCCAAGGAAAGTCAACTTTTGTATCACAGACAACCACTGCACGTACACTGTATTGAGCACAAATGCAGCACTGCTTGACACTGAAATAAAGGTAATGTCCAGTTTCAAAAGAACAGACATATGGTATTACAGTTATCCAACATGCTGTCAGGATTAGTCCTGCGAATACTAAGGCAGCGAATATGGCAAGGGAAATGTGCACATAGGAACAACGACTCATGTATGCTAGAAGCCAGGAGTGCAAACAGAGTGTGATATTAAACCCAATATGTGAAAAGGGATGTGGGGTAAGCACCTGACCGCGAGGAAAGTCGGCAAGCGCCTTACCCCCAATTGCTGTTACAGGTACTGACAGCGCTAAACCCACGTAGAGGGCAAGCAATGACAGGATCTGTGAACTAACACTCTGATGGTATCAAATAAGGGAACTAAAGAACTGTACTCACAAGGACGAGAATAAACCTCTTGAACGTCAGCTAGCCCATGAATCCTGTTGATGAACTGGGACCCCGAGAGGCTAGAACAGCAATGGGAGACGTAGGAAGGTCCAGAGGGAACGGGTTGTAGGTTGCCAGGGAGAGGTAGACTGTAGAACAGGGGGCCCAAGAGGACAAGGGCTGAAGGCAGCCGGAGCGAGGCAGGCTGCAGGGCAGGGAGCCCAGAGGACAAGGGCGGAGGCTGGAATGCAGCAGAGCGTGAATCCGCTGTTAAGTGGGGAGCCCGACAGGGCAAGGGTGAAGGCTGGAAGGCAGCCTAGAGTGATCCGCTGCAGAAAACTAAATACCTAAGTTGAAATAGTGATAACAAATAGTGAGGAAAACATAAGCATTCACACAGGAGCTAGCTAACAACCGCACACCACACCTAAAATCAAATGGGAAAATAAATGCAGAAGTGCTAAGGAAAACCTGGAATGGATCCCAAAAGAAGTAAGGATCAGGAGCAGGGAAAAAGCTAAATAACCAATGCAAACTTCTCCCTATCCTTCCAAGGAAAAGACAGGAAGCAAAAGAGGAAGGCTAAGGCATACGGGTTAACAGCAGCAAAGGACAGAGTCAAAGAAATACCAACTGGGCTGCATTTGAAAAGGGAAGGCACTGAGAAATGCTGCCTGTAAACAGAGGAAGGAAAAAAGGGAAACAAGGGAGCAGAAATCAATTAGAGCATGAATCAGAGATTCAGGGCGGAGGGAACAAGAAAACAGGAACCAGGACCTAGGTAAAAGGGCAAGGAACAGTGAACAAGGGACTAGTCAAAAACAGGAACACTGCAAACGATGACCAGCGCTGGACTGAAGTGAGACTGTGGCTTTTAAAGCTGCTAAACGAGCACACGCCTCAGGTGTGCTGACTGCTGCACCTGCAGCCACAGGTGTTGCTTATCCTCCACCCAACCTAGTCCTGCAAGGGTGGAGGTGGAGCAGGGGGCCAGGCATTCTGGGAAACACAGTCATTTGGTTAAAGAAGCATGCTGGCTGCCAAAGACCTGGAATGGATCCGGAAGGGAAGTAGTTTGGAAAATAGGGATTTTGCGCTCCCAATTCATTACAGCACTGTGGCATTAGGTTCGGAGGAAATGTCCAGCAAGGAATAAGCCCCAAAACATGCCCCCAAGTGGCGGGAACGGGAGCGAAGGGAGCGAGTCGTGACACATGCCAACAGAAGTGAGGTTGATTAGGAAGACTTAGAAAAGGTCTACACAGTTCAGTCACAGGTCAACCACATTGAGGTCATGTTCCTGCACTAAAATACATTTGGCACAGACTCCATTGATATTATTACTCTAAAAAAATCTATAATTATTGACTTCAAAATTAGAAACAAAATCTGCTGACCGTTTTTTCCCGTAACAATTACAAATATACTGAGAGAAGATGGCCACCACCATTAAAACCCTGCTACTTCACTGAAATAGTCCCAGTTTCTTAACACGGTCACCAACAACTAATGCCATACAAAAAAGGACCAATCACATTTTTGCCTACAATTTATATGTCCATCTAGATCTTTTAGAATAAAATTAACAAAACTGAAGAAATTTACAACATCAATCCACTGATTGAATTGTTCTCAATTCATATCTGTCATCACAAATGATAAAGTACTGACAGAAAATCAGCATGGTTAGTGGGTTATTCCTGGATCCGTTAGCTAATGCTGGGTTCTACATGCTTTCAAATACTTATTTTTGAAACTCTTCATTTTGGTTGGACATTTTTGGTCGACTTGAATTGAACCTGTTTCTTTTAATGGGTGGTCACCCTTTCCCTTCCCAGTCGCACCTACACCCTTTCACCCCACACATATATGTGTATCCAATTGGTCAAAACACATATCATATTGATGTTTCAGCAGTGTTACAATATTGACTCAGTTTTGGGTATTTCAAATTTTAAAATGATTAGGTATTGCCTGCATGGTGGGTTTTGACAAAACTTTGCTTCAGGAGAAGGGTGAAACGTCCTGAAGTGATTGCAATTTCCTGTAGAGGCAATTACTTTGACATGCTACGAGGACAGGACTGTATCCATCACTGTCAGTGAAGCATGGCTTAAAAAAACTAATGGATATGCACACAGAAGCAAATTATTTTCTCAAATATGATTCAAAGCAAAACTATAAGTGGTCCAAACAATTGTGATCCAGAATTGAAAAGTGACAAAGAAATGCAAAGAAAGTGGAGTTTTTATTTCTCACTGACCATGAATGGACGTGGAGTTCCAACAACACGTAATTCCACGTTACTCCACTAGAGCATGGATATGGAGTCTATTGGATTAATGCTTGCAATGCTGTGTTCTGCAACAATATCCAGTCAATTATACAACACATTAAAACATGGTCTGAAACAGCATTATAACTGCACAGTCCATTCATGACTATCCAATTGTATTTACAAACCAGATTTTTTAAATCTGCTTTTGCATGTAAAGAAAAACACAACTTCTGCAGGTTTTGACAAAGGTTTATGGAACGTGATTGCATTTGTAACAATACACTTACAGCTTCAAAGTTCATAATTTTCACTCTGAAGGTGGCTTTGAAAAAACTATAAGGTTATAATGCCAATGGAAACTAGTGTGCGTTTTGTATTACTTCAGAAAACCTACAATGGCCGATACATTCCATTGGGTATTACTAGATGCAAATGTTGTAAATATCTGGCAAAACTCCTATTTGGTATACCACACCAGCTACTTCTCACCAAAATAAAAATAAACTCTTCTACCACTGAGATAGATAATCTGTCTCCAGCTCTACTTGTCTATCAGCTCATGCACACCATACGTAAGGCCTCATTCCAGGTTTGGCAGTGTGGGAAAGGAAGTGACAGTAATTCTGCTACTGCCACTTTTTTGTGGTAAAGGAATTCCTATAATTGTTCCTGCAAAATTATAAGTGTTGGTGGAATAACCTCTGTTGGAATTACCAGGTGATAAATCCACCAGTTTGCAGAGGAAAAATAGTAGATTCAGATCCAGCTTGTTGCTGCGAGGTAAATAGTCCAACCTACCGCCACAAACCAGCAACATTTTCGAAATTACCGCTGGAAGAATTACCACTGGCAGTAATTCCACCGAAATTCCCAAGAGGATTTACACCTAACAGTAACCTAGTTTGGCAGTAATTTACTGCCAAATTACTGCCAAACTTGTAATGAGGCCCACAGTGTGGTCCTAAAACAAACAAAAAACTTGTCATTCATTGACATACATCATAGCCCATACCTCTACATATAAACATATTATACACTACTGTAAAAAATTACTTTTTAAAAAACACACAAAATATATTTAGCTGTTTGTGAAAAATAGCATACGCATCATTTTTTCAAAAATGATCCATGTTACTGACTGTTTTAGTGAACTGAATATATCTGAGACACTCTCATGAAAAGTATGCACAGTTTACAGAAACATCATTCTACTTATTGAAACTGGAAAACCTGTTTTTTTTTGCACACCCTTAAAAACTTTGCAAGGTTGGAGGAAATTATATATAATTGAAATGTTTCTGAAGCATCTACACATTCCAGCCATACATGAATTCTCCTCTGCCCCCCTCCTCACCTCTTCCCTTAGTTCCAACCTACCCCTTGTCACCTTTCACTATGATTTCTGTCTTGTTTTTATTCTTACCCCGTGAACCTTTAGATGTTCAACATCAACCTTGAAAAGTCCGATTAATTACCCAAGTGCATTTGGAGACTCCCAATTACATACAATATGATAAGTATGTATGTGCATAACAGTACATATTATTACTGGAAAAGGCCTTGTTTCATACATTTAAAAAAACAGGACCAAGAAAAACGTTTGGACCAATTTTTTTTAAAAAGAACCTTCACAGGTGATACTCATTCACTTTCCGCACATCCTCCCTGGAGTCCAAAATATACTTATCCCCGCTTTTGATGATTTGAATCTCTTTTTATTTTTTCATGGAAAATTCACACTGCTGTCAAAAACCTTGCAGGATTAGCAACTCTCCAACAATTCAACTGCTCAACCAGTCAGTTATCACATTGCTTCAGAGGAACCTTGTAGTTTCATTGTTAGACCTCATGAAGTGTCACCGTACTGTTGGCAATAAAACCTCCTGGAATCCAATCCAATCGAAGCACAGTGAACATACTTGCAGGGAGTGCCCGCGTTTCCACTGTACAGTTGAATAAACAAACATCATACAATTACATGTTTGCACCTTATTTAATTATTCCATTTCTCTCTAAATCTTGCAAATGTTTTAAATACATTTATAACACAATCTGCTAAATTATATAAGGGGTGTGTACTAAATTCCCTTAAAATATTTGTGGCCCCCCATATTTAGGGTTATGCTCATTAAGAAGGCAATCCTCTGTTTATTGATATTGGAATTAATATATTTCTTAAAGCGATCGACGAAGTTCAGAAGGCAACCTCACTAAGCAAGATGCAAAAAAATAACGTTTCCAAGCCACCTACAAACTGCAAACATCCTATAAATATCCCCACCAAATCCTTGAAAACATACCCATACCCTTGTCCCGGTCTTGTTTAATTTTTAACTCTTGAAGTTTTGTTAAAACCTTACAAACCAAGATGCTGTATTTTAACTTTTGAAAAGTCACAGCTCTTGCAAAGCATTATATGCGATAAAAAAAAATTGCTGTGACAGGGGGTGCCACGCACTGTGATTTATTTTTAAAAAAATATTGGACAGATTTCTACCAAAATAAAAAAGCACTTATTCCCATGCAGTCCCCACGCACAAGACAAATTATAAAAATCTGTTCAGTGGTTTGGGTTATGCGCGCCAGCGACATTTGGGCATGTTTCCCTATGAAAAAAACTATGCAAAAAGTACAAAGCACAGCAACATTTGACAGTCTGCATGTTGATTCATCAAATAGATCAAAGTTTATAAGCAATGGAATTTTGTGAAAGTGAAGGCAAGTGTCCCCAGCCAGCACGATCCTCCCCTCAATGAGAGACAATGAAGGACTCTCCCAAGTCAGGAATAAAGCCAAGACAGAGTGCGGGTGAGCTTAAATGGGGGTTTATCAATCAGAATAGGGCATGCAAAGAACCCTGCAAACTCCGAGAGCGCTCTGTCCGACAATAGCAAAGACAGGCGTATATATTTACAAAAAAGTCATAAGAACCTACATACTATAGGGGGCACAAGTTCGATGGGATTGGGTGGCGATGACTAGCTATAGGTGCTGCTGCGATGTGGTTGGCCTTGGCTGGAGGACGTCACTGGTCATCCTCGTGGGTTGGGCTGGGCCTGGCAGGTCAGCTGAGTTCATCTGGGCGGTGTTGTTGTGCCATTGTGGCCAGTGTCAGAGATGAATGTCTTTTCCTGACTTGTTTGCCCTATGCCATGCACACCGCAGTCATTCAGTCATTGCAATATTATCTTCTTTAGTAAATCTTTCAATAGGTTATTCTACAGGTTAATGCAACACAGGAGGAATGCACCTTGTGAGGGGTCACCTCCTTCTCCCTTTCCTTTATTCGCTTACAATGGTGCACTATTATGCTCTGAATCTCAGGCCATCCCTTCGCTTCAATACCTGCTATCTTGTCGAGCGCCTTTTGCACTTCCTTTGGGAGCCCTCTTTTTATAATAAAGTAAAATAGAGATTTCGATTGATACCAGGGCGTACCCGTTTCTGCTCTCCACATCTCTTGGACTCGGAAAATGTAATCCATAGCATCTTCCCCGTCATTCATTGTACACTGCATTACTGACTGTAAGTCTGGTGTATCTGGAAACGTTTCCTGTAAAGCATCCCACACCCTTGCGCGTACTGTGTTGAAGGAAGCCCCATCGTGGCGGTCGCAGCCTAATGTTACTCCTGGGAAACCAGCCTTAACCCATACCCTGTCGGCCTGATCACCCACTGCTGATACAAGCAAACTTTTCACATCACCTATTGCTAGGGGTACCCCAGCGGTGTGTTTCTCAAAGGCGTATATCCATTTACTTGCCCCTCCCGATAACGGGGGCAATAACTTTAATAAATTTGCTTTATCCATCTGAGCCCATGGGATATAATTCGGTCTCCCTCCTCCCCTATGTATCAATGGGAGCTGTAGCCTTCCTTTTGTCGTTGCATCTGCACCCGTTTTGGCTGCTGATGTTCCCAGTGATGCCATTTTCCCCACCCTATTTCTCAATCGTCCCGTCCACTCATCGTCCAGTCTTTCCATCGAATATGCACCATCTAACCTCTCGCTTTCCCCTCCTATTGCCATATTCAACCTGTCGCTTTCTTCCAGATCGCCCCTCATATCACATAGTAATTCCTCTCTGTCCCCTATAGGCCTTTCTTCATTATCAATACATCCCTCTTGTGTCCCTACTTCTATTATTCGTGTTGGTTCTTCCTCAATTCTGAACAGTATTTCACCTTTTTTCCACCCATCTTCAAGTGTTCTACTCTCACTTGGTGCTCTAGACGTGCGCCCTGATCTTGCTGCATTACGGGCTGTTCGTTCACATATGTCTTTTATCCTTGAGAGCTCATCTTTCGCTATTGACAGTCTTGATTCTAAATCATCTGTTAGTTTTTCTATGTCCACCCTCTGGGTACTTGCCTGGGCTCGCTCCCTCGTACTTTCATACGGCGCGGGTGCCGTTGGCCGGTGGGGTGTAGTAGTTGTCAGGGGAGGCACATAAGTGGGGTCATTGTACCCTTCTGCGGGCACAGGCTTGTTTAGTATCGGGTATAAGCTTATTACCTCTATAGGTGGCTCTACATTTGGTGATTCCTTAACATCTTTCTGTATCATCAGTGGATTGTCAGTGGTGGATGGTAGGTCAGCATTTAATGCTGGTGCTTTAGGCGGGGGTATCTCTTCAAATAACCTCCAGAGATCTAATATTTCCCTCCTATTGTGCAACTGTTTCCCCTTGTATTTCAAACAAATGCATGTGGCCACCATATCCAGAACACTTTTGTCAAATGATCCCCCCTCGGGCCATATCTGGGGTAACCCCTCTCCCTTCAGCTCTGTTATCTATTGGCCATGATATTTCTTAATTCGTTCCGCGTACCCTGGTAAGTTCTTACAAATTTGTGATAAGGGTGTTTCTGCCCCCATTTTTGTGCCCTCCTAGTACTTGTGTCTCTCTGTATGTCCGCAATTATAATGTAGACGTATTACCAATATGATTTTTCGTCTTCTATTTCACATTCAATAATGGGCTCCTTTATGTTCTTCCTTGCCTGCACAATACAAAACTGGCTGTACACAGTCTCTATTCTATTCTCTTTGGGGGTACATACAAGAGCAAACCATCAGTGATTTCGACAACATTAACCCGGAAATCAAAAAGGTACACACTCACTTCACCTTGTCATTTTTGTCTTCAAGAAGCTCTATCCGGCCACACTTACCATGACCATTCAATTACTATACATTTATAGCCACTTTACACACTCACAGCACCAAATTGTCTTCTGACGCATACGAGGTGCACACACCTCTCTGTAACACTCTATTCACAATTGAAGCTGCCCTCCCTTTCCTCCCTAGCCGGCTGTCCCTGTCCATCTTATTCAGATATATGGATGCGCATATATATATATATATTGGTCTGCTCTTCCCTCTTCTAATAGAACTCTCTCTCTCTCACTTTCTCCCTAACGTTTTGTACTGATCTGACTTTTATTGTCCCCCCAACCCTAAAGAAAAGAATAGAAAAAAGAAATAGCAGTCACTAATATATTCTCTATGTCCCCCTTTGCCAGACACTTTTATCTTATTATCCACTTCTTCATATATTCCCAGTACTAGTCAAGATAGCACTATGCGGCGCCGCCTTCCACCCCCTTTCGGAGCTAGGTTCCCGTCACTTTTATCTCTTATTCACCTCTTAATCCTAATGGCCATATGCAAAGAAAAAGCAAAGAATGTTTAAGATGATCCTTAGTAGATCTGCGTACCCCCTTCTCTACCCCTCTTCGTTCTCTGTCCTAGATTTCTTCCTCCATTCCCTTTACGATCGCTCGCACTCAATACTCACATGCCCGTCTTGAACCAATAGTCTCCGAAACTGGGTCCGTCCAGGCAGTGTTGCCGTCCGCTCAACAGTCAGCCCCGGCTCCGGCGAGCGGTACTCAAAGGGGATTTTTCAACCGGGATCCCGTACCCTCTCTCTCTTGAGTGGGCACTTTTAGTGTACCGGTCGCCGTTGGCGGGCAGCCTCCCCGAGCCGGCTCACCGTGCGTATCCCTTTTCGACCGGAGATTCTCGTGCCAAAAGGGGACGATAATAATAGGTCGGGAAAAAATAATAATAATCACCACTGAAGGCAAGCGTCCCCAGCCAGCACGATCCTCCCCGCAATGAGAGACAATGAAAGACTCTCCCAAGTCGGGAATAAAGCCAAGACAGAGTGAGGGTGAGCTTAAATGGGAGTTTATCAATCAGAATAGGGCATGCAAAGAACTCTGCAAACTCCGAGAGCGCTCTGTCCGACAATAGCAAAGACAGGCGTATATATTTACAAAAAACGTCATAAGAACCTACATACTATAGGGGGCACAAGTTCGATGGGATTGGGTGGCGATGACTAGCTATAGGTGCTGCTGCGATGTGGTTGGCCTTGGCTGGAGGACGTCACTGGTCAGCCTCGTGGGTTGGGCTGGGCCTGGCAGGTCAGCTGAGTTCATCTGGGCGGTGTTGTTGTGCCATTGTGGCCAGTGTCAGAGATGAATGTCTTTTCCTGACTTGTTTGCCCTATGCCATGCACACCGCAGTCATTCAGTCATTGCAATATTATCTTCTTTAGTAAATCTTTCAATAGGTTATTCTACAGGTTAATGCAACACAGGAGGAATGCACCTTGTGAGGGGTCTGATGGTCATTCGTCAGGGCATGGTTACCAGTGTCCTGTTGACCGGATCCATAGGTTGAGGGGCTAAGCTTCAGGGCATGGGACGGGCGGTACATGCCTTCCTGTCTTGTTAGATGTTGTTATGAATGTGCCGCTGTGTGTTGCCACAGTATTGGGTGTCCTGATTGCACAGGGCCATAAGTCTAAGATGATCCGGTGGGTTGTGGGCTTTACGAGGGGGCGCCTTTGGAAGTGTGTATTCAGGCAGAGGTTTACTGCTGTGCTGTAAATAATGCAGGTGGCGGGCCGTGGCCTTGGGTGCTGCAGAGGGGGCTACAAATCTTTGAAGCGGCTCCAGTCTGGTTGGGGGAGGTGGAGCAGCGCGGCGCGGGCCTCTGCTCTCATGTTTGGCAGTCTTCGCAGGGTGGGAGGGGAAATGGCCTTGCACATATTCACAAAGGTATCTTCCTCGTGTGTTGCCGGCTTTTAGAGGTGAAAACATCACAATCATTTGAACACTTTATAATATTTGTTTGAATCACTTGAAAACATACATTTCAACTTTGCTGGATGTGTCTCGATTATATCCAGTCTGAGCACCTTATTCGTACACTATGTTTTAACAACTACAGTATTTAGTTATATGCATATACATTTGCATTAAGTGAGGTAGTAATGAGGTTTGTGGAGTACATAGAAAATGACCCGCCACCGTACGTGACGGTGGTGGCACATAAGGGGCTTAGACATACACGCATGACAAGTGCATTCTCGCGCATCCTTCACATGAGCCCTCTGTATGGTTACATTCGTTTTCTCGTGTACTCTAGCAGCATTAGTTTGGTTATGGCGCAGAACCATGGAGTGTAAGTTTTCCAGTGATACATATAACAAATAGACCCCTGGAACGCTCTTTCATTGTTAGTACCCAACTGCAGTGGTGTGGGCTCGTCATTGCTAATATCATGGAAGCATGCTTTCTATCAAGGTTATACATTTTACAGGTTTTTGTAATAGAAGAGATTTTGTGGAGAAATGCACACTTTGCAAGTGATCTTTGCATTAATATGTGGGGACTTTCTGCCATCTGATGACCATTTTACCGTTCTTTTCATCGCCCAGGTCCGCTGGCCGGGTCATGCTGGGAGCGATGATACACTGCGGAAGGTGAAATGTTACAATGTTAATATATTACGCTAGCTCATGTCCGTCTTGTTCGTGGGTACGGGCTCGCAGCGGATCTGCCAGGGCGCTGCGGCAACAGGGATAACTGAAACTCTCCGAAGGTGGGGGCCGCGCTACAGTGCGCCAAGCTCACACCATCTTTATTAGACAAAATGGTTTCTAAGGCCTAGCTAAATTCAATACGTGTGGGCAATGTCTTCAGCAGGTGAGCCATCTACCACCTGGGCCCTGGTGGTAAGGAGGGGACGCCCGATGAGCCATGGCCCTCACCTGGGGTGGGGATGTAGGCAAGGGGGGTCTTTTGGACCACTCCTCCCCTACAAAAGTCAACAAACCAAGGTTTCCTGTAAAATACAGGATGACCCGATCCTCACACAGGAATATTAAAACGTGATTTGCTCTGTAACATTTGTTCCCATGGTTGTTGTGAGAAATAAAGGTGGAACCCTCTTTTTTGTGAGGGGGCCTGACTCTAGAGGGTTAGAAAGTATAATCAAACAAAGGGGGTAGAGTCAAAGGCTACCCTACTCATGGACGTGACTGGAGGTCACCGAATGGTAGCAGCGGAGCTAGATGGCTGCTAGCTCAAAAGAGATCACCGTGAGATAAAAGAATATCAAAAAAGGAAGTTTTATTCAGATTAACACACACTAATTACAGTCACTTTGTGAATCACAGATGTCTTTTCAGAATTATTTGTTCACCAAGAGTGATGTGAAACACTCCTTTTAATCAAATCATCATCTGAAACCCTAATTATATATATGGTACGTTCTTCTGAACATATACACATGGTTAGGCCTTGCTTCTGTTTTTTACCATAATGCACACACAATATTAAGGCAGAAAGTCGGTGGAATTAACATACCATACAATTTTAGAGGCATCATCTTAAAATTGCTTATTGTGAAGAACAGTTTCTGTGGAGGTGGGGTTAGAATAGAAGGGTCTATGTCACTTGCCCAGTATGCATGATTCTGACTTGAAGTTTAGTGTGTATATTCTACCAATTTCCCCTCCCTTTTTTTCCCCATCTCCCCTTTATTGGTGGGTCCTTCATAGCAATGTTCTTACCCCAGCCAAATTTCTTTCCCCCACTCTTCCACTCACCTACCCCCAAAACAATAACATTAATTAACTGCATTTTTGGGAACATATGGCCACAAACTGTAATTTTCTCACATTAGTTATTTAAAACCACATTGTCTTGAGAAAGGTGCAACTACCATAATCGTATAACATTACAATGATCAAACTCAAGTGAAAACATGGCTCGACAGCTCATCATAAGGTATTGTACAAAACAAAATAATGTTAGTGTCTTGTCTGTTTATCCTCTTAAACTAAGGATATTGAAGCCAGTTGATTTGTCCCTAAGAATTCCTAAAGCCTTCCTATAATGATTCCATGTGGAATGGGATAGGGCCGGTCAGCTGGAACAGTAGATGTTTGGAAATTATTCTCGATAAATGGGAGGTGCTTCAGAATACAATGCAATCCAACTTATGAGTACTTTCATCCCTTGGGGCTAATTAATTTTGCTTAAATATATATCACATACAGTTCACAAACAAATACTTTTTATCCTTAATTCATTTTCTATTAATTTTGTTTGTAATTTTCTAACAGGAACTTTGATATTTGGGAAAGAAAAGTGTAAGACTGGGATGAGCTCCACTTTCCCCAGTGGCTACTACTTTAAGAATACATGGAGGCCAATTTTCTGCAATGTGCCTTGTTATGACACAGAGGAGCTTCTGAACCCGTGCATCCAGGGGAAGCTCATCTACCTCATGGGAGACTCCACTCTGCGTCAGTGGATCCTGCACTTCCCCAAATTTGCAAATGGTAAGGGCTTTCTAAGCTATTACAATTTATTAGATGGCCAGGAATGGTTATGAAGTCTGTGGCTCAAATAATGATGGTTAGAGCATGTATTGTTATAATTCATTCGATTCATACACAATTTGTAAACTTTATATCTGAATTAGCACACAACTCATCTTTCAGATTTAGAGTTTACCTTTTATTCTAGACCTCATAATTCATTTTCCAAATCCATGTCCAGCCTCCTATTAGATACTAACATAGATTGTATCAGTTCATATTAAACTTGAAATTGCACACAATGATCACAAATGAAATAGCTGGAGATTTAATACTGCCTTGTTGAAGGATGAATTGTTCACACCTTTCCGATTGAAGCACATTATAGTTTATTAAGAGTGAAGATCCTTCTATTGTAAATAATTGGGATTGTTATAAAGCTGTACTTAGAGTGCAAATCATCTCATATATTGCTAGGAAAAAAAGAAATAAAGACAAGAGTCAGAAACTATTCTGAACAAACTAAACATTCTTGAAAAGCTATATACCCAGAATGCAATTCCGAATATCCTCAATAATATTATACAACTTACAATTAAATATAATAAAATAACTCATGTGGTATGTTATTAAAATACAAAGCAAAATGATATCAATTTTCCAACAAAAAAACCAAATCAGTCGCTTCATATCTTAAGATTAAAAAAGAAAGAACAAGAGTTGTAGATGTTAAGGATGCAGTAGGCAGTCGAACATTTCTGGACAATTATATTATTGACATTTTCTCTACATTTTATCAAAAATGATATCTGTCAGCAAAATAAGATTTCATTAAGCACTTATCTCACTCCACTTACCCCAGGCACGATCTTAGTTTGTTAGATAGTCTTAACACTCAAAGTGAAATCCATAAAGCAATTCATGACCTTAAAGTCTGGACGACTTCTCGTTGGATTTCTATGCACATTTTAATGATTTATTACTACCCAAACTGGATGACCTCTTTACTCATTTTCTTGTACAGAGTAAATCTGAAGGAACCTTCTCAGAAGCCATGCTAATTGTATTTCCAATGCCTAATAAGACCCTGAGCTCCCTTACAGCTACAGACCAATCCCCCCTAATAAATGCTGACTGGACATTTTTGCTATGGTTTGGCCAATCAGCTTCTTCCATTTTTACCCAATTTAATAAAAAATGATCAGGTGGTCCATTTGAAAGATTGTCTGTTTTCTGGTAACATAAGCATATGTTTACATATTGTTGATAAATCAAAAATTAGCTATGCAGCAGTAGCTCTTCATGTGGAAATGCATTTGATAGGGTGAAGTGGGATTTTATTTTTGATGCACTTAAAGGGGCCTGGCCAGGGTAACTCATTCTTATGCATGATTAAGTTCTTATACTCAAACCAAAAAACTGCTATTTTCATTAACGAATGTATTTCATCATATTTCCCCCTGTTTAGAGTTACCAGACAAAACTGTCCCTTATCATTTAAATTAGCCATAGAACCTTTTTTTGGAAACTGTTACAGTTGACATGACAATTCAAGGCATTAACTTCGAGGATGAACAAATAAAATTAGCCGCCTATACAGATGATGTTCTTCTGCTCTTCAAAAATCCCTATACTAGTTTTCAAAGCCTTCTGGCTATCAACACACATTTCCTGTTAGCTTCTGGTTATAAATTAAACACGTATAAATCCGAAATATTACAAATCAATGTCTACTGCTCTAAACATCACATTCAAGCTTATGGTATGCATTGGTGTACAAAAGGGATTAAATATTTAGGCATGCATATTTCCTCTTCTACTAAAGGCATTTAGGAAAACAAAATTATATTGTCTAGAATTAGAGAACTAAGTCATTCATGCTGGGGGCGTGGCTAAGCAGCCATGGAGTTAGGATGTGTTCCCAGCTGCTCCTGCCAATCCAGAATGATCCTTGCCTAAAACACTGGCCCTACCACGTGTAGGATCTTGTCAACACACCTTTAGATGTGTGAAGTCTGCTGGCACACATGTAGCTGGCAGGAACAGTAAGGTGCAGGAATTGAGGCAAACAAGCGTGTGGAACAATGCAGCACTGAAGCGGCATTGAATCCAAGATGGTGGGGGATGAGTCGCTGTAATCCGCTTCAACACTGAGGCAGCATGGTGCTGCGAAATAGCAACAAGGTGACCGGAGGATCATAACGACTCGTCCTGCTCCTGCGCAAAGACTGTTTGAGTATGGAGATTTGAAGGGCTGTGCTAAATTGGGTGTGCCGGATGCCAGACAGAAAGAGGCTGCACAGCGTGGGACTGGGCAGAAGAGCCAATCAAGAGGTGTTCAGTACAGCAGACACCTCTCCAGCAACAGTGCAGACCGCTGAAGAAACCGCGGTGCATGGCGGTGAGTCGGGGGGGTGGCTGTAGCTCCGAAGTCACCCACTGGTGGTTTAACAGTGGGCGCCAGGTAGTGCTGGGTGCAGGTTATGCCCTGGTTAATTAAGGAGGTCCTAGCTACACTTGCAAAGACACTGGGCTGCAGTATTTGAATCCCACCTCCACCCCTCCTCCGGGACCCTTGTGCTTGAGCACACCAGCAGTCCGGAGTGTGGCAAGTCATTGAGTTGCTGGAGCTGGCAGGGCACTCATAGTGCAATCCTACATCCCTACAGATACGGCCTGGACGTCCGGCTGCATGCAAGAGACGCTGATGCCAGTATAAACAAGCAACTCCTATTGGAGTGCTGCCCAGCTACATTCAGGTCCTGATCACACACCAAATTCCGGACTATAACAAGGAGCTCTGATAGGTAAAGATATGCTCCCAAACAGTCATGGGATTCCAGGGAGTGGAGGCTGCCTGGCCACAGAAAGTGAACTGCCAGACAATCTGAGGGGTCACACGAAAGCAGGCTCCAATGGAAAAAATAAAAGGGGAGAATCTTTTCACATTAAGCCCAAGTTCATGGCACCAAAGGGGGCCTACCTGACACTGCCAGACCTTCAACAGATGGTTGAGGCTTCCATGATGGGTGAGTAATACAGAATGTGCGCCTGGGCGTAAGCGCATGCAGCCAGCAGGTGCCCGTATTGTGCGCACAAGGTCGCAGATCACGGTGCGAAGTCACAGGCATGTAGGACTGTGGCACAATGCAAGGGGGAAAACATCTTTAGGAGATGACCAAAGCTGCAGCACTGTATGTGGTTTGAGAGCCACCAGTAAACATATGAGTGTGGTGATCGGAGCTGAGGTGTGCTCAGTAGACCACACAGTCACGTGAGTGTACACCAGAAATCTACAATTCACCCAGATCGGAAGATACCAGACATTAAAACGGGAACAACACACGTACATGCAGGTGGCTACCTCCCAAAATGACACACTGGTACTAGCTGTTGAGGCTTGGATTGAAGACATCGCTCTTTGCTGTGCACATTGGGGGCACTAAGGCTCCAATTTTGAAAGACTTGGAGCTACTTCCTGTATTCCATCAGAAATGGGCTAGCGATCAGCAGCACACATAAGAGGCAAGGGTGGAACCACTGTGGGGGAGAACAACCCAGCACCGAGGGACCCAGACATGGCGTCTAAGTCAAATAAAAACTGATGTATACTAATTGACCTTTTCACAATTGACCTCAGAATCGACCTCAGGAGAATTGACCTAATTTAAAAGGTCAATTAGGACATATATGTGGGGAGTAACCCCCCGCCCAATCCCCTTATATTATTTATAATCCAAAACCAACCCAATACATATATAAAATAACTAAAGTAATATAAAGGTCAATTGTGCAGAAGGTCAATTAGGACCACTATAATAAGGTCAATTGGGACAAAAGGTCAATTGTAAAAAGTCAATTTGGGTTATAACATAAAAACAAGTTAAAACAGCCCACGTTGGACACGTTCGCTAAACCCACAAATCTAACAGAGAGCACTACGCCATGGACCTCATCGCCACAAGGTGAGCAGGACCACACAAAGGGAGACCAACAGGTCCTAGCTGCTAGTAGCTCTGAAGATTGCATTAGAATCCAAAATGAATGGCATCAGTCTTGATGTGAATCTCCTGAGGCAGGACGTTTGTTCACTTGCAGAACATACCGGAGCCCTTGAAAAGGTAGCTGCAGTAAACACAGTCAGCCTGAAAGACACTTCAAGAGATGAGCGATACTTCAGCAACAATTGCGAAACCTGGAGGGAAGAGTTGAAGACACAGAAGGGTGGGCCAGATGCCATAACGCGAGAATAATCAGTCTCCCAGAGGGAAAAGAAGGTGCAAACCCTACCAACTACATAGAGAACATGCTGCTGCAAGGAATTGTTACGCAGGGCTTTACAGTAGAAAGGGTGCACAGGTCCCTGATGAGGGAACCACCGCCAGGAGCCCTGCTACAGCACATAATTGCCTGGATATTGAGAAAAGATCTGTGAACACTTCCAGAGAGGTCGCACGATACAGCAAGCATCAGCCAACATCAGTGCATACCCAGACTACACAATGCAGGTGCAAAAACAAAGACTGAACTTCACATCGGTTCAAGAGGAGGCTGCAGTTGGCAAGCCTCAATTACATCCTGCTATACCCAGCAAGGCTGAAAGTCATAAGCAAGGGCTGAGCCATCTTTTTCGACACCCCTGATGACGCACTTAAATGGATGGACACGGAAAACTTGCCAACAAGCGCATATAATCAGATGACATGCAAGATGGATACGTGATGAACGACCATTAGGGGGATCTGCAAGGATGTTGCCGACACTATCGACCGACTGCAACGGTACGCAAACTCTTTGCAAGTGTCCATCTTAGATTTGACTTGTTTTTAGATACTAGCTGTTACCTATCCGTCTGCTGCACCCCAGACACCAGGTCAAACAACTGCCTGAGGACAATTTATTGAGCTGGGCAATTGTTGGGGGGTGGGTAGGGAAGTTGGGGTAGTTACTTGGGACTTAGCCTATAGATCCACACAAGTTCTATACAAGATGTACATTGGACTGACGAGTTTTGTAGCAGTTTGTAGCAGTTCTCATTTGGGATGGGTGAACTCCGAATAGCTTCCTGGAATGTTAGGGGGCTCAATAGTTATATCGAACCGAATAGAATAATTACATATCTGCGACGCCAGAAAATTGACATAGCACTCCTCCAAGAAACCCACCTCACAGGGGAGAAATTAGCCATTCTCCCCAGAAAATGGAGTGGCACAAGTCTAGGCTCACCATATTCAGCATATACTCGAGGGGTCTTGATATGGGTTGTGCCGTCAGTGCCATTTAGGGCCCTCAAGACTTTTAAGGATAAAGATGGCAGGATGGTTACAGCACAGGGATTTTTGGAGCTATGCATCATCAACACTTATGCACCAAACCATGACACAGCGACCTACTTTCGCTTGCTATACCCCGGAATTAGCCCATATAGAGATGGTTCATTAGTATGGGGTGGTGAATTTTATTTCGCATTAAACCCGGAACTTGACGGATCAGATGATAAATTAATGCAACCAGCAACTTCAGCCAATGCTTTGCACACACTGTTGCGAACATTCACATTGTCCGACATATGGAGGGACCTACACCCGCAAGTCAAGGGGTATTCACATTATACAGCCCCCAAAGATTTATACACCAGACTAGACTATATCTTCACAGGTGAAGAAACCCTTGGTGAATACAAAGCACAACTACTTTCAGACCATGCACCTTTGGTGGTCATATGGCAGATCGTCCCTTCTAGGGCATGCATCCCGACCTGGAAGCTTAGAGGCGAATCCCTGAGCGATGCAGTGTTTCGCGAACATCAGCAAGAGGTTGTTTAGGACTACTTCAAAAACAACACAAGGAGTGTACAATCAGCCGGGGCTTATGGGAAGCAATAGCCAAAACAAAGGAGATGCAAGCCACAATAGAAAGAGATTTACGCAAGGCAGAAACCAAACTAGAAGCCACAGACTACTTGGGAGTCACGTCCAGGCAACAGGCCCAAGAAGTTATCCGTCCGAAGCAGGAATGCATGAAACACTGAGATAGATTGGACATGCTGAGCTATAGGAAATACGTGGAACGGCAACGCGCTGAAGGGGATAAGCCAGGACGCTTGCTGACCTGGCTATACAGAAGTGAATCCAAACGGATATGATACAGGAGATTGTAAAGGAAAATGGGGAAGTTTGTAGGACGCAAGAAGGCATATATAAAAGTTTTCACAATTATTATAAGGAGTTATATGCAGAGACATCGGTAACGCAGTTGTCTGAGATAGATGAGGCCTTAGCACATACAGATCTCCCGAAACTTGGTACAGAGGAAGCTGACAGATTAGAGGCTCCCATAACCATAGAAGAACTAGAAACCACAATAAGAGGGTTACCTACTGGGAAAGCCCAAGGTGCAGATGGATTGCCAACCAAATTTTACAAGGAATTCATGGCGGATGTTGTGCCTCCGCTGTTGGCAATGCTAAATTAAGCGCTAGATACAGGCAATTTACTAATGTCTCTGAGAGAGTCAATCCTCATCCCGCTACTGAAGTCCAGTAAGCCTGATACTGATTGTTGATCTTACAGGCCTCTCTCGTTGTTTAACCAGGATGGGTAAATACTCACAGCACTATTAGCCAACAGGCTCAAGCCGGTAATATGCAAGGTTATACACCCGGACCAGTCGGGATACTTTCCGGATAGTAATGTTACATGCAACCTGAGGAGGTTATAACATATCATTGATTACACACATGGCAGCACACATGATTACCCTGTGGCCTCGCTTGACGCGGTCAAGAGCGTCAGTGGTCATTATCCAGGTTGACTCTTCTTCTGCCACTAGGACAAATACCTGGTAGATATAGCCACTGTAACTGCTGCTACTATCTGCTACCAAGTCACCCTGTAAATGTGTAAATGCGTACCAAATATGTAATCTACTGTGGAAAAACATCTCCTTGAATTATTGTAAGCCTTTAACAATCTTCTTAAGTATCAGCACCTAGTTGCCTTTGTGCTTTGAACGCTTTATACATCAATCAATAAATAAAGGCATTTGATTCAGTTAGATGGCCTTGGTTGCTCACGGTGCTGCAGCGTTTCGGCATTGGGCCCACGTACATTAAATGGGCACGGCTGCTATATAGCAGTCCAGTAGTGTGAGTCAATACGGGCAGTTATATCTTGGATCAATGGCTGCTAGGTAAAGGGTTGTCCTTGGTCCCCTATACTGGCCTTAGAACACAATGGCGGTGTATCTCCGGAAGGAATATCAAGATTCAGGCATAGTTACATGAGGTAATAGGAACTTTATCTCCCTATTCGCGGATGACATGCTTTTTTACCTGTAACATCCCGAGACCAACTTACAATACGTCCTAGATGTGTTTGACCGCTACGCAGACCTATCTGGTATCATGATTAGTGCACAGAAATTGTGCATGTTCCCCTTAGCAGGGTATAGAGGGAAACCCCTGAACGCATTGCTAGTGCTACCGATTAAGTGAGAAGTCAACACATTTAGATACATGGGAGTAGATATTTTCCACAACCCCTAGACAGAACACATACAGAATACGCAAAAAGTGGTGGATAAAATGGAGAAATCCATGACTTTCTGGGCCAGACTACTGCTCTCACTGATGGGTAGGGCCGTTTTGTTAAAGATGGTGGTGCTCCTTAGGCTCCTTCACTTGTTCACTTACCTCCCGTACAACATACCTAAAGGCTTTTTTAAGAAAGCTTTTTTTGGCACAAATCGAGATGCTGGCACAATTCCAGATGCAGAATGGCACTGATGAAATTGCAGAGCCCATAAGACCAAGTGGGTATAAAGGTACCCACTTTTGAAGCAGATTTCGTAGCAAGCCAACTTCAATTCATCACAAACTGGCTGTCAGATGAACAATCCCAGGACACCTTGTTGCTACAGCCAGCATGCGCCCCATTCTATTTGAAGAGGTGATATGGTTGGAAGCACTACGCGACCTGAAACCTCTGCTGTTGCTTACGCTGGGCAGAATGACATGGCACAGGGCTTGTCATTTTCTAGAGACGGAATCACCCTACTCCCCTCCGATCCCCTTGGTGGAGGACCCACAGCTCAGACTAAATGTGAGGAAGTATTGGGAACCCATGGGGGTGGTGACGGTGGGAGACTTATTACGAGAGGGGAAGCCAATAGACTTCAGTACACCCAACTCAGAAACAGGCTTACATGAAGGTCAACACATAATGCATGCTGCACTCTTCTGTAAGCTAAATCACACATGTCTGTAAAGAAATGGGGAACAGCAGGAGTATGGAAGGAGAGAAACAATCTATGATATCTCAGAAGGAGGGCACGCAAAATCGAGAATATATAAGTTATTAATGTGAAGGGCGGGGGACATGCTTTCGCAGACCAGGTGTAGCTTGGAAGAAGATCTGCAGGAACAGCTGACAGACAAAGGCTTGGGTAGAGCGATAGCGTACCATAAAGTGTCCAGAAAAGCAAGGCTTAAGCTGATCTAGTTGTACGTAACTCATAGAGCACATATAACCCTCAAGAAAATTGACAAATTTAGTAAGGCGACTGAGCAAACCTGCCCAAAATGGGGACTGGTTAATGCAGACCTTGTACACATGTTCTGGGCTTCCACAAAGATCTGACCGTACTGGAAAGATGTAGCTCAGGTTTTAGCCAAGGCAGGCATAATGTTGGACACCAAATCTCCCAAAGCCTGTTTGCTAGACATTTGTGCAAGGCCAAAGAAGGCAAGACATGTCAATAAGCTGAAAGACTTAGAATACATCTTGGTGAAACGTAGGATAGCGATGGGTTGGAAAACGCACATGGGTCCAGAAGTAAAATTGTGATGTAGTGATCTTCAAAAATGAATGTGGACAGAAACCTCAGTGTGGCAAGAGGCAGCCCGTTGAGGCCAAGGAGAACAAAATATAGACCTGGACTCATGGAGGCATATGTTGCAGGAATTTATGGCCTCAGCACACAATGACACCCAAAGGATAATAAATGCTGCGTCATAATTGACGGATTAGCAGTATATATATTCTTGGCACATTCAGATGTAATGTGATGTAGATGACGAATGTGGAATAGGCTGGTAAACTTAAAGATCCACTCAGAATGGGGGGGAGCAGGGATTCTGGATTTTAGAAATATCACTCCCCGAAACCTTGACAATAACCATCTCTCTTCCCTTATCCTCCTCGATCTCTCTTCTGCTTATGCTACTGTCAACCATGCCATCCTGCTCAACCAGCCTGGCTGACTTCCTTTCTCTCTGACTGACCCTCCCAGGTCCAACTTGGGTCATTCTTCCCTTCTATCTCTCTCTCTCTACCGTTGGTGGTCTCCAGGGGTCTAATCTTTCTCCTTGTCTGTTTAACAGCTGGCACCTCTCGCCCACTGCATAGCTGCTCTCTTCTCCAACTTCTAGTGCTATGCGGATTATACTCAGCTCGGTTTCAGGCTCCCCTCAGCCGTCTCTTCTCCCTCTCTCATCCCGGACATTCTGGCCGCAGTCCAGGAGTGATATGCCACCAATGATCTCTGCCTTAATGCCAGTAAGACGGAGATCCTTCTCATCGGATCACCAGTTCCCTCCTTTCCTCTCACTCTCTGTCTGCCCACCCTGGGCCCTCTTCCTGCTCAGAACCTCAGGATCATCTTCAACTCCACACTCTCCTTCTCTTCTCACATCTCTGACGTCTATAAGAAGTCAAACTACCAGGTGCACCTCCTCAGAGGTATTCTTCCTTTGCTCACTTCCCCCAGAAGCTCACTGTCTGAAGAGCTCTGGTCCTCTCTAGGCTGGACAGATGAAACAGCCTCTTTCTAAATCTGCCTGCTTCTACTCTACGTCCTCTACAACTCATCTAGAAAAGGACTATGAGACTTGTCCTTGGCCTCAAGCCCAGGGATCGTATCTCCCCAGCACTGAAATCTCTTAATTGGCTCCCAGTGGTGGCAAGGATCAAGTTCAAGACCCCCTGCATTGTAAACGAGGCTTTCTGGGGGCAGGGACTGCAATACCTCCAACTCACTCTACCGAGATATCTTCCTACTCGGGCCCTCAGCTCCTCCACCTCTTACTCCCTTAGAGTCAGTTGCTTTTCCAAGCAACGAGTTGGGGGCAGACCTCTTTCTTCGACTGTCACCTCCCTCTGCAACAGCCTCCCTGCCTTTCTGAAACTTGAGCAGAACCATCTCCGGTTCTGGAAGCACCTCAAGACCTTCTTCTTTGCTTCTGCCTTCTCTCTTTTTCTCCCCTGCTGGTCTCCTGTCTGATCCACCGGCTGGGCACCTGGCTACCCTCTGACTTTGGGCCCAGGTCCCTGCCTGTCCTGCTGCAAATCTGCACTGCTTCTTGGCACACCCTGCACTTGTGGTCTGCATCTGCAACCCTACGCTGTCTTCACATCGGAGCACCTGCAATGCCACCCGTTGGCTGAAATACTTGTTTCCATTTTCCTTGTCCTGCACTTTTCCATCCTCCCAACCCTTCCCCAGCCCGGAACTTCTCCCCTCCCTGTTCCCTTGCACTTGCGCAATCTGAATGTCACTAGGTCTAGTAAGATCATTGTTTTTTGTCCTCCCTCTGTTTCCACTCCCCTCTATTGCCTTGTCGCGCCTTGAAACATTTGTGTACAGGCACGTTATAAATGCCCTATCGTATCATATCATATAATTTGTGTTGAGATAGGCTTAGATGTGGTTTGCAACTGTAGATTATAATAATGCACCTGCATGGTTAGGTTTAACTTATGGCCTGCTATGCGCTCAAAGGGAAAAACAGATAAATTAAATGTTACAAATGTTATAATCTTGGCCCATCATATTAAAATGTATTCATATCCATTTATTGTAAATCCATCTCAATTTGTCTCGGACTATCTTTGGTTTAATGACTTGACACGTCTGTCTTCTGGAGAACATGGCTTTACAAAGGTATTAAATATGTTTACCAATTACTAACCTAGGGAATTCCACTTACCTTTAATGAATCTAGAGAGAAATGTTCTATGCCCTTATCATAATGGCATTAATATGCTATTATTATAAATGTTTTTATGTATGATATTGAATCCTTAATGTCTAGTATATCTTCTCGGGAAGACAGACTACAACATATGCATTATCTTGATTTTACTGCCTCAATGTTTTATAAAAAACCTTTCTGCTGAACAAGCCATTGATCCACAGTAGGTGTCACAGACAGCGTGGCAACAAGCCTGTGATTTAAGTAATGAAGAGAAATATTTGCCTCTTGTTTGGTAGAACATTTCTTGGGTTACCATATCAGCCAGTTTGACTCAAACTGTCTGCTTTTGTAACATAGAGTCTTTATTACTCCCACCAACCTCTTTAAATGTAAGATTGGACACAATGACAGATGTTGGAGTTGTTTGAAATATTGGGAACATGTTTGGGATACTCTGAAGTGTATTTGTAAGGTACAATATGATTTTAATTGCAAATTTCTTTTATTAGGGAATACACTTCTTCAAGATACATTCAAGATTAATGCTTGTCATTTGTGTGATTTTTTTTTTTATTTTAGTTGCTATCCAAACTATTACTGCCAGTTGGAAAAATCTTGCTCGAATTAATTACAAAATTTGGTGGAAATCCTCCCCATGTCTAGTTCGCATACATGAATTGAAGTGGAACATGTTTCTTGGTTACCTATCCACTGTTGTCCCAACTTTATAATACTAACTTCTTCTTATTATATTATCCTGTATCTTCGCTTCCTCTTTTTTGTTTGTGCCTGTTTTGTTCATCTCTTGTTTTTCGTCTAAAATTTGATATTCCTATTATTTTGTACACACATGCTTTGTTTCATATAGTATCCTTCTGATATTCTGCTTCAATCTCAATTGACTTGATACATGACTGCTAATGAAAACTTCTGTTATACTGCTATGTATTACTATTCTAAAATACAATTGATCTATAGTGATTCAAATCATTTATAGATGAATAGGTGGTTATAAAGCTATCACTTAAGTCTTCTTCAATGTAGATGTATACTGTATGGAAGGAAGGTGACCACAAAGACTTGACGTTCTCTTTTAGTGTAATTTCACTTTAAATCAGATGACATACATATATTACTTACATCAGCAGTATAATCATATGATTTCTTTTAATATATACATATATTACTTACATCAGCAGTATAATCATATGATTTCTTTTAATATATTTTTGATCCATTTTTTAGGTCTGAAGTTTGTTGACCTGCATGACGGAAGTGACTGGCACAGAAACTACCTGGCTCTTGATATGGACAGGAACCTAAGAATTCAGTGGAAAAAGCATGGACATCCCTTTATTACTATGACTTTCTTCCCCATTCCCAATGATGCGTGCATAACTAATCAGATCAATGAGCTTGTGGGCAATTCTTACACAGCAATTGTCATAACACTCGACCATCACTTTAGGTCCCTCCCCCTTGAGTTCTTCCTCAGACGAGCCATAAATATCCGCAAAGCAGTGGAACGCTTACTGCGGCGGAGTCCTGAGTCCAAGGTTGTGATAAAGATGGGAAACACCAGAGAGCTACACCCTGAGGGGCATGTCAGTGACTTCCATGGCTACGTGCATTACCTTGCCATGCACCGTATCTTCAAGGGCCTCAATGTTGGAATAGTTGATGCCTGGGACATGACCATTGCTGCTGCTTCACAAAATGGTCATCCATCAGATGACGTAGTACATAATGAGATTAACATGTTCTTAGCATATATGTGTTAATCGTTAGTCACAGGATGAAGATAATCTATCCTGGTAATTTCTTTTTTTTTTAATTCAATTTTTATTGGTTTTCAAAGGCAACAAACAAGCTTATGCATATAGATTACACTGGGCACATGCCCATAGCAACTTCAGAACATAACAGAGTCATAAGTCTCTGGTGCTTTCATCTCCTCCCCCCACCCCTCTGTTCTCGGGACTTAGTGACCACATTTCAAGCTTCTTCTCTTTAGGCAGCACCAGCAGGGCCCATAGTCGTCGATGTGTAAACGACTCTCATACGTCCTGTGCAATGGACTCCATGCACGAGAGTAGTTTCGGGCCAGGTGGAGAATTTTGGTTACCCTCCGTCCTCTGAATTGACAAACGCCTTCATGAATTGTAGCCATTCGGTTTCTATCTGCACGCTGGAGCCCTGTATCGCGGCCGTCAGTCTGTCCATAAAGTAGATGTCCTTGGCCACTACCACCCATTATTTCTTTGTTGGGTGGGCTGTTCTTTTCCAGGTCCTGGCTCGTGCCGCTCTAGCTGCCAGCAATAGTGAATGTGTCAAATCCGGTAACTTCTCCCAGTGCTCATCCCTTTGTTGTAGGCCAAAAATCACCAGGATGGGGTCTAACACGTAGTCCCCCTCCCCCGCCTCTTTAATCCAACTGAGCACCTCTGACCAGTAGGTCTGGACTTTGAGACATGCCCACCACATATGCCAATAGTCGGCTTTTCTCCCGCATCCATGCCAACACACTGGGGCAACGTCGGGGAACATCCTAGAGAGAGTGATCGGGTCGCACTGCCACCTGTGAAGGAGCTTAATGGCGTGGGTCTTGTATTATAATAATAATTTGTCAGATCGACGTCTTGAATGCCCTAGTACAAAATTTACCCCAGAGACCATCCCCGATGGCACAGCCTAGATCCCTTTCCCATTTCCTTCTGAGGCTCCTGGTGGTTCCCTCCCAGGGGGTCAGGAGGGCTAAGTAAAGGAGGGAAATAAGACCCTTCATTTCCGTATGGGAGTCCAGAATGTTTTCCACTGGGGTGAGCCTCCTCTGCATGCATTCCTTTTTGGCTGCATTAGAATTCCCTTGAGTCTAAGGTATTGGAGTGGTGAGAGTCTGCCAATACCCAGCGCCTCCTCGAGTTCCTGGATAGATATGAAGGAATCCACCCTCACCAGTTGGCCCACCCTCCAGAGCCCTGCTTCGAACCAGGATTGATAATGTTCGTGGCCTGGAATCTCTTCCAGAACTGGTGTGGACCATATGTGACTTAGTGGGGAGGGCCATGTAGTAACTCTTTACTTATATCCCTTCCCTGCTAGTGCCTTCCACATAGTACCTAAGATCGGGTGGTCCCTAATTCTTTTCGCGTGCTTTTTTCGTCACCTACAGTAACTGGACTTAAGAAGGAGTTCTCAATGTAGACCCATTGCTTGTTGGGATCTTCTCTAAGGTGGGGGGCCAGCACCCTGAGATGGGCAGCCCTATGGTATGTAGCAAGATCCGGGAGGGAAACTCCCCCTCTTTCTTTGGGAAGGGTGAGGGTCTCGCACCCTATACGGGGTTTCTGGCCTTGCCATATAGACTTCACTATGCTCCTCCTGGCTTCCCCAAGGTATACCGCAGGAGCCTCCAATGGAAGCATCTGGAAGAGATACAGCACTCTAGGGAGCAGGTTCATCTTTATCACGTTTATTCTGCCCATCCACGAGATTTGTCCCTTCCCCCAGCCTTGCTTATCCCAGAACAATTTCTCGAAGGGGGTGGTAGTTTGCCAGGCTCAAGTCCTTACTAGGTTTTACAATGTTAATCCCCAGGTATTTTATCCCATCTGCGCAGTCCTAAAGGCCCAAAGGGGCCAATTCAGCTATGCATCTATCGGCATCTGAAGCAAATGGAAAAATCATCGACTTGCCCACGTTAACCTTGAAGCCTGAAAAAAGGCCAAACAGTTCAATTATCTGTAGGGCAGCCGGGTCTGATGCCGTGGGTTCTCTCAGGTGAAGCAGGATGTCATCAGCGTAAAGGCCAAGCTTAAAAGTGCGGTCTCTCACCACTATGCCCCGCACCATAAGGGAACCTCTGATGTATTCTGCGAGTAGCTCCATAGTCATGGCGAAGAGAATGGGGTAAAGGGGACAACCCTGCCTCGTCCCTCTTTGGAGGCTGAAAATACGCGACAGGGAACCGTTAACTCTCACTCTAGCTGATGGTGCCTCATACAAGGCCTTAATGGCCTACGTGATCCCCATTCCGAAACCCAACTTCCTTAGAACCCCGTGCAGGAACCCTTAGTCGACCCGATTGAACGCTTTTTCGGCATCGATGGATACCAAGAATGGGTTCTCACCCTTAGGAGCTGCGATCCGAATAAGGTGGAGGGTTTTACACAGGGTGTCAGCCCCTTGTCTCCTCTGTATGAACCCCACCTGGTCTGAGTGGATTAGGTTTGGCATATGGCCATCCAACCTTGTCGCAATGCTCCTCGTGAATAGCTTGGCGTCCACATTGAGGAGGGAGATTGGTCTATACGAGCGGCAATCTGCTGGGTCTTTCCCCTCCTTTGGAATCACTGTTATCAGGGCTTTGCCGAAGGATGGACGTGCCCTCCCTGTCTGCATTATATTTGAGAAAAGGCCTGCTAAGAATCCCACCAATAAGCCCGAGAAGGCCTTGTAAAAGCCTGCGGTAAATCCATCTTCCCCTGGGGCCTTGCCCAACTTCAGCCCAGAAATTGCTTTCAGCACCTCCTCCTCTGTTATGGGGCGTCCAGTGCCGCACACTCTAGCGTTCCAAGGGTCGAGAGGGAAACCCCCTCGAGATATACCTCCCATGCTTCCTTATCCCCTTCCCCCTCCCGAACGTATAGGGTCTCATAAAACTAGCAAATTTCTCTGCTATGCCTTCCGAGTCAGTGCTCTCCCCCTCTGCGTCGTTCCCAATTAGTTTGACCCACCTGTCCGTTCTTTGGCCTCTGAGTTTGGCTGCCAGCATGGCTCGGCCTTGTCCCCTTTTTCATAGTACCCCTGACGCAGGTGTTGGAGTCCCGCTAGTATTTTACCCATCTCTAATTCCTTGAGTTCCTGCCTCTTCTCTCTCGCCAAGCCTAGGTCGCTCTCTTTCTCTCCTTCCCCCTTCCCCTCGGATCTTTCCAGGGAGAGTATCTCTGACCTTAACCTGTGTGTTAGGAGGAACCTTATCCTCTTTTTAGAGCTCCTTCACTTATAAGCCTACCTCTCCAGGTTGCCTTCGCCGCCTCCCATACCAGTTCCTGATCCACCACTCCCGTATCATTTAGCTCAAAGAATTCTCTAATTGCGGATGACATTTCCTCTCTGAAGATGGTGTCCCTCAATAGAAAGTCATTACACCTCCATAAGGATTACCTTGCTTTCAGACCTGAGATACATAGGGGTAACCTGTAAAAAGATAATCTATTCTTGTCCTGGTTCCATAGGCTGCTGAATGAAAGGTGTATCCCTTTGCCCTTGGGTGACGTTTCCTCCAAATGTCCACCAGCCCCTTTTCCCACATCAGGTCCCCGAGCCCCCATTTTGACTTCCCCCTACACTGCCTAGCTGGGTGGCCCTCCCACTATGGTCCATGTCCCGGTCAGCCCACATGTTGAAGTCCCCACCCAGTAACAGGAGACCTTCCGACCTGAGCATCACCTCGCCCATGATTTCCTGGATAAATTCCTTCTGACCCACGTTGGTGCAGTATATAGCCACTAGGGTGACCCTGGAGTTGTGGAGGTTGCCAGACACAATCAAGACCCTCCCATCTCCCAATGGAAGACCTCAGTTAATTGTTGGTGTCTATGGAGCAGGATCCCGACCCCTGCTTTCTTAGAAGTGCTGGACGCCCGGAATACCTGGCCCATATGCGATCCGGGGATGGCCCTCTCTTCCCCCCTCACCAATCTAGTCTCCTGCACAAAGAGAACATCCTCCCCTGCATTCTTCATTTCTCTCCCCAGAAGGAAGCGCTTAGTTGGGGAGTTAAGCCCCTTGACGTTAAGTGAGCCTATTCTGATCGTCTCGAACCGGCCCTTTCTTTCATTGTCTGCCATTACTTCTGTACGTAGAGTTCACTGCTTTCCCGAACCAGCGGGAGCTGCCCAGTGCCCCATTGAAGCTGGTTCTGCGGGGAGTCCGAGAATCCCCTCCCTCCCCCACCCTTCCTCCCCCCCTTCCCCTATGTTTGACGCCTGCCAAAGGGCATGCCGCCAGAGACAAAGCATGATTGTGCACCACAGTTCTCAAGGTCGAAAGTCATGTCCCTGGCTGGGGTTGACCCACTGAGGTCCCCATGTCCCCCAAGGGACCATCTTAATTCCTCTATTCCCCCCAGCTTCCGATGGCAGGGTGTTAGGTTTTTTGAATTTTCTCCTGCCCTTTGTTTTCTTCTTTGTCGACCAGGGGCCCTCAGGTAGCCTCCCAGCTTCTGCCCCAGTCCGGGTACCCGCTCCATCTAGCTCCTCCTGAGGGTCTCCCCTGAGGGACTGAAGCACCTTTGTAGCCTCCTTACCACTGATCACCCTGTAATCCACCCCAGCTCGTTCAAAGGATAAGGCGAACGGGAAGGACCATCTGTATGTTATGTGCTGGCTTGTTAGCCACTGTGTGAGCGGGCGGCATCCTCTTCTGCGGGTGAGCGTGAGGGTCGATAGGTCCTGATGTATCTTGATAGTATCTCCTTCAAAGATGAAGCTCCCCAGCCTTTTTGCCTTCTCCAAGACTTCCATTTTCTCCCTGTAACAGAGAAACCTCACCACGATGGACCTTGGGCCCCCTCCCATGCCTCCTCCACCTCGATGTGCTCTTTCCAGCTGGACCTCCTTGCCCCCTTCGAGTGTGAAAAGTTGGTTGATCAGGCCCTGGACTTTTCTCCCCACATCCTCAGCCGTCTCCCCTCTCTCCTGCACCACCCCCATGATGCGCAGGCTGTTTCGACGTTCTCTGTTCTCTAAGTCGTCAATCTTGAGAAGCATGTCCTCCTCTCTTATCTCTAAGTCAGTTATCCTAGCCTCATACCTCATATCTAGGAGGTCTACCTGGAGGTGGTTGTTTTCCATCCCCTCCATTTTATCCTCCAGGGTGTCAACTCCACCCTTGAGGACCACGATGTAGGCCTGTATGTCTGTGCGGATTGCCTTTATCTCCTGGAGGTTATCCTTGAGGTGATCCTTGGTGAGCGTGGCCGGGGGTGGGTTGCCCACGACAGGCATGACGGTTCCGGGGGCCTCGGTCTGAGCCAGGGGTCTGTCAATTAAACCGCTGCAATGAACTGATCGCTCTGGGGGGTGAAGTCTGCTCCAGGATCTGGGTGAGGTAGGCCGCCTTGGGGGCGGTGCCTCTATACAGGTTTTCCTTGTAATGACCAGGAGGGTTCAGATCGGGGCACCTGCCCTCTTTATTTTGTTAAGGTAACACGTTTCCCTTTGCTTTGGTGAATTAAGTCCCCGTGGAAGTACGGGAGTTCTGGGTCCAGGGCGGGGCCCACGAGGGTGGGGGACCCCGGGATGTGTGGCCAGTCCCTGGGTTTGTGAGCCAGGATGAGGTCGGGGGGCGGCCCCCACCACTGGGCCTCCTGTGTTCTGCTTCTCCCCCGCCGCCTCCTCTCCCTCACAACTCCACCGACACTCTGGAAGTCCTCAGTGAGTGTGTGCCATCGCTCGGGGGTAAGGCGCAGTGTAGCGCTGGGGAGGTCAGGTTGAGGGCGGGTGGGCTCCTGCCACCACTACTCAATGGATCTGCTTTCCCCCCTCCAGCTCCTCACCTTGTCCTGGCAGTTTTCTTCTGGTCGGGTCCCTCTGTTCGGCTGACGTGGGCTGGAGCGAATCCTCTCACACGCACCGCTGGATCCTCCATTTTCCAGACGCCTGAGCGCTCCCACGCGGGGGGTGAAGCAAGGATCCACCGATGGGGCTCAGACAAGGCATAGTTAGCCTGGCTTGGGGCGGGCACCTCCTCTCCCCTGCTCATGAGAGCTGGTCCTCGCTGTGGGACCGGGATGGCCTCTCCCTCTCTTCACTCGGCGTGGGCCCCTGGATTCAGGCCGTTGGCACCTGGTGGCACCTCACACTTCATGCCGAGGGTGTTGGGGTCCCCCCTCAGAGTTCAGCTTCCACGCTGTTTTGGTGGGTGTGGGGGGCGGCTCCTACGGTCCTCCGGAGGGCCCGCGGGGCGAAGGCGCGAAAATTGTCTCCACGGCCCTGGGCACGGGTTGAGTTATTCAGGCTGCGTCTCTGCCACCAGTCGTCCCCCAGCGACTCTCTCCGGGGGGGGCTGGTTTCACGGCCCACTGCACTAGTGGGGCTGTCCACGCAGACCCAGATCTCTTTCGGGGGCACGAGAAAATCCCAGCCGGGGATCTTAAAAGCACGCTAGGCCCTGCGGTGCAGACGGAACTCAAGCTGGTAATTTCTTTTGTGGTCATCTTCCATCTCAGTACTTCAGGCACAGTCTTCAATTGATGGTCTTCCTCTCCTCCAATTGTGACATTCTCGTCTAAGGCACTGTTGTGAGGCAAAGATATATCCGCCTTTCCATATGCATACAAGACTTGGTAGATTTCCAAGTAACCTATGCACACACCTTAACACACTGTTTGTTTCACTAGATTTTTATGCCAAGACATCACTCCGGGAGAACAGCTTCACAGTATGACTGATATGACATGAGGGAACTGAATGTAAAGTAGCAAATAGTTTGTTGACAAAGCTTAACCAGCTGTATCAGTGCTGGTTGTTTCAATCTCAGCAGTCTTCATCTAAAGGTGTAGCTAATGTCTATTTCTTAAATTGTTTTGCATCTTGCCAAGCCATCTTCCAAAAGGAAATATTTGTTACAGACATCTAACAATAGCTTGGACCTGGTTTTGAAAACTATTCAAGAAGCCAATGTCCCTTTTGTTCTTTTAACAACATACAAGCTTATTACAGAAGGGTGCAGAGGAGTCGGTATCCAGCCAAGATGTCTTTTTGCAGATATTTTCCAGTTTCGATTATTCCATGTAATAAAGGTAACAACGCATGTGCTAATAAGCATGGATTCAGAGAAGGTCAGAGTTGAACAAATTTTGTGTGCTGCGACCAGCTTATACCACACACAATCCCAGAATTTGCAATGGGGGGATTTTAAATTCTCTGTGACATTGTGCAGCTTCTACGTATACAAGCTGAGGCTATAATGCACATGGCGTTGAAATTAAAAGCAATTGCCACATGTGTGCAGCCACACATGGGAGGAGCTGAAGAGATCATCTGGAAGAAATAGAAAAGGTTAGGGCCTCATCGCGTGTTTGGCAGTAATTGGTAGTAAATCTGCAGAATTACTGCCAAACACATTTATTGTTACTGCCACTTGTCCCGTGGCAATACCACAGGATCACGAGTGGTAGCAAGGCGGTGTAAATTGCCATTTTTGGTATCCATTGGAGTCCACTGGGATTTTAAATGGATTTCCAGTGAACCTTATTACCATGTGGTAAATCCACTACGTTTTCAGGGTGAAGCGTGGGATTTGTCTGCAGCAAAATGATGGAGGCACTTCATGTAATTTACAGCCAAACAGTATAGAGTTGCAGTAATGCAGCGGAAAAGTGGCAGTAACATAGTTACTGCCAGTTTACCACAGTTTCTACCATACTTGTAAAGAGGCCCTTAGACTAAATACATTTAGTCTGATTTAGAAAATAAGGTAGTAATTCTTACTCTTGACTTGATTGATTTACAAATAGATAAATGGGAGTAACTCTGACTTCGTTGTGATTTAATCCTGTACAGAAAAGTTTATGTCAGGATTAAGTAAATTGTAATAACGTCTTTGTGAATCAAATAGTCTCACTCCAGGAGATATATACTCAGATATTCTACTGATTACAGTTTTGCCAAAAGTCATCAACGGATTACAGTTTGTAATCATTCAGACTTCTAGCAACTAAAAGCTGCCTTATCATTTCTCTGTGCAATTATTTTGTGGTCTGGCTAAAGTTTGAGTTATCAATGCCTGTCAACTCCTACATCTCTGCTTAAGAAATCTTAGACTTTCCTAGGCAAAATAAAAACCGAACACAGCACACAGTTTTTTTCTTGCAAATGTAATGTTACAAACGTTTAAAGTTTTTTCTAACTTCTATTTCTTGTTTGTGTTTGAAAATGTTCCTTGGCATATATCATGCATTAAGAGCTGTTGCTCACTGTACATCGATTATCACTTGCACAGGATGTAACAATAGCTAATGATAACATAAAAAAATATTTAGCAGCTGTGCCAAATAGATTTTTAATTAAGGTGCAGGGTGAAGCTAAGATTTGTCTGCAGCAAAATGATGGAGGCACTTCATGTAATTTACAGCCAAACAGTATAGTTTTGCAGTAATGCAGCGGAAAAGTGGCAGTAACATAATTACCTCCAGTTTACCACAGTTTCTACCATACTTTTAAAGAGGCCCTTAGACTAATACATTTAGTCTGATTTAGAAAAAAAGGTAGTAATTCTTACTCTTGACTTGATTGATTTACAAATAGATAAATGGGAGTAACTCTGACTTCGTTGTGATTTAATCCTGTAGAGAAAAGTGTATGTCAGGTTTAAGTAAATTGTAATAACGTCTTTGTGAATCAAATAGTCTCACCCCAGGAGATATATACTCAGATATTCTACTGATAACAGTTTTTTCAAAAGTCGTCAATGGGTTACAGTTTGTAATCATTGAGACTTCTAGCAACTAAAAGCTGCCTTATCATTTCTCTGCGCAATTATTTTGTGTTCTGGCTAAAGTTTGAGTTATCAATGCCCGTCAACTCCTACATCTCTGCTTAAGAAATCTTAGACTTTCCTAGGCAAAATGAAAACAGAACACAGCACAGTTTTTTTCTTGCAAATGTAATGTTTCAAATTTTTAAAGTTTTTTGGAACCTCTATTTCTTGTTTATGTTTGAAAAACTACCTTGCATATATCATGCATTAAGAGCAGTTGCTCACTGTAAAACGATTATCACTTGCACAGGATGTAACACTAGCTAATGATAACATTAAAAAAAAATTGCAGCTGTGCCAAATAGATTTTTAATTAAGGTACATTAAAGGAAGTTGGCCTTTTTATTTCTTGGATTCTAAGGAAATAAGTGCAAGTCAGAACATTGCATATGTATTTTAGAAGTGTGTTTTAGGTTTTTGCAAACCTCCATATATTGACACTTACTGTGTTTTTATTTTCATTTATAAATGTACAGAACTTTCAAAGTATTGTAATCTCACTAGACCTGCACAGCGAGTTCCTTAGTTTGAATACTTGACCTAAGAGAAATGCACCATCTCTATTGTGATGAGTGACAACGTATTTACCAGTGCTTTCTGTAAAATGCGAATGCCACCTTCAGCACACTTCCTATTTAGTCCAATGCTGCCATCCAAAAGTCAGCCATGCACAGAGAATCATTGATTTGCAATGTACTGCAAGCAAAGTTAATTTGGAGTATATCTTAAATAATAAACGGTTCACACATCCCCATACTCACCAGCAACATTGATTAGCATGCACATGGCTCTCATGCTTAATGAAATCTCCCTGCCAACGCGAGTGGTATATTACATTTTGCAAGCCCTGAATTTGTGCGAAAGCTCCCAAGAATAGCTTTTGATGGCTGTAGACTAATAATCAGTTACACTACTTTCAACATTAGTCAGTTACCACATTAAAAAAAAACAACAATAATGGGCCACATTACAAGTCCGGCAGTAATCCTGCCGCCGCTGGACTTGCAATATTTACCAGCATCTGGCTTGCTGGCAACACTGGGGAATTACAACCCCAGCGTTTCGGGAAGTCAGGCGTCGGTAATTATAAATCCCCATTCCCATTTGAGTCCCATAGGACCACGGAAACACCAGCACTGTGAAACTATGCGGGCGGATGCCATTTTGCCCGCCAGGTCTGACCCTGGTGGGCGGGACAGCAGACACCCACAGTCAGAATGTGTCGGTCCGCAAACACTGGTGCCGCTAGTCTTACCTGCACCAGTGTTTCCAGACTGGCACAGTTGTAATGAGGCCCAATGTAACAGTGATACCATAGTATGGAAATGAATGTAAGGAAGTTCGCCAGTTGGCTTCTTGTTGAAATGTAAGACATTTCAGAGAGGCATATATCAGGGTTGGTGGTGTACTATTGGAGAGAAGAAGTTGGGGGGAGACGACTTCACAGGATAGAGTTGATGCATTACACATTATTACCAATAATATAATACAGAGTTTCACATATTATAACTAAATGTCATAGAAAGGTTGCTGCTAAATATACAGGTTTTTGTGTCGTACAATGATTTTTTCAATAATTAACAATTCAGAGATGACATGTGTCACTAACGCAGAATGCAAATGGCAAAATTGAAAACGAGCATAGTTTTTTGGCTAAGTTCATACAGGTGCTCCTATCTGGTCATAACTTACATCTCAAAACTGTATTTACAAAGAAATCACTTACCACAGGCAGAAATCCATGCACCTTACACCTAATTCACAAAAAGGCACATTTGGCTCATTCGAGTGAGTGCATCTCGGTGAGTGCTGTTTCGCTCCTCTGCCTTACTGCCTAGATTGTTTCCTGCTGTCAACCCGCCCCCTTTTACCCGGCATACTTATCAGCAAGGGGGCACGCGCATTTGCGCACACGTATTCGAGTGAGTGCATCTCGGCAAGTGCTTTTTCGCTCCTCTGCCTTACTGCCCGCATCATTTCCTGCTGTGAACCAGACTTCACTTTTCTCCTGTTAAAGAAAAGCTGCAACTTGCATTGGACTTGAAGCTATGGTATATATTAGAGCTTGTTATTCTGGACCCTAAAAAGTTGCAATGGCAAGATTGTGGACCCTAAAACTACCTTTCTTTTAATTTAAGTGTATAAGTCATGCTCCCTTTTACCTGGTGTGCTTATAAGCAAGGGGATGCGCGCATTCCCACATGCCCGTATTCGACTGAGAGCATCTTGGCGAGTGCTGTTTTGCTGTTCCGTGGTACAGCAGTGCTGCATGCACTCAACTTCTCCGACTGTTGTACATTTTTCAAATTGTGTTGCCTTTTGAAACCTTTTGGCGCCTGCTGTTAAAGCCACGAACCAGAGATATGGCTGCCTATACTCTGACGTCCAACATCCCGTGGAAATCAGCCATTGTTCCGTGTCGAGTTGATTTGACTAAACCTCCTCCCTCGGCAAAGGTAATACTGTTATAGTCAAAAACTCCTCCATGAAACAATCATGCGTCCAAACATTACAACCCAAATCAGGAGGGCCATACATCTGCCAGTTTTTCTGCACAACTAAGAGCGGTATTAACTCTCTGATGACTGGCACAGTGCAAGACCTGATTGTAACTCAAATACCCTAACAGAGTGCTAGTGTTTCCTCAAACTCTGTAAATGTAGAATCTTTGAATGCAAGCATGCTACAGCCACTGACTGATACTGCCATGTTGACTTGTGCTACCCCAATGCCGATGGTCAATGAACAAGAACTGTATCTAACTCCTGAGGCTGTAACTCCAGTGGGTGTCCATGATCCTTCTGCCCCACTGGTCCATGCAGTTGACCCGTCCTCAATCCCATTATTGTACTCCCAAGCCGTGCAAGCAGCATCACCATTGCAAACGCTTGTGCCTCCTCCACTTTTTTTTATCCTTCCCCTTCTGTTCCAGTGCTGTTGCAGTCTGATGTTGTTAGTTTATTGCAATCTCCTCTCTTGGGGTATAATACAGTAATTAGAACGCAGATGGACAATGCAGTTAGTAAACCTCTCTAAAATCTTACAAACTCTCCTCTATTGTACCCGGAAACAGGTAATCAACCAATAGTGAACTCATCTTCTTCATCCTCATCGTCAGCAGCCTCATTTGCGAAGCCAACACTGTGTCCGTCTTTTGGCTTTACTCATCCACCCCATTTACTACATGAGTCGGTTTTGTCCGCTATTAATACTAGCCTGTATAGCCTGGTTAAACTACACGAGAATATGGATAAAAAATGGACACCCATCATACATTATTGTCTCTACTGTCTGCTAAAGTTGACTGGGTGGCTTCAGAACTAACTTCTCTCTTAGTACATCAAAATTGTCAAGTCCCTGTTACTCTTAACACAATGATGGGTCTTCAGAGAAACAATGCCTTAACGTCAAAGATCGAAATTGATGAGATTCCTCTGCCGATTGAATTGAGTGATGACTTGAATGTGACACATACGACCTTGAAGGATAGTGCTCCTTCTGTTGAATTCCTATCCTCTGGAGGTGAGCAGCCCTTCCCAGGGCCTCCTCCGTAAATCATAGAGGAATTGGCCTCCTCGGAGGTGTTCAAACTCTTTCATCCAGCTCCACGCTCGAAGAAAGCAAAAAAATTAAATATTATTGGACGATCAAAAAATAAAAAAAATAAATAAAAATCAAGCAATTCCAAAAAAATCTGCCATCCCAAAAACTAAGAGATTTATCAATTGTTTGACAACTCTGTTAAAACACAGGGCTTATTATTTGTATGCTCTGCTAATGCAGGTAATAAGGTTTTCGTCTGCCCATGGCACTTTATCTCGATCACCTGAGAGGTCACTGACTCGACTAAAGTCAGCTTCATCTCAACAGCCCGATACACTTCTGGGTGGAGCTGCATCAAGGAGTTCCAGTAGACAGATGCCAATAGACAACCAGATAGATATTGCAGAGGATGACATTATGCATTTTTCTACATACTCGATTTCATCTCTTCCACAACTGGAGCCTATTGTTGAAAGTCTTCATTATCCCCGCCCCCCAGATGCTGCTGGGGGAAGCTGAAGTGGAAGATGAATAGAAACTGAAGTGGAAGATGAATAGCCTAATTTTCTAACCTTGGATCAAAAGAGAAACCTCTTATTACAAAAATTGCTCTTGACTAAGAAACGACAAGAGCAGCAGTCTTCTAATCACTAGGCGATGTCGCAACCATCCAAATCCATGGCCGCGAGGCAAAGTCATTCAAGTCACTCTAGCATAAAATCTAAAGTGAAGTCCACCACGGGCCCGCACCTATTTATTCTAACTATGGTGGACCGAAATAGATAGGGCCCTTTCCTGAATCTCAGTACACTGCTGACAGCCTTTAGAGCCATAGATAATTTACACTATATTCGATCAAATGACATCGAGACAATTAGGTACATAGATAGCTCTAGGTATGACTCAGTCGAGCTTGTGATTCCCTCGCACATTTTTGTGGACTTGCTCTGGTACTTAAAAAGTTACCTGTTACAGGCTGTATTTATTTTAAACAGGCTAACTTCAAAGGACACTGCTAGATCAGGCACTATTGCAAACAAAAGAACATTTAATACATTCTCCACTGACCATGGTCATAGACATTTAACTCCAAATCAAAATATAAAAATCCAAGAAAAAGTATTGAATTTCCAGCCTCTGAAAATTAAATCTGCCAGACTTCCAGGCTTCTCAACATGCCAGGTGCACTTCAAACCTAGCCCCACTCCATCAACTCAATCTAATGGTTGTGGCTCACTAAAGCTATCTCTCAAGACAATCTGAAAAATGATTATTAATGCCAAACAACTAAAATCTATCTCTTGTCTATGGCCATGTGAAACACGAGAGGCTTCTCATATGTATTAAGACCTAATTCCAGTAACTTAGCCTCTTACAATGTAATAGTGCACCACGAGACGTGGCTAACATGTCAACCAACATGGCCTGATTATCAAATCACCTGCTTACTGGCTATTAAACAAAGCAAAGGCTGTCTGGGCTACTCATTGCAATGAAATTGGAGACTGGCATGTCTCTTACACCCTTGAGTTCCCTCTACCCTGCAATCCAATTAAGCAGGCTAACCACAACTTACATGCATCACCCACTGTATCCCCAAGCAGCTCTGGTAAATGTATACTGGAATCCAGTTGCTATAGCTGACCAAACATTTTTCAAACATATAGAACAAGTTCTAGATTTAATTATGTTGGATGGCTTGTCATATGTAGCATTTATAGTGGGTGACTTAAATATTAGGTGTATACCTAATGAGACGACTTTGCCTTCACAGCAGGCAAAGAGGTGGATGCCCCTAATGAAGGTTTGCAATTTTACTATGTTGAATGTCTCCATTCCTGGGGAGGTACCTCGGCACCTTAATGGTCCAGAGGAAAATCCACAGCAATTTTAGATTATGCTTATATCACGATCAATGCCATGAAAAAAAAATTCAAACTTTTACAATTAGACCATCTGATGCGAGTGACCATAACATAATAGAAGTAAAATGGTCATTTATATCCTTGAAAACCTGTACAGTATTTACTGGCAATTTGAAACTAAATTCTGGTAGAAAGCGTATAAGATGTTCACCATCTAAATTATACAAAATGAAATCTATCATTGCAGTCCGTGTTAATGTAGATCCTCCTTCCAAGCAAGTGAAGTACGTAGACACATTGATGTTAATCAAGGAGACTACAACTCATCTCAATCGCCCGCTACTTAAACACTGTTTCCCTTATAATCCAACTATCCAAGTGCTGAAAACTGCACAGCGTCATGAATTTAGACATTGCTCCAATACTAATCAGCATAAAGCCAGGTCTCATATTTGTTCCCAAATTGGGACCGTATCAAAGGAATCTACTGTAAAAAATCTCTACTTTGTCCAAGAGTATACAGTAGTTATCCTTCGATATGAATTGGCCACGATGGTAGCATGGCAAGCTTTAGCCCTTTCCAGAAAGTGTTTTAGAAACCCTACCCAGGCTAAAAACTGTGCTGCCTCTCTTAACCACTGTTCTGAATGAAAATGAAATAAGTTCACTCTATGATTGGGAAACCTATTGTAAAAAATGTCTGCTAAATGCTGATATCTCTATCCAAACGTTGATCCTGATAAAGCGAACGCTAAGCTTTGGGTTTGGGACTGGTGTATGACATGGAACAAATGTTTAACTTATTCATGTTTTAATATTGATGATTTTGCCTTAAAATCCCTGCATACGATCCCTTCATATCTAAAATAATTTCCTGACAGTAGATATGCTGCTACTATATTGAGGCTGCAAATAAACTTATGGGCCACCAAACTACAGTCTGCTGTGTGCTCAAAAACGCCTAATTCAGATGCCTCTTGTCATTTTTGTAAAAATAAAAATCAAGATGAAACTTTAAAGCATTTAATTGTTGCATGCCCGAATCTAGCCAAAACATGAAGAGATGTGTTTTTCTAAGTATTTTAGTCAATACAAGATTTTAACAGGATATTTTATGGGCGAAGATTTTTAATGCTGAATCGGTCTCTGTAAATATTATTACAGGTTAGTTTTTATTGGCTTTGAAAATTCATGAGGATGTACATTGTTTTAGCTAATGATTTATAATCATTGTGATGAATTGAGATTTGTGTGCATTGAATCTGTACTACACATACTGAATTTTATTCCATCTTGATTTTATTGTGAAGATAGTATTTAAATTGTATCTTCCTAACTGGCTTATTATTGTGAATGGCAGCTGTAGAAAATGGTATGATATAATGTTTGTTCTTATGTGTTCTTTATTGCTCAGAGATATGGATATTTGAAAAGTTGTATTGAACAACTAAAACATATAAATAGAATAAATAAACATTTGAAAAAATGGTTTCCATAAGATAGTGATTGATTGATTAATTGATTTTGTTTTGGTTAGATAAACCATAAAAACACATGATGCATTCAAAAATAAATTTTTCAAAACAAGATGCATATCTATCAAAACATTAAGCATTGATAAAAAAAACTATCAGAAAAAAAGATAGTGTAACATGTGCTGAAGTACCGTAATCTAGGTCAGATAGGAAAGATTTTTTGTAAATGTGTACATATTTGTCTACATTGTATCCTTTCAACCTAAACGCATCTCTCACATTTGCATACACCATCAATCACTTGCACAACTCACATCCATACTTACACCTAGAAGATTCAGCTGTAACCTAAATGTGCTCTCAGACTTTTCCAAGGCAATGTTGATATTTTTTGATTATCTGCAAACTTAAAATGATTGTGGGTGTTGTGATGAGGTCACCAGCTCGGCCCTTTCAGAAGAGCTTGTGGTGGCCAAAGTGGGTGTGGGTGGTGCAGAGATGATTTTCTAACCTATGAATCGAAGCGTTGGTAGTTTCCCAGAGACTTGTCCAGTAGAGCAAGAAGGTGCTACTTTCCCTTTCAGTGGAACTCCAGACATGGGCATTAGAGTTGGAGCACAGGTAACCCTGCATTACAAACATTCCCAATCTGGCCACATGGCACCTTGTATTCAACACCCGTTGAGTATAAATCTCTCCAGGAAAGTCATGAACAATCAGACATTCAAGTATCCCAGTGTTGTGGGGTTCGGCAAAGCAGGTATGCAGCCTCTCACATTCAGACACTGTAGCAGTGTGGCATCTCCAAAAATACAGGCAGCAATTCCGCAACTCATCTTTTCTATCCTTTAGATTAGGTCTCTATGTAACAGTGGCTGTGGGAGAGGAAGCTCTGAGGAGGAAATAACAAAGCATCCTCTACATGAGCAGTCTCTTTTGCACCACCCAAGTAGTGTGATGAATCATGTGGAGTAATCACTAGACACCAATATCAATAATAAAGGGGTTACCTGTGTTTAATCCCTGACTCCTCAGGTATATAAAGCAGAAAATATGTAGCAGTAATGGCCAGCAAATGGAGGATGTCAGGATTATCTCATTCAACTTGTTATGAAAAAATTTTATTAATCACAATACAAAAATATATGCATAAAAATGTGTGTATAAGAATCTCTCAATTCTACTAACCAATGAGTTTATCATAAACTCAAATACACATACAATTTCTGCTCACACTATATTGTTTCTCTGTCATTCATTCATACCCATACTTGTACTCCAGATATTAATGAAACTGGTATGTTTTATCTCTCCTTGCCCTCCCGCACGAGGCAAATGTTATAGTGACTTCATTGTAAACATTCTGGGATCTGCTTCTCCAGCTGTATCAAATTTTAGTAGTTTCTATGGTTTCAAATAAAAACAAATTCTTAATTTTTTCACATTCAATCTGCATCCATTCCACGTAGCAACCATTTCCACATAGCGTCTCGCGTCTGCAAAAAACATAACAAGTTGAATGAGATAATCCTGTCATCTTCCATCTGCTGGTTCATACAGTTACATATTATCACTAGACACCAGGCTGAGATCGCCTCCCGTGTGGCTAGGGAAGGCAACCACTACCTGATCCTACCTGATCCTAATGTTGGGTGGTATCATGAGGGAGGATCACATGGGAGGAGATTACTGTCAAGGGGTAGTGGTTACTCCTTTGGGAGAGATGTGGTATTCACCTTATTATGAGTACATGATCCCCAAATATTGAATGGCATGCTGTCATTGCACAAGTCCCAACTATGAACATACCCAAAGAACATATTGTGAAAGGTTGTCCAACCAGAATAAGGTGTATACTTTGTGGGTTCAGGAATTAAATGCAAGATCCTCTAATTGTTATGATTATGTCTTAAATAGAGGTTAAAAACCCACTGTTAAAACACAAACCTTTTATGCAAATTTCCCTAACTCTGACAATGCTCATTTCACAAAGCAATCCAAAATAATTGAACATTAAAACACTAAAACCATTCTGGACTTCGGGAACCACAATACCCTTGGTACTGGGGCAAAGAAGAGGGGCCCAGAGTTAGTAAGGATCAACAATGTCATTAACCAAAATGTGCGGTCTAGCTGTTATAGACCACAACACCTGAGTGCAACATTTAAAATCAGTTGCAGGTGAAGGAGGACTCTGAAGGAGTATCTGAGGCAGAGGCAGACCAGAATGCTGGGCGAGTTGCAGAAGCAGACAGAAGAACACTAGCTGATGCTGACGTGAGATGTGAAGGCCGGTGGCGTGGCAGAGTAAGAGCAGAGAGAAGCAGTATCACGAAGAGAAGCCCAGCTGAGAGAGAGATGTGCCCCTAACCCCATGAGCAGCGATTCAGAATGCCGGAGGACTGGCAGAGCTCTCAGAGCTCTGGGAAGAAGCTGTGCATACGCCTGGAGTTATGCGGGAACTGACAGGAAAGAAGGAAGAAGATAGAAGGCCCAACGCAGCAACAGCAAGGGAAAAGGAGCCCCAACAAATTCCAGTGATTGGCCTAAACCTAAAGGTAGCACAGGGGCGCTCCAAATATAACATTTAGCAGGAACCACTACTTTTGAATACCAAAGAAAGAAAGCAATAAAAGGGCACAATTCCCTTTATATGGGGCACTAATTAGGGGAAGCCTGTAACTTGCATTGCAACAGCCAAGAGGCTGTAAAGGAGCCGAAGAAAGGCAACAAGGGTGCAAATTCACTTATCTGGGACACCAACTGGGTGAGACCAGTAACCTGCATTACCAAGAGTGAAGACACTATAAAAAGAGGCTGGCATTGTGTATCCATCCCCCCCAAAGTATACTGGTATGGAGAATCTTGGAACAAATACTGCCACAAGGTATAATTGTAGTTGTAGGAATTTTACATCCTGGCAGGTGAGTAAAACCAGGAAAAGGACCAGTAGTAGTTAGTCCTGGCAGGTGAGTAGACCAGGAAAGAAGAAGGTGTTTTGGTGGCAAAGAGCTGTAATGAAACAAACTTGTTAACATGATTTCCTTTGAAGAACCAGTATGGCATTACCAGAAGTAGTTGCTGTTCTATACTGACAAAAGTATTTTCATTTGAAGAAGAAATGTGATGTGCTGATAATTGCTTTGATTTATGAATTTGTGTTCTGCGAGAAAGAAATGGTTGCTTTATTAAGAAGGATATTGGGAAAGACAACCATTGCTTTGATTTGTGGAACAAGTGTTTATGAAAGAGACATTTACTTTAACAAGCAAAAGGTTGCATTTGAAGGAAATTATCGTTTGTATTGAACTGAATAGAACATTTACTTTAATAAGCGGATGGTTGAATATTAAGGAAATATGTTTTATATTGAACTGCATAGAACTTTGTTGAATCAGAACTTCTCTAAAGGTATTCCTGTATTGATTCAGCTGAAGGAAATCCAACCCTTGTTACAAGGAGTACTTACACAAACCTATTGGTTGGAACTTTTTCTTTATTGTGTTTAATTGAAGACAGCCAAATATTCCTTGTATTATTTTGCTGTATGTATTAGTGTGAGGGTCAGATATTTTTGGACACTAGATCATCCTCTTTAGTTAAGTTTGCTAGTTAGGGACATCCTCATGAGGATAGGGAAAGATAGGTGTTTATCTCACGCTTTTTCATGTAATAAATGGCAAACCTTGAGAAAACTTTACCTTTGTGTCTGTCTTGCATTTCTTATCCCTAACATATGGTGTTAGTAGTGGGATCAGATTCAGCTGAAACAAACTGGAGAACCTACATGAGTATGGTAGACACTAACAACACATACATTAGGCCACAGTAAGACGGGCATGGGCACACTGCCTCCCTTGACAGGTCATATGCCTAAACACCTGACCTTGGCTCTATCACGTCTGTAACTGTGGAAGAAGAAACTTCTGAAAATGTTTCCATCAGAGGAAAGGGAACATTAAGACGCGATTATGGAAATTGTTGGTCTTCTTATATTAATGTAGGTGCAATCTTTCAAAAACTTTCTAGTCAAGACATTGCTCCCATTAGGAAGTCTGTAGAGGGCAATGTATATCATCTATTCTGTCCTCAGGATTATATAATCCCCAGAAAGGACAACATCCTAAAATCACTTCAATTAAAGACAGAATATCCTGTAAATGTATCTGCTACATTATGCCATCTCAAGAAAAAAAGACTGAAAATCTTTCTTCTTATGGCTCCATGTAATAATGTCCCTGCAAAGATGTTGCCTGGCAAAAAAGTCACCAAAAACTGGCTGTTTTTTATAGAGACATTATTACATTTAACATGCAGGGGACACCCCCACAATCCCAAATCCAACCCCCGTTCTCATGACCCCCTATATATGGTCACCATATATAATGCCATCACAATCTTTTCCCGGCAACATTATGTGTGGTGACCATATATATGGGAATTAACAAGGGGGGTTCCTGGGAGTCCCTCTGCCAGACATTAGTCCTGGTTAAGTGAGACTTACCCAGAGTCCCAGGAATCCTTAAAACTTAAAGATCAAAGCTCTGAAGCCTCACATCTTGAGAGATTAGATTGTTCTTGGGAAGGGCCTTGATTCTTTGGGAACCTTTCTCCCATAGATTTTGGGAGCCTTAAACATTTTCTGCATCAATGTCTGTCACATCATCAACAAATCCTTAATAAATCCGAAAGACGGAAAAGGATATATTTAAGGCTCTTTTGTGAGAACTCTAGGTATTTTCAGTCCAGGAAAGCAATGTTGTTTGAGAACCCTGATGTTATGCTGTGCACAGGGGAGAAGAGTCGGTGTCGAATTCCAGTAAAAGTACTGGGATATGCTATGCCACAAAAGCAGATTTCTTCCTCCAGATTGGAAACCCACGAAACAGAGAACTGTATGTTGTGTTCATGGACAAACAAAAGGACAAGCATTAACTCAGCTTTATGTAACCATAATGGGAAATGAGGTATTGTTGTTTGTGGCAGCAATGTCTGACCTTCTAACTCAATTGGTTTTAGGTAGTGAAATTCCCTATTCTGAACCTGGAGTGGGAGGCTGGGCCTTTAGGAGAAAGGTAGGTGATCGATCCTGCAGAGTCATCACTAGACCCTGGCCTGAGATATCCTTCCATGTGTCTAGGAGAAGGCGGCTGCTACCTGATCCTAACCGTGGGGGTGGTATCATTAGAGAGGATCACATGGCTATCAGGGGGAAGTGGAATCCTATGAGGCTGAGATCTCCAAATATTTAATGGCATGCTGTCAGTGTACAAGTCCCTGCTATGCAAATACCCAAAGAACATGTTGTGAAAAGACATCTAACGAGTATAAGGTGTTTACTTTGGGGGTTCAGGAATGAAATGCAACAACCTCAAATTGTCATGATCATGTCTTAAATAGTTGAAAACCCAATGGTAAAACACAAACCTTTTATAGAAATGTCCCTAACTCTGACAATGATAATTTCACAAAGCAATCCAAAAGTAATTGAACATCAACAACTCAAAACCATTATGTACTTCAGGATATATAATTATTTTTGTTGTAATAAGGCTTGTAGCAGTGTGTTTTAGAGCAGCAGCAAACAGCAGCAAACAGCAGTGGAGTCTGTCTTTACTCACCACTGATCTAGCTGGAAGGAGGCCCCTTTCCTTTAAATGCTTACACACTGCAGAGAGGTGAGGCTGCTCTGCTGGAGATTGCCACTTCAAAGCCGCTCTGTTTATTACTAAACTGATGTGACTGTTTTAAATTAAATATCACTGGTGATCTTAGAGTTATTTCACCTACTAGGTCGCTGCATTATTTTAAAATTGTGTACCAAGTGCTGTTATAGTTTGTATTAATCCACCAGGACTACACTTTCCGGTTAGTCCTCTTTCTTTATCTTGCAAAGGGGCAGGCTTCTTCTCTCTCTCCCCTCTGCGACTCAGCATTTAGTGCCGCAGTCCAGGCTACGCTTACTGAGAGGTGAGGCCGCTCTGCTAGAGCTTGCCGTTTTAAAGCCACTCTGTTTATTACTAAATTGATGTGAATGTATTAAATGATATATTACTGGTGATCTTAATTTTATTTTACCTGCTAGGTCGCTGCATTATTTTTAAAAATTCTGTACCAAGTGCTGTTATAGTTCGTATTAGGGATCCACCAGGACGCCACTTTCCGGTGAGCCATCTTTCTTCATCTTGCAAAGGGGCGGGCTCCTGCTCTCTCCCCTCTGCAAATCGGCATGTATGTGCCTTAGCTCTCACCCAGCCAGTGGACAGACTCAGCGGGCAAGCCATCAGCGCGCTTAAGGCAAGCCTGTCTGTGGCCATCCGTGCCGAGGATGGATATAGGCACTATTCTAGAGAATGTTTACAGGTGCTTGCATCCACAGGCACTGTATTTCCGCCTCGTTGGAGTCACACTGCTATTGCTGCTAGGACAGTTCTGTTGCAGCAATGGTCAACCGGGTGGAAAATAATTCTCCTTTATCTCTACTGCTACTCAACACTCAGTCATTACTGGCACATGCAGAGGGAATCTGCTGTCTGCTGTCTGATTGCCACCCTGCCTTACGGAGACATGGCTACAGGCAAGCTTTGCACCTGCCCTTGTCCAGGCTATTCCCCCTGATTACTGTATCATCCAACTGGACCGCCAGCCGCCCCAGGACAGGGGAGGTATCGCGGTTATTTTTAAGTCAGAGCTTACTGTCACCCAGCTTAACTGCCCCCATTGCTTGGCTATGGATGCCCTAACTTTTAGATGTGCAATCTCACCTGCTTTTGCATGCCCTTTTTTACTGATCTATTGCTTCCTTGGCCCACATGGACATTTTCTGGACCATTTTACGGATCTTTTAGCAGATCTCCAACTACGATATTCACATTTGGTAGTACTTGGGGATTTTAACTTGAAATATAACCACCCTAGGCCCCCAGCTCTGAATCTCTTCTTTGACTGTTTGTTAGACTTGGAGCTGCACCAACATGTGGTAGGACTGTAAAGATACCGGTGGGGGGTGCCTGTACTTCCGCTCTCTATATGGTAGAGGAGAGGCACAGAGGAACCCAGCCAAGATTCTCTATAAGGTAGCAATGGACGAGCAATCAAGGCCTAGCTTCTCAGGAGGTGATGCAGGCTGGTTCTTAAGTACTGTGTAGTCCCCGAACCCCCACAAAGGAATATCCACACACTGTATTACTGAAAACACAGTCTTTATATAATTAATATTCAAAGATATGTACACTATTACAATAACGCACTTTGTACTCAGAAATCCACAATGGTAAATATATACAATTCTAAAGTGGTACCACCAATATCATCAGATCTCATTAAAGTGCATCAACTATACTGTTAGAATGTCACACAGATCAATAACAAGGAAAGCAGCAATAGAGATAGGAAGGAAAGCAAGATGGTTGACACAATTGGCAGAATACTGGCCCCTACCACTAGACACAGTTCTGTGTGGAGATCCCCCAACCTGCGCAACCTGTAAGATATAAAGATATATAGCACAAGCCCAGTCCATATATTGCTCAATAGTCTTGTTCTCTCCTATAATGTTTTTACCCCCCCCCATTGTACCTGGTGGAGTAGAGTTCTTCGAAGAAGCGTCAACTGATCCTTCTTGAGTGACCCCCCTTTCAAGCAGGAGCCACAGATCGTCGAGAGGCATCGAAGAAGGTGAACTTGGCGTCAACAGCGTTGATGAGAAGTTCGAGGGTGCCGAGACCACAACGTCGATCCAGGCGGTGCTCGTCGGCGACGTCCTGCGAGGATGAGGTGTGCGAAGCACCTCAGCGAGTAATTGTTCAGGACCGCAAAGAGTTTCAGAAGAACGGTGGCCAGCAAGGGCTTTGAGTCGTCGAAGTCTTTGTGGCCTTCAGGTGGTGGGAAACCCACTGGCGTATTCTCCTTGGCACGTCGGCGGCCTTAACTCTCTCCGGCAGCATAAAGCAGTCGTCGGTGCGGACAAAGGAGTCCTTCGATTCAAATGTTCTTAGGCAAAGGAGCGGGCGGCTCCGGTCGTCGACGGCACGGCGTCAAGCGGTCCCCGCGTCTGGGCAACACAACTTCAATGGGCCTTCAGCGGTTACACAAACCTGTGAACCCTGGTCGACGGCAATGGACCTCGACATCGGCGAAGTCCGGGTGCTTCACATCGTTCTCCTCAGCGGTCCCGTCTCGGGTCGGCAGCCTTTTAAGGGTCTGACTTCCAGGGAGCTTCGGCGAAGGTTAGCAGTGCTCAATGGTCCCTCGGAGCACGAGAAGAGGGCGCCTTACCAGGTCCTTCTCGGATCAGTCTTCGACGAATTCGGCAGCTTTCAGATCAGGTCGAAGCAAATGCAACAGCAAGTCTTCTTCTTCCATCTGGGCATCGAGGATCAGCAGTTCCAGTTACTCTTCAAGTGTAGACACAGCTTCTGAACAATTTCCAGTGGTGAGAGGTCCCCAGATATACTATCCTGTCTCTCATCCACACTGCTGGGTCACTCCCAGCAGCCAATCATACAGAAGGGCATTCATGCAGTCAATCAGCCAATCAGGCACACAGTGCATTCAGGCCATCCTCCTCCCTCTCAGACACTCACAACAAGGAATGTGGATTGGGACAAGTACCCAGCCATTCAACACTATACACTGCATTCAGGCCAGTTTCGGACAGGGCTGTCTCAGTCTTTGTCTCTCATACCAGAAACCAGACAACCATAACAAGAGGTGCATATTAGTCACACACTCCATTCACCCAGGTCCCACCCACAGGGTGTACCCACAACATACAGTCACTGAGAAGGCTCCAGCCAGTCTGGACTGGACTTCACAACAACACCATATATGGAACTTTCACCCAACAGCCAGTCAGGGGGAAGGGACAGAGTCAGGGCTTCCCAGGACTTTGGGAAAACAAGGTAAAAGGCAATAGAAAGCAAGAGGCCACAGGGACCATTTTGTTTTATATCAGGAATCAACGGATTCCAATGGCAGGGCCTGGATATCCCAAAATGGAGGATACTCAGAGCACCTGTCAAATTCAGCATGCAGCTGCCACCAGCCCATACCCTGCTCTGCGGGCCACCCACAGGTGCCCAAAAACATACACTAGGGGCACAGGGTTGTACCCCCACCCATGGGTGCCGTAAGGGTATCCCATGGGTCTGTTCACCAAACCAAAAGAGAGAGAGCTAAACCGCCAGGAGTCCCGCATATACTCCTGCGTGGAAAACACGACAGAACACACAATAAAAAGGCAGTAAAGGACAAGGATACGGAGGCCCTGTCCCTCCGATGCATTTCCAGCATCACAGTAACCCCCCTAGACTGAGGTGGAGGGTGCCTAATCTCCCACGGGTGGACACCCTCATCCAGAGGGTCAACATACATCTGGAAAGGCCATCTGCATTATCGTGACTCTTCCCTGGTCTGTGCTCTATGGTGAAGTCTAGCCTTGCAGGGTAATGGACCACCTCTGCAGTTTTGGGTTTTCACCCTTCATCCGCATAAGCCACTTCAGGGGCTTATGATCTGTTTGGACCTTGAAGGTAGACCCCATAAGGTGGGGCCTAAAACTCCTAAGGCTCCAAACTATACTGAAACATTCCTTCTCCACAGTAGCCCACCTAAGTTATCTACCCTTGAGTTGTCTACTGATGAAGATGATAGGATGTTCCCTCCCTTTGTCATCTAACTGGGAGAAGACAGCTCCACAGGCATCCGTCTGGACGATAACGGGTCAGCTGTAGTCAGTTGCACACAACACAGGTGCCCTACACAGATTTTCTTTCAAGCTATCAAAGTCCCTCTGACAGTCTTCGGTCCAATTAACCTTCCTAGGCTGTTTGGGTGATGTTAGGGCTGTCAGGGGTGCAGCTATGGTTCCATAGTCTGCCATGAAATTGCGATAGTACCCAGTGAGGCCCAAAAAGGCTCTCACCTGGGTTTGAGTAGTGGGAGTCTCCCAGTCCTGTACATCCTGTACCTTACTGGGGAGAGGTTGGATTTGACCCCCTCCTACCTCATGACCAGGATATGTGACTTTCCCTGAGCTATCTGGCACTTGGTGGCCTTGCTAGTAGATTAGCCCTTTTCAAGGCATGCAACACCTTACCCAGATGTGTCAAATGCTCTTCCCAAGTGGAACTGTAGACGGCAATGTTGTCTAAGTAAGCCACACAAAAGGATTCCAGCCCACTGAGCGCATGGTTGACCATTCTCTGGAAGGTGGCAGGGGCATTCTTCAACCCAAAAGGCATGACCCTAAACTCGTAGCGTCCCTCTTGTGTTGAGAACGCCGTCTTTTCCTTTGCATGATCCATCAGAGCTATTTGCCAATAGCCTGAGCTGAGGTCAAAGGTGCTCATAAATTTGGCAGCACCTATGGTGTCCACGAGATCATCAGCCCTGGGCAATGGGTGTGCGTCAGTTTTGGTGACGGCATTGACTCCTCTGTAGTCCACACAGAACCTCCAATCCTTGGTACCTGCCTGGGAACTTGCCTTGGGGACAAGGACCACGGGACTGGAACTGGGGCTGGTTGAGGGTTCAATAACACCCAGATCCATCATCTTGGTGACCTCAGCCTGGATGTGGTTCTTAACAGTATCCGACAATGGTAGCTCCTGCTTTTGACAGCCACACTGTCCCCAGTGTCAATCTTGTGCTTACACCACGGCGTAAGGCCTGGCGTCAGTAAAAACAGAGAGCAGAGAGGCATACTGCTGGAGCAAAGTCCTGCAGGCCCTCTGCTGCTCTGTTGTCAAATCTGGGGAGAGATGCACTCCCTCCACTGAGCCATCCTGAGGGTTGCTATGCAGCAAGTCAGGAAGGGGCTCACTCTCATCCTCTTCTTGCTTGGAAGCTAGCAAGAGACCTGAGACTTCTGCTCGCCTGTGGAAAGGCTTGAGCCTATTAACATGGAATACCTGAGGGGCTACCCCTGGGATTCACATGTCAACCAGATAATTGACCTCGCCCATCTTGGAGATTATCCTGAAGGGTCCAGTCCATTTATCTGCCAATGGCCGAGATTTGGTAGGCTCCATCGCGAGGACCTCCTGTCCCGGAGTCCAATCCACTTGCGATGCTTTAAGGTCATGCCAGTACTTGTTCAATTCCTGGCTGGCCTTGGGATTCACTGTTGCCTGACCCATCATCTGTGTCATCCTCCGTCTGAGGCCTAACACATAGTCCCCCACTTGTTTGGCGGGACCTTGAGGGGTGGCTTCCAAACCTTCTCTGATCAAGGCAAGGGGCCCCCTCACGGGATTCCAAAGAGTAACTCAAAGGGGCTGAAACCAACACCCTCTTGAGGTACCTCTCTGTAAGCAAACAGCAGGCATGGCAGGAGGAGATCCCATTTCCTCCTTAGGGGCTCTTCCAAAGCACCTATCATGCCCTTGAGAGTTTTATTAAATCTCTCAACTAGACCATTGGTCTGGGGATGGTAAGAGGTGGAGAACTTGTAGGTTACTTCGCACTCTTTCCACATGGTTTTCATGTAACTAGACATGAAGTTGGATCCTCTGTCAGAGACAACCTCCTTCAGGAATCCAACACGGGTGAAAATGCCCAGGAGAGCCCTGGCAACCACCTTGGCAGTTACAGTCCGAAGGGGTATAGCCTCGGGGTACTTGGTGGCATGATCTACCAAGACCAGGAAGAACCGATGTCCATCTGAAGTGGGAGGGTCCAGGGGGCTGACAATGTCGATGCCCACCCTCTCAAATGGAGTGCCAACCACTGGCAATGGCTGCAGTGGGGCAATGACACTACCTCCAGTCTTGCCAGACAACTGACAAGTTGGGAAGGTCCTGCAGTGGGACTCCACTTCTACTCCCATCCAAGGCCAGTAGAAATGGGCAGAGAGCCTCTGCTTAGTCTTCTTGGTACCAAGATGACCAGCTAAGGGCACCTCATGCGCCAACTGCAGTAGGAAGGGCCTGTAAACCTGGGGTACCACCAACCTCTTGAGGGCACCAGGTTCAGGCTTAGTGGGCTCACTAACAAGGAGCTCACCCTCCCAATAAATCCGGAATGTCCTAGGCACTTCTCCTTGTGCCTGGGACAGGGCCTGCCTGCTTCCACAGACCCTCGAGAGAGTGGCACTCTCTCTGTCCCTTACAGAAGTCTGCCCAGTAGGGTCCCCCTTCAGCTAACAAGCATTGAAGATCGGGATGATCCTCCGGGTTGAGAACCTCTCCTACAGGAGAGTCTTCTGGCTCTTCTCCCACAGGAGTTGAGACGGGTTTACCACTGGACCCAGCCGTCCGGAGCATGGATCCCAATGGGTGCTGTAGGAACAGCAGGAAGAGAAGGGGCCCCTGGCACAGAGGTTGCCTTCTTGTTCTTCCTTCGTCTTGCCTTAAGACGCGCCTTTGGCTCAGGTACCTGACTCACAGCCAGACCCGGTGTCACCTGTGACCTAGCGACTGCAGCAACAGTCATGGGAAGACCATCCGAGATCAACCCCAACTCTACTAGATCATTACCTAACAGAATGTTAACGGGGACATTGTCCTGATCCAGGACAGGAAGCTTTGCTGTCTTGTCTCCAATTACGAGTGTGACTAAGGCTACAGGTGATAATTTGGGAGGCCCACCAGCTAACCTGGAGGTTCTCAGAGGAGCTCCTACATAGTCCTCTGGCTTGAGCAGGGTCCTGTCCACCACTATCATGCTTGCCCCAGTGTCTCTTAAACCAGTAGAAGGCTCGCCATTCAAGAGGACACTTCTCAAAAATCTATCGGTGTTCTGTGGGATAGTCACCAGTACTTCCGCGTACTGGTCCCAGGCCTCAAGGGACACTAAGGAAATCTCTACAGGAGCACCAAATGTGATCCCTGTAGAGGAGGGGAGGACAGTGGCCTCCACCTCAGACATGAGGAAAGGGTTGGTCAGGTTGACACTGTAACGCTCACCTGGTTCCCTCGGAGGCGCGGGTCTCGGCTGGGCGGTGAAACCGTCTTCAATGTTAGGCGTAGGGTTTGTTTGGCTCCCTGGTTTGGCCCCCTTCTCACCGAAAGCTTGACTTGGAGGGTGAGATGTCTACAAGTGGAAAAATCAGGGGATTAGTAGCTGGAAGGTTGGATGAAGTCTCTACCCCCACACTCTCTCCTCCCGTGGTACTCGGTTGCTAACTGTGCTCACCTTAAATAGGTGAATGCTGGGCTCTCCATCCTGCATCTTGTGCAGGGGCTCTGGTCCAGTTACTTCACTGGATTTGGGATCAGCCTCTTGATTGCAGAGGGTAAGTAGAGAGTGATGCCGCCGTTAATTGCACAAGCGTATTTTGCATATATCAAAGTCCTTAATGTTCTCTTTTAACGTCCCTTTTCTGCAGGGTTCAATGAGAAGAAATGATGGCGAAAGAATGCCAAAGTTCGTGGAGGCACGTAAGTAGAATGAATGCCACAGTACTTTAATGCGCACCTTAATGTCTTTTCCTTTCAGATGGAGAATGATGAAGGCGCCGGAGATGATGCCCAGGTTTGTGCCGAAGAGTGAACAAGATGATGGAGCATATGAAGGCACGTAAGTAGAAAGTCTGTTCTAGGCCTTTAAACGCACCTTAATGTCTCTCTTTTGCCTTGCAGGTGGCGGAGTGCGGTGCGATCTGACTTTGGAGCGTACGTCGCAGAGGTAAGCCGTTCAGAAACAGAACGTTACTAACCAATGTTCTTTTGTCTTTGCAGGGCTCGATGGCGGAGAAAGGATGCGGCAAATACCTTAAACACTCCGGTGGATCTGGTAAGTTGAAGCGCTGACCTTGACTTTGCTAATCTGTGTTTTTGTTGTTTTGCAGATGCTGCTGAAGACTGAAGATTGGATTCTCATCAGGTAAACCCGGAGATTTCGCGTTCACAGGAGCCGGAATGGAAGATTCCCTGGAGCTGACACGGTGAGCGTCCTGCTGCTGATGCAGAATAACGCGAAGCACGTTGCACCAATCGGGTGTGGTTTAAATAGTGCACAGGAGTGCTTAGGCGTCTTCTTCCACAGCCTCGCCCAGGTAAGAAAAAGAGTTCCAGTTTCCAGAAGAGTTCCAGTCCTAGGGAGTGGTGCCAGCCCCACCCAGAGGAAAAGTAGTTCCTGCCAGAAGAGGATGAAGACATCATCTTGTCGGTAAGGAAGCAGCATGGTCTGCTGCAGGTAGGTCCACCCAAGCACTTCTGTATTTGCTATGAGCCCGGCGCTTCTTGTGCCGGGACCAGCCACCGGTGCCAGGACAAGGCCCAAAAGGTCCCTAAAAGACTTGCTGGCGTCTGCAATGAATGTTGTGAGTCTGCTTCCAAGGGCGTTGGGCTGCTCCTGACTCCTTGGAAGCAGTGGTCATGACAGCTCCCCCCCCTCAAGGCCCCTCCCAAGTTCGTCTTCTCTGGGGGTCTTGGTTTGTCGGGAAAAGTTGACCAGACGGGGTGCATGCACATGTTCCGATGGTTCCCAAGACCGTTCCTGGGGGCCATAACCTTTCCAGTCAATCAGATAGTATAGCTTTGATTTGGAAATCTTGGAGTCTAGGATGTTCTGAATTTCGAACTCCAGTTCTCCATCCACTAGGATAGGGTCTGGAGATTTTGTCAAACGGGTTCCAGGTTGCATGGGTTTTAGTAAGGAAACGTGGAAGATGGGATGAACTTTCAGATGAGTAGGTAGGCCCAATTTAACTGCCACTGGATTTATTATGGCAGTGATTGGGTAAGGTCCCAGGTATCGTGGATTGAAAGTATGTGGTCCTTTTAAGGGTAAATGTTTGGTGGACAGCCAAACTTGATCTCCCACTTGATATTGGGGAGCTCCCTTGCGATGTTGGTCTGCACCCTTCTTGTAATGTTCCTTGGCTTGCTGAAGATGAGCAGTGGCTTCCTTAAAGGCTTGAGTGATTGTAGAGTGCAGGTGATCTACAGCAGGTGTTCCAAGAGTCTGAGGTGGATCGAGATTTGAGGTGCAAGGGTGGATTCCATACAAGAGGAAAAAAGGGGTTTTTCCAGTTCCAGAATGGACTGAATTATTATAAGCGTACTCCGCAATCCAGAGGATTTCTTTCCAAGTGCCTTCTGCTTGCTGCAACATGCAGCGTAGATATTGTTCCAGAGTTTGGTTGGTCCTCTCGGTCTGCCTGTCGGTCTGGGGATGATGGCTGGTTGAAAGCCTTACGTCAATTTGGGCTAAGCGACAGCAACTCCGCCTGAAGTGGGAAATAAACTGACTTCCTCTATCCGAGATTAGAACTGAAGAAAAACCGTGCAACCGAACGATGTTCTCGAGGAATTCCCGGGCTAGAATTGAAGCTGTGGGTAACCCCTTCAATGGAATAAAATGAGCCATGTTAGAAAATAGGTCCATAATTACTAAGATCGTATTATATCCGGAGCATGGTGGTAAATCCGTGATGAAATCCATGGAGAGAGTATGCCACGGGTGAGGAGGAATGTCTATTGGATGTAAGAGGCCTGATGGTTTCTCCTTCTGACTTTTGTTTTGAGCGCACACACCACAGGAGATTACAAAATCTTTAATGTCCTTCCTCCAAGATGGCCACCAGAAATGTCTTTTTACTTTTTCAGACGTTTTAGCAATGCCGGGATGCCCTCCCATTAAGGAGTCATGGTAACATGAGATGACCTGTGATTGTAAATCCGTACATGGCAAATTTAATCTACCTTGAAAGTATGGTAAGTCTTTTTCTGTTGTAAAATCTTTCCCCTTGAGTTTCCAATCTTTTATTTCTGCTGGAGTTATACGTTTTTTTAACTTTCGCTTCAATATCTTCAAGGGATTGTGTGTTAATTAAACCCAGGATTCTTTGTTCCGGAATTATTGGTACGGTTTCAGGACTAGTCGTGAGTTCATCTACTCCCACTCGGGAGAGGGCATCTGCTTTTCCATTCTTGTTGCCTGGTCGGTAAGTAATTACAAAGTCGAATTCGGCGAAAAATAAAGCCCAACGGAGTTGTCTAGAGGATTGAGCTTTGGCTGATTTCAAGTATTGTAAATTGCGATGATCCGTAATGACTTTGACTGTGTGTCGGGCTCCCAGGAGATAGTGCCGCCAGGCCTTAAAGGCAGACTTAATAGCTAAAAGTTCTTTATCGGTAATGGTATAGTTGATTTCGGGAGCCGAAAATTTGCGGGACCAAAAGGCCACAGGGTGCAACTGGTTTGTTTCTGGGTCCCTCTACGAAAGCACTGCTCCCATCGCGAGTCTGGAGGCATCGGTCTCAACAATATAGGGAAGTTCCGGGCGGGGATGTTTTAAAACCGGAGCTGAGATTAATTTAATTTTCAGTTCTTGAAAGGCTTGTTCAGCCTCTGTAGACCATTCGAAACATTTGTTTTTTCTGAGAAGGGCTGTAATGGGTTGAACTATTCGAGAGAAGTCTGGAATAAACCTACGATAAAAGTTGGCGAAGCCCAACATGCTTTGGACTCCTTTTACTGAGGTTGGTGAGGGCCACTTAAGAATAGCGTCCACTTTTCTTGAGTCCATGTGAACTCTGTTAGGTGACAAAATGAATCCCAAAAATTCGACCTCAGTAACGTGAAAAACGCATTTCTCCAGCTTGGCAAAAAGTCTGTGTTGACGGAGCCTCTCCAGTACCGCTGTGACGTGTTTTCGATGATCGGCCTCAGAGGCCGAGTAGACCAGAATATCATCAATATAGACAACTACACACACATCAATGAGTTCTCTGAGGACGTCATTCATAAAGTACTGAAAAGCGGCCAGTGCATTGCATAATCCAAATGGCATTACTTGATACTCGAATAATCCATACTTAGTACGAAAGGCCGTCTTCCATTCATCGCCCTCTTTTATTCGTACCAAATGGTAAGCTCCTCTGAGGTCCAACTTAGTATAAATACAGGCACTTTTAACTTGGTCTAGTAGTTCTGGGATCAATGGTAACAGATATCTGTTCTTGATTGTTATCTGATTCAGGGCACGGTAATCTATACATGTTCTCAGGTCTCCCTCCTTTTTTGGAACGAAGAACAGAGCTGAAGAGGGTGGGGACTTTGAAGGACGGATAAATCAATTAGCCAGGTATTGGTCCAAATATTGCCTTAGGTGAAGATTTTCTGGTTCGGTAAGGGCATAAATTCGACTGCACGGAGGAGTGGATCCCGGAATCAGGTCTATCTGACAGTCGTATGACCTGTGAGGAGGCAGGGTGTTAGCTTGATCTTTCCGAAAGACATCATGATATTCCCGGTAATCAGGAGGCAATTGTGGAGTCTCAGAGGAGGTTGCTGCCAGCTTGTTGGGAGGCTGAGGATAACAGGTGGGAGCGCATTCTGGAAACCGAATTGTCTTGGCTCGCCAGTCGATTTGAGGATTGTGCTTCTCCAACCAAGGGATTCCCAGAATAACTTGAAACTGCGGGGCCTTGATCACGTCAAACACGATCTTCTCTTGATGTCCATCTTGGCCTACCAACGTCACTTCCAAGGTGGTGTGAGTTACTGGTCCGGAAGCTATTTCCGTACCGTCCACGGTGGTAATGACGTCTCTCACCGTCTTAGGACAAAGAGGTAGATTCATCCTGGCGGCCATTTCACAATCCACGTAATTGCCGATCGCGCCACTATCAATGTATGCTTTTATTTTATGGCATGCATACGATTAGGCTGCTCTGGACTCACGAGGACCATAGGCATGACGAAATGCGAGGTCAAAGAACTGGTTTTAACGCTCGGCAAGCGGACCTCTACACTTGTCGGGCGAGGTCGTTTTCCGACTCAGAACCTTCGGCACCTTTATCGGATGCTCCTACCATCTTCTTCTTTGGTTTCACCGGGCAATCTCGAAGAAAGTGTCCTGAATTTCCGTAATAGAGGCATAATTGCAATTGTCTTCTCCTTTCCCGTTCCTTTTGGTTTAGGGGTCCTTTCACGACCCCAATTTGCATGGGTTCCACAGAATCATTTCCTTTAGCGGAGCTCTGTGGTCTTGAAAAAACACGAGATTCAAATCTGGAACGATCGGCCTTCCGATTCTGTAGCCTGTGATCTAATTGAACCACCAGATCGATATATTCAGAACAGTCTTGTGGCGGATTTACCACCTGGGCCAGAACGTCTTTAAGTTCCCCTCGCAGGCCTCTGTAGAAAAGCGTGATTCTCTTATCTTCCGGCCATCCGGTTTCCACCACTAGTCTGTTAAATGACGCAATGTAAGCCAAGAGGTCTTGATTACCCTGTCGTAGTGAAAGAAGTTCATTATCCAAGGCCTGACCCTGGGAGTGTCGTGCGAACAATCTCTCCATACTAGCTTGAAAGTCTTGGAAGTTATGAAGAACAGGGTCATCCTGAGTCACTAAAGGTATAGACCAATCTGCGGCACTGCCACTAAAATATGAGAGCACGAAGGCCACCTTGGCCTGGTCCGTTGGGAATGCGGCGGGTCTACACAAAAAGTGCAAGCGACACTCATTGAAGAATACAGCGAATCTCTTCGGATCACCAGAAAAACGCTGGGGCGGGGCCAAAGGTACATTTCCTGGTAGATTAATCTGCACCGGATTAGTGGAAGTCGTTGGCGCATGGCTCCCTCCCGAGGCAGGCAGAGGAGTTTGTCCCGCTTGGGCTTGTAACAACTGTCTGGGAAGATCATCAGTTCGCTCCTTAGAAACAACTAACTCTCTCCTTAAGGCATTCGTTTCCTGGCGTGCTGCGTGTACTTCTGCCCTCAACTCCCCAAGCAACTGGGCCAATTGGTCTGTGTCTGAGGTTTCCATTGCGCCTGGGCGGGAAATATGCGGTAAGGCTTTGCGTTCTGTAACGCTCACCTGGTTCCCTCGGAGGCGCGGGTCTCGGCTGGGCGGTGAAACCGTCTTCAATGTTAGGCGTAGGGTTCGTTTGGCTCCCTGGTTTGGCCCCCTTCTCACCGAAAGCTTGACTTGGAGGGTGAGATGTCTACAAGTGGAAAAATCAGGGGATTAGTAGCTGGAAGGTTGGATGAAGTCTCTACCCCCACACTCTCTCCTTCCGTGGTACTCGGTTGCTAACTGTGCTCACCTTAAATAGGTGAATGCCGGGCTCTCCATCCTGCGTCTTGTGCAGGGGCTCTGGGTCCAGTTACTTCACTGGATTTGAGATCAGCCTCTTGATTGCAGAGGGTAAGTAGAGAGCGATGTCGCCGTTAATTGCACGAGCGTATTTTGCATATATCAAAGTCCTTGATGTTCTCTTTTAACGTCCCTTTTCTGCAGGGTTCACTGAGAAGAAATGATGGCGAAAGAATGCCAAAGTTCGTGGAGGCACGTAAGTAGAATGAATGCCACAGTACTTTAATGCGCACCTTAATGTCTTTTCCTTTCAGATGGAGAATGATGAAGGCGCCGGAGATGATGTCCAGGTTTGTGCCGAAGAGTGAACAAGATGATGGAGCATATGAAGGCACGTAAGTAGAAAGTCTGTTCTAGGCCTTTAAACGCACCTTAATGTCTCTCTTTTGCCTTGCAGGTGGCGGAGTGCGGTGCGATCTGACTTTGGAGCGTACGTCGCAGAGGTAAGCCGTTCAGAAACAGAACGTTACTAACCAATGTTCTTTTGTCTTTGCAGGGCTCGATGGCAGAGAAAGAATGCGGCAAATACCTTAAACACTCCGGTGGATCGGGTAAGTTGAAGCGCTGACCTTGACTTTGCTAATCTGTGTTTTTGTTGTTTTGCAGATGCTGCTGAAGACTGAAGATTGGATTCTCATCAGGTAAATCCGGAGATTTCGCGTTCACAGGAGCCGGAATGGAAGATTCCCTGGAGCTGACACGGTGAGCGTCCTGCTGCTGATGCAGAATAACGCGAAGCACGTTGCACCAATCGGGTGTGGTTTAAATAGTGCACAGGAGTGCTTAGGCGTCTTCTTCCACAGCCTCGCCCAGGTAAGAAAAAGAGTTCCAGTTTCCAGAAGAGTTCCAGTCCTAGGGAGTGGTGCCAGCCCCACCCAGAGGAAAAGTAGTTCCTGCCAGAAGAGGATGAAGACATCATCTTGTCGGTAAGGAAGCAGCATGGTCTGCTGCAGGTAGGTCCACCCAAGCACTTCTGTATTTGCTATGAGCCCGGCGCTTCTTGTGCCGGGACCAGCCACCGGTGCCAGGACAAGGCCCAAAAGGTCCCTAAAAGACTTGCTGGCGTCTGCAATGAATGTTGTGAGTCTGCTTCCAAGGGCGTTGGGCTGCTCCTGACTCCTTGGAAGCAGTGGTCATGACAGCACCCCCCCTCAAGGCCCCTCCCAAGTTCGTCTTCTCTGGGGGTCTTGGTTTGTCGGGAAAAGTTGACCAGACGGGGTGCATGCACATGTTCCGATGGTTCCCAAGACCGTTCCTGGGGGCCATAACCTTTCCAGTCAATCAGATAGTATAGCTTTGATTTGGAAATCTTGGAGTCTAGGATGTTATGAATTTCGAACTCCAGTTCTCCATCCACTAGGATAGGGTCTGGAGATTTTGTCAAACGGGTTCCAGGTTGCATGGGTTTTAGTAAGGAAACGTGGAAGATGGGATGAACTTTCAGATGAGTAGGTAGGCCCAATTTAACTGCCACTGGATTTATTATGGCAGTGATTGGGTAAGGTCCCAGGTATCGTGGATTGAAAGTATGTGGTCCTTTTAAGGGTAAATGTTTGGTGGACAGCCAGACTTGATCTCCCACTTGATATTGGGGAGCTCCCTTGCGATGTTGGTCTGCACCCTTCTTGTAATGTTCCTTGGCTTGCTGAAGATGAGCAGTGGCTTCCTTAAAGGCTTGAGTGATTGTAGAGTGCAGGTGATCTACAGCAGGTGTTCCAAGAGTCTGAGGTGGATCGAGATTTGAGGTGCAAGGGTGGATTCCATACAAGAGGAAAAAAGGGGTTTTTCCAGTTCCAGAATGGACTGAATTATTATAAGCGTACTCCGCAATCCAGAGGATTTCTTTCCAAGTGCCTTCTGCTTGCTGCAACATGCAGCGTAGATATTGTTCCAGAGTTTGGTTGGTCCTCTCGGTCTGCCTGTCGGTCTGGGGATGATGGCTGGTTGAAAGCCTTACGTCAATTTGGGCTAAGCGACAGCAACTCCGCCTGAAGTGGGAAATAAACTGACTTCCTCTATCCGAGATTAGAACTGAAGGAAAACCGTGCAACCGAACGATGTTCTCGAGGAATTCCCGGGCTAGAATTGAAGCTGTGGGTAACCCCTTCAATGGAATAAAATGAGCCATGTTAGAAAATAGGTCCATAATTACTAAGATCGTATTATATCCGGAGCATGGTGGTAAATCCGTGATGAAATCCATGGAGAGAGTATGCCACGGGTGAGGAGGAATGTCTATTGGATGTAAGAGGCCTGATGGTTTCTCCTTCTGACTTTTGTTTTGAGCGCACACACCACAGGAGATTACAAAATCTTTAATGTCCTTCCTCCAAGATGGCCACCAGAAATGTCTTTTTACTTTTTCAGACGTTTTAGCAATGCCGGGATGCCCTCCCATTAAGGAGTCATGGTAACATGAGATGACCTGTGATTGTAAATCCGTACATGGAAAATTTAATCTACCTTGAAAGTATGGTAAGTCTTTTTCTGTTGTAAAATCTTTCCCCTTGAGTTTCCAATCTTTTATTTCTGCTGGAGTTATAAGTTTTTTTAACTTTCGCTTCAATATCTTCAAGGGATTGTGTGTTAATTAAACCCAGGATTCTTTGTTCCGGAATTATTGGTACGGTTTCAGGACTAGTCGTGAGTTCATCTACTCCCACTCGGGAGAGGGCATCTGCTTTTCCATTCTTGTTGCCTGGTCGGTAAGTAATTACAAAGTCGAATTCGGCGAAAAATAAAGCCCAACGGAGTTGTCTAGAGGATTGAGCTTTGGCTGATTTCAAGTATTGTAAATTGCGATGATCCGTAATGACTTTGACTGTGTGTCGGGCTCCCAGGAGATAGTGCCTCCAGGCCTTAAAGGCAGACTTAATAGCTAAAAGTTCTTTATCGGTAATGGTATAGTTGATTTCGGGAGCCGAAAATTTGCGGGACCAAAAGGCCACAGGGTGCAACTGGTTTGTTTCTGGGTCCCTCTACGAAAGCACTGCTCCCATCGCGAGTCTGGAGGCATCGGTCTCAACAATATAGGGAAGTTCCGGGCGGGGATGTTTTAAAACCGGAGCTGAGATTAATTTAATTTTCAGTTCTTGAAAGGCTTGTTCAGCCTCTGTAGACCATTCGAAACATTTGTTTTTTCTGAGAAGGGCTGTAATGGGTTGAACTATTCGAGAGAAGTCTGGAATAAACCTACGATAAAAGTTGGCGAAGCCCAACATGCTTTTGGACTCCTTTTACTGAGGTTGGTGAGGGCCACTTAAGAATAGCGTCCACTTTTCTTGAGTCCATGTGAACTCTGTTAGGTGACAAAATGAATCCCAAAAATTCGACCTCAGTAACGTGAAAAACGCATTTCTCCAGCTTGGCAAAAAGTCTGTGTTGACGGAGCCTCTCCAGTACCGCTGTGACGTGTTTTCGATGATCGGCCTCAGAGGCCGAGTAGACCAGAATATCATCAATATAGACAACTACACACACATCAATGAGTTCTCTGAGGACGTCATTCATAAAGTACTGAAAAGCGGCCAGTGCATTGCATAATCCAAATGGCATTACTTGATACTCGAATAATCCATACTTAGTACGAAAGGCCGTCTTCCATTCATCGCCCTCTTTTATTCGTACCAAATGGTAAGCTCCTCTGAGGTCCAACTTAGTATAAATACAGGCACTTTTAACTTGGTCTAGTAGTTCTGGGATCAATGGTAACAGATATCTGTTCTTGATTGTTATCTGATTCAGGGCACGGTAATCTATACATGTTCTCAGGTCTCCCTCCTTTTTTGGAACGAAGAACAGAGCTGAAGAGGGTGGGGACTTTGAAGGACGGATAAATCAATTAGCCAGGTATTGGTCCAAATATTGCCTTAGGTGAAGATTTTCTGGTTCGGTAAGGGCATAAATTCGACTGCACGGAGGAGTGGATCCCGGAATCAGGTCTATCTGACAGTCGTATGACCTGTGAGGAGGCAGGGTGTTAGCTTGATCTTTCCGAAAGACATCATGATATTCCCGGTAATCAGGAGGCAATTGTGGAGTCTCAGAGGAGGTTGCTGCCAGCTTGTTGGGAGGCTGAGGATAACAGGTGGGAGCGCATTCTGGAAACCGAATTGTCTTTGCTCGCCAGTCGATTTGAGGATTGTGCTTCTCCAACCAAGGGATTCCCAGAATAACTTGAAACTGCGGGGCCTTGATCACATCAAACACGATCTTCTCTTGATGTCCATCTTGGCCTACCAACGTCACTTCCAAGGTGGTGTGAGTTACTGGTCCGGAAGCTATTTCCGTACCATCCACGGTGGTAATGACGTCTCTCACCGTCTTAGGACAAAGAGGTAGATTCATCCTGGCGGCCATTTCACAATCCACGTAATTGCCGATCGCGCCACTATCAATGTATGCTTTTATTTTATGGCATGCATACGATTAGGCTGCTCTGGACTCACGAGGACCATAGGCATGACGAAATGCGAGGTCAAAGAACTGGTTTTAACGCTCGGCAAGCGGACCTCTACACTTGTCGGGCGAGGTCGTTTTCCGACTCAGAACCTTCGGCATCTTTATCGGATGCTCCTACCATCTTCTTCTTTGGTTTCACCGGGCAATCTCGAAGAAAGTGTCCTGAATTTCCGTAATAGAGGCATAATTGCAATTGTCTTCTCCTTTCCCGTTCCTTTTGGTTTAGGGGTCCTTTCACGACCCCAATTTGCATGGGTTCCACAGAATCATTTCCTTTAGCGGAGCTCTGTGGTCTTGAAAAAACACGAGATTCAAATCTGGAACGATCGGCCTTCCGATTCTGTAGCCTGTGATCTAATTGAACCACCAGATCGATATATTCAGAACAGTCTTGTGGCGGATTTACCACCTGGGCCAGAACGTCTTTAAGTTCCCCTCGCAGGCCTCTGTAGAAAAGCGTGATTCTCTTATCTTCCGGCCATCCGGTTTCCACCACTAGTCTGTTAAATGACGCAATGTAAGCCAAGAGGTCTTGATTACCCTGTCGTAGTGAAAGAAGTTCATTATCCAAGGCCTGACCCTGGGAGTGTCGTGCGAACAATCTCTCCATACTAGCTTGAAAGTCTTGGAAGTTATGAAGAACAGGGTCATCCTGAGTCACTAAAGGTATAGACCAATCTGCGGCACTGCCACTAAAATATGAGAGCACGAAGGCCACCTTGGCCTGGTCCGTTGGGAATGCGGCGGGTCTACACAAAAAGTGCAAGCGACACTCATTGAAGAATACAGCGAATCTCTTCGGATCACCAGAAAAACGCTGGGGCGGGGCCAAAGGTACATTTCCTGGTAGATTAATCTGCACCGGATTAGTGGAAGTCGTTGGCGCATGGCTCCCTCCCGAGGCAGGCAGAGGAGTTTGTCCCGCTTGGGCTTGTAACAACTGTCTGGGAAGATCATCAGTTCGCTCCTTAGAAACAACTAACTCTCTCCTTAAGGCATTCGTTTCCTGGCGTGCTGCGTGTACTTCTGCCCTCAACTCCCCAAGCAACTGGGCCAATTGGTCTGTGTCTGAGGTTTCCATTGCGCCTGGGCGGGAAATATGCGGTAAGGCTTTGCGTTCTGTAACGCTCACCTGGTTCCCTCGGAGGCGCGGGTCTCGGCTGGGCGGTGAAACCGTCTTCAATGTTAGGCGTAGGGTTCGTTTGGCTCCCTGGTTTGGCCCCCTTCTCACCGAAAGCTTGACTTGGAGGGTGAGAAGTCTACAAGTGGAAAAATCAGGGGATTAGTAGCTGGAAGGTTGGATGAAGTCTCTACCCCCACACTCTCTCCTCCCGTGGTACTCGGTTGCTAACTGTGCTCACCTTAAATAGGTGAATGCCGGGCTCTCCATCCTGCGTCTTGTGCAGGGGCTCTGGGTCCAGTTACTTCACTGGATTTGAGATCAGCCTCTTGATTGCAGAGGGTAAGTAGAGAGCGATGTCGCCGTTAATTGCACGAGCGTATTTTGCATATATCAAAGTCCTTGATGTTCTCTTTTAACGTCCCTTTTCTGCAGGGTTCACTGAGAAGAAATGATGGCGAAAGAATGCCAAAGTTCGTGGAGGCACGTAAGTAGAATGAATGCCACAGTACTTTAATGCGCACCTTAATGTCTTTTCCTTTCAGATGGAGAATGATGAAGGCGCCGGAGATGATGTCCAGGTTTGTGCCGAAGAGTGAACAAGATGATGGAGCATATGAAGGCACGTAAGTAGAAAGTCTGTTCTAGGCCTTTAAACGCACCTTAATGTCTCTCTTTTGCCTTGCAGGTGGCGGAGTGCGGTGCGATCTGACTTTGGAGCGTACGTCGCACAGGTAAGCCGTTCAGAAACAGAACGTTACTAACCAATGTTCTTTTGTCTTTGCAGGGCTCGATGGCAGAGAAAGAATGCGGCAAATACCTTAAACACTCCGGTGGATCGGGTAAGTTGAAGCGCTGACCTTGACTTTGCTAATCTGTGTTTTTGTTGTTTTGCAGATGCTGCTGAAGACTGAAGATTGGATTCTCATCAGGTAAATCCGGAGATTTCGCGTTCACAGGAGCCGGAATGGAAGATTCCCTGGAGCTGACACGGTGAGCGTCCTGCTGCTGATGCAGAATAACGCGAAGCACGTTGCACCAATCGGGTGTGGTTTAAATAGTGCACAGGAGTGCTTAGGCGTCTTCTTCCACAGCCTCGCCCAGGTAAGAAAAAGAGTTCCAGTTTCCAGAAGAGTTCCAGTCCTAGGGAGTGGTGCCAGCCCCACCCAGAGGAAAAGTAGTTCCTGCCAGAAGAGGATGAAGACATCATCTTGTCGGTAAGGAAGCAGCATGGTCTGCTGCAGGTAGGTCCACCCAAGCACTTCTGTATTTGCTATGAGCCCGGCGCTTCTTGTGCCGGGACCAGTCCCCACAATGAGCCTGGCACCACCGGTGCCAGGACAAGGCCCAAAAGGTCCCTAAAGGGACTTACTGGCGTCTGCAATGAATGTTGTGAGCCTGCTTCGAAGGGCGTTGGGCTGCTCCTGACTCCTTGGAAGCAGTGGTCATGACAGACACCCTGTACCCCAAGTGCCTTACCTTTACACTTGGAGTCACCCAACTTGTGGTCCGGAGCCCCACAATCCCAACAAGTGCGGGGTACTGTACCTGAACCACTGGGAGCCTGCTTTGCAGCAAGTGGATCACTACTCTTATTCCCATCCACAGATGACTTATCCCCACTAGATTTTTGGGCCTTAGGGGGGGGGGGTTTAGGTTTACCCGACTGTGACTGCTTTTGGGCCTCCTCGGCTTTCTGAGAGGTCCCATTTTCTTTGTCCTTGTCCTTCCCACTGAGAAGAGAGAGAGCTGCACAGCCAGGAGTCCCACATGAACTCCTGCGCGGAAAACATGACAGAACACACAATAAAAAGACAGTAAAGGACAAGGAACGGTTCCCTGTCCCTCCGATGCATTTCAAGCATCACAAGGACCTACTCATAAGCAGGGTAACACACTAGATTTGATTCTGGCTAGAAAAAACCTACTGACCTTTCAGTAAGCGGAACCCGTATTATGGACAGACCACTGTTTGGTATCCTGCGTGTTTGAAGCAATAGGCCCCCAGCCTAAAATTCCAGCGAGCAAAATCTGGCAGCGCTCATGGCGTACTGCTGATATTCATGGTATGGTCACCTCAGTCACTGCTAAGTGTAAGATGGTTCCCGCTACCTCCCTCTCACTACTCTCTCGGGCACTGCATAAGGCAACAGATAGGGCTGCCCCTCTGCATCTTATTCAACCCCGCCGATTGCCCTCCAAAACCTGGTTTTCCGACTCATTGAGGGCTGCATGGATTAAATTGAGACAGGCAGAGCGCAAATGGCGCTAGGCGTATGACCCAATTCTTAAGGCTCAGTACAAGATCTGCTCTGCAGCATACTCGCTAGCCATTAAAGCTGCCAAAACACTACTTTACTAATAAGATCGAATCTTCATTATGCCAACCTAAGGCTCCTTTTTTGGCAGTTAAATATCCCTCCTCAACAACTAGACTCATTCCTAATATTACCCCGACTCAGGAACTGTGTGACGCCTTATCAAAATACTTTGTCACCAAGATTGATACCATCCATGCTAATATATCCACAGTGGTGAACACTTATTCTATCAGTGAAAATAACATGCCTGAATCGGCGGACCCGGCCGATCCCACGACATGGTCATCTTTCCCCAGGTTCTCTGAAGAGACAGTGCTGGCTGCCATTCATAGGATTAAGTCCTGCTCTTCATTGGACGCTCCCTCTAAATATAATGAAAAAGTTCTCTCCTGATCTTCTTAGGTCATCCCAGCTGCTATTAATGATTCCTGTCAATTAGGGCTGGTAACGCCAGAGCTCAAAGCTGCTAGGGTCATCCATCTTTTGAAAAAGCCCTCACTGGACACTTCAGTTCTGTTTAATTTTCGCTCCATCTCTCTCCTTCCCTTTTTCACAAAGCTCCTCGAATCTCTGTTGTCCCCTCTGCTCTCTTCATTTCTTGAATCTTCTCAACTTCTGGATTCAGCTCATCAATCTTGCTTTAGGCCTGGCAGGGGTACAGAGAGTGTCTTGGTTTCTGTCCAGGACGATATGACCTGGCTAGTGGACTCAGGTGGTGTAGGTGCCCTGATTTTATTAGACCTATCAGCGGCATTCAACACGGTCGACCTCCCCATTGTGTTGTCCCGTTTTGCCCAGATGGGTATATCTGGTCAAGTACTGGCCTGGTTCACTTCGATCCTGGCAGACCGCACTCAAACCCTTGCCATGCCTCCTTTCCTCTCTGCCCTGTGTCAGCTCAGCTGTGGGGTGCCGCATGGCTCCTCCTTGTCTCCGATGCTATTTAATATTTACAACTGGGCACTTGTGTGTCTCATCCACTGCTTTGGCGTCAGGTGCTACTCCTATGCAGATGACACCCAGATCCTGATCTGTTTAGATCTTGATTGGACTGAGGTGTTGTGCTTGTGGAAGTGCCTGCTGACGTGGAGGATTGGAAGAACCACAACTGGCTAAAATTGAACGGAGACAAGACTGAGGTTCTGGTGGTTGGCTATCCTCCTGATCCCTCACTCTGGATGTCCTCCTTTTGGCCTTCTGCTCTCTTTCCCCTTCTGGTTCCGGCGGCAAAGGTGAAAAACCTGGGTGTATTCTTTCTGCATCTTTGTCTATGGACAATCAAGTAGCAGCTGTTTGTCAATCAGGTCACTTTCAGCTGAAATTGCTAAAGAAAGTGTTTACCATTATTCCTGCCTCTCTTCGACCACTGGCGGTGGCAGCCATGGTGCTATCCCGGCTGGACTACTGTAACTCTCTATACCTGGCTCAGCTGAGGAGGTTGATCCAGCGGCTTCAGCACCTACAAAACCTTGCAGCCCACGTGGCAACAGGCACGCCCTATGGGGCCCACATTTCTCCAGTGCTCCCTTTGCTCCACTGGCTCCCGTTTGCTCAACGTATGAGATTCAAAGCGGTGTGCATTTTTCATCAGGCGATGCAGGACCAGGGGGCAGAATTTCTCAGAGTAATGTTTTCTCGCTATTGTCCTGTGCGTTGTCTGCCTCTGCTTCTGCTGATCGGCTGTGTGTGCCCACCTACCAACGCTTGCAGCCCGGAGGCCATGCTTTTTCTGTAGCAGCAGCTCTGCTTTGGAATGAGCTCCCTTTAGCTATAAAAAAAGCCACCTAACCACCTGGTCTTTAGGAAGGCCGTAAAGTTAATTTGTTCTAAACAGAACATTTTTTGTTGTGGCTTGCCTTGTCCTCTAGCGACAAGATACGTTCAGGGTGACCGTGCGCTGTAGAAGTTTCTTTAACATAACATTACATAACTGCGCAGAGTGCAGCGGTGCGTAGCAGTGTGTATTGGGGAAGCAACAAACGGCCAGAAACAGCCGTGGAGATTGTCTTTACTCGCCACTGACCTAGCTGGAAAAAGGCACCTTTTCTTTAAATGCTTACACACCCTGCAGATAACAGCAGTGTGTGGCAGCATGTTTTGTGTTTGATGCACGGTGCCGGGGCAGCGGTGGTGAGACCCATGGTGAAGGAAAGGTAAGAGGCGAGGAATTCTGCAGTCTACATCAATGCTATTAAGGCAAACATGTCTTTTTTTTACTCCCAGTTGGTATTTCTGGCTTATTACTGTTGCTCCCGTTCTGTGTACTTTAACGTTCTGATGCCTGCCATGGCTTCTGTTCATTGGATGCACATATTTAGATAGCTCGCTTTCATTGTGAGTTCCGTGAAAGCTGCTTGGGAGTCATTTAGAATTGCAGTCACTTGGACACGTCACTCATGGAGAGCTGCTTTGCTTCAATCTGTGTGTAAGAGGGAATAAGGCGCCCATTTTGTGATTAACATTGGACGAGTGGCTTCAGGTGTGGCTGTCCAGCCATGATAGCTCCCCTCCTTACTACACAAACTTGCTAAGACTGCAAAGCCTTGGGTAGCAATATGCATTCCTCTGCTTAGATGTGCTTTATCTGGCTAACGTGGACAACAGAGCTTATTGAATTAACCGCCCCATCCATTTTGTTTTTTTAAAGTACATGACTTAAGACCCATTCGTGATAATTACTTGCTTTATGAATATAGGATATTTGAGTAATTGGTCGTTTTGACACTGTGAAAGTGCAATTGGCATACAATCTTGGCGCATTGGGTAAGAGGTACGACCTTAAAAGTGGTAAATCGGCAATGCCTCAACAACAGAAACGGACCTACATCTCAGACGCAGAGATGCGCGTCCCCTGACCACGCTTCTTCCTTGGGACCTCAATTAGAAGTGGATAACACATTGGATAATGCTAGAGACATTAAGTCTACTGGTATTCTGAATAGCAGTGGTCATGTAGCACTCAAGGTAAAAACCCTGCCTATGAAGATTACAGATTGTTTTCAACCAAAGCCCAAGCCAGTTGAGGAAGAACGTTCTGTTGATATTTCCTTGGTGGCTGACATGAACGGAGTAGGGGCAAATAGTCAAAACTCTGTAATAGTTGATTCTACTACATCATGTGGGAGAGCTGAAATCCCCTTTCACCCCCTCCGATCCCCCGGTTGGGGTGACAAAAACTCCTCAGCCTCCTAGTATACTGCTTAACAAGGTTAGTTTTATGGACACACCACCGGCAATGGGGGAAAGGTATGTGCCAGATTTTGTCTAATCACTCTCCTCAATTGACTCACCTCCACCCTTTGCTCCTTTGAGGAGAATCTCTTCACATGTTCCAGACTTAAACTGTAATAAAGAGAGTTTGCCCGAACAAACTATCCCTGAAATAAATCGGGTCCTCTGTATTTTCGTATCACTAGACGAGAACCTGAAAATAGAGGTGAAATCAAATTCACTTCTTCTGGAATCACTGATATGTCAATTTGAGAATGTAAAACTTCATGTTGCTGCTAAAGGGTATTTTAATCAGACTGCGGGGGGTTATGTGGTACAGAATCACAAATGAAGACTAATTGTGGGATGTTAAATAATGACAATGTGATTCTACACAAGGAACTATCCATGCAAACGTCTGTCCACTCTAACCCTGTCTTAAACCCGGATGGCAAAAGAGGGGAGAGAATTGTGGTGTATACTAATCGTGCAAACACAAGGAAAGAGGGTGTTTCTTCCTCCACTGTTGCTGTGAACATCTCTGATGGATTAACCCCCAATTAAGATCTTACTAGCGTGGATTTGGGTCAGGAAGCTGTAGAACTATGTGGTGGCTCATAGGTTATTCTTATTGAGGAAGAACCGTCTCAGACAAGCAAATTGGGTTGCCCTGTATATGGATAAAAAGAAGTGCACAGATTATAAAAAGAAGAATCATCATCTTCCAAAAAGAAACAATCAAGTTTCTAAAGGTTTTTGAGGAAACTGTTTTTGCAGCAGAATGTTCAAGCCCTTCTTTTGAAACCTACTACGGGGTACCCAATGCAGGACCATCTAATGTCGTGGTGGTAGACTCCAACAGGGCTGTTAATGCACCACCTGCCCCTCATTTAGAGAACCTTCCTCCAATTGTACATTTGACCACTGTTAGTGCAGTAGAATGCCCTGTTTGTCATATGCAGACATCAACTCAGGCAGTTTCCTCTACTAATCTTGGAACATTTGTAAATGCTGTTAAAGATCTTTAGCCTCAGTGTCTCTGATAATGAAGGCTGACGGGTCGGTAAATAACTGTAATGGAGACAATCACATTGTTGTAGCTCAACAAATGAGGTCACAACCAATTGAAAATGCAATGCGGTGAGCAGGTACTTTAAGATTTTTAGGTATGAATGGTGTGATTAGATTTGACATTTTTCAGAGTAATCATACTAACGTGAGGGGTCAAGGTGATCAGTTCTATTCTGGGGTATGCCAGGACATAGACAAACAGATGAATAGTGGATCGTCTGCTTACTCGCCAAAGTCTAAAATATGTTAGCTTTATCCCCTTAGGTATTCTGACAAAGTCTGTATCACTTTACTCAGCTCCAGTGTCACTGAAGCTTTCAATTGCAACTAATGTCATACTTGATGTCAAGAAAGTAACTGTTCAAATTTGAAAAGGATTTATTCTTGTATTGTGTTAACACCAGGCTATTAACTGGACAGAATTTCAATTTCTCACAAAAAGCAAACACACAGGCAAGTTTCAGTTTGCAGCAGAGGCTTGCTGCCCTTGCCCAGGCCCATCTGAGGATGTGTTGGCACCAACTTCAACATAATGGTTCTGTACCCCCCTTGCTTAGAGCGGAAAACAGTTAAAGGCACCTTTGAGGTGCATATACTAAAAAAGTCACAGATATACAGCTGGGGGTTAATAGTCACCGATTATCACAAGATGGGCAGCCAGAACGGAGCTGAAACACACAATACCCACTGAAAAGCTCTACGTCCTTCTATGTCAGCAAGTGCCTGCTATGGAGGAACCGATGCAAAAAGGCAATGAGGTGATAACACTTCTGTATTCCCTGACGGGAAGTGACGGGTGCAAGGGCTCCCGCAAATGCTGCTTGTAACGCAGTGCTGCAAAGAGCACATTTAAAGCCCTAGTACGAGAGTAATATAGAGAAAAATGTGTTGCTGTGCTAGAAGACTGCTAACCTGAGGCACGAAACAGAAGCGCACAGTGAAGAACGAAGAGTGCGCGCAGTCCTTTGTTTCTGCAGTGTTTTCCCTCACCGGGGACCGGCAGATGTTTAGTGCATGATTCCCTCTTTTAAATAAAGTATTCAAGAAACCCTGAACATGTGCATTTACTTCTTTGAGACCTTCACAAGCGATCTGTTCTCAAAATGTGGTGGACAGTTTAATGAACAGGCCCTGTGCCCAAGGATTACAGCCAGACACAGAATGGAGCTTTGTACCTTATCCGGGCTGCTCTTCACACATCAATTGTCAAACATTTTAAAAAATAACTGACATAGCTACCTCAGACATTGGAGACATTTGTTTTCGGCTGTCTGTGTACAGCACAATGACAGACACTGGGAAGTTCAGAAGAATTTCTGCAGTGAGACGGAGCCCGGCTCGGATTGTCTTATAGGGCAATAGGCCCATGGCCAAACCAAAGACGCAAAATGCCTATGTGGGCAAGTTTATTGGGTCAAAGCAGGGCACTTTTTTAGCCACACATGTGGGCCAGTTTGCTGAGTTATTTCACTATGCAGCTAATGGTTTTGACCAGTGGCAGTGTTGCTGTAAATATTTTTTTAAATGTACAATTTGCATCACATTTTATCACCCCCCCCCCCCACACACCGCCATCCCACTTGTGTACTATTCAAACAGCGTCACAAAAGGAATGAATTCCCTTTTGCAACTGTGGGACACTTTTTCTTTGGTTCCCGAGACAATTGTATTCCCGAGTCCGACCCTGGACTGAGCTATGAACAAACAGTATCCACGATGAGCACAGACAGGCAGCTGTGAGAGGCACGGGATGTGTGTGGAGTCACGCAGACGCTTTGACACTTGCCTGGACCTCATGGTGCACAGGACAGAGAGTGTCTATTTCAGGTGGGTCATGGCCAGCAGCATGTCAACATCAATGAAATGAATGGGCCATTAAAACGTCCACCTTCCAATACACATGGAGGAGCTACTCTTTGCTCACGCTGGGCTGGCTGGGCCTCAGGCAGCCAGGCTGGAGCCATAAATTGGTAGGTTTTGACTAATAAATCTGTAGGCAGTAGAACTGCTTAAAAGCAGTAGTCTACTGCCAGCATTTGTAGGGTTGGCAAGTATGCGACTGCCCGAACGGAGCTAGCAAACACTCTCTTCTTGAGCGGGTTTCTGGGGCTTCAATTTCCAGCCTGGAAAACTGATAATGGTGCTTTTCATCCGCCCCCTGAGCTCATCACTTCCAGACCGGCTCTCAGAGCAACAACCAATAGGAAGGCTCGCCCACTGGACCACTGTGCTGAGTGTGCAGTTGAGGGCAAATATACAGGCTCTTCTATAAATGCTGTGAAATAAATCGATATTGCAGAAGAGGATGTGTCATGATCAGAGACCAAGAAAAATGTACACATTTACGGAGAATGTTGTTGGAGTGAACATTGTCATTGGGCCTCATTACCATTTAGCCTGTCCAGATTTAACGGTGCCGGTAAAGCCGTAACGGCACCGTTTCTGTACCCGCTAACTACGAGTCCTTCAGGTGGATGTGGAAACACCGGCACCATTACCGCATGGTGCCGGTGTTTCCACGGCCCCCATTTCTGTGGAGTCTTATGGGACTCCACGAGAATGGGGAGTAACGGAATGCCGGCTCCGGAATTACCGGACCACCAGGGCTGTAATGCACCGGTAATTCCGGCAATCCCAGAGCCGGTAATTCATTCCAAGTCTGGCAGCCACCTGCTGGTTTTTCTGGCTCAGTTACCGCCGGACATGGAATGAGGCCCATTGTAATTTTGGAGGGAGGTGAGAAATGATACAACTATAATATGGTGATTGTTGCTATGGACACATTGAAAGTTCCAGTGGGGAAGGAGACCATTCTTCGTGATGTGATGCAAAAGAAAAGTTCTAAGAAGGAATCGCATGTCCACAAGATTTTCTGAATATTTGCTAAACTAACCTTTAGGTCTGTTAATGTTTTCTTAGTAAAGGAGGGCTTAGCGATCCGCTGGAGGAGGCATTGCAATTGGATGAGGTGCAGGCTTTGACAGGTGATTATAGCCTGTATTTCCGTCATCCTGATTGGCTGGCATCAATGCCTCGGGGGCTAATAAGCTGGTGACTCGGATTCCTGATCCAGTGTAACCATTGGCAGTGCAATAGCAGGGTCATGAGGGCTTTACGCCTTTACCAATGAAAGGCTTTGCAACGTATTGAAAGGCACATCTTAATTGCTGCTGAATACTAGGACCAAAGGAGCAGAAGCATAAAGCTCTCTCCAGACTCACTTACAGAAGCTAAGGAAGTTGAACAACAGTGTTAACCAGATTGGGAACGAAAGCAAAAGGGCGCTGTTTATATCAGCCTTAAACCAGACTGGCACAGCAGAATATTCATAGGTCAATGTTCCAGTGTACTTGCTAGCTGGAAAAGTGCAGGACTCAAGCTTGGGATAAATTGGAACTCTGTTGTGAGTTGAATCACACCTTATCCCAGGGGTCTAGTCGTGTGATTGTGTGTCTTCAACTCGAAGGCTTTCGCAAGCCGACATCCTCTTCCAAAGGCACAATATGTTGAACACCATAACCATTGATCCACGGTGCAGACGCTTATTCAATAAATGAAGCTAAATTGACAAATGGCATTGCTGAATGCCATGCAAGGTGGACGAGAGCCATGCACCAAGACCTACACCAGACAGAGAGCCAATCAGACAGGCTAGATTAAGCAAGCACTGACGTTTCCAGGAAGCAAGTCATGAGGTAGCAATAAAGTCAAATTGCAAGATGACTGAGACAACAACTCCCGGCAGAAGGAACAGGACCTGTGAGAAGAGAAGCTGAGACCAGCCCATTACTTTGCAAAGAGAAACGAAGAACGAAGAAAGTTATACAGCAACAGAGAGGACCGGGTGCTGGGTCTCAGAACAGTGTGAGCTTAAGGGATCATCGGCTGGTTTCATGCAGTGACCACCAAGCGAGAGGAAGATCACTGAAAAAGAAAGTCACAAGTAAGGCTGCCCAGAGTGGCAGTGCCCCTGATACCCCCATGATCGATGCCAGAGACTTTAACCATGCCTGTGTTTTCTGTTTGCCTATTTTAATTTCCTGGCCCCTGTGCCACAGACTGCGGATGCAGATGGTCTTCTTTTACCAGTTAATTTGTTCTGAATTACACTGCCCTTTCGTTCTTGCTCACCACATTGGTTCTAGAATGCCTTTTCATGGATGGACTGATATTAAGAGAGCAGCAGGGATACTGAGGGTGGGTTTTGTGCTGCACAGATTGTCTGGTTCATGCCGGTTGTTGCTCGACGCTTACAAGGAATTCTGTTGCAGGTCTTTATCCCTTAATAAGTCTTTACTTGATCATTGAAACCAATTGCACCGGCAACTTATTGTTGTTTATTATTAAGTCATGGACATTAATTAGTGTGAATACGTTATCACAGTAAATGCATAGTTGGGGGTGTCCTATTCTTGAAAATTCAATTGGAGAGACATGCCGCTGCTTCCGTGGTCAGGTGCCCAACGATTCATATTGTCTACCCTTCGCAAGATACCTTTGCCGCTCTTTTGTTATATTTCTTTCAGAGCATCATAGCTGGGCGCCCTTCCCTAGACCATGCTGCAGGAGTGGGGAGGGGCTTGGGGGGTTTTCTGGCACGTGCAGCTATAGAAGTAGTCCTGCGGAACCTGCTCCCGAAGAGTGTGTGCTACTTGCTTTTCCCATTGTCCTTTCCTAGGAGGAGTCCAGGCAATCCATTCCTCCTTCCCAGGTCAATCCCGCGTATAGCACAGCGGGGGCTGACAAAGCCACTTAATCATAACCAGTCGATGCCCCAGAACCATGGCAGGCAAGTGCTTCACGCAAAAAGTGTATTTGATCAGTTACACCGGCAGGAACAATCTCACCTCAGAGCCGAACATCAAACAGGTACATTCTTTCCAGATCGTGTACACCTCGCCCTAAAACCAGCCCAAAAAAATATTAGAGTACTGGACTCTATTATTAAGAGACTACAATTAAAGGTTTCCTCATTACGTGCTGTAAACAAGGTTGAATCAGGCAAGGACAAATACCTTTAAGTTCAGTAAAGCATCTCAAGATAGCACCTTTTAAGATGTCTTAAGAAAAACAGGTTGACGTTTGTTTGCGAAAAAGAGGAAAACAGTCTTGTAATGGCAGATGATCGTCTCCAGAGTCTATGAGCCTATTTGAAGGCCAATATGTGACCAAAAGTGGGACAGGCTCAAATGATGCCCTGAAAGAAGAGGATGTGAAAGGGTACTTTTTAAAGGAGCAGAGCACTGCACACAAATGCATTTAAAAACAGGGTTTCGGTATATTGTGTGACAGGACAGGAAGTCTAACTCGTCAACATAATCTCTTCCACAACTGGAGAAATTATCATCTATAAATATGTCGGGGCGCTTTACTGTCACAGTAGTTTCATAAGGGAGATGTGGGGTCCTTGTATTGTTATTCTAGGAGCTATTGTGGGTATGTCTTGAAAATGAGAACCCCTGACCTGGCCAGACTCCTTTGGGAACATTGGAAGTCAAAATTAGACTTTCCATGGAGTCTGAATCCAGTACCTCTCTAGTCCGTCACGCCCAGGTGATGCCAAAGGTATAATCATCCATAACCATTTGAGATGTCTGATCATACTTGGATCCGCCAATCTTGAATTGAGGAAGACTGCGGGAGCTGCTGTGGTGCTTTTGGTGGATGAAAGCCAAACAAAAAGATGGCGTACATCTCTTACTCATTCGATTGGTCTTTGGTGATTTTTTTCTTAAGTGTCCCTCAGAACTTCGAATCAGTGCTTTAAATGGACAGGTATTTCCTATATGTAGGTTTATTATTACGCCAACTGGCATTTCTATTTAAGAACAACACTATCTTGGAGGTAGAAACCCTTGCCCTGCATTATCAGGGTGTATTGGGAAGAGGAAGACATACATGTTGGATGGCAGTAATATGACCCACCGTGCCTTCGACCCATTCATGTTTTGTTTTTTTAGGAATAGGCACTTTGCATCTTGGGTCCTATGAGCTTATGCAAAGACAAGGAAACAAACTAAACTTCAAGTCCCAGTATGCAAAGTAGTGTTAAAAGATAAGCTAATCATTTCTTAAAGTATCCTCTATGCCACAATGCTAATCGAAAGGTGTGTCGTTTCTTTTAAGGTGGACACTTGGTTTGCTCATTGAAAACCACTGGAGGTTCTGAGGTTGCGAGATAAGGTTAGTTCCAATATCAAACGTGTTCTGCTCATGCTAAACCATGGATGACTTTTTGTGTGTCATGATATGTTATGTTAAGAGGGAGATGGGTGAGGTTAGTGGGGATAATGGAAGATATCTTCGGTGTTGAGTTGATGCATGCCGACCAAGTGTACCCACAGCTCTGCGTGAATATGTTAAGACTGTGCACTTACTGCTCGTCATCCTGTCTCCAGCCGCTCCTATTTAATGACTGTCATTTTCAACCAGTCATGTTGCACCAGACAAAGGAGCTCTGCATGCACTGCAGCCAGGTGTAGGCCTGCATTACTAATGGGAGCCTTGAAACTACACATCGCAGAGTCCAAAGTGGCGTTGTCTAAAAAGTCAGAACTAGCTGATGGGAATCCTTATGACATGGCAGTCATATGTTCCTCTTTCTCGTGCTAATCTCCTATTTAAGATGAAGTCCTTTTTTTGCTATTTTCTATTTATATCCTGAGTGAAAGTCACAGTTATGGGCAGACTGAATGGCCTGGATGAACCATGGGTGCTCGGGGCTTCCACCTACTACGTGAAATTGGGCACAGAGGAGTAAACGAGTGGGTGTGCACGGCTCACCATCCCATCAGCTGCCATGAACATAACTTGCTGACCTGTGAACCCAGGTAACCCCAAAAGCCAGAGATAGGAGTACTGATAGTTAAGGCGACTTGGGAGGGCCATGACCAAGGAGTTCAAACTAGATCTAAACGGTGGGCATTTTTGGTACAAGTGCAAGGTGCGAGCCCATGGGAGCCATACCCAGTCACCCCTTTCTATTACTTTAGGTTTCCAGAATCCCAGGGTCTGCCAAATCAGACACAGTACCCCTGTTCAGTTTATAATGGACTAGGACCAGTGATGGGTTGCTTATCTCATCCCTCTGGACTTCCCCGTAAAACTCCAAAGACAAGAGACACAGTGCAATACTGCTCTATGTGAAATATCAGTAATTGGAGAAGTCCACAAGAACCACCATGACCTTTGTTAACTTGCATGTCTGAAACACCAAGAAAAGTGTTGTTACATCATTTGTTTTAACTGTGATAACCTTTAACAAATGTATGTAAGAGGCCTGATGGTTTCTCCTTCTGACTTTTGTTTTGAGCGCACACACCACAGGAGATTACAAAATCTTTAATGTCCTTCCTCCAAGATGGCCACCAGAAATGTCTTTTTACTTTTTCAGACGTTTTAGCAATGCCGGGATGCCCTTCCATTAAGGAGTCATGGTAACATGAGATGACCTGTGATTGTAAATCCGTACATGGCAGATTTAATCTACCTTGAAAGTATGGTAAGTCTTTTTCCGTTGTAAAATCTTTCCCCTTGAGTTTCCAATCTTTTATTTCTGCTGGAGTTATAAGTTTTTTAACTTTCGCTTCAATATCTTCAAGGGATTGTGTGTTAATTAAACCCAGGATTCTTTGTTCCGGAATTATTGGTACGGGTTCAGGACTAGTCGTGAGTTCATCTACTCCCACTCGGGAGAGGGCATCTGTTTTTCCATTCTTGTTGCCTGGTCGGTAAGTAATTACAAAGTCGAATTCGGCGAAAAATAAAGCCCAACGGAGTTGTCTAGAGGATTGAGCTGTGGCTGATTTCAAGTATTGCAAATTGCGATGATCCGTAATGACGGTGACTGTGTGTCGGGCTCCCAGGAGATAGTGCCGCCAGGCCTTAAAGGCGGACTTAATAGCTAAAAGTTCTTTATCGGTAATGGTATAGTTGATTTCGGGAGCCGAAAATTTGCGGGACCAAAAGGCCACAGGGTGCAACTGGTTTGTTTCTGGGTCGCTCTGCGAAAGCACTGCTCCCATCGCGAGACTGGAGGCATCCGTCTCAACAATATAGGGAAGTTCCGGGCGGGGATGTTTTAAAACCGGAGCTGAGATGAATTTAGTTTTCAGTTCTTGAAAGGCTTGTTCGGCCTCCGTAGACCATTCGAAACGTTTGTTTTTTCCGAGAAGGGCTGTAATGGGTTGAACTATTCGAGAGAAGTCTGGAATAAACCTACGATAAAAGTTGGCGAAGCCCAACATGCTTTGGACTCCTTTTACTGAGGTTGGTGAGGGCCACTTAAGAATAGCGTCCACTTTTCTTGAGTCCATGTGAACTCTGTTAGGTGACAAAATGAATCCCAAAAATTCGACCTCAGTAACGTGAAAAACGCATTTCTCCAGCTTGGCAAAAAGTCTGTGTTGACGGAGCCTCTCCAGTACCGCTGTGACGTGTTTTCGATGATCAGCCTCAGAGGCCGAGTAGACCAGAATATCATCAATATAGACAACTACACACACATCAATGAGTTCTCTGAGGACGTCATTCATAAAGTACTGAAAAGCGGCCAGTGCATTGCATAATCCAAAGGGCATTACTTGATACTCAAATAATCCATACTTAGTACGAAAGGCCGTCTTCCATTCATCGCCCTCTTTTATTCGTACCAAATGGTAAGCTCCTCTGAGGTCCAACTTAGTATAAATACAGGTACTTTTAACTTGGTCTAGTAGTTCTGGGATCAATGGTAACGGATATCTGTTCTTGATTGTTATCTGATTCAGGGCACGGTAATCTATACATGTTCTCAGGTCTCCCTCCTTTTTTGGAACGAAGAACAGAGCTGAAGAGGCTGGGGACTTTGAAGGACGGATAAATCCATTAGCCAGGGATTGGTCCAAATATTGCCTTAGGTGAAGATTTTCTGGTTCGGTAAGGGCATAAATTCGACTGCACGGAGGAGTGGATCCCGGAATCAGGTCTATCTGACAGTCGTATGACCTGTGAGGAGGCAGGGTGTTAGCTTGATCTTTCCGAAAGACATCATGATATTCCCGGTATTCAGGAGGCAATTGTGGAGTCTCAGAGGAGGTTGCTGCCAGCTTGTTGGGAGGCTGAGGATCACAGCTGGGAGCGCATTCTGGAAACCGAATTGTCTTTGCTCGCCAGTCGATTTGAGGATTGTGCTTCTCCAACCAAGGGATTCCCAGAATAACTTGAAACTGCGGGGCCTTGATCACGTCAAACACGATCTTCTCTTGATGTCCATCTTGGCCTACCAACGTCACTTCCAAGGTGGTGTGAGTTTCTGGTCCGGAAGCTATTTCCGTACCATCCATGGTGGTAATGACGTCTCTCACCGTCTTAGGACAAAGAGGTAGATTCATCCTGGCGGCCATTTCACAATCCACGTAATTGCCGATCGCGCCACTATCAATGTATGCTTTTATTTTATGGCATGCATACGATTAGGCTGCTCTGGACTCACGAGGACCATAGGCATGACGAAATGCGAGGTCAAAGAACTGGTTTTAACGCTCGGCAAGCAGACCTCTACACTTGTCGGGCGAGGTCGTTTTCCGACTGAGAACCTTCGGCACCTTTATCGGATGCTCCTACCATCTTCTTCTTTGGTTTCACCGGGCAATCTCGAAGAAAGTGTCCTGAATTTCCGCAATAGAGGCATAATTGCAATTGTCTTCTCCTTTCCCGTTCCTTTTGGGTTAGGGGTCCTTTCACGACCCCAATTTGCATGGGTTCCACGGAATCATTTCCTTTAGCGGAGCTCTGTGGTCTTGAAAAAACACGAGATTCAAATCTGGAACGATCGGCCTTCCGATTCTGTAGCCTGTGATCTAATTGAACCACCAGATCGATATATTCAGAACAGTCTTGTGGCGGATTTACCACCTGGGCCAGAACGTCTTTAAGTTCCCCTCGCAGGCCTCTGTAGAAAAGCGTGATTCTCTTATCTTCTGGCCATCCGGTTTCCACCACTAGTCTGTTAAATGACGCAATGTAAGCCAAGAGGTCTTGATTACCCTGTCGTAGTGACAGAAGTTCATTATCCAAGGCCTGACCCTGGGAGTGTTGTGCGAACAATCTCTCCATACTAGCTTGAAAGTCTTGGAAGTTATGAAGATCAGGGTCATCATGAGTCACTAAAGGAATAGACCAATCTGCGGCACTGCCACTAAGATATGAGAGCACGAAGGCCACCTTGGCCTGGTCCGTTGGGAATGCGGCGGGTCTACACAAAAAGTGCAAGCGACACTGATTGAAGAATACAGCGAATCTCTTCGGATCACCAGAAAAACGCTCGGGCGGGGCCAAAGGTACATTTCCTGGTAGATTAATCTGCACCGGATTAGTGGAAGTCGTTGGAGCATGGCTCCCTCCCGAGGCAGGCAGAGGAGTTTGTCCCGCTTGGGCTTGTAACAACTGTCTGGCAAGATCATCAGTTCGCTCCTTAGAAACAACTAACTCTCTCCTTAAGGCATTCGTTTCCTGGCGTGCTGCGTGTACTTCTGCCCTCAACTCCCCAAGCAACTGGGCCAATTGGTCTGTGTCTGAGGTTTCCATTGCGCCTGGGCGGGAAATATGCGGTAAGGCTTCGCGTTCTGTAACGCTCACCTGGTTCCCTCGGAGGTGCGGGTCTCGGCTGGGCGGTGAAACCGTCTTCAATGTTAGGCGTAGGGTTCGTTTGGCTCCCTGGTTTGGCCCCCTTCTCACCGAAAGCTTGACTTGGAAGGTGAGATGTCTACAATTGGAAAAATCAGGGGATTAGTAGCTGGAAGGTTGGATGAAGTCTCTACCCCCACACTCTCTCCTCCCGTGGTACTCGGTTGCTAACTGTGCTCACCTTAAATAGGTGAATGCCGGGCTCTCCATCCTGCGTCTTGTGCAGGGGCTCTGGGTCCAGTTACTACACTGGATTTGGGATCAGCCTCTTGATTGCAGAGGGTAAGTAGAGAGCGATGCCGCCGTTAATTGCACAAGCGTATTTTGCATATATCAAAGTCCTTAATGTTCTCTTTTAACGTCCCTTTTCTGCAGGGTTCACTGAGAAGAAATGATGGCGAAAGAATGCCAAAGTTCGTGGAGGCACGTAAGTAGAATGAATGCCACAGTACTTTAATGCGCACCTTAATGTCTTTTCCTTTCAGATGGAGAATGATGAAGGCGCCGGAGATGATGCCCAGGTTTGTGCCGAAGAGTGAACAAGATGATGGAGCATATGAAGGCACGTAAGTAGAAAGTCTGTTCTAGGCCTTTAAACGCACCTTAATGTCTCTCTTTTGCCTTGCAGGTGGCGGAGTGCGGTGCGATCTGACTTTGGAGCGTACGTCGCACAGGTAAGCCGTTCAGAAACAGAACGTTACTAACCAATGTTCTTTTGTCTTTGCAGGGCTCGATGGCAGAGAAAGAATGCGGCAAATACCTTAAACACTCCGGTGGATCGGGTAAGTTGAAGCGCTGACCTTGACTTTGCTAATCTGTGTTTTTGTTGTTTTGCAGATGCTGCTGAAGACTGAAGATTGGATTCTCATCAGGTAAATCCGGAGATTTCGCGTTCACAGGAGCCGGAATGGAAGATTCCCTGGAGCTGACACTGTGAGCGTCCTGCTGCTGATGCAGAATAACGCGAAGCATGTTGCACCAATCGGGTGTGGTTTAAATAGTGCACAGGAGTGCTTAGGCGTCTTCTTCCACAGCCTCGCCCAGGTAAGAAAAAGAGTTCCAGTTTCCAGAAGAGTTCCAGTCCTAGGGAGTGGTGCCAGCCCCACCCAGAGGAAAAGTAGTTCCTGCCAGAAGAGGATGAAGACATCATCTTGTCGGTAAGGAAGCAGCATGGTCTGCTGCAGGTAGGTCCACCCAAGCACTTCTGTATTTGCTATGAGCCCGGCGCTTCTTGTGCCGGGACCAGTCCCCACAATGAGCCTGGCACCACCGGTGCCAGGACAAGGCCCAAAAGGTCACTAAAGGGACTTGCTGGCGTCTGCAATGAATGTTGTGAGCCTGCTTCCAAGGGCGTTGGGCTGCTCCTGACTCCTTGGAAGCAGTGGTCATGACAGACACCCTGTACCCCAAGTGCCTTACCTTTACACTTGGAGTCACCCAACTTGTGGTCCGGAGCCCCACAATCCCAACAAGTGCGGGGTACTGTACCTGAACCACTGGGAGCCTGCTTTGCAGCAAGTGGATCACTACTCTTATTCCCACCCACAGATGACTTATCCCCACTAGATTTTTGGATCTTAGGGGGGGAGGGTTTAGGTTTACCCGACTGTGACTGCTTTTGGGCCTCCTCAGCTTTCTGAGAGGTCCCCTTTTCTTTGTCCTTGTCCTTCCCACTGAGAAGAGAGAGAGCTGCACAGCCAGGAGTCCCACATGAACTCCTGCGCGGAAAACATGACAGAACACACAATAAAAAGACAGTAAAGGACAAGGAAACGGTTCCCTGTCCCTCCGATGCATTTCAAGCATCACAAGGACCTACTCATAAGCAGGGTAACACACTAGATTTGATTCTGGCTAGAAAAAACCTACTGACCTTTCAGTCAGCGGAACCCGTATTATGGACAGACCACTGTTTGGTATCCTGCGTGTTTGAAGCAATAGGCCCCCAGCCTAAAATTCCAGCGAGCAAAATCTGGCAGCGCTCATGGCGTACTGCTGATATTCATGGTATGGTCACCTCAGTCACTGCTAAGTGTAAGATTGTTCCCGCTACCTCCCTCTCACTACTCTCTCGGGCACTGCATAAGGCAACAGATAGGGCTGCCCCTCTGCATCTTATTCAACCCCGCCGATTGCCCTCCAAAACCTGGTTTTCCGACTCATTGAGGGCTGCATGGATTAAATTGAGACAGGCAGAGCGCAAATGGCGCTAGGCGTATGACCCAATTCTTAAGGGTCAGTACAAGATCTGCTCTGCAGCATACTCGCTAGCCATTAAAGCTGCCAAAACACTGTACATTACTAATAAGATCGAATCTTCATTATGCCAACCTAAGGCTCCTTTTTTGGCAGTTAAATATCCCTCCTCAACAACTAGACTCATTCCTAATATTACCCCGACCCAGGAACTGTGTGACGCCTTATCAAAATACTTTGTCACCAAGATTGATACCATCCATGCTAATATATCCACAGTGGTGAACACTTATTCTATCAGTGAAAATAACATGCCTGAATCGGCGGACCCGGCCGATCCCACGACATGGTCATCTTTCCCCAGGTTCTCTGAAGAGACAGTGCTGGCTGCCATTCATAGGATTAAGTCCTGCTCTTCATTGGACGCTCCCTCTAAATATAATGAAAAAGTTCTCTCCTGATCTTCTTAGGTCATCCCAGCTGCTATTAATGATTCCTGTCAATTAGGGCTGGTAACGCCAGAGCTCAAAGCTGCTAGGGTCATCCATCTTTTGAAAAAGCCCTCACTGGACCCTTCAGTTCTGTTTAATTTTCGCTCCATCTCTCTCCTTCCCTTTTTCACGAAGCTCCTCGAATCTCTGTTGTCCCCTCTGCTCTCTTCATTTCTTGAATCTTCTCATCTTCTGGATTCAGCTCATCAATCTTGCTTTAGGCCTGGCAGGGGTACAGAGAGTGTCTTGGTTTCTGTCCAGGACGATATGACCTGGCTAGTGGACTCAGGTGGTGTGGGTGCCCTGATTTTATTAGACCTATCAGCGGCATTCAACACGGTCGACCACCCCATTGTGTTCTCCCGTTTTGCCCAGATGGGTATATCTGGTCAAGTACTGGCCTGGTTCACTTCGATCCTGGCAGACCGCACTCAAACCCTTGCCATGCCTCCTTTCTTCTCTGTCCTGTGTCAGCTCAGCTGTGGGGTGCCGCATGGCTCCTCCTTGTCTCCGAAGCTATTTAATATTTACATCTGGGCACTTGTGTGTCTCATCCACTGCTTTGGCGTCAGGTGCTACTCCTATGCAGATGACACCCAGATCCTGATCTGTTTAGATCTTGATTGGACTGAGGTGTTGTTGTGCTTGTGGAAGTGCCTGCTGACGTGGGGGATTGGAAGAACCACAACTGGCTAAAATTGAACGGAGACAAGACTGAGGTTCTGGTGGTTGGCTATCCTCCTGATCCCTCACTCTGGATGTCCTCCTTTTGGCCTTCTGCTCTCTTTCCCCTTCTGGTTCCGGCGGCAAAGGTGAAAAACCTGGGTGTATTCTTTCTGCATCTTTGTCTATGGACAATCAAGAAGCAGCTGTTTGTCAATCAGGTCACTTTCAGCTGAAATTGCTAAAGAAAGTATTTACCATTATTCCTGCCTCTCTTCGACCACTGGCGGTGGCAGCCATGGTGCTATCCCGGCTGGACTACTGTAACTCTCTATACCTGGCTCAGCTGAAGAGGTTGATCCAGCAGCTTCAGCACCTACAAAACCTTGCAGCCCACGTGGCAACAGGCACGCCCTATGGGGCCCACATTTCTCCAGTGCTCCCTTTGCTCCACTGGCTCCCGTTTGCTCAACGTATAAGATTCAAAGCGGTGTACATTTTTCATCAGGCGATGCAGGACCAGGGGGCAGAATTTCTCAGAGTAATGTTTACTCGCTATTGTCCTGCGCGTTGTCTGCCTCTGCTTCTGCTGATCGGCTGTGTGTGCCCACCTACCAACGCTTGCAGCCCGGAGGCCATGCTTTTTCTGTAGCAGCAGCTCTGCTTTGGAATGAGCTCCCTTTAGCTATAAAAAAGCCACCTAACCATCTGGTCTTTAGGAAGGCCGTAAAGTTAATTTGTTCTAAACAGAACATTTTTTGTTGTGGCTTGCCTTGTCCTCTAGCGACAAGATACGTTCAGGGTGACCGTGCGCTGTAGAAGTTTCTTTAACATAACATTACATAACTGCGCAGAGTGCAGCGGTGCGTAGCAGTGTGTATTGGGGAAGCAACAAACAGCCAGAAACAGCCGTGGAGATTGTCTTTACTCTCCACTGACCTAGCTGGAAGAAGGCGCCTTTTCTTTAAATGCTTACACACCCTGCAGATAACAGCAGTGTGTGGCAGCATGTTTTGTGTTTGATGCACGGTGCCGGGGCAGCGGTGGTGAGACCCATGGTGAAGGAAAGGTAAGAGGCGAGGAATTCTGCAGTCTACATCAATGCTATTAAGGCAAACATGCCTTTTTTTACTCCCAGTTGGTATTTCTGGCTTATTACTGTTGCTCCCGTTCTGTGTACTTTAACGTTCTGATGCCTGCCATGGCTTCTGTTCATTGGATGCACATATTTAGATAGCTCGCTTTCATTGTGAGTTCGTGAAAGCTGCTTGGGAATCATTTAGAATTGCAGTCACTTGGACACGTCACTCATGGAGAGCTGCCTTGCTTCAATCTGTGTGTAAGAGGGAATAAGGCGCCCATTTTGTGATTAACATTGGACGAGTGGCTTCAGGTGTGGCTGTCCAGCCATGATAGCTCCCCTCCTTACTACACAAACTTGCTAAGACTGCAAAGCCTTGTGTAGCAATATGCATTCCTCTGCTTAGATGTGCTTTATCTGGCTAACGTGGACAACAGAGCTTATTGAATTAACCGCCCCTCCATTTTGTTTTTTTAAAGTACATGACTTAAGACCCATTCGTGATAATTACTCGCTTTATGAATATAGGATATTTGAGTAATTGGTCGTTTTGACACTGTGAAAGTGCAATTGGCATACAATCTTGGCGCATTGGGTAAGAGGTACGACCTTAAAAGTGGTAAATCGGCAATGCCTCAACAACAGAAACGGACCTACATCTCAGATGCAGAGATGCGTGTCCCCCTGACCACGCTTCTTCCTTGGGACCTCAATTAGAAGTGGATAACACATTGGATAATGCTAAAGACATTAAGTCTACTGGTATTCTGATTAGCAGTGGTCATGTAGCACTCAAGGTAAAAACCCTGCCTATGAAGATTACAGATTGTTTTCAAACAAAGCCCAAGCCAGTTGAGGAAGAACGTTCTGTTGATATTTCCTTGGTGGCTGACATGAACGGAGTAGGGGCAAATAGTCAAAACTCTGTAATAGTGATTCTACTACATCATGTGGGAGAGCTGAAATCCCCTTCCACCCCCTCCGATCCCCCGGTTGGGGTGACAATAACTCCTCAGCCTCCTAGTATACTGCTTAATAAGGTTAGTTTTATGGACACACCACCGGCAATGGGGGAAAGGTATGTGCCAGATTTTGTCTAATCACTCTCCTCAATTGACTCACCTCCACCCTTTGCTCCTTTGAGGAGAATCTCTTCACATGTTCCAGACTTAATCTGTAATAAAGAGAGTTTGCCCGAACAAACTATCCCTGAAATAAATCGGGTCCTCTGTATTTTCGTATCACTAGACGAGAACCTAAAAATAGAGGTGAAATCAAATTCACTTCTTCTGGAATCACTGATATGTCAATTTGAGAATGTAAAACTTCATGTTGCTGCTAAAGGGTATTTTAATCAGACTGCGGGGGGTTATGTGGTACAGAATCACAAATGAAGACTAATTGTGGGATGTTAAATAATGACAATGTGATTCTACACAAGGAACTATCCATGCAAACGTCTGTCCACTCTAACCCTGTCTTAAACCCCGATGGCAATAGAGGGGAGAGAACTGTGGTGTATACTAATCGTGCAAACACAAGGAAAGAGGGTGTTTCTTCCTCCACTGTTGCTGTGAACATCTCTGATGGATTAACCCCAAATTAAGATCTTACTAGCGTGGATTTGGGTCAGGAAGCTGTAGAACTATGTGGTGGCTCATAGGTATTCTTATTGAGGAAGAACCGTCTCAGACAAGCAAATTGGGTTGCCCTGTATATGGATAAAAAGAAGTGCACAGATTATAAAAAGAAGAATCATCATCTTTCAAAAAGAAACAATCAAGTTTCTAAAGGTTTTTGAGGAAACTGTTTTTGCAGCAGAATGTTCAAGCCCTTCTTTTGAAACCTACTACGGGTACCCAATGCAGGACCATCTAATGTCGTGGTGGTAGACTCCAACAGGGTTGTTAATGCACCACCTGCCCCTCATTTAGAGAACCTTCCTCCAATTGTACATTTGACCACTATTAGTGCAGTAGAATGCCCTGTTTGTCATATGCAGACATCAACTCAGGCAATTTCCTCTACTAATCTTGGAACATTTGTAAATGCAGTTAAAGATCTTTAGCCTCAGTGTCTCTGATAATGAAGGCTGACGGGTCGGTAAATAACTGTAATGGAGACAATCACATTGTTGTAGCTCAACAAATGCGGTCACAACCAATTGAAAATGCAATGCGGTGCGCAGGTACTTTAAGATTTTTAGGTATGAATGGTGTGATTAGATTTGACATTTTTCAGAGTAATCATACTAACGTGAGGGGTCAAGGTGATCAGTTCTATTCTGGGGTATGCCAGGACATAGACAAACAGATGAATAGTGGATCGTCTGCTTACTCGCCAAAGTCTAAAATATGTTAACTTTATCCCCTTAGGTATTCTGACAAAGTCTGTATCACTTTACTCAGCTCCAGTGTCACTGAAGCTTTCAATTGCAACTAATGTCATACTTGATGTCAAGAAAGTAACTGTTCAAATTTGAAAAGGATTTATTCTTGTATTGTGTTAACACCAGGCTATTAACTGGACAGAATTTCAATTTCTCACAAAAAGAAAACACACAGGCAAGTTTCAGTTTGCAGCAGAGGCTTGCTGCCCTTGCCCAGGCCCATCTGAGGATGTGTTGGCACCAACTTCAACATAATGGTTCTGTACCCCCCTTGCTTAGAGCGGAAAACAGTTAAAGGCACCTTTGAGGTGCATACACTAAAAAAGTCACAGATATACAGCTGGGGGTTAATAGTCACCGATTATCACAAGATGGGCAGCCAGAAGGGAACTGAAACACACAATACCCACTGAAAAGCTCTACGTCCTTCTATGTCAGCAAGTGCCTGCTATGGAGGAACCAATGCAAAAAGGCAATGAGGTGATAACACTTCTGTATTCCCTGACGGGAAGTGACGGGTGCAAGGGCTCCCGCAAATGCTGCTTGTAACGCAGTGCTGCAAAGCGCACATTTAAAGCCCTAGTACGAGAGTAATATAGAGAAAAATGTGTTGCTGTGCTAGAAGACTGCTAACCTGAGGCACGAAACAGAAGCGCACAGTGAAGAACGAAGAGTGCGCGCAGGCCTTTGTTTCTGCAGTGTTTTCCCTCACCGGGGACCGGCAGATGTTTGGTGCATGATTCCCTCTTTTAAATTAAGTATTCAAGAAACCCTGAACATGTGCATTTACTTCTTTGAGACCTTCACAAGCGATCTGTTCTCAAAATGTGGTGGACAGTTTAATGAACAGGCCCTGTGCCCAAGGATTACAGCCAGACACAGAATGGAGCTTTGTACCTTATCCGGGCTGCTCTTCACACATCAATTGTCAAACATTTTAAAAAATAACTGACATAGCTACCTCAGACATTGGAGACATTTGTTTTCGGCTGTCTGTGTACAGCACAATGACAGACACTGGGAAGTTCAGAAGAATTTCTGCAGTGAGACAGAGCCCGGCTCGGATTGGCTTATAGGGCAATAGGCCCATGGCCAAACCAAAGACGCAAAATGCCTATGTGGGCAAGTTTATTGGGTCAAAGCGGGGCACTTTTTTGGCCACACATGTGGGCCAGTTTGCTGAGTTATTTCACTATGCAGCTAATGGTTTTGACCAGTGGCAGTGTTGCTGTAAATATTTTTTTAAATGTACAATTTGCATCACATTTTATCACCCCCCCCCCACACCGCCTTCCCACTTGTGTACTATTCAAACAGCGTCACAAAAGGAATGAATTCCCTTTTGCAACTGTGGGACACTTTTTCTTTGGTTCCCGAGACAATTGTATTCCCGAGTCCGACCCTGGACTGAGCTATGAACAAACAGTATCCACGATGAGCACAGACAGGCAGCTGTGAGAGGCACGGGATGTGTGTGGAGTCACGCAGACGCTTTGACACTTGCCTGGACCTCAGCAGCATGTCAACATCAATGAAATGAATGGGCCATTAAAACGTCCACCTTCCAATACACATGGAGGAGCTACTCTTTGCTCACGCTGGGCTGGCTGGGCCTCAGGCAGCCAGGCTGGAGCCATAAATTGGTAGGTTTTGACTAATAAATCTGTAGGCAGTAGAACTGCTTAAAAGCAGTAGTCTACTGCCAGAATTTGTAGGGTTGGCAAGTATGCGACTGCTCGAACGGAGCTAGCAAACACTCTCTTCTTGAGCGGGTTTCTCGGGCTTCAATTTCCAGCCTGGAAAACTGATAATGGTGCTTTTCATCCGCCCCCTGAGCTCATCACTTCCAGACCGGCTCTCAGAGCAACAACCAATAGGAAGGCTCGCCCACTGGACCACTGTGCTGAGTGTGAAGTTGAGGGCAAATATACAGGCTCTTCTATAAATGCTGTGAAATAAATCGATATTGCAGAAGAGGATGTGTCATGATCAGAGACCAAGAAAAATGTACACATTTACGGAGAATGTTGTTGGAGTGAACATTGTCATTGGGCCTCATTACCATTTAGCCTGTCCAGATTTAACGGTGCCGGTAAAACCGTACCGGCACCGTTTCTGTACCGGCTAACTACGAGTTCTGCAAGTGGACGTGGAAACACCGGCACCATTACCGCATGGTGCCGGTGTTTCCACGGCCCCCATTTCTGTGGAGTTTTATGGGACTCCATGAGAATGGGGAGTAACGGAATGCCGGCTCCGGAATTACCGGACCACCAGGGCTGTAATGCACCGGTAATTCCGGCAATCCCAGAGCTGGTAATTCATTCCAAGTCTGGCAGCCACCTGCTGGTTTTTCTGGCTCAGTTACCGCCGGACATGGAATGAGGCCCATTGTAATTTTGGAGGGAGGTGAGAAATGATACAACTATAATATGGTGATTGTTGCTATGGACACATTGAAAGTTCCAGTGGGGAAGGAGACCATTCTTCGTGATGTGATGCAAAAGAAAAGTTCTAAGAAGGAATCGCATATCCACAAGATTTTCTGAATATTTGCTAAACTAACCTTTAGGTCTGTTAATGTTTTCTTAGTAAAGGAGGGCTTAGCGATCCGCTGGAGGAGGCATTGCAATTGGATGAGGTGCAGGCTTTGACAGGTGATTATAGCCTGTATTTCCGTCATCCTGATTGGCTGGCATCAATGCCTCGGGGGCTAATAAGCTGGTGACTCGGATTCCTGATCCAGTGTAACGATTGGCAGTGCAATAGCAGGGTCATGAGGGCTTTACGCCTTTACCAATGAAAGGCTTCGCAACGTATTGAAAGGCACATCTTAATTGCTGCTGAATACTAGGACCAAAGGAGCAGAAGCATAAAGCTCTCTCCAGATTCACTTACAGAAGCTAAGGAAGTTGAACAACAGTGTTAACCAGATTGGGAACGAAAGCAAAAGGGCGCTGTTTATATCAGCCTTAAACCAGACTGGCACAGCAGAATATTCATAGGTCAATGTTCCAGTGTACTTGCTAGCTGGAAAAGTGCAGGACTCAAGCTTGGGATAAATTGGAACTCTGTTGTGAGTTGAATCACACCTTATCCCAGGGGTCTAGTAGTGTGATTGTGTGTCTTCAACTCGAAGGCTTTCGCAAGCCGACATCCTCTTCCAAAGGCACAATATGTTGAACACCATAACCATTGATCCACGGTGCAAACGCTAATTCAATAAATGAAGCTAAATTGTCAAATGGCATTGCTGAATGCCATGCAAGGTGGACGAGAGCCATGCACCAAGACCTACACCAGACAGAGAGCCAATCAGACAGGCTAGATTAAGCAAGCACTGACGTTTCCAGGAAGCAAGTCATGAGGTAGCAATAAAGTCAAATTGCAAGATGACTGAGACAACAACTCCCGGCAGAAGGAACAGGACCTGTGAGAAGAGAAGCTGAGACCAGCCCATTACTTTGCAAAGAGGAACGAAGAAAGTTATACAGCAACAGAGAGGACCGGGTGCTGGGTCTCAGAACAGTGTGAGCTTAAGGGATCATCGGCTGGTTTCATGCAGTGACCACCAAGCGAGAGGAAGATCACTGAAGAAGAAAGTCACAAGTAAGGCTGCCCAGAGTGGCAATGCCCCTGCTACCCCCATGATCGATGCCAGAGACTTTAACCATGCCTGTGTTTTCTGTTTGCCTATTTTAATTTCCTGGCCCCTGTGCCACAGACTGCGGATGCAGATGGTCTTCTTTTACCAGTTAATTTGTTCTGAATTACACTGCCCTTTCGTTCTTGCTCACCACATTGGTTCTAGAATGCCTTTTCATGGATGGACTGATATTAAGAGAGCAGCAGGGATACTGAGGGTGGGTTTTGTGCTGCACAGATTGTCTGGTTCATGCCGGTTGTTGCTCGACGCTTACAAGGAATTCTGTTGCAGGTCTTTATCCCTTAATAAGTCTTTACTTGATCATTGAAACCAATTGCACCGGCAACTTATTGTTGTTTATTATTAAGTCATGGACATTAATTAGTGTGAATACGTTATCACAGTAAATGCATAGTTGGGGGTGTCCTATTCTTGAAAATTCAATTGGAGAGACATGCCGCTGCTTCCGTGGTCAGGTGCCCAACGATTCATATTGTCTACCCTTCGCAAGATACCTTTGCCGCTCTTTTGTTATATTTCTTTCAGAGCATCATAGCTGGGCGCCCTTCCCTAGACCATGCTGCAGGAGTGGGGAGGGGCTTGGGGGGTTTTCTGGCACGTGCAGCTATAGAAGTAGTCCTGCGGAACCTGCTCCCGAAGAGTGTGTGCTACTTGCTTTTCCCATTGTCCTTTCCTAGGAGGAGTCCAGGCAATCCATTCCTCCTTCCCAGGTCAATCTCGCGTATAGCACAGCGGGGGCTGACAAAGCCACTTAATCATAACCAGTCGATGCCCCAGAACCATGGCAGGCAAGTGCTTCACGCAAAAAGTGTATTTGATCAGTTACACCGGCAGGAACAATCTCACCTCAGAGCCGAACATCAAACAGGTACATTCTTTCCAGATCGTGTACACCTCGCCCTGAAACCAGCCCAATAAAATATTAGAGTACTGGACTCTATTATTAAGAGACTACAATTAAAGGTTTCCTCATTACGTGCTGTAAACAAGGTTGAATCAGGCAAGGACAAATACCTTTAAGTTCAGTAAAGCATCTCAAGATAGCACCTTTTAAGATGTCTTAAGAAAAACAGGTTGACGTTTGTTTGCGAAAAAGAGGAAAACAGTCTTGTAATGGCAGATGATCGTCTCCAGAGTCTATGAGCCTATTTGAAGGCCAATATGTGACCAAAAGTGGGACAGGCTCAAATGATGCCCTGAAACAAGAGGATGTGAAAGGGTACTTTTTAAAGGAGCAGAGCACTGCACACAAATGCATTTAAAAACAGGGTTTCGGTATATTGTGTGACAGGACAGGAAGTCTAACTCGTCAACATAATCTCTTCCACAACTGGAGAAATTATCATCTATAAATATGTCGGGGCGCTTTACTGTCACAGTAGTTTCATAAGGGAGATGTGGGGTCCTTGTATTGTTATTCTAGGAGCTATTGTGGGTATGTCTTGAAAATGAGAACCCCTGACCTGGCCAGACTCCTTTGGGAACATTGGAAGTCAAAATTAGACTTTCCATGGAGTCTGAATCCAGTACCTCTCTAGTCCGTCACGCCCAGGTGATGCCAAAGGTATAATCATCCATAACCATTTGAGATGTCCGATCATACTTGGATCCGCCAATCTTGAATTGAGGAAGACTGCGGGAGCTGCTGTGGTGCTTTTGGTGGATGAAAGCCAAACAAAAAGATGGCGTACATCTCTTACTCATTCGATTGGTCTTTGGTGATTTTTTTCTTAAGTGTCCCTCAGAACTTCGAATCAGTGCTTTAAATGGACAGGTATTTCCTATATGTAGGTTTATTATTACGCCAACTGGCATTTCTATTTAAGAAAAACACTATCTTGGAGGTAGAAACCCTTGCCCTGCATTATCAGGGTGTATTGGGAAGAGGAAGACATACATGTTGGATGGCAGTAATATGACCCACCGTGCCTTCGACCCATTCATGTTTTGTTTTTTTAGGAATAGGCACTTTGCATCTTGGGTCATATGAGCTTATGCAAAGACAAGGAAACAAACTAAACTTCAAGTCCCAGTATGCAAAGTAGTGTTAAAAGATAAGCTAATCATTTCTTAAAGTATCCTCTATGCCACAATGCTAATCGAAAGGTGTGTCGTTTCTTTTAAGGTGGACACTTGGTTTGCTCATTGAAAACCACTGGAGGTTCTGAGGTTGCGAGATAAGGTTAGTTCCAATATCAAACGTGTTCTGCTCATGCTAAACCATGGATGACTTTTTGTGTGTCATGATATGTTATGTTAAGAGGGAGATGGGTGAGGTTAGTGGGGATAATGGAAGATATCTTCGGTGTTGAGTTGATGCATGCAGACCAAGTGTACCCACAGCTCTGCGTGAATATGTTAAGACTGTGCACTTACTGCTCGTCATCCTGTCTCCAGCCGCTCCTATTTAATGACTGTCATTTTCAACCAGTCATGTTGCACCAGACAAAGGAGCTCTGCATGCACTGCAGCCAGGTGTAGGCCTGCATTACTAATGGGAGCCTTGAAACTACACATTGCAGAGTCCAAAGTGGTGTTGTCTAAAAAGTCAGAACTAGCTGATGGGAATCCTTATGCCATGGCAGTCATATGTTCCTCTTTCTCGTGCTAATCTCCTATTTAAGATGAAGTCCTTTTTTTGCTATTTTCTATTTATATCCTGAGTGAAAGTCACAGTTATGGGCAGACTGAATGGCCTGGATGAACCATGGGTGCTCGGGGCTTTCACCTACTACGTGAAATTGGGCACAGAGGAGTAAACAAGTGGGTGTGCACGGCTCACCATCCCATCAGCTGCCATGAACATAACTTGCTGACCTGTGAACCCAGGTAACCCCAAAAGCCAGAGATAGGAGTACTGATAGTTAAGGCGACTTGGGAGGGCCATGACCAAGGAGTTCAAACTAGATCTAAACGGTGGGCATGTTTGGTACAAGTGCAAGGTGCGAGCCCATGGGAGCCATACCCAGTCACCCCTTTCTATTACTTTAGGTTTCCAGAATCCCAGGGTCTGCCAAATCAGACACAGTACCCCTGTTCAGTTTATAATGGACTAGGACCAGTGATGGGTTGCTTATCTCATCCCTCTGGACTTCCCCGTAAAACTCCAAAGACAAGAGACACAGTGCAATACTGCTCTATGTGAAATATCAGTAATTGGAGAAGTCCACAAGAACCGCCATGACCTTTGTTAACTTGCATGTCTGAAACACCAAGAAAAGTGTTGTTACATCATTTGTTTTAACTGTGATAACCTTTAACAAAAGTAAAACAAACTATACATAATAAGAAAGCAAAATAATATTACATGGTCAAGGAGAAAAGACCATGTACACTATAAACAGATCATCTTAACAAAGTAAACAGCAATAAAACATCAATTCATTATCATTCCATGGACAATGACGACTTAAAACTAAAATAAAAATGAGCCAAAGGAAGTAGTTGCAGCATGTTACAGGGGAACCTTGTGTCCTCACGTAATAGGCGAGTCCTCCTCTCTTCTGAATGCTTTAAGAACTGTAACAACATCAATTACTGTTGAGGTAGCGTGGCCTGATAAGCAAGTGGCCCAAGAGGCCTCCATAATCACAATGTCCCTGTTTCTTAAAGGTTTACTGAGGTGCTTTGACCTCAGTTGAGAGACTGCTGGTAAAGCCACAAATATGTTTTTCAGGTTTCACAAATAGACACATTTTCACAGAAATGACAAGCCATCAGATTCCTGCTCACCTGACCCCTTCGGGCCATGATTTGCTTAGTGGGGATCAAATTCCAACGGAATCTTAGAAAGACCCTTCAAGCCCATTTTGCAGGATATATGGATAAAAATGGAGCCAAACATCCCACTTTCTTATGATCATACCTCAAATGATCAAGAGAGGGGGAACAATACATTTTTTCCATTGTTGAGACCCAGCCCAACCAATATAGGCATTTTTTTACACTGTCAGCATTATCACACAATTCGATTAAAGAGCTGTTCACATGTTTTAGAATTGTACAAGCATGCTCATAAATACCATTCAGTCATGTACTCCTTTTTCCCCTCAAGTGTGTCCTTCAGATCCAATAATAGGGAGCTCCCCACCGGACAGAACATTTTTCTCACCAGTAGCAAGCACTTCCAATTGGCACGGGCCTGAAGAGATGTCACACCCAGGTCGTACCTAATAGCGTCCATTGGGACCACATTAGGCATTCCCAAAACCCTTCACCAAACCAAAACTTCTAGACAGGGCAGAATGTCCATGAGTATTAACAAATAGATGTACATGCCATACAGAATTTGGACACCAGCTTTCCTTCATAATATTTAACTGTTGATTTCAAAGTGTATTTCCCATAACACCCATCAACTCTAACAAGTTTTTTTGCAAGTAGCATGGTACGTTCTTTCACCCAGTCTATTAACCCAGTCCGACTTGGAGTTGCCTGGATGTAAAACCCCAGGTATACCAACAACTTAACATTCACCATAGCTTTCTTCCCGGTATGCCATTTGGGGTAGATCTTGCTTCTGCAGCACAGATTCTTTGCTTTGGATGCATTCATCTTTATTTACAAATTCTGTCAAAAGTTGCTGCATTCCCACTGGTGTAAAATCGAAAAGGAAGAAGTCATCCGCATAGGATAGCTAATATGGCCTCAGCTGATCTATGGCTGGTCTATTGCAGGACTGAGCAGTACCGCAGGAGCTAGGTATTCGCCACATCCGACCGGTAGAGCCTAGAGGAACAGGGTGCCAAAACCAAACCTGCCTAACCCCCTACCCATTGGAATGCTGCGAGAAAGTCCTCCTGCACCATTCATCTGAACCTGGACCTCTGAATTCTCATGGAGGCCCACCAGGAGTCTTAAAAGACCCCCTGGGATCCCCCACCTCTTGTGCTTATTCCACAGAAGTTGGTGATCCATGGCATCAAACGGTGCGGTCAGATCTATGGAGGCCATGTAAGCTGTCTTATATTTACCATCCCAGGCAAGATGCTGAATCATTTTGACAATAGATCCATTCAGGACTGTACCAAGACCTCTCTGAAAGCCGGTCTGCCACTTTGTCAATCTTCCAGCAGACACGGCCCACTCCTCCAGGTGGGACAGCAAGATGGATGCAAACACCTTGCTGTCCGCATCTAGGAGGGCGATAGGTCGATAATTCAGAGGGCTTGTTCTCACACCCCTCTTAAATATAAGACGATAAGAGCCTTACACCAAGATAATGGGAGTTGCTCAAGGGTCACCACCTTTTTGAACAGGGTGCTCAATACCTTTGCCCAAACAGTTGGTTCCGCTTAAAGAGATAGTTTGATAGCTTATTGGGACCGGGGGCCCTCGATGATCTTAGCTTCTTAATCACATCCAAAATGATGTCTGCATAGAAAACTACAAGGTTCATCTTTTCACCAATGATAGGAGAAAGGCAAGGGGTTACTCATTGGGCGTTGCATACAACGCAGAGAAGTGGCAGAAACAATCATTTTCAGATTCTGCCTTTATCTATTTTTCCACCTGACAAGAGGCTAGTGAGTTCATATGTCCCCAAAATGCCCTGGAGTTCTTATTCTGCAAAGTTTGCAAAAAGCTCCTCTGCGTCTTCCTGATATCTCCTCACGGTGCTACTGTGCAGCCACTTACAATAAGTTTGCCTTAGACACCTGCTCAACTCAGTTGCTATATCTGGAGCCAGATCATGTTTATGTCGTAGGGATCTCAGCTCTATTCTAAGTCGGTTTTTCTTACCCACAACTACTTTATCATAGGCGTGTACATGATTTCCCTGTTTCTTGGGCACCCCAACCCTTTGGAAGGCATCTGAGAGTGAATCAGATCTACCGCAAACTTAGCACAGTGCCAATAACTTCCATTCTTGTGTTGAGCTCTCAAGCACCTGCATCAAGGAACCATTAACCCTCTTTGCAAGCGATTAATTCCAAGATAAACAAATTCCAGCAGTGTTAATGGTCAAATTGGTCAAGCTCAGATTGGCCACATGGTGTTGTGAGTGACACAAGCAAAAACCCGCCACCAGCCTAGAGTGGTCAGTCAAAGGAGTTTGTGAAATAGGGCCTCATTCCGTGGTGGGCACAAAGGGACACCGGGCACCGTTAAGGATATTGGTGCCATTAATCCCTTTGCGCCCTATTCCGAGGTCCCTTAGCGGGTCCCGCAAAGGGCGCCTGGTTTTACCAGGAGCCCTTAGCGGGAGCTGCTAAGGGACCAGAGAGCTAATAATGTCCCCATTGAACCAGGTCAGACCCGGACCGGGTATGGGAGGTAGTCATGGCGCATACTCGGAATGAGGCCCATAGAGAGTATGTCACACTTTTCAAAAAGCCGATCAGTCACAAACACATAGTTGTTGGTTGAATATGATGAACCATTGGACCAAGTAGACTGATACCGAATGTCTCCCTGCACCTCACCATTAAGGCGTTGTAAACCTATCCCCCCACATCCACATATTTCAACCTTTAGGGTCCCATTAAATATTCTAGGGTCAGCTCTATATTGGCCCATAGAGCCCCTGTAATACCCTGTTATCATCAAATTGGAGTTGAGGTCCCCGGTCAGTATTACTTGCCCACCCATGTTCAAAGCACACCACTCATTGCCCAGGCCTGATGGGTGAAGGAGAAAGATGGATAGGTCCAACACTTCCTCATGCCAATACACATTGAGGATTAATAGATGGGTATCTCTTCAACCAACTCAACATGGGTCTGCAGGATGCCGTAGACATATTTAACCGTGTCAATCACTCTGACCCTATCGTCTGAATGAACCAGTGTTAGAAGGCCTCCATAAGGTCTACCACGGTCCCCTTTCTTGATGGACTGGGCACTGATAACGCATCCATCCAGAACAGGGGGGTCAATTGTCAGGTTTCTTGTAAACACAACACCCAATGTGCCCTAAATTCCCACCCAACCTCTTGATTGTGTGATATTCCCGAGTGACCCCGGGTGTACCATGATAGAATAGAGAATGCATCCATAATTCCTGAACTGGATGGGGCACCTAATAGTTGTTAATGCTGTATATTTCTTATTAGCCATGACCAATCATTCAAAGCTTCAGAGGCCTTCATTTTTGTTTTCAGCAAATTAATGTTCACTTTTAATTGCTCCTCTGGCCCTGCAGAATTATGGGTACACTCAACTAAGCAAGCATCCACAAGCTCATTCACATCAAACCCAAAGATTCTAATGGCTTCTCTTTCCTAGAGCATGTGGGATGTTTTACCCATGCATCCGAGCCCTACCACAAAAACTGTGCAGTACTGGCATGGAAAACATCATGATGGCCAGAACGTCCCAGAAAATGCACAGGGAAATGCATGAAGAATAGGCTTGCACCTATTTTTGCATATGTTGTGATCACAGAAGGGCACAGGGCCTAAAACCATTGTAAAAGGGGCAATGCTGATTGCCAAAAGCAACACATAACTGGTGGGAATTCGTTTTCTTCAGGTCAAACATGGCTAATTTATGGGCACAAAATTATTTTACTGCAGAACTACACCAATGCCATTTGTTGAACCTGGACAATATACTTCCATGTAATATGTCTTGTTTGAAATTCTTGAATTCAAGACTGATCCAAAAAAATTGCATGCAATACCCGCTTTTGACTGAGAGTGGCGCTAGCGGTCTAAACTCTGACAGGGAAACTGCATGTCAGGAGTTGCAGGAGAGGCCTTTACATCAAAGGCTGGGAGTTAATTAAAATCTTAACCACATGCTGTTCCCAGAAGACAATCTGATTTAATTAACAGGCAAAAGGCTGGGAAACCTCTCACCTCCAGAGATTCACACCAGGAGTTAGAATCTCACATGACCTCTTGATTGATAGAAGGCAGACTGGCTGGGAGCCTCCTGGAGACCACACAATAGGCTCTTGCACTTGAATAGAATATGTTGATTTTGACTGTTTCCTGTCAACAAAGGCCTGCCTGCCAGAAGACACATGTGATCACTGACCCACCCAAGTCTTGGAGGCGGACTCCAACACTCTGAGAACTGAATTGAAAGCAAAATATATATTTTACAGAAACACTGATAACTCTTTGTAATCAAATGACAGGAATGTATAACTTTGAGAGCCTTCATTTAAAAAATGTACCTTCGATTCAAGCCCAAACTTCAATTTGTGTGATGTTCTGGGGCAAAACCCTGCTATTTATGTATACTACAGACTCTGTGTTTAAGCTAGAGACATGGGAATTTACTGGAGTATGTATGGACAGGCCGTGTATATGTGTATAATTTTTAATGAAAAACCAATATTGCAAAACCAGTTAAAAAACGCAAAATGTTGCCGTTTCTGAATGCAAGCTCTTAGAAACATCAGAGTTTGAATAGAGTATACCTCATGTGATACGTGATGGGTGCATGTAATTTCAAACCACTGTGTATCTATGAAATATGTCTTTAGGTCAAATATAGATTTGTGGGCAAACTGGCCAGGGGAGGATCCTCTGACCCATAAACCTACAGCATCACCATGACGCACATTTCTTTCCCCCAATCAAAGCAGTGTTGAAAGCTTGACCAATGGGCAGTTGAAAGAGGGGCTGGCTAGTGATGCTGCACACACACCCACTTTCAAAAGACATAAAAAGAGCCACTGGAAGCTAGAGAGGACATTCAAAACCAGTTGCTGCAACGCGCTCTGCCGGACCATACAACATCCAGAAAATACCAGATTCAACACTTAGACTTTAAAACTCCAAAGAACTTGATTCAGAACTCAAAGCAAGGGCCTAAACCCACAAACTGAGAACTCTTCTCAGTAGGCCTCAGCATCCAGCAAACCTAACAGCGGTAGCAGCATCCAGGAGCCGTGCAGATCAGCGCTGGGTCCAGAGAAAGCTGTGCAGAAAGATCCAGAAGCAGTGCTGTACCCAGAGAAAGCAGAGCAGTATCCAGAACCAGAGGCCAGAGATCCAGAGTGACCCAGACCGCTGTTAGCAGAACCAGAGAGCTGACCCAGATCACTGTGAAGTGCCGACACCAGAACCGGAGTCCAGTCCAAAACCTGACCAGATCCGTGGGGAGGCCTATTTCAAAATATATTGTGAGTACCTAGCAGAACTGTGTAGAACCAATCTCTTAGTTAAAATAATATAATTCAATCTATTTTAATCTAACCAGAACTGCCTCCTAACTGTCATCTGTCATTTGCAAAGCTGTCACCTGTCATTTTCTAGCTGCAAGCTGTAACCTGTCACTTTGAACTGTTAAAATTTCAAATCCGAAAAACTACCTTTATTTAATCGTCCGTATCTCTGGGACCGTTTGTGCTAGGAACTTGGTTTAACTTTCATCTGAAAGCTTAGAATCTCAGCTTTACAACAAGCTTAGACTTGCTACTCCTTATACTTTTGCCGTAATCACGATTCTTGCACTCGTGAATTTTGCCGCGATTTGCGATTTGGCCCGATTTCTTTACTTGTAAAAAGATAGCTGCTTTTGCCTGAACTGCTAAATTTCGTTTGCCTCTTAAGAACCATCCCTCAATCATTGCTAGAGTGAGCCTGAACTCATATTAACGAGATACCACTCACCCTGAACCTCCTGAAGGGAATTAAAAGCATTTTCAGCATATTTCTCACTGCATTGTCATCATATTCAAAGCCTTTTGCCTGTGTTTCAAACTTCTGTAGTCTAAGCTTGCTGAATTGAACTGAATTCTATTTGCTTGCATTCCTAAGAACTGTGTCATCTTCATCTTCATCTCCTTACATTGCATAAAAGGGGGGGGGGTGAATTGTCCAAGAAAGTGATTACATTGTCTTTTGCTGAAACCCTATCAAGTTTTTTTTCTGTACTGCATTTTCATTCCACCTTGCATCCATTTGAAACCATAAAAGTATTGTTGCTATCTTATCCATCCTATAACCACTCATCATTGATTATAAAGAAGTGTGCTAGTGCCAGACTATCCATTATTGATTACTGCTCAGATTAAGTGTGATATTCAATTATTAATTTATTATAAAGTGTGATATATATATATATTGTTTAAATTCTCAAATAAACCTTTTAACTTGCAAAACAGAACTACTTCTTGGCTCAGTGGGGTCAGGGGGATTCCAAGAGAGGGGTGTTATATAGGGGTAGTCATCCAGAACTCATGAACTGGACATAAAGATATATCAATAAGGGTTTCCATTCAGTATCCCAGACTAGGCATTGACTTAGCTGAAGTGTTGAATTGAATCCTCTTACAAAGTGGGGGCTCGAGCCGGACGTTTGGTTTAGATCTATCACTTGTGCAGAATTATACAGTGTGCCACCTGACCAGATACACTTATCCGGTCGGATCACCACGCTGTGTTACGCTGTAAAGCACTCCTCAAAGGAACGCTCTAAGGAAAAGGTCGTTTTTGCAAAAATAAAATACAAACTTCTGTAAGTCAGGAAGGAACTCAAATTCCAGAATGACGACCTTGGTAGATATGAAAATAGCCAGAGAACAATTCTTACATAAGCTATTTGTGAGAGGTGAGTGGACTCATCAGGACCAAACGGTCTGGTTGCAGGCAATCGCGCAACAGGTCACTGAAACAGGGTCAGATATATGGGGAGATCAGGGTCCCCTACATGTGGCCCTGAGTGAACTATATATGGCCCCTAAGGCCAAGGATGAGCACCACAAGATTGCCAGGGTAGCAGCATATTTATATTTACATATGGGAGCCATGCAGGACAAATGTGCTGAAGGCCAAGATCTGGCAAGTAGGCAACTGCTGGCACTACAGAAGGCCCAATCTGATCTGGACTCTTCTGAGCAGAGGCTGCTCAGGAGCCAGGAGTCAGAAAATGACAGCAGACGGTACATCACTAAAATAAAGGAGGATCTGGATGTGCTGCAACAGGAAAAGGTGGACCAGGATATCAGATTTCTGGCCTTGTAGAAGGAGTACCAAGAAGGTTTGGACTCCCTACTGCAGAGCCAGAAAAAGCTGGAGCAACAGTTAGACTTCAATAGGGCATGTGCTGAGCAGGTAGTCACCCTGCAAAGCCACCTAGATAGGGAGAAGGCAGAGAGCAATAAACTGATTTTGAAAGACCTGGATTCCCAGGCAGAGTTTGACCAGGAGCACCAGAAAGCTGGTGCCTTCCAAAGGCAAAATGACGACCTGGCGGCACAGATGCAGGCTCTTAGTCAGGAAAGGGATACCTTAGGCCAGGAAGTCTGCCACTTAAAAAGAAAAATGGAAGAAAATCACCTGGCCCACCAGGGACTGGGTGACCTCCAAAAAGAACACCAGGACTTGCTAGAGCACAGCAGGAGGGTGGAGGAGGCTCTGGCAAGACAGGAGCAGGCCAATAGGGACACAGCTCAGGAGGTAACCCTCCTGCAGCAGAGACTGGCCCAGTACTCCAGGACCAAACAGGAGGCACAGAGAGAAAATGAGGCTCTCTGTCAGCACAATGATAGGCTCCAACAACAGGTAGCGATGCAGGAGCAACTGATAGAGTCTAGTAAGGCCTTAACTGAGGAACTGAAAGCGCAGGCTCTTGCATTGCAACAGGGAGCAGGGGCGGATAGAGACCAGGTTCGCTGGGAAAGGGAAACTCCTGAGCATAACCTCAGGAGCCCTAGTTCCAGAGGCCTTTATCTATCTCAGTCCCTGGACTCTGCCACCCCCATGTCCCCTGGCGCACATGAGCACCGGGCCACAGGGATGGCAGATTACTATCCAGCCAGAAGCATGGGGCTCATAGGCCAGTACCACCCAGGTATGGAGGGGCGGGCATCTGGGTATGGGCACCCAAGCACAGTGCAATTAAGTGGGGAACCCCAGGAGAGCAGCCCCATTAAGGGCATCCTGAAACCTCTGCCCAGTTAGGTCAGTGTGGGGGGTACCCATCAAATCCTGGCAGCAAGGAGGGATCTGAAGACTCCTCTGAGCGGTACAGGACACAGGAGACCAAGTCCCCACATTCTGCCAGCCACTCCCAGGCTCGCAGAATCCGGGAAAACCTGGAAGATCAGACAGGAACCTCTGGGAGCAGTGCCTCTGAGTCAGAGGATGAATGGACCAGGGTTGCCTGAACCAAAAAGGCCAATAAGGCAAAAAGGGCCTTGCTTAAGGACCTATTGAAACAGATTAAGGCAATCAGGAGTGTCATCACGCCTTATCATAAGAGCGCCAAGTACTCTGTTTGGGAACACTCGGAGCTCTATGAGCAAATGATGGAGACTTTTCATTTGAAGGACAGCCAAAGCTGTATCCAATATGTAAAGTGGACATTCTCCCCAGAGTACTCCAGTTTCTTTGCGGGGCTGGAGGACCAAAATCATTCAAGGTGGTCCACCTATAGGGCGGCCATATTAAAACATTTTTCTGTTCACAGAAATCCCCAAGAGGCTCGCAAGGCAGCCTACAATTTGCAATGTGGGGAGGATCAGGCCCCACAAGAATTTGTGCAAGAAATGAAACATGCCTTTGCGCAGACCACCAGAAGGGTGCGCACAGACAGCAGAGAATTTGTCAATACATTTTTCCATGCCTTGCCCAAATACATCATGACCCAGCTCGTGAGAGATTTTCACGAGAAAAGATCTTTAGACTGGGTCATTGAACAGGCTACCCGGATCTATGAGGTGCAGAAGCCCATAGAAAATAAAAATAATGCGCCCAAAAACCCCAAAACCAACAGCACCCCTGCTGCTGCCAAGGTGGCAGAGGTAAAGGTTGCCCCCGTTTTAGACTTGGAGATGGGGGGGCCTAAAAACCTACCTGCACCTAATAATCCTAAGCCCAGAAATCCCTCGGGCCAGTCACAGACAGGGAGTCGAGGAGGTAGTCCCACAAATGGGATTCGCCGCTCCCCTGACTATGTAAGTTCCCGCTACAAGGGAAACCGACCAATCCTGGGTTATGTGTGGACTCCTCCAGCCCAAGGGGGGGATCCAGCCAAGCACCTGACCCGGGGAACTTCCCTCCTAACTTCCCCCAGGAGGGCAGAAATTCTCCAAATCCTGGGCAGAACTTTTCCCCAGGTATCCACCCAATTTCCAGCCCCAAAATCATCCATCCTTCTTTCCCCAATTCCCTGAGCCCAGACAACCTAATCCGGGAGAGGGGAGGCCAAGGGTGGAGGGGTACCCAAATCTTCCCAACCAGGGGTACTACCAGAGAAGGGATAGCTACCCTTCCCGGGATCAGCCCAGGAGAGAAAATAGAGCCCCGTATCAGCCTGAGCGGGTTTCACAACTTGAGCGCCAGGTCCAAAATATGGCACGGGATCTGGGTCACATACTGAGGGCTCAACAGAACCCTCAGATGAGCATGCCACCGCAGAATGCCCCAAACTCTGGACCTGGTGCTCCAGAACAATGACGGGGGCAGCACCCCGATAACACACCGGTTCCCAGGGAGGAGGCACAAGGGGAAGGGGGGTGTAAAGCCTTGGAGGAAGCTTCCTTCCCAACTTGTAAACAGCCCCTGGAAAACCAGGAACCAGAAACAAAATCTCCTACCCCTGAAAGCCTGCCTCCCAAGGAGCAGAGGGGGGGTAGGAGAAACAAAGGACTCAAACAGACCCACTTTGTGGAGGAGGTACAGATCTTCCAATTTGAGGGAGAGGGATCCTCAGAGGATCCTGGGGAAAGGACCTTCTCCTTCAGAGATGGGGGAACTCCTCCCAAAGAAAAATGGGTCCCAAGCGATTCCAATCCAGAGTGGGGAGATATGGAGACTGAGCTACCGCCGCCCATCATCTCATCCCAGAACCCACAATACCAAAATCCCCTGGTTCAAACCCATCCTGGTGACTGCCTCCAAAAAGGGGGGGGCGGCCCAGAACCAGGGGAACCCACAATGGCTCTGATCTCCAGTTGCCAACTTTTTCTTTCAGATTCCCAGGGCTCTCCACAGAATTCTGCCCAAATCTCTTCTCTCGCCATGTCCAAAACCAGAAAGTTAGCCCACCAGTTGTCCAAAAATGTGCATTATCTGTGCCCCCTTGAGGAGAAGAGGGAAGATACTATGCCCCGGTACAAGTACAGGGGCAGGGTACAATTTTGGCACTGGTGGACACTGGATCCCAAGCTACCCTTCTGTCCAAAAGGGCCTTTGATGAACTAAATGCAGGAAGGGGGGAGAATTACCGTATTCCTCTCACCTCTCTTCCTGGACAACTGCAGAACTTTGACGTGAAGGAAATTTCCGTTGAGGGGACTGCAGACTTGGACATTAAAATTGGGCGACACAAGGTGAAACACCCGGTCATAGTAGTGACTCCAGAGGGCACCCCTTCTTTACTAGGGAATGACCGCCTGAGAAGGTTGTCACCCCTAATAGATTGTGTAAACAAGGTCCTCTGGACCCAGACTAGCCGACCAATAAAATTAAAACAGAGTGTCAACCATGTTAGTTTAAACGGCACCTGCCACATGGTTGAACAAAAATCTGACCAAGTAGAATTTCACTTCCAGAACAACCAAACTCCCGACGTGACAGTAATAGCAGTAGGACAACAGACTGGTGATGGGGGGTCCTCTCTATTTCTGAAAATCAACCTTCCTTCCAGTTTAAGGTGGTATTCCATACTGGAAGGAAACACTCTGAAATTCTTCACCAATCCACAATCAGAAACTCCCACTCCTATAGTCCAGAAAGATGTGAAATCAGCTCAGAGCCTGGCTGATATTCAGCAAATTGGAGAGCAGTTGTTCATCCCTGTTCAGTTAAATGATGGGAAGGACTCTGTTCTCGCTCGAGTGTGTGTGAACAACGGTAAGAGCTTCATCAGCGAAGCCATGTTCCGCCAACTCCCAAAAGATCCAGCCATTCCCACATTCAAACTGATAGACAAATGGGAAATGGACCTGGAAGCACCCAATGCCAAACATCTCCTGCCAAACAGGTGTATGCTCAAAATCTCCATTGGCAACAAGAGCATAGTCCACAATTGTTGGGTCGTGCGAGACGACACTGCCGCTTTTTACTTAGGCAGTGACATTCTCAATCGCTTTGCCATTAGTTTGGACCTAATAAACTTCAAAGCTTGGTCCCGATTAGTGGATAATCCCATGGGCTTTGATGATCCAGAAAAAGCATTTAGGTCAGCTCAATTGCTACCTTATGCAGTTGAAATTCAGATTAAAGAGGAAATCACCATCCCAGAAAGGACCCGACAATTCTCCCTGGAAGTGAAAGTTAAAAGAGGACAATATTTGCAAAACCCTGATGCTTATATACATCTAAATGCTTCTCTCCAACAGCAAGGGTTGGGGGTAAACCCAACTCCATTAGTCAACATAGAACATGACACCATTCCAATAGAGGTGGATAACAGCGACTTAAAGAGTATTACTCTAGCCGCAGGCACCATTATTGGAATGGCGGTTGATGACCTACATTTTTCCATTGATCTAGGAAATGAACTGTTAGGACCAATCCCGAAGGACTGTTTTGACAGTGACAGTGAGGACAATAAAACACCAGACAGGATTTTTACCCGGCATGGGGGGAACTTCCTGGTGTACACTTCCTGCCCCTATGGTAAGGAAGATGTGACTTGTGACTTCAGGAGGGATGAGGTGATTTTCCAGGTCCATGAGGGTTGCCTTTCCCACCTGAGGCCTCCAGTCCATATCAGCACTCTGACCAGGGACTTCTCCACGCAGCTGGAGGAGGCCGCTGAGATAGCCATACCAGAAGTCTTTCCAGGCTTCAGGCAGATGGTGGAAGAGAGAGTCAACCTAGCTGATGCCTGTGTGACTCTGGAACAGAAGCAAAAGTTGAAACAAGTTTTCTTGGATTTCCAAGATCTCTTTGCGTTAGACTCATATGACTGTGGCCGCACCGACATCCACACAACAACAATCCCCACAGACCCTGGCATGACTCCAGTGTTTGTGAAGCAATATCGCTTGCCTCTCGCATCAATGGAGTCCCTTACTGAAATAATTAAGAACCTTGAGTCCCGGGGAATAATCCGTCCAATACACAGTACCTTCAATAATCCGGTGCTGGGAATATTGAAGCCAAACGGCCAGTGGAGACTCTGCGCCGACTTTAGGGAGCTCAACAAACGGGTCCATACTTCCCGATGGCCTCTGCCCTACATTAACCAAGGGCTGGCCTAGATCCAGGGGTCACAGGTATTCACTGAAATAGACCTGACCAATGGATACTGGACCGTGCCTGTCAGTAGGGAGGACCAATACAAACTGGCTTTTACCTTTGGGGGCCAGCAGTACACATGGACCCGGATTCCCTTCGGATACCTCAACTCCGGCAATGAATTCAACATTTTCCTACACAAGGCCATGCCCAACCTGGGTGCAAGGGGTAACCTGGCTTATGTAGATGATGTCCTCATCAAAAGTTCATCTGTGGAGGAACACATAGCGGAGATCCGTTATGTTCTGACCCAGTTGGGGGCCGCCGGAGCAAAACTTTCCTTTCAGAAAGCACAGTGGTGTAGAACCCTTGTTAATTTCTTGGGGCATGAGATTATTCCTCAGGGTCTCTGTCCCCAGGAAAAGAAAGTGGAAGCACTTCAGAAACTGAAAGACCCCACAACTCTGCGGGAACTAAGGAGCCTCCTTGGACTGACTAATTACAGCAGAAAGTTCATTGAGGGCTACGCAGAGATCACCAGACCCCTGATTCATCTCCTGAAGGGGGGGGGTCAAGTGGGAATGGGGTCCAGAACAAGCTGAGGCGGTAAAACAAATCAAAAGAAGCCTCTCACAAGCGCCTTGCCTAGCTTACCCTGTCAGAAACAAGGAGTTCTTCCTGAAGACGGGGTTCTCTAATACGTGCTTGACGGCAGTATTATACCAAAAGCATGACAAGGTCAATAAAGTAATCTCCTATGCGAGCAAAACTTTATCCTCTGCGGAGGAAAAATTCAACGATTGTGAGAAGGCACTCCTGGCAACGGTGTGGGCATTGAAGAATTACCGCCCGTTTATCCAGGGGGAACACATCATAGTGGAGACTCCACACCAGCCTCTGCAATATCTCCAAAGTGATAGAATCCGGGCCGGAAATGTGAGTAATTCCCGAATGACTTCCTGGATTCTGTCAATGCAAGGCTTTCCTGTGGAGGTCAGATATGGCCAAAACAAGAAGAGTCCCCTCGCGCAAGGTCTGGCTGACTTGCATGATTGTGCCAGAGAAAACTGTCTCGAGGACGAAAGTCTAAAAATCAAGCACAACACGGAGGCATACCTTAATTCCCCACACAAAGTCTTTGAAGAGGACAAGTGTGAGGGAATGCCCACTGTCTATGTGGATGGATGCTCTTACCATGTTGACAATGATGGGGAGAAAGAACTGGTGGCTGGCGTAGGGAATGCATGGGTGAAGGAGTTCCCAGAACCCTCCGCTGGATACAAAATTGGTCCCTGAAGTAGTCAGGTGGCAGAATTGATGGCTGTGCATCAAGCCATCCTCACTGCTGTCCAGCATCAACTCCACAAACTGGTCATAATCACAGATTCTGATTATGTACGGAACGGGTTCGTGGAGCACCTGGTTAATTGGAAAACCAGAGGCATGTTATGTGCTAACAACAAACCCTTGAAACATGGGAAGTTGATCCAAAACATTGATGATCTGGTCACATCGAATGGGATGACCATCAACTGGAAAAAGATCAAGGGCCATTCCAAAGTAGAGGGACCAGACAAAACTGGAAATGACTTAGCTGATCAGCTGGCCAAAACCGGGGCCATCCAAGGGGATCTAATTGAGATTGAGTCCCTGTTGGGGGAAATCCAGGTCACTGCTATTACTAGGTCCCAGACAAATGCTCACAATGATCTTTCAACTGCCCAATGGAGCAAGGAGACCCCTGATGCTGATTTGATTACAGCTCAGAAGGGGGATCCAATTATCGGTAAGTTTTACCAACACCTTGAGGACCCTGAGAACTTTCCCCTGACGGATACCGATTACATTGGGAAAGAGGACCTAAGAGTGTTGATGAAATGTCCAAAAATGTTCCGAATCCAAGACGGTTTGCTGGTAAGGAAATCCAAAGCTGGCCACGATCAGTGGGTGGTTCCTACCTCATTCCGAAGCCTGATGTTAAGTCACGCCCATGATGCGGCCACCGCCGTTCATAGGGGGTTTCACACAACACTGGAAATCTTAAGAGAGGTTGCATACTGGCCACACATGGACCAGGACCTCAACCAATATTTGAAGGGTTGTCTTGTGTGTGCACAATTTCAGCCAACATCCCTCACACACCGGGCGCCTCTCCAAAAGAGGGGAATGACACTGCCATGGTCAGATTTGCAAATCGACTTTGTAGGCCCTGTGATTCGCTCGTCTAGAGGAAACAAGTACATGTTGACCGTTACATGCTTGTTTACCAAGTGGGTGGAATGTCTCCCAGCCCCAAACTGCAAGGCAGAAACTGCAGCTGCCCTGATGATTATCCACATTTTTTCCCGTTTTGGTCTACCTCAAAGGATTGAGTCAGACAGGGGTAGCCACTTCACCAGTGAAGTAATGACAAAGATGTGGGAGATACTGGGGGTCAAGAGGAAGTTACATATTGCTTACCGGCCAGCTTCTTCTGGGGCAGCAGAGAGATATAACCGAACCATTGTGAGCATATTAAAGAAGTTTGTGGCAGATTCTGGGCCAAGTTGGGATATCCGATTTCCTCTGGTCCTAATGGCCATCAGATCTACCCCGTCATCTGCAACCAAAATGTCACCATTCGAGTTGATGACTGGACGCAAGATGCTGCTTCCGCAGCATTTGCTCTACAGGACCCAAGAGCAGACACTAATAAATGCCTCCACAACTCATGAGTATGTGGAGAATTTAAGGAAACACCTTCAACATGCTTTTGCCTATGCTCAGCAGAATCTAGAAAGATCAGCTGAGTTTATGAAGACCCACTATGACCTGAAAACTTCCAGGAAGGAATATCAGGTGGGGGACCGGGTCTATTTATACAATTTCCAAAGGAACCAGGCCAAACAGCGAAAATGTTTGCCTACATGGAAGGGACCGTTTGAGATTATAGACAAGATCTCCCATGTGGCCTACAAGATCCGCATCCCCAAAGGCGGTTTGGCAGAGGGGGAAGACAAGTGGGTCCACATCAACCAGTTGAAGTGTTGCCATCCCAGGCACACTCTGTAACAACTGGAGGAGTCCTCTGCAATCCCAGAGGGTACCGCTCCAGAGTAATTCAATTCCAACCCTAAAAGATCCTACATATAGCCTATCAAATTCTGTGTTTCTCAAGTTTATGTGTTCCTGTCTCTTAATTTAAAAAAATGTGCATGTTCATATCTGTTGAGTTCTAAAATATATATGCCACCCCACTATATCAATGGTGGGGGAGAAATGTCCATGAATAGGTATTGCCGCTCTTCCTTTGTCGTCCTAGGAGAAAGAAAACCTGGAGACTGGCCAAGGAGGACGATCGGAGACCGGGAGCAGAGACGCAAGGGGCCCGGGGTACCGCCCAATATTCCCATCAGGACCGGCGAGGAGAACAGATCGATCAGTACCGGATGGAGGAAAAGATGCTGTACTGTGCCATCTACCGGAAGAAGATGAGGAGAACATCCCAGATCTTGCGAGTTCCATCAGTGAAACAGAATGGCCATCGCAAGAGGGGGGCTTGTGGGATGTTTTTACCCATGCATCCGAGCCCTACCACAAAAACTGTGCAGTACTGGCATGGAAAACATCATGATGGCCAGAACTTCCCAGAAAATGCACAGAGAAATGCATGAAGAATAGGCTGCCGCCTATTTTTGCCTATGTTGTGAGCACAGAAGGGCACAGAGCCTAAAACCATTGTAAAAGGGGCAATGCTGATTGCCAAAAGCAACCCATAACTGCTGGGAATTTGTTTTCTTCAGGTCAAACATGGCTAATTTATGGGCACAAAATTATTTTACTGCAGAACTACACCAATGCCATTTGTTGAACCTGGACAATATACTTCCATGTAATATCTCTTGTTTGAAATGCTTGAATTCAAGACTGATCCAAAAAAATTGCATGCAGTACCCGCTTTTGACTGAGGGCGGCGCTAGTGGTCTAAACTCTGACAGGGAAACTGCATGTCAGGAGTTGCAGGAGAGGCCTTTACATCAAAGGCTGGGAGTTAATTAAAATCTTAACCACATGCTGTTCCCAGAAGACAATCTGATTTAATTAACAGGCCAAAGGCTGGGAAACCTCTCACCACCAGTGATTCACACCAGGAGTTAGAATCTCACATGACCTCTTGATTGATAGAAGGCAGACTGGCTGGGAGCCTCCTGGAGACCACACAATAGGCTCTTGCACTTGAATAGAATATGTTGATTTTGACTGTTTCTTGTCAACAAAGGCCTGCCTGCCAGAAGACACATGTGATCACTTACCCACCCAAATCTTGGAGGCGGACTCCAACACTCTGAGAACTGATTGAAAGCAAAATATATATTTTACAGAAACACTGATAACTCTTTGTAATCAAATGACAGGAATGTATAACTTTGAGAGCCTTCATTTAAAAAATGTACCTTCGATTCAAGCCCAAACTGCAATTTGTGTGATGTTCTGGGGCAAAACCCTGCTATTTATGTATACTACAGACTCTGTGTTTAAGCTAGAGACATGGGAATTTACTGGAGTATGTATGGACAGGCCGTGTATATGTGTATAATTTTTAATGAAAAACCAATATTGCAAAACCAGTTAAAAAACGCAAAATGTTGCCGTTTCTGAATGCAAGCTCTTAGAAACATCAGTTTGAACAGAGTATACCTCATGTGATACGTGATGGGTGCATGTAATTTCAAACCACTGTGTATCTATGAAATATGTCTTTAGGTCAAATATAGATTTGTGGGCAAACTGACCAGGGGAGGATCCTCTGACCCATAAAACCTACAGCATCACCATGACACACATTTCCTTCCACCAATCAAAGCAGTGCGGAAAGCTTGACCAATGGGCAGTTGAAAGAGGGGCTGGCTAGTGATGCTGCACACACACCCACTTTCAAAAGACATAAAAAGAGCCACTGGAAGCTAGAGAGGACATTCAAAACCAGTTGCTGCAACGCGCTCTGCCGGACCATACAACATCCAGAAGATACCAGATTCAACACTTAGACTTTAAAACTCCAAAGAACTTGATTCAGAACTCAAAGCAAGGGCCTAAACCCACAAACTGAGAACTCTTCTCAGTAGGCCTCAGCATCCAGCAAACCTAACAGCAGTAGCAGCATCCAGGAGCCGTGCAGATCAGCGCTGGGTCCAGAGAAAACTGTGCAGAAAGATCCAGAAGCAGTGCTGTACCCAGAGAAAGCAGAGCAGAATCCAGAACCAGAGGCCAGAGATCCAGAGTGACCCAGACCGCTGTTAGCAGAACCAGAGAGCTGACCCAGATCACTGTGAAGTGCCAAGACCAGAACCGGAGTCCAGTCCAAAACCTGACCAGATCCGTGGGGAGGCCTATTTCAAAATATATTGTGAGTACCTAGCAGAACTGTGCAGAACCAATCTCTTAGTTAAAATAATATAATTCAATCTATTTTAATCTAACCAGAACTGCCTCCTAACTGTCACCTGTCATTTGCAAAGCTGTCACCTGTCATTTTCTAGCTGCAAGCTGTAACCTGTTGCTTTGAACTGTTAAAATTTCAAATCCGAAAAACTACCTTTATTTAATCGTCCGTATCTCTGGGACCGTTTGTGCTAGGAACTTGGTTTAACTTTCCTCTGAAACTTAGAATCTCATCTTTTCAACAAGCTTAGAACCGACTTGCTACTCCTTATACTTTTGCCGTAATCACGATTCTCGCACTCGCAAATTTTGCCGCGATTTGCGATTTGGCCCGATTTCTTTACTTGTAAAAAGATAGCTGCTTTTGCCTGAACTGCTAAATTTCGTTTGCCTCTTAAGAACCATCCCTGAATCATTGCTAGAGTGAGCCTGAACTCATATTAACTAGATACCACTCACCCTGAACCTCCTGAAGGGAATTAAAAGCATTTTCAGCATATTTCTCACTGCATTGTCATCATATTCAAAGTCTTTTGCCTGTGTTTCAAACTTCTGTAATCTAAGCTTGCTGAATTGAACTGAATTCTATTTGATTGCATTCCTAAGAACTGTGTCATCTTCATCTTCATCTCCTTACATTGCATAAAAGGGGGGGGTGAATTGTCCAAGAAAGTGATTACATTGTCTTTTGCTGAAACCCTATCAAGTTTTTTTCTGTACAGCATTTTCATTCCACCTTGCATCCATTTGAAACCATAAAAGTATTGTTGCTATCTTATCCATCCTATAACCACTCATCATTGATTATAAAGAAGTGTGCTAGTGCCAGACTATCCATTATTGATTACTGCTCAGATTAAGTGTGATATTCAATTATTAATTTATGATAAAGTGTGATATATATATATATATTGTTTAAATTCTCAAATAAACCTTTTAACTTGCAAAACAGAACTACTTCTTGGCTCAGTGGGGTCAGGGGGATTCCAAGAGAGGGGTGTTATATAGGGCTAGTCATCCAGAACTCATGAACTGGGCATAAAGATATATCAATAAGGGTTTCCATTCAGTATCCCAGACTAGGCATTGACTTAGCTGTAGTGTTGAATTGAATCCTCTTACAAGCACTAGCTCAGAAATCAGCTTTGAATTGAAGTAGATCACAGGTCGATCAATGTGCTGTCTCACTGGGAAATAAACTCTTTTGATGTCAGATGTGGAAATCCCTTTCAGATTGGCAGCCTCTGAAAGCAAACCTAAGACATTAGAGTGATTTAAGGTAATAGCCATATTTTCGGGGATGACACTTTCAATTAAAATACCTGTGCCTTTATTCACATCAGACACTGGTCTTACCCTTTTCAATCCAAAATCTCGGTGGTGGCTAGGTAAACTCTAACAAGTCAGAGCTCAGTCAGCCCGCCTCCACCCATTACTCCTCCCACTTTCATTCACATGCACAAATTGCTGCACACTTCCCGTCCAACAACTTCCCCCAGGGGTCTCCCTTGGCACCACCATGTTTCCCACCTGGTGGGTTCTCATGCCCGGGGGAGTTACGGGCTTAGCTGGCCAAGCTCGCTGTTGAGTGACAACTTTAATTGGTTCCCTACTCTAGGTGGAAGGTCACTAGAAACCAGGGGAGCAGAAACATTTACATCATCAGGCGGTGGCACCATATCTATTTAGACACCTGATTTCAACTGCTCAAGTTCCTTGCCCACATTCAGCTGGGGCAACAGTGACCACAAAAGAAATCGAGAAGCCTCAGAGTTTAGATTTACAGCTGATCGCTTTTTAGATTTCATCTTTGAAGCACCTTAACTGTGATAATCAGCAGGCTTGTCCACCAGGAAAATGATTTATTGCAACAGTGCACGCGGAGAAAGTCATGGCCGCTGGGTCTCATTGACCACTAATATTCTGCAATGGTTTACTGCCAGAAAAACTGTGAGTTATTTTCTGGTTGGGTTAGACCAGAGCCCAGGAAGACCATCTGCATAGTTAAACAAGCCATTAAGGGAGCATTGCGAAGGGCAAGATGGCAATTGCTCAGGCCATTTAGCTGCATTACCAGTTGAGGTCCTACAAAATCCACCTCTGAGCTAAAGTTTCGCTGCCAAATTATTGCACAGAGGTCGATCAGACACAAATGTTGATGGGAATGTAGTATTCTTAGCCCTCTGCACTGGTGCCCAGGAGGATAAAAACTCCCTGCAGATGGTGGCTGGCATTGGACAGAAAGTAGTCATGTCTGAGAGAGGCAGAGAGAGCGAGTGACGATTGAGGCATGCTGAGGGGGAGCAGATGCTGGAAGTGGGGAGAATGAGGCAGATCGAGCGTACGCTTAGGGGTTGAGCCCACAGACCTCAGGTACGTTAATAAATCTTGGCACAGCTTTAAATACCTCTTTTAATGAAGTGTTCATTGAACAATGTGGACAGCCAACACTTTCAGTCTGTGCAGTTGGGTTCCTGCGGTGCAATTTTCACCACTTCCAAACAACATGTTTTCAAATTAAATCCATTGAAAAAATAAAGATTACATTTGGGATATTCCCTCTGCCCCCGAAACACACTACCTACATGTGTCCTTGAGCCTTGAGTTATTTTCTGGATTCAGTGTTTAAGAATGTGGAGCTGCACCTAACTAGGCTTTGAAGACCACAAGTTCCATCTAAATCGCATAATCTTTCCCTAATAGAATCCCTGCCGCAAAACATCGCCCTTGTGCAGTCCCAGTGGCAGTGCCAGTGCACTCTAATAGGGACTAAGAACCTACTTCATTTCGGAGCTGACAGTCATATCTTTCCCATATTCTCCTAGATGGATTTTAAACCATGTAGAAAGGCTACGTTTGTGGTGCTTTTTTCTATAGTGCCCCAGCAGTGCAAAAGGGCACTCTTTCAATTGATGTTTTCACAGTATAAGCACTAGGGATACCTTTGCCCTGGGGTAAAACTGCATTAAAATAATATATTTGTCGCTATATAATTTAAAATGTTGTTGTTGTTGTTTAAAATGTACCGTGCACCAATGCAAAGATTTTGTAATGAAGCCCTAGTGTTACATGGTTTAATAGTCTCCACAGTGTAGCTTCATATAGAATTATAACATTAATACGTTTGTGCACATTGTAAGCAGAATTGTCTCTCTCTGTCCAGGCAGGGCAACGTCACTTGTGAGATCGGGGTCTCATTATACTTTTGCCAGTATCCTGGTGGTAAATTCGGCTAGGATACTGGCAAATGGTAATACTGATACCGGCACTCGGTCCGGCGGAATTACTGCCAGATTATGAGTGCTGGTAAGGGTTGTAAAACCCCATCCATTGGAGTTCCAGACGGGGGATTTGATGGTATTACCGGTTCCAGCAATTCCGGTGCTGGTAATACCGGCTAGTTTTGCCCGAATGGGTGGTGGAATTACCCCCTGCTGTAGCTGGAGGTAATTACGCACCACACTGGCAAATTTGAACTTTGCTGGTGTGGAAACATGCTGGTATATGGTAATTTGTAATGAAGCCCATAGTTTTCTTCATATAAACGAGAAATAAATTACATATTACAGAGGCTAACTGCACATGTATTGTAGCTTTATGTATGCTTACAGACACATATTCTACTCTCTGAGGTCATGTCCATCCTAACAGTGCGCCACTAGAGACATGATATGATGGGTTATTTATAACTCGCTTAATACCCAGAGGTTTCTAAGCACGGACCTGGGGATCGAACCTGTGTTGCTCTGTGTTGTCTTGCTACCAAGGCGAGCACGTTGCCCCTGATGGGGCTACACACAGATTGCTTTCCTTTATCCATACTTATTTCATTAATTTCACTAGGCTTATGAAGTATTATTACGTGCTCGGAAGTGCATTTGAATTCCATTGCTTTTTATCGCTTTTTTTGTATAAGGCGCTTCATACGGAGAACAGTCTCTAAGCGCGGGACCGGTATTCAAACCTTTTTTCAAGGCCTCTCTGTGTTTCCTCTTGTTTCATGCTTGTGAATCAGGAATCAGGAAGCATATCATATCCCAAATGCTCTCCAGCATCTCCTCATTTGCTCCCGTGCAAATATTTGTGAATTAGCCCTTATGTCTAATGGGCGAGAGGGCAAGTTGCGGGAGAAGCACAGCAGTAACTAACCATTCTAGAAAGCTCATTTCAGGGTGTCCTTTTGTGTTTCTATATAATTACAACCTTATACAGTAATGATTCATAGAAATGCAGTTTTATGAGTGTATGACGTTTAATGAGCATTCCCTGAATGAAACTTATTTTGAGTGACTGGCTGATTTATTATAGGGCGTTTGTTTAAGGTAGGAGTTTTTATTTGCCATTTAATAAGGATGCCTTCTTGGGTCTGGCTGCATCAGACTGACTGAAAGCGCACTCCCTAGAACCTTAGTGCATGACGAGTCAGCAGCCACACCATGCAGCTAAAGATGTGTATGGTGAAGTGGATGGGGTGGCAGAAGGGTAATTCCACTCTGCACTCCGCTCTTCCATGCTTATCAATGAATATATGGCAGAACATAAAAAGTATGCATGGATGTTTTATTCTTGCCTTTTACACATGATGTGTACGCTACACCACAATGGAAATTGCTCTCAATGTCTTCTTACAGTGGTAATACCAGCCTTATTGAGCACAACCAATGTTACTGTGAACTTACAGTGGCAATAGTGCCATATATTGGCACACCTAGCATGACAGTATTGTCTGATGGTGGTCATACTGGCATTGGCACAGCAACCAGGCATGTGTTCATATAATGTTAATACTGGCACACATCTGCTCAATAAGCATAACAATACCTTCTTACAGTGACAATATTGGTATTATTGGACACAGCCAAAAATAGTGCAGTCTCACAATGACAATAATGGCCTATATTACCACAGCCATCATTAACATGTTTTCTTTTAATGGTACAATCCTGCCATATTGTATATCTGAGCATAGGCATCATGAAAGTGCTTTACAGTGGCGGTGCTAGCACATGTACTCTACAACTACTATGGTTGTGATTTGGTGCAGTCTAAAATCCTTGAAACCTGAGATAACACAAAATATAACATGTACACAGGCATCATGAAACTTTGTAGGAAAATGATCCTTTGAACTATTGGATGGATACCTGGAAATTATTGTATGTTTTCATGTATTACCCTACTGAACTGATTATAAATTTAATAGGTTTTTACCCAATATTTCTTTTAAAGATGTGCTGTAAAATGTCTCATATTGTCATGCTGGTTGTGCCAATAGGGGCTGGGAGGATACCGCAGGGGTCAGGGGAAATGCACTTGTCTTGAAAACACGACAGCTCTGGGCAGTACAGGTTTGATTCCTTAGATTGCAGGAAGCACGTTATAATACATATACCAGTATTACCACATTAAGGGCATACTTATGTTTGCTGTGCCTAATAATGCCAATATTGCCTCTTCAACAAACGTTATGCTGGAAATGGCAAAATATTATCGTACCCTGTGACACCTTGAATTGCAATCAAAATATGGCAGGATTGTCATATACAACACACTGCCGGTACCTTACTGTGCCCACCTCCATGCAGGCACCACATACACTCACACACCTACACAGGCACACAAACGCTTTTCCACCAGCTATCAGACTCTTGATCAGGATTTCACACTCGCATGCAGAAAACAGGCAGCTCCACACCTCTTCCGTAGTTCTGCCCATGAGCTAGAGCCAGGAATGCGGCATGCTGTGCAGTTCTCAATCACAGGTATGAACAAAAGTGCATCCTGTGAGGAAGGTATGGTATCAACAGTTAGAGAGACACAAGTGAGGTAAGTTTAAAAAAATGTTATTCATATCTTCAGAAAGGTTGGAGACTTCCTATCTGGCCCTATAGCTAAGATGGGAGTAATCTCAACCATCAACTAAAAGAAAACAGTCCTAGTCAGTCTTGTCAAAACAAAAAGGGGCCTATATCAAAGAAACCTAACCTTGCCCTCATTCGCAATATGTAAGTGTGAAAAGGGATGTTTGTAAAGGAAAATAGTGTTTCAAAAAAGAAATGTTAGAATGTCTTCTGTGAACTGGCTATATCTCCCTTTCCCACTTTCAAGGCACAGTGCTTGGGATTTGTGGTAAGGATAGGTGAGCGACACTGTCTTTTAGGGTGCCACACTTTGGATTGCTGGTACGTTTTAGGAGCGTGTGTCAGGTCTTTCAGCAGCTTACAGTTCAATTAAATCCATTGGGTCTCTCTCTTCTTTCACAATCAGACTTCCCACAGGTGGTTTTGAGTCTGTCCTTTTCTTAAATATCACAGTCTGTAGGTCTTTCTCATGTATCACAGTTTACAATGAAGACTTCTCTCTGTCAGGCTCGAGGCTCCTCTTTCTTGGGGTGCCCTTCCACAAGTTTTTACACAAATCAAGTATACAGTTCAATTACAGGCTTCCCTCTGCCGGGCTTGAACCTGTCTCAAATATCACGGTCCAAATACAGGCTTCCCTCTGCTGGGCTTGAACCTGTCCGTTCTCTTGGGGTTCCCTTCCCCGAGCTTTTACACAAAACACACCACTAGACTTCCCTCAGTCGGGCTCGACCCTGCTCAGTTAAACACATACGTCAAAGACTTTCGAAACTGCTGAGGATTTTGCTAGAACTCTGCATGGCCACTTCGACCAACTCAGTTCCACTCTAGGCTTCCCTCTGACGGGCTCAAGCCTGTCTTGAGAACTACCTTTTCGGGTATTGTTAGGTTTACTTTCTATCAACCTTCCATTTGGCTTTGCATTTCTCATGAGCAAATTCAAGTTCAGAAACACTTAAGCTTTTCAGGATCACGGTTCACTTTCTTGAAACCTCCCACTTTGATTTACTTTCATTGCCTTCACTTTAAAGTTCATAAACACTTCTCTTTACCGCGAGATACTTTTCATAATTCACACAAGCTTTCTGCATTGCGCTTCGTTTTGCAGGACCACTCTGCTAACTTGTACCACTTCAGAACAATTGTCTCTTTCTCTTCTTGTTTTTACTTCAGATGTGTAACCTTGCTTTTTACTGATGTTATCACACGCTCCTTTCGGAAACCGGGCTCTCGCTACATTCAAGAACTCACCGGCTGTGTTCGGCTTTAGCGTCTTTTCCTTCTTGTCTTTTCAAGGTTGGGCCTCCACCAATGGTTTTGGTTCCTCCCCAAGACTCCTGTTGTCAGGGGAGGGAAGCTGGCAACTTTCAAGCACATCAAAGGAATATTCCCTTCAGCTCGTTTGCCTCTTATGGCAAACCTCTCAGGCACTTTGGAAACATGGATATCTCGCCTGGCTTCTTCTGGCTCTCTGTCGCAGTCGAACGGCCCTTGGCCTTCCGTTCTCCACAGCTTGGTTCCCCACAGCCCTGGCTGGGCCACACCTTCTCGTAGCTCACCTTGCTTACACTGTGTCTTTGCGTTCCACCTTTTATCATCAATGTGACTGTAAATGTATGGCAGGCGTATGTAATTAAGCCTAAGTGCCCAACGCTGCCTGTCCTCAGTAGTGGGACAGGGCCATTGTAAAGTGCTAGAGTTTGCCTTTCTAGTCTCAGTCCTCATCCTCATTGTCTCAGTATTTCTGTCAGCATAGTGGGCATATGGATCATGGGAGTTGTAGTGTCCTTGGGGAATTCTGGCAATGTTATATTGGGTCTCGAGAAAATAAGGGGGACCTATATTTTGTTGAGAGGGAGCTGATTTTCTCTGCTGTGTCTCACTTCGATCAATTAGAATTACCTCTTCTTCTAAAGAGAGGTGGGACAATTATGAGTTTTCCATTTTAACATAGACTCTGCCCATCTACGAGGTCTTCCCCTTTTAAAACGGACATATTGGAACAGAGAAGGAATGGGGTAATAATGTCCCATGAATATCGAGGAATTCTCATCCAGAGCTGTAGAAAAAGAGGGGTACCATGTCTTGCCCAAAGACGTTCCCCTTACAGTCCCCAAGGATGCCCCACCCAGGTGATCCTCCCTCGCTTGTCTGCCCCCAGGTTTGGGATCCAAAAACTATGGCCTTTCCCTGGCCACCTGAGCAAAGGATCCCCGGGGTTCAACAGTGAGACCGTCTTCAGGTTTCTCACACTCTTTTAAAAAATTGGCCTGCAATACCACAGCCAATATGTATAATGGGACATTCAAGGGTAGAGAAGCAAAATGGCCCCTGTCTTGCACAATTAGTAATGTGTGCGCTGGCCTTACTGGATGCAAAGGAGATACCAAGGATCTCACAACATTGGTTAAAATAGGAGCGCTCTGTTAGCTTTACAATGCAACTTTGGAAGTACTTAGGATCTTCTGGTGCCCACCTTTATGGATGAGCCACCACTGAATGATGTTGATGGTAAGCCATGCACTGTAGATGTGGTTGGGCTTTGTGTAAGTCAGATTTATGGAGCTCGAAGGGCTACGAGGTGCAGCATACACAGAGATGGATAGTGCACCTCTTGTCAAGGTTACTATAAAAATATTCTAACTGGCACAGAATAGTTAACAATATTACTTGTGCATGATGTATCCCTCTGCTGCAATGGAGGATGCCTTTCTGGTGGCCAGGAGGACCTGCTAGTGCACCTCCCATTTGAAGGGGCAACGCTTTTGAGCCCACAGCGGGAGGATCTGAGGAAAAGGTTGGTGGGGAAGAGGAAAATAATGTAGCCCATCAAGCAGATTTACTGTGGGCTTGCCCTCCTAGTACGCCTAAAGGATCCATCACTGTACAGCAGAATATGTAGTCCTTTCAAGGAAGGCCCTGGGATTGGTGGGGACTCATTTTCAGATCATTCCCAACCCAGTACAGCACAATCATCTACCTCCCATCTCAAATCTTAGCCGCTGAAGGCAGGACTACTGGCACAGTCCTCATGACCAAGTACTGGTGAGGTAGGGCACATTAAACTTTTTGCTTAAAGATAGCAGCAGATCATGTAAGATCAGCAGCTCTGCTTGTGGCTCAGAGAGGATACCTTTAGGCTGCATATTTGCAAATCCTGGTTCTGTTGGTACATCATAGGTTCCTGCACTTCTTTTTCAGGGTTCAGCATTTTTCAGTTCAATGTCCTAACTTTTGGACTGGCTTCAGCTCCACAAGTCATTGCAAAGCTCTTGGCACTTCTAGAGATAATAACGGGAAGCTGTTTGCAAAATCTCTATTGTCGAATGTCAATCTATTGGCCACCAAAACAAAGTTGTTGCAAAATGTCAGAGTGGATTTGTGAAAGTGGGCAGATCTACATATTGTGGGGTGTAATCAAAGGCCCCAAACCAACGGAACTGAAGAGCCCACTGGGGAAATGACCTGCCAGCATTCAGAAACGTGCATGCAGAAGATGGGCCTATTTAGGCAGAATATGTGGGTGTCTTTCTGCTGTTGAAATCCAGAGAAAGCTAAAACAAAAATATTATCCAACTGCAGATTGGAAAAGCACATCACATTACCGGCTGATAAATAAATGCAGCATTTTCACTGAAACTGCCACCCATCAAAAGGTGGTGCACTGTGATAATTCAGACCCACTTTTTAGCAGAAAGACAGCAGATAATTACAAGTGTATTTTATTAATGAGTGAAAGAAACAGCCCTGTACTTTCAGCGCAAAAGCAAAGTTAACCCTGATCAGTAAAACACACTGTGGGCCTCATTACGACTCAGGCGGTAAGGGTTTTACGGCGGCGTAAACAGCGCCAACCCTTACCCCCTGAGTACGAGGTCCCTTAGCGCCATGGCGGACTTAACACCTGCTTTTAGCAGGTGTTAAAATCCATGGCGCTAAGGGACCATGGAGTTAATTACGCCACCGTAATTTACGGTGGCGTAATTAACGCCTTCCCCACTCCCATTATGCCCTATGGGGCAAAAATGGGAATGGGGAAGGGTAAATGGGGATTGGGGACTTACCGCCCCGCCAAGGTCGGAATGGGGCGGTAAGTCCGCCAACCACCATGGCGTAAACGTAGTTTACGCCATGGTGGTAAAGTCACGGCCCAGGCGGTAACTTACCGCCTGGGTCGTAATGAGGCCCTGTATGTCAAAGAATCAAGGCCAGTGTTAGAAATTGCAACATGTGAGTTCCTTTCAGCCAAGGACAAATAGTGGGCCTCTGGGTAAAATACACAAAGGGCTCCTCTCCTGAAAGCTTGTCTTGCATCCCAACTATTTACAACTGCAATAAAATGTGGCCTACATGAAGGGTGTTGAAACCTAGGTTTCCCTAGACTTCCTGTTTCTGAAGGCAGTTCTGTACAGGCCAAATGTTCTAGCCGGTACATGACCGCAATGTATGATTTGGGGGTGTCCAATCAGGGGCTGCAATCAAGGCTGAACTCTGAATTCAAAGAACAAAGAGGCTAATCATTTTAATTTAAACTCTGACCACAGGCTGGCTAAGAGTGACAAATGGCATGGAGGAAGGGAAGCTCATATTTGCATATATGAAGATTCCCTTTGTTTAAATGGACTGTCACAATTGTTGCTTTTTCCCAGAAACCACAAGTCACACTGATTACATGTATGTTTCATTTGTTAGATAATTTCCTGGTGATTATGTTGAAATTAAATTCATCCACCTACGACTTAGGGAATTTTAATGACCAGCTGAAAAGTGTTCCTAGTTGATCTGAACATGTTCCGAATTTGAGAGTGGGAAAACCAGTAGAGGGTAAAATTAGGAATGTGGGGAATACATTGCATGCTCCTAATGCTTATGCTTTTTATAAAAACAGCAGAAAAGTTCCCAGCTGTTGTTTTATTAAATTCCCCATGATTAGCTGAAGTGGAATATATATACGGTAGTGGCCTTGTAGTTATGGTTAAGTTGCTGTTTCCATAGGAAGAACACTTTTTGGGCAGTTTATAACTCCGCTCCCCCTGGACGAATCCTTACCAAACTTTGCAAAAAGAAGTATATGGGCCACTCTGAATTTTTTTGCAAAGTTTGGTGAGGTTTGGGCTGGAGGGGAATTACAAGGGGGGTCCCAAAACTTCTTTTTTCCCCATAGACTGAATGGGGGAAAAACTTTCTGCACGCCTACAGCCGAAACCGCTGAACAGATTTTCACCAAATTTGCGGCAGGAGCAGGGGCTTGGTCCTGAAAGTGTGCTTTTGTAAATTTGGTGAAAATCCATCCAGTAGTTTTCTTTAAAACGATCAAAAAGTAGGTCTAAAAAAATGAGTGATATCTATTTCCGCTCCGCGGAGACACTTCCCTCTTCGCTCCGCGGGCAGGACACTGATTGGCTAATGGGCTCGCGCCATGGCCGCGGACACGCAACATGTCCGTCGATTGGCTGGAGTGAGGCATGATGTGTGTCAGATTGTTCGGATGCGCACGCCATCTTGGATCCGCCGACAGCGCGGCGGCGAACAGAGGTGAAATGCAGTTTTGGGGAGTGTTTTGGTGTGTCAGAGTGCTTGGGGAGGTTTAGGGAGTAAGAGATGGGTGAAATACTGTATTTGTTTAGATGGCAGGTGCCGCTGATGTATTCGCCATGTCCGCACTGTCCGGGATGTTTGTAATTACTGAAAATGAGGGGTATCGTAGGACAGTATTTCCATCCGTGCTGTGCGCAGGCAAGTTGAAACTGTTCTAAGGACACGCGTGGTGTCAGCGGACATTAAAATTGAGTATATGCCGCAGTTAAAATGTTTGATTCTATGGGTGTGATACTGAGTTATAAGCCACCATGGGTGTGATATGCTGCGCTGGTTGTGGCCAGGGCCTAGAGTCTTGGGTACATGCCTGCAGGCCGTAGGCCGTAGGCCATACACCCAAGACTCTAGGCCCTGGCCACAACCACCGCAGCATATCAAACCCATAGAATTGAATATGTATCAAGTGGTTGTGGGCATGGCCTAGGGTGTTGGGGGCAAATTGAATATATTGCGCAGTTAACATTTTTGATTCTATGGGTGTGATACTGAGTTATAAGCCACCATGGGTGTGATATGCTGCGGTGGTTGTGGCCAACTTTGGTCTTGGGTGCATGGCCTTTGGCCGTATACCCAAGACTCTGGGCCCTGGCCACAACCACTGCAGCATATCACAGCCATAGATACACCCATAGTATCGTATATCTACCAGGTGGCTGTAGGGAGGGCCTAGAGTCTTGGGTGCATGGCCAAAGGCCATGCACCCAAGACCAAAGTTATAAGTACTGATGTTATAAGCCACAATGGGTGTGATATGCTGTGGTGGTTGTGGCCAGGACCTAGAGTCTTGGGTGCATGGCCGAAGGACATGCACCCAAGACCAAAGTTATAAGTACTGAAGTTATAAGCCACTATGGATTTCATATACTGCAGTGGTTGTGGCCATGCACCCAAGACCAAAGTAATAAGTACTGAAGTTATAAGCCACTATGGGTGTGATATGTTATAAGCAGTGAAGTTATAAGCCACCATGGTTTTGATATACTGTGGTGGTTGTGGCCAGGACGTAGAGTCTCCAAAACCAAAGTTATAAGTACTGAAGTTATAAGGTAGTATGGGTGTGATATGGTGCAGTGGTTGTGATATGCTGCAGTGGTTGTGGCCAGGGCTTAGAGTCTTAGGTGCGTGGCCACAGGCCATAGGCCGTAGGCTATACACCCATGACTGTAGGGCCTGGCCACAACCACTGTATCATAATATAGTCATAGATCACTTCTACAGATTCGAATATTTATCAAATGTTTGAAATTATACTTACTGTTTGATTTGTTGAGATTTGATATATTTTTTACATGACTTTGGTACCTGGAGGAAATATTCTTTTTCAATTTATGTGATAAAAGAAAAAAGCATGTTAGTGTGTGTATTTTATAATGACTTATTACATTGAATAATAGACATTTCAGCTATTTTTTGGACTCTCATATTTGGTTTACAAACCAGTGTACTGTGCATTTAACTCAGTTTCTGTGTTTGTTTTTCAAATCATTGGGTTTGTGGGGAAAAAAATCCTTGTCGGATATGTTACAGTCTATTTGTTTGTTTCCTTTCAGTGTTCACTTGTTGTTTCTGGTTTATGTTCCATCTGTTGGCTTGTTGCAGATTTCTGAAGCAGTTAGATACCTGTTGGCTTATTCTAACCGTCTATTTTTTGTTCTAATTTAGTGATATTCATTTATCTGTTCGGTTGTTATAGAATCTTGGGCCAGTTAGATACATGTTGGCGTATTCTAATTGTTTATAGTTTTTTATTTGAATTTTTGTTAATGTTGAAGTACAGATTAATTCTAAAATTTTGGTTTTAAAAAGATTAAATAGGCATTTGTAAGATTTGCTGGTAATCTCTGTGTTAGATTAATGGTACTATCATTACATTCTAATCATCCACATTTCTTTTTAATATATGCAGTGTAGTGCCCTGCATTGGTTGTGGCTCCTGTGGTAGATTATACCTATTGTTGTGAAGGTTTTCTTACCAAGTGATACTTGACCGTGTGTGAATCCAGTCAGCTTGCAGTTGTTTTCGGTACCATCTGCATTGTAACGTAGAAGCATTAGTATTACATAGTTACTATGTGTTTGTGTTAGTAAGGTGGAGCGTTTATCTGAATTGCAGGTAGTACATAATCGGCCATGGTTTGCATTTTGTACCAGTTGTTGAAATGGAATGGATTCACAATTAGGTATGGATACATACATGAAGCGCTCATTAGGGATTTGTTCCTGTGTCACATTGTTGCAGAGAGTGCATATATGTTTCCACGTGTATGAAATCTGGAAGATTTCATTTATAGGTATGTTTTTGTTTTCCAGTACTTGTAGTAAGTACATTAGAAATTCTTGTGGATCTTCTTGTGAGATTTGCAGTCCAATCCTGTTGCCTTTCAGTTTGAGTTACTTTTCTTTTACAACGTTTTCCTTTCTGTGGAACAGGCTATGATTTTAGATGGGGCGTGTATAGTGAACGTAGTCTATTGTATTCTAAAATGCAAGGAATATCAGCGTTTACTTTATTTGCATCAAAGATGATTAGAAATAGACCCTCAAGTGTACGTAAACGTGATAGTGCTACATAGCTCATGCCTTCTTTAAAGACTGTGTTACCAATATCTATCAATGCTTTGTCTAGGTTAAGATCTTGGGATTTATGAATGGTGACTGCATATGCAAGGGTTAGAGAAAATTGTTCTCTGCGTACATACATGTCTTTGAAGAGAAGGAATTTAGCTGTTGAACGCCCTATCCTTTTTACTTCTAAAAGTTTGTCAAAGAGAATATTGACAAACTGAATGTTGTTGTCACGTGGGTATGTTTGAAAGCCAACAACTGTACCCAGTGCTCCATTAACTAGTCCTTGCTCCACGTCAAGGTTACGTTTAAGCATTACTCTACAGTTTAAAGATAATTTTAATATTTTCTCCAACCCAGCTGTGTTGGAGATAGAATTTTCTAAGGTATTTAGTCTTGTTGTGGCTTGTTGACACATGGGTAATGTCATACCATCTACGTCCAGTTTGTCTGTGGAGCAAATTTCAATTATTGGTTGCATTTCTTTTTTCAACATTGTTTCATTGAATTTGGAACAGCTTGCAAGAGTTGGCATTAAGGCCATACAATTGACATTTTTGTGTGCTAATTGTTCCATAACATCAGTAGTCTATGCGTTATCAACATAAAGTGCATGGATGTGCCGGGTTTTCAATATTGCTTGTGCTTCTTGAGATAGTACACCAACTGTAATACTTTTTAAAATGTTGGCGTAAGTGAGGTTAATTCTCTGTATTGGAAATGTTGCCAAAGGTTGACATTTTCTATGCTGCCAACAGTTTTACGGCAGAGTTGTGTCGTAAGGTTTTAAAAATAGGTTCACCTTTCACTGGTGTCAATTGCAGAAGATCTCCGAAAACATTAATGTGTTTTCCTCCAAAGAATTCTTCATAGTTTGTTTTAAGTACTTCTTGCAATCTGAGGTGAATCAAAGCTAACATTAGCTTGGAGACCATGCTCACTTCATCTATTAGTAGCATTTTCATTTGTTTTAATACTCTGCGTAGTTCCATTGCTGCTTCTGTAGAAAGTTTGCAATAGTATAATTTGTTTTGGTGTTCTACTGGAAGAAGTAGTAATTGGTGTAAAGTGACACCGCCTATTTTGTAGGCAGCTAAATCTGTGGGGGCAGTTACAACAGCTCACAGTTTTTTGTTTGTCAATTGTTGAAGGAACTTGCAGATGATTTTGATTAAGAATGTTTTGCCTGAACCAGCTTCACCACTGACGCATAGCAGTATAGGTTTGTAATTTTGGCAGGTACATTCTTTATTTTCATGTTGTACACCATGTGCAGTTTCTTTTGATACTTCTTCAAAAATGGTGCGCTGGTCTTTGTTAAGTTTTGATTAATAGATTAGTAGTAGATTAGTAGTAGTTTGATTTTGATTAGTAGTACAGTTAAGTGTTCTCTGTATCTTCTTCATAGTGACACATGGTGTTTTATACTTCTGTCTTAGCTAATTCTGCCTCATTTGCTCTTAGTGGCTGTCCCAGTGGTTCTTGGCATCCTGTTACAGAAGGTTGTCTACTGTCGGAAGCGTCCTTATCTAGTTGGGCCTGGAGTTCTTCTTCCTGTTGCTGTTCATTGTGCAACATTGTTTTGTACTGTGTAAAGTTCACATCAGTGATAGTGCTTTCATTTGCTTTGAAAGCGTCTTTATAGCAGTCATAGGTATCTAGTATCTCTTCTTCTGTTCTCCATGTTTAAAAAGTTGTAGCAGGGACACGTAATATAGTTCTTTCTGTTGAGGAGTTTTTAATGACAATTTGACATGATTAATTAAGCTTCGTTTGGTAAGTTTCACTAAGCTGCCTTCACAATCTGTCACTCTATATCTACCTTTGTTTTCATCAGGTTTTATATTATTTTTGTATGCAAAGTTTTGGGCTATGTGGTATAGACACATGGTTTCCAAAGTGGTACTCCTGTTCGGGTAGTATGTGTCTAGTAAATTGTTTTTCAAAATGTCTTGGCTGTTGGGATCATTTTTGGCTATTGTTTCTATGTCCTTATATGATTTGAGAACTCTTTTTCTATATTTAGTAGGACCAAGACTTAGCCATACTATATTTTCAGATTTTCCATACAAAGCAGTACCGGTTAAATGATTTGCAGCTTCATAGGCGCCACATTCTCTATGAGAGAGCATTTTTATGCCTAAGCTGTACAATTTCTGAGATAGTGTTTTGTCTGATTATAGGTTATTCCAGAGGTCTTGAAGCTCTGTTTTTTCTGCTTTTGTTAAGTAGGCTGTAATATATCGTGCAACTGCAGTGGAATTGTCTGCAATGTACTGCACATCTATGTTTGCATTCCATAAGAGGACAATGATTGCATTGTAATCATTGATATATTTTGATTCTTCTGTTCTTTTTATGTAATACGTGCTCTTAGGTGATTTACATTTAACACTATGTCTAACTGAAGACATGAAGTTGTTCACTTCACCTGTTTCTGTAACTGGTCTAGGGAAACCAAAGCGGCATTTGGTGTAGTATTTCCCTTTGTTTTTGTATTTGCGATGCCAATATTTGCCACATTTGTGTCTTTGAAATTGTACAAATTGTGCATGAAGGTCACTATGGGCCTCATCATGAGTTGGGCGGTAATGCCAGCACTATTACGACCGACGCTATTAGCCCTACCGCCAAACACCCCAGCGCTATTAGCGCCGGATCACAGGTTTGGCAGAACGGTTAGTGCCCATTCCCCATTGGGCCCATTCGGGAATTCCTCATTCCCCACTGGGCCCAATGCGGAAAATTTGCGCTATTACAGCCGGCGGATTTCCCGCCGGCGGTAATAGCACAGAAAATTGGCAAATTTGCCACAGATTTCCCCCCAGCTCTCAGCTGGGGGGAAATCCGCCAAGGCCATGATCTGGCGGACCCTTACATTTGGTGGTAATAGCGCTGCTGCCGCATTTAAGGGTTACCGCCAAACTCGTGATGATGCCCTATGTCTCGTTTGTGAAGGGATTTCACAAGTGACATATTTATGGATGAACTGCAAAACAGTGGCATCACTGTCCTGACCAAATGTAGGAGCACCTTTAATACATAAAAGCATGTGGATATGTGGTGGTCCTCTGGCTTTGTATTCTTGTCTCCAAAAGAAGTGTTGCACTTCTCTGAGGGGAGGAACAGTTTTATTACAAATAAAGTGCAGCATAGCAATGAAACAATGGTGGAAATATCTTGAAACATTAACAGGATCTAGAGAGCAAAGTTCTCCAGCTGTTAGTATATCTATGTTGGTTTTGGTTTTGTTTGATATGCGTAGGAAATCATGTACATCTTCCCATGCATATTCTGCACAACTTAATGTAACAAACCAAGTGGGTGGTCCAAGGTTTCTGATCATACAACGTACATCTCCGTGACGTCGGAACCAGTATTCTTTCGTACCACGCATGTTTGCAAACAGATTGGTTATGCTTGATTGTAAAACTTCATCTTTTTCTTGCACTTTTTGTGTTAATTGCATAGCTGACATATTTTGAAAGTGGGTTCCCGATTTCAATATGTGTGCAACTTCGTAACGTAGGGTTGCTAGTTCACTTTCAAAGAGTAGGTGGAATATGTACTCCACATTTTGTCTCAATCTGTGATCTTCAGAATACATTGGTAATAAGCGGTATTCTGATGCTGTTATCTGAGTGGGTCTATCATTGTATCTTCCTCCTTTGCCAGTAGGAAATTTTAGAGGAAAAGCATGTGCTTCTATATTGTTTTCTTATATGCTCATTGGTGAACCTTTGGTTTGTCACATTTGGTAAGTTTCTAGTGCATCATCTATGCTGTCATTAGAGTGCAATGGATGAATTGCATAATGGTCCAACATATTGGATACTGCAGCAGGATCCAGAAGTTCAAATTGACCAGTTTCTGGTGACTCTTGAATTATTTCAGTTGTTTCCCTTAAGCTTTCTTCAATATTTATTTCTTTGTAGTATTCATTATTGTCTTTCAGATATTGCAAGGCTTGTCTAACTTTATGTAAGTCCACGAGTTGTTGCCAAATTGTTTTGTCTTTTGTTGTTACACCATTTACTAAGACAATTAAAGATTGCTCTTTTGGACGTTGCACTCCTAGAGTGTGCACATATTCTGTTAGATCTAATGGTAAATAAACCACTTTGCCACAAAGGCCTTTCACCAATTCAGAGGGAGGTAATTTTGCTGTTTTTGGTTGAAGGCGTATTATTGCATGAAATGGGTGTACTGTTTGAATTATGATGCTCGCATACAAATTGAGCTGTTGCAGGGGTTTTGGTAGTGGGAATAATTCCATGCTATTTGTGATAGCACATGAAGGAGTTTCGTTGTCAAGTTTTGTAGTGCAGTAACTGCAGACTATTAAGGGTTCACTTATTTCTTATTTGTTTTCTGCTAAAAGGTAGAGAGCTAATTCAAACCATTTGGAATCTTCATTGTCTTCTATTTTGTATGTTACTTCTATAGTTTTTGTGTTACTTTTGTAAAAAGTTCTGCGGCAACACACACACACATGGTTTGGTACTTCAGCGGATGTACTTTTAAATGTTAGCATTTCTTTTTTGTATATGTGCAATAGGAGGTTGCCATGTACAGAATTGTTGCTAGTCTGTTCTAAAGCTATTGCATTTTGTAAGTGGCTTTCACTTCCAAAATATTTTCTCTGGATACGGTCGATTTCTTCTTTTAGGTATTTGGGTGTACCATGCTGAAGAGTGTTATTTAAATTGGCTAGTTCTAAAGCAGGGCTTTTAGCATAGTACAGTTTATACACTAGATTTCTTACATTTGAATGATGTGTTGATATCATTTTGATATCATGGAAGGTGCTTTTGCAAATAGGTCCTGAAATGCATGCTAATGAATGTCCTTTTAGTCCTGTGTATTTGCACACTGGACAGGTATCCATATTTTGCAGCACTTTCATTTTGATTTTGTCTTTACCTTTCACATACTGATTGAGGAACTGGCGTAAAGATTTTAAAGATTTGTTGGGAATGTTACACATTGACGTGCATGGCCATTTGTATACTGGACGTTCTGGTTCAGTCGAATGGAGAGGTAATTCTGGGTTTCTGGGGAAATTTTTGTAAGCAGTGTTTCTTGTTCCATGATGGTACTATTAATTTTTTCATACCCTCGCCCACTGCTATGGATGGCAATTGTGTTTGTTTGGTTTTGTTTGTATGCTTCTTCATTAAAATATGGTTCTGTGGTCGTGGTGTGACTCCATTCACCTCCACAGATATTTAAGAAGTTATATTTGTTGACATTTTGTTTATTTTTGTAGTTTAGTACTTAGCACTTAGTTTTGTTAGTGGTTTTCATCCTGTTTAAAACTAAAATAAATAACTTCCTTTTGAGAAGGATTGCACTGTCTACGAGAGCTTCTAGGATTAATTTTCTACGGTAGGTTTTAAGGACTCTGTGGCAGAACATTTTTGCTAAAATACTTTGTTTAGTATGGTTAGTTGCAAGTATATGAGGATTTATAGGAACAGTGTTAGCAGTAGTGCAACCAAATTCTTGTTAAGCATTTTCTGTTTCGTTTCACATTTTGATAGAGGAGGCACATTTTCTGTAGTAGAAGCTCCTTTTGTTTTGCTAAATGACTGTATTAGCTGTTTTGTTTGAACTTTTTGTACAAACTCTGGTAGAAATGGATGCTTATTTTGGACACTTATTTTCATTTGCTCTATTTCTGCGTTGCTTTCTACGAACTTGCTTTTTGGTAGGCATTCTTTGGGGTCTGTTGAAAAAAAAGAAGGTATGGGTTGGTCTGTTTTACAATGTATATGTGCTGTGTGCATGCGTGTATGAGTTCGATGGGGAAGATGTGTGTGGTGGTGTGTGAATGTGCATTGAGCAATTACAATGAGTTGGGAAGGCTATTTTTCTGTTTGTATGTTACTACACTGTGGTTCAGATGAGAGTAGAAAGTGAGCAAGTGGTGAGGAGAAGCATTAATAGTAAACGTTATGGTATAAAATTAAAACAGTTCTTTGCTTTGGAGTACTAAAATTCTAAGGCTTGAGTATGTTATTTGTGTTCCAAAAAACAGGGATTTGTGTGCCATTCTGCTTGCTAATCTCTGTTTAATAAATGGGGATTTGTGGGCAGAATGGTTCAGAAATCGATGTTTTTTTTTGATGCACAAATTAAATGAATGAAGCACACAGTCTCTTTGAGGAACAGTAAGAATATAAAGGTAGTATTGTACTTACTTTTTTTGTGGAATGAGGAGGTTTCTTCGGATATGTTGTTTGTAGTTTAGATGCTGCTGATTTTCGGGAGAGTGGTCTTCACTGCAATTGTAAAAGGAAGAAGTTAGTAATTTTGTGTGTTTATAGCACTGATGTTAAAGTGCACATTAATTTTTATGTTTTCGTGGTAGTATTCTTGTTTGATATCTGAACATAGTGTATGCATGCATTTCATTTGACTATGTGCAGCCTTAATATGTTATTTGCAGTATGTTAGTTCATCCTGCTTCGGGAATGAGTAGAATTTTAAGTTCATGAAATTCACTTGTTTTTTTGAAGCTGTGTTGTAGATAGCAGAGAGGTTTGGAAGTGATAGTTTGTTATAGTAGATGGGAAAAATTTGAATCATTTCATATTATAACTAGACATGCAAACAATCGGGAGCACCTTGGAGGGAGATTTCACCACAGCAATCGGGAAAATTTATTTTTCTCATACGATTGCATTGGGATTAACATTAATTTAGGCTGGAGACAGTAAAAAAATGTGAAATTTTTTAATGAAAAATAGAGTTTCACGCGTAAATCGGGAGGGTTGGCAAGTATGTATAGGTTATGCGGGAGACAGTAAAAAGTAGAGTGATTTTTCAATGAAAAATCGGGAGTCAGGCGCTTAAATCGGGAGCGCTGGCATGTATGTATTGGCTATGCAGATGTAGTGGCATTACTTTGTTTATATGGAATCATAAGAGTTTTACATGTACTCTGAATAAAATATGCATACCTGTACTTTGTAATCATGCATGTGGGTATGTATGGAGCGGTAAGTAGAAATCTTCGAGACTTGCACAGTAGGTTTTGTAGTAGGTGCTTTCCAATGATATGAGACTTGCATTCAGAGTGATCAACAGTACATTTGAAGGGCAGAACTCTGATGATGGAGTTAGATGTAGAGGTCTTGGATGTGATTGTTGGATGGTTGTGTGGCTGCTTAGCTGTGTCCAATGAGGGAATGGAATCGCGAGTGATGTGGAAAAGGTAGAAGGGCTGGCTAAGAGTTACGTGCTGCACGGACACCGTGGGTGTCCGCGGGTAGGGCGTGCCACATACAGGGTTTTCCAGCAAATCCAGCATGGAAAGGGGACTGTCGGGATCAGCCAATCAGATGTTGACGTTGTTGATTTGTGTAGAAAGAGAGTGTGTGTAGTGAAGATGGCAGAGGTGGAGACAGTCAGGGTGTTGGTGCTCGGAGATATGTTTGTCCATAGTTTACAGCAGTATTCTCAATGCAGGCATGTGGCAAACATTTCGATGTTAGAGGAGCGGAGGTGGTGTGGAAAGCTGCAACTGACTGCAATGTAGAGGCAATTCTCCAAGTTTGCAGAGATATGCGTAGGATGAACAGTCCCCATGTGGTAGTTTTGCACTATGGTGCTTTCCATTTGGGGTACGTGAGTTCCCCTACTTTGTTGGGAGATTTGGAACAGTTGGTTCAAGCAGTAATCAACATCATTCCAAATGCAAAAGTAATTTTTTCAGGATTACTTCCTAGAGCAAAATGGGACAACAGTTCTGTTTTTTGTCCTGATCAAAGCATTGCTAGGTGTGCAATTAATCAAGGCATGCGTGCTTTCATGCTAAGAGCTGGTATGTTTTTCTGTAGCAACGAGAACATTGTTTCGAGTAATGCGGCTTATTTTGAAGCAGATGGTGTTTCTTTATCTTTTTTGGGAAATGCCATGTTAGTCTGCGGACAGTGCGTATTACACACAGGCATTCTGGGGTGGAGAGGCATGCAAATGAGGATGAGTGGAGCTAGGGATTGGTCAGTAAAGTTTAGTGGGTGTGTTGTGTAAGGAGAGATTTAGTAAGAGATTTAGTAAGGATGTCTTTTTCTTGAGAGAAGAACAGATAGCTATGGCTGTGTGTTTCCGAAAACAGATTATCTGGATTTTGGGAGACTCATGGATACATTGGTTGGAGGTGCATGTAGAGCGTTGTGGTGTATCTGCAGATCTTGGATTCCCTCATGTGGAAGTGCACTGGCATGGAGTGCGTGTAATGAAGTGGCTGGACTTGTTACCTCTCTGTGCTACTTTACGGACAGAGCATCATCCTGAGATAATTATAATTAATTGTGGAGGGAACAGTTTAGGGCATGAGTCTGGAATTTTGTTGCAATTTGCAATGAGAGAAGGTCATGGACATGTTTCTCATATTGCGGAAAGACAAATGTGGCTGTGTTCTTATTCATTTGGTCAACAAATGTAGAAAGCGAGGCGCAATGTCAATAAGGCTGTTTGTGCCTTTCTAAGAGATGTTGGCATGTCCTCTTTTCACAATGAAAATATTATGTTTCTTAGCACATTCATTTTTCGCAGAGATGGAGTCCATTTTAAAAATGCTGGCAATTAGATTTTCCTTAGAAATGTACAAAATGTATTGCAACCTTTTTTGGAATTATAGTCATCTATTTTGAATTAGAAGTTTGACGAATTCAAGTTTTTCAAACACACAAAACACCACCAAAAGGCTCTTTTCAGAGCCACCACTTACTCCCAGAGAAAAGTGCATTGGTTTTGCTAGGGGAGCACCCCAACATTTTATCTGGCCTAGGCGTGTCCGCAGACTTTTAAAAAATGTGCAGGGCCCTTCACTGCTTATTTGACACTTCTATTTTTAAACTGTGAAAGGCAACTCTGAAAAGAGCCTTTTTTTTGGATTCTTGTTGTTTTATATATTTTTTTCCTTTTTTATAAGCGACACACTAGGAGAGGAGGGTAAAGGGGGGTAAGGAAGTGACACCAAACACGGGGATAAGAAAGGGCAGGTGGAGAGAGGAAGGTGTAGGGTGGGCCTTATTTAGGTAAGTAGCAGGTCTTCTGGTGGTCCGTGACAGTAGTCTCGAAAGCACTTCGAAGACTCTCCCCCCTGCAGAGTACTGCATCACAGTACATACACAATATTGTGACCCTCGAAAGGTAAGAGTCAACAGCATCATGAATGGCATGTGAAGCAGCTGGAGGGGGGCGCTCTCCCACAGGAGTGTCTCTTGTGGTGAGAGGAGCGGAAACAGAGGATGCTGTGGAGGAACTCAACCTACTACGTTTATCACAAGGTACAACCTTGCGAACGTCTGCACTGTGGAACAAAGTTAGGTGTCGCTTCATGGATATCATACCGAAGTTGTATGCACCACATCTCCCATGACTTAGCACTAAATTGCACTGGTTACAGGTGACCTTGTCCGCACGTGCTTTTGGTACGTTACCATGAACGGTAAATAACCGCCACACCCAAGACTCCCGGCGAGTGCTGGTAGTAGGGAGTTCCTCGACCTCATCCTCTTCATCCTCTTCATCCTCATTCTCTACATCGTCACGTGTGTTCCCCTCTGCAGGCCCTTGGGGAGCTGGTGGTGGTGGAGGGTTTGGGGTGGTGCTGAGGCTGATGTAGCAACAGCAGCCATGGATGCCATTCGAGATGATGCAGTAATCTGAGCTAGAGCACTAAAGGCAGCAAAAGTCAATCTGAAATAGCCAGAAGTACAATGAAGATCAGCTCTGGGGAGTGGCCTTTTATAGGTGTGGAGGGGTGCGCCTCGCGAACATATCAAACACACAAAAAGGTTCAGAAAGTTACAAAAAGTATGTGGAAATCCAGGGCCATTGTCTGGGACATGTTAAATGGTGATTTTCTACTGTAAAATAATTTGAATTGTCTAAATAAGTTCTTTTAAAATGTTGGGCATCTGGACAGAGTCCGCAAATTACAACACACGCTCAGCGTGGGTGCGGTCACATGATGATGTCGGGAACACGTCAGCGAAGGGAACGGATGTCCGCAGAACAGCAAATGCGCAGCAGCGGTCGTGCGCATGCGCACGGTTGTTCTACGAACAGTGTTCTGGTCCTGAAACTAATTAAAAGTGTGACACAAGTGAGACGGACAGTTACGGACAGGAGGGATGTTTGCAGGAATTATGGGTATGGTGCGCATGTGAGTAGATGTTCTACAGACTGTACGGCCAGGTATAGTGTCCTTAGGACACCTCCATTTTGTTTGACTACGGACATCCCGGACACCGCGCCTGTTCTATGGACAGTTCCATCTTGGTTGCGAACGGTATGGATAGGTATAGTGTCCTTAGGACACTTCCATTTTGTTCATTTACGGACAACCCGGACACCTGGTGTGTTCTAAGAACAGTTTGATCTTGGTTGCGAACGGTGCAGAGAAGTATAGTGTCCTTAGGACACCCCCATTTTGTTCATTTATGGAGATCCCGGACAGCTGGTGTGTTCTAAGAACAGTTCCATCTTGGTTGCGAATGGTACGGACAGGTGTAATGTCCTTAGGACATCCACATTTTGGATGGTTACGGACAGGCCGGACAGGGGCGCTGTCCGCTGACATTGCACCTGCTTTTTAAAAAAAAAAAATACAAAGAATTTCCTTACAAGAAACATTACATTTTTTTATTTATATATATACACCAATTATGAAAGAGAGGGGGAAGCAGAAACTAATACAAAAATAGTGGAATTAGGGTTTTGGAGAGGATGGATGGGAGGGGTTAAAGGGATGAAGGGATGGAAATTGCATCAAAATGTTTATTTTGTTGTTCACGGTTTGGGGATAGTTCACTGGGACATGGAGAGGGGGCACAGTTACAGGTGGGCCAATGGTACTTCATTTTTTCTTTGATGTGGTCCTCCACTAACTGTTTCAAACTATCGAAATTTTTCTTAAGAATGTCTACTTTTTGTTCAATGCGTTCGAGAGTCTTTTCCATTGTGTCTTTTGGGGTCACATTTTCAATCTTTCTGTGGTCTGTAAGAAATAAACATATATATGTTAAATAAACAGGTAATGATTATTAATTTCCTTGTATAGACAAGTGTCTACCATTATTATCATTATTATCACTCTCATCAAACATTTCCTCATGTGGAAAATTTTCTTCGAGCCACTCGAAAGTACTGCACATTTCTGTGTGAAAAACATAAATATATATATATATTATGGCAGTTACTAGTAAATCACAATGTTTTTTGACACATAACTAGATTTTTGCCAACAGTTGACATGAAAACAAAAAGGGATTGCAAATGGGAATTGCCATATGTCTGCTCCAGACCCCTAAACCAATCCTTAGAGAGAGACTGGACTTGAAGGATAGAGAGAAGGGTAACTGCCCAATCCTGGTTGTGAGAATTCTTGCAGGGAATTGTCCAACATTGGAATCTTGATGGTGTCATCACTGGTACATAAAGTGGATGCGCTATGAGGAAGGGACAGAGCTGCTGAAATTTACCATGTGATAGCCGCAAGGAAACACCACAAGGAGATGTTGCTGAAATTGCGTCTGGTTGGGGTGATCTATTGATGGGAAAGCCTAAAAGGTGACTGGGTCGTACAGTGAAGGGCTGGGGACCATCCTTGAGAATGGAGTGACCAGACCCCTGCTCTGTCCTCCAAGAGGGTCCTGAAATGCAGCTGGCTTTCCTGAACTTTAAACAGAGGTTTCAAATGTAAGTAGAATTGCGCCATTTGAAACCAAAGGGTGGGGAAGTCTGCTTGCCTTTAATCCTTTCCCTTTATAGGGGGACGGGGCAAAACGGTGTAGATCCTTAGCCTATTTAACTAAAACTATCAATTTAATTAATTCCCCATTTGGCAGAACACCACAGGATGATTTTTGTCAAAATTCGAAAATTACCATTGCTCATTCCCAGTGTGCACTGAAACTACAGCCTGTCATTTAATTGGGCAATGTTTCTGTTCAACTTCCCCTAACACAGGCCTTTAAGTGTAGGGAGGGTTTGAAATCCAAAATTCTCCAATTATAGAATTTTTTCTGTCCAGCTTCCGTTAAGTGGAGGGGAGTCTGAAAACAAACCGGTAACTCACCCTGTTTTTATTTCAAACCAAAAGTGTGGGTGAAATCATAATGCCATATGAATTTGCACGAATCTATAACCCAAACTGCTAGACTTTTAAGTGTGCAGGGAAATCTAAATGGCACAGCACTATAGATGTAAATGGCTTGTTTTCACTTACCAGTGTGATTATTTCTTGAAGTGAAATCTGTATAAAGTAAAGTATTGTGATTTGTGTTTTCCCCCAACCAACTTGTGTGATTTATTTGTGTAACAAGAACTTTGATTGTGAACCACAAAGAAGGTGGTGTGTGTCGTTTTGGTCTGATCTCTTTTACCTATCTTCCAAATAAATACAAATGTATTTCCTTTATCATGGCCTGGTTCTTGTCTCGCTATGAGCACAGGGGGGGTGGGGATTTGTGTGAGTCTTTAGTAAGGACATTGCTAAAAGAACTTCTCCTTGATTGGGGTGGGAAGGAACTCTCCAGGTAAAGGGTGTTCTCAATATAATGCGACAATGGGGGCTTGTTCGGGATCTGGTCTGTTATTGTTGACTCATGACAAGTGCATTGGTGACATGATATTAATTTTGGTGTAACTGCCTTGAGGTTGTTGTGCATTGCCAGCTGGGCACTACAACGCTTGACCCCTGAGTTATAGGGAGGTGTATAGGTGTAGAAAAATAAGGCTGTGTAGAGTGCTAAGGCAAAAAGAATATTGACTAAGAATTGTTTTTTGATTTGGCATTTTGTGTAGAAATCAAGCAGGAGCAGCATGATTTTTGCCCCTGTGGAAAGAAAGTCTCCAAAAGTTGCAAAAAGCCTTTTTAAGATGACTACCATAGAAGTGCGTGTACTGCCTGGCTGAGCTATTCATTCAAGGAGAATGGGATGAGAGCAAAGGCGGGAGATGGCAAACTAGAATGGTGCAACAGATCACCTCAGTGGGCACTGACATTTGGTGTGAAGGTGGAAAATTGCACACAGCATTAGAGGCATTTTATATGACCCAAAACGCTTGTGAAGAACTGAGTCAAATGGCTCAGCTCACATCTTATTTATGCTTCCTCTTGCAGTTAGTGGAAGAGTGAGTGCAAAAGAGTGAGGCTGATATGATGCAGCAGACGAAGGCCTGGAAACAGGCTCAGAAAGAACTCACACAGTGTGGAGATAGAGTGCAACAAAGCAAAAGTTTTGAGTTACAACAAAAAGGCTCATTGAACAACTACAGGATGAGCTGAAACCCCAACAGCAAGCCAGTGCATAGAGAGACATAGAATTTGCTGCATTCCCAATTGAATGACCAGACTGGTCATAACAAAGGGTTGTCAGGTGATATTTTGGCCCTCAAACAACGAATTTGGGATTTGGAAAGGGAAAGTAGTCAATTCATCATCAAAGAGATGAACTCACAAAAGGAGTTTGATGAAATGGAGCAGAATGTAATATTCTGAAACAACATAATTTACAACTGGTCAAAGACCAAGATGTATCCAGGTTGAAACTGGATGCAGAGAAGGAACCGTCAGGTCCTCAGGAACTGACCAGAATTAGAGAAGAAATGAATGAGCTAGGAGAGCATGTCAGACAAATAGAATAACTATTAGAGGTAGTGAATTGTAGGGATGAGCAAGGAAAAGAGATCATTCTACTGCAGGAAAAGCGCCTTGAATATGCATGCATCATTCATTGCTCACAGAGGGAGAATGAATCACTTCAGTATGAGGTGCATTAATCAAAAGATCGGTTGATAGCTTAGGTGGGGGCGCTTGACACTAATCAGGCCTTGGTGTCAGAACTTAAAATAAAAACAAAGTGTGTACCACTTGAGACACTCCCGCCCCATGCATACCAATCTAACTGAATATACAGTCAAAAGTTTATCAAAGTCATGAACCCCTTCTTCAGGAGTGGACAAATTAGAAAAAAACATGTATAAAGGATCCAATTAAGATCCACAGTCTTATGTACATTGAAGGAATATTCCACATTATATTCTCATGCATAACAGAGATACCATCACCCTATTAGTAGATCAGGTCCCAGTCAAGTCCTTTCAACAGAGCTGCTATCAAATGTAAGTAATATTCACCATCATGTTGTTCTATACCCATGGGATTGGCAATCCATACCCATGTGTTGGATATTGTGAATATCAGATGTATTAGTGAGTAAACACTGATGTCAGAATACTTAAGATTACTGCCACCTCTGACTCAGTTGTAGATGTGTCATCAAAAGTGACATACCTTAGAATCGTGTGCATACAGAGCTCCACACCTACATGTGTACACAGGCAGACTTGAGAATGCTGTAGAAGCACTGCTGTGCCAATCCGTGTGTCAAGGAAAACCCACAATTTCGTCCCTAGAATGGTTCTCCAGCAAATATCCACCCAATCCAAACTCCAGGTGTCCTACAGATAAGGCCAATATTTAGTCTCGTGGCATAAAAAAAACACCTCTACAGTTGCACTCGGACACCTAACGGCTATCTCAAGTGATCAACTATATCGATATGCTCTTAGACACATGTAACGCCTGTGCTCACAGATGCTCCCATACAGTATTTACCTTTTTCGGAGTACCCCAAAGTATGACGTATGGTGCAATATTCCTGATGCAACCTCTCTCTGTGTACAACCCGGAACTCTCACGGTCTAGCAGTGTGTCAAATGAACCATCACGTGACTGCATTAAAAAGGAAGTCATATCTCTGATCAATGTTGGAGCACTAGTGCAGTACCGTTGAGACGGGACCGTGCGTAAAAGTCAAATGTGTCTGTATATCAGTCTAAATGTTGTGAACTAGCTCACCAACGCACACTCCCACCATAATTCACAAAGGTGCTGTGACTACAAGGTAGTCCATGAGGGAGAAGCAGGAAATACATGTAACTCCCCCATGTATTACTAGAGTAAAATGCTTTATTCAATTGTGCCCACCATGTTGACTATTGGCCATATACAATATTCGTCAGTTTACTGGGGCAATAATCCATCTCGATAGAACTTTCTCATTCCTCAAAAGTTGCAGTACAGTGTCCTAGATCTATTAATAGTACGACTGGTCAACATTCTATAGTTATACATTCACCAATGGAGGCATGATGGTTACTCATCCGTCCACTATTCCTCCCTGTACTGTGTCAGATTTGTAGGAGAAATTTGGAGGAGAAAAAACATAGATTTTAACCACCGGTCAGGGTGCAGGGTCAGTGTGAATTATTAGCTCTGGTGGATACTGGACCCAAGTAACCCTCCTGTTCAAAAAGACCAACCAAACTCAGGACGTGGAAGGGTCACCAAATTCCCCTAACACCACTTCCTGGACAACTCCAAAATGTCGATAGGAATGACATTCCTGTTGAAGAGACTGCAGATCTGGAAATCAAAATTGGGCATCACGATTAAAACATCTGGTGATAGTCAGGACTCCAGAGGGCACACCTGGTTTACTGGGAACAATCTCCTTAGGATGTTATCACCTCTGATCGACTGTGTAAACAAGGTGCTCTGGACCCAGACTAACCACCCTATCAAATTCAAAATGAGTTCCAATTCTGTAAGTTAAATGGTACCTGTCATTTAATTGAACGACTTTCTGAGAAAGTAGAATTCCATTTCAAGAATAACCAAGTCCCAGACATCACTGTCATCTCTGTTGGAGAACAAACTGGTGATGAGAACCCTTATACATTCTTGAAAATCAACCTTCCTCCCAGTTTTAAGTGGCAATCAACACTGGAAGGGAACACCCTAAAATGTTACACCAGTCCAAAATCAGAAGAAACTTTGAGTCCCGTGAAACCTGACAAGGAAGAACCCGCTCAAAGTCTGACAGACATTCCGAAAAAAGGGTGAGCAGCTGTTTTTCCCCTTTCAGTTAAATGAGGGGGAGGAGCCGGTGCTCACCAGAGTATGTCTGAATAATGGAAGGAGTTTCATCAGGACACTGCAAAAGATCAGACCATTCTCACATTTAAATTGATTGACAAATGGGAAGTAGGTCTGTAAACTACACACTCCAAACATCTCCTGCCTAGCAGGTGTATACTAAAAATGTCCATTGGCAACAAAAGTATAGAGTATAATTGGTTTACAGCAACCCTCAAACTATCACTTTGGGCACAGACACCTTTATTGGAATGGCGGTTGATGCCAAACATTATTCTATTTATATAGGTAATGAAATCATGGGACCAATCCCAAATGACTGTTTTGACATCAGCAACGGTATTCCTCCATAAAATATTTTTTACTAGGCATGGGGGGAATTTCAGGGTGTACTCTTCCTGTCGTTATGGGGTGGAAGAGGTGACCTGTGACATCAGGAGGGGGGGGGTGGTGTTCAGAGTCAAGGACCACCTTCTTGAATCTCTGGAAACTACTGGCCAGGTCAACACCATCAAAAGAGATCTCTCCACCCAACAGCAGGATACTGCTGAAAGTGCCAAGGCTAAGGTCATTCCAAGTTTCTGGCAGATAGTCGAGGAAATGATCAATCTTGCTGAAGCCTGTGAGACAGAGGAGCAATGAAAAAAGCTGAACCAGGTATTGCTGGAATTCTAAGATATCTTTTCAGTGGACTGATACGACTTTGGACACACATCCATTTATTCAACCACCATACCCACAGACCCTGAGATGGCTCCTGTATTTTTGAAACAATACTGTTTACCTCTCCAGTCCATGGAATAACTCACAGAGATTATTAAGAATTTAACATTCCAGGGCATAATTTGTCCGATCCACAGAACCTTCAATTTACAGAATTGACCACTTTTTTTACCACAAAATGCAGGGGGAGATCCTCTGTACCCACTCATATACCCCCCTTCTATGTACCTTACCCCAATTTACCATCTGCATTTTGCAGAATTAAAGTGGTAAAGGATTTGTCAAAAAGCAATTGGTAAAAGTGTAGGCCGGCCAAAGTGGGTAATACCAAATGCAGATGTGAAATTAACTATTTTACTCGGCCTGATGACATTTCAGATAGTGCAAGAGCTAAGACATAGATAAGGAAGGGAGGGGAGAGTGGGAAGGAAATGGAAACAGACAGGCAACTACCGTGCTAGGCCTGATGACATTTCTGGTGGAGCCGGAGAAAACAAAAGCTGAGGGAGGGGGGTGCCGAAAGGGAGGGAAGGAACAAAACAAGCGACTATCGTACTAGGCCTGACGACATTTCAGATAGTGCTGGAGGGGTGGGGAGACAAGTAAGGGGCGGCGGGAGGAGACAGACGAGGTTGCTAAGATACTAGGTCCAGGGACACATCTGATAGAGTAAGTGCATAGAAGAAAGTAATGGGAGGAGGAGGAGGGGAGGAGATAGGAAAAGGAGAGAACAGTGAGTAAGCAGTCAAAAAGAGTGGAAAAGCAAGAGGGGAGAGAAAATACAATTGCAGAAGTCAGTAGAAACACATAATTTTGCAGGCCTGGATACAAAATGAAGATGGGAACAGCATGATGTAGGGCCACCATGCGAAAGGGTGATGCACTGTGAATCAATGAAGTCCATAAAAATCAAATCCAGCATTTACCACAAGACTGTGATGGTGAAACCCAAATGTATCAGGACAGACTCCTGCAGAAGTAGGCTGGAAAGGGGCAGAGCAGAGTAAAAGAATCAAGCAAAACAGGCAACACCTGTGTGCGAGAAGGGCAGGGCTCAAGAAAACATCACAGGGGGACCAGACAGGTGGGGATGACCTGTGGGGACAGAGGGAGTAAACACATGTTGGTGCATGCTTACCTGCTGTCTGAGCAGGGGTTCGGGCTCTGGATGCTCCTGGTCCAAACAGGTCTAAACAGGAATTTCCCTTTTCTTTGTCTGCACTTCACTTCATACGCCCGGGTGGGAGACGCCCTTGATCTAAGAATTAAGAGCACGAAAGGAAGAGGCAGGGCTAAGAAGGTGGGTGGTGCATAGGCCAGGTGACCAAGGTCCATCTAGTAGAATTATTGGTAAAGATAATAGGGGATTGGTAGAGATAAGGATGCAAGCAGAAAGAGGTAGAGATGGAGGTGAGGGGAAGAGAAATGCAGGAATGGTGGTATAGGGAGAGGAGAGAAAGTGGCGGAAGTGAGAGAATAATAGATGATTATTAGACAATCAGAGTAGAGGTGGAAAGGAAACTGGAAAAGATGATGGTGAGAGTCAGAGGAGGTAAAGCTTGAGGTTAGAGAATGGAAAATGTAGAGACAGAGGTCAGTTGAAAGTAGACCTGACCTGACAGCTTGTGAAATGGTGCATCACAAATGCACAATGAAACTGTGCTGTGGTGTCACTTTTGCATGGTGCAGCTTTTCATGTCCACTAGGCTTAGTCTGCCTCCTGGTCCCAACATTTCACATTACATGAACACAGCTTTATAAGTACCTATTTCCAGCCCCTCTAAATTCAGAGGCATGCACTACTCCTGTTGATGGTAGGACCACAACCTATAAGCTTATACATGGCATAAGGTTGGCACTACCTAGTCATTTGATGCTGCTGTCAACGCACTGGTATGGAGGAGGGTATGTCTGACATACAATGGACGCACCTGGGCATATGAGTCTTCACAAAGCACATGATGGAAGTACTTGTGCAGATGAGGCTGCAGTAGGCATATGTTGGCTTTTCATTAACATTGGTGGATGTGCCTGGGCACACAGGAATGTCCCTTGAAAAGTAGGTTTGACCTTGGGTGTTTCATGATCTCTTTGGGTCTGGGAGACTAGGGCAACATAGGCCCTCATTACGAGCATGGTGGCAGCCATGGAGCAATTAGCTCCATGGCTGCCTCCCATACCGTGACCGTGTCCGGTTTGGTGGAATGGGGACTTACCGGTCTAGTCCGACCCTGGCGGGACCGGTAAGTCCCCATTGCACCAACCATTCCCCATTCCCATTTGAGCCCCCATTGGGCTCAGTGGGAATGGGGAGGGCGCAAATAACGGGCTCACGAATGGCAAGCCCGTTATTTGCGCCCTGATTACCAGCACCGGTCTCCTTACCGGTGCCCGGTATCCCCTACCACCAGACTCGGAATGAGGGCCATAGAAAGCTAACTCTTTTCTCCCAATACGCCTCGAACAACAATCTGAGTGTGAATGGACAGAAATCGAAGGTAAGGATCTTCACTACTAGTAGAAGTCCAAAAACATATAACTGGACGGTTGGTGCTCAGCCCCTAAAAAGAGTTAATTCTATGAGGTATCCGGGCTACAATTTGATGAACTCAAACTCACTTGTAGTAAGGAAAACCTTTTTGAAGGGGAAATGTACCCCTTTACTTACTAAGATGCAAAGAGTCTATTCACAGCTGTGCAGATAATCCCTCCTGCCTTTGGTGAAATGTTACTTACTCAAGGTTACACCTATCGTTCCACATGGGTTGGATATCACGCTTGCTGATTTGGGCCCCTACTTGAGCTCCTTGCAGGCTATGCTTTGGAAGAAAACTTTGCGTTGTCAAACTATGTTCCAAATGCCGTAATCGGGCATGAGTTTGGGTTAATTGAAATGGCAAGAAGGGCTGTGTGGAGGAAGTTGTCTGAGTTTGCAACAGGTGTATCTCCTCCAGACAACTCCCTCTACCAGGCGCTTTGCAAAAACACAATTCTGGCTGCGGCCGTATCCGTGAATGAATGCAGGGTGTACATGTGTAGAAACCTTCAGTTGTTTGGTGCCTCTTGCGAAGAATTGAGAAATTACACCTAATGCTGTGAAAAAGCAAATGTTCATTAATGACTGGGCGGAAACAGTAGATGTGTTGGCAACATACGGACTGTACGGCGAATATGCCAAATTCCTGATGAAGAGAACTGAACTACTAAAGTATGTGCTTATTTTTCCTTGTCCTGAAGTACATGGTTCCGCTTAAATCAGTTTCTAACTCTGGAACGAAAAAGTAAATGGGGCTAAGCATGTCAAGATTCGTACTGTAGGTTTTGTGATGGGAACCATTGAAGCATCTGCTCTTGGAGTGTTCTGGTCTAAGGACTGTAGAGCTCGGAATTTGGGTTCGGAACTGTTGAGTGATGTACTGTGGGTTAAATTGACGTGGGGAAGCAACATGTTTAATTTTAGCATTACATGCATTTTTAAAAATTGTATTATTTAATTTGGGAACTAGTTGAACTCTTTTAGTAAATGAAATGTTGAATTATAGTGCAAGATGAAATGTGATGGAACTTGTTTTTTTTAACTTTGTGAAAGGTTAATAAACTTTTTATAAGCTGAAACACAATAAAAAAAAAGCATAGGAGACTTGTCTTGGCACATAATTGGTCTACCAGCACGCACAAGGTTCTAGCCAGCAGACAAGACATAGGAGACTGCACATGGGCAAAAGTAACTCCAGTGGGACGAGAGACCATACCCAGCCACAGGAGGGCTCCACTGTGCACTTCACTAGTAATTGGGCACACAAGGCTGTGCTATTGAACGCATCACTTGCCACTTAATAGACATTTGATAACTTTGAAAGCCTTTCACCTGCCAAAGTGTTTTCTCAATGAGTTCATTGTATTTAAGTTCTTGGCACTTTTTTCCTTTACTTCAGCAAAGTCACTCCCTGTGCTGTGATCAGGGTCAAAGGTCAAGTGACATCACATGCTCTGGTGTTAGCTGGGGGTCAAAGGCCGGTGATTTCTCTTTCGCTACCCTCTGGCATTTTGCTCAATTGACAGAATTTCATGAACTCTATGGCAAAGGAAATGCCTTTCTATTTCACTATGCAAACGTTGTGCTGTCATGAGGTATATCTCTGACAATAATTTGTTATTTATGTAGCACCCTCAAAAAAGCACTGTACATTCAAGAGTTTTATAAACAGCAATTTTTACAAAGTCAAAGTTGATGCTTCTTTAACAAGCTTGAAAGACTGAGATTACCTTGCTGGGATTTGAACCTGCGACCTGCACATTACACACACATCTTACCCGCGGAGATATCCTATCAACAATTCCAACACGGACTCCCAAGTGCACCTTTTTGACAAGCTCTCCAGACAATCGCATGGACTGCACCACAGAAGAAAATAAGCCGATGCAAACTGGGGGGAGGGCAAGAGAACCAATAGCCATTTTCAGGGCAGAGGAATCCGTGTGCAACATGTAGATCACAATTCGAACAAAGGTCAACTCAAGCTCTGATTTTTGTAAGATTCACTAAATGAATACCTTTAGGTCAAACAACAGTAACAGCTTTTACTCCAGAGTTTCATCGCTTTTTACAAACTCACAATTGTGTTACTACATCTTACTCAGGATAACCTTCCTTCTAATTAACTCAAATTTCCAGACACGTGCATCAGGATATTTAACCTGCTTCCTTCCTGAACTCTCAGATGCAGAAAAAAAGTCTCCTAATGTTAAATATTGCAAATGAGGGCTTTTTGCGGTTAATATAACCTTATAGATTGAGGGAGGGAGTATTATTGTGGGATAATGACCTGCCACCAAGTCTTGGCCCAAGGTGAAGGCAAGGGAAATAGGTTGGGGAAGGGTCATTATCCCGAGCAATAATGACCCCTCCCCAAGTCTAAAAGGCTATTAGCCGTGGTGGTGGTGGCAAATCCTGTTTTGCTGGTAAAGTAAAACACGTTAGTTTTGTAATTAGAACGTGAATCGACAAATCAACAACAAGTTTGTCTTCATAAGTTAAGCATTTCAATGGTAAACTTGGTTAAACTGGAGAGGGTTTGACATGAGCTTGCATTAGGGGCTGTGCAAAAGTAAACAGTTTCCCCATAAAAAAAGTGAAAGCATTTCCCCAAGTTTTAGCTTTTTCTGCTGTGTGTTAAATACGATGTTGCAGTGAAAAGAAAAACAGGCCCTCCACTCTTGTTGAAAGACATTTTGCCTGGAAATTACACTATTGTTTCTCTGTCTCCTTTTGAAGACAGGGGGCCTGATTTACAAAAGCATTTGACAATGGCAAAATCCCATTGAAAAAGGCTTTCTAAATCAGGCCCAGAATGTTCAGCATGCAGTCAATACAAGAAGTTATGGACTGCACTCTGAACATTGTGATTGGCTGAGAGGAAGTCCATAATAATAAAGAGTATCCGTTTCGAATTCCCAACTTTAATGCAACGGGAAGAATGAATATTTCAAGGCTAAAAGATGAAGGAAAATTCATGTCAATCTGCCTGTTAAGGGCCTGAAAATCAGGACTGGGATTTCTAGAGGATGCCTTCGTGGCAATGTGCACAAATCCTTTACATGGAGCGCTCTGGGCACTTTCCTGACACTGCTTGCTGCTATAATGAAAAGCATTGGTAAATCAATGGATTGTGAGTTGCCATGGCATAGTCATTGACCATGCACTGACATAATAATACTATTGGCCCATAAAATATGGTGTTAGTACCTGGTCATTTTTATGGCAGTACTTAGCTAATGCATATACAAGAACCAAAACGGTTGGCTTTGCCAGATCTTTTTTAACAGACTACGGTGAGATTTTTTAAGGCATGCAAAGCTGATTTAAGCTACAGTGAACCATTAACTTTCAGAAGATTACTAAGAAATAAAAAACACCCCCCTTAACAGCACAGGGCAAACTAAAAGAGGTCCCAGAGGTGGTGGGGCAGTTGGACTGTTAGGATCAGGAGGTGAGTGGGAAAGGTCATGGGGCTGTCACGGCCATAGGTGTCAATGGGCCCAGTTCATGGAATATTTGCCTGGTTCAAAGGGACTTTGCCTGCCAACACAAACCCCGATTCATGGAACTCATTTTTGCAGTACAAAATGAACTTTGCACTGACTTCGCCCTGCAAAAATACACTTTCCACAGTTCCATGAATCAGGGTTTGTGTCTGCAGTGCAACGTTACTCTTTAGCAGTGCAAATTCACTTCGAACCGTGCAAAAAAATCCATGAATCGGGCCCAATGTGTAGGCAAAGAGTGAAATAACACATCTCAGGCTGTGAGTCCGTACTGACATATCATCTGTCTCCGGTCTTCACGTCCCGTGACACTAGTGTGGTTTATAAACATCGATTGCACCAGTTAATAGCCCAGTCTGGCAATCAACGCAAGCCCCCCCCCCCCTTAACTAGAAACCTAAACATAAACCCCTACACCAGAAATTGATCCAGACAACTATTGGCCTGCCTCCTCTCCATAACCGCGCTGGCACGCTCCACTTAAGCATAAACAGCTAATCACATTTATATCACTGCATATGGCCCACTAACCAGCAAGCTACAAACAGAAACACAGGAAGACTGGAAGAAAGGAGCTTCACCGAGATGTCTACGCAGCAGCCTTCAAAGGAATAATCTGTAAGGTATTAACGAGTCCTCCCTTGCCAATATATGTAACAACTGCCTTGTTATCCTAGTGCCACGCTTAGAGGTTAGACTCCGGCACGAAGCTCGAAATAGGAACATAATTTAATTGAATGTTCTCATTTTAATAGATGAATAATACATAATTTGGCATTTATACAGCGCTAGGAACCCTCAGGCATCTGAGCACTGCTTATTATTACCCAAGGTGTGTGGTGCTCATTTATTGACCTCGCAGGAACCTGCATCAGCAGGCTCTGCACGAATGTCAAAGCGAGCGCTCTACTCGCTGTGCTATCGGACCACCATTCATTAACTCCATCACTAATACGGTGAATAACTCCCTTATTAATGCATCTATGCCCTGCCTTATTATTACATATGATGACCCTCTTTGTGTTTCTCTGCCCTGTTGGAAATAGATTTCAAATGATGGATGAGGTGAGAGCAAAATAAGCACTTCAAAGGTAAAAGGGTGCAGCTTCCACTCCCTCACTCCCTCCGAGAGGATAGCTCAGGAAGCAAAACAATGGAGAGCAACACAGGTTTCAGCCCAGGTCCTGCGCTTAGAGACCGGCCTCCAGAGTTAAGGATGTTGGCGTGTTAGAAACGATTACTTAATTATTCATGGCCCACTCTGCATTCTCTGCACTCTGCATTCTCTCTGCAGGGCACCTCCACTCAGAGATGTACGTGCTTCTTTGTCGTGATTGGCTAAATGATGTATTCCCATAAAAGGCTTAGTGAAGGTGCAAGCAGCTCTTGTGGATGCTGATTGATCACCAATTGGGAATAACATTTGTGATGTTACCTTATACTAAATGTCCTTTGTAAAGCACTCATAGGCAAGGGAACAGCCTTGCCGCTCTGTGGGGAACCTGGTTAGGCAGTGGGCACGGTTCTGGGCTTCCAGAATACTGTAGACCGTGAACGAAAGAGGGTGGTAGTCTAGTCTATTCTGCACAGAGGTGGCAACCCCCTCATCTGCCCATTCCCCTCAATTCCATTCCTTTCACCCAGCACTGAGCCGATGAAAGGAAGGAGGCAGACACTGAAAGAATTCTCTGCAGCAGGAAATTCACCGACCACACTATCCTTTGCTCATTTCTCCGCTTGCATATAGGGCCATGTGTTCCATGTCTGTGTTTTATACCAGTGGTATTTTCCCTTAACCCATGAAATTTCCCCCGGGCGCTTCCACACTTAAGAGGTGGCGCTAACTGAGTGAGTTGTTGATCTACGCCGCTATGTCAAAACTCTATGTCGATGATTCGCAGAGAAGCTGCTATAAGTAGCTCCGTCTTATTCCTGCCCACCGTACGACTGATGGTGTTTAGTTACTCACAGTGACTCTATGTGCCTCCTTTTACTTTGGTTGTGCGTTTGTATGGTTCATCTTTTCGTGGTTTGCTGGATATACTAATTTGTAGCCTTTTTTGTTGCATTCTTTTCTTATTGCGTTACTTTCTTAGACCTTGATGTATCTTTTGTTCTTGTTTTTTTGTACCTTTCTGCCTTCCACTGGCCTAGTTCATGTTTGGATGCTGTATCTTTCTTTATTTGTTTCTTGTTGTGTGTTTTATGTCTTGTTGTTTGTGCTATGTCTGCACTACTATGATGCAGGCCTGTGATTATGCACTGTATAAATAAATATAAATAAAATGTGTTATAGTGCCTGTTTGCCTCCGGGCCCAATCGCTTTACAAGTATTTAAACTAAACTAATAGCCCTCTTGGGCTATTATTATTATTATTATTATTATTATTAATAGAGTATTTATTGAGAGCGGACCTACCTTCGGAAAGCAACAGAGCACTTCACGATCATAGAGGGAAGAATAAGGTTAGTGAGCATATTTATTTATTTATTCTTTATACAGCACAAAATAGCAAGCCCGGAGGAATCAGGGCATTCACAAAGAAACAAGGGAGAGGGAATCTAGCTAAAGGGGACAGAGGATCAGCTATGGATCTACAAGTCACCAGGCAAGGAAACAGTGGGCATCAGATCACCCAGTCTAAGGAAAGGTGGGGAGTGGGCATTTTATGGGCCTAGGTGTTAGAGAGGAACGATTCCTTGAAGGCAGGGTCTTGAGATACTTCTTGAACTGTAGTAGCGAGGGGGCGAGTTGGATGTTGATGGGGAGGAGGTTCCAGAGTCTTGAGGTGTGGACAGAGAAAGTCTGTCTTCTGGTTCTGGATTTAAGTCAAGGGTGAGTCATAGTAACTTCTTTGCCAATCGCCCTCTATTGTGGTTGTTGAAATTACATACACAGTGCTAATGTTAGTGATTCAGTAGTACACATCTAACTTTGTTTTACTGCCAGACTTTAATTATACATTTTCGTTGTCGAGAGGTTTGGTATTTCCCCAAGAGTGTCACAAGAAGATTTTAAAAAGTTAATAAGACAATGTAGAACAATTAGTGCAATAATTACCTTCTGCTTTGTCCCTGCAGCATGAGAAACTGGTGTGGCAGAATGAAGTGAGAGCCAGGCCACTGTTTGCTGGTGAGATCATCAATATATTGCAACAATATGCTTCTGGTAGCCGTAAAGGGGAAGAAGCCAATAGTGGCTCTGGTCATCATCACCTGCATCCTTCTAACGTATTACAGTCTACAAACATATCCCTTCTTTTCAAAGGTATTTATGTGTTCATCTTGTTTCATTTGATCTGAGCGTATATGGATTCAATGCATATCTGCACAATGTATTAGTTATATCTAACCTCTCACAGTCATCTTTACTATTGTTGTAAATGCTCCAAGCAGTGCTGGAAATGGGATAACAATTCTCTCTGATCCATTGATTGTGATGGTGGGTGTGAAGTCTGGTAGAAGGTGTAAAAACACAGGAGTAAAATAAGAGAGATGACTTCAAATGTACAGAAATCACAGAATAAACCAACCTGACAATACAATTGAGCAAGAAGATTATGATTCCTGCTCTATATAGCACATCCTGAATGAAACCTTTCAATTACCAGCATGCAGATTAATGTAAACCTAAACAAACTGCCTCAAATAGCCTCTTGACCACGAATTAATATCAACAAAATCCCCTGGTTATAAATGTATCTCTGAGTCATCTACCACTACGACAGAAGAAACCTATTGTGCGGGTGTGAGCTGAGGCCATCTGTCGTCGTGTGAATTTATCTTTAAGTTATGTGACAATCTGAACTCTGAAGGTCTGTCTCTTGTTTTACCATCTTTGCAGTTGTCAGAACTTTTCATCTCTTCAGAAATCTCGTGTTTCTGAAATCTAAATGCCCACCACTGGGAAGAGACTACAGGCCTAGAGGCAAACTAGAGGGCAGGAGATTTGAGTAAGGTCAGTCATACACCCTGATGCTCTCCAGCCTTGCCAGCCTTAGAGAGGCACCAGACTGTCGTTATATTTCACAATATCCCCACATGTCAGCACTCAAACGATTAGACCCGGGAGCTCCTAAATGCCTCCATCTTGCCCTGGCCTTCCATATGCCCCCATCCAGTCCTGACCTCCAGGTTGATAAAGTCACCCGCATTCTCATCCAAGCTTAGATGTACTTTCAGGCCATACCTGTTTTCCATCTGTTAGTGCAAATTAAATAATTAAATATGGCATGAAGGCATCTATTTAGGGGCAGCCTCACCTGCAGGATGGAAAGTGCTGTTGTCTCTGCGGTGCAGCAGAGCAGGAAGGAACAATGGCCTGCCACGGCAAGCTCTTTAAATCTGCTGGGCTTCTTGAGTATCAAGCGGCCAATCAGGGGAGGCAGAAATAGGGCAGCAAGGGGAAGGAGGAAGAAGGGCACACAGATAGGGGCAGGGACAGAGGAACATTTTATTTAATATGACAGATAATGGTAGCATGAATGCCCCTCTGATGAGCCAAATGTATGTAGACTCAGTAAGTACCGCTATAGTGCTTCAATGGATTAAAAATAATGGTTGTGACCTATATGAGAAAACACATACAATGGTGGAACTAAAACGCTACCTATATGGATTGACAGGGTGGTACTAAAGCACCATATATGCAACAAAGACTTCTTCTGCCTTCACAATGGTTATTATTGCCTCGCTCTGTGCTCCTAAAGTGCCACAGATGAGTCAAAACTACCAAATTAATAACAGATAAAAGCCATGTCTTAAAAGTCTTAACAGACTTGACCATGACTTTTATTTGTTCTTAATTTGCTAGTTATGACTCATCGGTGGCACTTTTGCATCACCAAGGGAAACAATAATAGCCATGAAAATCTCTGCCACTCCTTACCGTATTGTGCAAGGGGCCCCAACATTTGGTGTTACGCCATTCATTCGACTGATTTGAATTTACACAATTGCGTTGAATGGAACTCATATCTGCAGAAAGCACACACCCGTGGGAATAGTTGTAGTGAAGGCTAAGCAGCCTCCTTTGCATAACAATAACACATATTGCTCGCATTTCTCCTGGTGCTGCAGCGAAGCAGCGATTCTTTTCCCCTTACATTTAATTCTAGGAAATGTTTCTGGTTAGAGAAGAGAACATGCACCCCACATACGCTGGCTTTGCAGTATATAACACAGGCTTTTTCTGAAAAGGAATGAGAAACAAAAAGGACCCAGTGGGAGTTAAGTAGCTTGACATGTTGCTTTTATTTATTTTCCCAAACTCGTAATGAGGCCCCTTGTCGTTTACTTACCATAATGGAAATGACCAGAGCCACATTGTTCACCGGCCACACTGGGCAGAAGCCGGAGAATATGGCCAGAATTAGGTAATCCATGGGTCTACCTTGCTCCTGGGCATTGCTGGTGGCTGTGGAGGATGCCCTGGTCAGAATGACCATGGAGGGCGAGAGCAAAGCTGACTCGAGCTGCCCGACAGACACTGACTTGTAGGCATGCCGTGGCCGTTCTGGTCCATGTCCATAGACATCTTGCTGGACGTGGTAACCGAGAAGGATTTCTTCAGACCATTCTCATCTGGTTAGCAGTTTCTCTGTCTATCTGTTTGGCCACCAAACCAGTGTAGTAGAAACTCGGCCTGAGCTACATCATAATATAATTCGAAATCAGGCAGTGCCAAGCCACCCTCATCTATGGGTGCTACAGGTTTATCTCAAGAGATCCTGGCTTGTTCCCCAGCCCATATTAGCTGTAGTACCACGCCCTTACCTCCCGGAAGTACTCCTAGTCAGACTTTGAAAAACACATAAAAGAACCGAGGTAATAACACCATTTTGATCAATGAAATTCTCCCTTAAAAATTAAGGTAACAATCTTTCCACCTGTCTACCTCCTTCCCAGAGCTCTCTGTTAGTTGTGAATATATAAATCTTGCAGGGTTCTAGCAATGTGTAATACCAAATAGCGAGTGTAATCCTCCTGCCATAAGAACCCCCATCCATCTGGATATCGGGCAACACAGCTCGTCAGTGGGAAGAGGACCAATTTGGTTGGATTGATGCGAAGACCAGAGAAATCTCCAAATGCCATCACCTCCCCATGATCAGGTCTAAATTATTTTTGGGGTCAGCAACAAAGAGTACCATGTTGTCTGCATAATGGGGGAGGGGCACCACCCTGTGTGTGAACATCTGCACTCCCTGATCATCTCAGCCATTGGTTCTATTGCTAGTGCAAGCAGCAGCTTTGACAATGGTCCCTGTCGTGTGCCCCTTTCTAGTCCTATTTTGGATGTAAATTGACCCTTCATGTGAACCTTGGCACACGACTGAGTGTACAGTAGTGTGTCCATCGCAATGAACTGCTCCCGCCACCCTTTCCTGCGCAACACGGTCATCAGGAAGGGCCACTCCACTTAGTCAAATGCCTTCGTAGCATCCAGGAGCGCAGCCACTACATGGCGATCCTGTTGTATTGCAGCAATCAGCCCAAACATCCTTCAGAGGCCAAAAGAGGTGGAATGTCCTGGTATAAACCTAGACTGGTCTGCCATCACCAATTTATGCATTAGGGGTGCCAATCTGGAAGCCAATATTTTTGCCAAATTGTTGTTGTCTAAATTAATGAGGTACATTGGCCGATAATAGCGCAGTCATCTGCCTGTTTCCCTGACTTAAGCAGCACCACCATCACAGCCTCCCTTAGAGAATCCAGTAGGTGGCCCTCCCTCAGGCTATGATGATACATTTGCAATAGGTAAGTTGCTAGTTTCTGGGCATACGATTTATAGAACTCGACAGTGTAACCACCCGGCCCAGGGGCTTTCCAAGTTGGGAGCAATGTTATTGCCGAGAGCAATTCCCCCAATGACACTGCGTGACCCAACCAATCCCTTTTCTCTTCCGAGCACAAATATAAGGCCACTTGGTTTAAGTAGTTATTTATTTCTTGTGGGGAGACCGGACAGTCGAGAAGAGTAAAGCTGGTTGTAGATCTACAGAATTCCTGGACTATGAGTCTGCACATTTTTCCTCCCCCTATGTATCTCTTATCGACATTACTCAATTTTTAGAATAATCTGGTTTGGCGATCTGTGCCAATAGACTGCCCGAGCATTGTCCCTCCCCGTACTGCCTTACTGCCCCTTTTCTCTGGATACATTTTACCTCCCCGTGTGCCAGCTCATTAAAGGTATGCAGTTGTTTTTTATCTCGGCAAGATCTGCATGTGTGGGGTCCCCAGTCCCCGACTGTAATGTACGTATGCAAGACTCTGTGTCTGAGAGGTCATTACAAATCTGTTTCAGCACCGCTGCTTCTCTTGAAATGCACTCCCCTCTTGGCACACATTTGAAACACTCCCACAGTGTTGCAGCAGACTCTTCCGACCCTTCGTTGATCCGGAAGAAAGCATCTATGGCTTTTGGCAAAGCATCCCGGAACACCCCATCTGATAACCTTTCAATCTTGAATACCCACAAGGCCCTTCTCCTGCTCCGTCCTGGCAGTACTGTAGTCAACAATACCAGAGTATGATCTAAAATGTATGCGCCAGGATTGAGACCTCCGTGAGTCCTCCCCACCAGTGTGCAGAAAACCAAAAAGAAATCCAGCCTTGATGCTGAATTATGAACTGAGGAGTAAAACGTGTAACCTCTGTACCCTGAATTCCTAATCCACCAGATGTCACTGACTTCCCAGGCCCAGCACATGTCCCGTAGTTTACTTGTGATCTTCGAAATGGGGTGGCGAATTCCCCTTGTACAATCCATGTTGGGATCCATGACTGCGTTGAAATCCCCAGCCCAATAATTTCCCCGGGTGGTAACCCTGCCCATTGTTGCCCAATCCACTCTAATGTCTCAGTAGATTCCACATTCAGGCCATAGTAGTTGACTAGGGTGTACCACTGACCCTGGATGGTACCTTGCACCACTAGACCCCTTCCCTGCTGATCCTTAACCATTTTGCACATTCAAAACCCTACCGAGTTATGCAAGAGAATGCACACTCTCCTGGAGTATGACGAGTAAGAGGAAAAATAGCAGTAGAACCCCCCAACTCCACCCAAACCTTTATTCCCCACCCAATGTCAGATGTGTTTCTTGCAGGAATGCCACTCCCACCTGGTGCCTTTGCATATACATTAATTCTTTCTGACACTTAAGCGGGCAGTTCAGGCCCCTCACAATCCAGGGGATACACCTAAGCAACCCCATCATCCAACCTCCATTTGGTGGTTTATCTCAGGAGAAAGGGTTTTGAGTGTTGTCTGCATACCATAAATCCATGCCACGCCTTGGGAACAGTGCAACCACCAATGCTTTTGTGCTGACATGCCACTTCCTGCTAGTTCAGCACCACACCCACCCCCCTCTGTAACCCCAACTTGTCCATCCCAGTGTCCACCCTTTTTGGCCTCAACTTGGAAACATCCACCCCATCACCCCCACCCGCAACCCCAATTCGCTAGTTTTCTTCTATGCCCCAATTCCAAACATAACTCTACAGCTCTTGCTTGGGGGCACCCCAGGGCCCAATCTCCAGGCAATACTTCAACAAAGATTGTGACCTGAACGCCATGGGTCCGTTCATTCGACTCGCTGTAGATCGGTTCCACTACTGAGTGCAGCACATCGATGTATTATTAGTCATTGCTGTTCCCATGCCATCGTGCTCTGGGCAAAGACTCTAGAAACGTGTTTGCTTCTTTGGGGTGTTGAAGAACAAGGTCCGCCCGTCGTGTTCCATTCTGAGCCTGGTGGGGAAAAGCATGACATACCTCATGTCTCGCACTTCAAGCCTCCTCTTTACATCGATGAATGTCTTCCTTGAGGATTGTACCTTGTCTGAGAAGTCCGGGAATAGTCGAATGTGTGCACCTTTGTACACCAGAGAGCCTTTCTCTCTAGCTATTCACAGGGCCAGGTCCCTGTTTCAGTAATTAAATAAGCGGGCGATCAGTGGGTGCGCTGGTGCTCCCAGGACAGGTTTCCTTCCACTCGGTATCCTGTGAGCTCTTTCCACTATAAACACTGCCGAAAAGGCATCACCACCCAGGACGTCCCTAAGGAGTTCCTCCACCATTGTCTCCATATTCTGCTGATCTGCTCCCTCGGGCACACCCACTATCCATAGGTTATTGCGTCTAGAGCACGACTCCAGGTCATATTGTTTGTCCATCAGCTCTTTTAATGCCCGCTTGATTGTCGCTAGGTCTCTGTTGGCAGTATTAGATCCATCTTCCAGAGCAGATGTTCGACCCTCGACCTCGTCCAATTGTTACGCATGTCTGTCCAAACGCACCTGCATATGGTAGACTTTACACGTCAAGGTGACCATCTTGCTGTCAAGTGACTGGATGCTTGCCTGAACCTACCCCAATATGGACTTGATATCACCCAGAGCTCCGTTGGGATCCAGCAGCAAGGGTTGCTGGGACTCCACCATTGAACGTGTCTCTGTTGTTGCAGTCCTGACTGGGATCTCAAAGTGCAACTTTGCTTACTGCTGTTTCCCAGATTTTTGTGATTTGGACATCTCGGCAGGAAGTTTTGACCACCCCGTCAGGGAGTCCCTGGCGTGTATCAAGCTCACACCCTCTGGGAGAAATGTTTGTAGGGAGTGTGGACCCCCTGATAGTGTCCTTACTTGTATGTCCCGAGTGAACACAGTGAAAGCATCGCCACTGTCGCCTATTGCAGTTATTGTCTTTGCCAAGTTTCTGTGCCTTGACCGGGGTGCACTCCAGGTAGACCCAGGCCTTTTTCATTCAGTGTTTCCAGCAGGTCCCTCCCAAAGCAAGGCACGATGCACTTGATGTAAGACATCCAAAGGAAAGGGCCCCTGCAGTATTTGTATGCCTGCCAGGGTGATTACAACCTGTCAATGTATATTAGTTCAGCCCCCAGTCCTGCAGAGCAGTAGATAGACCTGTAAGCCTCCAGGGTCCCTTCAGTTCGCTCCCACCGCAAACCGCGGCCCTGGGAGTAATTCTCTGGTTCACACCCTCGTCAGCACTAGCATGTGTCCGGATGATATGCGCCAGTGGGGAGGCTTCCCGCTGCCCGCCTCTGCAGTCTTCTCACCTGGTTCCAGGCTTGCCGGCTACTCCCAAGTGGATCGGGTCACCGGAGCCTTCCTCCGCGGCCCCCACATTGACCAAGACAGGCATCCACGTTGTCCCTCTGGGAGTTGTGTAGGAGGGACATCTCCTGGCTGGCTGGTGCTATGCACCTCTCTGGTCCACTGATGCCAGTGGTTTCCACCCTGCAGATGGCTCCTCCTGCTTAAGCCGACATCGGCTCATTTAGGAGCACTCGGCTCAGGCCTCTGTTCTGTTGCCTGCTGTTTTGCCACACCGCAGCAAATCTGCGTCCTCATTCAATCCAGCCACAGGGCATTCCCACACTCGTTTTTTGGACCGGGGTGGTCCAGACAGTGTCACCCGCAGTATTTCTCGCAGTAGAGCGAGGTGGCAGGTCAGGATGAAAGATAACATTCCGGATCTCTATAGGTTTGCCTGGAAGCTCACGGTCTCGCAGCCATTCTGATCAGGTTCTCTAGCACCCCCCTCCTCAATACATTGTTGTTGATGGACACGCCGCTTTCAAAGCCACAACAAACAGATCTTTGTGAGGGAAAACCACAGGACAAACAGCATGGTGAGGGGAATAGTAATGCATGGAGGAGAAAGGACTGTCAACAAGTAAAGCAATGCGGTGAGTCTGGAGAGAAAGCCGAAAGACGGAGAGGCGCATACGGGGTAGCCGAGTGCAAGAAACCTCAGGGGTAAGTGGAACGAGATTCACCACTAGGGCAAGCAGCACGATAATCTGGGAGCGGAAAAGACAAAAATGGTGAAACAGGTCAGTGAGTTTGGGGTACTTGACTCTAGAGGCAAACCGAGCAGACAGGACCACCCTGTAAAATGTGTGTCACCGGAAAGTATTTTGGGCAAGTATGGATTTGACTGTCAATGTGGATGCAGAACAGAGAAAAAATAGACAAGCCAACTCAACAGGAAATATTTGGTGAGTGCAGTGATAAATTGACTTTAATACAGAGATTCGACCTAGGTGGGAGGGACCTAATATATATAGTTTCCCACTAGCTCCCCACATCTGGCCACTAAATGTATTCCCAGACTGCGCTCCTTCAGTTTATGATGGAGCTCCCAGCAGTGTCTCGTGTTTTGGATCATGGTTCCGGTCAGCCTTCTTCGATCTGGGCCTTTGCTATTGGTAGTCTGAAAGGATGACCAAGCATCATTTATTTTCTCTCAGCACGTACTGTGAAGGAGAAACTCTGCACCGATGCAGAACTATTTTGTATGGTCTTTGCACCACTGCAAATGTTTTTTATTTCTTTATTTTATTGTTAATTTATAACGCGCGGGATTGGGATTCGAACCTGTGCTGCAGCGCTTGCCCCTGCGCTATCCTTCCACATTTTCTCTGGGGTCATTTTTGCCCTGGTCCAAATGCGGTGTAAGATTGCAGTTGCACTGTTTCTGCAAAGATCTCCGGATCTCTAAATCACCATGTATCCCCTCCTGATTTTCTGAACCCCAGAGTGGAAGCACCGGCCCTTATGATCCATGCAACTTCAACCCTCGCGGGCACTTATTGCTGCAAGCCAGGTTCTGGAGCCTACCCACTGTAATGTAACCGCAAAATAAACGTCTGAAAATTCAAACGGACTGCATGGAAAAGTTCCCGAATGCATAGATCTGTTACTATCTGTCATTTGAAAGGGTTTGTTGCTATGGCTCACCTCGTCATTAGACATTTATCGATATTTACTGCTGTGTAATACCTACTCCCCATAGGGTCGATGCGCAGTGAGAGTAACCTTTTAAAATTGCAAAAGTGGAGACAGTACATTAAGTTCAATGCCAATATTTAAGAAAATGTACTGATATCAGAAAAGGCTAAAAAGAAATCAGCAATGAAATACTATTTCATATTAACTTGGTAAACATACAATGAAATTCATACTTGCAGCAAAAATTCACATTCATAGCCAAAAGTTCCGTAAACCCACTTCAAATGGTCTATAAATTCGCTCCAAAGTGCCCGATAAGTTGCTTTCAACTGAGTGCATTTATGATTTTCTCAGAAAGTTCTTTAAAAAAAATCTGATGATTCAAGATTCTTGCTCTTTGTCCACCTACAAGTGAGAGACGAAGGGGGAATAATCTTTACTCTGAATATAAATGGTAAAATGTGTGCATTGTCCCCTTCTGCATCTTGAAAACTGCCGTAGGTTATGGTATATAAAGTTCTAATTTATATATTTGGAATGAGTGAAATGCTGTCTAATGAAGCTGTCTAACATTGTCCCAGCTCTGGTCAGATGAAGACCATATATACCAACTCAAATCAGAACACATGTCCCCACTCCTTGTCCAGCAGCGCAGTTGCTCAGGGTACCATGGACTAAACCTCTGCATCAGAGAGATAAGTTATAATACTGAAGTCGATGCTCTATTGCGATTGCTGTTCTTGCAGACAACTTCAAGTTGTCTCTCATATTTAACTCAACGTCAACCTCAGGGAAGAACAGGGTCTAGTTTATGATCAATGATTCTACAGAAAAAGCCATAATGTAAAGAAATCAACCCTCTACCAATAATGCTCTTCAAATCATGAAAATACTCCAGTGGCTTCAAGCAAAATGTGTCCACGAATAAAATCCCCCAATACGAGTATTGATCCACGCCCTACAAATTGTTATTTTTTTAAGGAATTCAAGAGAATGCCTTTCTCAGCTTTCTAAAAGATTTAATCTAACTTTTTGCATTATTGACTAAGAGGCAATTTTCTTTATTAAGTGTATTCTCTGCCACCAGCAAATAATGAAGCCTGATGGGTGTTAGATAAAGCAAATGCTGCTGTCAGCATTGATAAGGAAATCCCCCAGGCAGGTGGAGGCACTACAGCAATGAAGAGTCAGGACACAGCTGAGAGGTAAACCAAGTTATTATTAGAGAAAGACATACAGCAGAATACAGTAATAAAGTAATACAGAATGAAAAGTGACAGGGGGCATCAGTTGTCAGACAGAGAGCTCACTCTGCTGGTGTTAGGTCAGAGCATGTCTTATATAGCCTGGCAAATTTCCATGATGTTTGTAGACATTTGGTAATACTAGGAAGCAGACATTTGTGACAAAACTTTGTTGTTACATTGTGTAGCAAGACCAGTACGCAATTTTGAGGTACACAACTGAATACTCCTTATAGGGTGGTATTTGTACACAGCTTTGGAAAGGTACTGAGAGCTGGTGTCTGTTGGGTCCCTAAGGCAGCATTAGGTCATGGCCTACTGAGTCTGGGTGGGGTGTGCGCATGACAGGAGAGCTGGGTGTAGCAAGATGCCTCAGGCTAAGCCATGGTGAAAGATCTGCGGGCTTTGCAGGGGAGGGTGATTGTTAGGAGGTATAGTATCAGGACCAGGTTCTCAATCGGGACAGTCCCCATTTTAAGAGGAGGGGTTGTGCTTCATGAGAGACACATAAGGGAGTAGACCATATAAAGATTACACAATACTTGTGACAGCACATTCATTCTTGTTTCAGACAGCCCCTGTCAGCTCCCTCCCTGAGGAATCCCCTTGTTTCTTTTTAGCTTATGATGTCTTTATGTAGGGCAGTCAATACATGGAGAGAACAAGGAGAACAGACTTCCCCTCCCTTTTCACACCTTTAGTAAGCTTGCACTATGACACATTGTGCTAGAATTTGATGATTCATCTGCACATTCACCAGAAATCGTTTTAAAACATTGTAATGATGAACTATGTTTCTATAAAACAGTTCACAAAACAAAAACATCAAGGGTACCAAGTGGACGCCCAAACATGTAATGAGTCATAATAAACACAACCAATAAAACCATAAGAATGTGTGGTTAGTGCACTAAAATTTCAAAACGGTATTATTTAATATGTACATAATAAGTTATATTCCGTTCAAACAGAAACCACATGTTCCATTTCTCATGTACTGGTAGGAGCACTTAAATTCTCTATTTTGTCTGGGTTTTTTTTGTCTCTTTCTGAATGTCACTTTGGTGAAGGACCTCACATATTTCTCCATTTCTAGTGCAATAAAAGCACAGTTCACTCTCATTACCCCATGATATACTATGGCCTTTCTCTACAAAATTGGGGCTGTGAACGTAATATATTAGTTTATGATGTCTGCCCATCTAAACCAGGACCTGCAGTACACTTTCACATACTCGCACCCGTATACGTATACTTACATATTTACAAGTGTCTTCAAGCTCACTGATTGCAAATGCGCGAACAGAGTGACAGTGTCAGCACAATTGAGGACTGTAATATACTCTTGCATGTGTTCACCCTTGGAGGAGTGGCCCTAGTCTCTCAACAAATCTGGATGCCATTTTGAACAAGACGGACCATTTTATTACGTTATACAATTTCATTGCGTGCCAATGTTTATCGGTTCTATCAAGTTTCATGGGCCGTAAAACTGACACTTTTTCTTCATATGTATTTAAGAATGGATTCCACTACTCGCCCATAGCATAATTAATAAATACTAGTCCCTAATAGGGCACTTCTGATGTTGTTCCAGTTCCTCCATGGAAGATCAATAGCCACAAGTATATTTAGCTGTCTCAATCAGCGGTGACCTAAGGTTATGAACCAATACATGATAAGAGCCAACCTTTGTATACCATAGTGAAACAAAGCATGAATAGCCCCCATTCAATGGTTGTATTCAGGCCTTTGTTCACAGAATCTAATCTGTAAATCCATTTTTATTCTGCTTTTCTAAGTAACAAATTGAGATCTTCTCTTCTCAGAGGTTTTTTTATTGTTTAAATAATGATCCAGATCATAACTGAGGGTTTGTGCTTCTTTTCCCTATAGTGTGCTACTATGGGCTTCTCAGCAACTTTGTTCTTAAGACAGGAGCAGCATTCGCAAATCCTCTGTCTGATTTCGCACTTTGTCTTCCAATATATAGCAATCCACACTGGCATTTTATGCCATAAATGGCTCATTTTGCTGTACAGTTAGTAAAGGATGGTAATTTCCAATTGAGGCCGTACAAATCAATATGTTTTAGATCTCTTGTTAAAATACATACTGAACATCGACCACATCTAAAATGGTCGATGACTGGTGGTAGTGCCCAAAGTGTGGATTGGGTAGGGATTTGTAGCCTAGGCTCTTCATATGCATGTACTAGAAGATTTTTAAAGTTACTTTGTTGTTTGAATGCAAATCTTGGCTTCTCTGATTGAAAGTCAGGAGATTTAACAATGTTCCAATTGTGGAGTATGGTTCACCTAAGATCGTTGCTGATCGGGTTGAAAGTTATAACACATGTGATTGTATCATAAATTATTCTTTCCTGTTTTGTAAGGCAATTTACTCTGTTGATGTTGTGTGCTCTTTTTCTGGCATTACGAATCACCTGACTAGGATACCCGCTGTGTTTTAATCTCATAGGGAGTGCTCTGCTCTGGCGTTAAAAGTCTGGCATGGTGGAAAAATTCCTGCAAATCCTTAAGAACTGCCTGTAGTTTAAGTTCTCCTTCAGACTTGATGGATGGAAACTCCCATAGGATAGCACATTCTTTTTTATCTGTGGGTTTTCTGAGTAGTGTAGTTTCCAGAGTGCCTTGAGTCGACTTCAAGATTGTCAAATCCAAAAAAGCCTTCAATGTGCGATCATATGGCACAGTGAAATTACTGTACTGATCTTGTGTGTTCAGCCATGTGATCAATTATATCAATAGTGTTTCAGAGCCTTTCCAAACCATGAATACATCATCCATATAACCATGCCAACAACCAATATGATTGGTGAATGGGTTGTGATCACAGTTTATTGAGGTCTGTGCAAGACGGTCCATATGGAGGTTATCAAAGTCCAGTGCAAATGTTGCACCCATACTTGTGCCATGTTTTTGATTATAAAACACACCTTCAAATAGGAAATAATTCTCTGTAAGTGCGATTCTAATACATTCAAGTATGAATTCTGTTGGGACTAAATGTACTGTGGTTTTCCGTTTGTTTAGATAAACTTGTAAAACCTCTATACTCACCATCTGTGAAATACTCGTGTAGCAGGCCTCTACATCTAGGGTCACTAGAAGGTCCTCTGGATCAATGTTTATGCTTGACAAAATGTGCATCCTGGCTGTGGTGTCTTGTGCAAACAATCTCATGGTTTGCACAAAAGGCAGCAAATAAAAGGTCTACCTGGTAGTGTGGTGTCGTTCTTATACACCTTAGGTAGTATATAGAATGCACGTATAATAGAATACGATTTTGTGAGAAAAAAAAATCGGCAGAAAATGGCCATTTTAGAAAATCATGTATGATTTCTATAAACATAGGCATCTGAGTCAAACTAAATCCATAATTCTCTTTCTCTCTTATTAGTTGTCTTTCTGATTGTTACTCCATCCAATGTAAAAATCCCGTTCTCTTTCAAATACTAAATCAAATCTTCATAAGTGTGACTGCATTACTGACCCCCCCAACTACTATTTGCATACAAAGCAGATCCTTAATTTTCATTTAGCGTTTCAGTAAAGTAGCCATGGACATTATATTTTTTGTAAGATCTCTTTATTGTAGTTTGCCAAAGCAAGTCGCTCATCTTTCAATCATTTGCCTTCACCAAGGTTCCCACCTCAAATTGAAAATACAGAGAATCTTCATATTCAAGACATCTATTTTTTGGGAGGTGTGATAGAAAAACATGAAAATGTAATCAATAAATGAGCATGTCTCTGTTGTGCAGGGTTTAGGCTGGGTAGGTTTATCCTCACTAACTTGATGACGGATCATTCTTAAGCCTAAACTAAGGTGTATTTCTTTCCCTTAAATTTGGAAATCACCCATGGAAAGAAACGGTTGATTCTGTATTAGTCCAGTGTCATAATCACAGTAAATGCAGGTTTCTATACCTTTTATTGGGCCAAGTGCACAGAGTGGTGGCATTAGACAGAGGAAAAGGGATCCAGCATGTTTTAATATTGATTTCTGAATGGTAATACGATAGTTAGGAAAACCATGACATATGGTGCTTTTGGTTTAGTGTTTAGTGTTGCTATGCTGTTATTCCCAATGTAGGACTACATAATTAGGTTCTATGAAACAACACAGGGAAGTGAAAAGTACATAAGTATTGACAGGTGGAATACTAGTTTCAATGCCATATAGGAAAACCACCGGTGATCAGCGGCAGGTTTTTGATTACCGAACTGGGTAATGACCTACCTCCAGCATTCCACTATTCCACTGGTATATGGCAATTGCTTAATAGGATGGGGCTGTAACGTGTATGGCATTTTAAGTTTTCATCATTCCAATCCCTATTGTAGTCCTATGGCATGCAGCATGACATGGTGAGCCATCAAGCTTTAGAATTAGGTACACTTAAAATCAAACTCAATTCAGGTGGACGTGGTATGACTTTTGGCAAGGTTGAACGTTTTTAAAAGCATAGGAAGATGCCTCAGTTCTGTGTTGGTGGAGGGTGCATTGCATACTATATGCACACATTATGGTTTTCTGCCTTCACCGATCCACTTCCGTTCCAGAGGTCACATCCTTGCATTGTGCGAACGTATGCACCCCTACTTCAGTGAGACCTTTGCAACTTTAGTATAAACCACCTGACATTATGCCATCACAAGCCACTCATAACCTTTCCCCTCACCAGCATAGATACCAGGCAATATGCTCACTCTCTCAGATCACTCTATTTTTGTCATGCAAAGCCAGTGGCTGCCACAGAAGCTGTCTTGTAGATGAGTTGACCGTATGCTGGCAGACACATTCAGCAGTTTCTGATCAGAAGCTGGGCTTTGATTCGTCTGCAACATGCATATTTATCTATATGTGTTTTTTGTAATTTTTAGTTTGGTCTGTTAGGTTTCATTTGTGACACCTATAAGTCGAAACATTTGCATTCCAGTACAGATAGGGAGGAGTGGCATATAAGGAGAGACAAAAAGCCTGTAGGTGTTGTTTTCTTATTGGCCCAAACATTGACTGCCCACGGCCATACTAATTCATATGGTCATTACCAACCAGTTCTTGCCCTTCCCCACCCAAAACACCTCCTCCTGGGAACTCTTTGAGCTTGCTTTAAACAATCATTACCATCAAACCTTTCAGTCAAAGTGCCTGTCAGTGTTTTTTTCAAAGCAGTCTTCTGACAGTAAATTACTTAATTGGAGCTGTAAACATGCTACTGGTGGAATAAAAATGTCTTAACCCGATCTGCCTTCAGCCACTCGATTTATAAGCACTATGCGTGTCCTTCACTGAAGTCCTGTTAAAACAAGCATTAACAAAGCCAGCAGCTTTGCCTTGTGTATAAGTATTAGACATTTGCCAGGCTCTGCTATTAGATGTCCAGATACTTGAACCATTTTGCACCTGCTGCAATCAATGGCCATTTAATACCACCACAGAATGTGCCTGGCAAGTACCTTTCCCATGCCTACAGAAATGCCCACATTGTTTGCATTGCTAATGCATGTTTTTAACATAGGGTTTGACCTAATTAGATAGAATAAACATCGCTCTTTTCATAAGGGGTGGCCTTTGCTGCCTCTGGTGCTGTTTCTCAATATGACGTGCACATTAGTTGTGACAAACTGTGTTGCTGATATCAATGGTGAGTCTTCTGTTGTGGTGCTTGTATGGTATCTGTTAATCTGTGGGATGATCTTCTGTAAAATGTCCATTGGGGGAGAGCTAATACAACCAACCGAGTTGTTGCTGCAGCTGGTGTTGGCATTTCTCTGGTCCTCTCTTTCCCACTTCCCCCATAGCTGCTGTTTAAGTCCTCGGTGTGCCTGGTCTTTTGATAATGCTTGCCAAGACTGTCCATGGAAGTTGTGTGTATTATAATGTGTACACATTTCATGTCTGGGTTTGTCTGCTGATATCTGGAAATGTTCATTGAAATGATGTAGGTGTTTTGTCTTCATGTGAGGAATATACCACCCGCATAGTGAGTGTGCGCTCGCCAGGGCTTTTTTGAAATGTTTAAATGAAATTGAATAATGGTAGATCAAGCTCTGGAAAATGTGTGGGGCTAATCTGCAAACATGTTCCTATGCTCACTGCCAGAAATACGCATAGACCCGCCTACTCTGGGGGAATCCAGTGTACAGGTGCAGACCCCCTATCATATTTACTTGGGATATGACGGAGGAGTACACAATGCATCTGCAGAAAGGGCAGGACAAAACCCTTCCCCCTGCCATGGCCATCCTGATTAACTAACAAAGGCTCCATGCATCCGCGCTGTCCTTTTGTTGGGCTGGTGGCAGTGATTCACATACCATTCAGTGGGTAATTCAAACAGACCCACATAGGGCCTGGCTCCAGAGGCTAACAAAGGAGACAGGAAACCCCAACAGCCTTTCATATCCAACTGTGTCAACCTGAAGCCAGCTCCCTCCCTCAGTATCGACTGACAGTGAACTGTCAAATCTGGGATTGTGTTTACAGTAGTCCTCCCCACCGGGGAACTCATTTCATAAGGTACGAGAATGTGGTTTGCATGAGCCAGAGAGTCAGGTCTTGCTGCAGCTTCAAGGGAGACATGCCACTTTAATCAGGAACCACAGAGCAAAACTTTGATCCACAACAGACAGGAAGATGGTTACATGTTTTCACCTCTTTACTTTTTCTGTTGCAAAGCACTCTGGTTATTATTTCAAGCCTACAGCAGATTGTTGGTGGGAACCCAGGATTGGTTCATTAAGGTAGGCTTAGCCCACACCAACCCTGTGGTTCATTTGGCTGTAAAAGAGAGCGTAGCCCCTCTTTGGCAGATCATCTGAAGGCTTCACCATAAGCAGAAACGAGAACTCATCATTGGACCCTGGGTGATTCATTGACCATTTACACATCATCCTTCATGTGTATGCAACTTGGCCTGAAGAATAACTTTTTTGGGACCCATATCTTGATGACTCCCTTCAGGCATCCTGCTGCCTTCACATGCTCATCCTTATTCCATGTCATAAGCTGGCACTGTCCACTCGGACTGCAGTAGATCCATCTTCCCACATATTTGTATGAATCTTCAGATATAGGAACTTTGTCTCCTCAGGTGCATGAATATTAGCCTTCACAAAGTCATTGATCTCTTCATCTTTCAGATCTTTGGATTTCCATCCTGGTTCGACATCAATCATAATCTTCATCCTTATGGCTTTCTTTGCTGTCTTCTTGCATTGTGAGATTAGTATCTTGATTACACAAAATCCAAGCAATATCATCACTATCAGGGCTCCAAGGAACTTGAAGATGTCTGCCATCCATTGTGGGATCCATGAGAAAAGTGATCCAAACCAACTATCATCAGCAATGTCTTCTACTTCCTCTATCATCTGGCCAGGGAGCTTGTCAGCATTTCTATGTCTTCTGTCAGTGTTCCATTCTCGTCATCATGAGAAGGTATAAATGTGCAACATGATTCTCCAATTTTTGCACAAACACCTCCATCCATCGCTGTGATCATGTCCAAGACATATCTATTCGGAAGAGTCATCAATCTTATCGCTCTAAGCTCTTCTCTTATTGCATTGAATCCCTTTATTGTAGTGTTAATTGTTTTCAGCAATTCCCACCTGGTTATCTGTAACCACTTGTTGTTTGCTCCAACCTGAACAGCAGGAATGAAGATTTGTGAAAACACAGATAAGGTCTGGCTGAACAGTCTGTGCTCATATGACATGGCATCAAATGCTTCTATTGACTTAGCTGAGAAGTAGTTCTCTCTCTTCATTCTCTTGATTAGCTCCATAGACCTTTTCTTCCTCAGGTGAGCATCTGCTTTTGGGAAACTGTCAATGTGCAAATCACCTTTTGGGATCACTAATGCTGGAACATGGACATTCACCAGTGTGCATATTCCTCAGCAGTCTGCAGGCAACTTGATAAAGGCTCTGGCTGCACAAGCCCTATAATGATTCATGATCACTGCTGTACCATGTACCATTCCTGGATCATCAAAGATTCGACCACAGTTTGTAATTCTCTCCAACTTTTCTTGTGCCATTATTTCTGAAGCGCAGCTTTGAATTTTCCAAGGGTACAATCTGCAGAGGTTCTCCTCTGTCTTCAACCCAAGTCAGTAATTTGGCAAGTCTTGGCCACAATGGCTTACAGCCATTCTGCACAATGTCGATGACTACGTTTTAGCATCCAATGATCACCCAATGATCACCCAAGCTCTGCAATAACCACTCCTTCTTCCCAACCATCAGGTGATAACACAGATCCCCAAATCTGCATTTGACCTCTATTCTTCCATCTTTGAGCGTCTTCTGCTGACTTTCCTGAAACCTCCAATTTCTGGTTTACTTCCCATCTAATTCCAGCTCCTTCTACTCCAGGCTTCTCATATCTGATCACATGATTCTTGGTATGAGCCCTGTTTCTTGTTTTAGTATCTTGAAAGTAATCATCTTCTTCTGGATCTGTCCATTGAGTTGCCCATTTGAGGTAGGCATCTCGACCCATAAACTGGCCTCTGGTTCTGCAAAGTGCTATGTACGAAAGACAATAAGCTGTCTGGACATCTATTTCGATAGCTATGAAGATTTTGGACTTCCCCATACTATATGGCATGAGTGCACGCACAAAGCACTCCTCTGTTGAGGTACTTCTTCCTACTTCTTTCATCTGTGGGTACCAAATGTTATTTCCTGAATGTGCTGTACTATCCAAGTAATCATTTAGCTCAAAGTCATCTTTGGGAGTGTTTCTTTTTGTTCTCATTCTCCTCATATGACCTTCCAGAGTTATGTCATGAAGTATATCAACATAACTCCTTCTTTCTGGATAAATCATAGGCACATCTATCAGTGGACAATGTACATCCGTTGCTGTTCCTTTGGTGGCAGAGAGTGCAGCAGGTTTACTTTTCCCAGCTGCCCATTTAGGCCTAAAAAAGTCATGCATAAACTCCATATACATCTGTCTTTTTGGAGTTATTTTTGGGTTCTTTACCATAGGATCAGATTTATTGGCATTTATTACTTGTTCAGGCACTTTGTTTGGCAACCTTTCATCTTGCCCAATTTGCCAGACTTGCTTCTTGTGTACAACCTTTCTTGTATTAGAATGAGTGCTAATAATGCTTATCTCAGACTTAGATATCGGGTCATCTTTCGCTGGAACAGGAATAATTAAATAGGGCCGTGGGTGTTTTATAGTTGCCAGAATTGCTACTTCCTTTCGCTCAGGAAGATTCACTGGAGTCTAGGCCCCATGTATCTCAAGGTAGTAGGATGTGCGGACTGTGAGTGAGAGAAGTACGATTATAAACAGAACACATCAATATATATGTCAAAGGTACATGGATGTACAACATCTCTTTCGTTTACAATGTGAATATCTTTCTGCATCCGGGATCACAAAGCTGCTACTAGAACTGCCAATTTTTATTGCCTAAGGAAGGAAAAAGTAATTTCTTTAATACATTGGCATTACACACTCCTTCTGGAAGTAGCTGTCTTGCCTTGGCAACTTCGTTCTGGATCCATCAGTCTGTTGGCTGAATAACAGAAATAAACTCTTGATTTTTTATTTTCCTGGAATCATTTCTTAACCATGCGAAAATAGAAATCTCTCCAGCAAGAAGAAAATTGATCTTAATACGTTTAGATCAGTTCCACGATATAGACCGATTCCCAGTCCACTCCTCGAATTTGCTTCAAGCAGGACCACATGATGAACTTTTTTCAGCATGAAACAAAATGTCTGTCTTTGTCAGCAACCTTCTCGATCTGTCCCTCGAAGGAAAGTTTCACACCACCATCCTGTGAGTTCTCTCAGAATATAGGCTGACCTGTATTATGATATCCTCCAAGATCACAGTTAGAGTTTGAGTATTTCTGGGGTCCCTTAGGAACGTGAGTACATCTGTGTCTCTGCCAACAAATTGTGGATACTCCTCAATCAGATGGAAAAACACCACATTAACAAGTCTGTGTGCAGCCTCAGGTGACAGGGCCATTTGTGCTATCCCAACTACACTCAGGTAACTGCAACACTTGTTTGATGATTGCTGCAAGTAGCCTCCTCACTATTGGACCCTTCTTAGGATCCTGCAGCAATGTACGAAGATTAGACATTCTCCCCACGATCTCTGGATAAGAGCGTAGCACATAGGGAAAAACTTCAAATATGATCCTTTAGACGTTGTCATTGGCTAACACCATGGGTGATCCGAACAAAAACTCAGTGTAGAATGAATCAGGCTCCTGCACTCTCTTCCTGTTATCAAAGCCACGATCAGAGTCTGGCATCGCTCTTCTTATCAAGGCTTTATCATGCCTCAGTCCAAATTCAATAATCTCCTCTGTGGCTTAAAACAAATATTTTTCTCTTACTCTGATATATCAGCACAGAGTGTTTTGCATCAGCTTGAAAGAGTATCTGAGCCAAACCACAGTCCAACAAAAATACTTTCTTTATTTATCAGCTTCTGCGTCCTTCTTCCTCGTCATAGACCTCGTCTGCACGTGCTGTGGTTCTTCCCTGATGCTTGTACTTGCTTCTTGGTGGGGTACGGAGGGCAGAGTGGTTGTTCCAGAATAGATCTTTACATCACCAAGAAAAATCCAAGCATGTTTGCCCTGCACTTTGACAGCAGACGGCGTGATGTCCTCAACCACCAATGATCCGTTGTACCTAGGGCTGTCCCACCTTTTTCTCCTGTGGTTCAAAATTAGGACCTAATTTCTAGTGAATACTTGGGGAAGAAGTGATTCTTTAAATTGCTCTGCTAAAGCATCTCCTACTGTGTTCTGTACTGCCCTGCACCCTTGCCGTTGCAAGTGCCCTGAAATGATAGAAATAATGGAAGTCATACAGTTCAAATAATCATGCATTTCTTTTTCAAAGAGATCTGCAGTTGACTGAGAATCACTTCTAACTTGGGATGGAGGCATAAGGGGTGTTCTCATCCGCCTTCCAGTCACGATTTTGTGAGGCGTGAGATGGTGGTCAGAACCTGGTTGATTCCTCAAAGCATATAATGTCAGTGGTAGGCAATGCAACCACCCTTTCTTCAGAGTAAGCTTCAACTTGGCTATCCTTTCTTTAAGCAAGCCATTGATCCTCTCACCAATCCCATTTCCTTATAGATGATAAACCGAGGAAAACTTGTGCTTTAAACCAAGCAACAAACTGATTTGATCAAATGTTTGGTTCACAAAGTGTGGACCATTGTCAGACCTTATAACCTTACATACTCCCCATATAGGAAACACTTCTCGCACCAAAAGTTTAGCTTCACAGGTGGAGTCCGGATGTGTATAGGGACCTGCCTCAATCCACCTTGAAAAGGGCCAGACCACAACGTTCATGTATCTGTACCCATTACATACTTGTATCATATCAACATAGTCAATATGCAAATGTTGGAAGGGACCAATGGGTCTTGGAATGACCCCCCCTAACTGTGCGCAGTGTATGCCCAGCTGTGAATTTCTGACAAATTATACAATTCGTCATAAAAAAGGCAACGTGCTCTAACAGATTTGGTACAAATCAATCTTCAGCAATCGTTGCCGCAAGCTTCTCCCTAGTTGTGTGCGCAGGGTAGTGTAGCTGCTCCAGCACCACCCTCAATAAGGCTACAGGCATTACCGGTTTAGCAGTGCTGTCTTCTTGCCACAATGCTCCATAGGGGTTAAAAGAATACCCTCTCTGTATCCACAAATCTTTTTAATCTTGCGTTGCTTCCCCCTGAACCTCCATAAACAGTGCTTTCGATAAATCACCATACTTTTCAACCACATTCATTAACACAACAATTTTGTCTTTTACATCGGGTGCTTCAAAGGACATTATATTCTCTGAGCATGCAGCGATGTTCGCTTCATCGTCTGCTACCTGGTTTCCGAGTGAGATAAAGTCTATCTTTTTAGTATGAGCTGTGCATTTAATGACCACGATGGCCACTGGAAGTTGTAGTGCCTTAATAAACCTGTCCAATAAGACGGCATGCTGTACTGGCGTGCCATCCGCTCGGAGATATCCCCTCCTTTTATAACATGCTAACCCTGAGTGCACTGTTGACGTTACATAGGCAGAGTCGCTGTGCACTGTTAATTCCTGGTCTGCATGGTTCTCGAGCGTGACAATCAGCGCCACTAATTCTGCAGCTTGTGCTGAATAGTGAGACGGGAGTTGTGCACTTACTAGTGTCTGAAACTCTCCATTGGCTGTGTGTTTTTCCACAGCGGCACCTGTCTATCTTTATCCATCATTTTGATTGATTCTTGAAGAACTGTCAATAAAAATGATTTCTCCACCTGGCAAGGCATTTTCTTTTACTCTTGGGATTTAACCATAGAACTCTTCATAGTTTCCACAGTCATGCGCATGCTCACCCTCTGCCAATGGTTCAGCTCCAAACATGGCAGGATTCACTACTCTGCATCGAACTATTTCGATCGCTGGATTTGATATAACTACCTCATAGGTAGAAGCCTGTTGAGAAGTCAATGTGCCCATAGGTTTCTCTAGGATAGCAAATGGTGCATGCTCTACAAATAGTTTTATGGGACATCCCATCACTATGCTCGCAGCTTTCTCTATTGCGAACGCGCCAGCAGCCAAAGACTGTTCGCACGGGAAGTGACCTCTCATAACTGGGTCTAAAATTCCACTGTAATGTGCAAAGGCTTTGTATCCCAACATGGTTCTCTGTGTGAGGACTGCTGTCATAACAGTACCATCTCTGTGTGAGAATAGAAAACATTCCTCAGCATAATTGGGAATCCCTAAACCTAGAGCTGTACACATTGCTTTTTTCAGCTCATCAAATGCTTCCTCCATTTTCTCAGTCCACACAATGTTTTCCTGTGTTGCCTGTGCCCTCTTTAAAGCCTGTAGTAAAGGCCTAATTTATGAGCTCCTGAAAAGCCTTGCGTATTCATGGCGGTGCTAGACATTCAAAACTTTCCCTCACGTATACATGAAGTCAACCCTTGGTTCCTCATGAGGATTTGGCAGCATGGCTAGGACTGAACACATCAAGTCTCCCAGTGAGCTGTCCTATTGTGGGTACAGACTCATCCTGTTGCCTGAAAACAGATTCCCTCCACCAAATGTGACACTCCCTATCCTAGGTATAGTTAGCTGTCCCGTACTTGTACTCTGCTGAATTTGCATGGGCACGTGCTGCGACTGCCCTTTTGGTGGTGCCACTGCTACCTGTTGTGTCTGTACGCCTTGCTCTCGGCGCTTGCTGCTGTTGTACTGTTTCATTCTGAGCAAACCCATCATTATACTGCTGTGAATATGCAGGTGGGTTTGGCATCCCCCCACTTGAGAATTGGCAGTTCTGCACGAACCCTTGACTTCTACACATGCGAGCAAAATGCCCTGTCATCCCGCATGTCCAGCACAGGGGTGGCCTCCCAACCTGTCCATCCTGCATATTCAGACTGTCATTCTGCATGTATTGAAACCCTCCTTGGTTGTTCTGAAAACCTCCTCGATTATTCTGCCAATTTCCTTTATTATTCTGAAAACCTCTTCCTCGAAATACACCCCTTCCACGTGGTGTAAAACCCTTATTACTTTGATCAAACTGCCTCTGGTTATTCACATGTGGCGTGTTTGCATTGTGCTGTCGATTCGGTCCATCTACACTTGTCAGCATTGTCACTTCAATGGCATATTTAGATTGCTTCTTCTGCACTAACTTTGCCTCCTCGCCTTTCCGGATATCATATTTTTTACCATTCTTCTCCTGCAGGAGCCTATAATAGTGCACAAGATTCATGCATTTCCAAAGCCCAAGATTCCTGAAAGTTTTGAATGTAAAGCAACAGATCATCTCCATCCTTCAACTTTTTCGTCATTATAGCTCCCATATCGGACGTGTCAGGATATAGTACTCGTAGTGCTTTCTAAACTGCCACCCTACAGTTATTGATTGGTGTTTCATCATGAGCAGTGTTAACTTTAATTACAACAGGGTACCCCGCCCTTGTCCATACATCATCAGCTCTCTCACCAAGTATGGCGATAAGGAGACCTTTAATGTCCCCATGGCTAACGTGTTTCCTCCCGTCATTTTCTCTAGTTCAGGTATCCATTTCCCAGCACCCAAAGTTAACATGGGGAGTTTAAATCTTAAGTTATCTTTGTCCATCTGGGGCCACGGTATATATTGTGGTCAGACCCCTCCTTTTTCCAATAAGGGAAACTGTGATGCCCCAAACACATTCTCATTTCTCATCATTTGTCTGTGCTATACAGGAACGTTACCACATCGCCTTCTACCTGGTAGCAATCTTAATTTGCTCACATAAGGTGGCGATTCGCTCCTTTCACTGTGGAATTGCCCCTTGGGTTGGTCAGACTGCGTCAGTGGCTCTGGCGCCCTGATTACAGGTGTGTTTACATCTGACCATCTGACTTCTTTTTCTATTGGAAAATATCCCTCAGGGCCACATACCTCCCTTCTTCCTTCCCATTGGGAGGTGTCTCTGTCTTCCTCTGACATTTCTTGTGCCCAACTCGTGTGACGTTTCTCGTCGTCCTCTCTGCTCAGAGTCAGTCTATCTAGAGACAACTCCTTTGGCCTCGCATTACATGAGGCTTCCTCTGTATCATATAACAGAGTGCTCTCGAGTCGATCGTTTTTTCCTTCCCCTTTAACTCTTTCTGGGTCCTCATTTCATGATATACTTTATCAATCGTTTCTCCAATGCTCCTTGAGTAAATCTCGTCTTCTAGATTTACTCTAGACGAGCCTGGTAATGACTCATATTCTGGCAAAGAAATCCTCTATATCGTCCCATGCTACTTCTGGCTCGGGATCTCTCATCGCCTTCTCTAGGCGCTCGAGATCGCATGCGCTTTGCCTTCTCTTTCGTTCCAAATCTCCATCAAATTGTCTTCATTTCCTTGCTTCTTCTCTTACTCTGTCTTCCGCTCTTTTCTTCATATACCTTCACTCATTTGCCCCCATATTTCTTCATCTTTTTGCCTGTGCATTCTTTTATCTCTTAATTTCTGTTACCTGCTTCTATTCTTTTTTGTTCTAGCTTGTCCTGCTCATCAATCGCTCTCTGCCCATTACAGCATTTTCTTTGCTCATCTGCCCTCTCCTGTTTTATCGATTGTTTTTCTTGATATAACTGCTCTCGTCTCTGCCTATCCTTTCTTTTCGCCCCTTCATCTCTCAATTGTTCTTCTCTTTGATTATCTCTTTTGTCTTGTTTGTCTTGATCTTCCTGTTGTCTTAGATCCTCAATGCTTTTACCATCGAGTTTTAATAAAATCTGGCCACCCATCCACTCATTCTGTAAAAGCGCTATCTCATCAGCCTTGTCTCTTTCTCCTTTCCATCATTTTATTTCTCTTCCTATATCTAGAGATGTACTTGCTCGATCACTTCTTTCCTTATCGCGTCTCTCCTTGTGCCTTGGGACTTTAGAGATTACATCTTTCTGAGTAACCTTCTCTGCGCCTTCGGTTGCCCAGGTGACTCATATGCCAGGTTCTCCTGTTGTCACTTTAAGCTCTCTCAATGGATGCAACCCATCGTCTTTCTTACTTTCATCTCCTGTTTCAGCCGGGGCGGGAGGAGCAGATGGCTCCTAACCCCCCTCTTTGCATATATTGAGTATGCAATCTATAGGGGTTTCTTCCTCCCTCTCCTGTTGGTAGAGCTTCCAAATTTCTGAACTAGCTAATCGATTTTCTAGCTTCTTTCCTGTGTATGCTGCATGCAGAAATGTCATCATATGCTGCAGGACTGTTTTTGATAGCGAACCTCCTTGTGGTCATGGCATAAACATTTTATTTGCGGTTCCTTTGACCCATTCCGCACTGTACTGTTTAAGCTTAGGTGTATGTTTTGGTAGCTGTTTACAAATATGCATAAGCAGAGTAATATCTTCCATCTTAACTCGTTTACCCTTCATTTTTGTGTGACACTTTGTTTTGCTTTCTAATCTCAAGTTTTTAAACACGCTTCAGAAAAATAACATAATATGAGCGAGCACCAATCGTCGCAAGCTCCAATCTCACTAATCACAATTCTTTACTTTAATCTTGCTAAAACTAACCATCAGGTTAAATTCTAGTCAACAATATTTTCTGCTTATGTCGTAATTGCTTCATAAAACCACACAAAACAAACAGACAGACTCTACCGTTTACATAGATTTCTTCTAATCCTCCTCTTAATACTTATTAACCCTCCACAAACACTCCAATTTGGAGTTTAAGTTACCCCCTTGGTCCCGTCTTAAACCGGGACTGCATCCTATGATTCCACTATGGAATTTTGGGTTCAAACTTCTTCTGTTATGTCATAAAGTTGAAGGCCAGGGAGTATTCTCTTATCGTGGCCACTCTCATGATTTTATCTTATTGCTTGGCCACACTTGAGTCAATATCTCCTTCCCCACATATATTATACACTTACTCTTACATTATATTTTGTCTCACCTCCCTCCGTTACTCTCTTTTTTCTTCACTCTTCACCCATACTTTTGTCAACTCGCTCAGTTTTTTACTCACCGATACCATCTTTTCTTCTTCTGAACCTCAGGATCGTCAGCCTTTTTTACAGCCTTTTCAACTTTCCAATCGATCAGCTTCGCGTAGACGTGGGAGGGGATTCTATCTGAAAATAGGGGACACCTGGGTTTGCAAGACACTTGTTTGGTTATTGTTAGGCAAAGTTTGTATGCAGTACCCTTTGGGACCACTACACCCAACTACGACTACAGGTGTAAGCAAAACCAACCTTTGGTATAAGTCTGTACCACACAGTTTTTGGTAGCGAGCTGAGCAGCCAGGCTTATCTCAAGAGGGAATGTGAGCTTGTAATGTGGTTACACAGAGGTCTACAATCACAAGTATTCAAATAGACTCTTATACTAAAGGTTTCTTCGTAAAACACTCCTTAATTTATCACACAGTCAGTTAGAATACATTCACTAGAAAGAGGCAATCAATATCACACAAAAAAACACTACAATACTTCACACTAACCGTTCTGAGACATTTAAACTACTTTGAAGTAGGAGCAAAATGGCATTCAGAGCATTTGAAGTAGGAGCAAAAAGGCATAAGTTAACAAAACGAATAGTAGAGTTACTCTTAAACAGTGCAAATAGTTTGAGTTCACCAGAGGGGTTGATCGAGTGCAATAGGAAGGCCAAAGTCAATGGGCTAGAGTCTTGTATAGGTAAACATGGTTCTGGTAGTTAAACGGGAAAAGTCTTTGCCACAGTTCTCAGAAGTAGTTCATAGAAGAAAGATTCATATGTCGGGTCACAAGCTGACTAGGCCTGCAAGTTGCCAAAGATTCATATACTTTCGCAGTGAGAGGTTAGTTCTCTCGGTTGGATTTTCACAGTACCTTATATTGAAGAAAAAGATACAGCTAAAGACTTCTGTTCCTGGCAGTTCTTGCAGATCCCCCTGTTCCTGAGCCTCAGTAGTGGGGACAAGAGGGAGGATGTCGGGGGACTCCTGCACTGCACAGGAACTGGTCACAAAGCTGGCAAACTGGCAACTCTTCAATTCCGGCAGCTGTAGTCAAGCACACAAACTGGTGTCCTTCTCCCTGGTTATTCGGTTTCCTGCAGCACTCTGAGGAAAATAAAACCAGCTCTGAGAATGGTGTCCAGGTGGCTTACGAGTTGATTGGTCCCACCAACTCAAAGGGACAAGTCATCCTTGCAGGGCTTCTCTGTCGAGATGAACTTGGCGATTCAGACCTGTAGCAGGGCTTCACTGGCCAAGCCAATGGTCCAGGAGTTGCAGCAGCCGTCTTTTTCCAGCTCGTCTTTGGTTCTTTCATTCCAGTGGTCGACTCTGCCTTCCAAGCCAAGAGACTTGCCTTTTATTTAGTTTTCTCCCTTTCATTCCAGCCTAGCTACCACTCACCCAGCAGGGTGGCTGTCCTTGCCGGACAGTCAGCCAGCCAATCACACCAGAATGCATTTGGGTCTCCTAGGAGACTGAGCACAAGGAGTTTCGGGCACCTCCCTCACTTCCTGCCCACCCCAGACACTCAGGTGCCAGAGGCGGTCTTCAGTCCTGAAGCCCGCCAAAGGCGCCGAAACTAAGGGACCAAATCTAGTTTTGCGCACAGAGACAAACTCTAGAACAACCTTTGCAAAAAGAAATGGCGAAAAAAGAAGACCGGGACCCGTTTAAACAAAGGAGGCTCAGACACCATCTTGAAAAACATGGCTCCTGCGATTTAACGCTACTTATGTTCGCGGTCGAGAAAAATCATGGTAGTTTGTTGTAAAACCACTGCCACCTACCATTTCCAGAGGAAAAGGTAGCATTTGACGGCTACATGAGTTTCTAGACAGAGGGGATACTAGGTAACCACTCCAGCACCCTATTGGAAGATAGGGTGTGCTGAGTCTAGGAATTTAAAAAGACTAGTAAAGTCAATTTTACTTTACTTTCTCTGGAAAACAGTAGTTTATCCTGGAGTGGGAATTTGAAACCTTGGGACAGCTTAAAAGGCTTCCCTGTGTCACTGCACAAGAACACAAGAGTAAAACACACATAAAAATAAATGAGAGAGTGGGAAAAAAGGCTCACACTCTCTCCAGGTAAAAAAATCAAGTTCTCAAATTCTAGCAAAGTTGCTGGGGGTCTCTAAGGTGAGGGGAATTAGCACATTTATTAGAATTCTCCCTAACAGTTATTCTAGCCACTATCTACGGGGAGCTTCACGTTCTTTAAGCCGAATGGCAAAGGTCGTTCGATATTGCCAGGACTTTAAAGTTTACTCAGGTCCGATGGCTGTTAAACATCCTCTCTTTGCTACCAAGTGAACTGGACTTTCCAGCTCCTTTGATGAGCAGCACTTACATTTGAGATGGATGGGGATGCAGATCTTACTCACACACCAAATAATAGAGCCGACACAAGAAGTTGACAAAAGGTAAACTGTTTTAATATCAATTATCTAAAACAGGGAGCATAACAAACATCATTGCGAACGCTTGATGTTCAACTCTCAACATATTAAGAAAAAACTGTATTTTTATAAACAAAATGTGTCATCACTGACGTATAACTTAAGTGTTAGCAAGGTTATCCTACGTGGCAAATTACAGAAACCTAACGGAGGAGGTGATTGGGTCTGCGTGAACATCTAAGTATATGATCCATACTAGTATAAAAACATGTATCTATGTGATTGGGTATTTAACATCATGTGGGCAACTAAGCCCTCCTCTAAAAATAACCACTATGAATGTCACTTAATGCACAAAGTTCTATTGGTTTCACACTATAGGACCCTTACATATGCAGGTCCTCTGCAACTGGTTGGCACTCTGTCTATCTTCAGTATTTTTCCACCTACGTTAGCAGCTTGCAGGCTGGCCATCCAGATGCTGGTGAGGTTGCCTTAATTTTAGCTTCCCACTAATTAGCATATCAATCCATCATCACCTCAGTCGTCTACTGTCAATTAGGCCTTTAAACTTCGTCCTTGAGAGTGTCTTAGCTTTGAGAAAATTAGGGAGTGAGCAGCACAGTCTGCCTCCATGCGTAGGTGCGATCATCCTGTTCGTCTACTTCATGCTTCCATGTGGCTAGAGACCATAAAATTAAGCCGTTCCATGTATTTAATATTTTATTCCAATAGTCCTCTGACATCTTCCTTGTTATGTTCACTCTTCTGATCAAGAGGTTTTGTCTTTCACATGATGTGTATCCAAAGTCAGTTTACTGCAGTTTGATAGACCTTGGCTTCCTGGGGCTCATCCAACCTCGCCTTTCTGAGTTCTGCTTCTGTAATTCAAATCTGCTTTTAAAACTGAGACACACTGAACCGAGGCCTTTTGCTAATGTCCAGCCTGCTTTAATACATTTAGTGGAAACATCCATACTCTTCTTGTTCCTATGTATGTATACATTGGCACTTGCTGCAATCTACTTTACTATAAGCTTAGAGCTTATAGCTTAAAGCTAGCTTCACGATTACTTTGCTTCATGCATTTCTTCTGCATCTGTACACATGTAAAATGATTTAATATCTTCATCCGTTTCTGTGACATAAGTTTCTAAACCTTGACCCAAGATGTCACTTATCCCTATTGCTTTCTTGATGCCTTATAGAATATCTGCATTCTCTGATCACTGCATCTTGTTATGTACTTCATCTTCAGCTTCATATAACATATTTTTGGGCAGTGGCTGGTACCCCTCCCATTCATCCTTGCCATTTTATTGGTTCTGTTTCTTCAGGGATTTCGTTCAAATGACCATCATATTTCTTTGTATGTTATATGGTTTCCTCAATGGGTACCTTGGCTCCCAGATTGTCTTAGGTATTGATCCTTTCAATGGGACTGGACTTATTCTGCTCTTTGTCGATTCAGCTGCTCTGTATATGTTTCCTACTTTAGTTTCCAGCATACAGGTAAAAGGGACGGGTCGATTGAGGTGGGGGTACTTGGCTCCTTTTGTACATTCTGGCTGTTAATGATGCAGCTGCTAGAAAGCTCCTGTTGGAGGAGAGGAGAATTGCGCTCGAGGAACAAAAACAGTGGGACAAGGTCACCATACAGCTGAGCAAGCTGGCGCGCAAAGAGAAGATGCATATCCACCTCTCGAGAAAGCAGTGGTATTGACTCCAACTAGGGTGCCCGGGATAGGCCCCGGCGCCACATCCCCAAAGAATCAGTGCTTGCTTATTAAGTGGGGAAGGATATTCTTGACTGGTTTGAAGCGCTTTTTAGCTACAGGAGGTGGACGAGGTACAGTGGGGCATAGTCCTGTTGGGTCGCTTACAGACACCAGGCAGGGACTGATACAATTCTTCAGTTAACGCCCAAGAAAAAGGCCCGTTTATGAGAGCATGAAGGCTGCACTCCTCAGAAGTTCTGTAAATCCTCTCAACAGTATATCACAAGAGCTTCAGAGAGCTCGGAAAGAAAAGTGGGCAGACATTTGAAGCATTCACACAATTGTCGTTGGAATATCTGAGCGGGTGCATGTGAGCATGTATTGAACAATTGTGAGGTTGACCTACACCATCATCTTGTGGACAAGACTATTACAGAACCTAGGGAGCTGAGGAAAGGCTGCCGACAGGTTTGTAGGTACTCGAGTCTAGAACAAGGTTCAGGCGAGCACAACTAAACCGGAAGAGAAATCTTCAGACATAAAAGTTAACAAATTGGGAAGAACAAAGGAACAACCCACTCCTCTTTGAAGTCAATTCCCAAAACAAATGAAGGGAAATCCAAAAACTTTAGTTCAGCCATACACACTGAAAAGAAGAGCACAGGCAACCCTAACACTGGGACACCAGCATTCTCAACACCCAAAGGTTGTTTCATGTATACGGAGCTGGCCCATAGGAAAGGGGATCCTGCTTGCAAGGGCTTACCCAAGCAATACATAGTGAAGGCTGGACTCATAGACAAGGCCATCATTAGTGTGGGCCTCCCAGTGGAGGACTTCCCACTAGGCCGAATGTAGATTGGTTACACTGAGTGGGAACAGTACCAGGTACTCAGAACAGATCCTAGTTCCCAATAATACTCAACTCTATTTAGAACATGTGTTTGTCAGTGGACACAAAACTCCTGCAGTCCAAGACACTGCAGCTAGCCTCACTGCTGTCACCCAGCAGTGGGTACAGCCAGGCCCGTATATTGATGGGCCTGATTGTAGCGTCAATGTGTTTGACAGAAAGAGCAAGTGCCCCTTGACGATAATAGAGTTCAGCTGGCGAGGTTAACCAACCCAGCACCGGGTAGCAGTGAAAGACTCCATCCCTGTCCCACGTCTGTTGGGTAATGAGCTTCCTGACCCTAAGATAGTCGCAGTGGCTACTCGATTGAGGATCAAAGTCACTAGATTGAACACTATCAGAGCTTTACAGCCCAGAGTACTTCCAGCGGGCTTTTTGGGGGGACCGATATGGCCGGTAGCCCCTGATCCGGTTCCACAGACTGTTGAGTCACCCACTCCTGCAGGAGAGTGGCCAATAGCCACTGAGGACCCTACTTTGGTAGCAGGAGACTCAGTGACTTTAGAGTTGGTGGCGCAGCAAACTGAGGTGGAGGACCAGGTGAGTGCCGATCTGAAGGGTCTTTCCAAGCTGATGAGTTTGCATCAATTGGAGGCCCAGATCAGATTCACTTCTTTAAAGCCCAGAAAGAGTGTCCCACTCTGGCGGGCCTGCAGAAGCAGGCAGAGGAGCAGGCTAAAGGCAAAGCCCCTGGACTGTTCAAAGTGTACTGGAAGGAGAGGCTCCTGTACAGTGAGCCAAAAGACTCTGAGGGCGAGGGCACCAGAAAGTTTGTGATTCCCCAATGCCACAGAAAGTTCCCTTTGGATTTGGCTCACCAAATTCCTTAGACTAAGACATCAGACCGGTTGTCTGCAAACTTTTACGGGCTGCAGTTTGGCGTAAAACATATGGAATTCATCCAGTCCTGCCTGAATTGTCAATCTTCTGGCAAGACAGATGGTGCAACAAAGGCACCCTTAATTCCACTAACTGTTGTCTGGCAGCCTTTTGAGAGAATAGGCATGGATATTGTGGGTCCTTTGGATCCTCAAACCAGCTCATGGAACACTTACCTCTTGGTGGTGGTAGACCACACCACAAGGTACCCTGAGGCTGTGCCTCTGAGGAGCATCATATCATATCATCAAAGCCCCCATGGTTGCAAAGGCTCTTATTGGGATATTCTCCCATGTTGGGTTCCCCAAGGAAGTCATTTCTGACAGGGGATCAAACTTCATATCAGCGTGTATGAAGGTTATGGGGGAATAGTGTGGAGAAACCTACCGGTTATCTACACCTTTCTATCCAGAAACACACAGAATTGTTGAGTGGTTTAACAAGGCCCTGAAAGGCATGATCGGTGGCTTGGAAGAGCACCTTAAGAGAAAATTGGATATTCTTCTGCCATGCCTACTGTTTTCCTACAGGGAGGTGCTACAGAACGGAGTAGTGTTGAGCCCCTTTGAGCTTCTGTTTGGACACCATGTACGAGGGCTCCTCACTCTAGTGAAAGAGGGAAGGGAGGGCAGCCCCTCATTCCTTAAGCAAGATGTTGTGGACTATGTACTTGGCCTTCGGTCCAGAATAGCAAAGCACATGGAACAGCCAACAAAAAACCTAATGGCCAGTCAGGAGCTGATGTAGCACTGGTACAATGAGAAGGCCACAGTGACAGTCTGTTCTCCAGGTCATTGGTGTGGATTATGGAGCGTGACAAACCCAGTGCCCTTCAGGACCAGTGGACTGGGCCTTACTGTGTGCTGGAAAAAGCCAGTGAGATATTTTATCTGATTGACGTGAGAGGACCAAAACAAATGTGCAGGGTCTTTCACGTCAACCAGCTAAATCCCCATTATAGCCAGGATGTCTTGGTCATGGTGTCAGTGACAGATGGAGAGACTTAGGGGAGACCGTTGCCCTCCCAGACCTCCTGCATACTGAAGCCACAGATGGATCAGTTAAAGGTGTCAAACTTGCAATTGACCTGTCAGAACAGCAAGAGTGCTGCCGTTTACTGGGAAAGTTTGTTTGGTTGTTTTCCTAGATTCCAGGTCACATAGATTGGTGCACCCATGATGTGGACACTGGGGACAGTAAGCCTGTGAAGACCAGGATTCACCGGATGTCTGATAAAGTCGGGAACAACATCAAGGAGGACGTTTCCAAGATGTGGTCCTTAGTAGTAATAGAGCCATCCCACAACCCCTGGGCTAGCCCAGTGGTACTGGTCCCTAAAAATACCAGTGGTGGGAAGACTGATGTTTTTGTGGACTATAGGGGCTCAATTCTCTCCTGAAGACCGATACTCACCCCATTCCTCGGGCAGATGAGCTTGTCTTGCCGCTGCCAATACATGAGTACCTTTGACGTCACGGAAGGCTACTGGCAGGTCGGCTTCACAGATGGAGCGAGAGCGAGGTCAGCATTCACAACCCCAGAGGAACATTATCAGTTTACTGTGATGCCCTTCATATTGAAGAATGTTCCTGTCACTTTACAGAGGATGGTTAACCAGGTTTTATCTGGACTGGAAAACTTGAGTGTCGCCTATTTAGACGACATTGTTGTGTTCAACCACACCTGGGAAGATAAGTATCCCACCTGAAACAAGTACTTCAAGTGCTGCAGAACACAGGTCTGACTATAAAGGTCACAAAGTTCCAGATAGCGCAGGGTACATTCACTTACCTAGCCCACCTGGTTGTGGCGGTAAGAAACAACCTCTCGAAGTGAAGGTACAGGCATTGAGGGATTGGGATATCCCCACCACATAGACACAGATGACAGCCTTTCTAGGTCTCGCTGGGTACTACTGGTCGTTCATCAGAGGGTATGGGACCATTGCCATCCCCCTGAATGATGTAACTGCCAAACCTCCTTTCAGGATTTAAAGGATGGATTGTGCAGGGCCCCAGTTCTGAAAGTGCCAGACTATGCTTGGGGTGGTCCGTCACACCAGCCCAGAAATCTGCTATCCAGCATCTACTCAACGCCCTACCCAGGGTTCTTCTACATATATTCTGAAGGGAGCCCCCACCCCAACTTCAATGCCTTGAGAAAGACTTCGGTTGAAACGCGCGTCGGCGGTTTTTTCTATTGTTACGGTTCACTAACCTGGTACACTGTACCCCAGGTGTTATGCTGCACTTGAAATAATAAATATGCCTGCACACACAAAAACATCTTCGAAGTGATTTGTGTAATAACCAAGGGGCACCAACCACCTTGCCAGTGCCACCAACAAACTAGGTTTTGTCAACCCACCCTCAATCTTCAAACTTCCTGGGAACCATGGAGCCTGGTTCCCTGACAAAACCATGTACCGGGCTGCAGGCTAACTTTGAATAAAGACGACAAATTGCGCAGGGGACCTGGCTGTCCCGAAACCAAGCTCCTCACCCCTTGCAAACATGTTCTGATTATTAACCATACTGACTTCCCTCCTGTCAGTATCCAGAGTGCATCCCTTTTCCTTCTTTGTCCCTTTTATCATTGGGTAATAATAGTATTTTCACTGTGTTGCATCTAACCAACGATCCACGACCTTGCAGAGATAAGCCTGCTGTTACGTCCACGTTCCCAAAATTGGACAAGGGGGTTTATAATTTGCTTGTTATTCCAATCTGTTTGGATACTTTCCGGTATACTAGAGGTTTGGAGCTGATTGATGGTTTAGAAACCAATATCCACCCCATGACCACTGAGTCCCCGTAAGTTCATTGGTCACACTTTACCCATGTAGCTTTTTGATTCGAGACTGTGGAGAAGGTCTGCCAGTTATCAAAGCAAGTGTTTCCCCTTATCAGGGTTGGTTCCATGTATTGATGTGTTCCTCCTGTATGGCATGGATAGGTGGTTTGGTGGCCAAACATTGCAAAGTTAGTGATTGATGTTCTGACATGACAGATGACGTATCTGCTCAATTCAGTAGCGATTGCAAGTGGTCCCCCGCTTTCCGCAATGTGTATCAGTCTCTTTCATTTGTCAGAAATATCTTTTCAGTCATAACAGCCATAATAACATGTGTGTGCCAAATGATGATTATCAGGCTCCTGAAGTTGGATCGATTGCTGCCTTCTGCAGAGATTTCATCTTTGGTCCACACACGCCCATATATTTTTCATTATGGAGTGGTAGTTATTATTTTATCTTATGTACATTTAGTGGTGTGTTTGTCCCTTTGCTTACCTTAGGTTTCGCAAAGTTTAAAATGGTGGCATTGCTAAACGCAGTCATTCGTAATTGAAAAACAAGCGAATAGTTTGAAATTCACCGATGAAGAACGCAAGATAAATGCGCTGGCAATGAAATTGCTTTAAATGTAGTATTCGACATTTACATGGGTGCATAATAGTATCTTTCTTTTTCCACTGCAGGTTAAACATTTCAGCGATTTTTACAGAGATAGCGCAGTTGACCAGCACAAGGCAAAAATCCCTGCAACTGAAACTGACTTGGAAATCATTGAGATCTTTAACGAAATTGATAAGACAATTCACAATGCCCCTATTAACGACTTGAACCACACGACAAGTGCTGAAAAGAGCCAGGCGACGATATTGAACCCCAAAGACAAGTATTGCACTGGTGATAACCTAACCGTTCAGATTGATGTCTATGATTTCTCTGGCAACAGAAAGGAACACGGAGGAGACTTTATAAGAGCCAGAATTTACTCCCCAGATGTCAAAGCGGGAGCATCCGGCATCATTTTAGACTTGAAGAATGGCTCATACTATGTTACTTTTACTTTATTTTGGGAGGGTAAAGTTCGAGTGTCCCTGCTGCTAATACATCCCAGTGAAGGGGTGTCAGCTCTCTGGAGGGCAAGGAACAAAGGCTATAAGAATGTGTATTGGACGGGCCAGTTCGTTAACGGAACACATGGCATTTACACCGAATGCGGATTAAAATTCAACACCACGCAAGAGTTGTGTGAATACCCAAACCACTGTGATGGCGAAAGATTTTACTGCATCAAACCTGAGCGTGTACCGTGTTATGAACTGAAAGCAATGTCATCCTCCATCCGGGCACATTCCTACCTGACCGACTTGGAAAAAAGTATCTTTCACATGTAAGGAGGTTGGTCAATGCGGGTGGCATTTGTGAACAGCACTGTGGGTACTTGGAGGCTGGAGTATTTTAATGTTACACACATACTTCATGACATTTCAATGCTCATATAAGCCTTATTCTTGCTGTCAATGAAAGATATGATTTTGATTTTGTTGTGGGGTATTTTTGTTAGAAATCTAAGTGTTGTGCTGTTGAAAATTTTAAGATAATGCAATTGTGGTTGGGGGGTAATTGAATTTTGAAAACTGACTGCAGCAGTAGTCACAGCTCAATCACCAAACTTTAGAGTTGCAAACAACACCAGCAGAACTATGTGGCGCACCATGAAGTGGATTTGCGAGTTGGTCAATTCCGCCCAAGGCTATAAGATTTTGAAGTGACAGTATTTTACTCCCTATTTTTTAAATCTGGGAGTAAAAAGATTTGTTTAGAGAGTGAAAAAAGAAGTCCCACTCCCAAAGAGTTTTTAATAAGCGAGTAAAAAAAGTACCTGTAAAACAGATATGTTTTGTAATTAGTTTTCATGTACATTAAAAGATACAATTTCACCTCTTTGAATTAGGTAGAGATAATAACAGAGTTTCTTCCTGTGGCAGTATATGTACTATTGGTCCAATAATATCCATAGAGCTGTGTGGATGAAAGCAGGGAGACTGGCTTCTATGTGCTTCTTCCTATTTTTTGTTGGGGGCATTTGTACTCCCTATTTTTATTTTTTTGGGAGTATTTGCCTAATATTATGGTGTAAACGTGGTTGATACACTCCATATCCTTAGGGCTGGGTAAATGACCTGGTGAACCCCCAAGAAGTGACTAGAGAATCTTCAAGCACCACTGATCCAAACGTGTGTTGACTCATGCATATTTCTGGGATATATTTGGGTGATAAACAAGCCACTCCATATTACCCAGAGTAACAATGCACTCATGTCCCCCAACTTAGCCACACAGTCCCTTCTCCCGACAACACGGAGTGATTGTTAAAAACTTTTTTTATTTTCAGTGCAAGATTGCCGGAAATAGAAATACAGTTCCAGCCTGGCCTGCACGGACCTGCCAGGCCCCCCAATAGAGCACTCAGGCATGTCTAGCACCTTGCGGGTGATGGCAGCAGGGTAACCCTAGAACGTTTCCTGGCAAATGGCTAGAAAACTAAATCATTGGGGTGGCATTTGAGTGTGCTTTCACTATGGACTGCCAAGCCAAAAGCATTATAGGATCAGTGTTGTATTCCCTAATGGTCTTTCATCAGCTTTGTCATCCACGGATCGAGTCACACTGCGCCTCCGTAGCCTCTGGCACAGTTGGGGTTATTGACTGTCTGCAGGTACTAAAGAATACAGCCCTGAGAATTATATATAATTCGCCGAGATGTGCACATATATCCCCACTGTTTAGGAGAGTCCACTGTTTCCCAGTCAGGATGCAGATTATCTTTAAAGTATTCATCTAAATGATACGAGCTTGTTTGGCTCCCCACAAGGCTACTTCAAAGATGGCTTCATGTGCCTTTTGGCCATAAGACCGCCCCAGCATGTGCATGGACAACAGTGATAACTCCGGTCTAAGTGTTCTAGGGATCCAGGCAGATCCTTCACTGCGCCTGCCATAGGTTTCTGGAATGTTAGTGCCTCCACCCATCCCCATTCCCCCTGTCACTGTGTTTGTGCCCCCACCCATCCCCATGCCTCTTGTGCCTATTTTGTGCCCCCATCAACCCCCATAACCCCCATTCTCCCTTGTTGTGGTGCTGCACCCCTCTTTCTCCCCCTCTCCACTTTTGCTATGTTCATACTTGTCTAATGTATCACATGTATGATGGTTGCATGTCTATGTCCCACCCCCTCCTTTTGTTCTTCTCCTTCCCCTCTCCCCTAGCAAGGCCTGATAGGTGGTCTGACCTAGTACATTGTCTCTTGTCTTGCCCTTCCCACTCTTCACCTCCTTTTCCCTCCTCCCCTACTCTATTCCCTCCTCCCCTCCTGCCCACCTCTTCCCTCCTCCTGTTAATTACCGGCACTACCTCAGTTGCCGTCAGGTATAGTAATCATAGCCGCCTGTCCCTCCCAGCCACCTGACCTTCCCCCCATTCAATTGTTTTTCTTCTTAAAGTCTGGCACTACCTCGATTGCTGTCAGGCATAGTAATCGTAGCCGCCTGTCTTTCTCATCCACCTGCCCTCTCCTCCTCCGTTCCCCTCCTCCCCTACTCTTTTCCCTCCTCCCCACCTCTTCCCTACTCCTGTTAATTACTGGCACTACCTCAGTTGCCACCAGGCATAGTATTAATAGCTGCCTGTCCTTCGCAGCCACCTGACCTCTCCCCCCATCCATTTTTCTTGTTAAAGTCTGGCACTACCTCAATTGCCATCAGGCATCCTAATTGTAGCCACCTATCTTTCTCATCCACCTGCCCTTTCCTCCTCCTTTCCCTCCCTCCCCCTGTCTTGTTAAAGTTCTGGCACTACCTCAGTTGCCGTCAGGCATAGTAATCGTAGCCCCCTGTCTGTCGCAGCCACCTTACCCTCTCTTCCTCCCCCACCTTTTTGATGTCCATTAGCACTTACTCTTATCATTTGTCCCGGGACCTTTGATAGGAGTGTGTCTGTCTTCTCCTCCCACTCCCCCCAGCACTATTCTGAATCGTCGTCTGACCTATTATGATAGTCGCTTGTTTTTGGTCCTCTCCTACTCCCTGACTTCCACATCTCCCCCCTTCTCTCCCTCCTCTTGTATATTCATGCACTACATCAATTGTCGTCAGGCATAGTAATGTTACTGCTGGTTTTGTTTCATTTTTCCCTTCTCTGCTTCTCCTTAATTGTTCCTTGCACTTGTACTATCTGAAATGTCGCCAGGCTGATTATGATAGTTATTTATCACATTCTGAATTGTTTCAAGGACTTGTAAGAATGTAATTGTATTCTCCCATGTTCCCTCCCTCCTTGAATTGAGTTGAAACACATTGTGTATAGCCACTATACTAATAAACAATCAATCTATCAATGTCCTCCATCCTGTTGAGAAACCTTTACTTTTCCAGAAAACAAATTCAAACGTCTTTGTTTTGACTTCAAGCCTCTCCTCTTCTGGTACTTTCATTTCTCTTTTCATATGAATGGTGTTGGTTAGTGCTTTACGACCCCTGGGTGGTTAGTGCTCAACAAAAACAATTATGATTACAAAATGTTGGACAGCTTGCAGGACCTCAAACAGCATGACATTCATCCTCTGCGAGTTATTACCAAACTGGTTTGCCCAATACTACTCAAAACTAGGAATTAAACATTGGAGGAATTTCACTATAATTTTAATTCCAACAAAACGGGTGTGGTAAAATAAGGTTTTTGCACACAGCATAATAAAATTCTTTTCAATCGTTATTATGATTACAGCGTGGTGGTGGAATTTCAGCCACTTTTACTACACTGCTGGTTTCCGAATTTAACCTTGAAATTATGGATTACCTAAATCCTCGATTTGAGGGACAAAACTCAGTGGATTTACCATGCAGAATTACCTCTCATGTTAAATCTGGCAAAATGCCAATGTACACATCTGCACTCCAATGGGACAGAGTGGTGGTAACAGTAAATGAGTTTGGTGGAAATTCGGCAGATTTACAGCAGAATTTCTGCCAAACTCGTAATGAGGCCCCTGGTCCCTTAACTCAAGAGATGCTCTAGAGAATCCCTTTCCCTTTTGGGAAAGAAAGATTCAGGGGGGGAGGAGCTTAGTGGGTAGAAATACCAACATCTATAGTGCTCCTAGGGCCTATTTCACAGAACGTTTTCCAAAAGGGTTTGCCTTTATAAAACACTTCTCTGAATTAGGCCCTCTAGCCTTACCACTTGTGTACATGAAAAGAAATAGGGATGCTCTGCTTTTGGAAACTTCTCTGACCAAAATCGTGTCTTCTCAGTGGGCGAGTCTTCGAAGATGCAAATTATACTGATGCATGCTGAGCCCCACAATATGTTTAATCTCCTGTACTTCATGCCAACTGTTGAACCAATACAATAAAGGAGTGCTCATATGCTGCCTTTTCTATTGCACCCCAAAGTGATAGCATAACAGCAGGTATTATGTACTATGTCATTATGAAATTGGCCTTCAAAAGATGAGAGGCTGTGTAGATCAATCATTATTCAATGGTTGTGTTGATCATTATGTAACACACACAATGCTGCGCTGTGTTAGGCAAAGTTTGCATGCAGTACCCTCTGGGACCACTACTCACAACTCTGACTACAGGTATAGGCAACCCAACCTTTGGTATAAGCTTGTACTATACCGTTTTTGTAGCGTGTTGAGAAGCCAGGCTTATCTCAAGAGGGGAAAATGTGGACTGTAGTGGAGTTACACAAAGATTCACAGTTACATGTATTCAAATAAACTCTTACACTTAAGGTTTCTTGCATAAACAATTATTAATGTATTTATCAGTCAATTATAAAGCCTTCTTCAGAAGGAAGCAATAGAATAGTAACACACAAATACACTTCAATACTGTACACTCTGAGTTTCTGAATCAGTAAAGACCCTTTTGGGATGGCCCACAGACACAACCTACACCCACAGGTGACTTTATTAACTAGGGTGCTGGGGACATTGATATCTTACTCTTGGCATTTAGAATACTCTTAAAAGTTTGTAAAAGGCAAAGGTTATTAGAACAACAAGAGACCACAAATATTCTTAAGCAGGCAAGTACTTTTAGATTTTCCTAACAGAGTCATTCAGTTCAATCGGCTAAGCCAAAGTCAATGGGCATACGTCTTGTATAGGATGAAACACTTCTCGTAAGCAAATGGAAAAGTCTTTGCACAAGTTCTTAGGAGTCTTTGATGAAAAGAAGAATAAAATGTAGGGCCACAAGCTGATTAGACTTGTGAGTTGCAGAAGTGACACTCTACAGTAAGAGGTAAGTTCTCTCAGACTTTTTGCAGTACCTTTAAAGATGAAGAAAAGATGCAGCTGATGACTTCTGTTCCTGTGCAGCTCTGAAGGTCTCACTGTTCCTGGGCCTCAGTCGTGGGGACAAGAGGGAGGACATCGGCAAACTTCACTTTCAGTGGCTGTTCACTATATCAGCTCCTTGCATCTACCGCAAATAGCAACACCGTGGTTCCTGGCTGTCGAGATGGACTTTCCTTGCTTCTTGGGTACCCCACTCTGTTGAGGGGGCTCAGGCTTGGACAGTCCTGCTTCTTGGTAGTGCGGAGCATCTTCCAAAAAGCTCCAGGCCAGCTTAAAAGCAGCGCACACAATCTGGTGTACCTGTCCCTGGCTATACGGTTTCCAGCAGCGAATCTGTGGAAATTCAACCAGCTCCGAGATGGATGTCCAGGTGGCTTACTTTGGAGTTCATTGGATCCACCAACTCGAGGGTAGAAGTCGTCCTTGCAGGGGCTTCTCTGTCGATGCAAACTTGGTGTTTCAGCACTGCAGCAGGGTTTCACCGGGCAAACCAACGGTCCAGGAGTTGCAGCAGGCGTCCACTTCAAGTTCTTCTTCGGTTCCTTCGTCCAGTGGTCGACTCTGCCTTCCAAGCCAAAGGACTCGCCTTTTATACAGTTCTCTCCCATTCATTCCAGCCTAGCTGTCAATCACCCACAGTGCATTTGGGTCTCCTAGGAAACTAAGCACAGGGGAGTTTCAGGCACCTCCCTCCCTTCGTGCCTACCCCAGACACCCTGGAGCCAGAAGTGGGTTTTACTCCTGAACCCTGCCAAAGGCGAGATGAAACCTGGTTTGGCGCGCAGAGCAAATCTCAAGAGGGACCTTTCCACAAAGAAATGGCAAAAAAAGAAGACCGGGTGCCATTTTGACAAAGATGGCTCCTGTGTGCGCTTTACTATAGCTACGAACGCAGCCTGCGGTAAAGGCACACTATGGTAGTTCAAACGAAACCACTGCCACCAGCCATTCAGTGGGTAAGATAAAAATGTTTACATGAGAAACTAGACAAAGAGGATACTGTCATGATGCCTACCTCCAAGGAGCCAGGTCCGACCCAGCAACCCCAGAGGCAGGCATCATTCCCCCCAGGGAAGTGCCAGCGGGCCCAAGCTGGGGCCCTTTGGACAGAGCCCTGGCGCCTTAGGCGCCAGGCTCATGTTGGACCCCTGTCCTGGCGCCTTAGGCGCCAGGCTCATAAAGCTAGACATGTGTTCAAGTGTTTTAATGTGCGCTTACCTGATGCAGACCATGCTGCTACATCCAGGCCCTCTTGAGGCCTGAATGGAACTACTTTACCTGTGGGACTACTTTCCACCTGGGTGTGGTCGGGGAAGGATACATACCTGATCGGTGGAAGGATACATGCCTGGAACTTCTTCCAAAGCTATTTAAACCACGCCCGATCAGCAACTCACGCGTCGCGTTGTTCTGCTCCTCGCAGCTGGACGCTCACCGTGTCAGCTCCTGCATCTGGACTTCAGCCACGCCTGTCAGCATCCTGGGTCACCTGCAAAGGGAGATAAGAGAGAATTGGAGAGAAAGAAGACCTTACCTGCTAAAGCTGCATCACGGAGACATCACACCGACGATCCTGAAAGGGAAGACATCATTTTAAAAGCATTTTGCTTCGATCGCTGCAGCGCTGCATTTCACTCACCTTTCCTGGGCCCCTCCGTCTTCAGCAGCGATCATCCGGATCCGCACCCACTTCCCAGAGCCTAGAGAGAAAAGACAAGAAAACAAGGTGAGAGAAGGAAGGGAAATAGGAAAAGCTCAGTTTCCTTCTAAGACTTACCTGTTGGGTCATTCCCATTTAATTTCGGGTCCTGCCGCGTCCTGGCATTCCGGACCCCGGCCCCAATGGGGAAAAAAAGACAAAGACATTGAATGAGCGAATGCAAAGACATTACCTGAACGCTCATCCGAAACTTACACTTCGGGTCGGCGCCATATCTCCGGCATTCCGAACCCCTGCCCCTAAGGGGAAAAAGACATAAGCATTAGCGCTTGCTGCAATAAGACAATGAACATTATTATTAAGCTTGAACTTTTGAACTTGCAACAGAACTCTTACAGCGCCTCACCTGAATAGTCAAGCTTATTTTGAACTCCCATCAAACCTCAATCCAGTGAAGTAACTGGGTTTCAATGCGCCTCTGCATCAGAAGCACAATGGAGAACTCATCCTTCCAGACCCTAAGGTGAGACTTCGCGGGGAATCGTGGAAGGGTATCGAGGAGGGTTGGAAGGGAGTGGGAGGCTTGAGCATTATTCCGTCAGTAGGTAATACTCCCTTTTCACGCACAGGGGAATATTCCTGCGAGCCAGAAAAGCCAGAGTAGAGGGGCCCTTCCTGTCCATCATCAGAGTCCTTCGCTTCACCATTGAAGAAGCATCAGCACTCGAAGCCAGACCTGCGCCTCCGTGGGAATCAGGTGAGCGTGACAGAACGCGAAGCCTACCCACAATTTCCCACCCGGGCGCTATGGAGACTTCCGAGACAGATCAGCTGGCCCAGCTTTTGGGGGAATTACGGGCAGAAGTGCACTCAGCCCGCCAGGAGACTAACGCTCTCAAAAGAGAACTGATCCTATCCAAGAAAAGAACTGATGACCTGGCCAAAAGGTTATTGCAGGCCCAGGCAGGGCACACTCCTTTACCTAATTCCGGAGGTACTTCCACATCAATGGGTTTGAATAACCCGGTACAAATCAATCTACCTGGACACATGCCTTTGGCCCCGGCTGAACGTTTTGCGGGGGATCCCAAGAAATATGCTGTCTTTATGAACCAATGTCATTTACACTTTCTCTGCAGACCCGGGGCCTTCCCTAACGACCAGACCAAGGTAGCCTTTATACTATCTTACCTCAGTGGCAGTGCTGCCGATTGGTCTATTCCATTGGTAAATCAGGATGATCCCATTCTCCAGGATTTTCAGGGCTTCCAGGCCAGCATGGAAAGATTGTTTGCTCGACACTCTCAAGGACAGGCCCTTGATAACGAACTGCTATCCTTACGACAAGGTAATCAGGATCTCCTGTCCTACGTTGCCACCTTTAATAGACTGGTTGTGGAAACTGGATGGCCAGAAAACAAAAGGATCACATTGTTTCATCGAGGCCTGCGCGGAGAGCTTAAGGATGTTCTAGCTCAGATAGTGGATCCACCCCAGGTCTGCGCAGACTACATAGACTTGGTGGTTCAACTTGATCACAGACTTCAAAATAGAAAAGCAGATAGGTTCAAGTACGAAACCCGAGTACCGATCAAAACCCACGCTAACTCCAAGAGTACCGACGTATCTGAACCTATGCAAATCGGTGGTGTTAAAGGACCATTAACGCAGAAGGAACGAGAGAGAAGGTGGCAAATGCAACTTTGTCTGTATTGCGGGACTTCCGGTCACTTTCTTCGAAATTGTCCGGTTAAACCACCTAAGAAGGTGGTTGGAGCCACTGATAACGATTTATTGACACCTGATTCGGGAAACGATCTAGCCCGACAAGCGTAGGGGTCCGCTTGCCGAGCTTGAAAACAAACTCTTTGACCTCGCATTTTGTCATGCCAATGGTGCTCGTGGACCCAAAACAGCCTCAGCAGTTGCATGCTGTAAAAGCATACATCGACAGTGGAGCTATTGGAAACTACATAGACTGTGAATTGGCTTCCAGGATTAAGCTCCCTCTCCGCCCGAAAGTAACCCAAGATGTCATTACTACAGTAGATGGAACCGAAATAGCCTCAAGGCCTGTAACGCATTCCACTGTTGAAATGACACTGGTGGGTCAGGATGGACATCGGGAAGCAATCGTGTTTGATGTGATCAAGGCCCCACAATTTCAAGTAATTCTTGGAATTCCTTGGTTAGAAACACATAATCCCAGAATCGACTGGCGAGCAAAGAAGATACGTTTTCCTGATTGTGAACCAACTTGTTATCCAAGAAATCCAGTTATGGGTCTAGCCTCAGCAACTTCCACCCCTGTACAGCTACCGTCAGAATACCAAGAATTCCAAGACGTTTTTCAGAAGGAACAGGCTAACACGTTACCTCCCCATCGGTCTTATGATTGCCAAATGGATCTGGTACCCAATGCTCAACTACCTTGTAGTAGGATTTATGCTCTTACGGAACCTGAGAACCAGCATTTGAGTCAGTATTTAGATCAGTACCTAGCCAATGGTTTTATTCGCCCGTCCAAGTCTCCTGTCTCCTCAGCTCTGTTCTTCGTGCCGAAAAAAGAGGGCGACCTTAGAACATGTATAGACTATCGCGCCCTAAATCAAATAACGATTAAGAATCGTTATCCTCTGCCCCTGATCCCTGAGCTTATCGACCAGGTGAAAGACGCTTGTGTGTACACCAAGTTAGATCTCCGAGGAGCTTATCACCTGGTGCGTATAAAAGAAGGCGACGAATGGAAGACTGCATTCCGCACCAAATTTGGGCTCTTCGAATATCAGGTGATGCCCTTCGGTTTGTGCAATGCACCTGCCGCCTTTCAGTACTTTATGAATGATGTTCTTCGGGAACTTATCGATGTTTGTGTCATTGTTTATATTGACGACATCCAGGTGTACTCTTCTTCAGAATCCGATCACAGAAAACATGTTAGGGCAGTTCTTGAGAAATTGCGCCAGCACAGACTATTTGCAAAGCTCGAAAAATGCATTTTTCATACCACAGAAGTTGAGTTTCTCGGATTCATCCTGACACCTCAAGGAGTCCGAATGGACTCGCGAAAAGTGGACACCATCCTCAAATGGTCATCTCCTAGCTCGGTGAAGAGAGTTCAGAGCATGCTCGGCTTCGCCAATTTCTATCGAAGATTCATTCCGGAATTTTCCCGAACAGTCCAACCCATCACAGCTCTCCTAAAGAAAAACAAACACTTTGAATGGACTCTTGAGGCTGAACAAGCCTTTCAGGACCTGAAAACCAAATTCACCTCTGCACCTGTATTAAAGAACCCGCACCCAGATCTCCCTTACATTGTGGAAACCGACGCATCCAGTTCGGCCATGGGAGCTGTCCTGTCGCAAAGAGACCCAGAAACTAACCAACTACACCCTGTGGCCTTTTGGTCCAGGAAATGTTCTCCTCCTGAAATCAACTATGCAATTACCGACAAGGAGTTACTGGCTATTAAATCTGCTTTCAAGGCTTGGCGTCACTACCTTCTCGGGGCAAGACACACCATCACCGTAATTACGGACCACAGAAATTTACAATATTTAAAGACGGCCAAAGCTCAATCTTCACGACAACTCCGATGGGTTCTGTTCTTTGCGGAATTTGATTTCGTAATTACCTATTGCCCTGGCTGCAAGAATGGTAAAGCGGACGCCTTATCCCGGATTGGCATGGAAGAGCCCAATTCGAGTTTAGAACCTGTGCCAATCATACCTGAACAAAGAATCTTAGGCCTAACTTCATTGCAAACTATTGAGGACATCCAAACGCAAGTAAAACAACTTCAGCCTTACTGGAATGGAGTCAAAAGGGTCCTCATTACACCGTTAAGGATGATTTACCCTACTTCCAGGAGCAGTTGTTTCTGCCAAGTAAAGAATTGCAAGAACTTGTTATTGCCCATCATCATGAATCATTAATGGAAGGACACCCTGGTATCGCTAAAACGGAGGAAAAAATCAAACGCCACTTCTGGTGGCCTTCTTGGAGAAAAGACATAAAGTCTTTCGTATTGTCTTGCGAATTTGCGCCCAAAACAAGGGTCAAAAGAAAAGGCCAGCCGGCCTACTTCAACCCTTGGATATTCCACCGGCACCATGGTACACCTTGTCAATGGACTTTATAACTGACCTGCCTCCTTGTGCTGGTTACAACACTATCCTTGTAATTGTGGATCTATTCTCCAAAATGGCCCACTTTATCCCTTTAAAAGGTTTGCCTTCAGCTTCCACCTTGGCCAAGGAATTTCTGGAGAATATAGTTTGCATACATGGTTTTCCTTCCATATTAGTCTCGGATCGTGGAAGTCAATTTATCTCCCATTTTTGGAAGAAATGTTGCCAACTAGCACAAATAGATGTGCGGTTATCCACCAGCCACCACCCCCAGACCGACGGACAAACCGAGAGAACCAATCAGACTCTCGAGCAATATCTTCGGTGCATGTTACACCAATCCGAGTTAAATTGGAAAGACATCCTTTGGATCGCAGAATATGCATACAACAATTCAGTGCATTCTGGAACCGGACAAACTCCTTTTTATACTTTGTATGGTCACCATCCTCGGACCTCTAACCTAGATCCACCTCTGACCCTGGAAATGCCCGCAGTAAATCATCTGCATTCCACAATATCCCGAGCCGTCAAAGAAGCTGCAACTCATTTACAGCAAGCCAAGAAAATGTATAAAGAAAATGCTGATTTGCACCGAAGTAAAACTCCTCCTTACTAAGTAGGAGACCAGGTATGGCTAGCAACGAAACATTTACCCCTCAAAGGCCCGCGAACCTTCAATCCCAGATTCATAGGACCTTATCCCATCAAGGCTATAATCAATCCCGTGGCCTTTAAACTGGATTTACCGTCTAACATGCGTATTCATCCAGTTTTTCATGCATCACTTTTGAAGCCAGTACAACCAGGGACCCGACTGTCCAAGCCTCCAGACCCAGTTCAAGTTGAAGGGGAATTAGAATTCGAAGTTAAAGACATTTTAGACTCCAAGGTGTTAAAGTCAAAACTCTTCTATCTTGTTGACTGGAAGGGATATGGACCTCAGGAGAGATCGTGGGAGCCTAGTAACCATGTTCACGCACCTCGATTAATACAAAGGTTCCACCGGAGATTTCCGAACAAGCCAAAACCCCCGGAGGGAACAACCTTGGGAGGGGCCTTGAGGGGGGGTACTGTCATGATGCCTACCTCCAAGGAGCCAGGTCCGACCCAGCAACCCCAGAGGCAGGCATCATTCCCCCAGGGAAGTGCCAGCGGGCCCAAGCTGGGGCCCTTTGGACACAGTCCTGGCGCCTTAGGCGCCAGGCTCATGTTGGACCCCTGTCCTGGCGCCTTAGGCACCAGGCTCATAAAGCTAGACATGTGTTCAAGTGTTTTAATGTGCGCTTACCTGATGCAGACCATGCTGCTACATCCAGGCCCTCTTTAGGCCTGAATGGAACTACTTTACCTGTGGGACTACTTTCCACCTGGATGTGGTCGGGGAAGGATACATACCTGTTCGGTGGAAGGATATATGCCTGGAACTTCTTCCAAAGCTATTTAAACCACACCCGATCAGCAACTCACGCTTCACGTTGTTCTGCTCCTCGCAGCTGGACGCTCACCGTGTCAGCTCCTGCATCTGGACTTCAGCCACGCCTGTCAGCCTCCTGGGTCACCTGCAAAGGGAGATAAGAGAGAATTGGAGAGAAAGAAGACCTTACCTGCTAAAGCTGCATCACAGAGACATCACACCGACGATCCTGAAAGGGAAGACATCATTTTAAAAGCATTTCGCTTCGATCACTGCAGCGCTGCATTTCACTCACCTTTCCTGGGCGCCTCCATCTTCAGCAGCGATCATCCGGATCCGCACCCACTTCCCAGAGCCTAGAGAGAAAAGACAAGAAAACAAGGTGAGAGAAGGAAGGGAAATAGGAAAAGCTCAGTTTCCTTCTAAGACTTACCTGTTGGGTCATTCCCATTTCATTTCGGGTCCTGCCGCTTCCTGTCATTCCGGACCCTGGCCCCAATGGGGAAAAAAAGACAAAGACATTGAATGAGCGAATGCAAAGACATTACCTGAACGCTCATCCGGAACTTACACTTCGGGTCGGCGCCATATCTCCGGCATTCCGAACCCCGGCCCCTAAGGGGAAAAAGACATAAGCATTAGCGCTTAATGCAATAAGACAATGAACATTATTATTAAGCTTGAACTTTTGAACTTGCAACAGAACTCTTACAGCGCCTCACCTGAATAGTCAAGCTTATTTTGAACTCCCATCAAACCTCAATCCAGTGAAGTAACTGGGTTTCAACGCTCCCCTGCATCAGAAGCAGGATGGAGAACTCATCCTTCCAGACCCTAAGGTGAGACTTCGCGGGGAATCATGGAAGGGTATTGAGGTGGGTTGGAAGGGAGTGGGAGGCTTGAGCATTATTCCGTCAGTAGGTAATACTCCCTTTTCACGCACAGGGGAATATTCCTGCGAGCCAGAAAAGCCAGAGTAGAGGGGCCCTTCCTGTCCATCATCAGAGTCCTGCGCTTCACCATTGAAGAAGCATCAGCACTCGAAGCCAGACCTGCGCCTCCGTGGGAATCAGGTGAGCGTGACAGATACTATGTAACCCCTCCAGAACTCTATTGTAAGATAGGGTGTGCTGGGTCTAGAAAGGTACAATGGTAAGTAAAGTCAATTTCACTTTACTGCTCTTGGAAACAGTAGTTTATCCAAGATAAGGTATTTAAACCTTTGAGAAATCTGAAAGACTTCTCTGTGTCACTGCTCTGAAGGTGTTGTGTGACACAATGTAAAAGATGATGCCTATGGAGTTTGTCAGACTCCACAACCAAAAGAAACACAGTGTTCAAAATCACAATAAAATACATGAGAGAGTGGGGAAAAGAGTCACACTCTCTCCAGGTTAAAAAAATCAAGTCCTCAAAATCTAGCACAGTTGCTGGGTCTCTAAAGTGGAGGGAATTAGCACATTTCTGAGAATTCTCCCTAACCCGGTGTATCCATAATCCTCTGAAATATCACACCGGCTGTCCACTACACTTCATTAAGGCCCTGATTCATGGAGTGATTTGCGTGTCAAACTGAGATATATGGCCAGAATGGCACACAAATCCCTATTTTACACGCAAATAATAGCATGAATCAGGGGCTAAGACTGCTCCGCTAAGTTAAATTTACTGCACCACAAAGAGTCTGCCTCCCCAAATTATGTGCCATGAAATGCATCTGCCCTGGACGGGTAGGGCTGAAATGTGGATGATAAACATGATCTGAGTTGTGGCGGTGGCTATGTGAATGCAGGACATTTGCTTGGTAGCTCAAGAGCAGTTCAGGTACCTGTCAGATGTGCCCTCGGAATTTAAAGATTATCTGTCCTATCACTAAAGTTGCCCTTGCAGCCATTTTTTTATTTCTGGATTGTTCTGAATCAAAGGAGAAAAAGGAAGAGGTGGAGTGTGTGGAATAGATGAAAATAGTACAAAAAGAGATAGTCTTCATTCAAAGATGGCTATCAGAGGTGACACTAGAATGATATTTAGGTCAAGAAGGACTTTGCAGCCTACATCTCCTGTTTTCAACAATTGAAAAAGGACTCATTGCACACAAGAGGTGACAGGTACAGCCTTTTATCATGGATTAAGGGAAGAATTAAAGGGTGCATCGACCTTAGTAGCAGATTTGCCCCATCGTCCTCAGCATTAATCAATTTGATCCTACTGATTAATCAACAGAAGATGACTCGTCAGGAAGGAAAACAAGTAGTAAACAGAAAGGAGTGGTAAGCCAAGAAAATGCACTCCCACTCTTGTAATCTCATTACAAAACACAGAAGAACCAAATAGGGACTATTAAGGGGACATTAAAGGGAACATACAAGGAAGTTGATCATTTGTATATATTGTGATCAACCTGGACATTTGGTGATACAATGGCCAAAGTTGACAGGAAAAGTCTGTGGCCGGTCAAATTGCGCCTAAAAAAAAGAAAAATCACATTTTTGTACCTGGGCTAATCGCTGTATATTATTAACGAAGAGGTTAACATGAGCTTACATTTTGCATCACTCACACTAGGAACTTCAATTTGTAGTGGAGACAGATGTGTTGGCAGTAGCTATGTTAATGTTAATGTTAAAGGACATTTGTACTGCGCACTATCACCACTGTAGTGGTCCTTTGGCGCTCTGGCGGCTCTGAAAAAGGGGAGGAGAAGGGGTGGGTTAGTGGGAATAAGCTGGAAAAGTGCAAGAGAGCAGTGATGTGCTGTTGGAAGCCTCAGCCCGGTGGGTCCGTTGGCTGGGTTTGGGGTGTTTTACGGTCCGTCGTCGTCGTGTGCTGTTGTGCAAGTCTATGTGTGGTATGTTTTGTTGTTGCATTGTTGTGAAGTTTGTGCGGATTGCTGCGTTTTAGGCTTGTGGTTGTGTTTGGTTAGAGTTTGAGAGGTGTATGCAGAGCGATGGAATTGTTAGTTGGTTGGTTAGTTGGCATTGCTGTCCATTGCAATTATGGGATTCCATCTAGGTGTGGTACATGCTGACATTCACATTTCTATCTAGATGCGACGCACGCTAAAATTCAGAACCCTGAGTGTGGTGTATGTTAAGAATCACATTTCTATCTAGATGTGACGCGAGCAAAAGTTCAGAATCCTGAGTGTGGTGCATGTTAAGAATCACATTTCTATCTAGATGCGACGCAAGCTAAAGTTAAGAATCCTGAGTGTGGCACATGATAACAGTCACAATTCTATCTAGATGCGACGCGAGCTAAAGTTTTGTTCCCTGCATATGTAGCGCCATCTTGTCTCAAAGGGACATGGTCACTAATGAATTGAATCCAGTAGCATTCTTTTCTAAAACTTTCTGGAGGCAGAAGTCCATTTTATTCCATTTATGACAGAAAATGTCCTGCCATCTAAGAATCATTCACACAGTGGAGACATTATTTGGAAGGAACAGAAACCCTGGCTACAGTGTGGATCCTGGATGGATGATAAATATCTAGGATTCCTACACAGTGTGAAATGCACTAATCACAGGCATGCAGCAATCCTGCTATTCTTTTCCGGATTTGATTTTCAACTCTAATGCATGCCTGGAAGTAGACATGGCAAGGCCGAAACATGGTGCCAGAACGTCCGTAATGGTAAAGGTGGAGGAAACACTTATATCGAAGAGCACCATTTCACTCTTACTTTAAGAAACACCATGCAGTCTAATGTCCATAATTACAACAAGGCACGGATTCAAGAAGAAACAAAAAAGCAGACATGATCTGCACAGCAGGAACTATTATTCCACAAGATCTTCATACCAGATACTATATCGAGTGTAATGGCATTAGATATTAGTCATGATACATCATTAAGAACAAATCCTGTAGTTAGCAAGCCGTGGGGTTTATTAAAAAGACAATTTTAGTTCACGGATGTGAGAAAACTGATGGTACCACTACATCTGTTGAATGATCTGAAGAAATCCTCGATGAACATCTCTATTGATTTCATTGTGAAACTACCTAAATCACAAGGCTACATCACAATTCCTGCCGTTGTAGATTCGTTGACGGAATTAGCACACTAAATTTGTTAACAAATGTTAATCAGCAGTGAATGCAATGCATTGGTGGAAGGTGTGATAAAAGAAGTAATACGACTGCATGGGTTACCAGAGGTCATAGTCTCTGATTGAGGATCACAGTTCACATTAACATTTTGGAATACGTGATGGAATATGAACGACACGCATGTCAGTCTTGAATTTTTGTCCTTCTCCCTAGCAAACTTTGTTCCCCAATCTCAGAGTGAGCACTGCTGACTCTCTTTGCTTGCTGTTTGCATCTGATCTCCTGCCTTTTGATATCTAGGACCTTGGTAGGCAATGATCTTCTCTCCCTTGTGGCTAGCTGACATCCCTAATTTCCCCAGTCTGAGAATAGCCACTACCTATTTGTTGAAATCTCTGAGTGTCCACTTGCCCCTCCTGACACCTCAGCCTGGATGATCAGGTCCCTTCTATGCTTTCCCCCATTGGCTTCATTTCTTTCTTTGAACCAGCTCTCTGCTGTAAGATCTACCATGTGTGTGCCTGTGTGCTCAATCTGTGCTTTTCACGTGGTGTATGTTTTTGTGGATTTACAGATGCCATCCCAGTGGGGTCCTTGCTCTTTCCCCTCCAGATTGAAGAAGTTTGTTCTGTAGTTCCTGCTCCTGTGAGAAGCCTAAAAGCAACTAGAGGGTGATGGCCTCTAATGCTGGTTAGCAGTGTTCTCGAAAAAAAAACTCTGTCTTGACAAACCCTCACTAAAGGGTACTAATAGATAGGGCTGGAAGATATGAAAGAAAAGTCATATGTCAATATTTTTGGGCTGAATGGCGATATACTATATATATATCGATGTTGTTTATGTGGGTTAAATGCTCAGTTGTAAGTCACCAAATACATGTGAGATGTTATAAACTCCTTTATTTATAAGCCATTGATCAAAATAAAGTGGAAATACAGGGTTCCTCTTCCTGTTTGAGAATACACACAGCTGTGTAAATATAAAAATGTAAATAAAATATTGTAGCATATGTAATAATGTATAAACAGGCATATATATCAATGTTAATGAAATTGTCTCATATTATTTGGATTTTGAAAATATATCAATATATCTCCAAAACCTGATACATCGCTCAGCTTAGTAATAGATTGTGTGTTCGTTCACCATTGGGGTTAAGTCCTGGTCTCTCCCCTGCCATGTGTTTTTCCGCTTCCCCTGGAGAAATTGTTGGCATTTTGTAGACGGAAGAGCTGCCAATTACTCTTGTGGTTTTGTGCAGCTGCCATTTAAACATTATCCTTAAAGTGATGAAACTCTTACTTTGCCAAACCCGATCAAGATTTCCCACCCATTTTCCAAGATCACTTAATTTTATATTTTTAATATTATGTTGCAATTATCATTTTGTTGTAAAAACGAATTGCAATCTCTGTCATTCCACATGACAGAAAGTGCAGAGAGTTTGTTGCCTCAGGTACTCTGGCATTTGGGATTTCATAAGGGAATGTTGGGATGAGTGATGTTTGGTCTGAGGAATTGTTTGGTTTGCTGCATTATTGGATCTGCCGTGCACCCCAAAAAACAATAAGTTACAAACTAAATTGACCTTGTCTTCTTGTCACCATGAACTCAGGAAATGACTCACTTTCAGTGACTATACAGTACTGAGGCCATACATATCCCTGCAACTTCCTGTGGTCAGTATCAAGACAACAACAATGCTCCTATTGTGGATTGAGCTTCTGGCACTAACATTAAGACGTAGGAAGCCAGAGTAAGTAGAAATAGGAGTGAGACATGACCGCATGCCGACTCTGACCGACAAGGAGAGATTGAGTAAAGTTCAGTATGAGATCAAGGTGCTTTCCTTAAAACTTGGAATGTGATCAGAGTATGAACTCTGGTTGATGTAGGTCCACTCAAGACCTATTCAATATAGAACCCTAATTGGTGTTTTCGAGGTTCTATACTCACCACTGAAACTCCATGTGGGACTGAGCATTGGGGAAACCCAATTACACTTTGCGATGGATTCAGGAGGAGGCAGGAGCAAGCCAGCATCTTGACCCATATGCATACCCTAAAACACACATTTTCAATAGATTAGAAGTTGAGAATAAAGGTGGATGCCAAGGCTGGGAGAAGATAGCCTGGACGCCTGTCCCAAACTCTTCCAGCCATGTGTTAATCTTCAGGGTAAAGCTGTGTCTGGAACCCAGCATGTTTATCTTGGAGATTTGTAGCAAAGCAGAAAGTGTCTCAATCCAAAAGCAAATGGTACTGAACTTTACTGAATGCAGAATATATGTTTTGTTACTAGCATAACACTGAAGTCCGACTCTGCCAAGATTACAAACTTATATGTGGGTGGATGCTAACCATAGAGCACAGTTTGACAAGTATGGTTGTGTGTAGAGGGGTACATTGGGTGTAGTGGTCATTAGCTCAGGAGATCCAAAAACCTGGGATTGATGTTGCAGTTGCTCCAGTCTCCAATACATTTACATACTTTGCAAAGCACCATCATACACACTGCATGCATATCATTCCCCTAGTGTCATTCCACCCAAGCCACCCACAACTATGGTCCATGTAAAAGAGCAAGGGCCACGGAGCTGATTGGTGTGATCAGCCACTGGCTGTGTGCAGCACCGTGTGCCAGACCTAACCAAAAGACTGAGAGGATGGTGGGAACTGCCCTCTTCCCGAGCACAATAAGGATACAGGATGGGATATCAGGGTAGAGGATGCTCATCATCACCCATGTCCCTGATGGTGCATGTGCATGCTAGTTCCATCAGTCTTGTTTGGAATCCTTTCATCACTGCACCTTATTTCTATAAAGTACTGTCATAATCTCCATGTACCTATAGTTAAAGTATGCAATTGAGGCTGCCACTGTATTGGCATAGCGTGTGTTCCTTAGAATTGCAAGTATTTTGTGTAAGTAATCCACCAGTAAATGCATCCTCTTTGCTATGGGTTCATTCTCTTCTACAGAAGAGTCATCGCTTGTCAGCTGTTACAGCTACAGGACCAGCCTCGTGCCTACCTAGGACTGTGTTGATTGCTATTACCTGAAGAGATCTCTGTTCTCATGGAGCATGACCTCCCAATATCCTTTTATTTGCTTACTTCACTCGAGGAAACGGTTCTCCCCTGACCTTCCACTACCCATCTCTGAAACTGAGTGCCTTTCATAGATCGTCAAAACAGCAGGGTAGGCACCTGGGAGTCAGTAAGATGGGAGGTCAACTGTAAAGTGATCTTCAGTCGACCTTAATAATTTGTGGGCATCAACTGGCATTCCACCTGACTGATGTGGAGGTGCATGTGTGTGTGTGTGCACACGCGTGTGTGAGCATTTGTGTGTGTGTGTGTATACACTGGGTGCACTCTTAAATGTGTCTCCCTACCTTGCCTTGTCTTTTTTTTCTTTAAGGGTGTGCTGTGGGTGTGTCCCCCGCAACACCCCGCTCACTATACCACACAGTATAGTGAGTGGGTCTTTTTTTTTCTTCTTCTTTTTTACTTACCTGCAATGCTACCACGAAAGGTTCGAACCTTTGGTGTTCGAACCTTTGGTGGTAGCATTTTTTGGTTGTATTGTTTGGTCGGACCTTTTTTTTTGGTCTGATCGTACAATACCCCTAGGCAGACCCCAATGTGAACTTGTCCTTCTCCTTAGAGAATCCTTTTGGGACCTGCATTGGTCGAAGAAGATCTGCACAATTATACTGATCCTGCCCTCTTTTGACAGCTCTATGGTTGCTCCTTCCACAGAAGGGGATACATTACAAGGGGCCTCATTACGACCCAGGCGGTAAGGGGTTTACGGCAGCGAAAACAGCGCCGACCCTTACCGCCTGAGTACGAGGTCCCTTAGCGCCATGGAGGTTTTAACACCTGCTTTTAGCAGGTGTTAAAATCCATGGCGCTAAGGGACCATGGAGTTAATTACGCCACCGTAATTTACGGTGGCGTAATTAACGCCTTCCCCACTCCCATTATGCCCTATGGGGCGAAAATGGGAATGGGGAAGGGTAAATGGGGATTGGGGACTTACCGCCCCGCCAAGGTCGGAATGGGGCGGTTAAGTCCGCCAACCACCATGGCGTAAACGTAGTTTACGCCATGGTGGTAAAGTCACGGCCCAGACGGTAACTTACCGCCTGGGTCGTAATGAGGCCCAAGGAGGCCCCAGATGAACTGGTCAAGACGAAAGCAAAGAGGGCAAGTCTCAGTCGACAGGAAGGTGCTTGAAAGACTAGAGCCTAGTTCAAGTAAAAAGCGAGCAGTGAGTTGGACGACCCAGTTCAGGCTTTTTGGCTATTGATGCACTTTTCATGCTTGAAATGTGTTCGCTATTTTCAGTTAATATCATTTAATGGGCTTTAATCTGTTTAATGCAACTCATTAGTAACTCCCCCACCACCCCGTGTTACAGAGGTTTGACTCAGTGTTACCTTTCAAGCTTTAACCTTGACTTCCTACCTTATGATCCCTCACTGTTCAAATGCATTTAGCCAGTTTGGCGATTTAAGCCTGTTTTGATTCAAGTGCATGGCATCTGTTAGCTGTGGCCCATCACAGCAAAGACCCTGGGAAACGTGCTTTGCTGTTAAAAGTCCACACACACCATGAAGAAATCCAACCCACGACTACACACTGAACCCGAGAGGATGGAATAATGGGGCTCAAGCCTTGGTATCCAATAATCACTGCTGATGAATAAAACATGTCAGCAAGAAGATGAACGAAGCTGTGTGCTTCTCCTTGAAAATATGCATACTTTTGCTACCACACCTTCCTTTGCCCCCAGTCTGATTGTTTAAAGGTTGATCTATGTGTGTGAGGGACAGGGAGCCTCATTGTGTTTGCTTTTTCTTTACAGTGTCTTGGCAGGGAGCAATACTCATAACACCTCAGGACAATGTGCTGAATGGCTCCTTTAATGTGACAGATGTAAGCTGACAAGGAAAGCTAACCTTGTCTCAGCAGGATAGCTCAGGGGCAACGTGCTCGCCTTGGAAGCAAGATGACACAGAGCATCACAGGTTCGATCCCCAGGGCCGCGCTTAAGGTTATTATAAATAACCTATCATATCATGACCTTAATTGCTACCTTAAGGACTACTCCAGCCAATAATGCACAAGCGCCTCCCTTCATACTAAGTCAAACTTTGTTCTAAATGCACTCCCTTCCTCTAAAAGCCAACCCTGAAAATCTTCTCAAATTCGACATTTGCTTTATTCTAATGATAACTGCTTCCTAATTGCTACCATCAAAGCATTTACCTCCAGGCTGGCCTATATGTGTGGACAATGCTAACCCCTCCTATACATTCTGAATAACAGTTACCAATAGCGAATGACCACACTAAACTGAAAGCAATCCCAGAACATAGCATATCATTCTTACCTGCTCTACCCACTTGAGGCAATTTACAAGGCAGACCCAACACATCAGCAGCCTATTTCTTTTTACATGTTGGGTTTTTAATCCCTAAATGCCTAATTTCCACATACAAGTGCAGCCTAAGAAATGTGCAATAAAAGAAGCGCATTTCCACGAGACTGCTCCGTTGGGCAATCCCTGCCACCCACACCAAAAACAAACTTGTCACTGACACCCTTGGGGACACCACACTCTGTCAGACAACATCAAGTGAAAGAATCCAGACTACTCTGGCCCCACCAAAGAATACCTTGTCAGAGTCTCAGCCAACTGTCCTGCCCAACTACTGTGATGAACCAATGCACCTATCACACAACTTCAACGGATCACTTGAAAACCCTCATGCCCATGACGCAGAAACTAGCCTCCAAATCCTGGCTGATCAATACCAAGACCCTTCCATCCCACTCTTCGCTCAACACCTAGCTGCACTGATGATTTCAAGGTACATCTCTATTGTGTGATCACCTATTTAATTTGCGAATGTTCTCAAAGGATGGGTTGAACACAGTGCTTAATTTGTGGGAGAGCTGCCAGGGCACAGCTCCAGCACTTATTTCTGAGCCCCAGCACTTATTTGTAAGCCCAGCTTGATTATGTTGTGGTGTTTTGTACAACTTTATTATTTTAACCGTCAGTGATAGTAACATGACAATCAACAACCGTGTGCACTGGCCAGGGCCTCTGGATCCTGAGCTGGCTCATTGTTATTCACAAACCTGGTGACCTATGTGGGCAGGGCAGCACTATTTATCAATTTTGATGATAAACAATGAGATGTAGGGTAACAATCCTGGGCACTGATGCTGGCCATGTCCACACACTGCTCCACTCAGCCTGCATGACAATGCAGCACATTCTCTAGAGTAAAAACCAGCAGGCAGGGTTGACAACAGGACAGTCACCAGCCAACAAACCCCAACACAGGGGCAAAGTCAGTGAAAAGACCCATATCGGACAGGAGAGGCAGTCATTTGTGCCAACCCATGGAAGACGATCTTGCTGCAGTGTGTCACATGCACTCATCAGTTCAGTAATGATTTTGCCTATATTCGTCCATCAATGTGGTTAAATGGTTAACATGCTCCACTTGACACTGATACGTAAATATTAACGATGATGTGTTTTAAAGAAAGAGACAAGAAAAGGGGGTTTTTCCAGTCTTGCTGCGCCGACACAAAATAATACTACAAACTGCTACAGTTGCAGGTTTATTGTGGTTTGAAAACAGCCTGACACGTGTTTCGAGCGATTCTTGCTCTTCATCTGAGGCTTAGAGTTGTTTAGACGAAGCCTTGGCTTGCAAGTGTTATTTCTTATTAATTCTATAGCTTCGCTGTTGCGGAAATCTCTTCAGTAAAGAGTTTGGACCTGGTGGTCTAGTCTGATGGAACGGAACAGCCCGTTCAGCCACACAAACCAGGACAAGGAGAGGAGAGGACTGGTTCCCGGCACATCACGCTATACCATCACATTCATTGCTGGTCTAGGAACCAAAAGAGTCTGTGGAAATAATTGCCCCATATTACACATTTTCTCTAAGCCCCAGCCTTTTCCTATGAGAACATTTGAAAATGAAATAGGCTACCACACAACAGAGGCCCAGGGTGCGGAGGCCTGCCCGGAAATCTCCACAGTTCCCTGTAGCCAGTCCATCCCTGATTGTACTGCACAGCGAATCAAGGCTGCATGAAGCCAGCAAACTTAACCTGCAATAAATGCATATACTTCAGCCCATGTCCCGTTCAGAAGTTTACCTCATGGATGCAGGCCATTAACAGGCAACTTCTTCAAAAAACGTGGCATGTACAAACATATGTGTCTGTTAATGGGTGGGGTCCACTCAGAGCGTGTGGCTGCAGTCGCAATTCTGAATAATGGCATATAGTGATGCATCGCGGAGCCTTAGTGGTACAGAGTGTCTTGCGTGCTGGGGCCTCACACTGATCTTACTTCCCTCGGCCTACGACGGAGGAGATCTTTGCTGCTCTGCTACTCTGGGCTCGTTGCATAGAGTCTGCTTGAGTTCTCTGGGAGTGATCCATTGAGTCTGTCCAGCCTGCTGCCCCCGGCGTGGACCTGCTGGGACATTTAAACCACCTGTCAGTGCGTCAGCACGGTGTCATGGAAACTGAGTGGGACAGAGTGTCTTCTGTCTCTTGACAAGTGCCGAGATGAGCATGCGAAGTACTGTACTGCTTGCCTGAAGGGCCAACAAGGTAAGTGTATTAACAGCAAATTACTTACTGACTGACATGCCCCAGGTTCCCTGCGGAAACGTGGGGCCTCATTACGACCCTGGCGCTAATGGGTTAACAGCGCCGTAAAAGGCTGCGGTGCCGTTAACCCATTAGCGCCTGATTACGAGGTCCCTTTGCGGGACCCGACCTTAACGGCTGGTCTACACCAGCCATTAAATTAGGGACCCGCAAAGGGACCTTGGTGCTAAGTACGGTACCGCAATTTGCGGTACCATACTTAGCGCCTTCCCCATTCCCATTGAGCCCAATGGGGCAAAAATAGGAATGGGGAAGGGCCATGGAGGAAGCGGGAATTACCGCCCCACCAACCTTGTAATGGGGTGGTAATTCCCCCTTTCTCCAAGGCGGAGTCGGTAAGTTACTGGCATGGACCATGGTGCTATTAGCACCATGGTTTTCCGCCTGGGTCGTAATGAGGCCCATGGTCTCCGCATTGAGACAGCAAGAACTAGAAAAAGGCAGGGAAGCCTTGAAACCTGCACATAATGCCAAAAAAGACAAATTCATTGCAAAATCGGCTCTGCAACCAGAAATCACATTTCTTTTACACCCTTGCAGTGAAAGCTCCTGTCAATGAACAGCAGGATTGTACAACTGAAAACCCTGACTTGGCACTATCACCACCGATTGGCAACAATCACTCTCTTTTAAATATGGTCATAGGCCTCTAAAGCGCTTCCCTGGGTAGGGAACACACCCTACGCGATGGCGATTGTAGGGGAAACGTAATTGGAACTGCCTTGTCTATAACCACTGATGTGAACAGGTTTCTGACATCTTCGGAATCCTCCGCTGATTTGGATTAATCAGAATTGAAGGAAGATGATAATAACAGCGTGGCGAGTGGGCCTGTTCAGGAAATCTCGCTATTGCCCAGAACAGACTGCATGGCGTTGGACGCATTCAATTTACTGATATCAAAAATAGATGCACTTGCCATAGTAATTGGTCCAATACAAACTGACCAGTTGAGTTTGAAACAAATCCTGTTTAGTGAAATTGATAAAAAAATATGGCCCATGTGTTTGTTTGTTTCTTAATGATTTGTTCAGTCACAACCGAGCTGTGTAGCTGCGATTTAGAGAGATGTAGGCTGTCAAGATGTCTTGCTGCATCCAACAACACCTCCTCTACGATTCTGTTGATGGCTTGTGTGACTCTCTTTTTTCCAATTACTTGCATCAGAGCATTAGTGGTGACATATGGCAACACCAATTTGCAATAAAGTAAGGTTTGCTGCACATACTACAAGGAAAGGAGCGATACAAGGCTGTACTCTAATCTCAAACCATCCCACATGTTTCAAGGCAATGACTTCCAGGCCATATAAAAAGCTGGGAATTATGCACACTTGATAGATCTCAAGAGCCACGTCCGCGTTGTAACCACATTGCCTGTTAATATAGTGTTTCACCGCCAACCATTTTCTAAATATTTTTGGCATGAGTGTTGCCATAATATTCGGCAGGCGGTTGGCCTTTTATTGGGAAACCCAGGTACTGATACGCTTTGACAATATCTAAGTTACGGTCGTTAGAGCTTCCATCGAAATGCTGGTTTCATTTGTATTTTCCTAGCCAAACACATGATCTTTGTTTTCGATTAATTTATTATCATGAAATGATCTTCTGCATACTGGGACAATGTATCCAGGGATCTCTGGAGACCAATTGGCGTGGTATCAAATATGAGTGTGTCATCCGCGTTTGTCATGCTTAGTATTACCTCCCTATTCATTTTTTGGGGGAAATTACGTACTAGGCCAAGTGTCTTGTCCAAATCTGCTTCAACCAGATTGTACTGAAGGGGACCAGGATGCACCCCTGTTTTAATCCCCGATTAGTTCGGATATTTTTGCTGTGATTCTCCTTGATGTTCAAGCGAACGGTCACTGTGGTTTCAGCGTGAATGGCGCGGCACCTTTAATGCGACAGACCTAAGCTCCTAAAGAAAGCTAACCTGAACTACTGCCTTAAGGGACACGCCTGACAATAATACTGTTAATGGTAGCACTGGCAACGTCTGTATAGTAGTTATCAGCTGAGGAGAAAGTAGCAGAGCTATTCTGTTGCTAAAGCTGCAGAGATATAAAGTAGAATGCACGCTTGTCCCCTTATGATGTTTGCAAGTTGATCGTGCTTGCAGGAAATTGACCGACTCATACATTCCTTAATGTCTGTAGAACATCACATTTCTGTCACACCTCAACATGGATATTTCTGAGACCTTGACACCACCCATTAGTGCAATTAATTTGTCAGTATCAAAGCCTTTGCTTCACACCCCTTGGCGCCCTTCCAGGCTCTGCAGCCTGATCTTGCAGAGCATGTATATTGAGCCGGGAAGTTGGAGGCTAATCTATGTGAGTGAGAAACAGGGACTTCTTCAGCCTAGCCCTACCAGTCCAGTCTGACTGTACATTCTGTAGTACTGCTGTCCCCCAGTTCTTAAGTAACCAACGGCAACACAAAGCTAGCGCTTTGAATTGGAGCAAGAGATAATGGGATGTATGGTTGTGCATCTCAGGTCCCCGCCACCGCCTGCGTTTGTGTTTTCTGTGAGTATGCATGAATACCTACATACATGTTTGTGTATGCAAGTGTGTGCGCATCTGTGTGTGTATGCACACTCACTGAGTATGCCTGGGTGTCTGTGTTTATGGAGATCGTTGTCATGTGTGTGTACATAGGTGGGTTAGTGTGTAATTAGGTATGTGGATGTTTAACTGGCGGGAGAGCGCGTGCATTGCTGCCTGTCTCTATGTCTGTGCACGTGGTGTCTACATGTGTGCCTTCATTGTTTGGGCATGAGTGCCTATTTAGGTTTGTTTTCTTGCTTGGGAGCCTGAATGTGAGTGGGTGTGCATGAGAAGGTGTGTCAGTGCACACGGGTGGCCGAATGTCTGTGCATGCGTTTGGATGTGCAAGATGGATACAATATTGTATTAAACTCCAGGTGAGCCCACTTCTCTCTACCAAACATGGGCCTCAGATGTTGCTCTGCATCACAGGGTTCCAAACAAAAATATTAGCAATACAACATTGCAGTTCTGGGTTCTACAACATTAAACAAAATGAATAGATTTGGACAGTCAAACAGCATATGCTTGAATGATCCAGGATTTGATTTGCAGTGCCACAAGGGACCTAGTGTAGATTACCCTTTTTGGTCTGCTTAGAAAGCAGTGCTGTAAGCAGCAAGTCATGATGCAATTCACTCAAGAGGAGCAGAATCAGACTGCAATTGCACAAAAGGTTTTAACTCGCCCATTCCCCAACATCATCTAATCATCAATGAGGAAAATTCCACACTGAATCCAGGGATCACAATGGATCATATGGCCACCAAATTAAATCACAGGGTTATCCCAAAGAAACATATCATGGGGTATTCTGATTTGGTTCTGACTGGTAGAGTTCAATTCCCAAAGGGGCTCACAAGTAATTTTAATTGCAGAGTTAATGAGCATATTGATTGGTTAATAACAAACAATGCTTGTAACAGTCACCCCACCAACCAGTCCTCTCTCCATTGATAAGCTTTTGGATCTGTGTCATTAGGAATGCCATTGAACTAAAGAGCACATTTTCTGAATAAAAATGAGAGATGGCATAATTGAAAATGTCGGCAACTAGACTCCATCAGCCCATTTTGAATAGAAGACTTAAGTTTCCGGGGAGACATTCATGCTCTTTCTTTTAACTCAAAGGAACCTCGCAATAATAAAGTCAGTCATTTAAAAAAAATCTATGAAATACATTTTTTTGATGATGACGCTTTGCAAAACACGAGGGGCTGCATTTTTGTTCACGGTCAGAGGTTTTTCGCACTAAGTTAAGAAAAGAGAAGGCCAAATGACAATGACATTTTTAAGGGTTTGGATAATGTTAGTAGTTATTAGGTTAATGGTATTCTGTATTATATTTGCTACCGGAACACTGGCATTTAATACTATTTGAGGCCTACAATATGTCAGCATTCTCCACATTGTCTTCAGAAAATGCACAGAACAGGCTGTTCATGCATCTAAAACCATCACTCTCAATGTGACTCAGTAGCCTGGCTTTGTGACCATGAACACTTGGCAAATGCATCTGGTATTTTGCAAAGAGAGACATCCCTTGAGAAACCCAGACTTATCATGGTGAATGAAATATTGTATAAATTGGGTTAATAGATAAGCAAAGATATAAGCATAAAACGTAATGACCAAGAATTTTGAATGAAACTTCACAATATTGCTATGATCTTTCCCTCACTTAGGTATCAGCGCCAGAAATGAGCATTCTTGAAAAATCTCTTCACCTCCCCATGTTAGCAACAATTTGAAATTGAGTCAATAAATGAGGTGAAAATACATTTACAAAATTCAACAGTGATATCAGGTACATTACCAGATAGGATTGACTTAATTCCTGCAGATAATTAAGATACATTTAACGGTTATTCAAAGGCTTCCATGTGATTAGTGGAAACTTTGGTGTAAAGCTTTTGTCCAAAATTGTTTATTTATTTGGTTATCAGAAGAGCTAAGTGACTCAACATAGAGATTCTCAGAGAACCTGCCAACCTTATTGACCATAATGTTCCTGTCGACCAACCCCATCATCACCTGATTGAATAGGAATGTCCTGATCTTATGTCTTTGGACACAGAGGTAATTGACTTGCAGTCTATCGGATATCCTATCTTCTATAGTTTCCATCAGCATTATCATTGGATAAAGCATACCACAGCCAGATGGATCAGCAAGGTTTTTACTCAGATCTTAAATGTTGAAGTTCATCTCTGTACTGAGTTTTAATGGAAGAGATTGATAATCTTTCAAACCTCTCGGGTTACGATGTGGGAAAATCAATGGGAAGTTAGAGGTAAGGCATCGCCGACTGCATAAATGAGGGGTCTGCAACAAAGGCAATCCTTCTGTTTGTGCTGCTTGACAAAATGGTCACTTTCTGGGTCTCAATAACAATCCTGGTAGGAAAGTAACTTGTGTTAAAATCTCTGGCATTGCTAAAGTTATGAAAGCACTCCATATCAAGAAAAATCTTTTTTTGTTTTTTTGTGTTTTAAATGATGCAAAAAACATTGCATCACTTCTGTATGTTAAATGTGTGTTTTGAATGGGAGGGGCGAACGCCCAGTTGGGCCCTTCAAAATAATTCATGGTCATGGTCCATTGGGCCTCAGCCCCTAGGTGTGGCAGCTGCCATGCAAGTATTCAGGCTGGCCAAGCTTTCCTCTTTTAACGCAGCGAGAGGGAGATCCTGGCAATGGGTGAAGAGAGAATGTCCCCCCATTTTAAACACATTTGCAGCAAGCGGGCTAGGGAATGCAGAGAAATTGGCTAATATAAGAGCTGGTCGACCACTGTTACCCCAAACGTCACTGTCCTAACTCCCAACACCCTTTTAAACTAATTTTGAAGCTTCAATTCTTACCATCAGAAAGCAGTGTATCCCTGCAATCTTTAATATGTGCTAGTATTTGTTAATGTTTAATATTGATTTTAAAGATATAGCAGACAGAGTGTTGTAGTGGTGACTTTGTTCTTATGATTTTAACTATGTAAAACACATAGTATTTAGGCACTGGCATAGGGTTCCCCAGGGTACAGTGAATGTCCGAGACATGGGCAGGCCTCAGTATTCGCTCTGATTTGCGGTAGAAAGGAATGTGCTATGGGCTGTTTCTGTTGGGGCTTAGAAACTTGTTTTTTAGCCCCCAGACCCTTAGAGTTATTTCAAGAGATCTATCAAGTTTTGGCGTTACGCACTCTACAATCCCGAGAAATATCTAGAATTTGGCTTTCATCATAAAGCAAACCATCCACTCCAGTCCACTATTTATAGAGAATCTCTTTGTAGCCAACGAGAACCTACCAGTAAGTTCCAAGGAAGGGGTATTCAAATATTTGCCATTGTCATGCAAATGATATATTTTTTTTACAAGTGTTTTGGTTCAGAAAGATCCCTATTTGTTTTGTTGACCCAGGCCATCTGTCATGTTGGTATGCGCTGTGTCTTCTTTACCTTACAGAGTACAGTGCGTGACTTTTCAAGACTTTACTTGAAAACCCAATTCCTAGATTTTCCAAGCTCCCATCATGCAGTCTGAGTGGTCAGTAGACCAATCCCTCCCCAGTGCCCTCTGAATTTCTAAAATTAATTCAATGTTTTATCCATTACCTGATAGCATCCATTCACGTGACCAACTTTGTGTTGAAACAGTAAACTTGTATGAAGCTTAGCCTACAAAACCAATTTTCGAAAAAATTGCCACTTAAAACTACAGAACTGATCACGTGCACAAAATCTGAATTGAGTTAAAATTACCATTGTTGTGAAAATCATTGTACTCAGTAAGGGCACACAGTGTTTTTAAGAAATGCACCGTGACTTATGCTGGGCAAACTAATTGCATGGAAACTCAAATAAACACATTTTAGATTTGTTGGGAATATTGTAAACTTGTGATCGTTTCCGCGAGCATGCATTTTTCCCCATGTGGGCCAACCAGGGACATCAGTCTGATGCTGCAGTCCCCGAACAATGGCCATATCACAAGCCTCAGTTCAATACTTGGTGCTGATAGGTCCGCAGGGAGCAGTGGAGCATGTTACATTATTTTTCAAGCTCCAGTGACTCACCATGATTGTATTGACTCGTGCTGAAAATAAAAAAATTAGATATCTTCGACTTGAGTTTGAGGGTCACACCACATTTCCTCCAGACAATACATTCAATTAATTGGGGTGGGAGGGCTTAAAGGGCACCATAGGGTTTATGTCAGGGGGTCAGAGGGGGGAAAGGATACATCGCAGTGCTCTGGGTGAGAGAAGAGCCATAGGGCCTCATTACGAGTTTGGAGGTAGCCATGCCCTTAATAAGGACATGGCTGCCTCCAAACTCAGGTCCTGGTTCCCTAAATGGGGAAATGCCGGGCCATTCCGACCTTGGAGGGCCCGGTATTTCCCCTTTCAAGGAACCCGGACCTTCCCCATTCCCATTCGAGCCCCCATAGGGCTCAATGGGAATGGGGAGGGAGCTAATAATGGGCCCGTTAATAACAGGCCCGTAACGGGCCCGTTGTTAGCTCGCTGGCCCCCTCGCGGGACCCGCTATGGATGTCTCGTAAAACCAGACATCCAGAGCGGGTCCCGCAAGGGAACCTTGTAATGAGTTTAACGGCGCTGGCACCTTTACCAGCGCCGTTAAACCCATTCCGCCCGCCTCGTAATGATTCCCATAGTGTAGCTTTGGCAACGTTAGCCCTCTTACCCCAGATGAATATTCACAGATAACGGAATGATGTTCAAATCGGTGACCCACAAGTCTTTGCGGGTCACTTCTTGGTGGGTTTGTTCGGACTTATGCGCCAGCATTTGTTGCACCTCCCTTTATTGTCATCCAGAACGGCAGTGCATGGGGTGTGGATGCGTGAATGGAGTGAGGCATGGTGGGAAGACGCAGGCTTGGGTACGAGGATTCTCTCAGTATCGTGCTTCTGTTGGTGGGTTCAGTACATTATCGTAACAGTTTGTTCCTTTTTGTTTCCCCTTGTATCTAAATCTGAAGGTCTAATAATGGAGTAGAAATTAAAAAGAAGTTTGAACCCATCGATGTTATGAACTGCAACAGTAAGTACCTATCTTTGGTCTTGCCATTTATGTGTCCTGCGCAAACCTGCATCCACACTCCAGTTGTCATTTTGAGTAAACCATGCAGTATAATTATTATAATTTTTTAAAATGTGTATTGATGTGATATGGTTAAACAAGTAACCTTCCACATCCAAATTACAATAAACAATATCAGAATAATAATATAAAAATAAAATTAAAAAAAGTCCATCATACATTAATTGATAACGACTATACCAAAAAGGCTAGTTATCCCCCAGTCCCGATAGTTCCAAAATGAGCGTAGCCCGGGATCTTTTCCAGACCTATCAACATCCCTACAACAAACTTTGCCTAATTATTGCTAACATTGTAAAAGACATCATCAGTAATCTTTAAAAACAGGTGACATCAATGCAATTCCTTTCCAAGCACAATAAACGTTATTAGAGATAACAATAGATCGACCTAAAACTATGTATGGCCAGAATTCATCAAATGCGATTAAGTTAATATCATGTGGATATTTGCTAGATAACCGGATATATACCATTGACAAGACAGAGCCCTCTATAAGTAGATGTTGCATACTCTCCATGGAATTATGGCATATTCTACATACCTAGGCTTGTCGTGGTATATCATGTTGCGATCCAGTTACCAGTTATCGTAAAATTATTAGCATCTCAACTTTCTACCTGTACCTGTATATATTAAATAATGCACTTGTGGTAAATTCATGAGAAATGTGACATTCCTGTGAAAATGTGAAAGACATTTTGAAGTGTGCTGTGGGAACAATGTTCATCAAAATGTATTGGGGGAGGGGCAATTACCTTCAGTGTGAATGTATGTAGACAAATAAAGGAGATTTTGTGCACATTTAAAATGTGTGAGGGCCTGGGAAAATATGTTTATTCTATGGCATTATCATCGGTAACACCCAAGTAGGTCGAAAAAAACCCAGACCATATGGCCATTTTGATCTAATTGGGTGTTACCGTTTTGTTTGAATACAAATATACTGAAACCCAACTCCCAATGTTCGGTATTTCAGGGTTTCAGGGGTGCGGCTTCCTTGCCATTGGCAGGGGGTCCAAAAAAAATTAACATACAATACGGGTGCCCAAATAGTTACACTGTGGGCAGTCCATCCGCGAACAAACGTTTGCGGGCAGACAACCCAGATCCTTTTCATCGTCTCACAACTATCAATAATGTATTTTGGAGTGGGTGTGCAAGATCAGGTGAATGGTGAGGGAGGAACTTCAAGAGGAGTGAAGAGAAGAGCATGGAGGAGGTTGAATGACATACCCTAGGAGAAAAGGAGGTGAAATGTCAAGAAGGAGGTTGGTGATGATGCTGAGAGAAAGAAGGAGTTGGAAACTGGAGGTAAAATCTAAAGGGTACACCTTAAAGTCCTAGGGGTGTGAGTGGAGGAGGGCTAGAGGTATGAGTGTGTAGCGAGTTCTGAATGAAGAGGAGAAGAGAGAGAAAGCAGAGGCGAGAAGATTAGAAATGGTCCATTAGGTATGATATAGTTGCAACTCATTGAGGAGGTAGATGAGGATGAAGGTGTTGGGAAACAGAGCCTTTACCTCCAGTTACCAAGGTGCAGAAGGTACCCTGACACAACTTGTAGAGATGCTCAGATAGCCCACCTGTTGGTGGAAGCTTTGGTGATCATTTTCACTTTACTGGCCCCAGATTTTGCCAGCCACGCTTAGCCCCAAGACCCACAGCAGGAGGTCCCCTCAGAGTCGAGGACAAGAAGAGGCAGACCTGAATCTACATACCAAAGAGCCAGAGAAGTGTGGGGATAGTTTGACCCCCAGGGAATGTGGGGGGCTGAGAAAGGAGAATCTCTGAGGGAGGGATCCAAAGACTTAAGATTGTGAAAAACAGAGACCTGTTGTGTGAACTTCAAGGTGAGTGTGAGGTGTCAGAAATTAATGTTGGACACAAAGTTGCCAAGTTTCTGGTTAAAGACTTTTACTAACATGAAAAGGGGTTGGGTAAAAACCTCTTTGACCCTGCTCTTGAGGAATCTCCCTACCTAAAACCATCAACTAAGGATCTCTCTGTGACAAGATGTCAAAATAAAAACTGTCCTTGTGTCCAAATGTTCTTATCCTGACCCTCACATGCAAACCAAATTATACGATGTAAAGGGAAAATGTCTTTAACCTGGTGATTGTAAAAAGAGTTAAAAAAATGAAAAAGTAGAACAGATCCAACATTAATGTTCTTTAAGGTAACAGAACTTTGGTTCCAGAAGATGATTCCCATCCTTTGGGTTTTTTCTCTTTTTCAACTATTTCTCTAACACAAAAGTATTCCAAGGTCAAACAAGGATCTTAGTTCCAAGGGGGGGGGGGCATCTCATGGATTCGTTTTCATTGGAATTAATCATTCAACACACTATTCTCCAAGAGTAACACATCTTGGTTCCACAGCTTTATTCCCTTCCCTTGGATTCCTCCTTAACTCCAAAGATTCTTGGTCTCACAATTCATTGTCTCTCTCTTGGCTTACAATAATACTATTTATCACAACTGTGCTTAGTCATGTAGTTCCTTCTTTAAAAAGGCTTTTCTCTGGAGATTCTCTGTAGATTTGCTTCTGCCTGGTATACTCCACTGACAGGAATTCTTATGCACTTATGATTGCCTGGTATACTCCCCTGCCATTACCTCTTATTCACAGTAACAGTTCCTCTTTTACTTCCACAATTGCTTACTTCTGTTTTGGTATTACACATTTAGCTGCCTGGTTTACTCGCCTGCCAGGACTTCTTATATTCCAGGTAACAGTTTCTCTTTTACTTCCAAATCTACATATTTCTTCTTTGGCTTTGTATTTCTGATTGTTTCAACATTCGCTCTGGGTGCCCCTCATATATGCAAACAATCTCCTTAATGTCACGGTTTCTCTGTCTTTAAAGTTTACAAATGTTGTTTGGCGCTGTTTCTGAAACACCTTGGGGTCCCCATTTTGCTTGGATTGACTGTCTGTGGCATGTTCGGTTCCATTTGTGCTTATGAGACAAAGCTTTGCCGCACGCTTTCCACTCTGGACTGCTTCACATCGTTTCGGGTTCTCTCGCAGCTCTGCTCCCGTATGCCTGACTTCCTTCAGGTCCTGGTAGATGCAACGTTGCTTTCTCCAGTTGCCGAATGCCCAGGAATCTTACCATGGTTCCTGGTGTCTCTGTGGCATGTCCTGCTCACGCAATGTTCCTCTGACTCCTTGGTGGCAAGCCCCTTGCCTCCGGCCACACCGGTTCATGCTTACAGCTTCCACATGCCTCACAGAGAGTTGTAATGGCTTCACCCAAACAGCAGCCTCCTGGAGGTTTCTTTCAATCTTTAAATGTCCCGCGCACAGATGCAGTCTGAAAACAAGTAGCATGATTATTGAACTTGAGGTTCCCTCAGCTCTGCATCATTCCCCTCATCCTCCTCGTCCCAGTACCTGGGTGTTTGTGAGAAATGGAGTCCATTGATGTTAACTGATGCAAATTAAATGGGAAATCACTTTCTTTTAATAGTTCTATATGATGAGTCGGTTCCATATGTAGGGGAATTAGAACTGGAAAAGCTATTCTCTGAGTTTTTACTTTTTAGACCAAGGATGGATGTTTGTCTGAAAAGGTTCTGAGGAAAAGGTTTCTCAATGTTCCCAAAATGGCGATATAGATGTATGGCAGTAGGCCATTAGGATATTGGGTGCCTAGGGGTTTTCCTCATGGGCAAACGGGATACCATGCCTCATCCAATGAATCCATGACATCTCCCTGGAGGCTGTCTCCTCCCAGGTGATCCTCCCTCACATAGCTTCCCCCAGGGTCAGGATCAGGTAGCGGCCGCTGTCCCCTGGCCACGTGGGAGGAGGTTACCGCCGGGGAATACGTTGATGACTCGATTGGAATCATCACAGGATTGTAGATGGGCTTCTTTTTCTTTTTTTTGCTCCTTTGTGTTATGATCCCTATTAACCTTCGGTGTCCACCTCATTTGGAGCCCGCTCGGCTTTGTTGTAGTTTGCAAGTCTTGCCCTTTGTTGGTGTTGTAAGAAGCCAATAGAAATGAGCAAAGTTGTTCAGTGAATCAGTTGTCAGTTATTTTTCTCATGGTAACTCAAAGTTTCACCTAGAAAAGGTTTTTGCGAATCATTGTGGGCATGTCTAAATTGTAGTGTATCACCTTCTAAAATTAGTATGAAATATTATTTTGTCTATTCAGCAGGGACCTTCTTCACCCTCACATTGGGACAGATTCACAAATCTGTGACCAGGACAAATTCTGAGTGACCCCTGTAGAGAGAGAGAGAGACCCACAATTAAAATACCAGTAGTAACTATGGTTTACTCTTGGCTTACTTTTCTCTTTCCGGTAGAATGTCAGCATAAAGACAGATTTACTCCTGATAACATCTTGGTGAATGTATTTGTCTCTCAATATAGCAAATACAGAGTAATTTAGAGTTACTACCAGCAATTTCTTTATATAGATTTTATGGGGCTGATTCACAAAGATGCTATTGTATTAACTCTGATTTACTCTTGGTTTACTCCCCGCGAGAGGCTATTGGATTCACAAATATATTACCAGAGGTAACTAACTTATTCCTGACTGCTTCTTCATTTAATTTGATTGTATTTCTTTAACACTTATGGGCTGAGCAGAGATAAGTACCACTGTATATAATTAAGAGAAAGTACAGTTTTTGCAAATAGCAGGGAATGTTAAGGGGGTGAAAAGAAAGAAGATGTGATTTCAAAACAGAGTAGAAAGAAGGGAGAGTAGAAGCAGACTGGGCAGAAAGATAAGTGCATTCTTGTATTTGGAGGTAAAAAGTGAGAACGATTGGAACCAAGGTTGACATAAGAACAGTCTGGTTGAAGCGTGATCTAATAGTTTAAAGTTCCGAATCAACAGTGATGAGTGGGGAGGAATGGAGGTGACGGAAAAGGAATGCACTGAAAAACTGCAAGGAAAACAAAAATGTTGGCAAGTAGAAAAAAGGAGTCAGTGAACTGAGTTGACTGAGGGAGAGATGTGGTCAAGAAGGGGAATCTGAAAGAGAAGATAAAGAGAAACGTCTTGTGTGGGTGAGAAAATAGGCGAGCAGACCAAAGAGAAAATTGAATATTTATGGTATGAAAGTTAAGAAAACAATTGATTTTACTTATATTGAAAAGTCTGAAAGGACAACTGCGTCACAGAATCTATATGACAGGAAAAATTGTGAGAAGAATCAAAGATAACCCAATAATTTGCAGCAGATACTGAAAGGGTGAGAGAAGAAGTGGGTCATTTAATAGAGGTGGGGGGCAAAGATGGCAGAGGAGGGATACAAAAACAGGACTTTTGGTTTTGAGGAGTTACGATGAAGGGAGTGGGTTAGCATTTAGGGTTGCGTTGCTAGAAGAAAATACAAGGTTGTGAAGAGAAGGTGATCAGTGAAGCAGGGAGAGGAAATGAAAACATGTGAGTTCTTGGAATAGGAGGGGAAGACAGACCCCTCCTATTCCAATAGATGCTATAATACGTGAAAGGGGAACCAATTATAATGAGAACAGTAAAGGAACATGGACAGAGCTTTGAGAACAAAAGAAAAGAATTAGAAGAGGACAACAAGACTTACATGTCAAAGATACTGAGTATTTGAATAAAGATAGGAAGATAGCCAGGACAGAGCAGTGTGAGACATCCAAAGAGAAGATAAAGAGGAACAGTGTAAAGAACACCCAACAATGTCAAATGCAGAAGGTAGGTCAAGTCAAATAAGAAGGGAAGAACGTTTGCAATAACAGGCAGTAGAGAGAAGGTAAGGAGCAAGATGGACTCGCAGGGATGACAGCCAGGTTGAAGAGGCGGGAAAAGGGCATTTGAGTAAAGACTTGAGAGAAATCAGTATTGAGTACACATTCCAAGAGTTTGGAAAGGAAGCAGAAAATAGAACAAATGTTGGTGAGGAAAGGAGAAAGGGAAAATATGGCTCAGCAGCTCATCTTAAGGCTACAAAGATGCCATAATGAAGCTCATTTTGAGCTAACTGTAATGTAAACACCATTGCACATTTTTATTCATCTGTATGGTGGAGAGGAGGGGAGGAACGCAACTTGTGTTTCCGCCCCTCCCTTCCTCTCCCCCATACAAATACACCAGCATTTGCGGCAGCATTTTCTTTAATGCCGGTGCAAATGCGGGGGATCCCTATGGAGTCCGCTGCTTTTTGCACCACCATAGGGATCCATTGTGAACATCGCCTGCCATGCGCACATGGCAGGTGGCGTTTACTCAATTTGCACTGAGGAGTGCAGAGGGGAGAGCAAAAGGTTGGCATACCCGCTTGTACACAGACTTTTGCCCTCGCCTTAAACCCTCACCACCCTGCGCAAGTGACGAAAATCTGGCGGTGGTGACCTGGCTACGCTGGAGAGAAAACGTACTAGGTGCCTGCTGCTAAATTATGCAGAGCATGAAAATGAGCTCCAATGTGTATGTCATCATGGTGAATGGGTCATCCATGAGAAATGGGAAATAGTCTCCTTGAACAGTTGATGTTGGAAACAATTGTTGTCAAAAGTGGGTTGCTTCAAAATACATATAAATCCAACTGATTACGTGGCGGAAACCTGGCGGCCATTTAAGGGTTGTGCTGGTGCCCGATAATTATTACATAGAGGTAATTGACAGATAATTTACACCCCAAATATATTTGTTATTTTTTAAACAGGCACTTTAACATTTGGGCAAGAAAAGTGCAAGACCGGCATGAGCTCCCGATTTCCCAGTGGGTACTTCTATGAGAATTTGTGGCGGTCGCTATTCTGCAATGTGTCTTACTATGAAAATGAGGAGCTGCTGAACCCGTGCATCCAGGGGAAGCTCATTTACCTCATGGGAGACTCAACTCTGCTCCAGTGGATCCACCACTTCCCAAAATTTGCAAAGGGTAAGGACAAGCAATGGCTGTGCAGCCTGTGGTGCTAATGGTTCACGAGTAAAGATTGAGGGCCCAATTCATGGAATTATTTGCACAGAGAATAGGGTAATTGCACACCAAACAGCACGCAAATCCCAGATCGTCGATACATAGAATCGAATGCATGGTGCTTTTCCTGGACTTACATGGAGTTTGCGCTGCTTCGGCACATCTTTGCGAGCCATTGAACGCCTTGCACGAGACACTGCACAGATCGTGGGTGAGGCTTGCTGTTAAGAGGGATTTCTGAACTCTGACCTGGAGGGGCAGAGGTTCAGAAGGGCCAACCTAGTTTCTTGGAAGAGGGTAAACTCTGGACAAGCCAGACCAATCAGGGTAGCTATGGCAGGCGGTCATGACTAAGTCTCAAGAGGGGTGAGGGTGTCTGAAAGACCTCAATGAGCACACAGACCAATGACACTTTCAAATTACTCCAGACAGGTGTTATATTAAAAATATAGACACATTTATTACAAGGCCTCTGTAACATAGACCATAGTAAAGAATCAAAGTAATGCTAAAGTAAACCAATACATGACAATCAACACAATATATATACAAGACCATAGGGCTCTAAGGGATTAAAAGCACAAAATATGTAGACCACCTAGATGGGGAGGAAAACAGGCAGTGCAGGTAATCTTTAGGCCCAGTTCTACATCATGAATACACCTAACTAAGAGGCAGTCCAAGCCCTACGAAGAGAGGAGCCTTGTGCTCAATAGTACATGCACGTGCTTGTGCCAATGGACAAAATAGGGTCTCTTCAAGGGTCTCTAGCAGCTCAGATCGGTGGATGAGGCGATGAAGAACAAGTTCCCACTATTCAAGCAGGGCTTCCACTTGAGGGCAGAGGCATATTGAGAGCGCTTGATTGAGTCGCTATTTCGCAATAGAGGTGGAAAGGAAAGGGGCCCACAGGTGCCACTTTGTGCGTATAAATGTTCTAGGGGCCACCGGTTGGGGTAAGGATTACTCACCAGTCCCCTACGCAGGCAGACCCAAACTTTGTCAGTACAGTCCACTTCGCTGGCAGGTTCGAACACGATAATCAGGACGTCTCGACACTGTGTAGACTCAGAGATACAGCGAGGATTCCCAAACGGGAAAGTGGCGATTTCTCCGCTCCGGGAGGAGGAATCGGCCCAACTTCACTGCAGCAGGCTTCAGGGGGAAGAGGGTCACAAAGGCAGCAAACTTGCAAAGGTCGTTGCCACGGCAGGGCAACACGGCAACTGCGTTTACTCCGGTCCGGGCGCACGTGTCTCACTTCAGACCTGGGAATGCCAAGTGTATGAAATTGGGTGTGCGGGTGCCGTGGACAGAAAGCAAGCAGTATACCAAGTTTTGAGGGCCTCCTCAAAACGGCGGCGGTATCAGAGCAAACGTCCCGTGTAAGCTGGTCAGCCCACTAGTTGGCCCAGGGACACTTCCAAAGAGGCTTACTTGCAGGGTTTGTTGAAGGTGCCGAGAATAGTTGATCCCACTATTCCAATGGGTTGAAGCATCTTCGCAGACCTTCTAGGATGATCAGAGGCAGAGGGGTCCCACGGGACGACAGCGGGCTTAGGTTGCCAAAACCTTCCAGCAGGTCACCAGCGGTTCCTCGACTCGTCTTCTTGTTGCAGGATACGTGGCTCCTTATCCTTTGTTCGTGTGAACTCAGGAGATCGACATGGTAGTGGTGTTTCCAGCCTCCTCTTATCCAAAGTTCCCTTTGCGCCAAAACAGAGGACCCAATGGGAGATCTGCTCACAAACACTCACTCCATACGTGGACCAATCACGGACCATGGTGGTCCCAGGCATTCAGGACACTCCAGACTCTCTAGCACCCAGGATGTGTATTGGGAACAGACATCCCAGCCCACATCCTGGAGGCACACACACAAGGCATGCAGAAGCCTGCGAAAGCATTGGGTTTCACGGGAAAGTGCATGACTAAATAAGGACTAACCCGGGTCGGCCCGACCTGGGGAAGGTGAAGGGGCAAGATGGCCAAAGGACAGGACAAAGAACCTCGTGGCATGGCCATTTTGGAGCCAGGCCACCTATTCGTACCAAGCGCGGTAAGCGCGGTTAACATGGCAAGAAAGGGTTAAAAATACATGAAAACAATAGCTGCCACCAGTCCTGCCTATGACACATCTGCACAGTTCATAAAAAGTCCAGCGAGAGTTTCTAGGGCCTTAGGAATGACTAGAGACCCAAGGGTGCTGTAAAGTAAGTTACATTGCACTCTTGTTACATGTTGCACAAAAGCTGCAACATGAGGAAAGGACTAAGGGAAACAAAGTCTCCCATTGCCGACTGTCTTAAGGGCATGTCAGTTTCCCCATATAAGTGAGCGAAAGCCCAGAGGAGTGCAGCTGAGGGCTGTGCTTCTCTGGCAAGGTCTAGATCAGGGTGTAAAACAGCAGCAAAACGTTTGGGGGTTGACACATGGAGGGAAAATTACATACGAATTATGAAATCTTTCCTAACACTTGCGCAGAGGGTGGAGTATGGGGTGGAACATGGAAAATGGGGAAGAACTTGAGAAAAAAGTGGGCATTACGAGGCATGGGCCGCAGACAGTCCCTTGCATGTCCACAATTATGTGGCACGAGAGATATTCATGGAATTGAGTGTGTAACTTATCGGATGGTAATTGGCCATGCAAGTCCTTCATACTATCCGCCACCTGAAAGCAGGCAAAAGTACACTTATGCATAGGATTCGCAGCACAGATGTGGGCTTGTATTTCGGATTTAGGGGTGCATGTATGCAACCAGGGTCCTGATCTTACTTAGAGGTGCGCATAAGCAGTGTAGTGGGGTACAGGAACGGCTTACAGGGGTTCGCACGGAGATTATCCGGGTTTAGACCGAGTTATGATTTTTCATACTTGTGTTTTCGGGGTCCCGGCAACAGTTATGGGGGACCCTGCGTAGGGTCCCTGAGATGAAGGCCTGCTTGTGGTGGACCCCATGCACTGTATGAAGGGTGCGTGTATTCATGGCCAGGGGAGCGTGCAAAAGTAGCTGTTCTGGGTGTTTATGCATTGTGTGTGGGCGTGTCAGGGGCGTTCCGGGTGTGACATGTGAAGGCGGTTACTTAGCGCAGTGAATTCCATGAATACGCAGGGCGTGAATTTTTTCTTCTGTGCGCAGGCCTGAGCAGTGTCCTTCTTGGCACGTGGCCCTTGCAGGATTTCAGCGCACATTTCCATGAATCGGGCCCTACATCTTTAACAAGGCATGTTATTGGCCTCATTCAGTTTAGATTGTAATGGTGAGAATTCCATTCTTTCCGAAAACACAAAAATGAAGCTTTCCTTTGTTTTTCAGCAGGCATCTGTAAAGCATTGGATATACAAACAAGCGCCAGTGAGGGATTACTGAGTTACAGTGCTTTGAAAAAAGCTTTAAACAATGTGGCAGGATTAAAAGGGAAAAGGAACATTTATGTATAGATCTTCGTTTCAAACACACCTAATAAGGGCTTAATTAGCAGCATGTGCATAGTCTTCAGTGCTGCTGCATATGGTATTGTAGGAAGGGATCCATGATTTTTTAATTCTCTTTCAGGGTAAAACAGCTTTAATGCAAATGACAGGAAATGCATCCCTTATTGACATCAAAAGTCTAATAATGCAGTTTCTTTTAATGTATGCTTCTTCTGTTTTTTTAGGTCTGAGGTATTTTGACCTGCATCCAAATGACTGGCATGGAAACCGGGTGGCTCTAGACATGGACAGGAATTTTCGTATCCAGTGGACAAAGCATGGACTTCCCTTTCTCGCCACGAATTTCCCCATGTCCGACTATGCATGTATCACTAATCAGATCAATCACCTGGCGGGCGACTCTTACACGGCAGTCGTCATAACTCTCGGCCAGCACTTAAGGCCCATTCCCCTTGAGGTCTTCATCAGGCGAGTCATCAATATCCGCCAGGCAGTGGAGCGCTTACTGCGGCGGGCTCCGCAGACCAAGGTTATAATAAAGATGGGAAACACCAGAGAGCTACACCCGGATGTGGAGCATTTCAGTGACTTCCATGGCTACGTGCAGTACCTTGCCACGACCCGTATCTTACAAGGCCTCAATGTGGGAGTAGTCGATGCCTGGGACATGACCATTGCCTCTGCTTCACAACTTTGCCATCCACCGGAATATGTGGTCCATAACCAGATTAATATGTTCTTATCTTACATTTGTTAATCGCTAGCCATGGGATGAAGTAAATTAGCATTAAAGCTTGCTCCAAAGGTCTTACTTGCTGCTTCCGAAGTCTTAAGGGATTGACTTCAATTGGTGGCAACCTCTTCTCCACATCGTATAGAGGCTCAAATCAAGAATTTTAGACTTTCTGGCAATGGAAACAGTGTGTACTTGGACTTCCTGTCTATGGGGTTAAGTGATACCAGTGTGCACAAAAATGTGGCTTCCTGCTTACATACACATTTTAGCAAGCAGAAGCACTTCTCACCATCATTGGTTGCCATTTACTGGCGGTCTGTACAACAATATGAGTTTGCTCAAATCCTTGTGTACAGTAAATGGTCTGATTCTTAAAATACACTCCAACCACAGCTTGCCCTTTTGTGTTCAGGTTATTAGGCTGTCAACTTAGTTTTCATGGCTTGAATGAGTGTCAGCCATATTTGCCTTTCAGTATGGCACACTAGACTGTTAATTTCCAAGTAGCCAATGCCACATCTAGTCCCACTGTTTGTCTAACCAGATTTCGGTGCCAACATGTCACTCTAGTAGGAATCGCTGCACTTTATAACTGATATTACATAAGACAACTTAATATGATATAACACATGGTTTGTTGTCAAAGCTAAACTGACAGTGGCAATGTTGTTTTGAAATAGTGCGCTCACTCTGAAGATCGATCTAATGCCTATTTCATAAACTGTGATGAATCTTGCCAAGTCATCTACTGAAAGGAAATATTTGGAAAAGCAATCAAATAACAGCTGGTAGATGCTTACAAAAATAAAAAAAAGTCACCATTCGTTTGAGTACATTAACGATGTACAACCTCATTGAATTGGAAAACAAGATGTTCTTTTCCAAATATTTTGCAGTTCTCTACATTACAGGTTGGGATTATGACACGTACACAAGGTCTAATAATACTGCATGCATTCATGATCTTGGATTCAGAGGGGTTCCGAGTCGGACGAATTGTGTGGTGTGGACTCTGTCATGCTGAATCAGCTTAAACCAGACACAAGCAAAAAGCTTACAATTGGCATTGGGAGGACTAACACCGGTGTAAAACACTGTGCTAGGGTTTAAACCAGGGCTAGGAACACTTGAACGGGCAGTACATTTCTATGCAATAAGAGCCAATCTGTTTTTTTTTCGGCATGAAGTGACCTTTTTAGCATTCATGGATCTGTCGACCGCCTTCAACAAAGTTAATAGGTCCAAGTTGTGGACAAAGCTAATACAAGATAATTGCTCCAGGAACCTTCTGGCTGTACTTGAGGCCATCCATAAGGGAAATTGAGGCCTGCGTAAAAACTGGTGGGGCGAGACACTGCGTTTCATATTTCCCTATTGCCACTGCGGTAAGACAGTGATGCGTGTTGGAACCCCTCCTTTTTTCCTTATACGTGAATGATCTCCTGAGGACTTTAACAGACCTTGTACAGATGTCCCCAAAATCGGAGGCTTGAAGATATCGGCTTTCGTCTATGCTGTTGATTGCACAAACTACCAAGCCACACCAGAGACTTGCTATTAAATTCACTAACTTTATGAGCAATTTAGAAGTAGCGGTCAATGCAACTATGTCAGCTGTACTTGTCAGTCACCGACCATAAATTAAGTGCAATACCACTACCATACCTGTGGTCCAAGAGTTTGATTATTTGGATATACATTTTATTAGAACTTTGTCAAGTGCCAGTCACTTGAAAACAATAAACATTAAACACTACAACGAAACAGGCAATTGGTGTGGTGTTTCACTTTACTGGAAGGTGCAGGTTACAGCTTCTGAACATGATGCTTGACATATATAAAGAAAACAAATTCTGGCGACAGCAAGCTATGGGGCAGAAATATGGGGGCTTGAGAACTTGTCCCAATTACAAATAACTGAAAATGCATTTTTGTAAAAAAAATCTAGCTCTTCCATAATCTGTGTCAAATTATGTGATGCATCATGAGTTTGGAGTTATTCGAGGATGACCTAGGGATGCAACCAGTCTTGCACTGGTTTGGTTAAGAATTTGTAGTAATCCACAAGCGGCACAGACTCAGTATTTGATCACTGCATGGTTAGAGAATGGATCTGTATTGGAAATACCCTGGTTTAAGCATGTTAATAAAGGTTTTAAGGGGGCAATGCTAGGCGCTGAAGATGATGGCTGACTAATCCTACTGCTCCATCTCACCCGATTTAGCAACAGCATTTTCTGCCACTTACCGATACCCTTTTCTTCTGCTTCTTCCTTTCTTTGCTGCCGCGTGTTGAGGACTGCTTCCTGCTGGAGGGTCACCGCTCTGGTGTGGGTCTTCCCGCACCGTTACCTCGACCACATCTGCCAAGCGCCTGCTGCACCCGCCTTACATGAGGTAATTTCCGGCATTGTTCGGGAATCGGCGGGCTGGCTCGGGCCATATCGGCCTTTCCTGATCTTGTCAGCGCCACCATCTGTAACTTTTGGAATATTACGCCGCCATTTCTTCCGACGCGTTATGTTCAGCTAAATTATCCTTCCATATGACTCTTTATGGATTTGCCAGCTTGCTTCTTCTTTTTTATTCTTTATGAAGGTTCAACACTTTTTGATATGCTCCTTCTCTGAGATGTATTACGTCCATTATAAGTTACAATCCTCTTTTCTCTTCAGATTTTTCGTCATTTTTCACTACTTTTATTTTTCCTTGAAAAGTGCTATCTGACATTGCTCATTCATTAGTACTGCCCTGTGTGTTGGTGGCTGTACTTCTGTTGATAAGGATTCAACATTGATGTTGGCATTAACCTGAACTATTCTTTTTAAGCTACCTTAGCCTGCTACGTGGTGGCTATTCTTATGACAGCTCTCATTTGATTTTGGTACTGTACGCTGCTCTGTACATTGGTGGCGCTCTTCTCTCACCTACTGGTTACTCTACCTTACAATATTTGATACCATGGCTACCGGCAAGAGTGATAAAAAAACTGCAACAACTATTAAGGATTCTTCTCTTTCCTCTGCCAATCTCAAAATGCCAAAAACTGACTCACATTCACTGCTCTCCATTGCTGACCCTGCTATTTATGCCATTTTGCAGGAGATCACAGCATTGAAGCCATTCATTGAAACCACTAATCAAAAGTTACAACAACTGGATGGCAGATGGAAAGTGTTTGAAGATAGAATGGATGAAATGGAGAGAAGGGTTGGCTTTGTCGAAAATGTTTCTCCAAGGGTTGTGCTGCTTGAAAAGACTGTCAAAGATCTCCTGAAACATAATGAGGAGTTGCAGAATAGGAGAAGACGCAATAACTTGTGCATGTCCGGCTTGCCAGAGGGATGTGAGGGGTCTGACCCCATTGCGTTCCTGCTAAAGATGCTGCCTTCCCTACTCCACCTACCACTGTATTCAACAGTTAACATTCAGTGTATCCATCACATTGGTCCTGTAAGAAATTCCACTTCCTTTCACCAACCCCCCGTACACTTATATCGTACTTATTGGAGTATACTCTGCTTCAACTTATTATCGCTAAAGTAAAGGAGAAGAATTCTCTGATTTGGCATGGAAGTAAACTTCAGATCTTACAAGATGTTGCTAAGGCCACTGCTCAACGTAGGAAAGAATTCTTATCTTTCCATCCGGTCCTTAAACAGCTAATGTGTGCTATGCATTGTATCACCCTTCCTCCTTCAAGGTTACGCATGAGAAGAAAACCGCCATTTTTGATGACCCTACAGACCTGAAATCTTTTATGTGGTCTATCAAAACTGAAGGCATGGATACATCGCTTCCTTTGAATTCTCCTTCCACTTTTGGAACTTGATACTGTTTTGCTTTTTGATTATTCCATTTAATGTTGTTCTCAATATTTGTGCTTTAACATGGGTGGGATGGTCGTAGTTATGGCATCCCTCCCCTTTTGTGGGTCGTCCTTATTTTTTCTTTTTGGGGATGACTCGGTAGGTGCCTCCTGCAATTTTGTTTCCCTCTGTCTTTCCCCACATTCCAGTCTGATAGAATAACATGTCTTTCCTGCTTTCTGCCACCAGTTTAATTTTTTTTCCCTCATAATGTGGCACTAAGACTCGAGACAGCGGGACAGTACCGCACAAGGTAATGCTCCCTGGGCCCAAAGATACAGGCCAGAGCACAGTGAGGGCCTTAACAAAGGCCCCAGGGGCATTACCGGGGGCGGATTTGGCCCGCCGTGGAGGGGCTTATTGCTATCAGTATTCTGGGGTCTGCAGGCTCGGGAAACTAGTTTTCCCGAGTTTGCAGCCCTGGAACACTGATGGCTGATAAAATCTTTTCAAGCACCATTTCTTTTGCTGTTTGAAAAGGTTTCATTGCAGTACGTGTTAGTTCTAGGAACACTAGAACGCGCATTCTGCTTCATTAGTACGGAGCAACAGGGTGCCATTTTCGGCCAAGTTGCTCCGTACTAATGAATGGGAGGACACTGGCCACCGCGGAAAAGGGAGAAGGGACTACATGTGGTCCCTTCTCCCTTTCCATGGTTACCTGAAAAAAAAGAAAAAAGAGTGTTCCCGGCATGCGATGCATGGAAGTGCGTCCACAGGATTACACTGTGGTATGGCTCGAAACGAGTCAATCCACATTAAGTGTATCCCATAGAATATCACCGCTGGGTACTAATTTGGCTTAAAGAATGCACTCCTTGGTTTGACTCACCCTCCCTTTCCCTCTACACTTCTGTGTTTTCCTTACATGTTTTGCCTCTGAGTTTTCTTGATTGCACTTCATTGATTCAGGTCGCTAAAGCAATGCATATTTTACTTTGCTTTACCTATCTTTATTTGAATTGCTTATTGGTACATGTGATCTGCCTATCTCCTTGTAATGTGTCATTGTGATTTTTAAATGTGTCTCATGGAAGATCAAGGGATGTAATAATCCTATCAAAAGATATAAGATAATTTCTCCCCTCAACAAACGCAAACCTTCAGTGGTTTGCATACAGGAGACTCATCTTTCAATGGTGGAAGCCATGAAACTCCAATCCTTGTGGATCAAAGATGTCATTGCAAGTCCCGCAGCGGGCAAGAAAAATGGTGTTGCTATTCCCCTTAGCAAAAAATTGTCATGTAAAATCCTAGGTCAAGGTGCGGTCTCTAATTGACAATGGGCATGGGTCAAGCTTCTGAAAGGTTCTGACTATATTTCCATAATGAAAATCTATGGTCCTACCTGATCCGGAATTTTGAGTCTCTTTGAAACAAATTATTCTTAACTCTGACCTCACTAATCTTATCCTATGTGGCAATGTCAATCAGGTACTAGATCCTGCCTTAAATAGGATATCTAGTTGTATGTTCAATAGCTCCAAGACCCACACATCCTTTGTGGGTTCTATCACTGAAACTGGCCTGGTTGATACTTGGCGGCTCTCTCACATGACTCAATTAAAATATACTTTTCACTCACATCCCCATAATAGCCTCTCTCGCCTTGATAATATCTTCTCTTTTTCTGATCAGATGAATAACATTTAACATAATATTAATTTCACGATTGAAGATCTACAGTTGGGCTTACCGAAAGTGAAGCGCAACCTATATGATCAGGACTGGGCTAATACGTTGGACAGCAACAAAACTTATAAACTATATGTTGATTATGTTCTGATTATGAGAAAGAGAGAGCTTCGTGCACCTTATTTAATTCTATGGCCTTCGAATAAAATAAGAGCAATTTATGTGCGATTTAAACTAAATCAGTTTAAAACTTTGGAACGCATTTATAGTTGGCAACATGGTGCTGGGTTTTCTAGTAGTAGGAAATGTAGTTTTTGCAAAAACATTACACAACAGGAAACATTGAAACACTTTTTGTTCTATTGTCCGAGCCTTGAGAACAAAAGATTAAACCTACTTGGAATTTTTTATCCACAGGCTTCTGAAATAGCTAGAGCTTGTTTTTGGGAAAGGTGTTTAGCTGGGTATACTGTATCTTTTATTGTGGCTTTATCTCGCTTTCTATCCTGTATTGAACAAAAATTAACACAGAAAAATTCTAATGAACATCAAAGGATTTAAATATGTGTCTAAAGGGTAGAAAAGTATAATTCTTCATTGGATATTGTCTTTGTAGAATTATGAGACCAAGTTCATTGAAATATGATAAAAATATGATGAGGTTATATGAAAAAGTGATAGGGAAGGTGGTGAGATCATGATGCACCTATAAAACCTTGTTTCCCTTGGAATACATTACAAGTCTTGCTAATAGTCAAATGAGGATTACTGTGGCAATAAGTCCCGAGGCGGTGGGCCAATACCGCCCCAGGTAATGCCCCTGGGGCCGTAGTTACAGGCCCGAGTGCAGCGAGGGCCTTAACGAAGCCCCGCGGGCATTAACTTGGGCGGTATTGGCCCGCCGCCGATGGTCTTATTGCCATTAGCACCCCGGCCTGTTAGACCGGGGTGCTAATGGCATTTTTTTTTTAAACAGAAAAAAAAGAAAAAAATGGTCGCCGGGAAAGGGAAAAACGTAGATCCCAGCACGTTTACTCCCAAGACCAGAAGAAAAAAGAAGGTAAGTGGGGTTGGGAGGGCGGAAGGAAGGGGGAAGAGGAAGGAAAGAAAAAAAAAGTTTTAAAAAAAGTACCGCAGTCTCCGGTGGGGGATGATGGAAGCCTCCAGCCGTGTGGAGGCTTGGAGCGGGGATGGCCCCGCTCCGAGTCTCCACACGGCTGCAGGTTTCCATTGTCCCCCACTGGAGATCGCAGGATAGAAGGTAAGTTGGGTGGGGTGGGAGGTGGGAGGAAAAAAAAAAAATTCTTACCTGAGTCCCCGGCGGGGGACGAAGGAAGACTCCAGCCATGGGGAGGCTCTGAGCGGGGATTGCCTCGTTTCGAGCGTCCTCATTGGCCGAGGGGCTGCCACGCCCCTTGCCTGGAACAGAGTAGCCAGCGCGCATGGCGTAAAAGGGAATAACGTGTGGTATGGCTCGCAAATGAGCCAATCACAACGCAGTATTCCCGTTGCGCCGCGCGTGCCGGGTGCTAATGTATGATACTATGGCTGTTTATGGGCTCTAAAGAAATTTTGTTAAATTTATGATGGTATTTTGTAAATATGTCTATTTCAAACTACAAACCAAATGAACAGAACATTTTTTATATGTGTGGTTTTTTTAAAAAAATTGTGCCAAACGGTAAAAATGTGATATCTATGTTGTAAAAGTTTGACCATTTTTTTTGTTGATATTTTGTATAAACTAAAAACAACTTTTAATTAAAAAAATATATATACATCTTCTCTTTTAAAACTCTCACTGGCCCCATTATTGACTCTATTATCTCTGATATTATTATCTCTGATCATGCCCCTCCTTCCACTTCCTTTAAGTAAGTAAACTTCCTTTACTTCGAGGACATGAAAAAGCCATCTTCCAGATGGAGAATTAACAATTGCCTGCTGCAGGATCAGCAGTTTATTCAGTCATGTCTGGCTTTCCAACAACAGTTATTTGATGAAAATTTAGATTGTGAACTATCAGTGGTTAATAATTGCAATGCCTTTAAAGCTGCACTCAGGGGGCATATTATTCCCTACTCCATCAGGAAAAAGAAATTGCATAAAAAACATCTTGACAATGTATTCCTTCAATTATCAAATGCTGAAAAACAGTTCTATTTCGTCTCCTCTGAAACTAATCTCTGCTCAGTTCTGGCCTTATGTTTTCAGATTAACGAAGAACTCACTTAGATGGCTTCCGCGACTCTTCTCAAATATAAAACTAAGATCTACCAGACCTCGAATAAAGTTGGCAAATTGCTTGCCTCTTATGTTAAGACCAAAAAAGAAAAAACATATATCTCTCACATCAAAGAAAGATTTGGCACCACCCATACTCATTTGGGTGATATTTTAAACTGCTTCAAGCAATTCTATTCCAATCTATCTACTCCTGACACCATAATATCTGCGGTTGACATTGACATCTTCCTCAGTAAGATTAATAGACAATCTTATCCCCAGATTGACCTTACTCATTTGAATGGTGATATCACTTCATGAAATCACTTGCGCTTTTAAAGGGCTAGGTAAATGGAAGGCCCCTCGCCCGGATGGATTTTCCATGGAATTTTTTGATAAATGTGCCTGTACCCTCGCCACTAGACTTCAAGTGCTATACTCTTACTTTGCCTCCCAGAAATCCTCCTCTGGCTCCTTCTCCGAGGCCCTACTCATTCTGTTCCCCAAACCTGATAAGGATCCTGCTCTGCCCAAAAATTATAGACCAATTTCCCTCATTAATGCTGAAAGTAAAATTGTTGCTAAGGTTTTGGCCAATAGAATTGAATCTTCTCTACCTGCCCTAGTGAAACACAATCAAGTTGGCTATGTCAACGGCAGGAACATATCTTCTAATGTTAGACTACTCTTAGATGCTCTGCATGTAGTCTCAAAAGATAAAAAAGACAAATTGGGCTATGCTGCAATCGCGTTAGATGCAGAGAAAGCCTTTGATCCGGTTAACTGTGATTTCATATTCCAATGACTCCAATGGCATGGATGTGGTGAACATTTTATATCCCTTATCAAACTTCTTTATTCATGCCCCATATCGTCAATTTGCATTAATGGCCAATCTTCGTCCTTCTTTCCCCTACATTGAGGAAACAGACAAGGTTGCCCCTTATCTCCCATTCTCTACATTCTTTCTGTAGAACCTCTATTAGAACTTATAAGATCTGACAGGAATATTCCTGGGATCTCTTGTGGAAAATCCAATTTTAAAATTGCTGCATATGCTGATGATATTCTTGTAAAGAATGATAAGATTAGATATTTTATTTGTATTGCGCTCGTACACACGTGTTTCAGAGTGTGATTAGGCAAGGGAGGGGAACAGAGGGGAACACAACACAACAACGAACTTACTAGGCCCAGTGACATAACACGCAAGTGCATGGGAAAGGGAAACAGGGAAAACGTGCATGGAAGGGGGAGAGTGGAAAGTGTGGAGCAGAGGAGAGCAGAATAAATAATAATAAATACAAATAAATAGAACATTGAGGCAATAAACAGTGGTAATGCAGCCAGCAAGTGGCAAGTGCTGTGGGGGGGCTGTATGGGTACAGAAACAGTCCCCAGTGCAATGGGTGACCGGGAGGCAGGGCAGGAGGGTGGCAGGGTGAACAGGTACCTGGGCCCAGGGGACAGAGGGTGGCCAGGTGCACAATGCCAAGAGAGAACAGATCAGCAGGGGAGAGGGGGAGCGAACGCAGAAGCAAAGAGGAAGGTCTTGAGGTGCTTCCGGAACCGGAGATGGTTCTCCTCAGGTTTTAGAGTGGCAGCGAGGCTGTTCCAGAGGGAGGCCCCAGCCGAAGATAGAGATCTACCCCCAGTACATTTCTTTGAAAAACGATTGACCCGGAGGGAGTTAGAGGTAGAGTAGGGAACAGTTCGAGAGGGGAGGTATTTGCAGAGGGATAGCTGAAGTTATTTTGGACCCAAGCCCCAGAAAGCCTTGTGGACAATGCAGAGGGTTTTGAATGTAATCCTTGCATCCACTGGGAGCCAATGGAGTGATTTCAGAGCTGGAGAGATACAATCCCAGGGCTTGGGGCCCAGGACAAGTATTGCAGTCCTGTTCTGGATAAGTTTCAGAGGGCAGAGAGTAGGGGCAGGTAGATTTAGAAAGAGGCTGTTACAATAGTCCAAAGGTTGAATTGGCATAGATACACTTTATTTATTTCAGCGTTCTCCATTAACATACAAATCAACATCAACAGTTCCCAAAATTATGTTTCAAAAACCTTACAATTTGTGTTATTTAACATTAAAAAGATCTACCTTTGTAACAAATTCAGGCAGATTGTATATAAAAAACACCTTCTTCACAATGCAATATATATATATCGATTTGCAGCACTACCACCTTCTTTGAAGTTCTATAAAACATGGACAGATTAACAAAACACAGATCAAATCTTCTTTGCAACCCATATAACATCTGCTCCTATTGGCATACATGTCTGACTTGTCAGCTGCAATGACAAGGCTTCAACCTGAGTTGCAAAAAAAATGCTAAGGGTGGATTAAATGCAAAGTATACAGACTATTTAAAAGAGAGTCTCTGTATTTGCCTATGGCACTTACTGTCCTGCTGCCACTGGGTGACTGGCAGTTAAGCAGAACAGACTTGCATGAAGGGGAGCGATGTAACTTCCAAAGGATTGGAATGTACTTAAAAAATACCTTTTGGTCCTTTGGTTTTGCAGCACAACTAAAATGTTACATTCTCATTTGCTAGCACCATATGCAACACTCAGCAAGTTAAATCACAAAAAAGTGGCAATTCCAAGAAGTAGTCTTTTAAGATATCAGTTGGGTGTACAAAAATGTTCAATTTCAAGAGTTCCTGTCCTTTCACAGTGATGGTGTGTGGCCTGTGGTCTGATCACAGGGAATTACGTGTACTTATAGGGCAGAATGCATTTTCACCTACCAGTTTAGCATTCAAATCTGAAATGCATTTGTTGGGCATTAGACATTGGATTTGGCCAAATGTATGATTTGTGGGCTGCAACCCCAAAGAACCAGGCTTCAACCCGAGTAGCTGCAGTGAATGTAAAAATGGAATCCAGTGCTTGCTCTTCCAATGATATCTCAACAAGGAACAATGAGAATAATGGTTGAATGATATGTTTATTTTATTCAAATAAGATGATACTTTTACACCAATGTGTAAAGAACCAGGGGACCCTGGGAGACAGAGAGGCAATGCAAAGGGCAATAGAGTAGAAGGACGGGGAGGTAGACGGGTAACAAGAAAACAAACAATTATTATTAAAGAGGGAGGAGAAATGACTCATTGATTGGGAAGAGGAACAATATTTGTTGTATACTTTATTTTTTATCTACTTTATTGTTCATTTGGTTATTGTACAAACCTTAAGCACAGTTTACAGTTTCATATTACTTTTAAAAAAAACATAAAATCCAATCATAAGAATCTCAAACAATTAAAATCACAACCGTGCAATATTCATATAAAAATTCACATAAACACAATTTAGAATTCATATGATTGAATTTCATTAAACTCATTAAATACATGTGTGCTGTTAAAGCAGCCGAACAGTAAAAATAATGTAATAATTTGTTTAAGATTTTTGTTGCACTTCCTTCCAGATAAAATAAGCAGCCACAGTAATCACAATTGATTCAGAATTGATTTGATTCAATGCGTTGAATAGACACAGGTGTCCCAGATTCTCTGACATATAGAGATTTTAAGCTAGAGCATTTTGTCACAATATGACTCTACTTATAAAGGATATTCTTCTTCTAAGCTCCACGATATTCTCACGTAGACATCAGACTGAAATGCAAATATAAAATAAATATTTTCAAAGCCACTCAGCAGAGCTTAGTCAGGTAGATACAAGGAGCCTGTATCTTTTCTTAGTGGCTAATACAGCAAGTTATTAATTCTGTCCTATTCTCTTGACTTCTTTTTTAAGCTCTGTTCTATGTTTTGTTTATCAAATGCAAATGGGAGAGATATACCCAGGCGCATCAAAAGCGTGTTTACTGACTGTTCCAATAAAAAAATGAAGAGATTATCTTTTCTATTTGCGTCTCAATTTTCCATTTGTCTTAAAAGCTCATTTGCATTACTCAGGGGGAAAACAATTTCAAGTACAAAAGAGTACGTTGAACAAGCTAGGAGGTATGATATGATATGATATGGCATTTGTAACGTGCCTATACACAAGTGTTTCAAGGCGTGACGAGACGGGGGGAACAAGGGGAGACAGACAACGATCCTACTAGGCTAGGTGTCATTCAGATCGCGCAAGTGCAAGGGTAGAGGGGAAGGGAAAAGTGCAAGGGGAAAGGGAGAGGGGAAAGTGCAGTACATGGTTGTAGAATACAAGATAAATAATAAGGGCCAGCTGGTGGCAAGTGCAAGGTAAGTTCCGGGAGGAGGGGCTGTTGGGATACAGAGACAGTCCCGCAGTGCAGGGGTTGCCAGGGAGGCAGTGCAGGGAAAAGTGGCTGGGCAAAGGACAGAGATCGGTGAGTGGCCCAGTTGCAGATTCAGTGCAGGTTCAGTGATTTTAGCAGGGGAGAGGGGGAGAGAAAGCGGAGGCAAAGAGGAAGGTTTTGAGGTGCTTCCGGAACCGGAGATGGTTCTCCTCAAGTTTCAGGGAGGCAGGAAGGCTGTTCCATAGGGAAGCCCTTACTGCGGAGAGAGATCTACCCCCAACTCGTTGCTTGGAGAAGCGGCTGACCCTGAGGGAGTTGGAGGCGGATGAGCGAAGAGCTCGAGAAGGAAGATATTTAAGAAGAGAGAGTTGAAGGTATTTTGGCCCAAGGCCCCAGAAGGCCTTGTGGACAATGCAGAGGGTTTTGAACTTAATCCTCGCAGCCACTGGGAGCCAGTCTAGTGATTTCAGTCCTGGAGAGATACGGTCCCTGGGCTTGAGGCCAAGGACAAGTCTTGCAGTCCTGTTCTGGATGAGTTGCAAAGGGTGGAGAGTAGAGGCAGGCAGATTTAGATAGAGGCTGTTACAGTAGTCCAGCTTCGAGAGACCCAGGGCTCTAGAGACAGTGAGCTTCTGGGGGAAGGACAGGAAAGGAAGGATACCTCTGAGGAGGTGTAGCTGGTAGTGTGACTTCTTAGAGACGTCAGAGATGTGAGGAGAGAAGGAGAGTGTGGAGTCAAAGATGACCCTGAGGTTTTTTGCCTTGCAGGTAGGAGCAGGAAAAGGCGAAGTAAAGAACAGAGAGCTTAGGCTTCCCCACTTGTCTATCACTGGCCTGGTTGTGGACCCAGCACACTTCTTACAGATCACTGCAGATTGTCTGTAAATACGAGAGGCACCCAGTGGTTTTTTTTTGTTACAAATACACTTTTTTTATTTACGTGGTATAAAATAGCATCACATCGCTATTAACAAAGAAGAGAAAAACAACACAAACGTTTTGCTTTCCCGTGATCACCGGGGTTGTTAGGTATTGAAGGCATATTAGTTAACCTCATACGTTAATTCTTTACAATCACTGATTTCTGGTGCGGGTTAGTAAAGAATAGTGACTTAGAATGTGGTCCGGTTGACCTCACATCTGTCTAGTCGACACTACAATGGTGTTTCTGGCACACAGTGGCTAGTGGGATACTGGTGCCGTCTTCAGGACGAATATAATGGACTTGAGACTGTCACTTGATGTACCGCTGTATGGGGCATCTAAAGGCAATTAAAAGACAATATAAAATCAAAGGCTGGGTGTGTCTCTACAGGGGAAAGATCCTGTGATTAGAGTGCTGGATAATGTCCTACCTGAGCCGTAGCTATTCTGTGTGACAGTTAAGCGCGGAATCTGGTAAGGGTTCCTTGCTTACAGCGCCTTCCGTGCGCTCGGTATGGTAGATGTCGTAATCAGCTTGGTGGCTGTAAAACAAAATATAGAATATTCAGTTTAAGAGGCACGTAGTGGCGCTTCTCTGTCATATACATCTAAAGCCTATGGGGCCGTGATGGTGACTAATGGAAGAAAACTTGCCATTTCTTGTTGCATGCTTGTGATTGGTGTTTACACTAAGTGCGTAGCACCAAGGTGAAGGGTGAGTCCCTCAGTTTATCTCTCACCGTGGTGGATCTGTGTCGGGCTGGGACAGGTGCTCCTTGTGGCTAAGACTGGATCATGCTTAGTGTGAGCGCGAACCGCTTCGTGGAAGCATTTTTCCTTACCTGCGTCTGTCGTGGCCACAGCTCGCTGAACAAGTCGGCGGTGTCTGTAGTCACGGGCATGCACAAGATCTATTTGAACTCACGTCACTCGTACATGCACGCCCGGCAGTCAGGCGCGCATGCGCCAGTGATTAGTGTGTTGACTGTAGAGTGCCCAGCTATTTTGAATGCTGTATGTGAGTGCGTGCCTGCTCTGGGTGCTATAGGAATATACATGAGTTTCAACGTTTGTTGCTGTATGGCAGTTGACGTGTTTTTAAACATTTGTTACACACATGTTTTCAAATATCTACAAGAAAACGTGACACATGCTGCTCCCATCATAATTACAGTTCTGGTCATTCTGTGACGCCAGGTGCGTCTTGTCTTTTTGCTTCCACTGTACATCATTAGGAAATGTTCTATCGATAATATTTTACATTTGTTGCACACATGTTTTTGAATATCTGCAGCATTCTTGGTCAAAAGCTGCTGTAGTTCTGATCTATCTTTGATGCCAGGTAGATCTGCCATTTTTTCCCTTGGGTTGTCCATCGTTATGCAACTGTGTATGGGAACCTCATAAGGTGACATCACATATTTCAACAGGTTGTGAGCATACATACACAGTGATTTAAACCACAAATTAGTGCACAAATATTTTGGAAGAAGAGTTTTAGAAGAAAAGGTTAGACTCTATGGACACATTTAACCCATTTTTTACCGTATCTAGACGGCGTATCCATTTCTGCACGAGTTTTCTTAGCTCTAGATCTCTGTCACCCTCTCTTGCTTTTGCCTCTACTGTTTGGATTACGCACCATCTTAGATCTGTGTGTTTGTGTTGGTGTTTCACAAAATGGGCCATCATGGGTTTATCGTCTGTTTTGTTTTTCATGCAGGACCTGTGCTCACAAATTCTTTGTCGTATTTCGCACTTGCTTTTACCTATGTAATATAGGTTGCACGGGCATATGATTAAATACATGCTCCATTTGGTCAGGCAGTTGGAGAAAGTTTTGTGTTTCCAGATGGTGCCATTGAGGGTTATCTCTTTCTGGTCTTTTGTGAGGTGACATACCGAGCATTTGCCGTAGCGGTAGTGTCCAGCTACAGGTGGAAGCTGCCAGAGAGTGGTTTGGGCTCTGGGTGTGGCTTTTTCTATGGGGTATGTGTGTACCAGGTGGTCTTTGATGTTTTCGCTTCTTTTGAAGGCAAAGCGTGGCGTTATCGGTGTGAAACTGTCTGTTTGTAGCAGATGCCAGTTGGTGAGGATGGTATTTCTTAGTGCATTGCTCACTGGTGAGAAAGTTGTTACACATGTCATCTTGTCCTTGTTTTCTGTTCTTGTCTGTTTGGTCAAGCACTCTGTCCTGTTTCTGTTTCTTGCCGTTTTCCATGCTTTCCTGATGATGGCCGCTGGGTATCCTCTTGTTTTTAATCGTTTTTCTAGATCCTTTCAATGGAGGTCGTACTCGGGGAGTGAGAAATAGTTCCTTCTTATCCTCAGGAACTGTCCAAACGGGATATTTTCTTTGAGGGCCTGTGGATGGTAACTTTCAAAATTGAGTAATGTGTTCTTGTCCGTAGGTTTACGGTACAGTGTTGTTGTAATCGTTCCGTCCATTGCTCTCATGATGTCTAAGTCTAGGAATGCCAGGTGGTCGGTGCCATGGTGCATTGTGAACTTAATGCAGGGGTCTACATTGTTCAGCCATGTGTAGAACTCTAGTAATTCCAAAATACTGCCTTTACAAATGGTGAAGATATCATCTATGTATCTTACCAAACCCACTAGTTTGTTGTTGTGTGGGTTGTTGTCATTGTATATGAATAGATTCTCTAAATTGTCCATGTACAGATTAGCAATGTCCGGTGCAAAAATGGATCCCATGCTCGTGCCTCTGATTTGTTGGTAATACTGTCCTTGATGTAAGAAAAGGTTTTCTGTGAGGGCAAGGCGTATACATTCATGGATAAAGGAGGTAGGTGTGGAGACATCAGTGCGTTTATCTAGATATTCTTTGAGGACGTTTATGCATTCTGTTTGCGGTATGCTGGTATATAAAGCTTCTACATCAAATGTGACCAGTATGTCTTGTGATGAGGATGGGATGTTGCTCAGATGATGAATCATGGCTGTGGTATCTTGCATAAAAGATCTCATTTTTCTGACACTAGGTCTGAGGAATATGTCCGTATAAATGGACAACGGCTCCAAAATTGATCCTATTGCTGAAACTGTGGGTCTCCCTGGTGGTTTGGTGGTATTTTTATGTATTTTAGGGATGCAGTAGAAAGCCGGTGTAACAGGGTGTTCTTTTGTGAGAAATGCTCTCTCATCTTCATCGATCCATCCTTGGGTATTGGCGTACAGCATGAGACTTTTACTTTCCTCCGCTAGACGTGATGTGGGGTTATTGTCCAGTTTTTTGTAGAAACGTGTGTCACTGAGTCGTCTGGTGGTTTCTTCCTGGTATAGTTCTTTTCCCCAAAGGACTATGCCGCCTCCCTTGTCTGCGGGTTTTACTAGGAAAAGGTTGTTTGTTTCGAGGTTTCTCAAAGCTTGTCTTTCTGTCTTTTTCAGGTTATCTCTGTAGTGGTTTTTGGTTTTAAAGATATTGTCCATTTCTCTGAGGATCCTATTTCCAAAGGCTAATATCTCTGGGCATATCATTGCTGTGAGAGGCGTGAAAGAAGATTTGGGTTTTAACCCTGTTGTGGTGGGGTCCTTGTCTTGTTCCCTAGTTGATTCTCTGAAGAAATATCGAAGTCGGATCAGCCGAAAGAATATTCGTATTTCCACTTCTGTAGTGAAACGGTCCTCTTTATTCTTTGGTACGAAACTGAGTCCTTTACTTAGAACTTCTGTATCTTCTGGAGTTAAGCAGTATGTGCTTAAAGTAAAGATTGGGATCACCAGTTTTGTTGGGGTTAGGGGGTCCACTGTTGTGTCCGCATCCCGTGGTAACCTTGTTGTCTTGGTCGGCCCTGTTTGCCTCACCCTTGAAAAAATGTGTTGTCCTCTTGGTTTGGGTGTTGTTGGGCCTCTCAGCCACCGAGCTGATTACGACATCCTAAATAATCAGGATTCTACCATACCGAGCGCATTGAAGGCGCTCCAAGCAAGGAACCCTTACCAGATTCCGCGCTTACCTGTCACACGGAATAGCTACGGTTCAGGTAGGACATTATCCAGCACTCTAATCACAGGATTTTTCCCCAGTAGAGACACACCCAGCCTTTGATTTTATATTGTCTTTTACTTGCCTTTAGTTGCCCCATACAGCGGTACATCAAGTGACAGTCTCAAGTCCATTATACTCGTCCTGAAGATGGCACCAGTATCCCACTAGCCACTGAGTGCCAGAAAGACCATTGTAGTGTCGACTAGACAGATGTGAGGTCAACCGGACCACATTCTAAGTCACTATTGTTTACTAACCCTCACCAGAAATCAGTCATTGTAAAGAATTAACATATGAGATTAACTAATATGCCTTCAATACCTAACAACCCCGGTCATCACAGGCAAGCAAAACGTTTGTGTTGTTTTTCTCTTCTTTGTTAATAGTGATGTGATGCTATTTTTTACCACGTAAATAAAAAAAGTGTATTTGTAATTAAAAAAAAACACTGGGTGCCTCTCGTATGTACAGACAATCTGCAGTGATCTGTAAGAAGTGTGCTGGGTCCACAACCAGGCCAGTGATAGACAGGTGGGGAAGCCTAAGCTCTCTGTTCTTTACTTCGCCACAACCCCTCTTGACTTAGGCCCCCCTTATCAAAAAGAGGGACACATTCCCCCCAGATATCATAAAGGAGCAGGAAGAGGGCCAAGAGAGGCAGGCCAGAGAGCTGCAGGGAATCAGGGAGTGGGTGAACCGATGAGTAGAATCTCAGTCTTACTGGCATTAAGGCAGAGTTTGTTGGCGGCACACCATTCATGGATAGCAGAAAGACAGTCAGAGATGAGGGAAGGGGAAGAGGAGGCCGAGGGTAGCCTGAAAATGAGCTGGGTATCATCCGCATAGCACTGAAAGTTGGGACTTAGAGCGGCGATGCAGTGGGCAAGAAGTGCCAGATACTGGTTGAACAGCCAGGGAGAGAGGTTAGATCCCTGGGGGACACCACAGGTAGAGAAAAAGATGTCAGAGAGGAAGGACCCTAGTTGGACCTGGGAGGGTCGATTGGAGAGGAAAGAGGTCAGCCATGCCAGAGTCTGACCAGTGATACCCAGGTTATCACAGAGACGGTTGAGGAGGATGGTGTGGTTGACAGTATCAAAGGCAGAAGAGAGATCGAGCAAAATGAGAACACTTGGGGTGTTAGAGTCAAGGTTCGAGAGCAGGTCCTCACGGATGTTCAGGAGAGCAGTTTCCGTGCTTCTGGCAGCTCTGAAGCCAGACTGATGGTCATGAAGACTACCAACATATTCAGCATGGAGATTAAGCTGGGAGATGGCCAGTTTCTCCAGGAGCTTGCCCAGGAGTTGATAAGGGAATAAAAGCCAAAACAAATCATTGCCATCGAGAAAGCTTCTCCATCCACGATTGGTGCTCCTAACCTTATAGATTTCGCAAGATTGATTTGTTTCCACGTTTTGATCTACAGACATATCTAATTGCATGTCATGAACATTGAAATCTCCCGCTATCAAAAGCTTGTCTGTGGGGTATTTACTATAACACACTAAGATAATGCTTGCTATTGGATGTTGTATTTTAGATGTGGGCATGCCATTGGGGGTGGCATATACATGTATTATGAGTATTGTTTCTTTGGATACCCGAACAAAATAAGGAAGTTGTAAGAACACATGGAAGTGATAATCCTACTCAAATAGGTTCTAAGGTGAATTTAGCACGAGCACCAATAGCCAAACCTCCACTCTGGCAACCTCTATATGAGCATTTAGCAGGATTGCAAAGTATGTTATAACCATCAATAGTTGACAGTAAACCAAGTTTCCTGCAATAAAAAAATGTCAGAGGAAGTTAATCGAAGTAGGCTTTGAGGTTGGCCCAGGAAGGAATGATGGCCTCTGGTGTTCGATTCCTCAACTTGATTTTTTTCCTATATCGTTTGTATCCTCACTAATAGTGGAAGCTAATAGAGATTCTCTTTCAGAGCAATGACTTCCTAAATAGGGAATGGACTTTTCCAAAGTAGGCTGTGAAGTTTTTAATGGCTTTGTTATCCACTGCCTCCTGCATATTATTACTCTAAAACCAAATCATTCCAGTTCAGGAGCGCCCGATTTTAATAATGCCACCATCAGAGAGACAAACTCGATGACTGCCCAATTCAAGGCACTATCGAACTTTGGAAGAACTATACGAGTAATACCAGCAGAGTTTATCATTGTTAGCTGGTCAATCTGAGAAAACATTTCCATGATGATTTTCTGATTTAGGAAAGGGCTACAGTCTGTGGGATATAGTTCCTCCAATTTAGCCCATTTACCGAATGAGCTTATCTCATCATCTATAGTAACATTTTCTTATTTACTGAAGGGGATGAGGCTTTGCCCACCGTCAGAGGTAGAGTGTTAAAAAGTAGCCTCTGAGTCTCTGTCCATGTAAAATGGTCTCTGTTTTGTGAATGCCCAAAAGGAGGTGCCTGCTCTGGGATTGTGTCCTGGATGCTAATCTGCTTTTTTGTGGCAGAAACCACACTGTTTCCACTAGTCAGAGAAGTGACAGGAACCATCTCCCCTGGTACCTGTAGCCAACGGTCAATAGGACCTTGTAATTGGACATGTCTGACTGCTATCAATTTAAAGTGTGTGATACTATGGTCTTGGGTTTTGCTAGCAGGTTTCCACTTTTGAACACACAAGCGGTAGGAAGTGTCCCCACTTGAGCCACAAGCTTGGGCCTTTTTGCTGTTTTCCTGTTTTTGTTTGCTCTATGTTTAAGATTCCTTCCAGGCGGTATCGAGTCCGACAGTAGATTTTCATATGGGGTCAGATCATTTGAGGTTGGAGGTAGCATGACTTCTTCATAGTCCCAGTTATCCTTTCCTGATGATTGAAAAGCAATATCATTGGCTTCCTGTAATACTGCTTGATATTAATCGTTTGCATTTAGGACATTTATGTTGTTGAGTGATGGCCTTTTTCCCCCCAATAGTTTCAGAAGTTCCAGCTTGTGTCAGAATGGAGGAATTTTTCAAAATGTTGTCAACTATCTTGGCGATAACGTGTTTAGATTCATTCTGCTCTAGTGCAACACAGAATCATCAGCGCTTTCACACTGGAGACAATTGCATCTAGTTTGTACATTATATGTGTGTCTTCCTTTACCTTCAGACGACTGGAAGGACCTGCGTGGTAATTCACTGTGTTTTCTTTTCATTCAATGAATGAAAGGAAAACACAATGGAAAACCACTCAGGTCCTTCTAGTTGTCTGCGACACCTAAACCAGACTCACTCTTGTCACATTTTGAACCACCCCATTGTGCAAAAGGGGCGGGACCTGGCGACAGCACCAAATAACTAACAAATTCATCATTTAACACTACAAAAAAAGAAGGTAAAAAGCTGTGTCCACCAACCCCCATTTGGATATTATTTCCTTTACCTTTAGGCCAGTGAAAGCTGTGGAGCGTTCAAACTCGCTTTCGCCTTCACTCTCACTAATAGTGGTTTCCAGCGAATCGGGAAAAAGCAAGTCTTGCAAGATCAGGCAAAGCAGAGACGTTGGTACCAATAAGGTTTTCAGGTCCATCGGAAAGTGGGGTGGGCAACACTTAGAGGCCGATTCATGGAACAAACGTGCGCCGAAAAAAGTGGCGCAGGCTGGCGCAAGCAGGCGTAAGCGTGAAAAAGGAAGCGCACGCGTGCGATTCATAGAAGTCCCTGCGCGTGTTTTTCTCAGGATGTGCACCAAACCCGTGCGTGGCGCACACGGGCGCACACGTCATTGCAACATCCTGAACGCTGTGCAAGATGCGCACAGGGAAAGCACACAACGTCCGTGCACACACGAAAAAGGGGGCGGGACACAGGGCGTAACACGCGGAATGGGGAACAACGCGTGAAAAAGAAGGCGTAACTGGGGAAGTACTGCAGGGAAATACACGGAATGCCCACACGCATGCGAACAACCCGTATTCGAATACGGAAAGCCACGCACGGCGAAAGACATGCATAGGTGTCAACGCGTCTGCCACACGAAGGCAGGCGGAAGCGTCCCCGCGCACAGTATAAAAGTGCGTGCAAACAACAAACACGTATATACAGCTACGATGAATGCCCCATTTGTCGCAGCCCTGATCGTGGGAAACCGCAGGAGGAGGAGAATAGCCAGGGCCCGCATTTTTTTTCCCCGGACCAGCCTTTTTGGGATGCCTGACGACCACGTCTATGGGAGGTATAGGTTTCCACCTCGTATCATCCTAGACCTCATCAGGGAGTGGGAAGATGACTTTACATCTCCCACCCTGTGCTCCCAAGCATTGAGCCCCTTGGAGAAGGTGCTCAATGTCCTGCATTTTTTGGAAACTGGGTCATTTCAGAAGACTACTGCCATAGTGGGTGGGGTTTCACAAGCCACGCAGTCACCTGCCTACACCAGGTGTTGGCAATCATCACTGCATGCCCCTTAGTCCGCAGGCACATATACATGCCCAGAACACCTGCAGAAAGGCAGGCCGTGGTCCAGGACTTTTACAGGGTGGCACATTTCCCCAAAGTGATCGGTGCCATAGATTGCACCCATGTGGCCCTACGTCCACCTAGGGCTACTGAGCACATCTATCAAAACTGCAAGCACTGGCATTCCATCAACTTGCAGGTTGCATGCGATGCTAAAGGAATCATCACCTTGGTCTATGCAAACTACCCTGGCTCCACCCATGACAGTTTCATATACAGAATGTCCGCCCTGAGCCGGGCCCTGGAAGCTGGGCAGCATGGCGACACATGGCTCCTAGGTGAGTACAAATGCCTGTGCACATGCATGCAAGTCACACACAGACAAATACCCAAACCCCAATAATCTCAACTATTATCACCTCCCCAGGGGACAGTGCCTACCCTCTGAGCAACCACATGATGACACCAATCCGGAACCCCACCACACCATCCCAGGTAAGATACATCGATGCCCATATTGCAACCAGGGGCATAGTGGAGCGCACATTCGGAGTGCTCAAGTCACGCTTCCGCTCCCTTGACCGCTCTGGTGGGGAGCTACTATATGCACGCCCAGTAGTGTGCAGGATCATTGTGGCAGCATGTGTCCTGCACAATGCTGCAACACGGCGGGAGGTACCGGTGGACATGGTGGTGCCACCACATCCACAACCACAGGCACAGGTGCTGCCCATGGGAGGGACAGGACAAGTGGCGAGGCAGCCCGGACCCAGCTTGTGGCCACATTCTTCACCTAAACTCTCACCCCTGCGGAGTGCACATAGTCCGGGCACATACCAGGTGACAATCGATGATGACAAAGAGACAGTCAACTGTCACAACCTTACCACCCTGAGAATGTTGCCACGGAAGTGCTACATTGTGTGCATCCCTAGCTACTTAAACATAACCAATCCTGTGTGACCAAAAGGAACACATGCAAGGTGTGTATCACACACCCCTGCAAAACAGTCCATCACAATCCCTGGTATGTCACCCAAACCCTCCCAAACCACATCACCCTTGTTTGCTACACCATGACATGTCATACATGAGAAATGGCTTGAGACAATGATGTCGGACATGGAATCAGATGAAATGACTGACCAACAACCTCCTGCACATACAAAGTCAGGCACACATGCTTTCCAACAGTCGTAGCATGAACACAACACTGAATGCCCGTTCACATGCACATTGGGCATGGCAAAATCCCGACTCCCGAAGCTGTGTGCTGTGTGTGTCTCCTGTAACACACTGCTCAGCAGACATCACTTTGATCAGCCATAGTGTTGCAGATACACCTTGAGCATCACATGAAAAAGACCAATGAAATCTACCACCAAATGACACATGCACAGGGTACCCAAGTGGAAATAGATCATGTGCTGCATGGACACCGCAGGCCTGAGAATGCAATCTGTGTGCACCTGTGGCCATGGACGGGTGGATGTACGTGTGGTGGATCATCGTGCAACTGTGTGTGTCATTAGGGACATGCACTCAATATATGCATGTGAAATCAAGTGACCCTCAGTGCCCTGTACACATCACATGTGAACATTGCCCATGTGACCACCCCAGCATGTCAAACCACACCAATCCCCTGACACCTGAAAAGTAAAGACAACACAGGAACAGGCATTGAGCAGCACAACACATCATGTACACAGTACCCCACAATTACAATGTCAGAGTGCCCAAAACACTGCAGGCCAAGCCAACTGTCCAACAACAAAAGGCCCTCCCTTACACATCACTGTGACCTTCTGAACAACTGTCTCGGGGGGAATGTAGCCTTCTTTCATCAAGTGTACCTGGCTACAGGATCACGCTACCCCTTGGTCTCCATGTTCCAGCTTGTGTGTAAATAGGGTCCAGCCCCCTCAGAGCCCACCTTGACTGGTAAAAATACCAAATCGCAGAGAACTCCAAGTAGGCAAACCCACAAAGAAGGGAAAAAGGCTGTAAGCACCAAAACACCATGTAAGAGTCTCCAGTAGATGACTTGATGTAGCAGGAAATGTCAAAGCACATGTACAAGCACAATGATAGAACAACCAAGGTAGCACAGTTGAACAATGGTCCAACAGGATGGGTACCATTTACGGTACATTACATACAATGATGATGCAACAACTGATGGGTAGTGTCACAGCTCCGGTGTCCAGGCGCAGGAGTAGCACGAACCAACCACCCCCTCCATGGTCTGGGTGCCTGCAAGATCAAACTAACACAGGCCTCTGAGACCCCGGCGGGGAAGGAGGGTCAGGGATATGTTGCATGGACAGGCATTGGTATTCAGGATAACCAGAAAGAGGGGCAGGAGAGTGGATGTGGATTTGCAAGGGAAAGTAGGCAAAATACAACTATTCAGTAAAACACATACTCAATTACAGCAAACATGACCATCATGCACATTGTACCAAATCAGTCAAATGCAAGCCAAAGAGACACTTATTTCTGGGGTGAGTGTTGGCGTCCTGCCTGCGCACTCTCAGGTCTGGTAACAGGAGCACTTCAATGCTGAGAGAGTGAGTTACTAATCTGAATGTGTGTTTACAACACACACACACAACCCCATCCATGCCCCAAAGTAAGTGACTTCTCCACAAACAAACACCCCTGTCTGCTGCCATGTACCCATAGTTAGCTTTGCCCACCGATGGCACATACACTGTCAATGCAGTAAGGCCGGCGCATGTGGCCGCGCAGGAAATGGAAGACCAATGGGTAAATAATCAAACATGATACAATGGTCCCTGGGTGAGATGCTAGATGCGTATAGCAAGGTGCAACTTCAGTACGAGTTGTGTTCTGGCTGCCGCTGATTCAAATAGGTAGTGCAGGTGGCAATTTGCACATGCAAATGACATGCACTCACCACGAGACTGAGCCTTGCTGGTCATCCCTGTGCACTCTATCAGTTCCTGGCTAGGAACGCTACTACCCTAATTACTCTGCTTTAATGGAGCAGGGGGTACTTGAGGATATGTTTGATGGCCACTGCGTGTGCCCCTGACAACTTGCAAAGGCACTTGCCATGTGGCCCTCAACGCATGTCAGCTGTACTGTGTGCTTCTCCAACAATGCCTGGCAAAGCTCCCCAGCACAGGTGCTACTTAGCATCCATGTGCAAGTGACCTGGTGGAAGGTAGTCTGCGGTGTGGGCCCTTGTGTTGCTCACCTTGCCAGAAGCTCCTGGAAACACGTCTGCTTCTGTCAGACGTCTGATCACAAGCCCTGTGCATCTGCTTGCACACACATCCACACGTCTGCACCAACGAACGTGGCCAGTTTCCTGGATTACTGGTCCCTGTGCCTGCTGGCAAAGGTAGTCTGGAGGCTCATCTTCCTGCAGAAAGGGCATTAAACAAGGCAATAAGGCTGGAAACTTCCCTGTGTGTGTGTCTACATGCTGGTTGTCACAGGGCCAGGTTACAGAGCTACATCCAAACTCCTCCCACCATCAGTGTCACTTTGACAGGCCAAAGGTGCAGGCCACTGTCTACAGCATGAAGTGCTTCAAGCACATATACAGGCAAGAACATGACATACATCAAAATCCACATCAATTCATGGATAAAACAATCACATACTCACCCAAATTCATTACAGGCATCGGGTGGATGAAATGCAACCAATCCCCACTAGGGGTGTTAACACAAGTAGTACAGCAGAAGACAGGCCACAGTTATGAGGCAAATCCAAAGCCCTTGTATAATAATTTGTTACACCGAACCATCCTAGTGAGCCCATGGATAAGGGAAGCAGGAGTGGCCTATGTGAGTCAGGACCCCAAGCTGCAAACAAATACACAAGACAAGCTTGAAGGGCCCAGCTGGAACAGACAGTGGATGCTTTCAAAAGCCACATAGCACCACACCATCACATGAAAGCACAATAGACAAACAATATTAAACTATATTAACTAATTAAACTAACAATGAACAACCTACATAACCTAATTACAATTACTATCAAATAGTTGATATTAACTAACTAAACTAAAATCAAAAATCAAAAATGGCCACATACGACCCAGGGAGGGAAGCACCCAGGAGGGGGGAGGTACAGGGTGCACCTCAACACCCACATGCGATGATGTTGAGGCAAAAAATAAAAACCTCCATGGGCTCAACGCCTGCACAGCGTGACCTGTGTGGGAAGTATTTCGTCACCCGAGTCTGCCTCATCCAGAATAGGAGGATGTGGGCCAGGAGCCCGACCACACCTAGGCGCAGCTTGCCCCTCGTCGGCAGCAAGTCTGCCAGACAGGTGAGCCTGGTTCTGTGCGGCAATGACACACAGGTCTGCATGTAGAACCTCTCGTGATACACGTGCTTCCTCTTTCAAGGTAACACGTGTAACACAGAGTTCTTCCTGCGTGGTTTGGCTGGACAACTGATGCACCTCCCGGCAAGCACGTAGCTCAGTCGAGATGGTACGCTCAAGCTGCTCAAACCTCTCCTCCGACCGCACCCTCTGGGACGTCAAGAGGGCACCCAGAGTTGATCTGAGGGACTGATACTCAGCCCTCAGGGCCTCCATGTGTGCTTCTGCGTGAGCAATAATTGCTTGATGCAGAGACAACATTTCAGCCTGGCGTGCCCTGTCAGAGGCCGCCATGCCCAGCCTGAGCGAGCAGGCCGTGAACTGCGCCGCCTGCCGCTGGAGAAGCACCTTCCTAGCAGGGAGAACACGGATTGGTCAGATGGGTGAAGTAGAGATGCACACCTGATAAAGTTATCAAGTTTCAACTTATAAATTAATTCACAGTATAATTAATCTATTTGTAACACAACTTTAGGTGCTGCCAGAGAGTAAAGTGCTACCTTTACTAGGAAATAATGTGGCTGGGAAGATTCACTGCAATTACACGGTGAACGAACTGGGGCACTACAATAAAGCAAATCTATTGCACTGATTTGATTAAATGTCAAGGAATAAAGTGTATTAGTACTTCGATGATTAAAGTAATTCAAACAATATAGTATGGACTTTCACTTTCACAGTTTATATAAAAAACATTTATATGTATTTTCCAACATACATGAATTCAATTCATTCCGCAGATTGTGTCAATAATGAACAATACAAGTTCTTCTTTCACAAAACTTAATATACATTTAGACTGTGTCTTTCAACAATTCATTGCAAATTTCAAAAAATGAGTCCCAATATTAGAGTTGACATAAATTGTTCGGTGTTAGTGTGACCGTTGACCCCTCTTCTCAACTACGCGTTTCGGGAGTTAAACGCCCTTCTTCAGGTTATAAATATTGGGTAACTGTTCTTTCTATCTCTCCTGAACACTGATTGGGCAACACGTTCCATGCTCACAGCGATGTTATCAAGTGCTGCCCCCTGACGTTCTGAATTGGCAGTCATGTCTTGCTCCCACTCAGTATACCTCGGTGGCACGCGGCCACCGCGTTGCTGGGCTTGACACTTGCAGGACCCAAGGACCGGGCGTCCTCGCTGGGTTGTCACCTCCCACGGCTACATAACTACATGCTCCCGTCTACGAGATGCCCCAGGCACATCAGCGACTGGTGTGGAGGTTGACCCTGCGTCCCGATCCACCACAGGCAGAGGTCCCACCACTGTCTGGCCCCTCAGTGCAGGTGTCGTAGTAAGAGGAGTGTCCACATCAGAATCACTCACCTCTGACGTATGGACCTGATGCACATCCAACTTGACATGGTTGTCAGAGTCGTCATCTGGGCTGGACTCATTGCCAGCCAAAGACAGGATGGACTGTAGCACACGTGGGTGCTTGTGGTCTACCACCCCACGACCCCCACTTGTGCCGGGTTGCGGTTGTGATAACAACCCTGTGCCTGGCATGACAACACCATCCTCTGCCTCCATTGCGTCATCATCTGAAGAGTAGAGAGAAAATAAACATTAGTACACATGTTAGAAACACATAACACAGTCACAAATGGACATCACACAGACAGCCAACACATGAAGCAGACATGTCACACACAAAAGAGAACCTGCCATGCATGCCTGGTCAATTTGACATTGCATCAGTGAGTACGCATGTAGAATGGTGTTACATGGCTCAGAAGTGGGTTTATGCAGTGCAGAACATGTGTACGTTACTCACTAGCTACATGAACAAGTACTTCATGATGTTTATCAAAACAGGTGAAGGCAGTGCATGGGCAAGTTCAGGCATCACGTGCAATGTGCATGCAATGGGTTGCATGGCTGCAAGCAATCCCCCTCGTCCCCCCCTGAGTGAAAATCCAGGGATGCCTTGCATGGTAGCAAAAGGGTGATCAGAGACCTCTGTATTGGCAGCCAGTATTGACTAGCATCAATGGCATCATCTGAGTCAACTGACAACACAGCAGATGATGATGGGACAGTAAGCAGGACACATCCATGTGTGCAAAACCCACTACACAAGTTGAATAGAGTCAGTGGGCCTGAAACTGGGGGAGGACTGTGCCCCACACAGACTGTGACACCCTAAACATGTGTGTGATACAGGACTGGGCCAAAGTGGCCATGGGATGGATGGTGGAATGTCATGAAATGTGGGTCACCCTGGACATGTACTACAATGATCATCCAGTCAAGGACACATAGGGGGACGCATGGAATGCACATGGAGCATGAATGGGCAATCAGGTCCCTGCGGAGCATCTGCCATCTGCACAGTACAAGTGAGACACCCTGCATGAAGGACAGAGGATGTACCCCACTGCATGTGTCTGGCAGGTTGGCTGGTAGAAGTTAGCATGTACACAGGAGGCTTGAACAGGCCATTGCAGTACCGCAAAATGATGCACAACAGTGCAATTGTGAAATTGGGGTACAGGGGTGGTGGAGGGGCAAGGAAGCATGCCTACGTGGAGTACCCGCATGCAGGCAGGGGACACATGTACGTCACTCATGTAATGACATAGTCCCAGTGCTGAGAGGAAGGACAACAAAGGCTACATGCAGAAGGGCCAGTGAGCTGGAACATGGACCAGAGGGGCATCCAGGTAACTAGCATGTGAGTATGGTGCAAGTGTGGTGATGAGGACAGTCCCTGTCTGCTCAACATGTCCACCACCCTGCACAGCAGGCACGCATCAGTGAAGCATTGCATGACTTGCACATGAAAATGGTTCTAGGGCAAATGTTCGAATGCAAAGGATCGAAGGACCAAAGGGTCGATTTTTTTGGCCCAATAGTTTGTGGTTCCCCCCACAAACCCTGTTACTGTAGCAAAAAACACTTCTATTTTTAACTATACGAAAAGCCTTAACCATATATATATGATGTATGACAAATTTGACCCTTTTGTCTTAGGTCCAATTACCCCGATCCTTGCATCATTCAATCCTTTTGGCGTTGAATCTTCCACAGGACACCCATGAGAACCATGTACACATGACATGTAGTGGCAATCATGTCCAACACATGACACGAGTAAAACAACCATGGCCTCGACAAACACACAGCAACACTCCCTGGACTGGGCATCAAAGTCCTGCATATCTCCCACTCCTTTGACCAATTGGGGTGGTATGAACTCTGCTACGAGTGACTCGTGCAGAGTGAGGTCTACCTCCTCAGGTGCCGGCCCACTGCCAGTCACCAGAGTCATGCTGTAATTTGAGGCACGCTTCGCCTTAGCGCTGCGTTTGAGGTCATTCCAATGCTTTTTGCACTCTTGGGCTGTGCGCACCTCATGGCCGAATGCACTCACATCTTCCGCAACTTGCTTCCAGTGGGTATCACGATGGGCAGCATAGTCTGACAATTCGGCCCCACTAGCATGTCACAGTTGTGGTCCCACACGTAGTCCACAAGGCAGTCCAGTTCCTGATTGCAGAAAGGCTTCTTCCTCGACGTGCAGGAGGCCGTAGCTGTGTCTGGGGTCCCAGCCTGTACTACAGGTGCAACATTCCTCCTCTTGGACGCTCGTGCGGACCCTGGCTGCAAATGCCGCCCTGAGCAGTATGGACAGTGGCACTGGTGGAATGAGCCGAGGGAGTGGCAGGTGGAACATGGAGTGAGGCCCTGACTTGCATCAGTGGCTGCTGGGTGCCCTGGAATGGACCCTGCCCAGCATCATCCGCTGGGCCAGGGTCATTGACCGGGACTGTCCTGGTTGGCAGACTCACCACCGGGGTCGTGTCGGCTGCATCTGCCCCTGCAGTTGCCGACACCCGGCTGGTCGGGCCAGCAGATGGAATTACTGCCACAGGGACATGTGCCTCGTCTGGGCAGCCCTGTGTGCACCTACAGTGTGCCTCCTGAACACCTGGAAATCTTCCATGGACTCCTCAAGTGCCAACACAGCCTGTGCTGGCAGACCCAGAGCCTGGGTGGTGGTGTCCACAGCTGCACCTGCAGCCACCACTACGCTTGGGCCTGTGGCAGTCGATGAAACGGACTGCCGGGTCACACGGGCGCCAGTCTTGTGGAGCCGCAGGGTGTGGTGGCATGACTGCACCAACATGTGGCACAACATTGTCCCGAGCTAGCGCACCCCTGCCTCTTCCCCGTCTGCAGCCACCCTGGACACCCTGGAATCCCCCTACTCCCTGGTCACCCTGGCCACGTCCCTGACCACGCCCACCACGAGGAGTACACCCAGCTGAGGCGCCCCTCACCTTTGGTGGCCTCCCAACCATGGCACAGATGGAGTAGTGCCGGCACAGATGGAGAAGTGCCAATGGGAGGTGTGCACAGCAATTGTTCTGGGCAATTGGGGTGAAGGGGGTGGGATGCAAGATGTTAACAGCACCCCTGCACCTGCAAGGCTGTATGTGACCCCGGTGATGAAGTGACGGGTCACGCAACGCTCAGGCACCCCAAAACTGCTGTAAAACCATGCACGCAACCCCTGCACCCTACATGCGTGGAATTAAACTCCCGCAGTACGCGGTGGCACCCAGGAACATGAAAAACTCGTATGCGTGGGACACGTGAGCTACTATGACCTCGAAAACGTGTACACGATACACAGGGGCACCAACAGTGGGAAAAATAGCATGCGCGGCTCACCGTCAGACTAGCGTGATAATGAAAAACACGCTTAGCCAATACCCCCGCCAAAAGAAGAGATACGTCCTTGACCCGCTGTGAAGTAGTGATGGTGCGCGATACAACACGAAGTAGCAATACACACGTCGGTCTCCACCAAAGGCACGTACAATGAACTGCTGGCCCCGCTCACCTTTAACCCGTGCTGAGGGAAACGCCCGCGTGCATCACATCACTTACGCGCTTTGGCCATTTCCTCGAATTACACACAACCCCACACGGTCGTGTGTTTTTTTCACGTGCTGATTCACTATGCACCCATGTTGAGGGAAACGCCCGTGCACGATAAGCCACAGATGTGCTTACGCGCTAAGGGCCTTTCCTCAAATTACGCACTGATGTGCACTTTTTTCACGTGCCAAATCACTCCGTATCAAGCTGGCCAAGCGAAAACACATGGAAGACCACGCTTCTGCCCAAAAGCCATTTTCCTGCCCCCAAGAGCCCTGAGCATGCTCCCACCTGCCATCTGCTGCTGCCTGCCTGCTGCCCACATGCCCTGCTATTTGGTGCCTGCACGTCAGCCATCTGCAGGGGTCCAGTTGCTGTGTCCACCCCTTCTGGAACAGAAGACTCCCGACTGGAGTACCATCGCTCCACAGCCCAGCCCCAGGACCCAGTTGCCCACCCACACCTGCCTCGGGGGTCGCCATGTTGGGGCAAACACCATCCGAGACCACTGGCGACCCCCAGCAAGAGAGGCAGAGGGCCACCAGCTTCAGTGAGAAGGAAGTTGGTGTCCTGGTGGAGCATGTCCTGGGGCATTATGATGCCCTCTTCACACCATCGCGCGCCAACAAGGAAGGCCGGGAGAGGATCTGGGAGGACGTCGTGGTTGCCATCAACGCGGAGGGGGTGGCAACCCACAACATCAAGCATGTCCGGAAGCGCTGTAAGGACTTCGGGTCCAGGACCCTCAAGAAGGCCCGGCACCTCGTGGAGGCAGAGGATGCAGAGGGGTGCTGGGTCGATCTGAGCAACATCCAGATGAGGGTCCTGGAATGCATAAGCCCAGCGCTCCACGGCCAGATCCGTCGGAGGAAGACCAGTCTGGAGTCGAGCAGTAAGTGGCCATGCATTGCTGTATGAAACAGGGCATGTTGCAGTGTGCTGGTAGTCAGCTACTTGCCTGTATGTGTAACATAGGCCATGTATGGATGTGTGTGTGCCGGGACATCATGGTAATTCATGTGAGACCAATAATGTGTGAACCACATGGATGGTGCATGTGTTCCAATGAGACATGGCAAGTTGCATGCGGAATGCACACATGAATGCATGCCAGTCCCTGTTCTTGGACACGGATGGTGGGTGAGGGATGGGTGCTGCTCTCATGTACATGTATGGTGTGCATGTCTGTGTGTCTGAGAAGCGTGGGTGTGACTTTGAAATGCCATGGATGCATGACACATGTCCGTGATGATGTGTAGATTCACTCATGCAGTGTGGTCACCATTGTATCCACTGTGTCTGTGGTGTACGAGCTATGATGCATGACCATCCGGTGATGTGTGTGCATGGATCAGTATGAGCCATGAGGCATGTGAGTTTTAAGGCAGCATTTTTGTCAATAGAGGCCCTTGTACATGGATGCTGATGTTGATTGCATGTGCCATGCCTGTTTCTGCATGTGTGTTGCCTGCATTGACCCATGTGTTGTGGAGGGACAGGATGTAAGTGACGTTTGACAGTGCCACTCATGTGTTATTGCTTCCTGTCTAGGGGACTATTGTACAGTACCCTGATGCTTGTGTTCTATGTCTCCCTCTACACAGCGTCGAGTGAAGAAGAGGGCGGAGACGGCGCTGTGGAGCCAAGCGGTGGGGATGCATCCACCGGGTGGTGCCCAGCCACCCTCCCAGGAATTGCCATCATCCGGGAGCGAGGGGACTGGTGCCGCATCTGCAACTACGGCTGTAGCAGAAGGGCCAGGTGAGCCCCCACACGGGCTTGCAATGGCGGAAGACGGTGCAGAGAGATGCAGGTTTGTGGTCTCCACAGATCAGGAGTAGCCCGCTACTGAGCCGCACATTGTACCTGGTGGAGGTAGTACCACTGGTGCAAGTGGTGTAGTCCAGGGCCAGGGTCAGGAAGCAGCACAGGTCACCGCGGAGGGGCCTGTGCATGTCACTGTCCCTGACCCTGTGACTGCACCACCATGCACCAGCAGGGATGCCCCATCCCAGGTCCGTCCGCAGGTAGGGGGGAGGCCCACGTCATCTGCCTCTCGACTACCTGTGGACGAGGAGTCCCATGACCGTATGGGCTCTGTCCTGATTGGTGCCGCGTTGCGCACGCATGTCATTGGTGATGACGTGTGTGCTTCCTGGGGGGACCACACACGCCATCATGAAGAGCTGCGTGGCAAAGTGGCACAGTTGGGAGGGGCCATGGTTGGTGGGCTTATACATGTGTCGCGCACTCTGGCGGACCTCTCCTCCTCTGTGGAGACTATGCACCAGTCGTTCTCCCTGCCGTCTTCCGGCCCAGATTCCGCCAGGGCCCCCTGTGTACCTAGCCTGACCAACACAGCCAGTTGGTGGAGATCCCATCCCTGCCACAGTCGAGAGTCGGCAGTCCAGCAGAGGTGGATACCCCAACAACTGGAGACCAGCAGATGGAGGATGTGCAGGCATCATCGGACAGGGCACATGGACAGCAGCAGCAGGCTCTAGGTGGGAGCGATGATGGCTCGGGGCAATCAACATCAGAGGGGCAGGCATCGGCCAGAGGGCAGGAGGACCCTGGAATGGGAGTGTCTTCCATGTGGCTGCGGTTGGGCCAGCGGATAGGTGCGGAGCGGCGGCGGGCGGATGAGGCGCGGCTCACCATGGTCAGGGCGGAGTTCTCCATGCGTCGGGCATTGAGGCGGGCTGAGTGCCTCGAGACAACTTGCAGGGAGTTGGAACAGGCCATGAGTGCATCCCTGTGAGACCTCAGGGCCAGGGCAGAGGCCTGCCTCTGGGACATCGACATGTAGTTCGATGATGCCCTGGCCCACAACATCACAGAGTGAGCCGCAGGACTTGCCGGCCGCCATTGTATATAGTTAGATAGTTTTAGGTTTCCTTTCTTTTTTTTTTCTTTTGGGACGCTTGGACAATGCCCCACGTTTTTGTATATAGTTTTTAATTAGGTAGGGTTTTATTTAGAGGTTTCAGTTCATTTGTTGGGCTCATGGACCCTGCTTCAATCTGTGTACATAGTTGTCAGATGTCAAGTTGTCCAAAGCAAAATGTTTTGTGTCCAAAATGCTATCCTAGCCCTCTCATTTTAAAACCGAATTCTATGGTGTTAAAGGTATAGTCGGAGGCTTTGAGAGTGCACAAAGCTCAAGTTCAACAAAAGGTATAACTCCAGCAAACGTTCCAAATAGATAATGTTGACAGTTCTGGTGAATTACTCCTTTCCCCAGGTTTCTTTTCAGCAAAAATAAAAGTTCAAAAGAGATAACTCCCTCCTCTTGGCGTCACAATCCACTCAAGCGAAAATGATTCCCTTCCCCAGGCTTTTTATCACATTCAACACAGTCCAGATATTAAGGGCATGGGTCTTCCTTGGGATTCTCTTTCTAAGACAGCACTACTGGGTTGCAGGTTCCAGAGTGGCAAAGTACCAGGTACTCCCCTGCCTGGCTCTCTCATACAGTTCTTTGCACAAATTGGCTGTATGTCCCAGACTCACAAAGTACCTGGCATACTCTCCTGCCAGGTCTTTAGGTTTCAATCTCTCTTTCTCAGTCAGTACAAGAGGGTATGGGTCTTCCCCAAGCTACTTCACGGAAAGTACTGTGACTATGAAGATGACACTGATTTCAATGAGGATAACTCTCTTGCCCCACTCTCAGCCTCCAATTCACTCTTTCAAGGTCTCTTTGACTGAGGGTTCCAGAGGAATGTTAGGTAGGGGCTGTAGGTCTCCACATTCAGTTTCATGACCCTTAAGGGGGCATAATTGTATCTCCAAAGGTCAGAGTAGTGGTGGTCTGGTACATATTATTGCAAGACAGTGCCTTCGTACTGTTGGCCTTTGAGCTGCATTGAGTAATATTGGATTACTGCATTCAGGGCTACTTGTTTTCTTCATTTTCTGCCACTTTTCTGCATGTACTGAAGGCTCCCAAATGATTTGATATGTCTTGTCTATTTTAAAACTTAACTTCATCTGAGTCAGCGACTGCGGATTGCATACCTTTAAGCTGCTTTGGGACAAACATGTACTGTGGACATCGTTTATTCATTTCATTATGTTTTTTCGGGATCTGGGTTATTATTGTGTGCTTCTAATTGGTATTATATTTGGTATAGGTCCAACAATCATAATTTAGTGAGACAATATGGGGATTGATTCAGATTAAACGATAACTCTGCCCGGTCATCTGCCAAGTTAAAATTAAGAACTTCCACCATTAGACAGAAATGTTTTAATATGACAGCTGCGAATGTTGACCGAAATTGCTTTCAAGATTGTAAAATGAAAACAATTAATCTTTCAAGAGATTTACTAATCGCTGTGTCTGCTGAAGACTCCCCGGCGTCTATTGCTATTACTCAGTCCTCTTTTTGGATTCCTGTAGCACTGCCTATTCTACTCTCATCCCGAACACTGTAGCACATTCTCAGCGGGAAGAGCCGGTTTTGGCTCCTCACTCTATCGAGATATGGGGCCTCATTACGACCCAGGCGCTAATGGGTTAACAGCGTCGTAAAAGGCTGCAGCGCCGTTAACCTATTAGCGCCTAATTACGAGGTCCCTTTGCGGCACCCGACCTTAACGGCTGGTGTAGACCAGCCATTAAAGTAGGGACCCGCAAAGGGACCTTGGTGCTAATTACGGTGCCGCAATTTGTGGCACCGTACTTAGCGCCTTCCTAATTCCCATTGAGCCCTATGGGGCAAAAATGGGGAAGGGCCATTACCGCCCCGCCAACCTTGTAATGGGGTGGTAATTCCCCCTTTCTCCATGGCGGAGTCGGTAACTTACCCACATGGACCATGGTGCTAATAGAACCATGGTCTTCCGCCAGGGTCGTAATGAGGCCCGTGCTCCTCTCAAACCTTGCTTGTACTTACATGTACTGCATAATTATCCTGCATGCATGGTTGTTTTGTTTAACAGGTTGTAAACAAAACACAATAAAGTGTTTTTAAAAAACTATGTTGTAGGGAGAAATGCTGGGCTGGCTGTTCCCTGTGTACATCAACCATGTCATCACATCTTCTCTATACTGATTCTGCTTTATCATTCAGGGAAGCATTCCTTCCATTAACATCTGGAAACATTGGTAAGTTGTTATGTTCCGATGTACATCATGGCCCTCCCGCTATAAATCAAGATTTTCACCATCTCCACCCAAGCAAGGCTATCTTCCCTATTGTTATGGATGAGTCTTGTGTCAGTAGTATTCCACCAGGGCATCTGAGCTGTGCCCTTCTTAACACTTGATCCTTGTATAAACATGACAAAGATATAAGGGATGCAATCATTGACAGAGATTTGGATACGCTATTTCTTACGGAGACGTCGCTATCAGATAATTCAGGACCTGCAATTGACATTGCAGTTCCAGCAGATTATTCATCTATAATGTCAATAGAGCAAAGGGCAAAGGAGGGGTCGGGGAGGCAGTTATTTATCGCACCAATATTGCATTATTCCAAAGCCAACTGGAGGCTATAGATGATTGTGAATGTACTTTAGTAAAACACATACCACATGACAACTTTTTTTTATCAATTCTGTCCTTATCTATGGGACAACCAAAGATATGTCGTACTTTCATAATGCTAACATATAAGCCTTTTTGCCTCTATGCCAACCTAATATGGCTACTGTTATCTTGGGTGACCTGAAATATTGGTTGGGAGACGCCTCTGATAAAGATGCCGATGAGTTGGAAGAAGCACTATCAAATATGGGTTGAATGCAGATTTTGAGAGCAGCTACGCACATTGAGGGCAATGATTTAGACTGGATTGCCCCCAAGAATATCAGTAGTGTTGTCACGTCTGTAGAGGCTTGCATATGGTCTAACCATGCTGCAGTTTATTTCTATATCACGCTATCATGAAAACTTAAGAGAATTCACTCTCCTGTTGTTACTACCTTAAAGCATCATTTTAAAAATATATCAGCGTCTGAACTTTCCAATTGTATGGAGTGGTTATGGCTTATACCAAGGAAACACATATTTCAGAGGCTTTGGCTGAGGCCTACAACTTTACACTGATTACTTTTTTCGACAAGACAGCCCGAATGAAATAAAAAAAAGATTTGTCAAAACTCTAGACAACAGAAATGGTAATCTGAGGAGTTAGCTACACTTTAAAAGAAAGCTTAACGGCGGAAAGAAAGATTCTGGCAAAAAAAAAATGTCCAGATGCCAAACAAGCTTGAAAATCCATAGCAGCTGACTACAAAAATGAAGTATTAAAAATTGTGTATTTCCTTGGCAGAAAATAATACACTGGGGCTGTTTTCCATTATAAGCAAGTTAAAAAAAGCCGTATACAAATGGGAGACTCCTTCACCCAGAGATCCAGGATTACATTGGAGTGCAAGAGCACTTTAAGAATAAGATCCAAAAGGCTAGAGAAAAAATGGTTGCCTCTAAATTAGCAAACATTTCCGTTAACATTACAACTGATAGCTCAACAGTAGCATTAGTCGATCCTTCTGATCAGAACTAATTTGTGTTTAAACCCATGCTCTTAATACCTAGAAGTATGTGTCATACCACTGTTATGAATGATGTCTTTCGGGCTAAGATTGTACTCACATTTGTAGACATTTTTGCTCCTTTTTTAACTTGTTTTACCAACGCTATCTTCCTACACTGCTCAATGCCAGAGATTATCAAACATGTTCAAGTTACACCACTTATAAAAAAGAAATGGTCTTGGTTCATCAGATCAGAACAATTATCGGCTAATAAAAGAAGTTTCTTTCTTACTTAAAGTGGTGGACAAAATTGCTATAATCCAATATCAGCAATATATTGAAGAGAATGATATCCTTCACCATTGTCAGTCAAGATTTCGTCCTGGTTACGGTACAGATTCGCCATTGCTCTATCTCCATTCACAAATGTTTGACATCAGTTTTCTTTTTTTAATCAATTTATATTGTTTTTTGTGTAACGTGATAACATACAGACATGCACATCAAGGTACAACTGCACATTGCAAGAGTATGTCTGCTTGTTCCATCCTTCCCCTTCTTACCTACCTGCATCTAATAACATAAACAGTACACAACTAAATTCCCTGTATCCCACTCGTCTGGTATCTTCTTCTTCCTCACCTACCGTATTACCAACATCGTCATACCGAGTGGCAATAATATCCCTTACAATCTGTCTCCAGGCCTTCAGCCCCATATTTCCCTGCTCTGGATCATGACTAGCTGCTTCTTGCCAGGCCATATTGTCCGCGTTCATCCATTTCTGGATATCTGCCCACCACCCGTTGTCGCTGGCCCCTTGTTTGCTTTCTAGCTCATCGCTATCCTGTGCTTTGCCAGTATATATGGCAGGTGTTTTAGCTTATTCACATGTCAGGTTTTCTTGGGTCTTGCAAAGCAGCCCAGCAGGCAGGCCTTTGGGGATCCGGTGTCTAAAGTGATACCTGCTCGCGCCAACACTTGGTCTATCTCTTCCCAAAATTGTCTAATCTTCTCGCAGGCCCAAAACATACGAACTAGTTCCGCGTTAACTAATCTGTATTTTGGACAGGATTGTGCAATGCGTGGCCAAACTTTGCTATACTTCCACGGGTCAGGTAAGCCCTTTGTGCCACATACAATTGAATCTGCTGTAGTCTGGCATTCCTAGACACCTTCTTATGATAGACCATAGCTCTGCCCCACATCTCTTCAGACAGTTGGTCCTGCAATTCCGACTCCCAGCACTGTCTGACCAGCTACATCCTACCGCCCAGCCTTCCCATCAGTAGCTTGTATATTCTCGAGAGCTCATGCCCGCCCTCAGAGATGTCATAAAGCGTCCCTAGCCTTTCATCCCCTTGTAAACCTCTACTACCTTCTACTATACTCGTCTAATATGGGTTAACATGTGGTATAATGTGAGATGTTGTCCCAGGTGCAACCCTGTGTTTGCCGCCAGTTCGCTAAACGCAATGGGCTTCCTTTCCTTCAGCATATCTCCCACTGTTGCCACTCCCCTTGGTTCCCAATACTTCCTCACACTCAACCTTATCTGCTTCTCGTTCCCACACAATGTGACCAGTGGGATCTGTGGAGAATATGGTTCCACCTGCCCCAGCAACCGGTAAGCCCGTCGCCACATCGCCTTTCCCAACCTCACTAGTAGATGCGTGCTAGATCCGCAGGATGCAGTTGTCCATACCACTTCCTTCAGGAAGTACGGGGCTTCCGCCGCCTGCAGCAATTGTGACTCCTGCGTCTGTTCATCCGACAGCCAATTGGTCAGAAATTGTAGTTGGCTAGCGACAAAGTATGCCTCAAAATTGGGCACTCTAATCCCTCCCTGCTCGTACGGGCTCTGGAGCTTCTGCAATGCCACCCTGCATCTCGAATCATGCCATAGGAAGCGCCTACATTTTCCGTTCAACCTCCTGAAGAACGTGTTGAAGATATTGTACGTGACATTGGCAAAATAATGCAGTGGCCTGGGTAACACCACCATCTTCAGCAGGGCTGCTCTCCCCATCACCATCAGTGACAGCTTGGCCCAGAACCACATAGAGTTCTCTATTTTGTCTGCCACTTTCATTGTATTGTGCATGTGCTCAGTCTTTGGATCATGATATATATCTACTCCCAAGTACCTGAATGTATCAATCTCCCATCTGATCGCAGCACCGCTAAAGAGCTCTCGGGTTGTCCTACATACCCTCCCAAGGGGAACAGACTTGACTTCTGCACGTTGATTGCGATACCCAACAAGGCCGCGTAGCGTTTGAATACATCTAGGATATTCTGCAGGTTATCCTCCGGGTACTGCAAGTACAGAAGCATGTTGTGTACCACCTCCATATATTATTCTTGGTGGTAGACCGCCAATGGAGCCAACACCAGGATAAAGAGCATTGGAGACCATGGGCAACCTTGCCTTGTGCCTTTACTCAGCTGCCACTGTTCTGAGATAATCATGCCCATTTTAACTCTCTCTATTGGCTCGTTATAGAGCAACTGCACCTATTTGACATATGTGGGGCCCATACCAAACCTTTCCAAGCCTGCTGTCAGCCAGGGCCACCTGACCGAGTCAAACGCCTTGACCGCATCCAGCAAGGCCAGTGCTTAGTGATGCGTATTGCTCCGTGTGTGATCCATTATGTGGTGCAACCTTCTCACATTACTAGTGATTTGTCTATGCGGGACATATCCCGTCTGGTCCCAGAGTATTAAGTTGGCAATAGCTGGTTTGAGCCTGTTAGCCAATAACACTGTGAGGATATTAATTTCCTGGTTCAGAAGCGACAGGGGCCTATATGAGCCACAGTCCGTAGCCGGCTTACCGGCCTTCAAGAGGGGAATTATTATCGACTCTCTTAGTGACCCAGGCAGTCGGTCTACATCCAATGCCTTGTTGAGCATCGCCAGCAATGGGGCAACGACCTCTGCACTATACTCTCTGTAGAATTCACCGGGCAGACCATCTGTCGGTAGCTCGCGTATAACCTGTTCCAATACCTCAGCAGGGGTGCCTCCAATTCATCTGCTATATCTGTGTCCAGCTTGGGAAGATTAATCTCTGACAAAACCTGTTCAATTTCGGACATCGGGCATTCCGAGGTTTTCTCATACAACTTCTTGTCATATTCATAAAAGCAATGATTCACCGCTTCCTGAGTCGCACAGCGCCCCATCACTCCCCACTAGTGCCTTTATCATTTCCCTCTCAGTCTTGCTCTTGAATAGCCAGGCCAAGAGGCACCCAGACCTGTCTCCTTCCACATGTTGACATTCTACATATTTCCTATAGCTCAGCTTACCCAGCTTGTCCCAGTGTACCAAGCATTCCTTCTGCAGGCGGGCCACCACTAATGCACTATCCCGGGACCTGTCCTCTGTCGACTCTGCAGCTTCTAGTTTAGCCTCTGCTTTGCCAAGGTCTCTTTCTATCACATATTGCATCCCTTTTGATTTAGCCATACCCGCCCCATGCACCACAACTTTGAAGGCCTCCCACAGCGTCCCAGCTGACTCCACACTACCCGTGTTGTGTATAAAATATTCCTTCACCTCCCCCTTCAGGGACTCGCGAAATCCTGTATCCTTGAGTGCCTCCACCCTCAGACTCCATGTAGGGATTCTAGCCCTGGGGGGAAGAAGCTGCCATGTAACCACCAGGTGTGCGTGATCCGAAAGCACTCTCGCCTTGTATTCTGCTTTTGTGAATTGTCCTAGTGTTTCCTCTCCCGCAAACACATAATCCAACCTCGTGTAGAGATTCATGGGTGTAGTGTAGTGGGAGTATATTCTCTCCTGAGGATGCATCATTCTCCATAAATCTGATAGCTTAAATGCCTGTAATAGCGAGTTCACGACCTTGGTCGCCGGGGCTGGGTGAGTGTGTTTATTTTCTGACCTAGCTACTATCGGGTAAAGTATACAATTGAAATCCCCTCCCCATATTAATGTGCAGTCTCCATAGGGGCAGATCCTGGAATACAATGACCGAAAATATGCCGCTGTGTCCTGATTCGGTGCATACGTACTAATTACACAAATCTCCCTGTTATCCACCATCCCCTGTAATACAACCATTTTACCTTCCTTGTCTAAGGTGATTTGGAGATCTCTAAGCGGTACCCGCAGCACTACCCATATTATTACCCCTTTGGCATATGCTGAGTATGACGCGCCCACCGCCCTCCCACTCCAGTTGCGGGTCAAAGTATTCAGATTTTCCTTGGTGAGATGCGCTTCTTGTAGTAGGGCAATATCTATCCTGTGGCGTTTCAAATAAGCCATAACTCTGTTGCATTTTATATAGCTGTTCAAGCCCCTGACATTCCAGGATACTACTTTAGGTTACCCCATTTTGCTTTAAAATGCAGCCTGCCGCGTATCTTCCCCATGTTGCAACACCAATAACCCCCATTAATGCAATTGTAGGCCCGCCCCCATAACTTCCCCAACTTCCCAAACTCCCCCAACGCAAACAACAGCCCAGCTCGATTGCACATGCTCAGGCTCTCCCACTTCTCGCCGCCGTCCCTGCATCATGTCCTGGAGCATCCGGCATGGTGGGCAGATACGTAACAGCTAGTATCTGTGCAGTCCATTGCAACTTGGAGTATAGTACATTCCTGTGTGGTGCTGTCTGGGATAAGTACCACACTGTTCACGCCTGAATTTAGTGACTTTTGTCAATTTTCTCTTTCGGTAAGGAGCATGGTGTAAAGTCCTTGCAGCATTGTGCTGGTTGCAGTTTTCTTTTTTCCGTTACTTCTGTCCATCTGGATCGGTCTCCGCCCCTGCTGCCAAGTTCTATATGTCCATCCATTGATGTACGTCCTCTGGATCGTCAAAGAAAAGTGTGCGGCCTTTATGGATCACTGGTTAGCCTCCCTTAGTCTCCTCTTAACCGCTATGTAGCTCATTCGCTGCTTCTGACCTGCAGGGTGTGGTCCGGGTACGTAGTTATCCTGGCTGATGCCCATTGAATTGTTCCCCCTTTTCAGAAGTGCTCAAAGATCCTTTCTCTGTCTCGGTAGTTCAGGATCCTGGCTATTATTGGTCTTGGCTGAGCCCCTGGCGGTGGCTTCCACGTCAGTGCCCTATGTGCACTCTCCACTGTAAAGCCTTGGCTGAGAGCCCCTGGTCCAATTTCTTGCTGCAGCAGAGTTTCAATATACTCCGTTGGATTTGCACCCTCTTCTCCTTCCAGGAGCCCAATAATGCGTACGTTATTACGTCTGGCCCTGTCATCAGCATCTTCCACCCTGTCCTCTAGATCACGCACTTGTTGACTCAGGACCCTTACTTCTTCTGTGGTGTCTTTGCGGCCACCTGTGTTCTCCAGCACAGACTTCTCGAGCATTCCTGTCCATTAGGGCCCTTATATCTTGCCGTAGCAGTGACACGTCAATGCTAATGGCGTCTATTTTTGCTTCTAGGGACTCTTTCAACAATGCTATGACTGCAAGGATCTGCTGGTCTCCTTTCACAAGCTTCTGCTGCTTTTGGGATGTGGAGGCTTCCTGTGGGGGACCCTCCCTGGAGAGCATAGTCTTGGTGCATGCCTCTAGGCTAAGTTGTTTCCCTTTGCTCTTCTGATGTTTGGATGCCATGTCTGCTCTGCACCCCAAGACTCTGTGATTGTGCCGGCGTCTGCCTGATCCAGACGTACCAGTTCAACTGCTGGCCACCCTTGTAATGCTGTTGATTTGGACCCACTCTCTTCCTGGAATGTCTGGCGTTCCGCTTGGAGACTGTTTCTGCCTTAATAGCTCAGGTTTACTCATGGCTAGTCCCAGTCATACTGTGCAGGTTGGAGTGTCAATAGGGGGCAGTATAGCCCACTAGAAGCTGTGCTACTGGACGTGCTCTCTATTATCACGGCCTAGGGCACATGCTGAAAATCCTTTACCGTGCCAGTAGACAGGTGTGTCGTGTCCAATGCTCTGGCCTGCACTCTTCTCTCTTTCCTCCTGTGGGCTACTGCTGCCCACAATCCAGGTCTCGCTTTCATGACGGCAGCTTGGGTCCGTCACTGCCTGGGTCACCTCGCAACACACTACGGACCCGCTGATGTCCTGGGCCTCACTTATGCACATGCCGTAATTATTGCTCCCTCAGTGTCTGTTCCCCCAGGTTGGGCTCCAGATCTTACCCCGGTGCTTTGCGCTGTCTGTACTGCATTCCTATCCAAACACTCTACTCCCTCCGCACTAACCCCAGCCAGGCTGGCGATAGGTCACTAGTGCTCTTCAAATGCACTCTTCCCTAGCCTTGCGCAGCCTCACACATCTTTCCACGCCATAGTTCTTAGGGCCCACCTCTTCTGATATCTCAGATGGATTTAGCTCACAGCCTTGTTTTGTTTCTGTTGTCAGACCGTCACCAGTTTATACAGCGCAGGTGGCAGGGGGTATGGGAGCCTCTCCGATTTGCTTTGCTTCCCCCGTTTCATCCGTGCCGCAGTTGTCCACTGCACATTAGTTATCAGCCCCCCACGGTGGTCTCCATTCATCCGTCTCCTTTCCGCGTACGCTGCTGTGGCTGCTCTCTGCACGCAGAGCCTGCGCCCGGGCCAATGCAGAGCTGCTCTGTCCAGGATCCTCGGTTCATGTGCCATTGATTTTCAGATGAGCTGGAGGGCAGACCTGCTCCTGTGTCCGCCCCCATCCGTCAACTTCATCACTCTGTTAGCACACATTAGTGCTCTGTCCTTGCCATCAAGCGCTGCAGTATATCAGGGACTTCCTCCTCACCAGCAAGGTGATGCCTGTTGCACAGGTGCTGCTGCTCATGCAATCGCACTCCGAAATTGGTGTTCTGGAGCCTCTGGTGACTTGCGCACTGCCTCATTGGCTCGCCATTCTGTCCAGTCTTAATAGGCAGCGTTTCTCCTTCACCCTTCCCGGGGCGCGTCGCCTGTGCGTGCCCACACTTTATTACCGCACAGCAGTGTTCTACAGTGCTTGGAGTCTCAGGATCCGATCCGGCGTGGCGACAGTCTTTTATCCCTCCAAACTCCACTTATACAATCTCTGACGCTTTCCTCCGTTTGGGCCTTAATTCTGCTCCATGCTACCATTCCTCTGCAATATTTCCTTTGTCCTCTGCTGCCTTCTTGGTGCTTCTTCGCTCGGGTCACAGCTCAAACTTTCAGTCGGCTTCGGTTCCCTGAGTATTGCAATTCCAGTCCCCAGATGCTGCACAGCTGTGCACACCTAGTTCCCCCACACAATGCTACAATTCGCAAGTTGTGGGTTTGTTAAAACCTCATCTTTAATGTAAAAAGCCTGTAAGGATCTCAGGAGCCTGGATGGAAGCGTCCTATTGCATGGCTGTGTAGCCACACACCCAATGTTCGATATCATTGACAGGGGAAGGATGGAGATTCTTATGCTGGTTGATCATTCAGCGGCGTTTGAGCTTTTGGACCACAAGATTTTGCTGAATCGATTAAGCGAAAATCCAAGGGTTCACTGCCAACTCTGTATCCTGGATTTCATCATTCTTGTCAAACAATTTATTTCAAATCTGCTTGGCTGGAAAAATATCAGAGGAAGAGGTACTTTGACGTGTGGAGTTCCACAGGGTGCCTGTTTGTCACCTTTTCTTTTTAATGTGTATATGAAGCCACTTTTTGACGTATTGTCCTAAAAGAATATCTTATTTACCAACTTTGCGATTGACATGCAGTTGTTGATTGAACTGTCTGGTGATTTTATTACAGATCCTGCCTGGTGATTTTATTGCAGATCAAGAAAAGATCAATATTACTTGGAGCTTGATCAAATGTTGGATGGGTTGTAACTGGATGTGTCTAAACGGAGCGAGGATAAAACAGGTTTACGTTGATTGTTGCACTGTCAATACTTTTCTGATTGTTAAGACCCTGGGTGTTAGATTAGACTGTTCCCTGACTATGGATTGTCACACTAGTGCTCTGGTAAGCTCTTCATGCTTTCATTTAAGACTGCTTTGGCAGATTCGTCCTTATCTGTCTGGAAAAAACAATTGCTAGAGCAGCTGTCCTCACTAAATTGGATTATTGGAACAACCTGCTTGTTGGAACTTTCCCCAAAAATCTTTAAAAACTATAAGTAGAAAATGGTGCAGTTTGAACTATTACCTGCATCAATCACAGGCAACACCTCTCTGACCATAGGAAAAACATGTGATGGCTCCTGGTGAAGGCAAGAGCTGAATGCAAAGTGCTTTCTATGGTTTATACATGCTTCAGTGCTCTGGCCATTGGTTATTTGGCCAAAGTCATTCAGTTTATAAAGCGACTCACACTCTCTGGTGCAAATCCCAGGCATTACTGTCCTGTCATTAGAGTTCGATGAGCAGGGGGCAAGGGGAAATCCTTCTATTCCCTCGGTCCTAATCTTAGGAACGATCTGCCATTGGAAATTCGGTTAACATCTAGCTTCTCAGTGTTCAGGAAGGGCGCTTGATAAATAAATACAAATAAATAAAATACTGGGGAACTGTAGTAGAACCAATTGTAGGGGACTGGTGGATGCTTTGTGGCTGTCCCCTGTTAAGAAAATATGCCACAGTGTGTAATTACATTGGGATCCTCCAAATGCCACCTCCATGGCTGCCAACCTGTATTGTAGGGAAATCTCTGGCTCCCAAAGCCCTCATACTGGCAGCCCTTACGGCTAAGCAGGGAAATCGTCACACAGAGTAATTAGAAATGTACACAACTATAACCACTGGTGTTTGCAGTCCAACTAAGCGGAAATTCCAAAGTGTATGCACTTATTGACATTGGCAGTAGCAAGGGCACTCATAAAACCAATGGTTACATGTTATTACCCTCAAGAACAAGGATGGCCACAACCCTAAAACCGCAGTTCTAGCTGGCAAAAATAGATACCTGCAAAATAACAAATAATGTGAAATACTAAAAGAACACTATTCTTTCTAACTTTCAGCCTTGTACTATTTCTGAAAATGCATATCAAATCTGTTCTGACACATAAAAATGACATAGAACTAATTTCCATAAGGTACAAGTGTATTACATTCTTTTTTTAAAAATTATTTAAAACATTCATCGACTTAGGCATAACTAACTAAGTACAATATATTTTCCATTCAATCAATTGTAATCATTCAGAAAAATTGCATAATTTCTTCATACCCGTTATGATCAGAACAAATAAAAATAATCACAAAAAAGTACAAGACAAAAAACATACAAATAGTATGACTTTGATGTCACGTTGCCAAAAATTAAAACATATACGTCCATCCTACCAAATACAATTTAGAATTCTCTATACATATAAAACAGACAATCTGTTAGTTTGTTCCTTATACAATTTAACACTGTTCCACTAATCTGCACCAAATGTTGCATAGTTACCTGTCAGGACCCTCCGGACATTACTGGCTACATGACATTTGATACCCCAACCCTTTCCCTGTATTTCAGCCCCTTCACACATGAGTCGGATGCCAGAAATCAGCAAAAACATAAATGTGGTCGTAGAAGGAACACAACAAGTTCATTTTAAGCGTTCCGAAGTGAGGAACAAAACTCAACCTTGAAAATCACGTTTCAAGGCCCTAGGATACAGCATTTCTGAGATATCTGACCGCAACGCACTGCACTGCACCTGGGTGAGGCGACATGTGGGGAGAGTGCACAAAAGGTGCTAGTATGCTGCAAGCACGCCTTCCTCCACGTCTGCTTCAGGGTATGTAAGCCACCCACACACGCCCATTCTCAGTGCAGTTTACTTCAGAGTGCAAAGCACATCAAGCGATGAGCGATTCGGAAGAGCGACGTACAGGATCATTGATTTTCAACAATTGATGAGTGTTATCATGACTGTCATCAGAACCTGTGCGGAGTACGGGCACTTTTTGCTAGTGAAATTATAAGTAGACATGTAGCTCCTCTGTAATGATTTTACTGATGATCAACCATCCTTGCATTCACATTTCTAATTGTCAATATAGTCAACATTCCCATTGACACCCGGGAGAGTTAGTACATTATAAATTGCAAACATAAATAAATAAATTAATAGATATTTTCTTCTTGTCTTTTTTGTTCAGTTCTGCTTCTTTCTTCGGGTCAGAATGATTTCAGATTCTTGAGTCTATTACTATATGCACAGATGCAATGACAGGGAATTTGTGTTTTCTTTTCAAGAATGAGTTGGCAAATTGCTGTGTCAGTCCATGATAAAGCAAATAGACACCTTTCCATTTATAATCAGTGGGCTTAACCCTGCCGATTGTGAACATGGGTCACAGCCAAGACTTCCAGGGAGGGACCCCGACCCACAGAGTCAGATTTCATAATCCAAAAAACCCTCTCACTGGTGTGTAGCCGCTACCTCACATTTCGACAGAATAGGAACCATCCACCACCAAATATCTATTGGGATGATTCAATCAACCAATGAGTCAACTTCTCTATTAGGCACACATCTTTAACTTTTTGAAGACACTCCTACTTGCTTCCTGGCCAAGCATTTTTTCCAAACTATGTATGGACACGCTCCAGCTGTAAGGAGCATTTCCTGAATCACGAGGGGAGCCGGACTCTCCTCGAGGCAGGAGTCTGAAGAGTTTCAGCAGTGGGTCCATCTTTCTCTCTAGGCCTTTGAATTCCTTGATCCATGAAAAGATCTTAGCCCAACACTCTGGGGCAATCACACAGTCCAACATCATATGCAAATATGAGGAACAGGTCTCACACTCCATCTAGCGTTTGTCACTCACTCCTTTGTAAATTGTCGCTATTCCTGAAGGAGAGTGATGTCACCTGTTGAGTAACTATATACCATGCATTTTGTATTGCAAAGAAACTGAAACTCTTAAGGTTTTTCTTACATTTAAAGGTCCATGGTTTACTGGATAACAGGAACCCAATGTCACTTTCCTATTTGTTCCTATTTGGTATCAGAGCTGGATATCTTGGCAGATAATAAGATATTATACATTTTAGAAATCCACTCTTGTTCACCTCCACTTTATATAAAAACATTGCAAACTGCTTAAACTTTCCTGATACTTTCCTTTTCAACTTAATTTCTGACAAAACACCTTTTAGCTACAAGTATTGAAACAAGGTGAGTTTGCTGAGACCCAACCATTCCTGCAGAGTGACAATGTCCAGAAATTATCCCCTCATCCAGAGATGACCCACTCTTTCCAGACCAGCATCAAACTAGGATTGGAATCTACCCGAACCATCCAGGCCTGCTAGAAATGGAGACATCCATGTGCAACTAAATGAGGTTGGGCATCTTGCAATCAGACCCCAAGTCTATCATCCCTTCATATGATCCACAGGGTGATCCCTAATCAGTTTATTGATTGCTGACGTAAGTGCCCTGTACCATTCCACACATTCTAGGACTATCAATTGCTTCGCCATTTCTATTTCCCAGGTAAATTGGGATCTGGCTGGGCTGGGCTGCTCATTGATACGTTTCCATGCTTGGACATCACACCACTTCCTAGGTGGTATGTTGCTCAATCATTACCATGATGCTATTGGCTGTTTATCATTGCAAACAAACCTAAGAAAATATATCTTTAAATCTCCTAAGCATTGTCTTGGGACACCAGTTTGGAGCATTGGAAAATGGAAGATGAGCAACAGCCAGTTCATTGTTCCCTGAAACTGGAATCCTTGTGCAAGCAAAGACATTCCCTGACCTTGCACTACTCGTGGATGACTGGATAGGCTTCACCTAGCAGTGGCTACAAAGCTGAAGGATCTTTCCCAGGTAATTTGGCAGATGATAAGTCAGCGAGTGGAGACTGAATGTGAATGTAATAACTTCAAGCAGCAGTGGACATTTGACTGAACAAGTTAAAAATGGTCTTGTCTGGATCCAGTTGAGCCTATGGAATTTTGCTCATTGGACTGCACATGTGAAGTGAGATGGACATGGGGACATAAACACACCAACAGACAAGAAGAGACACCAGTAGAAGTCAGTAGAGTCATGATGCAGCTGCAATCAACTGGGGCTTTTCCAAAGCACTTCAGCAGATGTACAAGAAATCCAGAGGCAGCAACTGAATCTAGCAGAACACATTCATACATATAAAGGGGAGCAGGTTCTGTGGCCTAGCAATCTATGGGCATGTGACAACCTAGCTACCACTATGCAAATATGTGGTGCAAACCTCACCGATGGCAGGGCAGGGAGCAGTAGTTATCCATGAGTAACAAGATTTGAAGCAAGGCTGTCACTGAAGGATGTCCAGGTCGCATGGAAGGATAGATACTCAGACAGAGCTGGTCTTTTAGGTCTTGTCACCACCAGAGGTATCAGATAATGCATGTATAGGTGTGTCCGGTTATGAGTAGGGAGGATATTGGGACTGTAGGGGCCCTACTTCTGTTGAATCACATCCTTATGCAATATTGTATGCTAAGATTGTATACAGGGCTACTTCTTGTCATCTGTGTGCCATGTGCCACAACCCTGATGAAGTTAGTGATGGGCGCTGTGTGTGCATATGGTCTAACCATGCTGCAGTTTATTTCTATATCACGCTATCATGAAAACTTAAGAGAATTCACTCTCCTGTTGTTACTACCTTAAAGCATCATTTTAAAAATATATCAGCGTCTGAACTTTCCAATTGTATGGAGTGGTTATGGCTTATACCAAGGAAACACATATTTCAGAGGCTTTGGCTGAGGCCTACAACTTTACACTGATTACTTTTTTCGACGAGACAGCCGGAATGAAATAAAAAAAAGATTTGTCAAAACTCTAGACAACAGAAATGGTAATCTGAGGAGTTAGCTACACTTTAAAAGAAAGCTTAACGGCGGAAAGAAAGATTCTGGCAAAAAAAAAAAAACTGTCCAGATGCCAAACAAGCTTGGAAATCCATAGCATCTGACTACAAAAATGAAGTATTAAAAATTGTGTATTTCCTTGGCAGAAAATAATACACTGGGGCTGTTTTCCATTATAAGCAAGTTACAAAAAAAGCCGTATACAAATGGGAGACTCCTTCACCCAGAGATCCAGGATTACATTGGAGTGCAAGAGCACTTTAAGAATAAGATCCAAAAGGCTAGAGAAAAAATGGTTGCCTCTAAATTAGCAAACATTTCCGTTAACATTACAACTGATAGCTCAACAGTAGCATTAGTCGATCCTTCTGATCAGAACTAATTTGTGTTTAAACCCATGCTCTTAATACCTAGAAGTATGTGTCATACCACTGTTATGAATGATGTCTTTCGGGCTAAGATTGTACTCACATTTGTAGACATTTTTGCTCCTTTTTTAACTTGTTTTACCAACGCTATCTTCCTACACTGCTCAATGCCAGAGATTATCAAACATGTTCAAGTTACACCACTTATAAAAAAGAAATGGTCTTGGTTCATCAGATCAGAACAATTATCGGCTAATAAAAGAAGTTTCTTTCTTACTTAAAGTGGTGGACAAAATTGCTATAATCCAATGGGCCTCATTACGACCCTGGCGGTAAGTTACCGCCAGGGCCGTGACTTTACCGCCATGGCGCAAACTACGTTTACGCCATGGCGGTAAGGGGATTTACCGCCCCATTCCGACCTTGGCGGGGCGGTAAATCCCCAATCCCCATTTACCCTTCCCCATTCCCATTTTTGCCCCATAGGGCATAATGGGAGTAGGGAAGGCGTTAATTACGCCACCGTAAATTACGGTGGCGTAATCAACACCAAGTTCCCTTACCGCCATGGTTTTTTACACCTGCTAAAAGCAGGTGTAAAAACCGCCATGGCGAAAAGGGAACTCGTAATTGGCGGAAAGGGGTTGGCGCAGCTAACGCTGCCGCAAACCCCTTTCCGCCAGGGTCGTAATGAGGCCCAATATCAGCAATATATTGAAGAGAATGATATCCTTCACCATTGTCAGTCAAGATTTCGTCCTGGTTATGTACAAATTCGCCATTGCTCTATCTCCATTCACAAATGTTTGACATCAGTTTTCTTTTTTTAATCAATTTATATTGTTTTTTGTGTAACGTGATAACATACAGACATGCACATCAAGGTACAACTGCACATTGCAAGGGTATGTCTGCTTGTTCCATCCTTCCCCTTCTTACCTACCTGCATCTAATAACATAAACAGTACACAACTAAATTCCCTGTATCCCACTCGTCTGGTATCTTCTTCTTCCTCACCTACCGTATTACCAACATCGTCATACCGAGTGGCAATAATATCCCTTACAATCTGTCTCCAGGCCTTCAGCCCCATATTTCCCTGCTCTGGATCATGACAAGCTGCTTCTTGCCAGGCCATATTGTCCGCGTTCATCCATTTCTGGATATCTGCCCACCACCCTTTGTCGCTGGCCCCTTGTTTGCTTTCTAGCTCATCGCTATGCTGTGCTTTGCCAGTATATATGGCAGGTGTTTTAACTTATTCACATGTCAGGTTTTCTTGGGTCTTGCAATGCAGCCCAGCAGGCAGGCCTTTGGGGATCCGGTGTCTAAAGTGATACCTGCCTGCGCCAACACTTGGTCTATCTCTTCCCAAAATTGTCTAATCTTCTCGCAGGCCCAAAACATACGAACTAGTTCCGCGTTAACTAATCTGTATTTTGGACAGGATTGTGCAATGCGTGGCCAAACTTTGCTATACTTCCACAGGTCAGGTAAGCCCTTTGTGCCACATACAATTGAATCTGCTGTAGTCTGGCATTCCTGCACACCTTCTTATGATAGACCATAGCTCTGCCCCACATCTCTTCAGACAGTTGGTCCTGCAATTCCGACTCCCAGCACTGTCTGACCAGCTACATCCTACCGCCCAGCCTTCCCATCAGTAGCTTGTATATTCTCGAGAGCTCATGCCCGCCCTCAGAGATGTCATAAAGCGTCCCTAGCCTTTCATCCCCTTGGAAACCTCTACTACCTTCTACTATACTCGTCTAATATGGGTTAACATGTGGTATAATGTGAGATGTTGTCCCAGGTGCAAACCTGTGTTTGCCGCAAGTTCGCTAAACGCAATGGGCTTCCTTTCCTTCAGCATATCTCCCACTGTTGCCACTCCCCTTGGTTCCCAATACTTCCTCACACTCAACCTTATCTGCTTCTCGTTCCCACACAATGTGACCAGTGGGATCTGTGGAGAATATGGTTCCACCTGCCCCAGCAACCGGTAAGCCCGTCGCCACATCGCCTTTCCCAACCTCACTAGTAGAGGCGTGCTAGATCCGCAGGATGCAGTTGTCCATACCACTTCCTTCAGGAAGTACGGGGCTTCCGCCGCCTGCAGCAATTGTGACTCCTGCGTCTGTTCATCCGACAGCCAATTGGTCAGAAATTGTAGTTGGCTAGCGACAAAGTATGCCTCAAAATTGGGCACTCTAATCCCTCCCTGCTCGTACGGGCTCTGGAGCTTCTGCAATGCCACCCTGCATCTCGAATCATGCCATAGGAAGCGCCTACATTTTCCGTTCAACCTCCTGAAGAACGTGTTGAAGATATTGTACGTGACATTGGCAAAATAATGCAGTGGCCTGGGTAACACCACCATCTTCAGCAGGGCTGCTCCCCCCATCACCATCAGTGACAGCTTGGCCCAGAACACCATAGAGTTCTCTATTTTGTCTACCACTTTCATTGTATTGTGCATGTGCTCAGTCTTTGGATCGTGGTATATATCTACTCCCAAGTACCCGAATGTATCAATCTCCCATCTGATCGCAGCACCGCTAAAGAGCTCTCGGGTTGTCCTACATACCCTCCCAAGGGGAACAGACTTGACTTCTGCACGTTGATTGTGATACCCGACAAGGCCGCGTAGCGTTTGAATACATCTAGGATATTCTGCAGGTTATCCTCCGGGTACTGCAAGTACAGAAGCATGTTGTGTACCACCTTCATATATTATTCTTGGTGGTAGACCGCCACTGGAGCCAACACCAGGATAAAGAGCATTGGAGACCATGGGCAACCTTGCCTTGTGCCTTTACTCAGCTGCCACTGTTCTGAGATAATCATGCCCATTTTAACTCTCTCTATTGGCTCGTTATAGAGCAACTGCACCTATTTGACATATGTGGGGCCCATACCAAACCTTTCCAAGCCTGCTGTCAGCCAGGGCCACCTGACCGAGTCAAACGCCTTGACCGCTTCCAGCAAGGCCAGTGCTTAGTGATGCGTATTGCTCCGTGTGTGATCCATTATGTGGTGCAACCTTCTCACATTACTAGTGATTTGTCTATGCGGGACATATCCCGTCTGGTCCCAGAGTATTAAGTTGGCAATAGCTGGTTTGAGCCTGTTAGCCAATAACGCTGTGAGGATATTAATTTCCTGGTTCAGAAGCGACAGGGGCCTATATGAGCCACAGTCCGTAGCCGGCTTACCGGCCTTCAAGAGGGGAATTATTATCGACTCTCTTAGTGACCCAGGCAGTCGGTCTACATCCAATGCCTTGTTGAGCATCGCCAGCAATGGGGCAACGACCTCTGCACTATACTCTCTGTAGAATTCACCGGGCAGACCATCTGTCGGTAGCTCGTGTATAACCTGTTCCAATACCTCAGCAGGGGTGCCTCCAATTCATCTGCTATATCTGTGTCCAGCTTGGGAAGATTAATCTCTGACAAAACCTGTTCAATTTCGGACATCGGGCATTCCGAGGTTTTCTCATACAACTTCTTGTCATATTCATAAAAGCAATGATTGACCGCTTCCTGAGTCGCACAGCGCCCCATCACTCCCCACTAGTGCCTTTATCATTTCCCTCTCAGTCTTGCTCTTGAATAGCCAGGCCAAGAGGCACCCAGACCTGTCTCCTTCCACATGTTGACATTCTACATATTTCCTATAGCTCAGCTTACCCAGCTTGTCCCAGTGTACCAAGCATTCCTTCTGCAGGCGGGCCACCACTCGTGCACTATCCCGGGACCTGTCCTCTGTCGACTCTGCAGCTTCTAGTTTAGCCTCTGCTTTGCCAAGGTCTCTTTCTATCACATATTGCATCCCTTTTGATTTAGCCATACCCGCCCCATGCACCATAACTTTGAAGGCCTCCCACTGCGTCCCAGCTGACTCCACACTACCCGTGTTGTGTATAAAATATTCCTTCACCTCCCCCTTCAGGGACTCGCGAAATCCTGTATCCTTGAGTGCCTCCACCCTCAGACTCCATGTAGGGATTCTAGCCCTGGGGGGAAGAAGCTGCCATGTAACCACCAGGTGTGCGTGATCCGAAAGCACTCTCGCCTTGTATTCTGCTTTTGTGAATTGTCCTAGTGTTTCCTCTCCCGCAAACACATAATCCAACCTCGTGTAGAGATTCATGGGTGTAGTGTAGTGGGAGTATATTCTCTCCTGAGGATGCATCATTCTCCATACATCTGATAGCTTAAATGCCTGTAATAGCGAGTTCACGACCTTGGTCGCCGGGGCTGGGTGAGTGTGTTTATTTTCTGACCTAGCTACTATCGGGTAAAGTATACAATTGAAATCCCCTCCCCATATTAATGTGCAGTCTCCATAGGGGCAGATCCTGGAATACAATGATCGAAAATATGCCGCTGTGTCCTGATTCGGTGCATACGTACTAATTACACAAATCTCCCTGTTATCCACCATCCCCTGTAATACAACCATTTTACCTTCCTTGTCTAAGGTGATTTGGAGATCTCTAAGCAGTACCCGCAGCACTACCCATATTATTACCCCTTTGGCATATGCTGAGTATGACGCGCCCACCGCCCTCCCACTCCAGTTGCGGGTCAAAGTATTCAGATTTTCCTTGGTGAGATGCGCTTCTTGTAGTAGGGCAATATCTATCCTCTGGCAATTCAAATAAGCCATAACTCTGTTGCATTTTATATAGCTGTTCAAGTCCCTGACATTCCAGGATACTACTTTAGGTTACCCCATTTCGCTTCAAAATGCAGCCTGCCGCGTATCTTCCCCATGTTGCAACACCAATAACCCCCATTAATGCAATTGTAGGCCCGCCCCCATAACTTCCCCAACTTCCCAAACTCCCCCAAAGCAAACAACAGCCCAGCTCGATTGCACATGCTCAGGCTCTCCCACTTCTCGCCGCCGTCCCTGCATCATGTCCTGGAGCATCCGGCATGGTGGGCAGATACGTAACAGCTAGTATCTGTACAGTCCATTGCAACTTGGGGTATAGTACATTCCTGTGTAGTGCGGTCTGGGATAAGTACCACACTGTTCACGCCTGAATTTAGTGACTTTTGTCAATTTTCTCTTTCGGTAAGGAGCATGGTGTAAAGTCCTTGCAGCATTGTGCTGGTTGCAGTTTTCTTTTTTCCGTTACTTCTGTCCATCTGGATCGGTTTCCGCCCCTGCTGCCAAGTTCTGCATGTCCATCCATTGATGTACGTCCTCTGGATCGTCAAAGAAAAGTGTGCGGCCTTTTTGGATCACCTTTAGCCTGGCCAGGTACAACAGCATGCATTTCTGGTTAGCCTCCCTTAGTCTCCTCTTAACCGCTATGTAGCTCATTCGCTGCTTCTGACCTGCAGGGTGCGGTCCGTGTACGCAGTTATCCTGGCTGATGCCCATTGAATTGTTCCCCCTTTTCAGAAGTGCTCAAGGATCCTTTCTCTGTCTCGGTAGTTCAGGATCCTGGCTATTATTGGTCTTGGCTGAGCCCCTGGCGGTGGCTTCCACGTCAGTGCCCTATGTGCACTCTCCACTGTAAAGCCTTGGCTGAGAGCCCCTGGTCCAATTTCTTGCTGCAGCAGAGTTTCAATATACTCCGTTGGATTTGCACCCTCTTCTCCTTCCAGAGCCCAATAATGCGTATGTTATTACGTCTGGCCCTGTCATCAGCATCTTCCACCCTGTCCTCTAGATCACGCACTTGTTGACTCAGAACCCTTACTTCTTCTGTGGTGTCTTTGCGGCCACCTGTGTTCTCCAGCACAGACTTCTCGAGCATACCTGTCCGTTCCATTAGGGCCCTTATATCTTGCCGTAGCAGTGACACGTCAATGCTAATGGCGTCTATTTTTGCTTCTAGGGACTCTTTCAACAATGCTATGACTGCAAGGATCTGCTGGTCTCCTTTCACAAGCTTCTGCTGCTTTTGGGATGTGGAGGCTCCCTGTGGGGGACCCTCCCTGGAGAGCATAGTCTTGGTGCATGCCTCTAGGCTAAGTTGTTTCCCTTTGCTCTTCTGATGTTTGGATGCCATGTCTGCTCTGCACCCCAAGACTCTGTGATTGTGCCGGCGTCTGCCTGATCCAGACGTACCAGTTCAACTGCTGGCCACCCTTGTAATGCTGTTGATTTGGACCCACTCTCTTCCTGGAATGTCTGGCGTTCCGCTTGGAGACTGTTTCTGCCTTAATAGCTCAGGTTTACTCATGGCTAGTCCCAGTCATACTGTGCAGATTGGAGTGTCAATAGGGGGCAGTATAGCCCACTAGAAGCTGTGCTACTGGACGTGCTCTCTATTATCACGGCCTAGGGCACATGCTGAAAATCCTTTACCGTGCCAGTGGACAGGTGTGTCGTGTCCAATGCTCTGGCCTGCACTCTTCTCTCTTTCCTCCTGTGGGCTACTGCTGCCCACAATCCAGGTCTCGCTTTCATGACGGCAGCTTGGGTCCGTCACTGCCTGGGTCACCTCGCAACACACTACGGACCCGCTGATGTCCTGGGCCTCACTTATGCACATGCCGTAATTATTGCTCCCTCAGTGTCTGTTCCCCCAGGTTGGGCTCCAGATCTTGCCCCGATGCTTTGCACTGTCTGTACTGCATTCCTATCCAAACACTCTACTCCCTCCGCACTAACCCCAGCCAGGCTGGCGATAGGTCACTAGTGCTCTGCAAATGCACTCTTCCCTAGCCTTGCGCAGCCTCACACATCTTTCCACGCCATAGTTCTTAGGGCCCACCTCTTCTGATATCTCAGATGGATTTAGCTCACAGCCTTGTTTTGTTTCTGTTGTCAGACCGTCACCAGTTTATACAGCGCAGGTGGCAGGGGGTATGGGAGCCTCTCCGATTTGCCTTGCTTCCCCCGTTTCATCCGTGCCGCAGTTGTCCACTGCACATTAGTTATCAGCCCCCCACGGTGGTCTCCATTCATCCGTCTCCTTTCCGCGTACGCTGCTGTGGCTGCTCTCTGCACGCAGAGCCTGCGCCCGGGCCAATGCAGAGCTGCTCTGTCCAGGATCCTCGGTTCATGTGCCATTGATTTTCAGATGAGCTGGAGGGCAGACCTGCTCCTGTGTCCGCCCCCATCCGTCAACTTCATCACTCTGTTAGCACACATTAGTGCTCTGTCCTTGCCATCAAGCGCTGCAGTATATCAGGGACTTCCTCCTCACCAGCAAGGTGATGCCTGTTGCACAGGTGCTGCTGCTCATGCAATCGCACTCCGAAATTGGTGTTCTGGAGCCTCTGGTGACTTGCGCACTGCCTCATTGGCTCGCCATTCTGTCCAGTCTTAATTGGCAGCGTTTCTCCTTCACCCTTCCCGGGGCGCGTCGCCTGTGCGTGCCCACACTTTATTACCGCACAGTAGTGTTCTACAGTGCTTGGAGTCTCAGGATCCGATCCGGCGTGGTGACAGTCTTTTATCCCTCCAAACTCCACTTATACAATCTCTGACGCTTTCCTCCGTTTGGGCCTTAATTCTGCTCCATGCTACCATTCCTCTGCAATATTTCCTTTGTCCTCTGCTGCCTTCTTGGTGCTTCTTCGCTCGGGTCACAGCTCAAACTTTCAGGCGGCTTCGGTTCCCTGAGTATTGCAATTCCAGTCCCCAGACGCTGCACAGCTGTGCACACCTAGTTCCCCCACACAATGCTACAATTCGCAAGTTGTGGGTTTGTTAAAACCTCATCTTTAATGTAAAAAGCCTGTAAGGATCTCAGGAGCCTGGATGGAAGCGTCCTATTGCATGGCTGTGTAGCCACACACCCAATGTTCGATATCATTGACAGGGGAAGGATGGAGATTCTTATGCTGGTTGATCTTTCAGCGGCGTTTGAGCTTTTGGACCACAAGATTTTGCTGAATCGATTAAGCGAAAATCCAAGGGTTCACTGCCAACTCTGTATCCTGGATTTCATCATTCTTGTCAAACAATTTATTTCAAATCTGCTTGGCTGGAAAAATATCAGAGGAAGAGGTACTTTGACGTGTGGAGTTCCACAGGGTGCCTGTTTGTCACCTTTTCTTTTTAATGTGTATATGAAGCCACTTTTTGACATATTGTCCTAAAAGAATATCTTATTTACCAACTTTGCGATTGACATGCAGTTGTTGATTGAACTGTCTGGTGATTTTATTACAGATCCTGCCTGATGATTTTATTGCAGATCAAGAAAAGATCAATATTACTTGGAGCTTGATCAAATGTTGGATGGGTTGTAACTGGATGTGTCTAAACGGAGCGAGGATAAAACAGGTTTACGTTGATTGTTGCACTGTCAATACTTTTCTGATTGTTAAGACCCTGGGTGTTAGATTAGACTGTTCCCTGACTATGGATTGTCACACTAGTGCTCTGGTAAACTCTTCATGCTTTCATTTAAGACTGCTTTGGCAGATTCGTCCTTATCTGTCTGGAAAAAACAATTGCTAGAGCAGCTGTCCTCACTAAATTGGATTATTGGAACAACCTGCTTGTTGGAACTTTCCCCAAAAATCTTTAAAAACTATAAGTAGAAAATGGTGCAGTTTGAACTATTACCTGCATCAATCACAGGCAACACCTCTCTGACCATAGGAAAAACATGTGATGGCTCCTGGTGAAGGCAAGAGCTGAATGCAAAGTGCTTTCTATGGTTTATACATGCTTCAATGCTCTGGCCATTGGTTATTTGGCCAAAGTCATTCAGTTTATAAAGCGACTCACACTCTCTGGTGCAAATCCCAGGCATTACTGTACTGTCATTAGAGTTCGTTGAGCAGGGGGCAAGGGGAAATCCTTCTATTCCCTCGGTCCTAATCTTAGGAACGATCTGCCATTGGAAATTCGGTTAACATCTAGCTTCTCAGTGTTCAGGAAGGGCGCTTGATAAATAAATACAAATAAATAAAATACTGGGGAACTGTAGTAGAACCAATTGTAGGGGACTGGTGGATGCTTTGTGGCTGTCCCCTGTTAAGCAAATATGCCACAGTGTGTAATTACATTGGGATCCTCCAAATGCCACCTCCATGGCTGCCAACCTGTATTGTAGGGAAATCTCTGGCTCCCAAAGCCCTCATACTGGCAGCCCTTACGGCTAAGCAGGGAAATCGTCACACAGAGTAATTAGAAATGTACACAACTATAACCACTGGTGTTTGCAGTCCAACTAAGCGGAAATTCCAAAGTGTATGCACTTATTGACATTGGCAGTAGCAAGGGCACTCATAAAACCAATGGTTACATGTTATTACCCTCAAGAACAAGGATGGCCACAACCCTAAAACCGCAGTTCTAGCTGGCAAAAATAGATACCTGCAAAATAACAAATAATGTGAAATACTAAAAGAACACTATTCTTTCTAACTTTCAGCCTTGTACTATTTCTGAAAATGCATATCAAATCTGTTCTGACACATAAAAATGACATAGAACTAATTTCCATAATGTACAAGTGTATTACATTCTTTTTTTAAAAATTATTTAAAACATTCATCGACTTAAGCATAACTCCAAACCCTTCATGAGACAAATTCAGAATACATTCAGTAAGTACAATATATTTTCCATTCAATCAATTGTAATTATTCAGAAAAATTGCATAATTTCTTCATACCCGTTATGATCAGAACAAATAAAAATAATCACAAAAAAGTACAAGACAAAAAACGTACAAATAGTATGACTTGGATGTCACGTTGCCAAAAATTAAAAAATATACGTCCATCCTACCAAATACAATTTAGAATTCTCTATACATATAAAACACACAATCTGTTAGTTTGTTCCTTACACAATTTAACACTGTTCCACTAATCTGCACCAAATGTTGCATAGTTAACTGTCAGGACCCTCCGGACATTACTGGCTACATGACATTTGATACCCCAACCCTTTCCCTGTATTTCAGCCCCTTCACACATGAGTCGGATGCCAGAAATCAGCAAAAACATAAATGTGGTCGTAGAAGGAACACAACAAGTTCATTTTAAGCGTTCCGAAGTGAGGAACAAAACTCAACCTTGAAAATCACGTTTCAAGGCCCTAGGATACAGCATTTCTGAGATATCTGACCGCAACGCACTGCACTGCACCTGGGTGAGGCGACATGTGGGGAGAGTGCACAAAAGGTGCTAGTATGCTGCAAGCACGCCTTCCTCCACGTCTGCTTCAGGGTATGTAAGCCACCCACACACGCCCATTCTCAGTGCAGTTTACTTCAGAGTGCAAAGCACATCAAGCGATGACCGATTCGGAAGAGCGACGTACAGGATCATTGATTTTCAACAATTGATGAGTGTTATCATGACTGTCATCAGAACCTGTGCGGAGTACGGGCACTTTTTGCTAGTGAAATTATAAGTAGACATGTAGCTCCTCTGTAATGATTTTACTGATGATCAACCATCCTTGCATTCACATTTCTAATTGTCAATATAGTCAACATTCCCATTGACACCCGGGAGAGTTAGTACATTATAAATTGCAAACATAAATAAATAAATTAATAGATATTTTCTTCTTGTCTTTTTTGTTCAGTTCTGCTTCTTTCTTCGGGTCAGAATGATTTCAGATTCTTGGGTCTATTACTATATGCACAGATGCAATGACAGGGAATTTGTGTTTTTTTTTCAAGAATGAGTTGGCAAATTGCTGTGTCAGTCCATGATAAAGCAAATAGACACCTTTCCATTTATAATCAGTGGCTTAGCCCTGCCGATTGTGAACATGGGTCACAGCCAAGACTTCCAGGGAGGGACCCCGACCCACAGAGTCAGATTTCATAATCCAAAAAACCCTCTCACTGGTGTGTAGCCGCTACCTCACATTTCGACAGAATAGGAACCATCCACCACCAAATATCTATTGGGATGATTCAATCAACCAATGAGTCAACTTCTCTATTAGGCACACATCTTTAACTTTTTGAAGACACTCCTACTTGCTTCCTGGCCAAGCATTTTTTCCAAACTATGTATGGACACGCTCCAGCTGTAAGGAGCATTTCCTGAATCACGGGGGGGGGGGGCGGACTCTCCTCGAGGCAGGAGTCTGAAGAGTTTCAGCAGTGGGTCCATCTTTCTCTCTAGGCCTTTGAATTCCTTGATCCATGAAAAGATCTTAGCCCAACACTCTGGGGCAATCACACAGTCCAACATCATATGCAAATATGAAGAACAGGTCTCACACTCCATCTAGCGTTTGTCACTCACTCCTTTGTAAATTGTCGCTATTCCTGAAGGAGAGTGATGTCACCTGTTGAGTAACTGGATACCATGCATTTTGTATTGAAAAGAAACTGAAACTCTTATGGTTTTTCTTACATGTAAAGGGCCATGGTTTACTGGATAACAGGAACCCAATGTCACTTTCCTATGTCTTCCTATTTGGTATCAGAGCTGGATATCTTGGCAGATAATAAGATATTATACATTTTAGAAATCCACTCTTGTTCACCTCCACTTTATATAAAAACATTGCAAACTGCTTAAGCTTTCCTGATACTTTCCTTTTCAACTTAATTTCTGACAAAACACCTTTTAGCTACAAGTATTGAAACAAGGTGAGTTTGCTGAGACCCAACCATTCCTGCAGAGTGACAATGTCCAGAAATGATCCCCTCGTCCAGAGATGACCCACTCTTTCCAGACCAGCATCAAACCAGGATTGGAATCTACCCGAACCATCCAGGCCTGCTAGAAATGGAGACATCCATGTGCAACTAAATGAGGTTGGGCATCTTGCAATCAGACCCCAAGTCTATGATCCCTTCATATGATCCACAGGGTGATCCCTAATCAGTTTATTGATTGCTGACGTAAGTGCCCTGTACCATTCCACACGTGACAGCATGGAACACATAATTATCTAGGACTATCAATTGCTTCGCCATTTCTATTTCCCAGGTAAATTGGGATCTGGCTGGGCTGGGCTGCTCATTGATACGTTTCCATGCTTGGACATCACACCACTTCCTAGGTGGTATGTTGCTCAATCATTACCATGATGCTATTGGCTGTTTATCATTGCAAACAAACCTAAGAAAATATATCTTTAAATCTCCTAAGCATTGTCTTGGGACACCAGTTTGGAGCATTGGAAAATGGAAGATGAGCAACAGCCAGTTCATTGTTCCCTGAAACTGGAATCCTTGTGCAAGCAAAGACATTCCCTGACCTTGCACTACTCGTGGATGACTGAATAGGCTTCACCTAGCAGTGGCTACAAAGCTGAAGGATCTTTCCCAGGTAATTTGGCAGATGATAAGTCAGCGAGTGGAGACTGAATGTGAATGTAATAACTTCAAGCAGCAGTGGACATTTGACTGAACAAGTTAAAAATGGTCTTGTCTGGATCCAGTTGAGCCTATGGAATTTTGCTCATTGGACTGCACATGTGAAGTGAGATGGACATGGGGACATAAACACACCAACAGACAAGAAGAGACACCAGTAGAAGTCAATAGAGTCATGATGCAGCTGCAATCAACTGGGGCTTTTCCAAAGCACTTCAGCAGATGTACAAGAAATCCAGAGGCAGCAACTGAATCTAGCAGAACACATTCATACATATAAAGGGGAGCAGGTTCTGTGGCCTAGCAATCTATGGGCATGTGACAACCTAGCTACCACTATGCAAATATGTGGTGCAAACCTCACCGATGGCAGGGCAGGGAGCAGTAGTTATCCATGAGTAACAAGATTTGAAGCAAGGCTGTCACTGAAGGATGTCCAGGTCGCATGGAAGGATAGATACTCAGACAGAGCTGGTCTTTTAGGTCTTGTCACCACCAGAGGTATCAGATAATGCATGTATAGGTGTGTCCGGTTATGAGTAGGGAGGATATTGGGACTGTAGGGGCCCTACTTCTGTTGAATCACATCCTTATGCAATATTGTATGCTAAGATTGTATACAGGGCTACTTCTTGTCATCTGTTTTCCATGTGCCGCAACCCTGATGAAGTTAGTGATGGGCGCTGTGTGTGCTGTGGCATAGGGTGTGCCTTTGCGTATATGGAAGACTGCATCCATGGTTGACAGCTGCTATGTAGGCCACTGAAGAAGCCCTACTGTGCCATCGCCTTGTTCATATTGCCCACTTATGGCACTGCAGTGGACGCCAGGCACTTGCCTCCCACTCTAAATCTGTGGGGTCTGGATGCCAGCCTGAAAGTGTGCCAATTGCATCAGAGCACATTGCCCACTTGTGGCACTGTGGCCACCTGTGGCACTGGAGTGGACCTCATCTGCTTGCTTGGCCGTCTGACATCTGTGGGGCACTGGGGCCTGGTGACCATCCTGACATCCTGACACTGTGCCATTGCATCAGCGCACATTGCCCACTTGTGGCACTGCAGTGGACCCCGGCTTCTTGCTTGGCCTTCTGACATCTGTGGGGCCTGGTGATCACCCTGACACTGTGCCACTGCATCAGCGCACATAGCCCACTTCTGGCACTGCAGTGGTCCCCGGCCACTTGCTTGCTCCTCGGACACCATTAAAGGCTGGAGGCCAGCCTGAACTACCTAAGCTTACGGCTTCTGCTGCACTGGGGCTTGGAGCCTGATGCTGCCTCAGTCGCCCCTGCAGAACCTGGCCAAACAACGCACAAGCAGACGGGGGATTACTAGGTTATAGGGCAGCCGGTCTTGGTCACAGCGTCCACTGGACAGCAGTAAACAAATTGATGTAGCAGCACTATGTTCTGGGAAAGGGTGAACACAGGGTTATGATCCCTCACGTTGTACCTTATCAGACTGAAACACTCCCCCAGTACATTGGGCCTCATTCCGAGTCCGGCGCTAACCAATGGTGGTAGTAGCGCCTTTGTCGGCACCGGACCCGTACCGGCACCGCCCTGGTGGAATGGGAAATTACCGCCCTATTCCGAGTTGACCAGGGCGGTAATTTCCCATTCCCCAGGGCTCTTCCCCATTCCCAAATGAGCCCCCATAGGACTCAATGGGAATGGGGAAATTGCAAATAACGGTGACCGTACTTTACGGTCACTGTTATTGGCTAAAAAGCCCCTTTGCGCTCTCGTCCTTAACGCCTGCTAAAAGCAGGCGTTAAGGACGAGGACGCAAAGGGAACTCGGAATGTGGCGGTAAGGGATTACTGGCACCGGTCTCGTTAACGGTGACCGGTATCCCTTACCGCCATACTCGGAATGAGGCCCATTATCTTTGGTTGCCATCCGGGACTCGTTGTCCTAAATTTATAATTGTGAGAAAATACAAGTACTAGAATACAAAGACAAACTGAATTGAGTAACATATCCTTGCATGACATGGGATAACTGGGCAGCACGGGCATCTTGGTTTAGGAATCAGTGGGGTAAGCCATATTCATGTATTTCAAGATAGTTGGTGGGAATTGGGATTGTGCAGGGATGTTAAGGTGCCGTGTGTCAAGTGTGAGCAGATTATCCAGTAGGGATAACCTCTAAAAATTCTAGGTATGTAATGTGCCTGTGTTAAATGCAGGACTATACATAATTGAATACAGATTTAAAAAAACACAATTAAATGCAATCAATTGAGAAATGTATTAGTAACCGACCAATCTCCTGATCAGACAGTTCTGTTTTCTAGGGCGTCTCATTTTGCATTCTATCATTTATAATTCAGAATTTAGAAATTGATAATTGAAACTACAAGCACCAGAATTCAGAGTTATGCCGGATAAAGAAAGAGTGCAGATTAGTTCATGGTCTTTCACTCCTTACCCAAAGTCATTTTTCCTAAACTTGTCACGCAATATTCCACTTCTGGGTCTATCCTATCGTTTCAGACCCTTTCCTGGAATTGAACAATTGTAGAGGGAAGAAGGACAGTTCTCCTTAGGCCCAGGGAAATCTTAAAGGAGGAGAGGAAGAACATGGCACAGGGATGAGGGAGGAAGAGGAGGGGCTACCAGAGCCTGGGACAGATTGCGGAGGGCGAAAACAAAGGAAGGGTCACTGTTTCAGTGACTCCGTTGCTATTAATGAGTGCATGGTCCCAGAGTGCGTGAGGACAGTGTCACCTCCCTTTCTGTCACAGTAAAGGACAGAACAGCAACTATTGTGCTAGATCAACCGATTTATTACTGGTGGGCTGGCTTGACCTGTTGAATAGCCTGCATTGCAAACTTGCTGCTAACATTATCTCAATCAAAGTGCCAGTGTCCCTTGTGACAAAAATGACTCTTGCTTTGCAGGAGTACAGGGATGAAGAGTGTTTGAAACACCTTCTCTGCCCATACTCCCACTAAACCAGTAGTGACCCCAATCATAAAGGTAAAACAAGCCCAGCTAGACCAGTATGCCTCCTTCGCCTTTTGTGTAAAGTGGGAAGAGGCAGGTTATACTCTGAAGAGAGGTGTGAAGTGATAGCAGTAGCAACCAAAATAGCAAAAGTATAAAGACTCCAAAATAAAAGAATTTCCAATCAAAGTTCTATAAATAGATATATATGTAGTTATTAAACAGTCAAGAATGTAAATAGCTAACTATAAAAACACCAACAAAACCCCACTCCCGCAGAAAGATCACAGACAATTCAGAATTTCGTCTGTAATAACACTCTGGGTACTTGAGCAGGGGTGAACAGACAAGGAGTAGCAACAGTATCACTTAAAAGGATATATCTTTGCAAGAAAAGGTACAGAAAAAGGGGTGTATCAGTCACTATAGCCACAAAGGGTGGTTCAGAGGACAGGGCCTCTCAACACTACTTTTTTTCTGATCTTGAGTGGTTGGACAGAATCAGACCAGGTCTCTTTATGCTGGTCTTGAGCCAGGTTCAAGCGGAAGCAAGTCTCATTGATCCAGGCAGTGAGTTGGCATCAAGTCGGTTTCAAGATGGGGCTCTCTGTGGTTCAATGCAGCGTTCCATGTGTTGCAGTTCGTAGATCCAACAGGTGCAGATCAGTGGTCCGAGATGATCTTTGGGTCAAAGCGAGGCCCTGTTACTTCAATGCATTGCCCAAAGAAGTGGTGAATTGAAGGTGTTTATAGTGGTTAGATGATGTTCAACCCAAGGTGGCAATGAGCGCTGCAGCATCAAACCTGTTCAAAGGTTTCAAGCAGTGGTTTGAAGATGCGGAGGAGTGCCAAAAGAAGCAGCACAGGACTGGGTCAGATCGAATGAGTGATATCTTGAATTGTCAAAAAGAGAAGTTCAGGTTGCTTTGGACATTTTAGGGCGCTATGAGCCCCAGAGCATGAACTCTAGCACAAGGCGAGTCCTTCTTGCTCTGCCTTCCCAATTCTAGGAGTTTGGCTGGCACCTATAGGGATTCCTCCACCTTCAATGAGGATCCTGGTTCCAGTTCAGCTGGCTGAGTGGCAGGCCTTGCTCCACAGCAGTTCACCCCCAATGTTCCCTGTGGATTGTTAAGGGACAGAGCTTACCTCTCTTTTGGATGAACCTGTCCTCACCACTATGGCAGAATATTATGAAATAGATTGTACTCCCAAAAGGGATCCAGAGATATCCTCTTCTTGGTGGTCAGGAACAAATCAACAAAGTAGCGGGTGACCTCTTTCGTATGATGACAAAATGGCACTGGGGATTGGACAGAAGTAAACCTGCTCTTCAGGGTCTAATCCCTGTTCCTATAACAATTAACCCTGCCTTCTTGCATTATACTGAGTGTGCCTTGTTCCAGAGGAAATAGAGGGGACAAGGAGGAAAGAGAGCCCACAGAAAAGCAAGATGGTGGTGCCCTTTTTTGGGCCCACCTTCCCTCTCTGGATTTCCTATGTCCTCCCCCTTCCGAAGGCTCTTTTGTGTGCAGAACCCTGATGTGAGGCTGGGCTTTGTTATGTGAATGCCCCTTTGAAGTAGAGTTCCAAGGAGATGTTCCCAGTGAATGTTCCTGTGGCCTAATGGGGGGGGGTGTTACCTTTCCTCGTGGGCAATCAAAAAGTGACAGCATCATGCCTATTGTTTCACTTGGATCATTGGAGACAGCTAGGTTAGCCATGAATATAAGTTGCCTTTACATCACTGTCCTGGGCTCACATGGCTGACATTGGTTGCATATTAAATTGTTGTGGCTTTAATAATTGTGTGCTCTTCATAGTCTCCATACTATAACCAGGTATAGTGTATTAATAGAGTTTACTCTGCCACCAGACTGATAAGGTGACAATTATTAGGTTTTAGTCCAGGGATACAAGCCCATTGCCAATTCTGGCTTTTGGTCAGAGAAGCTGTCAGCAATGCAAATGTCACCTTTGAACCTGCCTTGTATCACTGAAGAGAAGGTGCTGCATTTGTTTGGAGACTGGTAAAGCAAGGGCACGTCCATGCGCTATGCTTTTGTCATGGGGCTTTGTGAAAGGGGTGTTAATATGGTTTTCCAAACTCTGACCTGATGGGCAGAGGTTTAGTAGGCCACCCTAGTTTAGCAGAACAGGGAAACCTTCTAGACAAACCAGACCAATCTTCGGTAGCTTGGCAGGCGGACAAGACTAAGTCTCAGGAGGGGTGAGAGTGATCGGAAGCCCACAATGAGCACACACAGTAAACTCCACAGATTGCCCTTAGACAGATGTCTATCAAAAATACATTTATTATAAGCCTTTATAACAAAAAACGATTAAACTACAGTTAGCAAGAAAACAATTACCACACATGCGTATTCACTATGTAAAATATATACAATAATGCGTTTAGCCTAATGCTGATGATAGGGGAGAAAATAACCACAACCTGCAAGAGAAAGGGGTCAGCTGAACACATATATCAAATTAGGGCGTTCTTCAGAGTCAATCTCTAACTTATGTAGTCCAGCCCTACAAAGTGAGGAGCCTAGCGCTCAAAGTACTGTTGTGCGTTAAGAACGTGCGGTCGTGCGTAAAATGAAAAGCGGTTCCCTTCAGGGAGCTGCAGCTGCTCAGGAAGGGGCTTGAGGCGATGAAGAATAAGTTCCTATTCCTAGAGGAGGGTCTATCCTTGTGGATAGAGTGACCTTCAAGAGTTCGGGAATAGCTTGGGAGCGTAGGCTAGCCCAGCCAAGGTGAGTATTTTTTAAGGGATTCTTGTGCGTAAAAAGGGATGGATGTGCCAGGGGGCCACGGGTAAGTGATTTAAGTACTCACCGACCCTCGTGTTGGGGGGAAATTCTGCCGGGGTCGGCTGGGCCGTCCGCGGACCTCCTGGCAGGGAGGCCCAACTCCTCCCGTATATCCCAAAAATTGAGTATGAGACACACGCAAGAAGCAAGGTGATTCTGCTGTTTATTAGACAAAATGGCAGGGATGGGTCAAGGAGCGTACGCGTCCGTCCTGACACACTCTTCAAATTCGTGGGGCTCGCAGGCCCTTTTTACCTCAGGATGACGCGCTACTTGCGTCACCTGGGAAAGTTAGCAAAAAACCTATCGCCACTCTGGATTGGCTCCTCGAGTGGTAGGGTTAGTATAGCATACATATAGAGAGCATTGTTAGTGGTTAAGGGTTAGTCAGGTGGTATAATTGGGTTGTCCCTTCAAATTGATACACGAGAATTGTTACATGAGGATCCCTGGGGATTGGTCAATGCTAATGGCGTCAGTGATAAGAGCCTCATGTTCTGATTGGTCCACGCACGAGCCCCCCAGTCTGGGACCATCGTTGTTCCCAGCTCGCGGTGCACCTATCATTTGCAACAATGTTTCACTATGATTATGTGCAGACAACGTGAAGATTTATTGGTATGCCTGAAGGCCGACTACTCCCACCGCCGCAGATGTCCATTGGATCATTTCATTGTATCTGCCGGTGTCTTGAAACGGGGGTTTCGGTGCCTCCCTTCTCCTGGGCCTGGCACCCTGTCAGATTTGGCTTGATCACGTGAGGTGGGACCATGGTTGAGGCAGAATTCTGCACAATTAATATTGTATTTTTCCACTATGTGCCTGGTTTTAATTGCAGGTGTGACCTTGGCGTCGGCTCACGGCATACGAGATTTGCAACATTGCGCCCTTGACTGTCAGTCATCGCCGGGCTCATTCTGCAGGGTCAGCAACTGTACTCTTGCTTATTCAATGTTCATGGAAGCTATTGCTTGCGGCCTACTTGGGCCTGGTGCATAGGTGGAGATGTTTGATACACCGCGCTTTAGGTTATGGTATCATATTGTTTTATCCCCAGTGTCGTGTCTTCGTTATATTTCTCATTGCAATGCATGGGTTTAGGAGAAGCGCAAGCAAGCGTTATAGATGAGTTCATTTTGCGTCTTGCGTTTCAGCATTTTGAAAAGCCTATGTGAAAAATAATAAAGGTGCGCGTCAGTGAGTGTGTCCGTCATCTACGTCGTAGCACTGAATATGTTCTTCGTGTGGATTGGTGTGCGAGTGTCCAGTGTGCATGTTCGCATAGGTGTGCTGACCTGTGGCTAAGTCATCATGGCATCTCTAACGATGTGTTCATTTACTGCTGCATGGTTCAGTCGAGTTCATCCATGCCGCAGGTGTTGGCATGGGCAGGACACGATGTGTTCATTTACTGTTGTGGTTCAGTCGAGTTCATCCATGCCGCTGGTGTTGGCATGGGCAGGACAGGCTGGTGGGCACATCCGTATGTTCTTGTACCAGGGTATTTGATCGTCTGGTAGATGGGCAAACTCCTCTCGTGGCGGGTGCCTGGGCCGTGATCCTCTAGGCCAGGGGCGTGAGGGGATTGGTGGGAGCCTTGTGTTCCATTTTCCCACTTCAGTCCCCCCTCTGGTCGACTTGTCGACCACAAACATATCCTTTTCCTTATCTCCTCTCACTCTCCATATTTTAGTTACTCCTCCCAAATGTCCATAGTGGTTGACATGGTCTTCAAATGACCAATACATGTATGCACATGTTCCTCCAGGTGTGCAGTATACCCATTTCCCTACGTAGCTCCTTGGGTTTCTTGGGTTTTCGAGTTTCACAGACGGCGGGTCCAGGTGGTTGGTGATGATCTGGCTGCGCAGTTTCTCTCTCTCTTTTATTATTGTGCCTGTGTGTTGGCCATCATCTGCTGGCATCAAAGGGTGCATACCAACCATTTCGATCATTTCGTCTGTGGTGCGTGCCTTCCAAAATCTTATTATGATCAGTGCAGTTCCAGCCAAAATAGTACATCCCACTATAATCTTCAGTCCGTCCGACAGCCACGATGGCATCCATGACCATAGTATCGAAAACCAGCTGTCATCCTTCTTCACACCTTTACTTTCATTCATCATGTTGGAGTGCATCTGGGCCAATTGTGATACTGCTTCTGTCAGTGTACCATTGTCAGCATCGTTAGCAGGAATGAATGTGCAGCATGATTGTCCTATCTTTGCGCAAACTCCTCCTTCCATTGCTGTGAGGAGGTCCAGTACATATCTGTTCTGTAGTGCTACCATCCTCACTGCTCGCAGTTCCTCTTTTATTGCGTTGAATCCATTTACTGTGGAATTAATTGTCATCATCAATTCCCATCGGGTTATCTGGAGCCATTTTGCGTTTGCGTAGGCCTGTAGTCCTGGATGTATTATGGAAGAGAAAAACATCGCTGCTCGGCTGAATAGTCTGTGTTCTGGTGGGATTGAAGTGACAGGTAATTTCCTGTCAGAGGTTCTCCTTGTCTTTTCTTTCTATTCAGGACAGTGTCGTCGCTGTTGTTTTGGTCCTCTGTACAGATCTCTTATCCCTCTTGTTTCCTTCATCCATTTTAGGGAAGCTTGCCATGTTCACATGTTTCTGGGGTACCACTAGTGATGGTACATTGACGTGTACCATCGTGCATATACCATTCCACAGAGGGGGCAGTGTGTGGTATGCCTTGTCTCCGCAGGCCCAGTAATGGTCCATTAATACCGATGTTCCCGCTCCCCCCTCAGGTAACTCCGTCACGCTTGCACAGTTGGTGTTGTACCCCACGTTCACTTCTCCTTTATGTTGATAGCATACCTTAGGTGCAGATAGCGGCAGTATTGTTATTGGGTCTTCATCCTTCTCTATCCATGTTAGCATGGGTGCGTACTTGATCCAAATCGTCCAGCATCTGTTGTTGTGTTCAGCAATAGTTGTAGTATCTTCTCTCGTTACCATGTTGCTGCCAACCACTCCTATGTCCCATTTGTTGTCCAGGTACACCTTCCCTATTATTGTTATCAGTGGCCTTTCCCAACATCCTTGTTTTTTTTTAACTTCTTTTTATTGGTTTTACAACAAAGGAAAAGAAGAACCGAAAAAGAAAGGCAAGAAAGCAAAAGAACCATTACCCAACACCTCCCCCCACCCTCCTCCCTCCCTCGAAGGCAGCAGCAGTATGTCCGTGATCCTTCACCTCCTCACCGGTTCACAACAGTTGTCAAGTTTATGGTGGAGGGACCGCTCTCTCGGCCGCCCCCTTCTCTTCCCTGGGGGTGTTCTCCCCTTTGTCCATGAGTATATGTGCTGGCACTTCCAAGTGAAATCTGCGTTGTCCATTGACTGCACCGGTCACGGCTGGGCCTTCTCTCCTTTCTGGTTGTCTGCCCTCCTCTGGTCCATACATATATTTCCCCCAGGCGCAAGCGGGTCAACCCCTTCTTCTCCTGGGTCGTCTCGATCGCTCGTGTTGTCTTCATCTCTGTTTCGGAACAGGTCTTGCACCAGGGTGTTCCACGCCAGTAGTCTGGCCCCGCTGTTACCTTCACCCTTCTGCGTGGCTCTCGTCCAGACTGCTGTTTCTGCTATCGCCCATTTTTGCAGGTCGGCCCACCAGCCCTCCTTCGAGGGGCCTTCGCTCTTGTTCCATGCCATCGCTATGCCGCGCTTCGCTAATATTGTCATCAAGTCTTTCATTTTTGCCACGTGCGACATCTGCCGGTCTCCCCTTGGGAACAGGCCCAGAATATAAGACGCCGGCGACCCAGCTGGCATGTGAATTTCCGCCGTCATCGCCCTTTCCTTTACCATGTTCCAGAAGTCTATTATCTGCGGGCACGTCCAGAACATGTGCAGCATGTCGGCTAGTTCTTCTTTGCAACGCGGGCAGCACCGGATCTGCCCATCTCCCATCCTCGACATTCTCTTGGGGGTTAGATATGCTCTATGTACTATATAAATTTGCAGCTGCCTGAACCTGGAGACTTTTTTCGTGTACCGGAGGATCCTGTTCCATTCTCCATCTGTAAAGGGTTGTCGGAGTTCTTCCTCCCATTTCGCTCGGGCTTTCAGTATCTTTTTGTTGGTGGTCCCCAGTAGTTGCTCGTAGAGTCTGGACACGGTGTGTCCCCCTTCAGAAACATTGTACCATGCATCCAACGCACCTTCGGTGTCCTCTGTCTCTGGCATGGTGTCCCACCTTTTGTTTATTGCTTGCACTAGGCTATTGTATAGGATGAATTGGCCTTTGTGTACATCCTGTTTGTCCACCAGGGTCTGGAATTCGACCCATTGTCCTTCATGCCACAAGTCCCCTATTTGGGCTATTCCTTTGTCCTCCCACTGTGTCCTGTATGTGGTCAGGCTCGCCACTCGGGAATCTACTAATCCCGCCAGGGGGATCTGTCTTGAGCAGGGGTCTTGCGTGCCTTGTATCTTCCAGGCTCTTTTCCACAATGTTCGGCCTAACTGGGCAATGTTGGGAAGGTCTTTGGCTTGGGCGGCTTTTAGCCATAGGAGTTCTCTCAGGTAATATTGCCGGAGTGTTGGCTGGAAAAGTATTGCATCTATCGAGGTCTCTTCCCCCAGCCATCGTACCACAAATTGGAGCTGTGCTGCTAAGTAATAGTACTCGAAGTCCGGGACCTTGATGCCCCCCCACTCGTAGCCCCTTTGCAATGTGTGTAGTGCCACCCTGTTTCTCCCTCCTCCCCACAAGAAGGTTCTCGCCATGGTGTGCAGATGTTTGAAGAAGGCCCCTGGTATATTGTAAGGGATGTTTGTGAAATAATATAGAAGTCGAGGCAGGACCGTCATCTTTAATAAGGCTGCTCGGCCTATCATACCCAACGGTAGAGTCTGCCAGAATTTCATGGTGTTCCCGATTTTGTCTAGGGCTGCTTGCGTGTTGCCTATATGTGTTTCCGTGGTGTCGTGATAAATATCCACTCCCAGGTATTTGAAGGTGGTTGGGGTCCATTTGATGCCCAGGCGTGGCAGTTGGTCTGCCGGCATTGTGCGCAGGCCGGCCAGGGGGAACAATAGGGATTTTCCTCTGTTAATTACAATTCCTGACAACCTACCGAATGCGCTCAGCGCTTCTAGCAGGTCCTGTGGGTGGGTGCGTGGGTCTTGTACGTAAAGCAATATATTGTCCGCGTATATCGATATCTGGTGTGTTTCCCCGTCTATCTCTATGCCCATGTCTTTGTAGTCCATTCTTAGGAGGGCCCCGCACGGCTCCAGAGCCAAAATATATAGCATTGGGGAAAGGGGGCACCCTTGCTTCGTACTTCTCTCTATGTCCCATTCCCTGGATAGATGTCTACCCGTCTTGACCCTTGCTCTCGGGTCTTTGTAAAGTATCTTTATCCAACGTAGAAACCCCTGTCCTATCCCAAAATGGGCGAGCGCCCCCAGGAGCCAATCCCAACCCACCGAATCGAACGCTTTAATTGCATCTAGCGAAACTACAGCGCACTCCCCCTTCTCCTGGTTCGTCCTGTCGATGACATAGTGGAGTCTTCGAAGGTTCCATGACGTGTTTCGTTCCGGTACATACCCTGTCTGGTCTGTATGGATCAGGGTGGGTATCACCCTCTTAAGGCGATTGGCCAACACCGCTGTCAAGATCTTGGAGTCCTGATTTATCAGGGAGATCGGTCCATAAGACCCACATTCGAGAGGTGGTTTACCTGGTTTAAGGATCGGGACTATTATGGATTCTGACATACTGTCCGGGAGCCTTCCCGTCTCATATGCCTCCTCCAATGATTCCAGCAGCCTCGGAGCCAGGACTTCCCTGTACTGTTTATAAAATTCCCCCGGCAACCCGTCGGGCCCTGGAGACTTCCCTGTCGGCAGCCGGGTGATCACCTCTGTCAATTCCTCCACAGTGAGGGGAGCATCCAGCATTCGGGCCTGCTCCTCCGTTAGTTGTGGGAGCCTAATTTCCGCGAGGGCTTCCTCCAGGTCCCCCTCCTCCGCTTCCTGGACTCTGGAGTATAAGTCCTCGTAAAATTGCGAGAACACCTCATTTATACCCTCCTGGGTCCTTATCACCTCTTCTTCCCTGTTCCGAATCGCGTTGATCAGTTCCCGCTTGGTCTCCTGTTTGGTTAGCCAGGCCAGGAGTCTACTAGGCTTATCCCCCTCGGCGTGCAGCTTCTGTATGTATTTCCCGTAGTCAAATCGCCCTAGTCTATCCCAGGTCGCTGCACATTGTTGTCGCAGAGTGGTAAGGTTGCTCTGTTCTGCTCTCCTCTCCCCCGCCTGCCCCTCAGCCTTTTCAATTTCCCTTTCTAGTTCGTCCAGTTGTGCTAGGGTTTCCCGCCTGAGTCCTCCCATCTTCCCCATTGCCTCCCCCCTGACCACCACCTTTAAGGCCTTCCAGACCGTCCCCGTGCTGTCCACACTACCCATGTTATGCTCGAAGTAATCGTCTATTGTGTTTTGGATGTGTTCCTGGAAGTCCCCGTCAAGTAGTGCTTCTGCCCTTAGCCTCCATGTGGGTATGGGGGCTCCCCTGTGTGTATGTGCCCATGTGACTGTCAAGGGGGCGTGGTCAGATAGGGTCTGTGTGTGTATGTGTGCCTCGGTGAACTCTCCCAGTGTTTCTTTGCCCGTGAGAAGGTAATCTATCCGTGTGAATATCTTGTGTGGGGCGCTGTAATGCGTATATCCCCTTTCTTCCCCATGTACCTTTCTCCAGATGTCCTCGAGCTCTAGCTGGTCTATCGCGTCATGGTTGGGGGCTCAGGTATTCACCAAGCACACCTCCCGGTTCTCCAACATCCCATGGACGATTAGGACCCGACCCTCGGCGTCCTTTTCTTGATTGATGAGCTGGAATGGGATGCCGGGGGCAATCCAGGTCATCACCCCTCTTGCGTAATTGGAGTATGTTCAGCTATACATCTGACCTCCCCATTTCTTTGTTACCTTGGCTTGTTTTTCTGCCGTTAGGTGTGTCTCTTGCATCATTGCAATGTGGGCTCTTGCTTTGTTCAACCAGGTATAAATCCTCAGCCTCTTGACATATGCGTTCAGCCCTCTTACGTTCCATGTGACGATCCTTAAGTCGTCTCGATCTTTGTGGGATTTAGCGTTAGTGGCCTGCTCTTTCCCATGGGCCCGTTTGCTGTCATATTCTCCTGGTATGTCGCTGTCGGGGATTTATGTCCCGTTTCCAGTTTGTCGGAATTTAGATGATTAGTTTGTCCTCCTTCCCAAGTTGCTCCTGCTGCCATTGGTTTCGTTTCGCTGTCGACAGTCTTTCTCCGTGCTCTCCGCCAGTCCTCTACGTTTGGGAACTGTCCCATATAATTATCTATCGTGCCATCTCCCTGTTTACGCCGACTCTTGTGTCCGTTTCCTCCTATGCCTTCTTCCTGCAAGCTTAACCTTGACCTTAACTTTCGAACTTTAACTGTTAACCACAACAACAACAAACGCCCAGCCTCACTCCTCCCGCTCGGGCCCCGCCGCACTCCAGGTACTTCCTTCCTCTCCTCCGGTGTACTTGTCGCGGCGTGGTGTCTCAAAACTGACACTGCAAACATTGTTTCTACTGGGGTTTCTATTGTGGATCTTGGCGGTTCCACTTCCCAAAGTCTGTGCTCCCATTGCGAGTCTCTAGTTTAGGCCTTTGAATTTTTCGGCTATTGATTTTCCTGCTCTGACACGTTCCAGCAGGGTGTCTCTGTTATCTTCTTGCTGCGGTTTCAGGCATACGTATCATGCTTAGTCTCATTCTCTACCTGTTCCGCTCATTCCCCTCCCCCAGCTGCGGGATTCCCCGTTGGTCCATCCACTCTTGGGCATCCGTCGTTGTCTCGAAGATCTGTGTCTTCCCGTCTTGCAAGACTTTAAGTTTGGCTGGGTACAGCAGCATAAATTTCACACCTGTGGCCCGGAGGCGCTCTTTGGTCTGCCAGAACTGGGCTCTCTGTCTTTGCACCAGTGCCGTGTAGTCTGGGTATATTGTTATCCTGGCCCCATTTCGCGTTATGTTTCCACCTTCTCTTGAAAACTTCAGGATTTTTTCCCTGTCTTTAAAGTTCATGATTTTTGCGATCATTGGTCTCGGTGGCGCCCCTGGGCGGGGCTTCTTAGTTAGAGCTCGGTGTGCTCTCTCTACTGTAAAGCCCTGAGTCAGGGTCCCTGCTCCGACTTCTTGGATCAGGAGGTTTTCTACATAGTTCGTGGGGTCTCTGCCTTCCTCTCCTCCCGGCAGCCCCACTATGCGTACATTGTTGCGTCGAGCCCTGCCCTCCGCGTCCTCGGCTCTGCGTTCTAGTGTACTGATTCTCTCCAGCGCCTCTGACATTTGCGATCGAGAGGTGGTCATGTCCACTGTATTGTTCTGTACTTGTTGTTCCACCGTTGTTATCCTCTCCGCTAAATTCCTTGTGTCCTGTCTGAGGAGCCCTACGTCCACGATCACTGCGTCCAGCTTGCCTTCAATCGACGTGCTTCTATGGCTTCTATGCTTCTATGGCTTCTAGTATACCGCCTTCCACCTGTCTGATCTCTCCCTGCGTGGCGTATGGCTCTGGCCCGTCTTTCTCGTCTGCTCCGGGCAGATGATTGTCACCTTTGCGGGCGAATGACTCCATGACTGTCTGCTTCCCCCTACCACCTTTTTGCTTGTCTGGCATATCGGCGCCGGCTGCTCCGTGCCTGCGTGTGGATCTTGTTCATTCTGGGTCTACTTCGAACAACTGTGGGTCTGTTCGCAGGTTCTCCCTTATTTTTATTTTGTTGTGCTCTCTCTCTCGGTTTCCTGCTATGGGCGATCTCTTCCCGTCCTCTCCCAGCGTTGTCCAACCTCCGTGGTCCTGTGGTACTGCTATCATACGCACCCGTGGGTGCGTTGCTGTCTGTCACCGTGGCTATTGCTCCTGCCTTGACGTCGTAGGAGGAGGCTAGATGCGAGGTTTTTGGCGTCTTTAGGAGACCTTTTAACACAGTCTTGGTTCCTACTTCAGTGAATGATATTCCACCATTGATTGGGCTGGGGTCAGTCTCCGTGTATGCCTCCACTGGCCCCCTCTCCCGCCACTTAGTTGATAGCCGCCACCCGTGCCGATATTTTCAAGGAGGGGATTGGCCACCCCCGGGGTAATGTCACCCTCCGCGGTGCAGTCCGTGGGTTCCCGCTTCCCTTCCCTTGCTTGGCAGTCGTCGCCGGCCGTCCGGGCGCAGCCCTAGTATGGTTGTGTTTCACCTCCCGAGCTTGGTGGACCTCCGCCTTGCCTCCGGGTCTGGAGCCCAACGCCTCGGGGTCCCCCGCTGCTCCGCCACGTCCTTGTGACGCTCCGGTCGTTGGCCTCTGCTCCGGTGCAGCTGCTCTCGATCTGCCCTCGATCGTGCTGGTGGGAGGGGGGGTTCCCGGGCTCCGGACCGATCCGCGCTGTCGCCCGCCCCGGCTCAGCGCCCTGGCTCAGCGCGGCGGAATACTGTCGCGGGCTTCTCTTCTCTTCCGCTGAGGCCGGCACCCCGCACCTCCGTCTCCAGGGTGGTTTCCTAGCCCTGTCTGGGCTTGTTGCTGGACGTCAGTCCTCCCGAGCTCTGTCTTCCGCCGTCAGCGCTTCTTCGCATCACAGCGTGCGGGCGGCGGTCTCAGTGAGGCGCGCCCGCCATTTTGATGACGGCGCCGCGAGTCTCAGGCTCTTCACTTTCTCCGTTTTCGCCCTTCCGGCCTCCGATTTTTCCCGGATCTTCCCCTGTACGTGCTCTGGGCTCTCCGGTGCCTCTTCCCAGTGTTTATTCGGCCTGCCGACGGTTGTTTCAGCCTTGTGTTAGGATAAGTTGTCGGATCGAGTGGGACCTCCTCTGAATCAGCTCACGCTTGCATGGCCGCCAAGCCACGCCCCCCCCAACATCCTTGTTTACCAGGAACTTCAGTGGCATACCAATCACATGGTAGGTATTGTAGTGTTACTTTCTTTGTCTCTCCTTTTTCAAGGCCGCTTGTTATGTATCTGAATGCTTCAGCATGTAAACTGGTCTTGTGGTAACCCAAATAAGTCTTGAGGAAGTTGTTTTCGTATGGATATGTGTCTCGCGTCTTCCATACCAGGTGCACTGTGCTCCCTTGAAATCTCCCTTTCGTTTGGAACAGTGCCAAATATATTATACATCGTGCTGTCTTTTCATCTATTTCTGTGGCAACGAAAGTTCGGGAGGCGCTCATGGCGTATGGGATCAATGAGCAGACGTAGCAGCTATCTTCAGTTGTCTGCTTCCCTATTTGAGTCATGTGTTTGTACCACATGTTGTTCGAGACGTGTGCTGAATCTTGTATGTAGTTGTCGATACCTTTGTTATCTGAGTATGTGCTGCGTTTAACTCTATTTTCCTTGTGTGGAGCTTTGCCAGTACCACCTGACGTAACACCTGTTGCAGCCGGGGGTGGGGGTATATTAGGTTTGGGAACAGCCAAAATATTGATAGCATAACTGTTCTGCCATACAGAGGCAGCCAAGAACCCGGTGATCATCAAAATCCCTATCATTTTTATTACAGATGCTAGTCTCACCGGCATTTTGCTCTTACCTTGCTGCAGTCCAGCAGCTAATTCTTGCAACGTTAAAGTTGCCCGCCTGAAAATACTCAATATGCTTGTTATTAGTGTTAGTTGTTGGTTTCAAGCTCTCCCTATCAAGTAGTCGTTCAGTGCCCAGGCGAAGAGCTGTTCCCAAGCCAATCTAAGCGATCTATCTCTTAGGACAGGCAAGTATGGGTGGAGGTGGGGCATGGATTGTTCTATGGCCAGGAGAAATGCTGTGTAGTAGACACATACCCTTCTTCTTTTCAGGTATTTTGGCCTTTTTATGTGATAGACAAATTGGTGTGATAGCTCTTCAGGGTGGTTATCGTCTGGGGGTAGCATCTACTCCTGGGCAGTGAACTTCGTTAGTAATCTCTTTTCTAAACAGTACAATAATATGCGATACCTGCATGTGCGGGAAAAAAAAAGAGAACATTCAAGTGTTTACATGTGTAAATGTGCAAGATAGTGTCCTTCAGTCCGATAGTTACTGCAGTAGGTAGGACATAGATAGGCAGAGTATTTAGGGCTCAACTGGTGGGGGTCATTTTACTCTTTGATCGTGTGACCATGGGGTGGGCGGTATGGGGGTTGTCCTTCTCTATTTCAGTAGTAGTCTCTGGGGAGTCTGGGGGGTGGTATGGTAGGGGGACACTTAGGTCGTTTGCGGTGGTAGAAGTCTCTTTTTCCGTTGGAAATGCCATCGCTGTTCTCCCAATGGCCCTGTCGGTGACGCTAGGGCGGGTCTGGAGTTTGCAGATCTTTACGTCGTGTAGGTGGTTCCAAGCGCGTTTGTCCTGTAGCTTTACTGCTCTCGTTGATACTTCCTCTATCAGATGGGGGCCAGAGAAACATGGGCTGTTCCACTTTCTGTTGAAATTGCGGAGTAGCACGTGGTCCCCTTTAGCAATTTTGTGCAGTTTTTCTTTTCCCAGTTCTTTGTCCGCGTCTTCTTGTTGCTCACTCTTAGACCCGCCCCGCGTGTGCTCGAGCTGTTGAGACACAAACACTACACTAGTAATCAAAGAAGACACATATTGGTACATTTCATCACCGAGAACAGTTGCAGTATTTTCGTGGTCAGTAAATGCTCTTGATGTTGGCGTTAGGGGGAGGCGCATTTGACGGCCGGTCACCACCTCGTGAGGAGTGAGGTGGTGGTCGGAGCCTGGCCTATTCCTCAACTCAAATAGGGCTAGCGGGAGGCAATACAACCAACTCTTCTTTGTTGTTTGCTGTATTTTTGCAATTGCCTCCTTTAGCAGGCCATTCAGGCGTTCGCATACACCATTGGCCTGTGGGTGATATGCACATGCAAATTTATGTTTGATGCTCAGTAAGGATGTGATGTGCTGGAACATTTCATTGGCAAAGTGTGGGCCATTGTCTGATCGCAGTACCTCGCACACTCCCCATCTGGGGAAGACCTCCCTCACTAGAAATTTAGCTGCTCTGAATGCATCTGGGTGTGAGCAGGGTCCTGCTTCAATCCACCTGGAGAATGGGCATACTACTACAATCATATACCTATTTCCTTGACATACGTTGATCATATCAACATAGTCAATATGGATATGTAGGGAGGGTCCTTCTGGCCGGGGTATAGTACCTTTTATCACCTTCAGCGTGTGACCGGCCGTGAATTGTTGACATGTGAGGCAGTTGCTTATAAAATTTGTCACATGTCACTGTCACATGTCACTTGTCACAAATTTAACTCGGGGCAGAACCAGTCTTCCCTAATTCGTGCTGCAATGACCTCCTTGCCTGTATGGGCTGGGTGGTGTAATTGGCTCAAGGCGGTGTTCAATAGTGCCAATGGCATTACCATCTTCCCAGTGTTACCCTGGCGCCATAGTGCGTCAGTTGGTGACATTGTACATCCTCTTTTAACCCATATTTCTTTCTCTGCCATTGGTGAAGCTGCTTGTAGTTCCCTTATCTGTGTGGCTGGGAGATGGGTGTACCCTTCTCTTATCAACATTTCTTTAGCTATTCCCCTCCCTTTCCCTCTCTCTGACTCAGGGGGGCTCCATATCTCACCAAAATATGCAGCATACTTCGCATGTGCGTCTGCTGCTGCATTTCCTTTTGAGATGTGATCCTCTCCATTAGTGTGTGCAGTGCATTTGACCAATGCTAATTCTTGGGGGTTATTTATAACTTCAATTAGTTCAGCCAACAAGAGAGCATGTTGCACTGGGGTGCCGTCAGCTCTCCTAAACCCTCTTCTCCTCCATTTGGACAATCCTGAGTGGACAGTAGACGTGACATATGCGCTGTCAGAATATATGGTTACTCGTTTGTCAAAGCTTTCCTGTAACGCCAGGATCAGTGCAGTTAGTTCAGCTGCTTGAGCAGAGTAATGCTGTGGTAATTGTACACATTTCATCGCCACACACACCGGTACCTCCGTCATTTTTACCACTGCCGCCCCAGTTCTCCTTATCCCATCACTTTGGTCAATTGTTGATGACCCATCAATGAACAAGAGCTCCCCTCCATCTAGTGCGTTCTCTTCAACTTTTCTAGTACATGCGTACATTTCAGTACTCTGCGTACAATCGTGTGCATAGTCCCCTTCCTCAATTACTTCTGCCATGAACCTTGCAGGGTTAACCGTGCTGCATCTAACAATTGATAGTTCTGGCCTAGATAAGATGATCTCATAACCTGACACCCTCTGTGTGGTCAGTGTGGACTTAGGTTTGTTCAATATTGCGAATAGTGCATGTTCTACAAATAATGTTGTTGAGCACCCCATGGTTATTGCTGAAGCTTTCTCTACCGCAAAGGCAGCTGCGGCGAGACCTTGTTCGCAAGGAAAATGTCCTAACATCACAGGGTCCAGGTGGCCGCTGTAGAACGCTACTGGTTTGTAGCCCATGCTTGTTTTTTGAGCCAACACTGCTTTCATTACTGCTGAGTCGCAATGTGAAAATATAAAAAATTGCCGTTCATAATCTGGGGTGGCTAGTACTGGAGCAGTTGATATTGCATCTTTCAGTTCATCAAAAGCCTCTTTCATTTCCATTGTCCACCCCAACTTTTTCTCCCCTTTGTTAGCTTATTTTAACCCTTCAAGTAAGGGACCTATGTATGAGCTGTAATCAAACACCCAGGCTCTACAGTAGTTGCACAGTCCCAGGAACTGTTGTAGTTCCCGCACTGTTTGGGGCAGTGGTGTTTTTGAAATGGCCTGTGCTCGTTGTGGTGCGATCTTTCTTCCGTGTTGGGATATGAGCTGACCAATGTAAAGTACCTGTTCCTGAAAGTACTGTAACTTTTCCTTGTCCACCTTGTAACCCTTTTCAGCCAATACTGTCAACATCTTCAATGAGTCCTCCCTGCATCTTATTTCGTTTGTGCTGCAAATTATTATGTCATCAACATACTGCAAAACTGTGCTTTCCACTTCAATGTTGGCCAAGTCCATCTGTATTACTCTGTTGAATATTGAGGGTGACTCGCAGTACCCTTGTGGCAATCTGGTGTGTTTCCACCTTGTGTTTCTGTATGTGAAGATTGTCAAATCTTGTGAGTCTGGGTGCAGGGGTATTGAGAAAAAGGCATTTTTGAGGTCTATCACTGTAAATCGTGATGCTTCTGCTGGAATACCGCACAATATTGTTGCCGGGTTCGCTGCTATTGAATATTCTGCTTCTACTATATTGTTCAAGGGCCTGAGGTCCTGTATGAAGCGCCAAGACCCCCCTCTAGCCTTGCGCACTGGGTATACGGCTGTGTTACATGGTGATTCTGATGGTACCAGTATGCCATTATTTATAAGGGCCGTTATTGTTTCATATATGCCCTCATCTGCCTCTTTTGATAGTGGGTACTGCTTCACTCTGGGGAGTATTGCACCTCTTTTCAACTTTATTCTTACTCCCCCTATGCTTTTTATGCACCCCACGTCATAGGGACTAGTAGTCCAGATTGATGTTGGTACTTTCGCCATATCCTCCTCAAAGAAGGGAACTGGGGTTGATGTGGGTGCTTCAAGTGCCATTGCTATTTTCTGTGCCACTTGTTTGTATGACACTCTTAGCCATATTTCTACACTCATCATAAACACAATTTCACCTTCTTCCTTTCCTTCGGAGAAGAGCTCCTCGTCTGACACCTGGGTGAGTCTACATCCCTCTGCTAGTGCTATCACTGCCCTCCATGCTCTTCCTTCTCTGTCTTGGGCATGTACTGCAATGTAATCAGCAGTTGCTATAATGCTCTCTATGTCCACTGAAATCACTTTTCCTTCTGGTTCATTGGCTGGTGTTTCTGGTCTAAAAAAATAGGCTGCTGGCCTTCTCCAGATCTTTCCTTCTATTCCAGGCATCCATGCAAATGCCATGTCTGTCCCGTACTGGAACAGTTCACCATCTACTGGCTCATCCCTAATCACAGTCTGTCCGCAGTATGCTTGCATAATTTGCCGTGCAGTGAGCATGTTAATTCCTGGAGTGGAGCAAACTATGCCGTCCTCCGTAAAGGAGATGGTCATATTCAACCTACTCATTATGTCTCTCCCCAGTATATTCACTGGTGAGGCCCTATGATACAACAGTGGCACTGACATGTCATAATATCCTATTGATAAGGGAATGTTATCAGTAAAGGGAACCAACCCCCTAGCCCCAGAGAATCCTTGGGTGTTCATGGCTTCACCTGACATTTTAAATTTACCTTCCTTTATGCAGGACCGGGTCGCCCCGGTGTCAACAAGAAATGATAATTTTTTGTCACCTATCGTTACCTCTATGCGTGGTTCCTCCGCACTATTAGGTGTTACCGACAGGATGGGACACACCAAGGTCGTCTGTGGGCTGTCCTATTGAGGGTACAATGATTGACCACTTCCTGTGTAATAGTTGTGTCCCAGGACCGTCACCCTACCCAGTTGTGCTTGCTGTAGTTGTGTATTGGTAGATGTTATGTTATGGTCTTGGGTTTGGGCAGGTTGCTGTACTTGCTGTACTTGTGGTTGTTGTGTTACTAGTTGTTGCTGCCCATTTCCTTGTTGCAAGTTCTGTTGTTGCCAAGTGTTCTGCTGGTCCTGTGCGGGCCCTTGTTGTCCCTGTTCATTCCATGTCGGTGTGCCTGGTCATACTCTACACGTGCGTGACATGTGCCCTACCAATCCACAAATCCAATACACCGGTGGTTCCCTGTTCTGCCATGGAAAGCTTCCTGGGTTGTCCTGGTATGCTGGTTGTCCAGTGGGGTAGAAATTTCTAAGTCCTCCCCCCTGCTGTTGAGAGTTATATCCGTACCCTCTCCCCCTCATCATTCCTCCTCTTCCCCGGTTATAATTATAATACCCCGCCCTTGGCGTTGAGTATCCCCCTCCCATGTTGGCCGTGTATGGTTGGAATGGCGGAATCTGTTGTGTTACAGTCTGTGATGGTTGTATTTGTGAGGGATCTTGCGCAGCCACTACTTGCGTGGGGCTTTGAGTCAATGTTGCAGGTGTAGTTATTAGTGCACCTTCCATCGTGTATTTAGTAAGTTTTTTCTGTACTAATTTAGCCTCTTCTGTTTTTCTATCCTCTTCCTTCTGTTTAATTTTCTCTTGCCATGTCCTACAATGATGTACTATTGTCAGCTGTATCTCTGGCCAGGCTTTTGCTTCCATTCCCACCACTTTCTTCAATTGTTTCTGAACTGCTTCTGGGAGCCCTTGTACTAGTATATGATAGAATATTGCTGGTGTCTTGTCCCATTGTTCTCTAGTTTCCATGCGCCACTTCTCTTGAATTTCCTGGATATAATCAACAGGATCTTCGTTCTCATGCATCTTGCGTGAGGTAATTGCTCCTATGTCTGACGTGTCCGGGTACTGTACCCTCAGTGCCTGCCATAATGCATATCTACAGTTCGCGAATGGTGCCCCATCATGCGAGGTGTTTGTTATTGTGACCCCGGGGAAGCCTGCTCTCTTCCAAATGTCATCTGCTGCATCCCCTAGTATTGATATTAAAAGGCCCTTTACATCCCCCACTGCCAATTTCTGCCCTGCAGTGTGTTTTTCCATTTCATATATCCACTTCCCAGCACCTCCGCTTAATGATGGGAGCCTGCACTTTATATTTTCCTTGTCTGCGTGCTTCCAGGGGACGTATTGTGGTCTAACCCCTCCCCTCTCCAGAAGTGGCATTAGGTTGTGTCCCGGTAGGCCCTTTGGGTCCCACACAATCGAATCCGTACACCCCTCCTCATCCGACCTGTCTTCCACAACGTCAATGGGGTCCATATTTTTTATGCCCGTAACTGTTTCTCCTCCATCTCTTCCCTTTCTTTTATCATGTACTGTGGGTGTGTGCATTCGTTCTCCCTGCCTGCGTCCAGGGAGGTCTCTAAGCCTACCTGCGTAGGGTGTCGGTTCGTGTGGGAAGAGCGCGAGTTTAGATGGGCGTGTTGCACGTAATGAGTGCAAGGTATTAGAGCATGTGGGAAGGGATGGTGACGGTGTGGCTGTACGTGTGTGCCTTTCCGCTATTCCTTGCTCTTCCTCCTCACTTCCCTCTAGTTCTTCCTTTCTCCTGCAGATCCATGGTGATCCTCTATTTGTCCGGGTGATGTATAATTTATCTAGGCTTTCCCTTTCACTCTCTCTCCCTTCCTTCTCTATCCCTTCTCCTTCTTCACTGCAAAAGTCCTCCATTAATTCCAGCCCCCAGTCTGTCTTTTTTCCCATAATCGTTACTGATTCCAAGTCTATTAGGTCCGTTCCTTCCCTGTCATTCTTTCCAATTGCCCCCCTTTGTGTTGAAGTTGCTGTTACTCCTGTGTCTCCGTATACATATCTCCTTCCTTCAATCCCCCCTCTCCTTTCTTCTCTTTTCTCTTCATTTTCCTCCGCTATTTCTCTATCAATGTCTTCTCTTTTCTTTTTCAATTCCTCCATTACTTCAATACTCATTCTTTTCATTAACCTTTCTTCTTCTTTCTCCCTTTCCCATCTCGCTCTCTCCTTCTCTAATATACCCTCTATCATCCTCCCTTCTTCATGTTTCCTTTTGTTTTCTAATAATAATCTCCTTCTACATATTTCTATTTCCTTTTCTCTCTCTTCTTCCTCCCTCTTCTTCTCACGTAGTGCTGCCCTTGATTCCCTTTCTGCAACTGCCTTCACCCTGTCTGCTTCTCTCCTTTTCTCCTCAGCTCGTTCCCTCATTTTGTCCAATTCATTCTTGCTTTCTTTCTTTTCCCGTGCTCTCCCCCTTTCCTCTCTCTCAAGCTGCCTGATCAGTGTATTCTGCTCATCCCTTAATTCTGCTAATCGTTCTTCCAAAATCTCTTCCTTCTGTCGTAACAACTCCTCCTTCCTTTTCCCATCTTCCCCTTTCCATTCCTCGTCCATTTTCATTACTACTTCTCTTCTTCTTTTGTTAATGAACCTCGTAATTTTAATAATACCTTCGCAGCTACCCACTCATCCTGTCCTATCCCTGCGATTTGTTCTTCGCCAATGTCCCCTTCCCCTGCGGGCATTTTTGTGCGAGCTGGTCCTGTCGTGCTACTCTGCTCCCTTCCGGTGTGGCTACCTGTTACTGTATATGGTGGTGGGCTGTACGCCGGGTTCGAGTACCCCTCAGCCGCCTTAAGTTGGACCATGTCTCAAAGTTCTGTTAGAGGATATAACCCCCCTCCCTCCTTTTTCACTACCTTTGCTAGGGGTATATCGTTGCTCTGTTCCCTTTTTACTTCCTTTTCGTTCATCTTGTTACTCTTTTCTCCTCCCTCTTCTCCGTTCCCCGTGTTCCGTGTGCTTTCACTCTCTTTTTCCCCATTCTCTCTTTCCTCCTTAATCTTCTCTTCTTCCGTTGGTTCCCCCATAATAAACATTCCGTTCGGTCCTGGTCGGGACCCTTGGAACATCCTCCATAAGTTAAACACCTCCACGTGGTGCATTAACTTCTTCCCCTTGTATGTGTTATGCAGATGGTTTAATAGTGAATGTTGGGTATATGGATCGAAACTGCCATTAGGCGGCCATGGTGTCGTCATTTTGTTGTCCGTCCCCTGTGTCCATTCTATGCTATACTTGATCAGTTTCTCTCTATGGGGTAACAGTGTTTTACATATGTGCTGTAGCGGGGTAGTGAGGGTGTTCCCCCACCCTCCCGATCCTGCCCCGTATGACATAGTAGCGCTTTACTTGTTGTCCTTCCCTTATTTGGTAGTGGTTGTCTTACTAACACTTTACACTATACAGCCTTAGATCTTTACCTGGCCCCGTAAGTTTGGGGACTTGCGATAGTCCGCTAAGAAAAATTAGTAAAATATAAGTTTTGTATATTCTTTTCTTTCTTTTTTTTTTTTTTCTTTACCGAACACTTTTACGGCCCCCTGCGGCCGAAGCGCACATAGCCCCCTGCGGCTCCGTGCCCTTTTGTGACGTTCTTATACAGCCGTCCCGCTTTCTCTTACTCCTCCTCCCCTTTCTTCGCTTGCCGTGCCGGCGTTCTCTGTGCGTAGCCACGCCCCTTTTTTCACCTTCCCCTCGATCAACTCGTTACCATTTACCACCGTTTCCACACCATAATTCTCTTCCCCACCACTCTCATAAAATATACCTATATATATAAAAAAAAAACCCTACTGGTGACGTCACCGATCTCTTCAAACTACCGGTAAGTTCCTCATATGTTTTTAAAAGTTCAAAGTATGCTTGCAATCTACCCCTGTTAACCCCACAGCTGTCTTCCTGTCACGCCTGGAACAAGGTAATCAACAATATAATCGGACTGCGCACGCTGCGTTGCCTCGCGTGTGATACGCCCCTCGACAGGAGGGCTTAACCAGCCAATTATCTTCCGTATTAGGCAACCAGCTAGCTACCGCCTACAGGGAAACATCATCTATCTATCGAGTTTCCTGCTCGACCAATAGGGATCCTCATCTACTCATTGATCAATAATCACCAAATCGTAGGAAACCGCACTCACACACACCCTTACACGCGGTCGCGACCTAGGCCAATCAGTGTCTACGAGCAGCCGCACGTGATGTTTTCGTGCTCTGCCCCCTTCTCTTCCGTAACGTAGTGGACTGCTCTCGCACGTGTCCAGTTACCATTCATTGTACCGTCAACACTGAGTTATCAAAACCTTCGCCGCGCACCTGTGTAACACCTCCCGCCTCCCGTATTCAATTCCTCCCCCCTCCCTCACAATTTCACATTGCTTGTTGTGCGTGGTATACTCACCAAGTTCTCTCGATGCGGGGCCGCCCGACTGCGTGCACCCCTCCAAGCGGCTCGCACCTCCCCTCGTCTGGACCACGTCTGGACACTCGCCAACCGCGGGCGGGATACTTCTCAACCGGCTCCCGAAGGCCAATATCCGGATTGCGCTGTCCGGTCTCCTCACATTTCCGTGATGGTCCTGTAGTCCTCAAAAGGGGGCAGCGGCAGAGGGGGCCGCGCCGCCGGGCCTTCTCGCAAGGGGAGTACTCGGAAAAATAAAATAAAAGCAGACCTCAAACAGATCTCAGCAGTGCCTCCAACTTGTCGGGGGAAATTCTGCCGGGGTCGGCTGGGCCGTCCGCGGACCTCCGGGCAGGGAGGCCCCAACTCCTCCCGTATATCCCAAAAATTGAGTATGAGACACACGCAAGAAGCAAGGTGATTCTGCTGTCTATTAGACAAAACGGCAGGGATGGGTCAAGGAGCGTACGCGTCCGTCCTGACACACTCTTCAAATTCGTGGGGCTCGCAGGCCCTTTTTACCTCAGTATGACGCGCTACTTGCGTCACCTGGGAAAGTTAGCAAAAAACCTATCGCCACTCTGGATTGGCGCCTCGAGTGGTAGGGTTAGTATAGCATACGTATAGAGAGCATTGTTAGTGGTTGAGGGTTAGTCAGGTGGTATAATTGCGTTGTCCCTTCAAATTGATACACAAGAATTGTTACATGAGGATCCCTGGGGATTGGTCAATGATAATGGCGTCAGTGATAAGAGCCTCATGTTCTGATTGGTCCACGCACGAGCCCCCCAGTCTGGGACCATCGTTGTTCCCAGCTCGCGGTGCACCTGTCATTTGCAACAATGTTTCACTATGATTATGTGCAGACGACGTGAAGATTTATTGGTATGCCTGAAGGCCGACTACTCCCACCGCCGCACATGTCCATTGGATCATTTCATTGTATCTGCCAGTGTCTTGAAACGGGGGTTTCGGTGCCTCCCTTCTCCTGGGCCTGGCACCCTGTCAGATTTGGCTTGATCACGTGAGGTGGGACCGTGGTTGAGGCAGAATTCTGCACAATTAATATTGTATTTTTCCACTATGTGCCTGGTTTTAATTGCAGGTGTGACCTTGGCGTCGGCTCACGGCATACGAGATTTGCAACATTGCGCCCTTGACTGTCAGTCATCGCCGGGCTCATTCTGCAGGGTCAGCAACTGTACTCTTGCTTATTCAATGTTCATGGAAGCTATTGCTTGCGGCCTACTTGGGCCTGGTGCATAGGTGGAGATGTTTGATACACCGCGCTTTAGGTTATGGTATCATATTGTTTTATCCCCAGTGTCGTGTCTTTGTTATATTTCTCATTGCAATGCATGGGTTTAGGAGAAGCGCGAGCAAGCGTTATAGATGAGTTCATTATGCGACTTGCGTTTCAGCATTTTGAAAAGCCTATGTGAAAAATATGTTCTTCGTGTGGATTGGTGTGGGAGTGTCCAGTGTGCATGTTCGCATAGGTGTGCTGACCTGTGGCTAAGTCGTCATGGCATCTCTAACGATGTGTTCATTTACTGCTGCATGGTTCAGTCGAGTTCATCCATGCCGCAGGTGTTGGCATGGGCAGGACACGATGTGTTCATTTACTGTTGTGGTTCAGTCGAGTTCATCCATGCCGCAGGTGTTGGCATGGGCAGGACAGGCTGGTGGGCACATCCGTATGTTCTTGTACCAGGGTATTTGATCATCTGGTAGTTGGGCAAACTCCTCTCGTGGCGGGTGCCTGGGCCGTGATCCTCTAGGCCAGGGGCGTGAGGGGATTGGTGGGAGCCTTGTGTTCCATTTTCCCACTTCACTCGACACAGTCCAGACCAAAACTTTGGCACTCTAGTAGGTGTTAACCCTGCAGTTTCACGATGCTCCAGCTCTTAGCGGTTGTGGGACTGGAGGATCGTCTGTTGCGGGACAGCAGCCTTCTTTCAGCTCTCAAAGACAGGAGAAGGATAATTCCGGTGCAGCACATCTCAAGACACGGTAGGGCAGAACTGCAGGCAATTTCAGCGACGGTCGCCCCAGCGGGGCGAACAGGGATAGCAAATGCTTTCAACATGACGTACTCTCATAAATCACAACCCAGTGGAGCTAGAACAAGAGAGGGTCCAGGACCACAAGCAAGCGATTCCCAAAGCCTTGAGTCTTAACTCGAGATGGTGGCGTTCCTGTGCGATACCCTGTGTTTGAGCTGGACAGTTCACTGGATGGCCCAGGAACATTTCAGAAGAGCCTCTTCGTGAGGCTAAGTAGCAGGAGCCGAGAGTAGTTGTTCCCACCTCTCTAAACATCAGTTTCCCCATGACTAATGAGCAAAAGCCCAGAGGAGTACAGCTGAAAGTCAGGTAAGGTAAGGTAAGGTAAGATAAGGTAAGGTAAGGTAAGGTAAGTTAAGCCAAATAAAAGTAAAAAGTTTGGGGGTCCATAAATGGAGGGGAAATTGCACCTAACGGAAATCTTTCCTAACAAGGGATTTTTGATGAGCAGACTTCCTTCATCATGCTTCATTTTATATTAATAAAAATCAAAACATTTAAATACATTTTAAAAAAGAGAATCAGATATCTAGGCTTTGTAAGATCAGGAGGAAACTTTACAGCACCTATTAACATGTTGCCCAGCCATTTCACAATGTTATGACATTTATCTTGATCATTTTGAATATAATCTAGAATAAATTGAAAATTAAACTTTTTGGAGGAGGTGTTTAAGGAACTCGCAAAAGTCGTTTTCATTAGCTCTAATCGATATATGGTTAAGAGTGGAATGTTTACTAGACAATATTGGAAATAGGTAATGCATTTTCTAGGTTAATTTCATTATTTTATGATTTATAATTAAGAAGAATGTTTTAAATGATTGTAGTGATGTTTTACAATAATTATTAGTTGTGATAAATTGTAAGAAGTATTGAGGTATTTTTTATATGTACCATGAGATGCAGTGTGAAAAGTTGATTTTCAGCTTATGATATGATATGATAAGTCATTTATAACGCAACTGTACACAAGTGTTTCTAGGTGCGGCAAGACAAGGGCGGGAAAACAGAGGGAGGACAAGACAAACGATCTTGCTAGGCCTTGTGTCGGTCAGATCGTGCAAGTGCGAAAGCGAGAAGTGCAAGGGGAAAGGGAGGCGGGAAGTGCAAAGGAGGGGGAGGGGAAAACAGGGCAGCAATGCTCTGAGTAAGTGCAGCCCGGCCAGCGCAGCTCTGGGTAGTGCAAGTGGACAGGGACTGTAGGGTTACAATTACAGCCCCTAATTGCGTGGTAGGCCCGGAGGAAGTGCGGGGGTGACTGATCAAGAAAGAGCCTGGTACCCAGGCTCTGAGGGTAGCCAAGCAACCAGTCATAACATCAGACAGGTGGGTGAGATAGGTCAGAAGAGGAGGGAGAGTGAGAAAGCAGAGGAGAAGAGGAAAGGTTTGAGCTGCATCCGGAAATTCTGGTGGTCCGGCTCAAGTTTGAGAGGGGCAGGTGGGCCATTCCAGAGGGAGGCACCTGCAGAGGAGAGAGATCCACCCCCCCCCCCAGTCTCTGCCTGGAGTAGTCTCCGACCCTTAGAGAGTTGGAGGTAGCTGAGTGAAGAGCTCGAGAAGGAAGGTATTTTGGAAGAGAGAGTTGGATGTAGTGCGAGCCCCGGCCCCAGTAAGCCTTGTGGACAATGCAAATGGTTTTAAATTTGATCCTTGCTGCCACCGGGAGCCAGTGGAGAGATTTCAGGGATGGAGATATACAGTCCCTTGTCTTATGGCCATATAGATAAGATAAGTCTTGCAGTCCTGTTCTGAATTAGTTGCAGAGGGCAGAGAGTAGAGGAAGGCAGATTGAGAAAGAGGCTGTTGCAGTAGTCCAGCCTAGAGAGAACCAGGACTCTGGAGACTCTGGCCTTCTTAGGGAAAGTGAGAAAGGGAAGGGTCCCTTTGAAGAGGTGCAGCTGGTAGCAGGACTTCTTGGCGATGTCCGAGATGTAAGGAGAGAAAGAGAAAGTGGAGTCGAAGAAGACACCAGGGTTGTTTGCCTCACAGGAAGGTGAAGGAAGAAGGCCTAAGGTTGGCGGTTAGAATGAGAGAGGGAAAGCAGGAGCAGGGATCCCAATGAGAAGGATCTCCATCTAACTGGAATTAAGGCAGAGATCATTGGAGGTGCACCAATCCTGAATCGCAGATAGACATTCAGGAATGAGCGAGAGAGGAGAGGAGGCTGAGGAGACTGAAGGAGAGCTGAGTGTCATCCACATAGCACTGTAAGTTAGAGAAGGTACAGACCAGGTGGGCCAAAGGGGGCAAGTAGAGGTTGAAAATCAGGGTGAGAGGATATAGGCCTGGGGGATGTCACAGGTAGAGAGAGAGGTAGTGGAGAGAAAGGGACCAAGTTGGACCTGGGAGGGGCGGTCCAAGAGGTAGGAGGTCAACCACTCCATGGCCTGATCCATGGTGCCCAGGTTCTCACGGAGTCAATTGATCAGGATGGCGTGGTTGACCATGTCGAAAGCAGGGGAAAGATCAAGGAGGATGAGGACAGAAGGAATACTGGAATCAAGGTTAGAGAGCAGATCTTCACGGGTGTTCAGGAGAGCAGTTTCTGCGCCTCTGGCAGCTCTGAAACCAGACTGATTGTCATGGAGACAACCACCAGATTCAGTGTAGAGAGTATGCTGGGAGTTGGCCAGATTTTACAAGAATTTGCCCAAGAAAGGGCTGATGAAGTTTGGGTGATGGTTTGCTGGGCAGGTAGGATTGACAGATGGCTTCTTGAGGAGCTGGTGCACAAGGAAGTGCTTAAGGGGAGAGAGGAAACTTCCATTGGTGAAAAAGTGATTACAGAAATCGGCCAAGGCTGGAGCAAGGGTCTCACTATGGTTCTTGATGGTTCTCGAGGAGCAAGTTGAGCACCTGTTTGGACAACACTTTCATAGATTGGACCTGTCTAGAAACCTCGCCAGGTGTTGTCAGATAGAAAGAGGAGAAAGGAGGAGATGGAGAGATGGCTAAAGGGGGGCCGAGAGAGGAAGAGGGAGAGGGCAAGGAGCTAGAGGAGAGGATGCCCTGAGTTTTAGTGGAGAAGTGAGAGCCCAGAGACGAACAGGAGACGTAGAGAGTCCAACAAGATTGGCAAGTTCCTTGCAGATTTTAAAGAGTTTGGACGTGTTGTTAGGGGCTGCAGAGACACTGGCTGGAATGTGTTCTCTCTTCTTAGACAGGACATAGTGTCTGTATTGCCTTTGGAGCAGGCGGCAGGCCAGTTTTTTCAGAGGATGGGCCCGAAGCCCTCTACTTCCTCTCAGCCACCCTGTACTTAAATCTCAGGACGGCAAGGTCGGAATCATACCAAGAGTTGCACTTGGAGGTGGGCTTCCACCGGATTCTCATGGCAGGCGCAAGGATGTTCAGGGTGTTGGAATCAGAAAGATGCCGATTAGAAAGGGCTGTGTCAGGGTGTGAATCAGCCGCAGTAGTAGGAGGAGCAGATTAAGTAGAGGCTAGGCATCCAGTGACACACGCTTCATGGGCTGGGCGACCGATAAGGGAGGTGACAGTGCTGGGGGTTGGAGGGATTGGCATGAGGGATAGAGAGTTTCAGGTGAGCAGAGAGTAAACATTGGTCAGTCCAAGAAAGAGGAGTGGTGAGAGGGTGATATCTGAGGAGATGAGAATATCCAGAGTATGTCCAGCAGAGTGTGTCGGGCCAGAGGGCAGATGAAAAGAGAGAGAGTGATGCAGAGGTTGCAGAAAAGCCCAGATGAGGGATTAAAAGCATCCAGGTGGATGTTGAGATCTCTGAGGAGGGGAAGTTGAGAGGTAGAGCCAAGGAGAGAAGAGGAGAGGTCAGCCTATTTAGAGAGGAGGAGTGTGTCCTTTCTAGGTGGCCTGTAGATGGTGGCCACAGTTAGAGAAAGGCCAGGGGAGATAGAGAGCCTGCAGACCAGGCATTCAAAGGAGGGGTAGACCTGCGTAGGGATCACAGAGGCGGGGACCCACTCCGAAAATATCAGGGCTACTCCACCTCCAGGACGGTTGGTCCTGGGTTTGGAGAGTACCTTGTAGCCCACAGGGAGGAGAGTGTCAAAACTTGTGACACACTCTAATAATAAATCAATTAAAAAAGCTAGTTCTTTCACACACTTTCATAGTAAGGGGCTGTGTCTGGAATGCCTTCTGGCATTTACTGAATCTGCAAAGCATTTTCTTTGTAATGTCTTGTGAAAATCCGTCTCTAATTCCAGCTTTAAAATGTAGTTGTATTTAGTGCTAAAGTTACATTGCCACTTGCCGTATGTTTGCCTTTCGTCCTTCTTGTTTGTCCGTTGGGGTGTGTTAGCTGAATCCAATCAACTATGAGGCATACAAGAAAAATGTATTGCCTTTTCTTTGTCTAGTGCAAACAGCACCTTGTCAAGCAAATATTGACATAACATTTGGCAGGGTAAACTTGGCACGGATACTGGAGACTTGTTTGATGCTGTTCTCTGAAAAAGGTAACAGTGATGCCTAGTAGTTAATTTGATTATAGAATGAAGTACCTTGGCGCATAGCGTGCCCCAGGAAGTCTGGACTGAGATCTGGTGATGTGGCACTCTATGTTTATTTTTGACTTGGAATCATGTGACTGAAACTAAGTGTGTGGTTAATGATGTCTCTCATTCTCCTAATTTCATCATCCCTTTTGTTTTGCTATGGTCATCCCGAGAGGGATGAGTCTGCCCGGATGTGGGTCCTGTGTCTGCTGGGCCTAGAGACCTGGCTACTCCTCAACGATGAGGCCCTATAAGGCCGAAACATGTTTGGGGATGCTTGTGGTCTCGTGCAGAAGGGATGTGACCAAGCAGTTCTGACTAACCTGCCCCTTTTAGAATGGGACCAAGCCTGGTTTGCGTATGTCTTTTTGTAATGGCCTGGCAGGCGAACACACATTGGTCTGGAGGGTTGCCCAGAGCAATGCCCGAGGTTAAGATGAATTCTAAACCGACCAGCCATCATCCCTTTAGTTTTTCTCTTGCCCATGCCTCTTGCTCACTCAACCTTCTTCCCCCTAGCAGTCTTGACCTATAGTTTTGACAGTGTCCTTCCCTTTCACTTTATCCACCCTTAAGTTCATCTAACCCTAAGTTCCTTTTTATCGTATTAATTCTATTTCTTCTCAGCATATGTATCATCAGACTGGGAACTCTTTAAAATTCCAATGAATAATTGTATTACCAGAATCAGTGGAGAAATGCACACTTATATGCAAAAGGTATACACATTTCGGTGGGACTCAATTTGCAAAAGGGATACAGATGGAAAGTCCATCTGAAATGTTTGAGTGCCCTTTAAAGAACGCCCAACAGCAACTGTGGGATTAATAGAGCACAATAGAGTCTGGAGTAATTTAGCAAATGGGAAGTGTGGTTTGTTTGTTGTAGACCCGGAGGCTGCCAGAAGTCCTGTTTTTTTTCTTTGCATCCTGGAACTTGCAAAGGACCCTTGTTTTCCTGCAACATCCCATTTAACGCACGAAAGAGAAAGCTAAAACATGGAGCAGTCCTCTAACTTTCTTATAGAGAAGCTGCTAACTTTTACATAACACCTAATGCTTGCTAAACCTGTTTCAGTGCACCCAAGTTTGCAATACAAATCATGCTTAACCTATGAAGATAATCATGTTATCGAATGCTGAAATATAAAACCACATTTAATTTACAAACTCATTTTGTCTACTTCCTTTACGCGATATTAAAATAAACGTGTTTAGCTATAATCACTGTGTGCTAATGGCCTAACAGACGAAAACACTGGGATAATGAGGTGCACAACTGAGTGAGTCAATGAACCTAAAGCGTCCTAAAAGTATTCAATATTGAAATGGTTTTCAGGTAGAACAGTGACCTCAGTGAAACAGTGAAAAGAATACACCTGTTGTTTCCAACAGTTGTCCCCTGATGCATACCAACAAAATGTGAGAATAGTTCTTAATTTCAACAAGGTACTTTGCTGAAGTTCAGAAAAGAGAAATTTATTGCAATGCAACAAAAGCAAGTTAAGCTAAACAAAACCACATAGGTTCAATTATTGAACATCGCAATGAAATTCAGAGAAACCGGTCGCGCTCCCTGTGTCCGTGTTATAAAGCAAAATAGTCTAAGTACATCAGAGCAAACTAGTATGAATTAATGGTGAATATTTGCCTCGGGTGGTGGTTTGGTTGGATTATTCCCACAGGATTGCACCAGGGGTCACCTGCTAGACACAACGGGTTTGTTCTTTTCAATGGCCTTATAGACCTCAGGAGAAGTCATTATCATTTGGGACAAAAACCCTTCGCCAATTTATGCCCCTCAGATTTGCCTCTGGCCATAACTTGGGGGTGGTTTATTATCCCGTGATAATGACTTCTCCCAGAGACGACAGTTTCAGCAATGTTCCGCCTTCCCCTGCACTTGTGCGATCTGAATGACACTTAGCCTAGAAGTATTGTTGTCTCTGTCTTCCCTCTGTTCCCTCTCCCCTGCCGCGTCGTTCCTTGAAACACTTGTGTTTAGGCGCATTATAAATGCCTTATCATATCATAACCCTACAAACCTTTTTTTTAAATTTTTTTTTTAATTTCTTTATTGGGTTTTCAACAAATAGTAGCAAACAAAGGATCATTGATTAGTCAATGCAGTATGCATAATTCAAAAAAACAACATAATATAACGTTCCCAACCCTCCCGCCCCACCCTCCGAGACCTCAGTTACATCCACAGTCTTCTTCTGGACCTCGTGCCGGGCCGGGACTGTCCGTACTGACCGAGGCGCTGTCTTGAGCCGCTGGGTGGAGCAATGGCACTGTTAACACCACCCAACAGTGTAGTTCATCACTGGAGTCCAGCCTCTGTACCCGAATCGCTGTCTCCGCGGATATCCATCTTTTGAGGTCACCCCACCAAAGGGCCTCGCTAAGGCCTGCAGTGCTTTTCCATCCCATGGGTATGCGTCTTTTCGCTGTTATGTATATCAAGTCTATGAGATTATTTAAGGGCTTATTCTTACTGTTTTGCTTGTAACTTCCCAAAATGCAGGCTGCTGGCTCGTGAATTTCCACTTCAAACTCTGCGTTTGACAAACCTATCTTTCTATTGCTTTGAGGCTGAGAAATGAATATATAGACAGGCTACTGCTCCCCCGCCCCCATAAATATGTAGTTCTACCTTTAAATTGTATGTATTGTGATAATAATTCTTCAATTTGTTTTATCTATATATGTATGTCAAAGTTGTTTTTAATGTGATGTACTTTTACGGCGTATGCTGAGTAAAGTTTTATGACTATGACTCTTCCCTTGGCTACATTGTGGTGCCAACAAAGTCACATCATGTGCCAGCTAGAAGTAGGCCATCCATTACCAGGTTAAATGATGGGTGGAGTTTCTGGAGGCAACCATTGAACACCATGGCCGTCATCTTGGGTGTGGAGAAGGTGTGGGACCTATCTTCCTAGAAGGCTGTGAGGAAAGGAAAACATAATTTCCTAATGTGGCTCCGGGGACAATTACTGTCTGGCACTGTATGAGTGCGCCCAGAACAAATGAATCTGCTGAGCTGGAAATGAGCATTCCACCCACTTCCCTGTTCCAGTGGGAGGAGATGGACTTCTTTTGTTGGAATCTCTGCATAGATTTTCTGCATGAGCAGGAGAAGAAGACAATATTCTTTGTGTGAGTTTGCATTAGCAAGACCAAAATACCTTGTCCAAGATCACACAATTTCAGATAGAGGGGAATACAGTGAGTTGCAGAGACATGATTTCAAAAGTGGCCCAGTGTAATTAAATTTAAATAATAATTTCGCATTTATATAGCCTACAAACCCTCAGGTATCTGTGCGCTGCTTATTATTACCCACGGTGTGTGATGCTCATTTATTGACCTCGGAAGAATGAAAGTCTGAGTTTGGCCCTGCCAGGATTCGAACCTGTGTTGGCAAGCTCTGCACAGATGTCAAAGCAAGCGCTCTACTTGCTGTGCCACTTGACCAGCTAATTTGTGTCGTGGGGGAGGTAGGTGGGGTAGGTGGACTGGCTTAAAGTTATATTGGGTACCAGTTACCCTGGAGTCAACTCTAGCTCCAGGTCTGTGTTAAGCAAAACAGTCTCTTCTAAGCTAAAAGCAGGCGGCGAGTAGCTCTCAACTCCCAGCTATTTCTAAACAAAAGTGCGAGCATTAACTTTAGTTGCAAATAGTGCAGATAGAGAAAAAAGACTGCTAGATGACACTATTTCTTATCAACCTCCATCTCTGTTGAATGTAGAGTGTAAACTCTTAACCACGCTACTAGCCAATAGGTTAACAAGGATTGTTGTGTAAATGGCGCACCACTACTATTGTGGATTTATGACCAAAGAAGAACACTTCATTTGAGGAGGCTTGATAACATTTTGGACTGTGTAGGTGGAGGCCGAGTAGGTTAACCAAGCTCTTTTAAGGTTCAAGAGGCAACCACATCGCTCCAGTCATTTCAATCCCTGACCTGGAACATAAAACGGAGATGTAATTTCACCAAAATGTCTGGGGTAGCGGAAGTGACACCAACACCAACACGACCCTTGACCTCTGGTGACATCACAGGAAGTGATGTCGTTTGACCCCACCCCGAAGTGACATCACGGGAAGCGATGGAACACGACCTCTCACCCCTTGACAAAACAGGAAGTGGCATCACATAGCATTGTTTCTAAGTACACTTCTAAAAATATGGTTACAATATCACTGTAAAGTGATATACATTTATACAAGAATGGATCACCATATGTATCATTAACATCAGCGCATATAGGCCCATATTACCAAATTACTGTGAATGCAAGCAGGCGTCCAAGACCAAACAATAATGATGTGTTATTATGTAGCACTTACGCTTAAGCACTTCTTATAGAACAAATATACATACAATCTCACCCAGCCTGTGTTGGTACTCATTTATGAACATCAGCAGGATGAAAGGCTGAGTTGACCTTGTCGGGAGTCCAACCTGAAAACTGCAGATCACACACACACATTGCAGCAGCGAGCACTCAACCCAATGAGCTATATTACCATTTATAGCTATCAGAAAAACAGCTACTCCAGAAACAAAGAGCTGCATGCTGCTGGCCACAGCCCAGGAGCCTCAGTTTAATTTAAAAAAAAGAAGAAAAAAAAGGAACTAGCAAGTAAGACCAAAGGGGCAGCAAGGGAGATCTCAGGGGCCGCAGTTACGATTCCTGGTGACTCCTAAAGGACGTCCCTGGAACATAATGATGTTTGGGTTTACTCTTCAGTACTTGTGCGCAACCAGGTACTGCAGTGGATTGCATCACAGCATGAGAAGTACCTCCGTCAACACCCCTCCTACAATTTCTGGAGGAACAGAAGGGACAGCAGTCTCGATAATGTCTTTGCTATCTTGCAAATACATGTGTCTGCACATGGCGGGGTTTAAAACCGAAAAGTAAAAATAAACAGTTCAAGGTTAGAAATGAAAACTTTCACTTGAAAACAATTGATTTCCTTGCAAGACATTGTTTTAAAAAAATGTTCGTATCATACATGCACATATTTGTAATTATAGTCGTGAGCTTGTGTTGGAGCCTTTACTTGCACAAATGAGATCAAGATCAAGTACAAGTACACAGGGAGAGCATAGATTATGAAATCACTTGGGGGTACCATTGTCTAGAACCTCTTCTGAACTAAATAAAATATGGCTGATTACATATATGGGAGTTAAGGAAAATGAGGCAGAGTGAGGAAAGGTGTTTTGCTCACAAATGTGTCAATTGGAGATGCTGGGATATGGCTATACATTTCCTAGACTAAACAGTTTGTAATTTAGACAGCAATAGGCATTATCTTCTTCCATTCCATTTTCAATATTCAAACCAACATACAACATGTCCTGCTTACTAGTTTTCTATCAAATGCTAATTGTAGACTAGATCTCTGATATGTAGGGTTCAATGAATATGGAGTGCAAAGCACCAACCCACATGACAAAGCCACCCAACAATATATAAAGACCTCTTAACATAAACAGGTCGGTGACAACACACTTATTAAAACATGAAAGAGGCAGAGTCAGCATCACACACTGGTGCAGTGCCATTCAGGTTAGGTACAAATCTCAGCAACAGCAACTCTGCTTGCTCTGCTACCTTTCCAGCTTGGTGCCTCACAAGACGTATTGCTTAACTTCAACATCAAATCTGGACTGAGCCCCAGCCACTGGCCAATATCACGCATGAAGTACATTTAGGTTTAGCCCTTGTCTCTCAAGTTATTTCCAACTACCCAAAACATGCAATATTAAGTTGGAAGAAATATTTAGGAACGAAAGAGAAGCTCAAAAGCCAGGAGGATAGCTCAGAGGTAACACGTGCATCTGGGGGGAGCATGGATTCGATAACCGGACAATGCTTAGAGGCTGGACATTAAGTGCGATACAAAATCCTAATTAATTTATTTTAAACGTGAAAGGCAAAGATGGTTGATTAAAAGACAAGGAGAAGGCCATGGCAGTCAGTATGAGGAGGGACTCGGCTAGACAGTCGCTGCCGCATACATGACAGAAACTGTTAATCACCAGCGTTTTCCAATGATGGCATTGAGATGGAGGTGGGGGAGTCTGGGAAAACCACACAAACTAAGTTTTTAAAAATCATAGTAAAAATACATAGTACAAAAACAAAAGCATCTTGGTGGATTGCTTAAGAGTTAAACGCGATCCCTGACAATGAAGTAACTTGCATTTCTTAAGTTCGACTCCGCATGCGGTGCATACTCGGCCTTTTACTGACGTCAACATGCTGAGTACCTTTACATTGGACAATAATAACGAGCCATTACAGCGCTCAGAAGAGGAAGGAAACTTCATGAAGCACTATGTAAGAGCACACATTATCTAGTAAGTACTGAATGCATCCAGGTTTATGAGCTAAAAATATAATTTAAACATTTTTTTTTATTGTTATGTGAATTTAATACACAGTTGGTCTTTTCGCACAATATAAAATATCAATATACCAAGCCTTTCTCATGGCCATGTAACGGGTATAAAAAAAACATTAAAATGCATCAAGAATTGGCTTCTCATTACGGGTTACATTTGCTACTTATACATAAAAACATTTCGCTTCATAATACAATTCATGCTTCTACATTTCTTAAAAAATGCTTTGGGTTGATTCATTCACAGAAGGATGCCTAAAAAAAAAAACATACTTAAAAATGTTGTGTTCTTTGTTAATTTTAAGCCACACATTTAAGGCCGAGGCAGAGATGACATGGGGTTCACCTGAGTAGAGCATGCTCCAAAACCGATCGGCTTCAAAATTAACATATTTGGCATAGCCCCTGAAATATGAAGCACTCAAGACCCTGCAATTGGTCAGCACATGCGGGTCGTTTCAACGTGTGCGTGATGGAGCTGACAGAGGCCAGCATCTCCAGTGATCCCCATCCAAGCCCCGGTGTAGGCTAGTACCGGCAATAAATCAAAACGTGGAGTATAAATCGTGTGATTGCCGGGAATCAGAGCAAATAAACCCTGTTGGGTGTAAATAGCATACTTGCCTGTCTCCGCCAATCTGCTGAGGGATGAGATCCAGTCAGATATACGAGATTTAGCACTAAACTCACTCAAAAATAGGGGGATATCACTCTTATTGTGGCAAAATAAGTTAATATCCTAACAATGCATGCCCCATCGCGACCTCCAATTCCCTAAACCATAGGCTTTTTTGTCTCACCAGTCGGTGTGTTCCATTGTGGAAAAGAGCAGCCAAGGTGTAGCACTCCAATTATGTAGAATCTCTGCTCATAAGTTACAGGCTGCAATTTTCCAGGCAGACTAAAGTGAGTGGGGGCCCAACTCGAGTCTTACAGCCTCCACAGGGACACAACTGGGAAGGTTCAAAATAGACCAAAGAATCTTGGACTCCAGTTTCGGGAGCCATGAGAGAGCCTATCAATGGGTTGTGTTCATTTCCTGCTATTTTTATTGCAACCTCAACACATTAAATTGAACACAAACATTAAATATTCACTCTGCATGTAACAAAGGAATTACATTTTTATGAAGCTCATTTACACCTCACCACTTTAGTCTTTTAAAGGCAAATATAAGCATCTGTCAGAGGGCTGATGCTCAGTCCCTATTTGCTAAGGGACTATTAATGTTTTGCAGAGTTATACAGCACCATCTGTTTCGATGCATGGGATATTGCATGTGTAATTTCCCTGCAATAAAGATAACATGGAATAACATGTAAAAGGTCCTCCCTCTCAGGGTTATCTGTGAATAAACAACACTTCCACAAGATCTGCTGTGTTATCGATGTTCCCTTGACGCACAGGAAAAGTCAGAAAGCGCTCCAAAACAATGGGGATCATTTTTGTTGAGCCGTGCCGTTTTAAGTGCGTGAAAGTCCTGCGGAAGACTTTTAAGCAGCTGATTTTCAACCATTTGCACGGTAGAGAGGAGGGCTGGATCGTAAATTACGGTTCCACCATGCGTACCCCTAGATCTCATATTGGAGTTCCCCGTACACGGAGGGGACTTGCTACATTAACACGGTTGTGTAGACAGGTCCCCTGGACATCATTTTCTACCTTTGCACGGCGGACTGTACAAAGGGAGGGTAAAAAGGTGACGCACTCACTTGTACACCACACTTTCTCGACCATTTACAAAGGATTTATATGGAACTCGTCTGCTTTTTTTCTGGACGAAAAAGCAGGCAGATTCCATAGAAATCTGCAGCTGGCGCGACAGCATGAAAATGCAGGCTGGCGCAAATGCAGGAGTGTTTACATGTCAGAGAGGAACGGCGGAGTGGAATCGTAGTTTATGATCCGCCAATCCTGGGCAATGCTTCATGGGCATCCCACAAGCGAGGCAGGGTAACTGCTGTTACCATCGGCAGCTGGGAGAGGGGCAGCCCCAACCTTATTGGTGCCTGCTCCTCTCCTCCCCCCAGCTACGGAGACACGCAGTCTCGGCAGCACAAAGCTACGGAAGGGTAAGGTGCGAACAGTCATCTCACCCTTCTTCCAAACAGCAAGGTGCTAAAGCACCATAAGGAAAACAACCGTCAGGCAGGGCTGAGGTTCAAAAGACCTGCCCCCACCAGGGGGCCAGACAGTCGGATATCCGGCTGGGGGCTGCGACAACAGCAGCCCCCACCACATACACAACAAAGACCCAGGGCCTCCCTGGGTCCTATAAATATCAGCAGCATGCTCAGAGTAAACACAATCTGTTTGTGGACCCTGAACGGGGACCCAAGAAAACAGGGGGTTCACTGTTTACTCAGTGTCTTCCAAATCTTCTTGCTTCTTTAGCAAATCTTGAAGTTCGCTGTACATCGCAGCATCTTTTTTCCTTCCTGAACATTGTACTGTTCAAAGCAATTGCATTGCAGCCTTAACGAAGGAAGAAGAGGCATCCGAACAGCCAGCGCGGACGGCGTCAATTTCAACATCTCGGCATAAAGGAAAAGTGAGCGGCGAGCGTGTCCAAAACAAAACAAACAAAGAGGCGTGCTGCGGGAATCGTCCTAATCCAGTGCGAACGAAGGAGAGAGAGGCACCCGAGCAGCCCAGCGAGGACAGCGCTGATTCAACAACTTACAGGTGAGCCACCGCGCTGGGACTACGAGGGAGGAAAAATGGACACTTGTGTCCGGGAAGAGATACAATTTGTTACAGTGGACCGGAGCCCCCGCGTTATAAGGCAGGCGGGGCAAGATAACACAAGCCAGTTTTAAACTCGGGCAGAGTCACAGCCAGCCTGGTAACACGGCGAGCCGGGAGCTCGTTTTCTTGACATCCACACAGAGCTTATGCAATTTCAAGCTCGGCGGGCCCAAATACTGCAGATTAAAAATATTTTCTGTAATTTTGCACGGGCGCCCTCACAGCAAAACCAATTATTTAAATACCGGTAAACAAGTCCGGGGGCTGCCCATTTATTAAAAATAAACACCGCACAAAGTGGACACTAGGAGACAATTTTTCTTTGAACCCTACATAGATTTAACAAAAGGAGATACATCTCTTTTAGCAAAAAGCTAGCAGAAAACACAGGCCGCAACAAGAGGGCGTGGCAACCCCCAGCGCAGACAACACGGGCGTGACAGGGACACCCGGCAGCAATACAACTGACATTGTAGCAATCTGTAATACACAGTTAGACCAAAAAATGAAATCTTTCTAAACAGAGATATTAGATACAAAAGATGCCTGGCATGGAACATTGATACCACAATCAAAGAAGCCATATGGGCCAAGGAATTTATAGAAATCTTTTCCCTAATAGAAGCCCAACGCAAAGGGAAAGACGCTTTCAGAGACCCCAAAAAGATAGAAGAAAAAGCTATTGCCAGAAACGCCCAGGTCGAACAAAACTGGGACAACTGGTTACAAGCCTTTGCCATTTTAGCAACAATATATGAAGAAAAATTCCCCATGGATGGTGGGAAGATCTGGGCATACGTTGATAAAATAAGGGAAGTAAAAGTAACACAGAGGGGGCAGACATGGCTAGCATATGACATCAGATTTAGGAGGAGCATGTCAGAAAGGCCGGCCATTGAGTGGGATGAAGTCCACAACGATTTATACACCCTCAACGCCGAACCTCCCCAGGAAGAAGCTAACATGCATTCTTCTTCCAAAAATAGCAAAAATTTGCAAGGAAACAAATCCAATGACAATGATAAATCCAAAAAAGGGGAGCAGCCCTTTCGGAAGAACTAGCCTTGGGTGGCTAAAAATAATTCCCACAGACAGAGCAAACAGCAGGCTGCCTAATCCAACATCCCATGCAAAAATTTTGCGAAAAACCAGTGTACATGGGGCAAAGAATGCTGGTACAAACACGCCTGCACAAACTGCAAAAGCGGCCATGCAGCAAGCAACTGCACCAGACTACCAGCCAAGAAAGAATGATACCCCCATTTTAGAACCGGGACGAACACCCATCAACCCGGGCAACTTTATAGACGCCCTCAACAACTACCCAGACAAGGAAACCAGCAGGATACTATGGCAGGGTTTCACCAAAGGTTTTTCCATCTCATTTAAGGGCTCTGGGTCACACACCATCCCGATGAACCTGAAGTCAGCCAGGGATAACCCCCAGATAGTAGAAACCAAAATCAAGAAAGAACTGCAACGAGGCAGGATAGCAGGTCCCTGGGACGGCATGCCTTTAAAGAACTATTTAATATCCCCACTTGGCCTGGTCCCCAAAAAAGAACCCAGGAAAATGAGGCTAATCCATCATCTCTCCTACCCCAAATGCCAGTCTTTAAACGACGGCATCCCACACACAGAATCCGCCGTATCTTACACACATTTCCAAGAGGCGGTAAGGCTCATACAAGAGTGCGGCAGAAACGCCTTGATGGCCAAGCTGGACATCGAATCTGCTTTCAGACTTTTGCCAGTCCACCCAGATTCACAGCAGTGGCAAGGTTTCACTTTTAACAACACATTCTATGTAGATAGATGCCTCCCCATGGGGTGCGCAGTATCCTGTGCACTATTTGAGCAATTCAGTTCCTTTTTCCAATGGGCTTTCCTAAAGCAGAGACCAGGGACAAAAATAGTGCATTACCTAGACGATTTCATGGTCATAGGGCCACCAAACTCCGGGGAATGCGGCAGGGCTCTAGCAAAACTTGAGCACATGGCTGCACATTGGGGAATTCCTCTAGCAAAGGAAAAAACCACCAAACCAGACACAAACATAATTTTCCTGGGCATCGAAATAGACACAGCAAAGGGGCTATGCAGAATCCCCAAAATAAAAATAGCAGAACTTCTTTTTAAAATACAAAACCTGATAACGAAAGAAAAGGGGACAGTAAAGGAAATACAATCCTTAGCAGGCAGCCACAATTTCGCATCCAGAATAATACCTCAAGGGAGGATATTTTCCAGAAGCCTAGAGTTCAAAATCAAATCATTCACCAAACCACACTTGCATATCTGGCTAGGTAGAAAGGTGAAATAAGATCTGGAAACATGGGGAAAATTCCTCAGAGATTTCAACGGGTTTTTACTTTGGCGAACGCCTCTAAATACCTGGTCAAACAGGGTCCTATACACCGACGCAGCCGGGAGCAAGGGATTTGGAGCCATACTAGACTCCGAATGGGTGGCAGGACACTGGCCCAATTCATGGCAAGCAGCAGGGTGGACAAAAAACACCACCCAACTAGAAATATTTCCCATCTGGCTAACATTACACATCTGGGGCAGGCACTAGCGAACACGGAACTTTTGATCTGGTGCGATAACATGGCTGTAGTGGGCTCCATAAACAGAAGGTCTACGAAATGCCCTTTAGTACTAAAAATATTACGAGCATTTACAACAGTCACACTACAAGAAAACGTTGTAGTCAAAGCGAAGCACATTTCAGGGGAGGTTAATAACATTGCTGATGCCTTATCTCGCTTCCAATAGACAAGATTCTGAGAGCTAGCGCCGCATGCCCAAGAACAGATGACTCCAATACCAGCAGAATGCTGGGCAATAATGGGAAGACAAGAATAACGGCATCAACGCCAGCGCCAGAGTGCACAGGTCGGGATGCTCAACGAAAACCAGGCACCTCTAAAACGGGTGCCAAGTACACATTGGCATCAACGCCAGCACCAGAGAGTGCAGGCCGGGATGACCAATACAAAACAGGCAACTCTAAAACGGGTCCCAACAACACATTGGCATCAACGCCAGCGCCAGAGAGCCCAGGCCGGGATGCCCAACAAGAATCAGGCACATCATCAACGGGTGCCAACAACCTCACAGGCTTCCTAACGGAGATGGCAGAGAGGGCAGTGGCAAGCACTACGGCAACACAGTACAGTAAGTGTTTGCAAACAGTATTTAAAGCCACAGGTTTAAACCACGTAGAATTAATAACGATTAAAGATATAGAAGTATTTTTAAAATGGGCTCAGGAACAAGGTTTCAAAAGGGATTGGGCTAAAAGACACCTGGTGGCAATTTCATATTTTACTAAAATACGGGGCGATTCAGACCCCACCCAGAACACCCTCATCTCTTATGCAATGAAGGGATGGGGCAGAATAGAGGGTTCCCAAGTGGACACCCGCCATCCCCTTGATTTCAGCAAGCTAGTGCAGATATCAAGCCATTTAGAAGCCATATGTTAGCACCCATACGAGATAACGTTATTTAAAACAGCCTTTTTCCTAGCCTACTTTGAGGCTTTCCGGGTAGGAGAACTCATCGCTTACAGCACCAAGGCCACAAACGGCCTGGGTGTCATGGAAGTCAGGGTGAGACAGGAGAGTATTAACATAGAAATGCAACAGTCGAAAACGGGTGCAAAAAGAACCATCAACATTTGTTGCATTGATGAAGCAACAAACTGCCCGGTTTGCATCACCAACCTCTATTACGCACAACAACCCAAAGTGGGGGGGAGTTTTTTAATCCACAAGGATGCATCAGCTCTAAGCCGCTACCAATTTAAAGGAGTGCTGATAAAAGCAATCAGCAAAGCAGGGTGGGACCCCAAACAGTTCGGCACCCATTCCTTCAGGATAGGTGCCGCCACTGCAGCATGGCAAGGAGGCCTAGCACTGCAACAACTAAAAAACATAGGGGGATGGAAGTCAGACCGTTATAAAAGATACATCAGACCACAACTGATATAGCCATCCTCCCTCAAATTTTCTTTTCTTTTCCCTCCCTTCCACCACCACAGAAACAACAGGCGAATCGAGTACCACACTCCGATCAGCATGGATAGTTGGCCACTCATTTGTTTTCAGGACGGGCAGATGGGCAGAAGAGACTAAAGAAGGGCCACCTTTCAGAAACACCATTACTTCATGGTGGGGATACAGAGGCCTACGGTGGGCCGACGTCCACGAAACACTAGCAGAATTGGTGGCATACAGGGACCCCCCAGTATTCCTGATCATTCATCTAGGGGGCAACGACCTAGTCAACACGGCTAGACGCATCCTATGCGAAGAAATCTGCTCCTCCCTAGCAGGCATCTCGCACAACTGGAGGGGTACTGAAATATACTTCTCAGCCATCTTACCAAGAAAGAAATGGCTAGGGGCCAACTGCTACAAATCTGTAGACATATCCAGAAGAAAATTGAACAGGGGGATAGAGAGATTCTGTATGACAAGAGGACTGGGGTTCATAAAACACCCAGCCATCACACTAGGCAACCCAGACCTCTTTCTCCACGATGGCACCCATTTGTCTAACCAGGGCATGGAGCATTTCTTTCCGGAAATCAATGCAACACTTGCTCTGAGGGGCTGTCTCTAGGGCATAGTCTTGGGGGAACACGGTCAGCCGCACAACCTGCCGGTGTGTGGAAACACAGGTCAGAGGGGGTAACCTCACGACCCGGTGCCCAAAAGTATGATACAAGCATGATATGTGATATTGTGTTATTGCCATAACTCATATCTGTACAATAAAATCCTACGCCCTTTTATTGCCAACACTTGACACAAGTTGTGAGCCTATCATTACGGGAGAGGGTTTGGGGTTCGGCCAATACTAATGCATGCATATGGGTTCAGCAGTTATCTCCACCATGCAAATGGTTGAAAATTAACCATACCGTTAATTGAATGCATACAAGTCTTTTACATATGTAAATAATGGTAAACCTCAACAAAAAGGGGGCAGAAAATGTGTAGTCGATATTGCAATGGTATGAAACCTCTATTTTCATGCGATTTATTCTGATGATACAGCAAAACATTCTGGAATGATCACAGAATCATGATTTCCTTTGCGAATGTGACTAGATTTATGTGATTGTTGTGATCTGGAGATCTGGTGGCAACTTATTCTGTTCTATTAGGGATGGGAGATTTATTTTCTCTGATCTCTATTACAGAATGATCCTGCAACTAAGGGCTGTATGAGGGAAACTTTGCAGTTTTGCATAAGAACACATAAAAAATGCTCCAGTGCAGAAAACATATCCTTTGAAACTACCAACAGAACAGTAATAACTCATAATTATGCGGTTTTGAAACAGAGGTGCAGGCTTTATAGGCACCCACTGTGCTGAAGTGACTTGGTTGTCACAGCATCTGTCAAAATGGAAACTGTGGGCCTCATTACGAGGTTGGAGGTAGCCATGCTGTTTTTAGCGGCATGGCTACCCCCAAACCGGGTACCAGGTCCGGGTCTCAGAAATAGGGAATTAGCAGACCATTCCGACCTTGGAGGTCCCGGTAATTCCCTTTCGCGGGATCAAGACCCGGTACATCCTCATTCCCATCTGAGCCCCCATGGGGCTCAATGGGAATGGGGACGATGCGAACAACGGGCCCGTTAATGACGGGCCCGTTGTTAGAATCCTGGTCTGATAGCGGCTCCCGCTCTGCATGTCTGGTCTGGCCAGGCATCCATAGCGGGACCCGCTGCAGACCTCGTAATGTGGCAGCCCGGAATGAACGGTGCCGTTCCCTTACCGGCACCGTTCATTCCGTGGTCGCCACACTTGTAGTGAGGTCCTGTGACCTCTGAACCTGCTCTGTGCCACAGGAGAGCAGGCACTGCAGCTCAGGTGACTGATGCAGCAGGACACTGGTGAATGTTGTGCTTTTAGTATGAAGCTGTTGAAAGTGGGCCTGGTTAGCAGGCCACCATTTCTGAGATGGAATTATCTGCATCATTTTATTAGTTAATAAAAATGTTAAAAGCCAGGGCTTCGACACCCTTGTCAGATGCCAATTCCTCAGACTCGTAATGGAGGTATCAGTTACTTCAATCCGTATTGGAAACAGCTATGTTAGTCAGCCAATGTCACTTTATCCAACTCTGCTCTGGCTCTGTCAGAACTGAGGTATATGCCACCAGCCATGATACCATGCCTCAGAAATGCTACTTCTGAAACTTCCTGAATATCATTGGATTTCATAGATTTGGCATCCAACCGGTTGCTATGTTATGTTATGCCTTTTTTATACTTCGGTATGCTGTCTAAATAACGAATGGAACGCATAACGAAAAATAAATAGCGCAAAAATACCCAAAATATATGTGGGGGTGGCGTAAAGGGTTACATGTTGTGGGGAAGCCATTGGTGTGGGTTTTTAGCCCGGGTGAATAGGGGTTTGGGGGGACCCCCAAAATAAGAAATAAATGTTATTTGTTGTCGTTATTTAGTTTTCATTATACATTCATTCATTATTAATTGCTTTGTTAGTAAGACATGTAACCTTTGAAACGTGGCATATTGTGACCCTTCCAGGGTGTCGCCAGACCATAGTTTGTGGAAAGGAAGGGTGGTTTGGGGATGAGGGGACAGTAAACAGAAACTAGACAATTGAATGACAAAATACAGAGAGGGAAAACAATTGGGATGAGTGGAAGGGGATTGGTTGTCAAAGTAGGGATGCGCGTTTCTCAAATGTGATAAGTCATTGGTAAGCATGAGTGTAGGACACACGAGGGTACAGCTCGGGGTAGAGCAGAGTTTTGTTGTGATGGCAATATCTAGAATCGATGAAGCATAGTACTTCTGCAGTTAGATTGTGTGCTCAACTTTATTACCAGAAGCTACCAATTGCTCTTGAAACGTTTCTCTTTTTATGTCCACAGTTATTTTCTCTCTGATAAAGTCATCCGCTCCAGTCCTTGTGCTAAATCCATATGACATTGGAACTGGTGCACAGCTTCTTCAAAGCCGTAATACTGACGGTCTAGCAACGGTTTCCAGATAACGCTCAGTAATGAGGACCACCCCACTTCACTCGTGGGTTTTGCTTGTACCTTAGTTCTACTTCAGTCCATTTCTGTTCAATTGGCGTGACCCAACATAATTTCTCCCAGCAGGCAATTGATGGAGAAGTGAAAGCCCAGTATTGGGACATGGTGCAATCCTGGCAATTGATGGAGAAGTGAAAGCCCTGTACTGGGACATGGTGCAATCCTGGCAATTGATTGAGAAGTGAAAGCCCAGTACTGGGACATGGTGCAATCCTGGCAATTGATGGAGAAGTGAAAGCCCTGTACTGGGACATGGTGCAATCCTGGCAATTGATGGAGAAGTGAAAGCCCAGTACTGGGACATGGTGCAATCCTGGCAATTGATGGAGAAGTGAAAGCCCTGTACTGGGACATGGTGCAATCCTGGCAATTGATTGAGAAGTGAAATCCCAGTACTGGGACATGGTGCAATCCTAGCAATTGATGGAGAAGTGAAAGCCCTGTACTGGGACATGGTGCAATCCTAGCAATTGATGGAGAAGTGAAAGCCATGTACTGGGACATGGTGCAATCCTGGCAATTGATGGAGAAGTGAAAGCCCAGTACTGGGACATGGTGCAATCCTGGCATGGAGTTGTCAGGCAATTTTAGGTCTAGCACCACATTTTTTTTGTGTACTTACTTGAGCCTCACATGATATGATATGATATGGCATTTATAGCGTGCCTATACATAGGTGTTTTAAGGCGCAACATCAAATGAAAACATAGCTTCAATCATATCATTGCCTCTTTTTGTGAGATTTTTAGAACACAAAGTGGCAAGTGATTAAACAACAGAACAGTAAAAGGCAGGAACACGTCCTTATTGCAGTCCAGGGGACATATGCATGACTTTGCCCACTGACCACATTATGACGCCTGGCCTAAGACAGCATCCATGGCTTTCACTTTGTTGAAAGGGAGACAATGCAGAAAAGATAAGCTGCAAAAAAGGAGGTAAAGAGCGAGGCGGGGGATGGGAGGCTATCAGATTTCCCAATCCCAAGAAGCTGATATGTCTCACTCTGCGTGATAGACTTAAAGATGCCACGGCTGGGGCAACAATGTTAATGTTAATGTTAAAGGAAATTTGTACCGCACACTATCACCACCAAGGTGGTCCCCTGGCGCAATGACTGAGTCTTCCTATGAATACATACAGGATTGCATTTGTGTTTTATTGTATTTTTATAGTGCTTAACGCCTAAGCACTCTACTGAAGGAGCCCTGCGATACAAATCATAAGAACATCAGCAGAGAAGATCAGCCGAAAAAGAGGTAGTCCCGGGATTTGGACAGAGACAAAGAAGACAGGGAGCTGCGAGATAGGGGAACCTGTCGATCACTACTGATCAGTACTGAGAAAGTGTGCCCAGGCTTACTCACAACCCCTAAGACAACCACCCTACATACTCAACTAATGTCCCCATATTCAGGCTCCTAACTGGCAGGCTGCCGCCTCTGACAACACAAACCCCCCATCTGGCGCCATGCTTCTCCCGCAACAAACAACCCTTACCTGGCATCCTGCTTCTCCCACAACACAAACCCCTTACCTCGTGTTCTGCTTCTCCCACAACACAAATCCCTTACCTGTCATCCAGCTTCTCCCACAACACAAATCCCTTACCTCTCATTCTGCTTCTCCCACAACAGAAAACCCTTACCTTGCGTCCTGCTTCTCCCATAACACAAACCCCTTACCTCGCGTTCTGCTTCTCCCTCAACACAAAACCCCTACCTGGCGTCCTGCTTCTCCCACAACACAAAACCCTTACCTTGCATCCTGCTTCTCCTATAATACAAATGCCTTATCTGACATCCTGCTTCTGCCACAACACAGACCCCTTACCTCGCGTTCTGTTTCTCCCGCAACACAAACCCCTTACCTGGCATCCTGCTTCTCCCACAACACAAAACCGTTACCTTGCGTTCTGCTTCTCCCACAACAGAAAACCCTTACATTGCGTTTTGCTTCTCCCATAACACAAACCCCTTACCTCGCATTCTGCTTCTCCCACAACACAAAACCCGTACCTTGCGTCCTGCTTCTCCTATAACAAAAACCCCTACCTGACATCCTGCTTCTCCCACAACACAAACCCCTTAACTTGCGTTCTGCTTCCCCCACAACACAAAACCCTTACCTTGCGTCCTGCTTCTCCCATAACATAACACAAACCCCTTACCTCACATTCTGGTTCTCCCACAACACAAAACCCTTACCTGGCGTCCTGTTTTTCCCATAACACAAACCCGTTACCTGACATCCTGCTTCTCCCATAAGACAAACCACTTACCTGGCATCCTGCTTCTCCCACAATACAAAACCCTTACATCGCGTTCTGCTTCTCCCACAATACAAAGCCCTTACCTGGCATCCTGCTTCTCCCACAATGCAAAACCCTTACCTCGCGTTCTGCTTCTCCCACAATGCAAAACCCTTACCTTGCATCCTGCGTCTCCCATAACACAAACCCTTACCTGGCATCCTGCTTCTCCCAAAACACAAACTCCTTATCTGGTATCCTGCTTCTCCGAAAACACAACCCCCTTACCTCACATCCTGCTTCTCCCACAACACAAACCCCTTACATGTCACCTGCTTCTCCCATAACACAAACCCCCTATCTGGGGTCTTGCTTTTCCAATAACACAAACCCCTTACCTGGTGTCCTGCTTCTCCCACAACAAAACCCCTTACCTGGCGTCATGCTTCTCCCACAACACAAATTCCTTACCTAGCGTCCTCCATCTCCCACAGCACAAACCCCTTACCTCGCATTCTGCTTCTCCCACAACACAAAACCCGTACCTTGCGTCCTGCTTCTCCCACAACACAAACCCCTTATCTGGTGTCCTGCTTCTCCCATAACACAAACCCCTTAGATGTCATCCTGCTTCACCCATAGCACAATCCCCTATCTGGCGTCTTGCTTCTCCCATAACACTAACCCCCTATCTGGGGTCCTGCTTCTCCCACAACACAAATCCCTTACCTCGAATCCTGCTTCTCCCACAACACAAACCCCCTCCCTGGCGTCTTGCTTCTCCCACAACAAAACCCCTTACCTGGCGCCCTGCTTCTCCCACAACACAAACCCCTTAACTGTCATCCTGATTCTCCCATAACACAAACCCCCTATCTGGGGTCCTGCTTCTCCCACAACACAAACCCTGTACATGCCATCCTGCTTCTCCCGGTACCCTGTTGATTCATCAAGAGTAATTACTTGTGGTAATTTACTACAAACAAATTACTTCAACATTACTTCAACAAACATGGATTTTTAAGTTTAAGGGGTAAGAGGTAAAAAGGTGTGGTGAGGGTTTTTGGGGAGGGGTAGTAATGAAGGGTAAGGGGAGGATTGGGGGCACCATCATAAATAAAATATACAAAATTCGAAGTAAACTTTCAAAGTCATTTTATTGTAGCAAATTACCACAAAGTAATTATTGTCGATGACCTGGAACTGCTTCTCCCATAACATAAGCGCCCTGCTTGGCTTCTTGCTTCTCCCATAACATAAACCCCCTGCGCGGCGTCCTACTTCTCCCATAACACAAACCAATTACCTGGTGCCCTGCTTCTCTCACAATACAAACCCGACCACTATATTGCTTCCTGCTTCTCCCACAATACAAAACCCTTGCCTCGCGTTCTGCTTCTCCCACAACACAAAACCCTTACCTTGCATCCTGCTTCTTCCATAACACAAACCCCTTACCTGGCATCCTGCTTCTCCCAAAACACAAACTCCTTATCTGGCATCCTGCTTCTCCCAAAACACAACCCCGTTACCTCACATCCTGCTTCTCCCACAACACAAACCCCTTCCCCGGCATCCTGCTTCTCCCATAACACAAACCCCTTACATGTTATCCTGCTTCTCCCATAACACAAACCCCCTATCTGGGGTCTTGCTTTTCCAATAACACAAACCCCTTACCTGGTGTCCTGCTTCTCCCACAACAAAACCCCTTACCTGGTGTCATGCTTCTCCCATAACACAAACCCCTTACCTGGCATCCTGCTTCTCCCGCAACACAACCCCCTTACCTGGCGTCCTGCATCTCCCACAACACAAACCCCTTACCTCACATTCTGCTTCTCCCACAACACAAACCCCTTATCTGGCGTCTTGCTTCTCCCATAACACTAACCCCCTATCTGGGGTCCTGCTTCTCCCACAACACAAACCCCTTACCTGGCGTCATGCTTCTCCCATAACACAAACCCCTTACCTGGCATCCTGCTTCTCCCACAACACAAATCCATTACCTCGTATCCTGCTTCTCCACTAAAACACAAACCCCTTACCTCGAATCCTGCTTCTCCCACAACACAAACCCCCTCCCTGGCGTCTTGCTTCTCCCACAACAAAACCCCTTACCTGGCGCCCTGCTTCTCCCATAACACAAACCCCTTAGCTGTCATCCTGATTCTCCCATAACACAAACCCCCTATCCGGGGTCCTGCTTCTCCCAGAACACAAACCCTGTACATGGCATCCTGCTTCTCCTGGTACCCTGTTGATTCATCAAGAGTAATTACTTTGTGGTAATTTACTACAAACAAATTACTTCAACAAACATGGATTTTTAAGTTTAAGGGGTAAGAGGTAAAAAGGTGTGGTGAGGGTTTTTGGGGAGGGGTAGTAATGAAGGGTAAGGAGAGGCTTGGGGGCACCATCCAAAATAAAATATACAAAATTCGAAGTAAATTTTCAAAGTAATTATATTGTAGTAAATGACCACAAAGTAATTATTGTCGATGACCTGGAACTGCTTCTCCCATAACATAAGCGCCCTGCTCGGCTTCTTGCTTCTCCCATAACATAAACCCCCTGCCCAGCGTTCTACTTCTCCAATAACACAAACCAATTACCTGGTGCCCTGCTTCTCCCACAATACAAACCCGACCACCATATTGCTTCCTGCTTCTCCCACAACACCCCCCCCCACCTGGCGTCTTGCTTTAACCATAACACAAACCCCCCTACCTGGTGTCCTGCTTCTCCCACATCACAAAGCTGACTTCTACATGGCATCCTGCTTCGTCCACCTAAAACATACATCCACAATATGGAGACCTGCCATCCCTAAAACACCAACCCCATACTAGGTGCCCGGCCTCCCACAAAGCACACATCTCGCAGCTAGCACTCTGCCTCCCACACACCTAAAAATCCTACCTATTAGTCTGACCATCCACAAAATACACACACCCTTCCTGACCTCCTGCCTCCACCCAACAGCTTAACCCCCTTTCTCCACCCCCCTACATGATGCTCAGTTTCCATCGCAGGGCCTCACAGCACAAGCCCCCTCTCCTAAACACTGGCCACCTATTTAGCGTCCTGCTTTCCTACACAGAATACTATTTTTTGAAAGACTTCAGTTTTTATTTCAGACAAAGCATACTCGCTCTTGTTAGGGGGTCGTTGTGATGTACTGTAATTTCCTCACTGTATGAAAAAAAGACTGCACCGCTGGTGCTACAGCACAGGTTGGGTTTCATTTGTGGATGGGACATGCCGTGATAGAGGAGACTGTCTGCCCCGGAGACGTTTGTGGTTGGGGGAATGACTCATGGTTAGGTTGTTCCCGGTTTTGCAGGGATTGTCTCGGAATTGGGCACTTTGTCGCCCTGTCCTTAGAGTTTTTTTTTTATTTCATTTAAAAAGCCTGTACCGGTTTTGGGGAAAGGGAGGGCGACAGAACCAGTATTTTAGTATTTTCAATCGCCAACAGTTATAAACTAAATATACATAAAACTTTCTCAATGTTGGCATCTGAGGATGGGCTCGCGCCCCCCCAAACCGTATGCATTAATGGCTTGGCCACATAGACAGGCTGAACAACATGTAAATTACAAGGCATGTCATGTCAAACAGAGCAGCAGCCCCATTGATATTTACATGCTTTTAAGATTAAACTGTGTTGCAGTTGAAATGCTGAGCTTTTCACACTAAATGCCAATAATAATCACATTCATTGTATACATATAACATTAAAATGCATCAATCAGCATTACTTAAAATATGCCATGTATGTTGTTTACGTGCTTTTATCAAAAGTCAAAACCACACAATTTGTATGTAGATGCGGTGGGATTGGGGTGGTGGGTGCGAGGGGGAGGGGCGTGTGGATAGTCATTGTGTTGGGGAGAGTGGGCTAGTCCGTCTTTTATGTGGTTTGCCGTCCCGGTTTTCTATGGTGAAAATCTGGTCACTCTGCCCATGGGGCCTAGGTGTGAGTAGATTTATAAGGTTGCTTTAAGCCACAGTTTTGGTTGGGCAGTGGCTTGAGTCTCGAGCACAAGCTGTCCTGAGCTATGCTTATCTTCCTCAAATCTATAGGGCAGTATCCAGAAGTCTTACACAGTTAGCTGGATTACGACTACAGTTCCCTCCTCGTACCTCTCAATGGATCAGATGAAAATCCCTGTGAAATCCGAGCAAAACAGTAGTCCCCCAGACTCTAGAACGGAGTGTCTAATGCTCGAGGCTAGCAAAAGACTGGGAACTGGCAGAAGGGAGTAAAAGGGGCGAGAGCAGCACCACTCGTCAACAATTGACTATCCCAAGTGCTGTACAGCAACTTGCTTCGACGTCAGTGAGCGCAGTAACAAAAGGTACATGGTGGTCTCCACTCCCCAGAGTCTCTCTAATACTGCCTGTCATCTCTACATTCCAACCCCCTTACAATCATTTACAGTCATTACATCGACCACAGTTAGTTTGTAGTCTTCTAGTTCGACTCTCGCAAGTCGACGTTTTATTTATTGTGTGTGTGTGTGTGTGTGTTTTGGGGTAGTATAGAGGAGAGTGGGGAGTAGGCGCAGCGGTAGGGCAGTAGGACGAGGATCCTCCAAAAACTAAACTAAAAAGAAGTTGACATACAACAGTCTAACTACAAGACCACAACTGTGACCAACGTGATCACACAGAACCCCTTACAATGGTCACCAACTCATTGACGTCATTATCATATAAGATGAACAGGTGTAGAGTGCAGACAATAGGAGATAACATATTAGCTTTAATTTTTTAGACACAAATATTCTAATAATGTCCCACCATGAGTGTTATATTGATAGCTATCCTAGTCATCACACATTCAAATTCCAGAAGGGCCAGCTCAGCTCTCCACCCCTCTGATGTCTATAGACTGAGCACCATTAGCTTGGATAGTAATAACCTGCCTTTTTACAGCACTCACTGGCTAGCGGAATCCGCTGCTGTGCGCTGTGTAAGAAAGCGCTATATTGTAGCATTCATAAATAAAAGTACTAGGACACGTCCTAAACTTCAGATCTTGTGCAGTATAGTGAACATGCTTTCAACATTTTCCTACTTAATAACCTGCATTTATACAGCACTCACCGGCTAGCGGAATCCGCTGCTGTGTGCTGTGTAAGAAAGTGCTATATTGTAGCATTAATAAATATAGGTATTGAAACAAGGCCTAGACTTCAGAACTTGTGCAGTATAGTGAACATGCTTTCAACATTTTCCTACAAAGACACCTTATCAGACAATGTTATCCTTTGGGCCTAGTGAATTCAGAGCCTTGAGATAGGCGGTAATCAAGAGATTAGTAAGTATTAACTTCTTGACCTCCAGCCCAAACCCTAATGATATGAAGTATGTTCACTTCGATTGAGACGTCAAGTTTATTTCGTTAGAGCAAATGCTGCCGCCCACGAGCCACAAGACAACCATGAGACAGAGAGCAAATACAATAAATGTGCTTAAAAAAGAACTGTGTGAAACAAGGGTCTTGCAATTTCAAAGTGCAGTTTGTAAAATGTAATACATGCACATGGAAAACAAGCCAAGCTTCTCCTCATTCTAAAGGGCCTGTCTCACTTTTATGGGCTTGAAAACCAATACACGGCTTGGCCCAAATAAGTGCATGCCCCCTTACCCCCAACTTTACTCCATCTCTGCCAGACTCTGCACCTTCACCAGACACCGCCCCTTGAACAAACTCTGTCTGCATTGTCCAAACTACGCACCTTCATCCCCATTTATCATAAGGTTGTTTTTAAGGTTGCAGGGATTGGAAAGGTATTGCTTCATCTCTATTAATTCAAGCCTGTCATCTTCTATGTTATGTTAGTTGAAAGCGTTTTTTTTAGATCTCTGCTGCCCAAGATTTGGAGAAGGCCCCGTGTTCTACAGTTGAGTACGCTAGAGGTAATTGTTACGGCTAATAGGCTACTTTCGGTTAGGTCTGAAAATAATCTTTTAGAGGACGTTATAAGAACGTAAGCTGTCTGCCAACTGGACACAAGTGACAGACGGTTGGAATGAGGAATATTCGTTTTAATGCTAATATCTGGTTTCTCTCACACATTGCCTGCTGTCACTCTATGAGAAGCACCTAGACTGGACTGTAATATTGATACAACATAACTACATTTCTACATCCAGTCTTGTAACATGGTAAAGTTTACATATGAAATAGATGCAAGTGGTACAGGGACATCTTATTAAAATGTTGAATAAAAAGAGCTCAACTCTCTTCTCATGGTTACAGCTCTGGTGTTAGCAGGGAACAAAATGGAAATAAGGCAAGTTTCCCGCTGCAGCCGATGTAGTTCCATTCCCTTGGGCTGGAACAGCATTAATATTTGGCAAAATCGCAAGTGAAATTTCTAAACTCTGCCTGGACATAAACACATCAGCAGAGTAAAGACAGTTGGAGAAGTTTCTTGGAACCTTTGGCTGTGCATTCCCACGGTGGAGTAATGCATAAGTGCGATTCTGAACATTCATGTATGGGAAGCAACAGCATTCAGCATTCCTCATAGCTGCGCAACGCAGGCACCTTTTATAGCAAATTAAATGTACATACTGTTTACATCATTGCTGTTTGTGCAATTGTTCAAAATACCCAACACTCCAAGAGTGAAATTGGGCAATGGATCGAGCGTTCCAGCACAATTTTACCTTTGCAGGTGTGGCTTAGGATATAGGTCTTGCCAGCTTGCGTTTAAGGTCATTTCTACATAGGAACATTGTGAGATGTGTGGGTATAGATATAGATGTCCTGCTGTTGTTTGAAGTACTATTTCACAGTAAAAGTCATAACTTGTATTTAAAATATAATTAATATAAAGATTACTTATAGGCATCACAGTTATGCATTGTGTGACATACTTTGCAGCTGGTTTGCCTGGTAGGACTGAGCGAGCAGCAGAATGTCATCAAATTCACATGGTAAACCCAGCAGGGATGCCATTTGTCTGCATAGCACTGAGCAGCTTCTGTAAAAATGGCTGAATGCATATCTTTGCAGGACACATTTACAGCTGTAAAACAGTGTGTGCCTTTGGCACACAGTTTTTGTTCTTGCCCTTCTATGGCTTTGTATATCCTTTCACAGGTTTCTTGATGCACTTGTGCATTCAGATGTGCTATTCGCTATTTTAACTTCTCTATGATCTATTTTTTGCTCACGCTTTTTGGGCAGCCACAGACCTCTGAAATGTGGGGAAGGAAATGAGTGCTTGCTTCCGAACATCCTGTTAGTGCCACCTGCGGCAACCCTTGTGCTTGGCCTAAGCACAGGCATGCGTTTAAAATTGTAAAATAATGCATCATTTTTAACCTTTACTTTTCTGAAGAGAAAACCCTAATTTTTACAACGGTTTAAAAAATGCATAGCATATATTTGAATATTAAAGTGATTTCTTAACAATGAGGTTTTGACCTAAGATAAGAATGGCCAAAGAGCCTGAGGCCCTGATTCATGGATTATTTGTGCTGAAAAAAACAGGATTTGTGCGCCATTCTGCCCGCAAATCCCCATTTGTTAAACAGGGATTTGCGGGCAGAATGGCACACAAATCCTGTTTTATTTGGCACAAATAATCCATGAATCAGGGCCTTTGTCTGTCATATATGTCTGTGAGAATTGTATGACTGAATCACTAAATACATAAAGCACATTGGGTTTGGTACACGTTTCCTTTAAACAAAAGTCACCCTAACAATAAAGGTTTTGCAAATATCAAGCATATATACAGGTTTGTCTAAGAGAATGAAAGACACTCCAGGACAGAGCGCCCAATCAGGTGCAGATGGTTTTTATTAAGTTAAATAATTTTCAAGAAAAATAATATCGCCCTTAATGTTGACACGTGTTTCGGCCCAGACTGCCTTCCACAAAACAGGGCTAAATGCATTCCTACCAAAATACAAATTATAAATAAATTAATTTTAAAAATTATAATAACCAAAATTGTATGTATTTAACAAAAATTATTGGTAGATTGTATATGATAGCATAAATCAAAAAAACACACAAGAAACAATATCCAATACCAAGCCAACCAGTAAGTAAGTGCAAAAATAGGCAATAGCAATCACAAATGATCATTGTCAAGGTTACATGTTCATACAAAATGAAGAAAAGACACAAAAGACCCATTTGTATTGTGCACCAGACAGAAAGAAACAGGGTTGGCAATGGGAAGGATACATAGGAAGTGGTGAGACAGCAATTAATGGGTGTGACCCAAATGTAAATCCATGAATGTAACAATATATGCAACAAAAAATGTGAAATAAAATAACAGCCACGGTACAAGGAAAGGGGAGGTGGAGAGAGAACACACATCTGAGAACACAAGACAAGAAAAAATGGGGAGAGAAAAATCCCATTAATATGGTTTCATCCAAATAATCTCATTGTTTGACGTCACTGTCTCAAAACTGTAGGGCTTACCCTTTATGGGAGTTAGGCTAATCATCACAGATTTGTCCTGGGTCTGATCCCAATGACTAAGAAACTGTTGTTATAATAATCAAAAAGGGGCAATCATTAGTCATGTTTCCTCCAAAAAGAATCCATATGTAAACAAGTTTTCATTCTAGTGTTAAATGAGATTAAGTTACAAAATATTCATATATGCACAGTCCATATAAGTGTGCTCAGCAAACCTTTCGTAGGCATCTTATTTGTATAATTAATATGATCAACTATCAGCCCGAAAAGTTGGCTTGATATTGCATAACCCAAATTAAGTTTTACGGAGTCGCCAACAAGTGTAAGCGTAACTGCATTCTTTCGTGCTAATACATACATTACTATTAGTTCCACAAACTCCTTGATATTAAAAAAAAAACCTTGGATATAAACATTGCCGTGCCGGAGCGAACCTGATGTGCAGCTAACATGACGCAGCAGAAAAGTACTCCCACTTACAGGTTTGGCCAACAAAAAGTTCAGCTGGAAAAGTGGAATGACTGCTAACAGCTCAAAATTACTCACAGTGTTGTGAATTAGCCAGACTCGGAAAAACAAAATTGTCTTTATATTTAAAAATGACAACCAGTAAATTTTAAATAAACTGCCATAAAATGCTGTGCCTTTGCCGACTGCACTAGGCTTGGGCCCAGTTGGCCTTGTTGTAAATAAGTCTATGTTCTTGGGGATTCCGGAGTGCAGGCAGCAGAGGCAGCAGCATAATCCTGTAGCTCCTGGCCCTCGCCGGCTACAGATAAGACTAGATTATGAACACAAAGAAAAAGATTGAGGTTGCTGAAAATCCAATACCTAAGAAATCTAAGCCAGTATCTGAGATAGGCGTGGTTCCTAGCACTCAAGATATCTACTCTTTACTTCTTAAAATGGCACAAGACTTGGGAAAAGTGGTTCGAGATGTGGGGGATGTAAAATCATCAATGGATGATCTTTCCATGAAGGTCGCTCAATTGGACAGCAGGATTTCTGTCTTGGAAAATGGTTCTACCTCAATGTCTTCAGAAATTACAGGAAGATTCAGAGCATATAACACCTTGAGAGAGGAAGTTCAAAAGGGAGAGAGAAGAGCCTGGAACTGGACTTGAAAATCAGGAGCAAGAACCTGAGACTTGTGGGAATTGAGGAAAATGCCAGTGAAGACTTATTACACTTAGTGCTAGATATACTGACGTTTGCTATAGTTGTGACCAAATTGTCCCCGGAGATATTGACAATGTATACAGAGTGGGCAGAAATTCTGGCCCAAAAGCTTGACAAATTAATGAACACTAGGACAAAGGAGGCCATTCTGGGAGCAGCAAGATAGAAAGGAAGTATTTGCTTCAGAGGTAACCAGATTTTCGTGTATCCAGATTACCCAAGAGAAACCTTGTAAATCAGGAAATCCTTTAAAGATGCCAAGGATTTATCAAGACTTGTGGGCATAAAGGCATTTCTTAATAGAGCTAATTTACTGACTCTGGCTCTAACGGATGGTGAGAGAAGCAGATCTGACCCTAAGGAGGCCATTAAATGGTTGGAACCGCTGAAGGATAAGTGCATTTCAGACTTTATTTATTATACTGTTTAAACATTATCCCCATCGAGTTTGGAGTCTTATATAAAAAGATTATATTTTTTGACATACTTATATCGGATTAATATGGCGCCAACATAATAAAACCGTTAAACGATCCGATTTCTCTGATAATTTCAAAGAAGGCTTACCAGCTCAGGGAGTTCAATGTTCCGTATGCAGCACCGAGGGATTAGAGAAATGTACCCTCCGACGTGCCCTTTACGTGCATCAGAAGGCTAGAGGATTGGCTATACGCGGAAGTAAAATTTTTCCGGCAACAACTTTCTATATACAGACAACTCATGGATGCAAGGAATTCAGAATTACGTCCCGGACCTTCATGATACTGTGACTCAGGGGGAAATAGCGGGTAACAACTTTGCTGGTTGGCCTTGTGAAAGTTAGAGTCCCCCAAAAAGACAGTTAAACTCTACAATGAGAGGCAATAATGGACACACCCCAGCAGGGAATGAGACCAAGACAAAGTGCGGGTGAGATATAAAAGGCTTTATCTAAATCAATATAGGGCATGCAGAGGACTCTGCAAACTCTGTCTGACAATAGCAAAGACAGTCATATTTATTACAAAAACACGTCATGGATGAGGTTAAGCTATAGGGGGCACATAATCGTGGGGATTGGGCGGTGAAGACTAGGTACTATGTACAATATATGTGTGGCGCTCCATGATTGGCAGAGATCCACGTGGTGGCATCGTGGAGTGATTGGGTCAGCTGGGCTCATCGGGGTGGAGTATCAGGTCACGAGCTGTCCATGTGGATACATTGCTGCTGCACTAACATTTTGTCCTTGTGGCCACGCATACACATTCATCACTAATTTATATGTCAATTTAACATATAAATCCTGCAACTCATTCATCTAATACCATAAAAGAGACAGAGAGAAACAGAATACAACTCTGAGCTTCCTTAATACATCATCATAAAACCGCTGTTAACAGAGGACCCAGTATCATGAGTCCAGGTGTCTTATCAGGGGGCACGGGTTAGGGTACCTTTATCATTCTACTCTGTTAGATGTAGTAAGAGACGGTTTTACGGTATGTTAGTACAAGAGTGAATAACTGCCTCCATGGTCAGTCGAGGTTAGGGAGAACAGAAAGACCATTGGGTCAGAGGGGCACATAGCTGGCACCTCAAAAGGCGGTGGGCTGTGGGGCAGTGTTGCTCATAATTCTTCTTAACCAGGGCATGGAGGTACACAGTGATTTTATGGTGGCATCAGGTGTCAGGAGGCAGGCTCAACAGGAATGCAGGGAGGTGTAGCTGTATTATTCTAACATGAGGAAACCAGGGACCTTCAAGCCCCAGCCGGGCCTTGGAGGGAGGAGGGTGGGAGTTGAATGCGCGGCTCGCTAGGAGGAGGGTGAGACGGCCTTGTTATTTTTCGCAGGTCTACATTTATCAAGTAGCATGCACATCATTATAGAGACGGAAAACTGAGGCATGTCAGCACAATTGCATGTTTACATATATGCATTCATCTATGGATATATCATATGAGCTTATGGGCACTGTTTATTTTACACTTCTTTGTGGTTCATGAGTACTGTGTTCAGAGAATCAATAAAAAAGCTTTTGTTAACATCACATCATTCACAGTTCTTAATTTTGTTGCGGGGGGCATGTGGGGAAAGCTAGCATAGAACGTGAGGTAGAACGAGGTTGGTGTATACGTCAACATCAGTGACAAGTTACGTTATACTTATGATTGGACTGATGTACATGCTCAAGGGTAAAAACAATTACTTCAAACCACATGTCATTTGACAACACGTGGGGTGTGTTACTTTAAATGGCTGGTATATGTTACAACACTTAAAATCATATCATGCATAGGGATTTTGTAAATTGCCTTTTAAATATTTCGCAGTAGCAATGACCTTTGGTCGGTGACAATAGGTTTGAATATACATATCTTGGACAACTTTACATGTAAGTGTTCTGGGGTGGGCAAGGGTTGTTACATTTTAATATGAACATTTATTTTAATATGAACAATCAACATTATGAGTTTTGATCCTCCTCGCAAATGGCTTAGCAGCATGGGTAAGACTGGGTGGCACATGGGTTTAACATTCGGGTCTGACACTTCAAACGGGGAACAGGGTAGGGGTTAGGCACAACAAATATCATGAATGTGGGTGTCTGCAGGGGGTCAAGGCATGTTTGATAGGGACAGCTTTGTTTTTTCCCAGACCTCAACTTAAGCTCCGGTCACCGTCAGGGCAATGATGTACTGCGGAAGGTAAATGATACAGTGTTTGTTCTGTTACTTGTTCGCGCCTAGTTGCTCGTGAGAACAGGCCTTCAGTGGAGCCGCCATGGGGAGGAGGCTGGGGGAAGTGCGGGCTTGCTGTGTGCTATCAAGTGGGGGAGAGCTGCAGCTCTGCAGGCTGCTTGTTCCACGGAGGCCTAAATTAGTGTACTCAAAAATGGAGTCAAAGTGTATTACAAAATGGAGTCTGTATCATGCTTCAAGGTGAGCCATGCAGTCTCATGCGTCGGCCCGCAGCCATCCTGAAACCTGGGCTCAGGCGCATTGGTGGCTGCCGACGAGTCATAAGACTCACGTAGGAGAGGAGTGTAGGGAGAGGGGGAACCTAAAGAACTTTCCTCCCATACACTTGAGATCCTCAGAAAGCATGGATTATCAATAGAATAATTGAAGCAATTTTGGTTTTGCCCCTGAATTAACAATGCTTCCAGTTAGTAGCTCGGAAACAGTGAATCTGCAAGGGCTCCAGGTTGTGCTGCCACTGTTGTGTTTTGTTTGTGTCTTGTCAGTGGTGGGTTGGCCTGGGGTGAGTGTGCAGTGTACGGGGTGTGGGTGGAGCCGGAGGGGTGTGGTGTCATCGTTTGGGTGTCTTGGTGTTGAGTGATGTGCAGTTTCTGTGTGCATGGGAAGCGCGCAGGGGCTGTTCATCGCTTTGCACCGGGGCATTCGGGTGGTGGCACCATTTCCTGCCGGCTTTGCCCGTGTCCTGTGTCTTGTGTGTTCTCCCTGGGCCGGCCTACTGTTGGCAGGATGCGGGTGGAGCGCGGTGGGGGCTGCACAATTTGGAGCTTTCTTGAAAAGCCACTTAACCAGGTCACTCATGCTGTCTTATTGGCTAATACTCATACAGCCGCAATCCTAAACGAAATGTACATCCATGGTAACTTTAATCCGTGTATGACATTCCCACCTTTATCTACCTGTACACGTTGCTAATTCACAATTTTCCCGCTGATCCCTGTGCTCTATCTCCCAATCATATAGTGTTGTAATACTCAATGTATTTCATATAACCAATAATTAGAGTCTGCAAGTTTAATATAGAGCATTACTTGTAATGCAATGATCTTAAAGGTGATAATAATCAATGTTTGTGATGATGTGCGATTTATTAATACATTTATAAATGTATGTATGTAAGTACAAGTAAGGCTATAGAAGTGCAGGCTTTAATAAGGATATTGAGGAAATGATGATGGCTTGAATACAATATATGAGTTGACCTTAATGTTTCCTCAGATGGGTTAGTATGAATGGCGTGAACATTCGGATGCATATACTTGGCTGTTGGGCTTATATGGATGACATGTCAAACTCTACCTTTACAGGCTATCCTCTACCCCTTATAAATTGGTGTTGTGGTATTATTAAGAAATATGTGCAAGGCCCACTTAATTTACCGGGAGTAAGGAATACCTGCTGTTGTGATATTGAGAAAGATGTGCAGGCGTTCACTGAATTTACATGGAGTAAGAAATACCTGCTGTTGTTTTATTGAGAAGGACGTGCAGGCAATCAACATAAGGGCAGCAGAAATGCCTGTTGAATGATGTGTAGATGCTTGCTGACTATATGGGGAGAAAGAATACCTGTAGTGTCACTGTGAATACTCATATATAGGGAGAAATATATTGCTGTTATTGGACCATTGAGTCTGATCTATTGAGTACACATCAGCCAATGTATAATTTGAAGGGTTTGTAAACGTGGGTTGCTGAGCTGCACATGGATATCGCAAAGCTCTATTCAACTGGTTTCTGAAAGCATAGCTGGAGACTAAGATAGGTCTTGGGGACAAAACAGGGGGAAGGTAGAATCACAATATGGATACTAAAGGAAGGCATGTATTGTGGACATCTCAAAATACATTGAGTAATATCTATAATTGTTGCTATAAATTTGGTACAGTCTGAATTGCGAAGGTGTATGATGAATAATGCTAGATTGAACCATTCAGACAAGGTGTATGATCACAAATGATCAATAAAATCTAGGGTAACCATTATATGGAGGGTTTGAAACAGAAGATGATGAATGAGATGTATGGTGAGTTGGTGATTACCCAGGATGTTGAGCAGGTTGAAGAGAGTTAAGTTGGGGAATGTGGTTCTAAACAGTTTAGTTCATTTGGACATAATGTCTATTCAATAATTCAGGGATATGACAATGTGCTCCTGTGCTTAATATTAGAATGAGATGGAGAATGGATTGTAATTTAACAGGGGGGATGGTGTTTGTTTCAAGTGGGGGATTTCAGTAAACTTACTATTAATATAAGAGGTTCATATGTATATAGGAGAGGTGTCCAGGAAACTGGACTGTTTGAAGTGTTATATTTAGTTTGTAAAATATATCTATTATTGGTGACTTGCTTCTATTTCAGAGGGGGGGGGGTTGGGTTCACATCTGTAAATCCTTTGTGGAGGTTAATAAGTTTGGTTGAGTTTCCTTTGTTTGAACTACCGGATACAGGTGGTGGGGTGGTGAAGATGGCGAATGACCTACTTGTAGTTACATGTAATGTTAATGGACTAGATCATTTGAAAAAGAGGTCGAAGATTATGACCTATTTAAAGGAGTTGAAGAGTGATGTATGTTTCATTCAAGAAACTCATCTTCTAAAATATGAAATTGAAATCTTGCAGAAAGGTTGGGTTGGGAGGGTATATGGTTACTCTTTTTCCTCACGATCAAGAGGAGTTCAAATTTTGATTGGGAGAAATGTTCCAATAAAAGTATTGAAAGAAATATCAGACTGTGAGGGAAGAATGGTGGCATTACTGGTCAATATTCAAGGCTGTGAAGTTGCATTATGTAATGTATATGCCCGTCAGTGGATGATGGGTCTTTTTTTAGGAGAGTGGCTCAGACATTACAAGATTTGGGAAACAATAACATCATTCTTGGTGGAGATGTTAATGTTGTTTTAAACAAGAGCTTGGATAGAAGTGTATCTATGAATAGTAAGCAGAGTGATCGTCATTATCTATCACTGGAAAGCCTGCTAAAGGAACACACCTTGAAAGACTGTTGAAGGCTGGAGCACCCATACGCTAGAGAATATAGTTTTTACCCAGGTGCACACGCTGTATTTTCTAGAGTTGATATGTGTTAAAAGCTGGGAAAATGACTGAGAACTATAAGAAAAGTGAAATAGGCAACATTTGTTAACGGATCATGCCCATGTAACTATTCGCCGAAAATTGGTTTGTGACAGGCAAAGACAATACACTTGGAGAATGAACAGCACAATCTTACAAAGTGAAGAGGAACTGGAGCAGTTGAGGGCAGAAATTGATATTTTTGTCAGAAAACCTAGGGGTGTGTTAAGGCCAGAGATTGTAAGGGAGGCGTTCAAATGTACCATGCAAGGTTATCTGATTAGTCTAACATGTGGTGTAAAGAGAAAATGTGACACAAGACAAAAAGAACTCGAGAAGAAAATTAGTGATTTGTCAAAGAGAACAATGGCAGACCCACGAAATTCGGATAGTACTACGGGGTTGTGGAGACTGAAGAGACAATTGAAAAATATAATCGAAGAATGGGCTGAACGGAAATACCATTACCAGAAATGTGTGTATTTTGAGAAGGGGGAGAAGTGTGACCGGTGGCTGGCATATAGGCTCAAAAAGAGGGAGTCAGAACGATCTATCACATCTATTCAAGGCAAAGATAGAAAGATCACTTTTCATCCGGAGGAGATCAACAAAATCTTTAGATATTATTATGTGGATTTATACCAACATGAATTAAACACAGCCGACAGGGGAAATGATTTTCTTGAGAAAATGAAGATTTCTAAACTTGCAGAGTGTGACTCCCAATTACCTGAGTAGGAAATAACATTGGATAAGATCAAATGGGCAATTAACAGATTGAATGTAGGGAAGTCACCAGGTCCAGATGGCATTGCAATGGAATTCTATAGGTTGTTACCAAACTCGGCCCTTGGACTACGGAAGGACATGTTCATGGCCTCATTGGCGAATGGTCTATTGCCAGCAACTACAAGACATGCAATGATATCTGTCTTTCCTAAGAAAGGCAAAGATGATACACTTCCTGCGAGCTACAGGCCGATCAGTTTTATTAACACAGACAATAAAATCCTGCCAAAGGTCTTGGCAATTAGACTGGAAAATCTTCTCCCAGCTTTGATCCACGAGAACCAATCCGGTTTTGTGAAAGGAAGGAAAACATCAAGTAACATTAGGAAGCTAATCCACAGGATTTCTAAGGCGACTGACCCATTGGATGGTACTGCTGTTTTTTCACTAGATGCAGAAAAGGCATTCAATTGAGTGGACTGGTACTTCCTCTTCTTAGTCTTTGAAAAAATGGGATTTGGGGAGAAATGTAGGTCGTGGATTAAATTACTTTACACAGAGCCAACAGCTGATGTCAACACCAACAGCTTGCGTTCAGATCTGTTCAAGCTAGAAAGAGGTACACGACAAGGGTGTCCCCTCTCTTCATTGTTGTTTGTTGTTGCGATCAAACCCCTGGCTGCTGCACTTAGAGATGACCCAGAGATACAAGGATTGTCATGCTGAGGGCTACAACAAAAACTGTGGCTATTTGCAGATGACTTACTTTTGGTCCTCAGGTATTTAGAACGTTCTATACCAGCTCTCATGGATATCTTGACGTTATTTCACATATCCTCCGGCTATAAAATAAATTGGACAAAGTCAGAAGTGTTACCTCTAGTACCATGCTGTAGTAAACAGTTTATAACCAATCTGGTGTTTAGGTGGTGTTCAGAAAAAAATGTTGTATCTAGGGATCTGGATTACTCTAAAGATCAGTGATTTAGTAAAGGAAAACATGAATATGATTTGTATAACCTTTAAAAATGATTTGGAGCATTGGGGTTTACTGAATCTTTCTCTATGGGGAAAGGTAAATGCTTTGAAAATGGTATCAACCCATAAGATCAACTATGTCTTGAGTATGATTCCGCTAAATATTGATTCAAAATACTGGAATGAAATGGACAGGCTTATTCACGGTTGTGGAAACTGCAATTACCTTTGGAGAAGGGCGGACTGGGAGTGCCAAACTTTAGGGCTTATCATCTTGCCTTTATTTGTGATTTTATGGTCAAATTCCTTGCACCTTTACCTGATGAATTTGTTCTGGGAGAGACAAGCTACAATGGTCCTCTGACAACAAGGGCGATGTTAACCACAGAATCAAGAATGAGATGTGTGAAAGATCCGTTGACTGTCTGTCTGAGAAATTCATGGAAAAAAATGTACTGGATTACTGAGAGTGAATGCATATAAAGATCCTGGTGCATAAATATGCATAAATATGGATGAATCCATCCATTAAATTGGAGAAAAAAAACTTTATTCTGGCCAGAATGGTTTCTGGGAGGTGTCAGTTGGATTGATGATCTCTTTAAGGAGGGCAAATGGATGACTGCTAGAGAAATACAAAAGCAATTTAGTGAAAATGTCAGGGTCTCGGACTACAGGAAGCTAAAGAATGCTATTGGTGTGATTAACTTGAAGGCTAGAATGAATCTAGATATACTCACAAGAGAGGCAAAGGTTGGCGAAGGCGGCCTAGCTAGTCGAGTATACAAATTGATTGTGAAAGAATATAAAGACAACGATTTGCTGAGAAAGGAGTGGAGTCGAAGGATTGGCTCTAACATTACAGTGGAGTTGTGGACACAAATGTGTCCAAATGTTCAACTATGTTCCTTGGGATTGACTGAAAGAACGTGACAAATTAAGGTCCTAAACCGGATATATTGGACCCCCGAAAGGTTATGGAAGAGAGGTCTGAAGGATACTCCAGATTGCTGGGCTTGTGTTCATGATGCCGGAACACTGGAGCATATGTTGTGGGATTGCAGAAAGGTGCAAGGATTCTGGATAGAAATAGGTGCAATCTTCGAGAGGGTTTTGAATGAAAGTATATTGTGTTTGATTTTAAAACATTGGTGCTGGGGAACGATGAAATCTTGGAAGAACTTACTCAATGCCAAAAGAAGTGGTTGTTTAGAGGTGCCATGGTTGGGAAGAAAATCATCCTAAGTAATTGGAAATCTGCTGTTACCTTAGAAAAAGATGTATGGTTAAATGAAATGCATAACCTGGCAGATATGGAAAGATTGTTATACAGGAAACAGGGCAAAAATTGGATATTTTAGAAGATATGGGCGAAATTTCTTTCAATACAATTGTAAAATATTAGATGTGAGACTGGTGGGGGGAGAGGGGTGGCTTGTATTTTGTTTATAAATTAGTACATAGTTAAATTGATATCTTGATATTGTTTAATGAGATGTTCTAATGTTTAAATTGAAAATACATTTTAAAAAAGTCTATGTTCTTGGCCCAATTATTACCCAATGATAAAAGGGATTGTCCAGTCAAGGTTGTACAAAAATATCTACTTTATTGTTATTACAACAGACAGTTCCTGCATACTACAAAATACAACCCACCCTGTAAAGGAACACAGAGGACAGAGAGTTTCACAAATGAAGGGGATGCACCCTGGATATTGATAGGAGGGTAGTCGGTAAAGCAATATATTCTTAACTCTTCAAGGTTATTTGGTTTCAGCACCAAGGGAGCAAGGGGTTGTAAATGTCGCTAGGGGCCTTCGGAGAATGACCATGGGAACAGAACCACAATGTACCTGGTGCTTGCAATGATCTTGATGCTCGACAGCGTTGTGTCAGTTTCAGGACGCTTTGCAGCTCCTGCAACAGAGTTCAAGATGGGAGATAGCTGCGGGTATCAGGCAGCAGGCAGTTCGGCAATTGAGGCTGGACGGACAGCTGCAGGCTGGCCTACAGGGCCGCTCAGGTCAAGAATCGTTGTCTCTGTGCTGGTTGGCGGATCTGGACCGCTTGTTGAGGTGTCTCAGACAGCTTTAGTGACTGCAGCATGATAACAGTCAGTGATGCAGCTGGTCGCGGTTCGAAGGATAGACAGGGCCGGACTGGCTGTATCGGTCGATCAGCCCGTGGCCGATGGACTTTGAGGACCTGGGAGCCGGTTTTCCTTGAAGCCACCCTGGGCCGGTTTTTTATAACATAATTTGCTGCCGCGCAACAGTGGCTCTGCTGCAGGCAGCTGAGCCACAGAGCCAGCAGTAACTAGTGTCAGTGCTGCTGCAGCAGGCAGACCCGCACCAGCTGGGCCATTTCTTCTTTTTAATGTAACTGTGTGTGGACAGTGCCGCGGCCAGGGCCTGGCTGGTGGTCAAACTGGACCATTTTTTTTAATGTAATTTGTTGTTCGTCAGACTGCTCAGCTGTCAGTGCCAAGGCTGGAGCCACGCTCGCGCAGCCGCGCTGCCTGCCTTCGGCGTTGCGGGCGGGCCTGGGGCCGCGCTATTCTGTGCAGCATAAATTATTCATCAAAGCAAGGTAACAACACATACACGTCGTTACCTTGCTTTGATGATTTCATTTGCATACATCAATAATTATTTTGCATGCATATGGCCTGGTGCCACCGCGGCGGCGGCCGTGCACTGCAGCCACTTTGTAGTGCTGCACGCCCAGTGCCTGATGCTTCGTGCTCGCCGTTGGGCCGCCCCGCCTGGCTTGGTAAGTGGCGAGGGCGTGCTTCCGTGTGCTAATATAATAACACCTGCAGCAGGCTGGACTGGCCTGGCATGGGGCTGCCTCCTGCAGGGCTGGGGGCGGGCTCGACCCGGGCAGTTCACTCTCTCACAACAGTTGCTTTCAACTGCAGGAAATAACAACAACACAGTTGAAAAGCAACTTGTTGTGCCTGGGGCTGGGCCGCTCACAGACTCTGTGTCGCCATGGATGATGGATGGACTGGTCCAGGTCAGGTGACGTGGCTGTGCTCTAGCCTCTAGTAGGATATATAGTTGGGCCTTTTTTGACCCATCCTGGGCATTTTGGACACACGGCGTCGGCAGACGGCACAACACCACAGAGTCCGCACTGCAGTCTGAAGCAACAGCCAGCATGGACCCACGGCCACCGCGCACACCACACTGAAGACAGTGCAGCAGGCGCCGGCCCCTGCCCAAAGTCCGGTCCAGCCGGACCAAGAAGAAGTTCTAGAGACTCTCAGCTGAGCCTGGACAACAGGTAAGAATCATGTGTGTCATGTCACACTCACTGTGGTGGATGTGTGGCACTGGTGTGTGGCTGCTGCTGGTCCGGGTGTCAGGCGGGGTTGCTTGTCTCCCTCGTTCAGATGGACGGTGGCTTGGCATTTTAGTCTGCACTATTCTGTTTGGTGGTGGGGTCACGAGCGTTTGCTTGCCAATTACACAAGAAATCTACCCAGAAGGATCCACAGTGGTTAGAAGGCGCAAGCATTTGTGTGCATAATATTTTGGTTTTCTGCACTTGGTCTTTGAGGTCCTCTGTCTGCAGTTGACTGGATGGCCATTTCCTTCCCAACGTAATTGGTTTGGTTACAGACAGTGCATCGGTGTATTAAAACGCTCTCTATTGAAAATCGTTTCTATTGGCATTTAGCATAATAGGTTACCAGTTGGTGCTGCACTGACTGTTAAAGTGGGCTCTAGGAGGGGAAATGATGAGCTGTGGCCGTGGCCGGCGACTGGCCGCTCTACAGACTGTTCAGGGGTTGCTGCTGCTATGGTCCTCACATGGTGGGATGAATTACTGGCGCCTGAGCTGAGAGCAATGTTATGTAAACGTCTGTGCGCCTTGCAGCGTCTGTTCCTTATGTCACACTCTGTGGCCGGTTGATCAAGTCACTGTCCTGTAATGCTCCGCGCAGGGCCACTCGCCTCTGAGTGAATGACCTATCGTGTTACACGGTTCCCGCTACCCATTCGCTTTCATGTTATATCACGCACGAGGTCTGATTACCGTTGCTGTGTGGTATGATACGAAACCATTTGTTAGGTCCATACACAACGAAGAGCAGGCCTGCCATGGTGCTGCTGCTTACAGTTGCACTGGTGTTGCATGTGCTTGTGTGCCGCTCATCTGACATGCTTTGTGACACAGGCTTCTACATCCCTAAACATTGCATGGGCTCATCTTTGAATGTGAAAGCCAGGTGCATATGTGGGTTATGATGAACTTGCCCCATGTATTCATCCTTGCTGACTCATTATGCTCAGCACATTTGGCCCACGTCAGGTCCATTGATTTGCCAAAGAGCGACCAGGCTGAGGCAAAAAAGGGGTTAGAGTGCAAGGCCCTCAGCTCTGAAACCAGCTACCCATGCGGCTAGAGGCAGACCACCCGGAGGCCACTTGGATTATGTTAAGAACAGTTGTGCTTGCAGGCCACGTGTGAGGGAAGGGGGGGTGCCTGCTCATTTGGAGGGGTGATGGGGAGACACTGGATGTGTGATCGCGACTGCATGCCTTTATCATGGGGCAGTGCCCTTTCTACTCATGAGGTGCAGCCTGTCAGGCAATGCTGGCTGTGTTCTGGGTCATGCGGTTCACCTGTTGGTCATGGTAAGCTCAGGGTCCCTTTGCCTGGTTCTCGTGCTCAAAATCCACTTACCTCTAACTTGCTGAATGGACCTACTTATGACTGATTTCACCACGTGACTATGCTTCACTTGCATGCTCTGCTGAGGGCGTCGTCATTAATAGCCGGCACCATTTGTGTGACGAATGAGCGAAACACATTTCTGATTGCTCAGTGCTCACTTCTTGCCTATGGAAGACCTATTCAGTCACAGAAATTTGATTTCTATGTACTTCTTAGTTTGAACTATTTGGTGGTGCTTGGGCCACACATACACCGGCACTATTGCATTAGAGTACAGGTAGGGAGGAATTACATATGAGAAGGGACAAACACAGCCTGAAAGTGTTATTTTTTGTGTTATTTTTTTTTTTTTGGCCACCCATTGTTTTGCCTATGGCCATGCTAATTCCTATGGCCATTGTCACCCACTTCCTGCCCTTCCCGTGCAAAACACGCCCTACTGGGATCTTTGAGCTAGCTTTTTCAAGCCTTACCACCAAACGTTGCACTGCCTGCAAGTGTTTTTTCAGAGCAGTCGTCTGAGAGTTAAGGACTCATTGCAGTTGTAAACCCGCTACTGGTGTGTTAAAAATGTTTTAGCAAGACTGCCTTCAGCCACTCGATTTATAAGAACTAGGCGTGTCCTTCCCCGAAGTCCTGTTAAAAACAAGCATTGGCAAAGCCAACAAGGTTGGCTTGTGCATAAGTATTAAGCATTTACCAGGCACTGTTGGATGTACAGGTACTCGCACCATCAATATCCAGTTAATACCAATATGGATGTGCCTGGTAAGTGCCTTTTCTTTCCTACACAAAAGCCCAAACTGTTGGCATTGCCAATGCTTGTTTGTAAAGGGAGATGCAACCTGCCTTGCACCTTGGGTGCTAGTCGTTTTTTTTCCGTGTGACTAATTGGTTGCACAGGCGAACCTTTTCTATTATCACCTAGACAGTACAAGGCTGAGGAGATGTCCGGATATTCTTGTAGTGTTTGTGTGTGTGTCATTACTCACGTAATGTTTCGAAAAAGAATACATGCAGCACGGAATGCTGTTGCGTGTCTGTCACGGAGCACTAGTCTGCTCTGATTGCATTGCAATGATCCATCATCCCTCTGGGCCCCTTTACCGAGCAAGGCTCTTGCTGTCTGGAGTCCTTCTGGACCCAGACCCCCACTAGGCCGCGTCTGTCTTCTCTTGCCTGCCCTCCCTCGGGGCCTCTCTGCACTCTCTCAGTGGGCCCGTCTCTTTTCACATTATTACCCTCTGCTGTCCCTGTACTGTCATGTACTCTCCACTGGCAGAAGATTAGTGTGGGTGACTTGAGTCCATTCATATATTCAGTATTGTGCATACTCAAGTTAATTGATGAACTTTGGGCCAAGGTAGCGATGTCCAATTGAATGGAGTTGCAAAATGGGAGCGAATGTAAGCTTCGATGGGCTTGTGGGCTAGTGTTTGGCTTCAAGCTTGGCGTGGGCATGTCTTTGTAGCTCTGTCCGTTCGTACATTACTGGCTGGTGCTTTGTGGTGGGTCTGGTGGTTTCAGTAATGAGCCTAGATTTTAAAACAAATCACACACGTGTGGCTTTTTCACCTGAAATTGCATTTCTATTCACATTTCAGATATAAGGTCCCACCCATGAATTTTTAAACTAACCTTAACATTGACCTTTTTTACCCAAATATATTTTGAAGGGTCTCCATGGGGTTCTACTGCCCCTCTACCGCTCAATTAGGATGCATCTATCCAAACTCAACTGCCCATAACAGCGTCAGCCACACAGCACTGGAATAGCAGAGGTGGTGCAGATTTACTCTGGTTGAGCGCCATGTCCATGTGCATCCCAGGGCTGTAATAGAACAGCAGGCAGCCAGCATGCCCTGCAGAAAAGTCAACACTTTTTACTTTGTAGGCTTGTCAATGTCATATTCTGGTGGGGAGTGGGTACTAGAGAGCTGTGTGTGCAGGCAGCATAGCATAAGGGTTGGCATGCTTTCATTTTGCACACATGTGCACATACCCCCTAACTTTAAATGTCACCATGTGTTTTACTGTGCTGTGCATTAATTTACTTTATTTCTAGCATGTTGGGCTGTGTGTTTTATATGCACCATACCAGGACTTGCTCATTTGCACCACAAAGTTCCCACAAGTCCAGGTGATTCCCTCCTTCACCCAAGCTCACCCCGTCTGCTCGGGAGAAGTAGTGTAACTTTCCTTCTAACGAAAATGTGAATCTAAAAATACTCTTCTCTCTTGCGCTCTCATTCCCTGTATTTTATTTATTTATTTGTTGTGCATTTGTAAATTATGTTTCAAAGCACCCCATCTGCCTCTCTCTCTCTCTCTCTCTCTCTCTCTCTCTCTCTCACTTTCTCTCTCTCTCTCTTTCTCTCTCTCTCTCTCTCTCTCTCTCTCACACACACAGAGTTTTTTACAACCCCTTGCTGTCTATTTGAACATCTTTACTTTGTTTTTGCAGGCAGATCGCTGTTCAAGTATCCACTCTAGCCAGGCTACCAACAGCCAGCCAGGCGAGCCCATCCCTGCTGTGGGTAAGTAACCACTAGTGATTGTATATCTTCAATGCCGTGTAATGTAAGGTGGTCCTGTATAGCACACTTCAGCCACTTTGGCAGCCTTTATTATGCACACCTTTTGTCACCCCCTAGGGGCCTGGCCCCCCTAGGCTCCAGTTCAGCCTATAAGCAACAGTGACCAGGCAGAACTCCTATCTTATTCCTCCACACCCAAATTAAAGTTAGAGAACCAGTCTCCACCCTCTTTCAATCTGGCCAAATTTTGTCGTGAATTTGCATCCTGACTTATGTATGTATTGCTGCATAGCCCTTTGTGTTTTTCATAAGTTAATGAAAAGGCTCAGACAGCTTTCCTTTTTGGTTATTATTTTTTCTGAGACGCCAGACAGGCCACTGGCCAGGAGTAAGAACATGCATGCATCCAGTTAATTTAACATGCAATGGCATGAGGCTGGATTACTGTTAGATTCAGCATTTTATAGACCCAGCTGGATATTGTTCTCTTTTTTATGGAGGGAGGTTATGGTGAGGCTGAGGAACAGTCAAATCTGGAAATGCTGACATTGATCTAATGGAATTAAAAATAGAAAACACCTCCGTAACTTCTGCGCCAATTAATTTTCTTGGCTTGGGTATATTTTATTGAATTTCAAAGCCCTGTATAACACGTGTTTCGGCTCAGCAGAGCCTTTCTCAAATCTGGGCTATTTGAACAAACTTTTATTGATGATGAATACCATTATATCTCATTTCCAAGATTTAAAAAAATATTCACTCAATGTGTTGTTCGAATCTATTTATATTGGGTTAGATCCCATACTTCTTTCCTTATCCCTCCCGAATCTCTCGCGTTGGCTCGAAATGCGTTGTTTTGATCTAATGCAAAGCACTTGTTTCTTCTTATGAAATGCTGGTTTGGATTTTGGCAGTCAGGTTACTTAGACCTACTGTGATAAAGGCAGGAATCTGATGCCCATTTAAGGTAATTTTATTTTTTAGGGGAGAAATGAATTAAAAAAAAAGAAAGGGAGGAGCAGAAAAACTACGAGAAAAGAAGAAAAAGCGGATTGAAGAGGAAATCTGGAAAAACAAAAAAATTGAAGATCTATTTACAGGTCAGACCACCAAAATGTCACGTGGCATTGCTGGGAGAAAAGTGGAGGAAGGTGACCAGGCATCTTCTTCAGGTACGAAAGTGACAGAAGCCAGAGTCTCTGCAGTTACTGGGGATATCTCAACAGAGGCAGATGCAGCAGTAACTACAATGACAGCAATCATTGAAGGTGCCCCCCCAGAGGAAGTGTTGGAACCCAGTGTGCCTGAAATGATTGAGGGTATCTATCTCGAGGAAGTGGCAGCCCGTGGTGGTACCAGTCTATCACAAACAATTGAAGATTCCCCCAAGGAAGAAGTCTCGGAAACAAGTCTGCCAGAAATAATTGAGGGTGTCCGTCTTGAGGAAGTGGCAGCCGGTGGAGGTACCAGTCTGCCACAAACAATTGAAGATTCCCCCAAGGAAGAAGTGTCTTAAACAAGTCTGACAGAAATAATTGAGGGTGTCTGTCTCGAGGAAGTGGCAGCCGGTGGTGGTACCAGTCTGTCACAAACAATTGAAGATTCTCCCAAGGAGGAAGTGTCGGAAACTAGTCTGCCAGAAATAAGTGGAGACAACATCATCCCCCCAGAGGAAGTGGCAGGCACTAGTCATTCGGAAGAATCTTTATCTGCTTTACAACATACTGAAGACTCAGGGAACGGGGGTGTGAAGAACAGAGCACGAAAAGACGATCTACAGGTGGCAGACTATTTGTTTCAACGTCCAAAACCAGATCAACTTTACTATTTCTTTCAGCACCATCCAATTCAACCTCCCAAACATAGACACATTAAAGCAAGCTTAGCCTTTTGGCGGAAAGATGGGGGAAAACGGTATTGGTTAAGTTACTCTGAAATACAAAAGGCCCTTTTTTGCACAGTTTGTTTAGCATTTACTAAATGTGGAGAGAGGGGTCTTTTCATCAACGGGATGAAAAACTGGAGGCGTCTTTACCAGCGCATTGCAGAACATGAGACAGGCCAAGGTCATCGGAGGTGCACAGATTCATATTTGTTGACCTTTTCAGGGGTCAACATAGGCGGTTTACTCTTTCACCGACAGAAATGAGCTCGAAGTGAGCAAATCAGAAAAAGGAGAGACATATTGGAGCGCGTTATTGACGTTGTAAAAGTCATTGGGAAAAGGGGGCTCAGTTTTCGTGGAAAATCAGAGTCCATGGCCGAGCTGGATAACGAAGAGCTGGATCATGGCAACTTCCTTGAAATCCTTCTTCTCCTAAGTAAATATGACAGACCTCTAAAGGAACATATTGAGGACATTCAAACCAAATCCAAAAAGAAAACTAGGCAAGGACGGGGTGCTTCTGTGACCTTCATGTCAAAGACTACAGTTGGGTATGTGATTGAAGCCATTTCCAAACTGATCAAAATGGTAATCTGTCAAGAAATATAGGAAGCAGGAATATTTTCCATTCAGATAGACTCAACCCAAGATGTGAGTGTTACTGATCAGTGCTCTATAATTATTAGATATGTTACTGACACTGCACTTTGTCTACTGGAAAGGGGCTGTTTGAGTTGGTGCAGAGTGTTATTAAAGATAATGGTCTGGACCTACGCAAGTGCATTGGAAATTCAACCGATGGTGCATCCAATATGCAGGGGCAGTACAATGGTCTCACATCCTGGCTCAGTAAGGAATCCCCTGGTCAAATACATGTATTAAATCTTGTACTTGTAGAAGGGACACAAGCATCAAATGAATCCACGTCTTTGTTTGGCCTGTTAAATTCCTGTGCCATTTTTTTCAGGGAGTCCTACAAAAGGATGGATGTGTGGCATGAGCTGTCTGTGGAAGGCCGCACAATCCAAATAATAGGAGAAACAAGGTGGTGGGCAAAGGATGCAGCACTACGGAAAGTTTTTGGCTCCTTTAATAACCCAAACAAAGCAATGTTCATTGATGTGGTTGTTGCACTCAATAATATTGGCTCAAATACAGATATATTCAATGCAAATGTCCGTTACCAAGCTTTAAACTTTTCTGAGGCTCTGTGCAAATTCCAAACAGTGCTCACAGCCCAGTTATATCTCAGAATATTTAATTCGACAACCCCATTATCTAAGTACCTCCAGACAAGTGGAATGGACATCCTCCAGGCACAAAGAATGGTCTCGGACACTACAAAAGTGCTTGCTGCACAGTCAAGAAATTTTGATTCTCTCTATTCTGCAGCTGAAAAATGTGCAGAATGGGCCAATGTGGGCTTGGAAGAGAGAGGCTATGATAAAGGAGTGGAAACTGCACTTCCAGAGGGGAGAGTGTCCCACAAAAAGAGGATGCCTGGAATGAGTGCAAGGGATGAGCCAATCACCTTGGCTAAAGACCGGTTTAGAGTTACTGTACATAATGCCATTATGGACAACATTCTTCAAAGCCTAACTGGTCATTTTAAAACCCACTCATCTCTTGCTGCAGATATAGCATGCCTGGATCCCAAAAATGTCAATGAAAGTCTACCCGACAATGCTCTTACAAATATTTGCGCCTTGCTTGAAAGACTGGATGACTCCATAACGCTACAGGGGTTAAGGGAAGAACTCTCAGACTTTGCAAGTAAGTGGACTAAACTGAGGAGGGCACTACCAGAAGAGTATGCCTTTGAAGCCCTACATAGTGAAGATCCAGCACTACAAGATTTTGGAGAGCTACCTTTAGTACAGAAATGCAATACATGCCGTAACTGTGCAATATGTTGCTATGCAATTCTAAAAAGGTATGAACTTTTTAGTAGTGCTTACCGGCAATTGTATTTGGCATACAAGTTCATCTTGACCTTATCTTGCACACAGGTAGCATGTGAAAGAAGTTTTTCAAAATTGAAGAATATTAAAACCTGCCTAAGAAACCACCTCTGCCAGGACAACCTCGAAGCCTTTATGCTCATGTCTGTGGAGCGGAATATGCTTGTCCACTTGCAAAATCCGGACATAATCGACCTGGTTGCACATAAAAGTGCATTGTTGCAGGAACTCTTGATTGAGTGATTTCCGGGATTTTCATGAAGCTGGAAGCAGGATTTCCAGGAGCGGTGGACCCTGTCACAGAACTGTATGCAAAGTTTTTATGAGTTGTGTTGTTATTGTGTCATCATTATTAAATACAACTCTATTTTCATTACTGGTGTCAACGAGTGGACATGATTTGAGTCTGGTTCTGCAAAATAAGTATTTTACTATGTGATGATGTTTTTTTTTTAAACAAGAACAAAAGGAATGTTATCACTTTCTCAAGCGTTTACACAAAACATAACAACATGCAACAGACACATGAACCCTCCATAAGTAGCATTTTCTGTAAAGTCGCGAATTGATGCGATTCACGGATGATGGTTTGAGGGCCACTTTTTTTGAGGTGAGAAGTGGGCCACTTTTCTGAGGCGAGGCGTGGGCCACTTTTCTGAGGCGAGGGGTGGGCCACTTTCTTTTTGGTGTCTGGGCCTATTTCTTGTCCCAGTCGGACCCTGGGAATAGACTGCCTCGAAAATGTATTTAAAAGATGGACACTGATTGAGCTGGAGCTGCTGGAGGGATCCTCTGAGTCCGATATCTCTCTCTGTTCCCTGTGTGATGTTTGGGGGAAGGATTTTGCTTCCCTCTTGAAAGTCCTGGCCTTCCTACACTGGCGGAAGTTGTAAGGCAGACTGTACCATCAGCCAGGGTCCAAATGAGTAATTATTTTTTCTTCTTTCAAAGTCGTCGGATGATCTGCTAAGTGAGGCGCTCAGCCCTCTTTTAAAGCCAAATGGGCTCCAGTGATTGGTGCAGGCTAAGCCTACCTAAATGAACCAATCCTGGGTCCCTTACCAACAATCTTCTGTTATGCGTGAGATCAGGACCAGAGTGCTTTGCAAAATGAAAGGTAAGAAGTGACAACATGCACTCCTAAGTCACACCCATCTTCATGTCTCTTGTAGATAAAAGTGTCTCTCTGCTTAATTGAGCCATCTGTGACTCATTGATCAAAGTGCAGGTCTCCCTTGAAGTTTGAGGTGAGAACAGACTTCTGTCTCCCTCAAATCACATACTTCATCCAGAAAGGGTTCCTCTCTGCAGGGATTGCCTACGGAAAATAGTGAACCATGACATGCCATTCACTGTCCTTCATACAGAGGGTTGAGAGCTAGCTTCAAGTTGACAAATTGCATATCCAAGAGGTGTGAGTCCTGCCTTCCTCTTGTCCATTCTGCCATCAAGCCTGATACCGGCCTGTTTCAATTAACTCCTATTGGTATGCACTGCCACCAGCAGTTTAGGCAATAGGAAGGCAGATCCATGGAGCCTCTGATATTTTAATTAGGCTGCCCATGGTCGGAGGAAGGTGTTGCCTTCCCCCTTCTTGAGATGCTTTGATGTACCCGTGGCTATCATATTCTTGCTGAACATGAAAGGGGACGATGGCGCCTGAAGGCTGTGTCCTCCCGGAGTACACGTGACCATGCATTGGTCATGCGGTGAGCAGGGAAAATGAGTGTGGAATGGCCTCACACATTTTAGAAGGCTGATCTCCCATCAGTCAATTTCATTTTAAAAATCAAAAAAGCCCAGGAGAGCACACCCTCCCCGTGCGGATGGTCGAATTCCTCACCGGCCTTGTCAGCCTTGTTGTAAATATGTCTAGTCTATGAGTTTTGCCAAATAAAGGTCCCATTGTACACTGATTGCATACTGCCCTTTTTGTCTAGTTACTCTCCCATAATTTTGAAGATATACAAAAGAATTTGTTTTGATATTATATTAAAACAAACTCTTTTCAAACATTTCAGCCAGTATCGTGATAGTAGAGTACTATTGATATTATTTTCTGTATTTCACAATACCACATTATTGGCAATATCAAGAGAGTTATTCACTTAATCATTCCATTGTCGACTAGAAGGGCCATATAACATAGCACCTCCTCAAGTGATGTTTCCAGGACTCTTCATCTACATTTGAAATTGAATTCACTTAAATTCTACTTAAATATTTTAAACTACAGCACTCCTATATACAGCCCCTTCTGTTAGGCCCAGTGGGATTGGTGCACACATCGCTAAGCAGACGCTACCCAGCCCATAAAATAGGGCCAGGTTTGATGCTTAAGGCCTCATCTGCTGTTCCCTACCGTGTGGGTTGCTCACACGTTAAGTGGGCCATTCTGATAAGGGTCAGAGTGCACTTTGCAAGGAAGGAAAAACTTCAGAAGTGGGCAAAATGAGTGCTGCTTTTTAGTTGGACATTAATAACAGTTATAACTACGAGGCTTAGAAGAGGGAGGCATCTGACATGAGGTGCAATTAAACACCTGGTTGTATTATTAATACAGAACCGTTTTTGTGCACAGCCTTAATTTTAGAAACTCACGTGACATAGTTTAACATTTCCCTCACCAGACACAACTTCTTCTTACTTAGGAAGGACAGCCCTCCCCCGGTTTCTGAGTACCAAGTTATCAGTTATCAGGCAGTCCATGTAGCCGAAGCTACGGTTACACAGGTTGTCTGTAGGTGTCAGTACTTCGGTTTAGAAAAAAAGAAAAGGCAGTGCTTTGTCTTTTTTTCTAATCTGAAGTGCTGACACCTGTAGGCAACTTGTGGAACCGTGCAGCGCTTCGAATAAACAAGCCTCATGAGGTGTTGTGGTAGCTGGGACTAGTCAGGGGTGGTCCATGGCAGCCCCCTGGCTCATGAGCATTTCTGGGGACTGCCAGGACTTGGCCCCCGCTAGCCAGGCCCACTTAAAACTCTGCTTTCCATGTATATTCGGGAGTAGATTCGAGTTCCTCATATTGATGCACAGTTACTCATAGTAACTTGTGTGTGAATTGAATAGCCCACACCGGGTTTAAGTCATGATTATGCCAGAGTTACTCATAGTTATTTCTATTTAAATCAAAAAAGCCCTGTCCAGATTTAAGTTGGGAGTAAATTGGAGTTACTCATATTTAGTCATAGTTACTCATAGTAATTTCATTATGAATCGACTACCCCCTTCCAGCTTTAAGTCCGAAGTATATCAGACTAGCTCTCTCCAGGTTTAAGAGTTGGATTAAATTGGACTGACTCATGGTAACTTGTTTGTGAATTTAAAAGCCCCCCCAGGTTTATGCCATGAATAAACCACAGCTCCACATATTGGTTGCTTTGATAATTGAATAGCCCTCTCCAGGTTTAACACATGAGTATGTCACGATTATGTAGAAAGGTAGTTTCTTACTCTTTGTATGTCAAACACTTAAGGTTTATTCTTAGTTTCATAAAGATCTTACAATAGAGGACACCACTGGGTCCCATCACCCAGGTAGGCCCAGCTCCAACTGGCATAGACTGGAACCTTCACACACACTCACAGGACAACATTCTACAGCAAGACTCCACACATTCTCACATCTCATGCATTCACAGATAAGCACTTTACAACATAACTCCTTCTCTTACTTCAGACACACACACATAAACAAATCTTCTTCACAACACATCTCCTTTTCTCACGAAAACACAACGCACATTCACACAGCAACTTGCACCTTTTAAAGAGGGTGTGCTACTTTAAAAACATCATGGGGTTGGCCCCACAGCCAACTTAGAAACACCGATGGCTCAGCTGCGACCCAATCATCATGCAATGGAGGCGTGACCTCTAACTTCACCACTGTGTAAATCACTGTCCCACCTAGGAAACATGGCGGTAGGCACTACCTCCCCATGACAACTTTCAGGGAACCCTCCCTCTTCTAATAAATGGTTCTTGGCACGACCTAACCATTACCACCTTGTAGCGGCGTGACCTCTTACTAAATATATTGGGAAACGCACTATTCCCACATATATATATATGAGTGCAGGCGTGACCTCACCCCCTTAACTATTGCTGAGGCATGACCTCGTGTAACAACTTCTTTGAGCATGACCCCTACTTCACATCCCTACTTTAATCTGACAGCAGATTCTCAATATGGGAGGCACAACCCCCCTTTATTTAAGTATATTAGGCACAACCTCAACTAAAACATTCGAAGGTACACGACTCTTGCACATTTGCTGACATAATCACTCTGATCCCTCTGTCATCCTTGGTACATTTCAGATCACTTAGCGACATACTGTCATTCTTACCAAGAATGAGCAACACGTTCAAATTATTACAATTTGGTTTGCTAGGACCAAACAAAAACATGCATGGTGAAAAGTTATGTTGTAGTGCTAAAAGTCTTTGTTGTATTGCACAACATAAACCCTTCAATGCTTCAAAAAGAATTACCTCTAGCCCATCTACACTGGCTCAAACATCTTGGCATACCTGACATACATCACTCACATACAATTGTCTAGCAAGACAATAACTAATTTCTATAAAGTCCATAAATGTCCATTAGTAATCTACAGGTACCTGCAAAGCCTCAAAATCATTATCACTAACTCACACAAACAGGCTCTTCCATTTCACCACTCCTGGCATACTTCATGCTCTTCACTTAAACACGCTTAACACAATGACATCAGAACACATTTCCAATATAATGAGAGATAACCATTGGATCCCCATCCAAGCCAGATTCTATTCAAAACCCTAAGTATGACACTTCCCCCTGCATTTTGCCCCCGCTTATACTTCTCCACTTTGGGGCTTGCTTCGCTCTTGTGTCATCAATTCAACTTTGGGGCTTAACTTAACTTCCCCCCAGTGTTATTTTTACAGTTCTCCTGCAACATTATTCTGAGGCTAGCTTTAACTTCTTTCTTCTTGGGCTCTTAACACTCAACTTGTTTCTTTTTAATGTCTCTTACCCGTTTCAAACGCACTTTCTTTTGTTTTCTCAGTTAACATGTTGCGCAGGGGGTCCCATCACCCAGGTAGGCCCAGCTCCAACTGGCATAGGCTGGTACCTTCACACACACTCACAGGACAACATTCTACAGCAAGACTCCAACATTCTCACTTCTCATGCATTCACAGATAAGTACTTTACAACAAATTACTCATAGCTATTTCTTTTGGGCTGAATCTACAGATCCAAGCCCACGTTCCGAGCAACCTGATGCCTGCTTCCTCTGTGGTTTTGTAACACAAAGGTGTTATGTGTAATAGTCTGTTGTTGGAGATTGGTTAGGATCTTTTGCTTTTGCAAGTGCTGTTTTTTACTGGTTTAACTTAGTGTTATGGTCGAATCAACTTCAGTACTATGGTCATGTTAATGTAAGCACCAACCAAATAATTGGAGAGCACAAATGACTGAGTTATTTATTTAATAGGTTTTTTTAAACCAAAAATTATTTTCTGAATAAAGTAAGATTTTTTCAGATTTTTTCTGATCTCTGTTGCCTCCTCCTGTTGTCCCTGCTGGCTGTCATGGAAATGGAAGAGGGCTCTCTACAGAGCCTTGTCTTCCTGATCCATGGTGACCATCTTTAGTGAGTATTTTGCTTGAATGAACTGAATACTTTGCTCTTAGCACTCGTTCGTTTGGGTCTTTAACCCGGGTCATTACCACCCGTTCTAGCCCATGAAAATGGTGATTATTGGTCAATTGTTTCACCACCCGTGATTCAGAAGTCAATATCATTCAGAAGTCAATATTGCGGCGAGAGTACTGCGAGAAAGCTTTTGCGAGGAGAAACATTGACATGTCATGTTAAAACTCTGGGAGTAATGAAATCAGAGTCTGGTGCTATGCAATCGTGAGATCAGCGATATATTAGCTTTGGCCTCATGCCACGTTTTCAGCACCAGTTAAAGCCTGATAAGATTATGTATATCGCCTTAGGTGGAGGTTTCAAGTGTATTCAGTTACTTTAAATGTGTCATTTTCAAGCCAGAAGACAACCACAAGAAACACACAGTAAAAGTAAAGAAAATAGAACTGTGAAAACAAAAGTGTCCTCGTTATGAAGGGCGCTGTCACGTGTTGGAGGCCTGCCTGAATACTTGTCCTGTATTGTCCCGGTAAATTGAAAAAAATGTGAAATGTATGCATTGGCCTAATGAAGATCTCACATTGTATGGATGGCATACACCACTAGTCAATTTGTTTATTTATTGTATTAATTGCTTTTTAACCGTCTGGCTAACAAGCTACTCTTCAAACTTCCTAACATTTACAGAAACTGGAAATCACTTTTTGATGTCACATTAAAACAAATTGATTGTTATAAATCAATGCATTTCGTTAGGCAAAATCATGACAGACGATTAACATTGATATTATTTTTCGCAGTAGCACAATATTATAGTTACCATAAACTTTGATATTCTCGTAATAGTCCAATTGTTTATACATACCCCAAATCTTAGCATTCACCTGCTTACGTGAGAATTTGGGTGAAAGCACACTTAAATATTTCAAATGCCCACCTAATGTCAGCTGCTTCTGTTAGGCCCAATGGGAGTGGTGCAGAGATCTGCCGCTTATCACCACTGGGAGCGCCACATTTTTTTTCTAACTCCCCACTCTCGCGCCTGGCAGGAAGTTAATCACTGGAACAGGGCACTCATGCTAATGCATGAGTGCACTATTCTAATGAAAATTGCCCGCTCCTGCTCCGGAGCAGGGAGGGAATCACATAGGGTGCTGATTCAAAGCATCAGCACCCTATTGTTATTAAAAGCGCCCCGCAGCCGCAGGTGCATTTGATAACAAAAGGCCACCTGCCACACCTTCTCCAACTATGCCAGCTTGGGGGAGCCCTTGAAAGACTCCCCTGAGCTGGTCTGGCAGGGGGCTAATGGTGCCCTGAGGGCATGGCACTCCGGGCGGTCTGCCGGCCCGCTCTGCCCTAAGGCCAGCCCTGCACACACACACACACACACGAGCACACATGCACACAAGATATTGATTGTGTCTCGTTCCAGTGTGGTTGGAGAATCCAATGATCCAAGGATAAAACGCCAACCAATCCGCAAAGTCGGGCTCTTAGCTTCAGATTCTGATACTTGTTTGTCATGCAAAGACAGATCATGGAGGCTCCGCACAAATTTAATGAAGTGGAGCGACCCTCAGCATTGGCCATGTTTCTGTGCCTTCCCCCATAGGTGCGGCTTGAGTTAGAACTGGCCTCTTCTGTGCGCTGATGCCCATTGTGGCCACCATGGCAACATGAGGCTGCCATTGCTTTGTCGATTTACCTGCACAGAAAATATGGGCCCAAGCTGCTGAAATCCAGCCAATATATAAGAGTTTAGTAACGCAGAAGTAAGTCAGAGTTTCTCAAATTAAATTAGGTGTAAGTCAGAGTTAATCATGGTAAGACACTGTTTATCGGCCTGAGGGATAGTTCATGAGGTGATGATTTAACTCTCAGATGAGGCCTGCCTGCTCTTTGAAAGTTTTTATCCTGTGGGAGGACTAGCTCTGGCTTTCATTCTTCCAAGGTTGATAAATTGGGTAACATTAAATGGAGTAATAAAAACAACTGCTTGTCAAGCAGTCTGAAGCAGGAGGAATCCATCATTAAGCACTATATAACAACACAAATTATTGTTATAGCAACTTTTTTTGTGACTCAAGCAGAGCTCTCCAGGAGTAAATCCGAGATCCTCATAATACTTTCTTTGGGAGTTGTTTCCAGAGTTCCATCCCTGTACCTCCCAGATAGACATCCCAGCAAAATCCAACGAAATGAGCAGCCCCACAGCGGTGTAGAAGCAAGTCTCTGATGACAGGGTATGCTAAAAGACTGGAAATGTGCAGGGGGGTTCTGGGAGTGGAGGGGTGTTATAGAGTCGCTTAAGTCCACTTATCACCGATTATGGTACCATCTCATGTGTTGAAATATCAGCTTCAGTTTAGGTGTGCCTGGTAGCAACAGCTCGGAGTCGCACTCTCTATCACCTGCGAACATCCTAACTTCCTTTCAAAGGCTGCAAACTAAGCAGCATCCGAATGGATGGGATGAAGAGGTGAACTATTCAGTCCAAAGAAGCACCAGACAATACCATCACGTGCAGTGTGTAATCAAGGCGCGCATATAGTAATAGCCTATCAATCCTTGACTAGCCATAGCACAGTCAGCAAGGGGTCCAAGAGGGTCTGCTCAGCTCTCGAATCACTGTCAGGTCAATGCATTGGGGACCATTACATTAGATCATACGAACACCTGTAACTAAGGCTCTTACAAGCTAGAGGAATCAGGTCCTCAGTGCTGTGCGAAAGAAGAAGACCCATTTCAAAGGGGGTATATGCATGTGAGCACACATATGTAATGATACCCCTTACAATAGTTGGTGTTGGCGTGGCCTAGATCCATGGGCTGAGGACGCACTTCTCCCGAGCTCCTGCCCTGATCATGCAACTGATCCTTGAAAGTACTTCCAGCCGGATTCGAAGACGAGAATAATCTACATGTCCAGCTGTCTCACCCGATCCTGCACCATTCAAAGGCGAAATTAGAGGAAAACGGAGCCGACAACATTTGAAACGCGACCTTCGCGCTTCGGCCCCCGGGATTCCAAAATGGCGGTCGCGACTCCGTCTTGAGCCCACAGCCGAGGAGAGCCCAACAACTGAGGGAGGTGACACCCACGGCTCCGGAGGGCGCAGAGCCACTGACCACCTGCGCCATCGACGGCGCTCAGACACCGGCGCCCCCCATCCCTGCGCCGAGACTATCGAGAGGCGCCTGCCGCCCGGGGCTCATCGCCACTGAGAGGTGAGGAGGAGAAGGCAGGAGCTAAAGGCCTGGGCCGGTGCAGGCCCCTAAGCGGACAGGGAGCGCCGCACGGAGTGGCACACAGAACCTTCTGGGATACCAAGGCCCTTCTTGTGAGGACTTTGCAACTCGGTCCGCGGCGCTCCGACTCGGGCACCCCGGACCACCACTGGGCCTTAACAGACACCGGCGGCCCTGCAGGCGGCGACCGCCATACGGCCTGCACACACCACCCGGTGCAGACGACCCTGAGGGACACGAGCCCACCCGGGTCCCCTGGATTCAGCCAAACCACAACGTAAGCCCACGAGCCCCATCACACAGCCTACCCGCGCAGCGCAGTGTGAGGACCGACACCTACGTAGAACTAGAGTGCCTAGCCCCAGCTCGAAGTGGGAAAGGCACACCGGCCACAATGCCCCACACCCACCACGGCTTGGACCACACGACTGCCCCAAAGAACAGTAGCCACCAATACTCCAGCACCACCGGTGCAGGAGAATAAGGCCATTGGAAGAGGCCACATCATTGCGAGATCCGGCGAAGACAGCCACAGGCCCTATAGCACGAGAACACGAGAGTGAGTCCCGAGGTGGAGCGAGGAGCAAGAAGCCCGGCGGCGGGGGAAGCCAACTCCCAAAGGCAACTAAGGGGCGCATCGAGGGCTCCCTCACAATAGACAGGCCCATACAGCGACAAATAACAGGGGCAACAGCTGCACAGACGACTCAAGAGAAAGGCCCAACGAACTCGCCACTACCACTGGCAACAACGGCACTGCATACCCCTCTTGGAATACTAAGCCGTAAGCCCTGGTGAACAGGCGACCCGCAGGGCCCCGCGGTTACTCCACGCCGATTACAAGCATGAAGCGGACATCACACAGCATCTCACCAAAAAACCCTCTATAGAGAGAATGTCACCTCCAAGGCAAAAACCCAAGCTTGTTACGATGGATTCCTTCACCTCAGTTAGACCAAAACAACAGATGCCACAGGAGACAAGCGCTGCCGAAGAATTTCCGACTCAGACAGATCCTCGAGACTCCCAAATCCTACAGGCGATAGCAGCACTGAGGACATCCATGGAAGACAAGATTGGCGAAATAAAATCATACATTCAACTGATGAGACAAGACGCTCGAAACCTAACCGACAGGATGGTCACCGCGGAGGCCTCCCTGCAGGACACTGCGGAGACCACACTGGAACTTAAAGCGAAAGTCAAAGAGCTGGAATCTACAGTAGCTCGACTGGAAACGCGCTCAGAGGATGCGGAAGGCCGAGCCTGCCGCAATAATGTCCGAATACTAGGGATACCAGAAGACTCAGAGGGCCCCGACCCCACCGAATACATTGAATCGCTGTTCCTGCAGGAAATCGGGGCAGGCAAACTCACCCAGGGGTTTTCTGTGGAGCGAGCGCACCGATCCCTTCAAAAGCGGCCACCCCCCGGTTCACATCCGAGACCGATAATAGCAAAAATTCTAAACTTCAGGGATCGGGAGACCATATTAAGGTTCTCGAGGGAAGGCGGAGAGATCAGTAGAGGCGGGGCGTCGATAGTCATGTATCCCGATTATACCCCTGTGGTACAACGAGCAAGAAACTCTTTCATACCAGTAAAGGCCACCCTAAGAAAACTCAACCTTAAATACATGCTGCTATATCCAGCGAGACTCAAAGTGCTCCACAACGGGAAGGCAATCTTTCTGGAAACCCCGGCGGCGGCAAATCTATGGCTTGAACACAACAACCTGGCTGAAGATGCGGAAGGAACGACGAGAAGCAATAAACACCAGGGCAAGGACATTGACCATACGAGAAGCTGAATGACACATTAACTACGGTTACAATCTCGGAACGCACCACATCGCCACACTAGGAAGGCGACGCAAACGGGCAGTTGCTCGAAGGCCCACGTGCAACACCACCAATGACCCACCCCAACCGAAACGGTGCAGGTAAAATACCTACACACCACCCGAGCCGGAAGACCTGGGGAGGACTGGAAGGCCCGGGAGCCCCCAAGCGTCGTGAGTTTGTATCGACTGCTGGGGGCAGTTTTCTGTTGTTCTTGTTCGTTGATCCATTCCCCAGGATGGAAGTTTTTCAAGTTGGTAAATCTCCGAATGTAATATCACAACTGGCCGAGGGGGCTGGACCTTGCATAACAGTGCCGAATTGGCAGCACTGGACGTTGCCATCCGCACTTCCGTTGGAAGGAGGGGCTCCCTAAGCTCTTTACGAAACCGAGATGGCTACACACATTAGACTATTGACTTGGAATCTAAGGGGCCTGGGTACCTACCTCCGCAGGAACAGGATCAAATCTTACCTATACAGAAAGAGAGTGGACATAGCTCTCCTACAAGAGACTCACTGCACCGTTGAAGCCGACGAGAGACTCAGAGAACACTGGGGGGGACAAGGCTACGGAGCCCCTTACTCCAGATTCGCCAGGGTGTGTTCATCTGGTTCAACCCCCAGGTACCGTTTCTCCTACGCAAGATGGTGAAGGACCCTGAAGGTAGGTATTTGATCATATGGGGAACGTTAGAACAAAGAGAAATATGCATAGTAAACTCATACTTCCCCAACAACAATATCCCAGCCCATTTAAGGGTACTCAGCACCCAGATGTCACAATATCGGGACAGTTTCTTCTTATGGGGAGGTGACTTCAACTGTGTCCACAATCCTGATCTAGACAGGTCTTATCCAACGGTAAGCGGCTTTCCCGCCGCCACCTCATCCCTGAATGTCATGATCGATGAACTAGATCTGATCGATGCTTGGCGGGACCTTCACCCGGGCGAAAGGACATACTCTTGTTACTCTTCCCCACACAAACTTCACACGAGGTTGGACTACTTTTTCATAAGCAGAGAACACATGCCTCAGATAGGTAGTACGCAATACTTGGGGAGAACCATCTCTGACCACTCCCCACTCCTGTTAGACTGGCAACACAACAGTCCTAGACCGCCCATCCCTATGTGGAGAATGTCTGCCGAGGCCCTGAAAGATCCGACCTTCAGGGAAGAGCTCCAAGAATCCATAGAGAATTATGTGGCAGAAAACACAGGCAGTGTAGACCACATAAGTACGCTATGGGATGCTCTAAATGTGGTGATACGGGGAGAGGCAATTGCAAAAGCAGGGGGCATCAGGAGAACACTTCGGGAGGAACTGGATCAGAAAGAGTTAGAAGTCCAGCGCCTAGAGTCCACCCCTACTGACACACTGGGGAGGGAGGAGGAACTAAGTTCTCTCAGAGAGGATTGCTCTAAAGCATGGGACAGACTGGCTAAGTTCGATTTTAGCGTTAGAACTAACAGAGCACATGCAGAGGCTGATAGGCCGGGTCGGCTACTAGCATGGCTCTGTAAAAAAGAACACCCTAGGCATGCAACTACAGCACTACAGGACGAACAAGGCACGGAATATAGAACCCAACAGAGCATAAATGACACTTTTCAGCGCTTTTACGCACAACTATATTCCCACACACACAAGGTCCCTCAAGATCAGATACTGGACACCCTGGAAGAAATCGGCCTGCCCAAATTGTCGCCAACACTGTCAGAAGCCCTAGACTCCGACATCACACCGGAAGACATTACAGAGGCCATCAGGTCCCTTGCTACTTGTTAGGCCCCAGGGTGTGACGGGCTCCCCCCAGAATTCTACAAGGCATATGAACCCGCCCTGACGCCCTTACTACACCAGGTCTTCTCAGAGACATTTGAAACTGGTATCCTACCTGACAGTATGAGGGAAACCATAGTGGTCCCGATGCTCAAACCCAATAAACCCTCCGATAAATGCGACTCCTATCGCCCGCTTGCCATGCTTAACTATGATGTTAAAATATTGACGAAGATACTGGCAAAGCGACTATCTAGAGTGATAGGTGACATAGTGCATGAAGACCAGAATGGTTTTGTACCTGGGCGTAACACGTCCCTAAACTTACGCAGGCTTTAGCACATTATAGCTGAGACCAATACAAGCGAAAAACATCTTGCATTACTATCCCTGGATGCAGTTAAAGCATTCGATTCCATTTATTGGGAGTGGCTGGTGGCGGTTCTGGAGGGTTTTGGAGTTGGCCAACGATTTATCAGATGGGTATCTATCCTGTACAATGAACCTAGGGCCAGGCTGAAATCTGGGAAGTATGTGTCAGACGCATGGGACATCCGCAGGGGCACCAGGCAGGGCTGCCCACTTTCCCCCATGCTCTACATCCTGGGTCTAGAACCCATTGCAATCTTCCTCAGGCAGCAATTTTTCGATGCAGGAATTGGGCTGGGTGGGACAGATCACATTGTCTCACTATATGCGGACGATGTACTGATATACGTTAACAACCCACATCTCAACGTCCCAACAATATTGGAGGTCCTTGATAACTATGCCAAAGTCTCGGGCATACAATTTAGCAAAACGAAATCCTGCATGTTCCCATTAGTAGCCCTGAAACATAAAACCACTGAAGAGCTCCCCTCAGTGGGCATAAAGTGGGAGACCGAATCTTTCCGTTACCTTGGGATTCAGATAATGTACACCCCAGAACAAATGCACATACAAAACACGAAAGCTGCGATACCCAAACTGCGCAAGTCCATAAGTTTCTGGTCTAAGCTTCCACTATCCATGCTGGGCAGGGCCTCAATAACCAAGATGATCATTCTACCCAGATTCCTGTACCGGTTCCAGAATGTGCAGTTTTATATCACCAAACCCTTTTTCCAGCTTTTGGACACAATAATTAAGGAGTTCCTATGGGGGAAAGGCAGACATCAGGTGGCACTATCTACCCTAGTATTACCACACAGACAAGGAGGGATCCAATTACCGAGCCTTGAGAAGTACTACCTTGCAGCCCAGTTAAGCCACGTAACCAAGTGGTTAGCGGACGGGCTACTTCAGAGACCCCCCCTGCTACAGGCCATGATCTTCCCAATCCGTCTGAAGGAACTGATTTGGGCCCCTCAAACTTTGCTACACGATCAGCCTTTTTTGGCAACCCTGGGTAGGAAAATATGGCGTCGTACTGAGACGACACTACACTGGAAGCAACCATACTTCCAAGAAGTACCAATACTCTCTGGACTCGACAAATCTGTCACCACCCTCCACACCATTAGGCTCTGGGAGGACAAAGGTATATACACTTGGGGTGATCTGTATACTGAAGGCACATTCAGAGACTTCACTGAGTTGCAAGAGGTAGAGGGTATTCACGCTGGCCAATTCCTGTGGTACCAAAGGATTTGCAAGATAGCACGCACAAAATGGGACACCTGGCCAGAGGAGCCTGAGGCAACCCCCTTTTTGACACTACTATACAGCCTGAGCGAGGAGGGAAAGGCAATATCTCAAATCTACAGTCTTCTCGCTGACATCCCCAATCCCCGCAGTGATACACTAAAGACCCGCTGGGAGTCAGACATGGGACAAGAGCTGTCCGATGTGGAATGGAGTAGAGCGCTGTCCTTTCTGAAAGAGGTCTCTAGAAACCAGAGATTTCAGCTCATCCAATTAAATGCACTTTATCGCACATACTTAACCCCGAGCAGGATTACAAAGTTCAATAAAACCGCCCAGACACAGTGTACCTGATGTGGGATAGAGGGAGCGGACCTAATCCACATGCTATGGAACTGCACCAAAGCACGTAGCCTCTGGTCAATGGTGAAAAGAACCTGTGAAGAGGCGGAAGTCACGAGGTATAAATGGACCCCAGCCGAATGCCTCCTAGGCTGCTACCCCAGATTGGCCAAACTCAAATATACGGTTAAGCTGATGGACTTGCTATGTATAACAGCCAAGAGGACCATCGCCATGGCATGGAAACGGCCGGCAGGGCCGAACCACAGAGCATGGCGCAAAGAATTTGAAAAATGGGCGACCGCCGAAACAAGAGCTTGGGAGGACAGCGTGGCTAGATCCACGGACGAGTCGAGTATGGCCCTGGCTGCATGTAAAGACACCATGTCCAGACTGTTTCATTCCTCTGATGATAAGCCCCCCTGAACAATCCACCGGCCCTATCACATGACCTAAATGGTCGACCAAGACACTCGAAATCAGACCCCTCCTTCATTGACATTCTCGGAAGCCCATATCCACGATCATGGCCCCCTGGCCACTCCCCCCCAGCTTGCGACCCAATCGGTCATCACTTGCCCCCAGACCGGAGATGGTTAATGTTTGATGTTTTTGTTATTTAAATGTTATTGTTTATTTGCAAAGACAGAATTTTAGTGACCAAGTCGGTCAAACTGAATGTTGTTTGAAATTATAAATGCCAATAAACACATTTTAAAATAAATACAGTAGTTGCTGTTGCTGTATCGCGCTACTGCAGATAAGCTGCCTCTAAACAACCATTCGATGCACATGAGTGTGACACAACCGAGATACACCCTTTATATTAATGTAAGTACAAGCACCCTCAAGTCCATGCACCCTCAAGTCCAAGGCACCATGCGAAGAAACTGAGAGTCAATTATAGAATGGGAGGCAAATTCATTGTTATACTCTGTATAGAATGGGAGGTGAATACATTGTGACACTCTGTATAGAATGGGAAGCGAATACTTTGTGACACTATGGGCCTCATTACGAGGTCGGAGGTAAGGGAAAAACGATGCCGGTAAAGGATTACCGGCATTGCTAACCGCTCCAGTCCATTACGACCCGCCAACCCGCTATTAGCGTCACCGTAAATAACGATGCCTCTAATAGCGGCATTGGCGCGGGCATGCGACCCTACATGCCGGCAATAGCGGCATGGCGCAAACAGGAGCTGAACACAAGTCAGGCGGACATGCAAATAACGGCCTACAGAAGCTTGAAAAGTACCTTACCTGCATGGAGTAAATACCGGCATCGCGAACCACCCGTAAACGGCCATGTGCAGTGTTCCCAACTGCCACAGGTGCACACAATCATCACAGGTGGAGGCAATGTAGACTGGGCCACCACAAAAGGAGCACACCCCACCCCTTCCCACACCCAGTCATACACCAAAATGATACCAATACTAGTAGCAATGTTGGGGCTGGAGGACATGATTGCAGTGGAACTCCAGCAACAACAACAACAACCGGCAGCTCAGAGGAGACGCAGGAGGAGAAGGAGGGTGAGGCAGGCACAGCATGCACCACGTGTACAGTCAGTTGTACCACACATGGAAAGCCCCCATTCCCTCGAATCAGAGCCAGTCCATTCAGCCTAACCCCTGAGCAGATCCACACCCTGTACCGTCTGGACCGGGACACCATCACCACCATTGTGGACATGATACATAACGACATTGCCAGCCTCATAGATATCCGTACTGCCATCCCCCCTCTACTGAAGTTGCTCCACTTCCTGGCCACAGGCACCTACTTGCACACAGTAGGGCAGATGCACGGCATATCACAACCATTATTCTCACATACGCAGAACCAAGTGCTCAATGCCCTCCTGAAGCACACAGGCGACCACATATTCCTACAACGGACTGCCCAGGAGATCTCCAACACCAAAGTTGGCTTCCATTCACTGCAGGTATCCAAGGTTGCATTGGGGCCATCGACTACACCCATGTTGAATTAGTGGTCCCACATGCTATGGAGGTAGTGTACCACTTCATCAACATGCAAATGGTATGTGACTGAAACAAGATCATCACACATTGTTGTGCCCGATTTCCCGGATCAACCCATGAGTCAATGGTCATGCGGAACTCCACAATACCACGCTACATGGAGCGACACGCAGGGCAACGATCCTGGCTACTCGGGGAGTTGTATGTCAAGCTCATGGCAGTGTGATGTGGGGAGATGATTGGGGGGAGAGATGCATACTTCACCTGGCTGAGATGGGGGGGAGAGATGCATACTTCACCTGGCTGAGATGGGGGGGAGATGCATACTTAACCTAGCTGAGATTGGGGGGTGCATAATTCACCTGGATGAGATGGGGGGGGGGTGCATACTTCACCTGGCTGAGATGGGGGGGGAGAGATGCATACTTCACCTGGCTGAGATGGGGGGGGGATGCATACTTCACCTGGCTGAGATGGGGGGGGTGCATACTTCACCTGGCTGAGATGGGGGGGAGAGATGCATACTTCACCTGGCTGAGAGTACCTGAGAGGATGGACCATGCTCATACCCCAAAGCAGGCCAGACTGGACCTGACACCTGACACCCAAATGGAAGACGTAAGCTGCCCTACTATGAAAATGAGGCAGTGCTACAACCATTCCATAGCCATCAACATGTACACTGCACATAATTAGACCGTAGCCCCTGCAACACAATGCAGCGACATGCAGTTAGTATCAAAAAGGACAGTTGTCCATTACTGCGTACAAAGGAGTCACATGAGGGCAAAATACATGAACGCACTCCTACACCAACACAGAGGTCCAGCATAACAGCATGGCAATATCTGCCATGGAAAGTGAGATCATCAAGAGTCTGCCATCAACAGTGACAGGATGAAAGCATACAATTGACTACACATCACCTGTATCATGGGAAGAACTGGCGTGGACAACCACAGTGCATGAGCACTCATAAGGAATAGGACACCCCTGCGCCCACTGCCACACACACCTGTCGATTAGATGAATTCACACATTGCAGTTACTTTATGTGGCTCTATTCATGCATGGATATGTGGATGCAAACAGGAAATGAATGCATGCTATTGTGTCATTGATACAGGTCCCATTTGATGTAATCACTTACACATAACCATTGTTGCACACATGCAGGTGATGCTGGCTATCCCTTGAAGAGGTGGCTCCTTGTCCCTGTCCGGAACCCGCAGAACAGGCACGAAGAGGACTACAATCGTGGGCATACACGTACCCGTGTGGTGATTGAGCAGACATTTGGCCTTTTGAAGGCACGGTTTCGCTGCCTCAGCAGGTCTGGTGGGACACTCCTGTACGGGCATGAGAAGGTGGGCAAGATCATCATGGCATGTGTCATGCTACACAATATGTGCATCAGACGGAATGTGCCTCTGCCCCCTGACGCTGAACTGCAACCACCTGACGAGGGGGATGAGGAGGGAGGAGATGGGGCTGCACTTCAGGTAGGCAGCGATGCACAGGAGGGACGTGCTGTGCGCCAGACTTTGATTAACCAATGTTTCTAACACACATGGATGCGGAGTGTGCCATGGATGTGGGACTCAGGGCACTGGGTGTGTCAGGGACATGGACACTGTACACTGTTCACCAATAAAGCACAGGTACACAATAAGCAATATCCGGCCATGTGAATTCTCATTTCACAACAGGTGTATTGAACAAATAGAACATAGAAAGTGCACAAGCCCTCCACCCCACACACCCTCTCCCCCTCCCCCTCAACTTCCCACACACCCTCTCACCCTCCCCCCTGAACTTCCCCACACACCCTCTCCCCCTGAACTTCCCCACACACCTTCTCCCCCTTCCCCTCCCCCCTCAACTTCCCCACACATTGCATGCACCATTAGTATTCATGAGTTCCGAATGGCAGGCTGCACCTACACCCCTTGTCCACTGCCAGCATCAGGTGGACCCCTGTCCGACCTGCGTAAGTTCCGCCCAGACCTACGCAGGGGACTGGTTTGAGTGGAGCTGGCATTTGAGGAGGTGCCAGGTTGTTCTACCACCTGTGCGGGACACAGGGCCTCCAATGCTGCCACCATGTGGGTGAGGACCTGCCTCACAGCCGCCAATTTGTTACATATGTCTTTGGAAGTAGGCTCAATGGCAGATTTGAGGGACGCTGCACATTCCCTGATATCCTCCCTTGCCTGGCCACATTCAATGATGTGCTGGGTCACCAGCCCTGTCAGCTCCTCCTGGCGCTGTTGGATTACCCTGATCCCTTCTTGCCTGTCCCGGACACTGGTGGATGTCGAAGGTGCATGCAACATGGTTGGTGCTTTATGCATGCTCGCCGTGGGGCTGATGCTCCCTGGCCATGACTTCACAGCAGACAGCTCATGGCTGCTGGTATTGTGTATGCTGGGTGGGGAGAGGTGGGGTGACTGCAGGAGGCCCGTAGAGGTAGGTGTGCCAGGTGTTGGACTATGTGCTTCATCATCTGACACGACTGCTGTGGCAGCTGCCTCTCCGACAGTACTGCTGGCAGTGAATTCAGTGCCTTCAGCCACTGGCTCCTGTGTGGTGGTGGTTGGCGTGGGTGCTGTGGTGGTGGGCATATTGCACATTGGTGCTGTAGGTTCTTCGGTTGTGTTGGGCTTGTGAGGTAGTCCTGTTTTCACTCTTGCCCTTGATGTTGAGTGCCTGTTTGCTCCCTCCATGCCCCTGGACGTCTTGACTGGTGTCGCAGGCTGCTCCCTGGGGTCATAATCATTGCTGTCAGATTGTGTGCCTGTGGGGGATGAGGAGAGGGAGAGCATTAGTGATGGGTGTACATGCATCAGGCATGCATTGGGGTAGCAGCATTTCTATGGAATGGCGGGTATTTGCCGTTGGAGCAGTGACATACGGGTTGCTTGCCTTTTGGGTGGGTCATGCATGGATGCATCTGGGCTGACACATGTATGGGGTGCATCATGCACGTGGACAAGATGGTGCTGTGCACTGCCTGTAGGCAGGTTTGCGTACATGTGTCTGGTGGCCCCTGCTTTGCATCATTGCACTGTCAGTTCGGGGGGACATCTTCATGGTTTCCATTACACTGGTTTATTTGGGACACCTACCTGCATCAGCCGATGACGGGGCTCCACGCTCCATATCCCCCACTGCCTCAATTGCCTCCATTCTGATGGTGCTCGGACAAGTCTCCTCCCAGCGAGTCATCTTTATGGGTGAGCCACCTCCACCACCTGTTGCCATTCTCTGGCTACGGTTTACAGAGATGATATTTCAGACGCGTAGCCGCAGGTCATCCCTGCGCTTCCGGACATCTTTCACCGTGCGTGGGGTGGTCCCAACCGCACTTACTTTACGCACCACCTCCACCCAGATTTCTTTTTTGCGCAACAGTGCAGGTCAGCGCATGTCATTGGAAAACACAACATCCCCATTTTCTGCCAAGGTGTCCGCAAGCATGTTGAGCTCTTCTTCGGAGAAGCGCTCCTTGCGCATACGCGCAACACCTTTTTTCAGGGCCTTGGCCATTCTAATATGCTGCTGTTTGTTTTGGGACAGATGTGGTGGTGATGTGGATCCTGGGTGCAGAGGATGGCAATAGATTGTGTTTTTCAAGATGGCCACCGTGCTCTTTCCCGTTCCTGTGCTGTGACATTACTTCCGGTTCCGCCTATTTGCGGTGACCGCTATTAGCGGTGGCCATTATTAGCGGTCACTGCTAATAGCGGTCACCGCTAATGCCGGAGGCATGGATGGCGGTGGTGCTATCTGCACTTCACTCGATGCCGCTAAGGGCGATATTTTGGCCTTTTGCTGCATGGCGGTAAGGTCGTTACCGGCATGGCGCAAAGCTCATGCCTGTGAAGTCATAATAGCCCTCTAATAGCGGGCTCTAGGCTACACGGACTCTGTATTTGCTCCATGCCGGTAAGGACCGTAACTTACCTCCAACCTCGTAATGACCCCTTATGTATAGAATGGGAGGCAAATACATTGTGACACTCTGCATAGAATGTGAAGCAAATGCACTGTGACACTCTGCATAAAATGGGAAGCAAATACATTGTGACACTCTGTATAGAGTGGGAAGCGAATACATTGTGACATTCAGTATAGAATGGGAGGTGAATACATTGTGACACTCTGCATAGAATGGGAAGCAAATACATTGTGACACTCTGTATAGAGTGGGAAGTGAATACATTGTGAACCTCTGTATAGATTGGGAGGCAAATACATTGTGACACTGCATAGAATGGGAAGCGAATACATTGTGACCCTTTGTAAAGAATGGGAAGCAAATACATTGTGACCCTCTGTATAGAATGGGAGGCAAATACAATGTGATAGTCTGTACAGAATGGGAGGTGAATACATTGTGACACTGCATAGAATGAGAAGCGAATACATTGCGACACTCTGTATAGAATGGGAGGCAACTACAATGTGATATGGCCCTCATTCCGAGCTTGGAGGTAAGTACAGGAACTTTCCGGCATGGCGGAAACTACGAGTCCGGCCTGGTGACAGACCACTAATTGCGGCGCATTACGATGTCGCGCTTTTTGCCATGCCGGAAAATTACCTAGCATCATGCTGCTAAATGACCCGTAAAACCCCCTACCGGCATGCTGCGAGACGTACTTAACAACACCGCCACGGAAGCAGCAGCGTCTGTAAATAACGGTGACCGTAATTTACGGATCCCGTAAATTACGGTCACCGCAAAAAAACGGAAGTGGAAATAACGTCATCGCATAGGAACGGGAAGGAGCACGGCGGCCATCTTTAAAAACACAATCCATCGCCATCCTCACCAGGCAGCACCCTTGGGAGCAATCCGAAGTCTGGGAAAGGACCACACACCCAGGAACAATGCCTAAAGCCCCAAAGAAGTCTGAGGACCGGCTCCGCAAGAAGAGATTCCGCCCTGAAGAGCTTCAGGCAATGGTGGACAACCTGGCAGAGCACGCTGACGCTGTGTTCAGCACCAACATGCGTCGAGAGGCAATAATCCGGAAGAAAAACATCTGGGCACAAACCGCCCAAAGGGTGAGCGCAGTAGGCACCACCCCCCGCATCCCCAAGGACTGCCGCAAGCGGTGGGATGACTTTCAGGTGCGGGTGCAGAGCCTCCTCTCCACCAACCGGAGTCTGGCACTGCAGACCGGAGGGGGCCCAAGTTCCCCAATGAGACTGGAGCCATGGGAGGAGACATGCGCCTCATTGATCGGGACTGAATCGATAGAGGGCGTCGGCGATATGGAGTGCGGGGCAACGTCATCTGCCGATGAAGGTGAGTGTCCAAAGACAACACTGGCAATGGCATTTACATGATGTATACTCCCCCAAGGGCCGTCAAAAGCACCTTGTCATGCTGCCTTCCCCCCATCCAAATAATGCAGAGCCAACTGCCACGCAATCAAGGGACAAGTGCAAGTACATAACGCACATCAACCATAGTGCATTAACTTGCACATCCCATTACGCACACTGTGCAGCAGGTTCGGAGTGTGCGAGCCAGACTGCACATTACCAGGGCAGGATGAGTCACTCCGACACCTGCGTCCATGTCATACACATGCATATGTACTAGTGCTGTTGCAACGCCCAAAAGGCCACAAACTCCAAATGACTGAAATGTGAATGCAGACATCAATGTAATTAGCGTCTCAAACAATCACTCATGTTGTCCCTCTCTTCTACCCCCACAGGCACCGAGCATGAGAGTGGGGAGCCCGAGACAAGCCGTCCAACCACCTCCACGGGCAGAGGCAGGGTCCGACGCATACCTGCCCGGACAAAAACAGCCACCCCGACTCCCCAAAGCTCAGTGGAGGATGCACCACCCCAAACCCTCCCTGCATCGCGCCTGCCACAATGCCCACCACAGGGTCGGAGGAGTCTAGCATTGCTGGGGATGTGGCAGCTACGGCAACCCAGGAGAATGTGCACAGCCCCTTGTCCTTCTGTGTGGCATCCGAGGAGGAGTTCTACCCCACAGTCCACACCCCGAAGCCCAGCAATGTCCCCCAGGCATCGTGCAGTGACTCTGGGGAGCCTGAAACACCTGGCCGTAGTGCACGTGCCGATACACAGGGAGACGCTGATCCTGGCCCCAGTTCCCCAGTCGAGGACATGCCAGGGCATGTAGGCCCAATACCCTGCAGGGATGAATAAACATCAATGGATGCACTACGTGCAAGTCAGCTGACTGCCCTCATCACTGGGTTCATGGAGGACAACCGCCAGGCCAGGGTGGAGTGGCTAGATGAGCTCAGGGAAATGCGTCAGGCGGTCACAGCGAGCAGCAACAGATCATGTGCTGTCCTAGGACGCATTGCAGATGCCCTTGAGGCTGCGAATACCAATCAGCAGCCTCAGCAGGAGGACACGCCCTCATCCAGCCGATCCACCACGGCAAGCCAGCCGCAACGCACTCTGCGTTCCATGTGGCACCGGAACATGCCTCCCCCGGGCCCCGGGAGCATGGATTGATCGGCATTGCTGCCACATGTGCCCTTAATGGAGAACACGGGATTACTGTTGTGGAGTTGGGGGGAGGTGGGTGGGAGGTGAGGGTTTGTTGTGGAGTTGGGGGGGGGTGAGGGTTTGTTGTGGAGTTGGGGGGAGGTGGGTGGGGGTGAGGGTTGGTTGTTGAGTTGGGGGGAGGTGGGTGTGTGGGTGCAGGGAATGTTCACACTCATCCATTTATATTTTCAATACACCATTGGAGTTGCAAAGTTTAACCTGTGTGGACATTCATCATTGAGCATGTGTATAATGACGTCTGACAGTGCATGGTCTACAAGTATACACACACCCAGGGCCCTGTGTGCCCATGTGATGCCGCCCTCTGCTGACTTGTGTTGTGGTTATTATGTCCAACCAATGTTTGCCACACGACATGTCCCTCCCGTGCACCGCCTCTATGATGCTGTCTTGCCCCTTCCTCCTCATCCTTCACTCCATCTTCATCTGGTGCTAGCAGTCCCATGTCAGGGGACAGAACCACATTCCAATGGATGCACATTTTGTCCAGCTTTACACATGACATGGGGGTCTTGGACACCACATTGCAGTGGATGTGTCCCCCACCAGTCCGGCTTCGGCAACTCATATGTGCCTTATGCAAGCCAGGTGACTGCTTCATCTGCACGCATGCACAGGTATGGCCAGTATTTTAGGGCTCCCTGGGCCTGTTCTGTGGGTTTCTGACAGGGGTCCCGTACCATGGTGTCAAGGGACAGCCACCAACACCTGCATGTCTAGCCAATTAAGGTAAGTGTTTGGTCTGTCATGGTGGAGAACTGAACTTGTCTGACATGGCAGCAGGTCATTGATGCCCATACGCACATGTCCATGGATGCATTCAGCCCATTCATGGCCACAATATGTGTCTAGTGCAATGGAATGCTGTAGAGGGGCATGTCTATGAGATGGTCCATGAACAATGGCACGCACATCTCGTGGTACGTGCTTCGTTGATGCATGCAGCAGTCTTGATGTTATATCCATGATGTGCTGTGTGAATCCGTAGTTGGGTGTGTTGGCTGTAGTCAGTGGCTCATGTTCATCATACTGCTCTGATCCATACTAGGGTGAATTCCACCACTCCTATGGGTGTGCCGAACCGGTGATGTGGTGTGGTATCCCTGCTGCCCTCAGTTCAATACACTCCCAGGGATAACTCTCTGGTGTGGTGACATGCTGGAGGCAGCCACATGATGCATATGCAGTGTGTCTTCCTATATGCCATTACGGTTGTGGGGGCCGCCAATGAGTGGTGCATGTGTTGTGGGATTTGGCCTTGTCAGATGTTGGTAATGTTGTCTTTGGTGTGTGCCTTACTCCATCGATGTGGGAATCTGTACTCATGTGCCGTTACACTGGTTCTGTGGCACGGTGTTTGATGGGGTGAACATCGTGCACTGGCTTCATCATTCCAACCCAGTTTGTTCATGCAGGCACCCATCTCATGGCACCAATGCACTGGCATGACACAGTCAGATGACTCACCAAGCAGCCAGGCACGTCATCCTGCTTGTCGCCCCATGTGGCACGGTAGCGTGGAGTTCAGCTGGCCCATTGAGTCATGAGTTGTTCCTTAATGTCGGGCCCACACATGTGTGATGTTCTTGCTTGAGTTGCATTCCGTCTGCATGTTGGGGGAGTGGTATTGCTTGCAGTTGCGATCTGCCACCTGCATGCCATGCTGGTCCACCTAATCCACGTGGGTGCTGTCAGGGGCACCCCTGTAATTTGGCATGCCTGCCAATGCATGAGGGCCAACTTTTGTGTTGTATATCTCCTGGGTAGTCCATGTTAGGGATTTGTAGCCCCTTGTGTGCTTGGGGAGGTGATCCAGCACTTGTTTCTGCGTCCGTGTAATGGACGGTTGTGACATGCCATGCATGGGCCCCACTTTGTGCTGGTAGGTGCCTATGGCATGGGTGTGGGGCACAGGCAACACCTTCAGTTGTGCCGGGATAGCAGTGTGTATTTGTATGCTGCTTGCTTATCTGTCATGATGCCTACTCCCGGGAAGCCAGTTCAGGCCCAGCGTCCCCGAAAGCAGACATCATGTCCCCAGGGAGGGACCCAGCAACCGCTTATAGGGGCTCTTTGGACATTGTCCTGGCGCCTTTGGCGCCAGGCTCATAGAAGGCATCAGTCCTGGCACCATAGGCGCCAGGCTCATTATGGGAGTGCTTGGATGGACTTACCTGATGCAGACCATGCTGCCGGATCCAGACCTCCTTGAGGTCTGAAAGGGACTATTTTACCTATGGGACTAATTTACCACTCGGGCGTGGCTGAGGAAGAATACTTACCTGGAACTACTTTGGGGGCTATTTAAACCACACCCAGACAGCAGCTCACGCTTCGCGTTGTTCTGCATCTAGCAGCTGGACGCTCACCGTGTCTGCTCCTGCATCCTGGCTCCAGCCACACCCGCCTGCAACCTGGAACACCTGAAAAGGAAGGAAAGGAGAGAAAGGTGAATAATTGAACCCTACCTACCTCCATCCAGAGTCCGGAACCATCACTCCGACGATCCTGAGAAAAGACATTATTTTTAGAAGCGCATCGCATCGCTCGCTGCAGCGCCGCGTTCTACTCACCTTCACGAGGCACCCTCGGGCTCTTCAGCGACCATTGGCACCATCCGCCGCCTTTCAGCGCCTAAGGAGAAAAAGAGACAAAACAAAGGTGAGCGAAGGAACAGATTGAGGAAGGCCTGATTCTTCCACCTTAAGACTTACCTGATTATTGTTGGGACAATCTTTCCTCACCTCGGGTCGGCGCCGCTTCTTTGGCACTTCCGTACCCCGGCCCCTAAGGGGAAAAAGACACACGCATTAGTGGGTGAAAGCAAGATCACTAAGGGAACCATCCATCAAAAAGTCTCACCAGAGTTTACCTTCGGCGAATCCATTCCTCTAAGCGGATTCTTCATCCTGCATCTGAAATAGAGAAAAGGACAACGGACAATTAAGGCTTGAACTTTTGCAACTGAATACTTACGGCCTCATATCGGAAAAGTCAAGCAGAGTTGAATACTCACCAAACCCAAGATCCAGTGAAGTAACTGGAAATCAACGCGCCCCTGCATCGGAAGCAGGATGGAGAGCTCGTCCTTTCAGACTCTAAGGTGAGACTCTACGGGGAATCGTAGAGGGGGTTTGAGGAGTGTGAGAGGGGGAAGGGGGGAATCCGACACATTATCCAGCAGACAGTTAATCCCCTTTTCCATCTACAGAAGGATTCTTCTACGGGCCAGACAGGCAAGGTTTGGGGGTCCGGTCCAGTCCGTCTTCCGAGTCCTGCGCATCACCTTAGAAGAGGTCATAGCAGTCCAGAACAGGTCGGCGCCTCCGTGGGAATCAGGTGAGCGTTACAGAACGCGAAGCCTATCTACAATTTCCCACCCGGGCGCTATGGAGACTTCCGAGACAGACCAGCTGGCCCAGCTATTGGGGGAATTACGGGCTGAAGTTCATTCCGCTCGCCAGGAGACGAATGCCCTTAGGAGAGAGTTAATTGTATCTAAAGAACGAACTGATGATCTTGCCAGACAGCTATTACAAGGTCAGGCTGGTCAAACTCCTTTACCAGGTTCTGGGGGTAATTCCGCCCCAGTGGTTTCAAATAACCCCGTACAAATTAATCTACCTGGAAATACGCCACTGGCCCCACCGGAACGTTTTGCCGGGGACCCCAAAAGGTTCGCCGCATTCATGAATCAATGCCGATTGCACTTCCTCTGCAGACCTGGGGCCTTCCCTAACGACCAAACCAAGGTCGCTTTTGTACTATCATATCTCAGCGGCAGTGCTGAGGATTGGTCAGTTCCACTGGTTACTGAAGATGACCCAATTCTTCAGAACTTTCAAGCCTTCCAGACAAGCATGGAAAGACTTTTTGAGCTGCATTCTCAGGGACAGGCCCTGGACAACGAGCTTCTATCCCTACGACAGGGTAACCTGGACCTCTGAGCCTATATCGCGACCTTCAATAGGTTAATTGTGGAGACTGGATGGCCGGAGGATAAAAGAATCACGTTATTCCATCGAGGTCTACGTGGAGAACTTAAGGATGTCCTGGCCCAGGTCGTAAATCCACCCCAAGACACCTCTGAATATATAGACTTGGTGGTCCAATTAGATCACAGACTTCAAATCAGAAAGGCAGATGGGTCCAAGTTTGAGACCCGGGTTTTGGTCAAAACCCATGTTAACCCCAAGGGTGCCGATGTTACTGAACCTATGCAAATTGGAGGGGTTAAAGGACCTTTAACTCAAAAAGAGCGTGAACGAAGACGGCAAATGCAATTATGCCTTTATTGTGGGGCTTCTGGACACTTTTTACAAGATTGCCCTATAAAACCGTCTAAGAAGGTGGTAGGAGTCTCTGATAAGAACCTGATGGAATCTGAGTCGGGAAACGACCACGCCCGACAAGCGTAGGGGTTCGCTTGCCGAGCTTAAAAACGAACTCTCTGACCTTGCATTTCATCATGCCAATGGTCCTCGTAAATCCGAAGCAGCCTGGGCGGTTACATGCCATTAAGGCATACATCGATAGTGTGGCTATAGGAAACTATGTGGATCGTGAATTGGCTTCCAGGATCAACCTCCCTCTTTGCCCTAAAACCAGTAAGGATGTCATCACCACAGTGGATGGAACCGAAATCGCCTCTGGGCCGGTAACACACTCCACTATTGAAGTGACATTGTTGGGTCAAGACGGACATCGGGAGGCAATTGTGTTTGATGTAATCAAGGCTCTGCAATTTCAAGTAATTCTAGGAATCCCTTGGTTGGAAACACATAATCCTCGAATTGACTGGCGAGCAAAGAGGATAACCTTTCCAGATTGTTCACAAACCTGTTATGCAAGAAATCCAAATATTGGCCTAGCTACAGTAACCCCTGTCATTTTGCAAATACCGCCAGAATACCAAGAATGTCAAGACGTCTTCCAAAAGGAACAGGCCAACTCTCTACCGCCTCACAGGTCATACGATTGCCAGATCGATCTATTGCCCGGTGCACAACCCCCTTGCAGCAGGATCTATGCCCTTACCGAACCAGAGAATCTTCATTTACGACAATATCTAGATCAGTACCTACCCAATGGTTTTATTCGCCCGTCTAAGTCTCTTGCATCCTCGGCTTTATTCTTCGTGCCTAAAAAAGAAGGCGACCTCAGAACTTGTATTGACTACCGCGCATTGAACCAGATAACTGTTAAAAATCGATACCCTTTGCCCCTGATCCCTGAACTCCTTGACCAGGTGAAGGATGCCTGCATATACACCAAGTTAGATCTCCGGGGGGCCTACCATCTGGCGCAAATAAGGGAAGGCGATGAATGGAAAACTGCCTTCCGCACCAAATATGGGCTATTCGAGTACCAGGTGATGCCTTACGGATTGTGCAATGGACCGGCTGCCTTCCAATACTTCATGAACAATGTCTTTCGGGAACTCATCGACATCTGTGTTGTCGTATATATCGATGACATTCTTGTGTACTCCTCTTCGGAATCTGATCATAGAAAACATGTCAGGGCAGTTCTCGAGAAATTGCGCCAACACAAACTATTTGCTAAACTTGAAAAATGTGTTTTCCATGCCACAGAAGTCGAGTTTCTTGGTTTCATCCTGACACCTAAAGGAGTCCGCATGGACTCACGAAAAGTGGATGCTATCCTCAAATGGCCATCGCCTAGCTCCGTGAAAGGTGTTCAAAGCATGCTTGGCTTTGCCAATTTTTATCGCAAGTTTATCCCGGAATTTTCTCGTGTGGTTCAACCCATCACTGCGCTCTTAAGGAAAAATAAAAGTTTCGAATGGTCTGAAGAAGCCGAGCAGGCCTTTCAGGAACTAAAAGATAAATTTACCTCCGCACCTGTATTGAAGCACCCGCGCCCAGATCTCCCTTATGTCGTCGAAACTGACGCATCCAGCCTAGCCATGGGAGCTGTCCTGTCTCAAAGAGATCCCGAAACTAACCAACTGCATCCCGTTGCATTTTGGTCCAGAAAATTCTCGGCACCTGAGGTTAACTACGCAATCACTGACAAAGAACTGTTAGCCATTAAATCCGCCTTTAAAGCCTGGCGGCATTATCTACTTGGCGCTAGACATATCATCACGGTGATTACCGACCACCAGAACTTACAGTATTTAAAGACCGCCAAGGCTCAGTCATCTCAACAGCTCCGTTGGGCTTTGTTATTTGCGGAATTTGATTTTGTAATCACCTACCGCCCTGGGTGTAAGAATGGCAAAGCGGACGCTCTATCCCGAATAGGAATGGGAGAAACTGATACTAACTCAGAACCTGTACCGATAATTCCCGAACAGAGAATTTTGGGCATGACTTCTTTACAAACGCTTGAAGACATTCAAGCTAGAGTTAAACAACTCCTGGACCCTACAGACTTACAGGATTGGGTACAAAAGGGATCTGACTTTACTATAAATAATGATTTACCTTATTTCCAAGGGCGCCTATTTCTGCCACACAAGGAATTACAAGAGCTCGTTATTTCTCGTTATCATGATACACTAAAAGAGGGACACCCCGGTATTGCCAAGACGGAAGAAAAGGTGAAACGACAATTCTGGTGGCCTTCTTGGCGAAAAGATGTTAAATCATTTGTGATGTCCTGTGGTGTTTGCGCCCAAAATAAAGGCCAAAAGAAAAGACCAGCCGGTCTCCTTCAACCTTTAGACATTCCGCCAGCACCTTGGCACACCCTGTCATTGGATTTTATTACGGACTTACCTCCTTGTTCAGGATATAACACTATTCTTGTTATTGTGAATTTATTTTCCAAAATGGCCCACTTCATTCCATTGAAAGGTTTACCTTCAGCTTCAGTTCTAGCCAAAGAATTCCTTGAAAATATTGTTAGTTTACATGGATTCCCGTCTGTACTAATCTCAGACCGGGGAAGCCAATTCATTTCCCACTTTTGGCGTAGATGTTGTCAATTGGCACAAATTGATGTAAGATTATCGACTAGTCACCACCCCCAGACCGATGGTCAAACAGAGAGGACGAATCAGACCCTTGAGCAATATTTACGGTGTATGTTGCAGCAATCTGAAAGTAACTGGAAAGACATTCTTTGGATAGCCGAATATGCTTATAATAATTCGGTACACTCTGGAACTGGGCAAAGTCCTTTTTATACTTTATATGGGCATCACCCTCGAACCTCAGACCTCGACTCACCTCAAGGCCTCGGAATGCCCGCAGTGGACCATCTGCATTCTACAATTACCCAAGCCTTCAAAGAAGCAACTACACATTTACAACAAGCCAAGAGAAAATACAAGAAGAATGCTGACCTGCATCGGAGTGAAGCACCTCAGTACCAGATTGGGGACCAAGTATGGCTGGCTACCAGGCACTTATCGCTCAAGGGACCTCGAACTTTTAATCCAAAATATCTGGGGCCTTACTCCATTACGGCCATAATCAATCCAGCGGCCGTTAAACTTGATTTACCAGCTAACATGCGAATTCACCCTGTTTTTCATGTATCACTTTTGAAACCAGTGCAACCTGGAACCAGACTAATCAAGCCTCCAGATCCCATTCAAATAGATGGAGAACCTGAATTCGAGGTGAAGTACATTTTAGATTCAAAGATGTTAAGGTCAAAACTTTTCTATCTAATCGATTGGAAGGGATACGGGCCTCAGGAGAGGTCGTGGGAACCCAGTGACCATGTCCATGCACCTCGATTAATTAAGAAATTCCACCGGATCTACCCAAACAAACCAAAACCCCCGGAGGGAACAATCTTGGGAGGGGCCTTGGGGGAGAGTGCTGTCATGATGCCTACTCCCAGGAAGCCAGTTCAGGCCCAGCGTCCCCGAAAGCAGACATCATATCCCCAGGGAGGGACCCAGCAACCGCTTATGGGGCTCTTTGGACATTGTCCTGGCGCCTTTGGCGCCAGGCTCATAGAAGGCATCAGTCCTGGCACCATAGGCGCCAGGCTCATTATGGGAGTGCTTGGATGGACTTACCTGATGCAGACCATGCTGCCGGATCCAGACCTCCTTGAGGTCTGAAAGGGACTATTTTACCTATGGGACTATTTTACCACTCGGGCGTGGCTGAGGGAGAATACTTACCTGGAACTACTTTGGGGGCTATTTAAACCACGCCCAGACAGCAGCTCACGCTTCGCGTTGTTCTGCATCTAGCAGCTGGACGCTCACCGTGTCTGCTCCTGCATCCTGGCTCCAGCCACGCCCGCCTGCAACCTGGAACACCTGAAAAGTAAGGAAAGGAGAGAAAGGTGAATAATTGAACTTTACCTACCTCCATCAGGAGTCCGGAACATCAATCTGACGATCCTGAGAAAAGACATTATTTTTAGAAGCGCATCGCGTCGCTCGCTGCAGCGCCGCGTTCTACTCACCTTCACGAGGCGCCCTCGGGCTCTTCAGCGACCATTGGCACCATCCGCCGCCTTTCAGCGCCTAAGGAGAAAAAGAGACAAAACAAAGGTGAGCGAAGGAACAGATTGAGGAAGGCCACCAACACCTGCATGTCTAGCCAATTAAGGTAAGTGTTTGGTCTGTCATGGTGGAGAACTGAACTTGTCTGACATGGCAGCAGGTCATTGATGCCCATACGCACATGTCCATGGATGCATTCAGCCCATTCATGGCCACAATATGTGTCCAGTGCAATGGAATCACCGGATCTACCCAAACAAACCAAAACCCCCGGAGGGAACAATCTTGGGAGGGGCCTTGGGGGAGAGTGCTGTCATGATGCCTACTCCCAGGAAGCCAGTTCAGGCCCAGCGTCCCCGAAAGCAGACATCATATCCCCAGGGAGGGACCCAGCAACCGCTTATGGGGCTCTTTGGACATTGTCCTGGCGCCTTTGGCGCCAGGCTCATAGAAGGCATCAGTCCTGGCACCATAGGCGCCAGGCTCATTATGGGAGTGCTTGGATGGACTTACCTGATGCAGACCATGCTGCCGGATCCAGACCTCCTTGAGGTCTGAAAGGGACTATTTTACCTATGGGACTATTTTACCACTCGGGCGTGGCTGAGGGAGAATACTTACCTGGAACTACTTTGGGGGCTATTTAAACCACGCCCAGACAGCAGCTCACGCTTCGCGTTGTTCTGCATCTAGCAGCTGGACGCTCACCGTGTCTGCTCCTGCATCCTGGCTCCAGCCACGCCCGCCTGCAACCTGGAACACCTGAAAAGTAAGGAAAGGAGAGAAAGGTGAATAATTGAACTTTACCTACCTCCATCAGGAGTCCGGAACATCAATCTGACGATCCTGAGAAAAGACATTATTTTTAGAAGCGCATCGCGTCGCTCGCTGCAGCGCCGCGTTCTACTCACCTTCACGAGGCGCCCTCGGGCTCTTCAGCGACCATTGGCACCATCCGCCGCCTTTCAGCGCCTAAGGAGAAAAAGAGACAAAACAAAGGTGAGCGAAGGAACAGATTGAGGAAGGCCACCAACACCTGCATGTCTAGCCAATTAAGGTAAGTGTTTGGTCTGTCATGGTGGAGAACTGAACTTGTCTGACATGGCAGCAGGTCATTGATGCCCATACGCACATGTCCATGGATGCATTCAGCCCATTCATGGCCACAATATGTGTCCAGTGCAATGGAATGCTGTAGAGGGGCACGTCTACGAGATGGTCCATGAACAATGGCATGCACATCACGTGGTACGTGCTTCATTGATGCATGCAGCAGTCTTGATGTTATATCCATGATGTGCTGTGTACTGTGTGAATCCGTAGTTGGGTGTGTTGGCTGTAGTCAGTGGCTCATGTTCATCATACTGCTTTGATCCATACTATGGTGGATTCCACCACTCCTATGGGTGTGCTGAACCGGTGATGTGGTGTGGTATCCCTGCTGCCCTCAGTTCAATCCACTCCCAGGGATAACTCTCTGGTGTGGTGACATGCTGGAGGCAGCCACATGATGCATATGCAGTGTGTCTTCCTATATGCCCTTACGGTTGTGGGGGCCGCCAATGAGTGGTGCATGTGTTGTGGGATTTGGCATTGTCAGATGTTGGTAATGTTGTCTTTGGTGTGTGCCTTACTCCATCGATGTGGGAATCTGTACTCATGTGCCGTTACACTGGTTCTGTGGCACGGTGTTTGGTGGGGTGAACATCGTGCACTGGCTTCATCATTCCGACCCAGTTTGTTCATGCAGGCACCCACCTCACGGCACCAATGCACTGGCATGACACAGTCAGATGACTCACCAAGCAGCCAGGCACGTCATCCAGCTTGTCGCCCCATGTGGCACGGTAGCGTGGAGTTCAGCTGGCCCATTGAGTCATGAGTTGTTCCTTAATGTCGGGCCCACCCATGTGTGATGTTCTTGCTTGCGTTTCATTCCGTCTGCACGTTGGGGGAGTGGTATTGCTTGCAGTTGCGATCCGCCACCTGCATGCCATGCTGGTCCACGTAATCCACGTGGGTGCTGTCAGGGGCACCCCTGTAATTTGGCATGCCTGCCAATGCATGAGGGCCAACTTTTGTGTCGTATATCTCCTGGGTAGTCCATGTTAGGGATTTGTAGCCCCTTGTGTGCTTGGGGAGGTGATCCAGCACTTGTTTCTGCGTCCGTGTAATGGACGGTTGTGACATGCCATGCATGGGCCCCACTTTGTGCTGGTAGGTGCCTATGGCATGGGTGTGGGGCACAGGCAACACCTTCAGTTGTGCCGGGATAGCAGTGTGTATTTGTATGCTGCTTGCTTATCTGTCATGATGCCTACTCCCGGGAAGCCAGTTCAGGCCCAGCGTCCCCGAAAGCAGACATCATGTCCCCAGGGAGGGACCCAGCAACCCCTTATAGGGGCTCTTTGGACATTGCCCTGGCGCCTTTGGCGCCAGGCTCATAGAAGGCATCAGTCCTGGCACCATAGGCGCCAGGCTCATTATGGGAGTGCTTGGATGGACTTACCTGATGCAGACCATTCTGCCGGATCCAGACCTCCTTGAGGTCTGAAAGGGACTATTTTACCTATGGGACTATTTTACCACTCGGGCGTGGATGAGGAAGAATACTTACCTGGAACTACTTTGGGGGCTATTTAAACCACACCCAGACAGCAGCTCTTGCTTCGCGTTGTTCTGCATCTAGCAGCTGAACGCTCACCGTGTCTGCTCCTGCATCCTGGCTCCAGCCACGCCCGCCTGCAACCTGGAACACCTGAAAAGGAAGGAAAGGAGAGAAAGGTGAATAATTGAACTTTACCTACCTCCATCCGGAGTCCGGAACCACCACTCCGGCGATCCTGAGAAAAGACATTATTTTTAGAAGCGCATCGCATCGCTCGCTGCAGTGCCGCGTTCTACTCACCTTCACGAGGCGCCCTCGGGCTCTTCAGCGACCATTGGCACCATCCGCCGCCTTTCAGCGCCTAAGGAGAAAAAGAGACAAAACAAAGGTGAACGAAGGAACAGATTGAGGAAGGCCTGATTCTTCCACCTTAAGACTTACCTGATTATTGTTGGGACAATCTTTCCTCACCTCGGGTCGGCGCCGCTTCTTTGGCACTTCCGTACCCCGGCCCCTAAGGGGAAAAAGACACACGCATTAGTGGGTGAAAGCAAGATCACTAAGGGAACCATCCATCAAAAGGACTCACCAGAGTTTACCTTTGGCGAATCCATTCCTCTATGCGGATTCTTCATCCTGCATCTGAAATAGAGAAAAGGACAACGGACAATTAAGGCTTGAACTTTTGCAACTGAATACTTACGGCCTCATATCGGAAAAGTCAAGCGGAGTTGAATACTCACCAAACCCGAGATCCAGTGAAGTAACTGGAAATCAACGTGCCCCTGCATCGGAAGCAGGATGGAGAGCTTGTCCTTTCAGACTCTAAGGTGAGACTCTATGGGGAATCGCAGAGGGGGTTCGAGGAGTGTGAGAGGGGGAAGGGGGGAATCCGACACATTATCCAGCAGACAGTTAATCCCCTTTTCCATCTACAGAAGGATTCTTCTATGGGCCAGACAGGCGAGGTTTGGGGGTCCGGTCCAGTCCGTCTTCCGAGTCCTGCGCATCACCTTAGAAGAGGTCATAGCAGTCCAGAACAGGTCGGCGCCTCCGTGGGAATCAGGTGAGCGTTACATTATCTCGTTATTTCGCGGCCCAAATATGGTGGTGATGGTGTCACAGTCAAGCTGGTAGGGGATGTATATCTGCTCAGGGGTTTTCTTGAGGGTCCGGACCTGCTGCATGGGAATGGGGGCTGCTGGGGTGGTGACGGAGGCTGCACTGGTGCTGCATGCTGGGCCTGTCTCCCCTTCCTTCTCCCCCTGTGTCTCCTCAGTGGCGGGGCCTGCTGCTATTGGTGTAGTTCTTGTGGTTGGGCCCTTGCTGGCAGGGCCTCCTGCGTCATGTACTGCTACCACTATTGGTCTCATCTTGGTGAGGGAGGGGGTGTGGTGTGTGGGCGTGATCCTTTTCTGCTGTGGCAGACTCCATTGCCTCCACCTGTGCTGATTGTGTGCACCTGTGGCTCTGGGTACCACTGCTCAGGGTTCTTAACTCCTTCTCTGAGATGCCTGTATGTACTCCATGCCGGTAGGGTACGTTATGGCCTTAAGGAGGCCGTTATTTATGTGTGCTCCTTACTTGTGATCAGCTCCGGTTTACGCTATGCTGGTAATTTCGGCATGGTGGGGCGCGCGCGAGACCTGAGACCGATAATTACGGCATCGTAGTTTACGGTGCCGTTAATAGCGGTCTGACAGGCCAGAATAGCCCGTAGCGGAAAGTGATACTGGTAATCCTTTACCGGCATCATTTTTCCCTTACCTCCAAGCTCAGAATGAGGCCCACAGTCTGTTAAGAATGGGGTGCAAATACATTGTGACCCTCTGTATAGAATGGGAGGCGAATACATTGTGATACTCTGTATAGAATGGGAGGGGAATACATCATGACACTCTGCATAGTATGGGAAGCTAATACATGGTTACACTGTCTAGAATGGGAAGCGAATACATTATGACACTGTATAGAATGGGAAGCGAATACATTGTGACACTGTATAGAATGGGAAGCAAATACATTGCGACACTATATAGAATGAGAAGCAAATACATTGTGACACTCTGTAATCCCTAATCCCAGGCCACTAAGTAATCCCTTGGCTAATATAAGCACACATATATATGTGTGTGTGTGTGTGTGTATTACAGGGAATGCAGTAGCAGACCTGTAGTTATGGTTAAGTTGCTCAACTCATAGCAAGAGCACTTTTTGGGCGGCTTATGACTCCCCCTGGATGAATCCTTACCAAACTTTGCAAAAAAATGGTATATGGCCCCCTCTGAGTTATTTTGACAAGTTTGGTGAGGATTCATCAAGGGGGGGGGCATAGTTGTAGGGGAGATCCCAAAATACTTTTTTTTCCATAGACGCAATCAAAAGAAATGTTGCTCACCTCTACAGCCCAAACCACTGGACGGATTTTCACCAAATGTGTGGCAGGAGTGGCGGCTTGGTCCCAAAAGCGTGCTTTTTGTAAATATTGTGTAAATCCGTCCAGTAGTATTTTTGGAAACAGCCCAAAAGTAAGTTAAAAACAATTAGTGATATCTGGGTGCGATCTGTGGATTTATTTCCCTGTTCGGTTCGCGGACAGGCCTCTGAAGGCGGCGTGAGGTCCGCGGACATCAGCGTACCCACTGATTGGATGGTGAAAAGCGTGAAACGTATCAGAATTTTGGAAACACCCACCATGTTGGATTTGCAGACATCCGCCGGTGTCCGTGGACATCGCTGTAAAAACCTATCAAAAAACACAACATTGCACTTGTCAAACTCATCAAACAATCTCTGGTGAGGTGGGGAGTGATGAGGATGGGATGGGATATGGCCGTAAGAAGCCAAAAAACAGGTATTTTCTAGTCCGAAGTCCGCTAACAGTCTGGATGTTCTGGAACGGCCCTGTGATGTTTGCAAACACTGCAGATGTTCGGGGTCATCAATGCTTACTTCTGCATTACTCGGTTGGAGAATAGCAATTTTTGGATGGCTTATAACTTTGGCGCCACTCAATGAATCTGCATGACATTTCGGAATTGTATTCTAGACCTGATCCTGAATGGTTTTGGAAAGCGTGGAGCTGTTTTCACAAGAGGGAACAAAATTGGGGGGGTGTCCCAAAATATTGTAAAGGCTTAAAAATGTGGTGCCATTTGACGAATCTGCACAAAAGTTTGCATTACGATTCTAAATCTAGATATACATGTTTTTGCAACATTTGGTGGGATTCTGTCAAGAGGGGGCAAAATTAGAGGGGTGTCTTCAAATATTGTAAATGTTTATAAATGTGATGCCATTTGACAAATCCACACAAAGGTTTGCAAAAAGATTTTAGCTCTAGATACACATGGATCTGTAAAGATTGGTGCGATTTTGTCAAGAGGGGGCTAAATTTGAGGGGGTCTCAACATTTTTAGATGGTTCATAACTTTGTTGCCGTTTGACGAATGTCGACAAAGGTTTTCAGAAAGATTACAGACCCAACCTTGAATGTTTGTGTAAAGTCTGAATGGATTTTGTCAAGTGGCGGCTAAGTTATATGACTATTGTATGTACATACATTTTGACACTTTGGGAAAAAATAGAAAGTGGGCTAATTTCCGGCAAACTCGTGCAAGGACCTTAAAGCATGGTTCTGCAAATGTACCTGTGTTTTATTTTTTGACAAGTGTCATAATGTAGGTACAAAAAATAGTTATATACCTTTGGTGACTGAGGTATATCCGGTGGCCATGGGCAGTGGCCAGATTGGCTTTGTCATTGCATAAGGTCATGGCCAGGACAATCGGGCTACTGGCCATGACCACGAGGGATGACAAATGGGCTTAAAGCGGCCATGTCCACCTGGGACCGGCTATGTGGTAAAGTTATTTGAAAGTAGGATAGGTTTGAAAGGGAAAAAACAATGTGCTCCTGGTAATATGGTCATGTAGTTATCTCTTTGTCTTCTGCAGGCTGCCATGGAAAGAGACAAGGGGCTCTGTACGGAGCCCCGCCTTCCCTTTCCATGGTGGCCATTTTGGAAAAGGATTTTTCTTCCTACAGAGGGACGCCACAGTGTGTGGGAAGAAAAATCCTTTTTTTTTGCACCCCGGGTTACCGTCTTTGGAACCCGGGGTGCGAATAGCTTTCGTCCCCAATTGCAGGGGCTCGAATGGAGGATAATGGTTTGGAGCCCTCGTTATCTGACCTCGTTTCGCTTGGGCTGATAACTAGGACTGCCGGCCGTTATCCCCGTTCCAGTCCCTGAATGGGGGGGAGAACGCCACATTAGTCCCATTAGCATAACACAAAATACTAATGGAAATGTTGGAACATTTTATTGAGTCTATGTACTTTATTGAGTAATGTAAAGTAGATGGAGTCTATAAGATTTTTTTTAACTGTGAAAGGTGATTCCTAAAGGAACCTTTCTTCCTTTCGTTTGTTGTTTTTTGATGTATTTTTTTTTTTTTGCAGGAGAGGTTAGAACATAAGGTGGGGAGGGAAATGAGGGAAGAGGCACCAATTACTATTATGAAGGGGCAGGTGGACAGGGGAAGATTTTCCGCCTGTGTTACTTCTAAGGTAGGGCGCAGTGTTTCTCATGCTCCTTGATTACAGCTTCAAATGCACATCGAAATTGCTTCCTCGCTGCAGAGTGGTATGTTGCAGTGTATGCAGAGGACTGTTATCCTTGGAAGATATGGATCAACAGCCTCTTTTATTGCTTGCAAGGTAGCTGGTGGGATTTTGTGTCCCACAGAAGTAGGCTGTGTGGTTACAGTATTGGTTGAGTAAGATGAGGTGGAGGAAGACAGCCTACTACTTCCTAAGAAAGGAACAACCTTTCTGAGAGCATTGCAGTGGTTGGATTTGGCGTGGTGGCGCATGAAGTTTGTCCCGTAGGAGTACTGTCCATGTAGTCTGCGACTGATTACAAAGTTGCACTCAGTGCATTTCACTTTGGTAGCTTTAGTCTTTGTACATTTCTAACCATGGTAAAGAAGTGCCCCACCCATGATTCTCTGTGGGTGCTAGAGGTAGGCAATTCCTCTACTTCATCTTCTTGGTCCTCTTCATTGTCTTTAGAAGTACTGTGCTTTTTTTGTTGTGTAGGACCTCCAGCTGGTGGTGCCAGTGGCTCTTGCGGATGAGGGATGGCAACAGCTGATGCCATTTTTAAGATAAATAGCAGTTTTGCTAATATTCTTCCAAGTGTATTTGCTTTGTACTAGATTGTTAATGGATAATGAGTAAGAATAGGCGGAGGAGATGTGCAAGGGTACATTTTGAGCTTGAAATATCCTAGATCACTAGAAAATGCAGTTCTGCAATGTCCTCGAAGCACAGAGCCGATTGAGAAGTGCATATGCGTTCCCGGACTCATCATAATGCTACGCGCGAGTGCATGGTCATGTGGCCCCGTCCTGAAGGTCTGCGATGACGTCAGACGTTCGCGGACGTCGACGGACACAAAAACAGTGAAAAAGTTGCAAAAAATGTACAGAAGTGTTAGAAATGATGGTAGATGTTGGGAAATGGCTGAGTTTTAAGGTGAAACTTTGTAAATTGGACAAAAATATTGCTTTATTGGGGTAAGTATTATATTAGTAAGTTGTAGGAAAATAGCATGCTCTGGTAAAAACCCATTAAATTCACTGAAAAAACATTGTTAAACATTGTTAAAGGGACGTTATGATTAAGTTGCAGTAATAAAAACCTATGAAATTGACATTGACATTTGTGATGTCATCTTTGATGTCCTGGGTGTTAGTCTTAGCTTACCATAACTGGCGAATTTCTGAGGTTTTTCGGATTTACTTGTAACCATAACATCCCTTTAACCAAGTGTTTTCATTGATATATATATATATATATATCATATATATATATATATATATATATATATTCAGTGAAAAAACTTTGTTAAAGGGACGTTATGGTTCCAAGTAAAACCGAAAAACCCTTGAAATTCGCCAATTATGGTAAAAATGTCAAGTATCATTGGAATAAATGTCATGAGCTAATTAGTGCATTAAGCAATGCATTGATATCAATAGCATTCTATTATGAAGTTCTATCCAATATACTAACCTACTCATCCAGAAACATAGGCATTGTGTGCAGCATATATGATGAAGGTACAATATTCATAATGTTGATATGTTGAATAATTAAATGATAACTGTTTTCTTATTAGAGTTTTGCGTACTGTGAAATATGTAATAAGTAGCTAATAAAACCCACGTATTACATAATTGCATTATTACAAACAAAACACAAAGAGACAAGAACACATACAGATATGGGTATATACAGGGAAAGTGAAGTAAGCAAAAAAGCAGAAGAAGTAGCAGAAATAATTCATAACCTAACTGATTATCTTTATGCAAATAAATGATATGATATGATATGATATGATATGGTATTTGTAACGCGCCTATACACAAGTGTTTCAAGGCGCGACGAGGCAGGGAGGGGGGTACAAGGGGAGACAGAAAACGATCCTACTAGGCCAGGTGTCATTCAGATCACGCAAGTGCAGGGGTAGGGGAGGGGAAAAGTGCAAGGGGAAGGGGAGGGGGGGAAGTGCAGTACAAGGTAAGAGGCGTACGTAATAAATAAATAAATAGGGCCAGCTGGTGGCAAGTGTGAGGTAAGTGCAGAACAAGTGCTGGGGGAGGGGGGGCTGTAGGGATACAGAGACAGACCCGCAGTGCAAAGGGGTTCCAGGGCATCAGTGCAAGTGGAGAGTGGCAGGGCCCAGGACCGAGGCCGTTTAGAGTGGTCCAATTGCAGGATCAGTGCAGCTTCAGTGAAAATTAATTAGCCGCTCAGCAGGGGAGAGGGAGAGGGAAAGCAGAAGCAAAGAGGAAGGTTTTGAGGTGCTTCCGGAACCGGAGATGGTTCTCCTCAAGTTTCAGGGAGGCAGGAAGGCTGTTCCAGAGGGAGGCCCCTGCCGCGGAGAGAGATCTACCCCCAGCTCGTTGCTTCGAGAAGCGGCTAACCCTGAGGGAGTTGGAGGCGGATGAGTGAAGGGCTCGGGAAGGAAGATATTTGGGAAGAGAGAGTTGAAGGTATTTAGGACCCAGGCCCCAGAAGGCCTTGTGGACAATGCAGAGGGTTTTGAACTTTATCCTCGCAGCCACTGGGAGCCAGTGTAGAGATTTCAGTCCTGGAGAGATACGGTCCCTGGGCTTGAGGCCAAGGACAAGTCTCGCAGTTCTGTTCTGGATGAGTTGCAGAGGGCGGAGAGTGGAGGCAGGCAGATTAAGATAGAGGCTGTTACAGTAGTCCAGCTTCGAGAGAACCAGGGCTCGGGAGACAGTGAGCTTCTGGGGGAAGGAGAGGAAGGGAAGAATACCTCTGAGGAGGTGCAGCTGGTAGTGTGACCTCTTGGCGACGTCAGAAATATGAGGAGAGAAGGAGAGTGTGGAGTCGAAGATGACCCCAAATGACTTCTCTGTTTGAAAGCTGCTATTTACCATATGTATATGTATCACATGATGTGACTGGACCCTAAGGAAAGTAATGTGAGTACAATGTATACAAATATGAGCATATACAGGGAAAGTACAGTAATAAAAAAACAACAGAACTATCAGAAAGTGCTGATAACTCTACTGATTATCTTCATGCACAGAAAGGAGTGCTGTGTTTCAAGCTTGTGTCTTCCCCTATGTATATGTTTCATATGATATGACTGGACCCTAAGGGAATTACTATAAGAACATACTTGAAGGATAAGTCTACAAATACAGTACGTTTACAATTTTTGGTTCCTGACTGTTGCTGAAGAAAACCATGTGGCCTAGATATGTCAGTAATGGAAAAAAGAGGGAGCCAGACATGTGATGTCATCAGTGATGTCATCTTTGTTGTCCTGGGTGTTAGGCTTAGCAGTGCACGGTGGTGGCGCGTGTTATGGTTGCTTAGCTTACTATAACTGGCGAATTTCAAGGGTGTTTCGGTTTTACTTGGAAACATAACGTCCCTTTAACAAAGTGTTTTCACTGAATTTGAAAGGTTTTTAGCAGCGCAACTTAACCATAACGTCCCTTTAACAAAGTTTTTTCACTAAATTTGAAAGGTTTTTAGCAGCGCAACTTAACCATAACGTCCCTTTAACAAAGTTTTTTCACTGAATTTCTTAGGTTTTTAGTAGTGCAACTTAACAATAATGACTTTGACTTCATATACATGTCATATGGATCTGACTGAATCTCTTCTACTGTACTTGATGTCTGCGAACTCATTTAATGTTCGCGGACATGTTCGAAGAACAGTACCACTACCTAAAAACTCTGGGGGGTTATGTTTGATTGCTATATCATAACATAGGAACATTTAACAAATTCAAAAAGGAGCACACAAACACATTATATGTACTAATACATAAGTAATGTAACCCATATATACAACACACTAACCATCAATTTAAATGCACTATGTTCTAAAATGGAATATACTACAAGAAGATAAATTGGCTTCCAACATAATTACCTCACAAACACGACAGAACTGAGAACAAGAGCAGACCCACTGAGTACATAGGACATATCTTACCTGAAATAGTAAGTGTACTTAATTTTATTCATATATTTATAAACTTTCTGTATTAGATAAAAAAATATATTATCTTTTTTTTGTTCTCTCACAGAAATGTCTAGTACTCTGGAATGGCTAGAGGAGCATTTCCCACATGAAGAAATGTCACAAGATAGTGAAACTAATGGTAAACACTTTATAATATAAACCATTTAATTATTATTATTTTGTATACATTTAACATATATATATATATTTTTTTGTACAGAGCATACCAAAATAGAAAATACTTCAGAAAAACCTGTTATGGATAACACTTTTCACAGTATAGAAGAAAAAATTGATTTATTGTTGACTAATTTTAGTAAATTGAAAACTTTTGTGGAAGATCATTTTAAACCAAAAACCTCGTACCATTGCCCCACATGTACTTGTCCCTCCTCACCATATCCCAGCCAATTATCCCCAAACCCTCTCCATAACCCAAAACGTTTTGATGAGACTTCCATCCCTTCTTCACCTAATAACAATCATGTTGAAACCCCTAATTCACCTGTTTTTGTTTCTGTTTCTGCCTCACCTTCTCTGTCATAAATTATTAATATATGTTAAATAAAGTTTAATTTTTATATTGTGTTGTAAATAGTTTCGTTTTTTTTTTTAAAAACAATGTAGGTGTCCGCAGACAGTGCAGGTGTTCTGAAATGTTCGTAAATAAACGAAAATGGAGGTGTCCTGAAGAACACTATACCTGTTCGTACTGTTCGCTAGCAAGTTCAAACTGTTCTAAGAACACACGCGGTGTCCTGAAATGTTCGTAAAAAAAAAAATTAAAGTGTCCTAAAGAACACTATATCTGTCGGTAGTGTTCGCTATTAAGTTTAAACTGTTCTAAGAACACAATTGGTGTCCTGAAATGTTCGTACGTAAACGAAAATGGAGGTGTCCTGAAGAACACTATACCTGTTCGTAGTATTCGCTAGCAAGATGAAACTATTCTAAGAACATACGCGGTGTCCTCCAATGTTTGTAAAAAAAAAAAATTCAAGTGTCCTAAAGAACACTATATCTGTCCGTAGTGTTCGCTATCAAGTTTAAACTGTTCTAAGAACACAATTCGTGTCCTGAAATGTTCGTACGTAAACGAAAATGGAGGTGTCCTGAAGAACACTATACCTGTTCGTAGTGTTCGCTAGCAAGTTCAAACTGTTCTAAGAACACACGCGGTGTCCTGAATTGTTCGTAATTAAATCAAAATGGAGGTGTCTTAAAGAACACTATACCTGTCTGTACTGTTCGCTAACAAGTTGAAACTGTTCTAAGAACACAATTGGTGTCCTGAAATGTTCGTACATAAACTAAATTGGACGTGTCCTGAAGAACACTATATCTGTCCTTACTGTTCGCTAGCAATATTAAACTGTTCTAAGAACACACGCAATGTCCTGAAATGTTCATTTCACATGTGACGCATTTTTAACAGTGTCCGTAGAACATCAACGCGCATGCTCTAACCAATCTCCGTGCATTTGGTGTCCTGCGGACATGCGCTTCCTTCGCCGACTTGTTCGCGAACGGATCATATGACCGCGCCCACGCTGATCGCGTTTTCTGAATGCGGACACTGTTCGTGTCCCCGAACAATTTAAAAGTACATTTTCAATTAATCCATAATATTTTTCAATAAAATCTCACCATGGCACAAGTCCCACATAGTAATCCTGAGTTTCTACATACCTTTTGAAACTTTTCAAACTTTTTTTGTGTTTGATCTGTCCGCGGATAGCGCGCATCTCTGCGGACCGCGCACAGGCACCCCTATAAAAGACCACGCCCTAGAGCTTATTCTCATTGTGTTTCTGGCTATTCTTCAGAACACAGCGATTTTTGCTGCCACCTGCAGATTACACCATCATCGAGATGGCATCCATGGCTGAACTACTGCCACCTGGTGCTGCACCTGCTTCAGCACCACCCCCACCCCCTCCACCACCACCACCTCCCCAAGGGCCTGAAGAGGGGAACAGGAGTGAGGATGCAGAGGAGGAAGAAGAGGATGATGAGAATGAGGTAGAGGAAATCCCTACTACCCGCAATAGGCGTGAGTCTTGGGTGTGGCGGTTATTTACCATTCATGGGAATGGTCCTAAGGCTCGTGCAAACCGTGTTACCTGCAATGAGTGCAAAATGATACTCAGTCACGGGAAGCACGGTAAGTACAGCTTTGGGACCACTACTATGAAGCGACACCTGAGGGCATTTCACTCTGGGGCTCTTTGCAGGGTTGTACCTTGCGAAGAACGTAGCAGGTTGATTTCCTCTACTTCATCCTCTGTTTCTGATCCTGTCACCACAAGGACCACCTCTGTGGGACAGCGTCTTCCTCAAGCTGCCTTACAGGCGATACAGAATGCTGATGACCCTTACCTTTCGAGGTTCACAGTTGTATGTATGTACTGTGACACAGTACTCTGCAGGGGGGAGCGACTTCGTAGTGCTTTTGAGACTATCGTCTCAGAGCACGAGAAGATCTGCTCACTACGCAAATAAAACCCACTCTACATCTTCCTCTCTCAGCTCACCCTTTCTTATCCCTGTGGTTGGTGTCGCCCCCTTTACCTTCCTTTCCCCTCCTCTCCTAGTGTGTTGTGTATAAAAAACCAAAAAAAATACAAAATATCAAAAATCAAAAAAAAATAAGGCTCTTTTCAGAGCCGCCTTTCACAGTTAAAAAATAGAAGTGAAAATAAATTAAGCAGGGCCCTTTGTATTTTTTAGAAGTCCGCAGACAGTTCGCGAACATTTAAAAAATTGGGTTGCTACCCTATCACAAACATTGCAATTTTCTCTGGGAGGAAGTGGTGGCTCTGAAAAGAGCCTTTGGGAGTTGTTTGTAAGTCAAAAATTATAAATGCTTAACACCTACTTCAAAATGGATGTTGTAATTCCAAAAAAGGTTGCAATGCATTTTGTACATTTCTCAGAAAAATCGGATTGCCACCATAAGTAAGATGGACTCCATCTCTGTGAAAAATGTTTGTACTACGAAACAGAATATTTTCATTGTGAAAAGAAGACATGCCAAAATCTTTTAGAAAGGCACAAACAGCTTTATTAACATTGCGCCTTGCTTTTTCCATTTGTGGACCAAATGAAGAAGAACGAAGCCACATTTGTCTCTGCGCAATCCGTGAAAATATCACTTGAGAATTAGGAAACATGTCCATAACCTTCCCAAGTCCTTCTTTCATAACAAATTGCAAAAAAATTCCAGTCACATCTCCTAAACTGTTCCCTCCACAATGAATTACAATTATGTCTGGATGTTGCTCTGTCTCCAAAGTAGCACAGAGAGGTAGCAAGTCCAACCACTTCATTCCACGTACTCCATGCCAGTTTACTTCCACATGTGGGAATCCAAGATCTAAAGCTACTCCACAGCTTTCTGCATGCACCTTCAACCAATATATCCATGAATCTCCCAAAATCCATACAATCTTTTTCCTAAAACACACAGACATAGCTATCTGTTGTTCTCTCAGCAAAAACAGTATATGGGAAACACTCTTCTGGCACAACACACCCACTAAACTTTCCTGACCAATCCCTTTCAGTACTCATTCTCATTTGCATGACTTCTGAACCCAAAAATCCCTAGATGTCCGCGAACTACCGCCATGTCCGTGGACATATCGTAACATGAACAGCCCTTCTACCATTTCCACTTCACTCTCTCTGCCATTCCCTCATTGGATGTAGCTAAGAAGTCACATGACCATGCACCAATCACATTCAAGACCTCTACATCTAACTGCATCATCATAGATCAGCACTGCAAATGTACTGGGAATCTCTCTGAGTACAGGTGTCATATCATTGGCACACACCATCTACCAGAAATACTGTACAAGTGTCCAAGATTTCTACTTGCAGCTCCAGGCATATCCATATGCATGAACACAAACTTCAGGTATGCATATTTTCTGTACAGTAGATGAACACATTTTCAAACAGACTTTTAGCTTGTGTAATCTGTAAAATGAATTTACTGTATTTTTTTCAATTTCCTAAAATCAACTACCACTTATAAACCTTTATACTATTTACTTTCTTTATACACATACACTCAAATCATGTTAAACTAACATTTTTAAATGAAATATATAGACTACATATATTCAAACAAAATTGCATGCAAGCACAATCTATGTTTAAATCTTTAAAAAAAATACTTATACAATTTCATATTTTTTTGTTTTTATTTATTTATTTACTTAATTACTTTAATTTAGACATGACATTGAGGTGCTATTACCTCGAACATCTTAGTTACAGAAATAGTGGTATTCACTGGTATATTATAAATTTCACAAGACATAGTAAAGATATTTTTTTTGCTACAGTTAGTCATTCAATACAATTTGTTCATTAAGAACATATCATATGTACTGAACTGATGCAATGTATCTTATGCAAATAAATTAGTTTAATGGTTTTGAAGAAGGCGCTGAGGATTTCAATTAAAAAAATCAATATCTAAATTAAAAACAGCGCTATATACAAACAAAATTACTAATTTGAATCTTTTACAATTGCAGTGAAGACCAGTCTCCTGAAAAGTAGCAGCCGAATTTGAAGAACAAAGAAGAACTAAGAAGCTACCTGTTACTTTAAGAAAAAAAGTAAGTAGAATGTCACCATAATATTTGTATTATTACTCAAGCATACTGTAAAGTTAATACAAGCTATTTCTGTGCCTAAAAATAGAGATTGTGTACCATTTTGTCCAAAAATCTCCATGTCTTAAACAGCGATTTACAGCCAGAATGGCCCACAAACTCCTATTTCTGGACACACAAATTACCCAACTGAACCGCTACAATTTCAATTATAGAACAAACAACTGTTTTAATTGTATACATTAGCTTTACTATTTGTACTTTTCCACACCACTAGCTTACTTTTTTTGTCATCTGAACCCCAGTTTAGTAACACATAAATTCAAGAATACTTATCCCTACTAGTAGTAGTTCCCAATGCACAATCACACACCATTGCATACATCTTTATCATCTTACTCAAACACTCATGCACACAGCACACATACATTGCAGAACACCCCAACCCATACCTTCTTTATTTTTTTTCAACAGACCCTAAAGAATGCCTACCAAAAGTCAAGTCCGTAGAAAGCAACGCAGAAGTAGAGCAAATGAAAATAAAAGTGTCCAACATAAGCATCCATCTCTAGCAGAATTTGTAAAAAAAGTTGAAACAAAACAGCTAATACAGTCATTTAGTGAAACACAAGAAGTTTCAAGTACAAAAACTTTGCCTCCTCTATCAAAATGTAAAACAAACAAAAAACAATTAACAGAAAATCAGCTATCACTACAGATAAAACTACTTCTTTAAATTTTAATGTAGTGCAAAGTAAGCATACCAAGAAAAGTATTTTAGCCAAAATGTACCGTCACAAAGTCCTTCAAAATCTTATAAAAACAGGAGAGAAATCAGGTTCAATGCTTAAAACCTATCGTAGGAAATTAATCTTAGAAGCGTTGATGGACAGTGCAATTCTTCTCAAAAGAAAGTTATTTATTTTAGTGTTAAACAAAATGAAACCACTAACAAAACTAATAACTAAATTACAAAAAAGACTTCTCAATAAGCGAAATGTCAACAGAAAGAACTTAAGTATCTGCGGAGGTGAATGGAATCACACTACGAGCACAGAACCATATTTTAATGAAGAAACGTACAAACAAAAGCAAACAAATACAATTGCCATACATAGCAGTGGTCGAGGTTATGAAAAAGTGAATAATACCATAATGGAACAAGAAGTACTCCTTACAAAAATATGCCCTGAAAACTTAGAATTACCCCTCCATTCAACTGAATCAGAAGGTCTAGTGTACAAATGGCCATGCACGTCAATGTGTAAAATTCCCACACAATGTTTCAAATCTTTACGTCAATTCCTCAATAAATATGTAAAAAGCAAAGACAAAATCAAAATTAAATTACTGCAAAATATGGATACCTGTCCAGTGCGCAAGTACACAGGACTACAAGGACATTCATTGGCCTGCATTACAGGACCTACTTGTAGAACCACTTTCCATGATATCAAAAGGATATCAACACATCATTCAACTATAAGAAATCTAGTCTATAAACTGTACTATGCTAAAAGTCCTGCTTTAGCACTAGCAAATTTAAATAACATCCTTCTACATGGTACAGCAAAAGACATACTTGAAGAAATTGACTATATATAGAAAAAATATTTTGGAAGTGAAAGCCATTTACAGAATGAAATAGCTTTAAACCAATTAAGCAGCAATTCTACACATGGCAACCTTTTGCTAAACACATACAAAAAAGAAATACTAAAATTTAAAAGTACATCAGCTGAAGTACCAAACCATGTATGTGTATGTTGCCGTAGAACTTTTTATAAAAGTAACACAAAAACTGTAGACCTATCATACAAAATAGAAGACAATGAAGATTCTAAATGGTTTGAATTAGCTCTCTACCTTGTAGCAGAAAACAAATACGAAATAAGTGTCCCCTTAATACTTTGCAGTTACTGCACTACAAAACTTGACAACAACCAAACTCCTTCACATGCTATCACAAATAATTTGGAATTATACCCAGTACCAAAACCCCTACAACAACTTAATTTATATGAGAGCATCATAATACAAACAGTACACCCATTTCAAGCAATAATACGCCTTCAACCAAAAACAGCAAAATTACCTCCCTCTGAATTGGTAAAAGGCATTCGCGGAAAAGTAGTTTATTTACCATTAGATCTAAAAGAAAATGTGCATACTCTAGGAGTGCAACGTCTAATGCAGCAATCTTTAATTATCTTAGTAAATGGAGTACCTACAAAAGACAAAAAAATATGGCAACAGCTGGTAGGTTTACATAAAGTTCGACAAGCCTTGCAATATCTTAAAGAGAATAATGAATATTTCAAAGAAATTAATATTGAAGAAAACTTGAAAGATACAACTGAAATAATTCAAGAAACACAAGAAGCTGGTCAAATTGAGCTACTAGATCCTGCTACAATATCAAATACTTTAGACCATTATACAATTCATCCTTTGCACTCTAATGACACCATAGAAGATGTACTGGAAACGTACCAAATGCGTCAAACAAAAGGATCGCCAATCAGCATATGGGAAAAAAGTATAGAAGCACGTGCCTTTCCTCTACTCTTTCCTACTGGCAAAGGAGGAAGGTATGATGATAGACCTATTCAAATATCAGCTTCAGAATATCGCTCATTACGGATGTATTCTGAAGATCCCAGATTTAGACAAAATGTGGAATACATATTCCACCTACTCTTTGAAAGTGAACTAGCAACTTTATGTTACGGAGTTGCACACATATTAAAATCAGGATCACACTTTCTAAATATGACAGCTACACAATTATTAGAAAAGTGCAACAAAAGGATGAGGTTTTACAATCAAATATTACAAACATATTAGCAAATATGCGTGGTACTAAAGAGTACTGGTTTCGACGTCATGGAGATGTACGTTGTATGATCAGAAACCTTGGCCCACCCACTTGGTTTGTTACATTAAGTTGTGCAGAATATGCATGGGAAGATTTACATGATTTCCTACGCATATCAAATAAAAACAAAACAAACATAGATATACTTACACCTGTAGAACTTTGTTCTTTGGATCCTGTTAATGTTTCAAGATATTTTCACCATCGCTTCATTGCTATACTACATTTTATTTGTAATAAAACTGTTCCTCCCCTTGGAGAAGTGCAACACTTCTTTTGGAGAAAAAAATACCAAGCCAGAGGAGCACCACATATCCACATGCTTTTGTGGATTAAAGATGCTCCTAAATTTGGTCAAGACAGTGATGCCACTGTTTTACAGTTTATTGAAAAATATGTCACTTGTGAAATTCCATCAGAAGCCACAAATAGTGATCTTCATGCACAAATTTTACCATTTCAAAGACACAAATGTGGAAAATATTGTCGTTGCAAATACAAAAACAAAGGGAAATACTACACCAAATGCCGATTTGGTTTCCCTAGACCAGTTACAAATACAGGTCAAGTGAACAACCTCATGTCTTCAGTTAGACATAGTGTTAAAGGTAAGTCACCTAAAAATACATATTACATAAAAAGAAAAGAAGAAGAAAAATATATCAGTGATTATAATGCAATCACTGCCCACTTATGGAATGCAAACATAGATGTGCAGTACATTGCAGACAATTCTACTGCAGTTGCACGATATGTCACAGCATACTTAACTAAAGCAGAAAAGACAGAGCTCCAAGACCTCCGGAATGACCTGTCATCAGATAAAACAGTGTTTCAGAAATTATACAGCTTGGGCATAAAAATGCTCACCCATAGAGAATGTGGATCATATGAAGCAGCTGATTGTTTAACTGGTACTGCATTGTATGGTAAATCTGAAAATATAGTATGGCTAAGTCTTGGTCCAGCTAAATCTAGAAAAAGAGTTCTAAAATCATATGAAGATAGAGAAATAATAGCCAAACGTGATCCCAACAGCCAAGACATTTTAAAAAAACAATTTATTGGACACATACTACCCAAACAGAAGTAATACTTTGGAAAACATGTGTCTATACCACATAGCCCAAAACTACACATACAAAAATAATATGAAACCTGATGAAAAAAAAGGTAAATATAGAGTGACTAAACCAAATTTAATTAATCATATCAAATTGTCATTAAAGACTCCTCAACATAAAGAAGTATATTACATGTCCCTGCTACAACTCTTCAAACCATGGAGAAAAGAAGAACAAATACTAGATAACTATGATTCATATGAGGATGCTTTCAAAGCAAATGAAAGCACTATAACTGATGTAAACTTTACACAGTACAAAACAATGTTGCACAATGAACAGCAACACAAAGAAGACCTCCAAGCCCAACTAGATAAGGACACTCCTGACAGTTGTCAACCTTCTGTAACAGGAAGCCAAGAACCACTGGGAGAACCACTAACAATAAATGAGGCAGAATTAGATATGATAGAAGTAGAAAACACCATGTGTCAGTATGAAGAAGAATAACACTTAACTATACTACAATCAAAACTAAACAATGAGCAACGTAGCATTTTTCAAGAAGTAACAAAACAAATTGCACATGGTGTAAAACATGAAAATAAAGAATTTTCCTGCCATAATTATAAACCTATACTACTGTACGTCAGTGGTGAAGCTGGTTCTGGCAAAACATTCCTAATCAAAATCATTAGTAAGTTCCTTCAACAATTGACAAACAACAAACTGTCAGCTGTTGTCACTGCCCCTACAGGTTTAGCTGCCTACAACATAGGTGGTGTTACATTACACCAATTACTACTATTACCAGTAGAACACCAGAACAAATTAGACTATTACAAACTTTCTGCAGAAGCTGCAATAGAACTACGCAGAGTATTGAAACAAATGAAAATGCTACTAATAGATTAAGTGAGCATGGTCTCCAACCTGATGTTAGCTTTGATTCACCTCAGATTACAAGAAGTACTCAAAACAGACTATGAAGAGCTATTTGCAGGAAAACACATTATTGTTTTTGGAGATCTGCTTCAATTAACACAAGTAAAAGGTGAGCCTATTTTTAAAACATTAGGACACAAACTCTGCCGTAAAACTGTTGGCAGCATTGGAAATGTCAACCTTTGGCAACATTTCCAATACAGAGAATTAACAGAAAACATGCGGCAATCTGCAGATCTCACTTATGCCAACATTTTAAAAAGTATCAGAGTTGGTATACTTTCTAAAGAAGCAGAAGCAATATTGAAAACCTGGCACATTAATGCACTTTATGGCGATAATGCATGTGCTACAGATGTTGTGGAACAATTAGCCCACAAAAATGTCAATTGTATGGCCTTAATGCCAACTCTTGCAAGCTGTTTCAATTCAATTAAATCATGCTAAGTAAAGAAATGCAACCAATCACGGTAATTAGCGCCACAGACAAACTAGATGTACATGGTATGACACTACCCATGTGTGACCAAGCCACAAGAAGACTAAATAGTTTAGAAAAATCAATCTGAAACACAGCAGGCTTAGAAAAGATATTAAAATTATCCTTAAATTGCAGAGTAATGCTTAAGCGTAACCTTGACGTGGACCAAGGACTAGTTAATGGAGCACTGGGTACAGTTGTTGGCTTTCAAACATACCCACGCGACAACAAAATTCAGTTTGTCAATATACTCTTTGACAAACTTTCAGAAGTAAAAAGGATAGGACGCTCAACAGCTAGATTCCTTCTCTTCAAAGATATGTATGTACGCAGAGAACATTTTTTTCGAACTCTTGCATACGCAGTCACGATTCATAAATCACAAGGTCTTACCCTAGACAAAGCAATGATAGATATTGGTAACACAGTCTTTAAAGAAGGCATGAGCTACGTAGCACTATCACGCTTACGTACACTTGACGGTCTATTTCTAATCAACTTTGATGCAAGTAAAATAAACGCTGATATTCCTTGCATTTTAGAATACAATAGACTTCGCTCACTATACACCCCCACCTAAACACATTCTGTTCCACAAAAAGTAAAACGTTATAAAAGGAAAATAAATCAAACAGAAATGCAACAGGATGTCACTGCAAATCCTCCAAAGAGAGTAAAAGAAACTAATGTTTCATCAAGTACCACAAGCAAAAAAGAATCAATTAGGAAAAGTAAACCAGGTACTTCTTTTTTTTTTTTATTTAAAAACAATTGTTTATAGTTTACATCAGATTTATAAACTTTTACAATTATTTCATCAACTTTAAAACACTTGAATTCTTAAAAACAACATACAAAAGTAATTTTCTTTCTTTGTTCACTTCATAATAAAATAAACATATTTCACTTCTATTTTGCGGTTTTTCATCGTTCATACAAGGTAACATTTTGAGGTTTACATGGTTTCTTTCCATGACTGTATGTCTTGCAGGTAACCTTTTCCTAATGCATGACCAAAGAAAACACCCATGTCACTCTTGTCGGTAGAACATTCAGACACAATAATTGAAGTAGCATTATAATGCAGTTGAATAAGTAGAGTATATATTACGTCAGTTGCATCCTACTTTCACCAATATCAATTACTTTTCTGTCAGTCATCAACTACAGGCATATTTAAATCCAGATTTTAAATTTTCAAATCCTCATCAATGTTGAATAATAACCTTGATAAAGCAAGAATAAAACGAATACTATCCCCTTGCATGCTACGTTCCCAAAAGGCGGCCCGTGCAATATATGTTAGGCCTGGATTAAATTCGCCTAATAACAAGCATCTCTTTTCCTCAAAATATGTGCAATATACCACCAGATGTCTTATTGATTCAGTTTGGGAAGTCGGATTACAAAACCGACAATTTGGATGTGTAATCAATTCGCTACCATGATTCCATTTATTAATACGTTCCAGAGTAGGGAATTGATTTAATCTGAATCTTAGATAGATATTACGTATTCTGTGATCAGGACATTTAGAAAGATATAGGGGACAAGTGCCCCTCTTCCGAAGTCTACTTGCACACTCCATAAATAAGACATATTGCTGATTTTTTTCAATTATCATCCTCCAGTCCCATTCATACATTTTGCGTTTATTTTTAGCTAAACCAATTTCTAAATCCTCAATTGTTACTTCAATGGTGTCCGAAATGTATTCATTTGTTTTTTAAACAAATCCAATGATTTAATAACACCATTGTTTAATAAAATGTGCAGATCTACATATAATGAGTTTCTGGGTGGCAGTCGCATTTTTGTATAACTCATTAATTGACATCTCCATTTTGCCGCTAATGTAGATAGCCCCAGTTCATGACAAATTATCGAGTTTGGTATCGATGGTGACAAGCACAAAGCTTATTTCCAAAGAAACCCTTGAATCCCATTTAGAATCTGTTCGATATTCATTAGACAGATATCTAAACTATAGAGAATGATAGGTTCGACCTTTAACAAGTAGAAATCCAACAAGGGAAGGATCGAAAACAAACAGTACTTAGAATAGATTATCTTCATCATTGATAGGGGAGAGCGAGATTTCAAAGTTAAGAACTCCTTCCATGAATTCAGGGTATAGCTGTTAGTCAGAGGATATCCTAAATATTTAATCGAATTTGCCATTTTAAGCCTGCCACCAGCAATTGTCCAATAATATGATCTTATTCTTTTCTTATTATGGCAAATGATGATCTGAGTTTTTTTAGAATTTGCCATGAGATTGTGGTCAACAGCGTAGACATAAAAGAGATTTAATTTTTGCTGTAGTCCCGAGGGAGTCCTGTCAAACAAAATAATATCATCGGCAAAACAAAGCCAATCTAATTTAAGACTACCAAGTTTTATCGGATATATGCCATTACCTGTCCACAATCTATCCATATCGGAGAGGTATAAGTTAAACAAGATTGCAGCTAAATTGCAGCCCTGTTTTACCCCAGTCTCGGTATTAATGGGGGACGTAAGAGCACCTTCCCTGTTTATTCTGATTTGGAAAGACGTGTTAGTATGTAGCATTGCCAAAAGTTGCACAAGTCGATGAGGAAAACCTAAGTTCAACAGTTTTTTTCCAAAGCACTTCGCGAATTACACAGTCAATTGCACTAGTTAAGTCAAGTGATGCAAGGTATATTGATCCAGACTCAGGTAATTTAGATTTAGAAATAAAGTGTGCAAGAATAATAGCGTTAAGGGATGTTCCGATGTTCTTTCTAAATCCAGATTGGAACTTTGAGTAAATATCATTGTTGTCAATATAAGATTGTAGCCTTTTTAGTAAACAAATGGCGAAGACCTTTGCAGAAGCATCCATAAGGGCAATCGGTCTAAAATTTGCAGGGTCGGTCGGATCACTCTTTTTATAGATAGGACTAATTATCGCATTCCGCCAAGAATTGGGAATGCAATTTGATTCCAAAATATTTGAGAATTTGGTATAAAGGATTGTAGCCCAGAAAGTCGGATCATCCTTTAAAACACATGCAGGCAGCCCATCAGGACCTGCAGCTTTTGAAGATTTAAATAAATGAATAGCATCCAGGATCTCATCCATAGTTAGTACTAAATTATCAGTGCACTTTTCAGTATGAATGTTTGAGATGATTTTATGAAATTTTAATGGTAATTTGAATTTCTCAATCATGAATGATTTCCGAGTTTCAGAAGAAACCGAGGAACTTAAATCATGCTGCTCTCGTCCATTGGTATCATTAATAATCGACCAGAGCCTACGGGTGTCATTTCGAATAATGGCTTTCATGATTTGCTGATTCTCCATTAGCTTAGTTCTAAATTTAATACTTTTGTTCTTATTTGTGTATTTTAGACAGATTTTTTTTGCATAGTAAATGCAGATCGATAGTTAAATTCAGTTTACGCAATTTTCTCAAACACCAGTTTTTTTCACGCTTCAAAGAAGCAATTTCAACATTAAACGTGTATGGATTACAAAGATTATGCGTCCATGCATCGTTTATAATTGATTGAAGGTGTTTTTTTATGATCAAATTGTTCCATGCCTCACGAAGAATGGCATTCTGTTTTGCATCCTCTCCTTTGGGACTTCTCCATAGGTCCCTATGGACCAGGAAGTTCAAACTTCTACATAAGGAGGGATGCCACCTGACTGAGTGTTGGACTCTCTTGATGTTAATCATTTTAAGAATAGAACTAGTTTCCAGAGTTGTAAAAGCTATCTTAATAGTCAAGTTTATAGGCGCATGGTCACTATATGGTGTATCCGTTATAGTGACCCTACTCACGCGCCCCATAAGGTTGACTGAGACAAGAAAGTAGTCAAGATAAGATTCAGCTCCACCCCTCCTCCAGGCACCATTTAATACCCTGGTTTCAAAATCCACCGGGACAATGTTCCACGCTTTAAAATACTGCAACAATTTATCACCCCTATTAATTAGGTTGGTTTTATGCTTAGAACTGCAAATTTGTCTGTCAAGTAACCCTGAATCAATGCAAATAGAATTAAGATCCCCACCAATCAGTATCGAATAATTCGGGTTTCGTTCCATAGCAACCCTATTAATTAGGTTGGTTTTATGCTTAGAACTGCAAATTTTGTCTGTCAAGTAACCCTGAATCAATGCAAATAGAATTAAGATCCCCACCAATCAGTATCGAATAATTCGGGTTTCGTTCAATAGCAGCCAAAAAGATCCCATCTATTAGTTCCAAAAATGTTTCTAAGAGACAATCAGCAGGATTGTAGTAAACACAGACCAAAAGATACAAAAGCTTGGGGTGTTCACACACAAAAAATTCAATTACTAGTAGGTTATCTGTTGCATATAGGGTTTTCGCATTATGATCAATAGAGTTACCAATCATGATTGCCACACCTCCCGAAGGACGACCAGCTAGTCCTTTGCGAGCAGGTACACAAATCGTATTGAATCCATCAATAAAAAATGAATCTAAACACATTGTTTCCTGTAGGAATATGACCATAGGCGATTGTATACCCACAAACACTTTAAGCCAATCGCCAAGGTTTTTCATCCCACAGCAATTCCAAGAGGTGAATCTTAGTTCAGCCTCATTAGGATTGTTTTTTATTTGTCGCCATGTCGATGATAGATGTCATTAGGGGCCCCAGCAGGTTATATTGGATGCCACACCTACAAGTGTAGTGATCTGTGTGATAAGGTCTGCTGCCTGTTCTTGACTACCAGCATGACTCTTATCACCAGATTTGCTCACATCCAATGCAGATGGCGCATCCAAAAAAACCTCTGCTTCTTCAATAGATCGCAATAGAAATAGTTCCAAACCACGTAACTCAAAGTCCTGCCTGTGTTCCCATAATAGCTTCGTAATAATTTGTGACTGAGGAGCACATATCATACGCAAATTGTTATGATTTGCAAGCCTAATCCATTCAATGTCGTTAGAGTTTAGGGTTCTTAGTTGCGGACTCCCTTTGAATATGTTATGAAACATGAATGATCTGTTTAATCTTTGCTGACCATTCATCTGCGGATCGCTCTGCCAACCCAATATGTAGCGTGTGTCCCTTGAAAAGGAACACTGTTCCCTAGCTACCTCTAACTTTATGTGTGCCTGGTGTGCCTGGTTTTCCAACTCAGTTTCTTCTTGTATATTGTTCGTTAATATGTTACTCAATTTATGGGTAATTTGTTCTTGGTGAGAGGGAGCGTTTTCAATGCTTTCCAGAATATTTTTAGTTATCGCATTGACCAATTCAGTTCTTTCATCACTTTGCTTAATTTCATTATCCGCATCATTCTTTTGTGTAATTATCCGAGTATCCTCTCTAGTTTTCTGCAGCTCCTTAGCAACAAGTTCACTCACAGTCGAGTATGAGGTTTCTTTATGTTGTGTGTTGGTTACTACATCATGATTAGAATCTGTTCTGCTCGTCTTTATTTTAATAACAGGGTAGAAAGCTGAGAGACGCCCTTGCTTCTGAGCATTAGATTCGTCAGAAACCATCACCGTATGGCCATACGTATCTTTTTCTATACTCTTCCTTCCCATACCTTTTAATTTCTGTTCATTTGGAAGTGCCAGATTTAGCAGTGCTTTTGATTCATCGTTCAGTTGTAATAGATCAATCACTAACTCGTTGACTGGCTCGTTCTCATTCATCACATGAATGTCATCTTGGCCATCATTAGGAATATTCTGTTGTCCTTGATTGCTTTCTTTTTTTTAATTATTTTTTTTTGCACTTTAGAAGACTCTTGAGTAGTCTGGGCAAGAATTTTTTTATTTTTTTGATTTACTTTTTTTAGGGCTTTTAATTGTGCACGTTTCATCTTTCGAGATATACAAGTTATTGGATTTTCTTCACTGAATTTAGTTTTGCTTTCCGGGTTAATAAAATAATTTTCTCGAGATACAATTCTGTCAGTGCTCAATTTGTCACCCACTAGCTCTCCATGATCTGAGTCATCACCCATTATCAGGTCGACAAGAGGCGTAGAACTATTAATGTCCACTTCGTGATTTGCCTCAGCTGTAATCGGTGGGGATATCTCACCAATGTCCATTTCACAGGCCTGTCGCGCAAGACATTGTTGTACTGTTAAACGATATAACACTTTGTCTATTTTTACAGAGTTTGCCTGGATTAGTTTTAGAAGCACATTAGTAGATGTTGTAGGTGCTAGATTTTGAACATTTGCCCCTAAAGTCAAAACCTTTGCATATGATGCTTCCTCAGTCTGGGAGGAGGTATCCTGTTTTCGTGTCTGTATGGGTTGGGCCATATTTGTTAGCTGAGAGTCAATCAGCATAATTTTTTCGTTTTGACACGTAACATAGGCCAACATAAATCCCTCAATTTTACATATTTTTCCCGACAAATCTGCCAAATTACTCTTGATCGTGTTTAAATGAGCATGTGTAAGGTCATGACCCTTATCTAATAGGTTCAAAATAGAGGTGATCACCGGAAATGCTGCATTTTCATTACCCGTAATTGGTGGATTAAGAGTACTGTTTGGAACTGTGTCAGACTGATTATTCATTGTGTCTTCAGCTAGTTGACCGATTTCATCAACGCCCCCTCCACTATTCACATGTGGGTTTCTGGGCGCATGAGCCCCCGAAACCCCAATTTGAGAAATTTCCCCCATAGTTTGGTTTGTTGGTGAACTAGTGGAGGGGCCTATAAGCGGTGGTATCAGCGGAATATCATGCTCAGAGGAGAAGGCAACATGTGACATATTTTCCTCATTGTGCAAATAGATGCTTTCAATGTCCCCAGGATGCAGTAATGCAGGTGAAGAAGGCCCTAGGGAGATGCGACAGCGTTTTTCCCATTCGTTTATTAAAGCTGGCGCCATAATAGAAACATCTGACAGCTCATTTTTAGCGATCTTAAAAGACGAGGATGGGGGATTTTTCCCCTTAAAAGGAGTCGCATATATGGGCATCTTAAGAGCAGTCCCTTTTTGTGCAGTTCCAAAAGCGGTTGCTGAGGTTGCATCCAGTCTTGTCTCTGTGTCATCATTAGGTTCGACAGACAAAGCCTGGAGGCTATAGGGTACCGTATTAACATCCATCACCCTTTTCCTTCCATGTACCTTAAACAATATTGGAACAGATTCGTTTAGTATAGAGTCATGTAATTGAATAGGTGCATTACCATTGAGTGCAGTATCTGTTTTATCTCTAGAGACACTCTTTCCATTACGCAAGCTCCCAACCATGGTCAAACAACAGGATTAGTGTTACCCCAAAGGCTCAACGTGCGAGTTGCAATAATGTGGGAAAAAAAAAAAACAACGTACTTATATATAGGTCCACCCGACACTCGCCACACCGTCAAATAGTCCAACAGTACACTTTCGTACACTTCCGGTGTGCGCGCGGTGCGCGTGACCGGAGTGTTTGTAGTGGTCACAGCCAATCAAAATCCAGGAGGGAGGAGGGACTGATGACGGTGTGGGGCAGTGTCTAGGGAGGGGACAAAAGTGAAAAAAGTATTTTAGTGAACACAAGTTCTCGCAAGGAGAACAACTCTCAAAAGTACTGCCTGCAAGTACCACTAGTACCACTAGTAAGTACTATTAGCAAGTACTTATTTTAACAAAGAATAATTACTTTTTTTTTTCCTCAGGAGCTAACGGCGCTGGCAGCGTGTTTAGAGGGACACAACCCTTCCTCTTGCAGACTAGTGATTGTCAGCAAGTCCACGAGTCCACCGCTAGAAAGTCCAAAAATGCAGCACTTGAAAGCAGAGCACGCCGACACAGCAGCCAGTCTAACAGTACACTTTCGTACACTTCCGGTGCGCGCGTGGTGCGCATGACCGGAGTGTTTGTATTGGTCACAGCCAATCAAAATCCAGGAGGGAGGAGGGACTGATGACGTGTGGGGCAGGGGTTTTTTTTCCTCGGGAGCTAACGGCGCTGGGAGGGTGTTTAGAGGGACACAACCCTTCCTCTTCAGACTAGTGATTGTCAGCAAGTCCACAAGTCCACCGCTAGAAAGTCCAAAAATGCAGCGCTTGAAAGCAGAGCACGCCGACACAGCATCCAGTCCAACAGTACACTTTCGTACACTTCCGGTGCTTCTTTAAAGAAGGAAGACAAACTCCAAAAAAAGCAGTTAGATACAGAACTACCTGGACCATTTAAATTCTCAAATATAGTTGTTGTAAGTTGCTACGCAAATGTAGCAATGAATATTCTATTTCAATTACCACCAATTGTTGACAACATTTACTTACACAGTACAGACCCATTGTGTTTGCAAATGTTAGTACTTCACAGAAATGCAGCAAACAATCCTGACAATATGTGTGGTGTTTATGGAATAAGACAATTGGACTACTGTGCTGGAATGGTGAAATTCACTATAAACTCACAGGAAGATGCACAAGAATTTCTAATGTACTTACTACAAGTACTGGAAAACAAAAACATACCTATAAATGAAATCTTTCAGATTTCATACATGTGGACACATACATGCACTCTCTGCAACAATGTGACACAAGAAGAAATCCCCAATGAACGCTTCATATATATATCATTGCCAAATTGTGAATCCTTTACATTTCAGCGACTTGTACAAAATGCAAACCATGGTAGATTATGCTCTACCTGCAATTCAGATAATCGCTCCACGTTAGTAATACAAACACATAGTAAATACATAATACTAATGCTGCTACGTTACAATGCAGATGGTACCAAAAACAACTGCAAGCTGACTGGATTCACACATGGTCAAATATCACTTGGTAAGAAAACCTTCACAATAATAGGCATAATCTACCACGCAGGAGCCACAACCAATTCAGGGCACTACACTGCATATATAAAAAAGAAATGTGGATGGTTTGAATGTAATGATAGTACCATTACTCTAAAGCAGAGATTACCAGCAAATCTTACAAACGCTTATTTGATGTTCTTAAAACCAAAATTTGATAACTAAACTGTATTTAAACCCTAAGTAAACTTGTGTTAAAAACATATAAACTGTTAGAATACTCCAAAAGCTATCTAACTGCTCAAAGATTCTACAACAACTAATCAGATAAATGAATACCACTAAATTAGACCAAAAAATACACAGTTAGAATACGCCAATTGGTATCTAACTGTCCCAAAATTTAACAATATCCAAATAGATAAATCAATACCACTAAAACATATCAAATAAATAGACAGTTAGAATACGCCAATTGGTATCTAACCGCTCCAAACTTTTATAATATCCAAACAAATAAATAATATGTTACTGCTCCAAAAAAATGCAACAAGCCAAAGTATAAAGCATTAGCCAGAAACAACAAGTGAACACTGTAAACAAACAAACAAATAAACTGTAGCAGAACAGAAAAAGTTTTTTTTTTAATCCAACATAGATTTTTTTTTCTCCCACAGACCCAATGATTTTATCAACAAATACAGAAACTGAGCAAATTGCACAGTACTCTGATTTGTAATCTACTAAATATGAGGGTCCAAAAAAAAAAAAGTATGTTGATTATACAATGTAATAAGTCATTACAAAATACTAATACTAACATGCTATTTTCTTTTATCACAGAAATTAACAAGAAATACATGTACTCCGGTTACTAGACCAAACAGTAAGTATACAATAATAAGGAGAACCATCGCAGCATTTCACATCCATATTATCTAATAACTTTGTTCCTTATACATTTGTTTTTCACCCAAAGTTATAAGCAAATATGAATGTGATATGCTGCGGTGGTTGTGGCCAGGGCATAGGCCACAACCACCGCAGCATATCACATCCATAGAGTCAAACATTTCAACTATGGTCTGTAGAAACTTTTAATGTCCGCGGACATTATGAGTGTTCTTAGAACACTTTCAACTTGCCAGCGAACAATACGGACAGCGTTCTCAGAACACCCCCTACGAACATTTCAGAACAACGCGATAGTTCTTAGAACACTTTCAACTTGACAACGAACAATACGGACAGTGTCCTCAGAACACCCCCATTTCGTTTATTTGCAAACATTTCAGGACCCCGCAAGGGTTCTTAGAAGCGTCTTCAGAACACCCCCATTTTGTTTATTTGCAAACATTTCAGGACACCGCAAGGGTTCTTAGAAGCGTCTTCAGAACACCACCATCTTGTTTATTTGCGAACATTTCAGGACACCGCGAGTGTTATTAGAACACATTCAACTTGACAGAGAACAATACGGACAGCGTCCTCAGGACACCCCATTTTGTTTATTTGCGAACATTTCAGGACACCGCAAGGGTTCTTAGAAGCGTCTTCAGAACACCACCATCTTGTTTATTTGCGAACATTTCAGGACACCGCGAGTGTTATTAGAACACATTCAACTTGACAGAGAACAATACGGACAGCGTCCTCAGGACACCCCCTTTTTTTTAATTTGAGAACATTTCAGGACACAGCGAGTGTTCTTAGAACACATTCAACTTCCCAGCCACAACCCCCCATTCATATTTGCGAACATTTCAGGACACAGCGAGTGTTCGACAACGTCTTCAAACCACACCCATTTTGTGTATTTGCAAACATTTCAGGACACCGCGAGTGTTTTTAGAACACATTCAACTTGACAGAGAACAATACGGACAGCGTCCTCAGGACACCCCCTACGAACATTCCCCAGACACCGCGAGTGTTCTTAGAAACGTCTTCAGAACACCCCCATTTTGTTTATTTGCAAACATTTCAGGACACTGCAAGTGTTCTTAGAACACATTCAACTTGCCAGCCACAACCCCCCATTCATATTTGCGAACATTTCAGGACACAGTGAGTGTTCGACAACGTCTTCAGAACACCCCCATTTTGTTTATTTGCGAACATTTCAGGACACCGCGAGTGTTCTTAGAACACATTCAACTTGACAGAGAATAATACGGACAGCGTCCTCAGGACACCCCCATTTTGTTTATTTGCGAACATTTCAGGACACCGCAAGTGTTCTTAGAACACATTCAACTTGCCAGCCACAACCCCCCATTCATATTTGCGAACATTTCAGGACACAGCGAGTGTTCGACAGCGTCTTCAGAACACCCCCATTTTGTGTATTTGCGAACATTTCAGGACACCGCGAGTGTTCTTAAAACACATTCAACTTGACAGAGAACAATACGGACAGCGTCCGCAGGACACCCCCTGCGAACATTCCCCGGACACCGTGAGTGTTCTTAGAAACGTCTTCATAACACCCCATTTTGTTTATTTCCGAACATTTCAGGACACCGTGAGTGTTCTTAGAGCACATTCAACTTGACAGAGAACAATACAGACAGCGTCCTCAGATCACCCCCATTTTGTTTATTTGCGAACATTTTAGGACACTGCGAGTGTTCTTAGAAGCGTCTTCAGAACACCACCATCTTGTTTATTTGCGAACATTTCAGGACACTGCGAGTGTTCTTAGAACACATTCAACTTGACAGAGAACAATACGGACAGCGTCCTCAGGACACCCCCATTTTGTTTATTTGTGAACATTTCAGGACACCGCGAGTGTTCTTAGAAGCGTCTTCAGCACACCACCATCTTGTTTATTTGCGAACATTTCAGGACACCGCGAGTGTTCTTTCAACACATTCAACTTGACAGAGAACAATACGGACAGCGTCCTCAGGACACCCCCATTTTGTTTATTTGCGAACATTTCAGGACACCACAAGTGTTCTTAGAACACATTCAACTTGCCAGCCACAACCCCCCATTCATATTTACAAACATTTCAGGACACAGCGAGTGTTTCACAACGTCTTCAGAACACCCCCATTTTGTGTATTTGCGAACATTTCAGGACACCGCAAGTGTTCACATTCAACTTGACAACGAACAATACAGACAGCGTCCTCAGGACACCCCCATTTTGTTTATTTGCGAACATTTCAGGACACCGCAAGTGTTCTTAGAACACATTCAACTTGACAGAGAACAATACGGACAGCGTCCTCAGGACACCCCCTACGAACATTCCCCGGACACCGCGAGTGTTCTCAGAAATGTCTTCAGAACACCCCCATTTTGTTTATTTGCAAACATTTCAGGACACTGCAAGTGTTCTAAGAACACATTCAACTTGCCAGCCACAACCCCCCATTCATATTTGCGAACATTTCAGGACACAGTGAGTGTTCGACAACGTCTTCAGAACACCCCCATTTTGTTTATTTGCGAACATTTCAGGACACCGCGAGTGTTCTTAGAACACATTCAACTTGACAGAGAATAATACGGACAGCGCCCTCAGGACACCCCCATTTTGTTTATTTGCGAACATTTCAGGACACCGCGAGTGTTCTTAGAACACATTCAACTTGCCAGCCACAACCCCCCATTCATATTTGCGAACATTTCAGGACACAGCGAGTGTTCGACAGCGTCTTCAGAACACCCCCATTTTGTGTATTTGCGAACATTTCAGGACACCGCAAGTGTTCTTAAAACACATTTAACTTGACAGAGAACAATACGGACAGCGTCCGCAGGACACCCCCTGCGAACATTCCCCAGACACCGCGAGTGTTCTTAGAAACGTCTTCAGAACACCCCATTTTGTTTATTTCCGAACATTTCAGGACACCGCGAGTGTTCTTAGAACACATTCAACTTGACAGAGAACAATACAGACAGCGTCCTCAGATCACCCCCATTTTGTTTATTTGCGAACATTTTAGGACACTGCGAGTGTTCTTAGAAGCGTCTTCAGCACACCACCATCTTGTTTATTTGCGAACATTTCAGGACACCGCGAGTGTTCTTTCAACACATTCAACTTGACAGAGAACAATACGGACAGCGTCCTCAGGACACCCCCATTTTGTTTATTTGCGAACATTTCAGGACACCACAAGTGTTCTTAGAACACATTCAACTTGCCAGCCACAACCCCCCATTCATATTTGCAAACATTTCAGGACACAGCAAGTGTTTCACAACGTCTTCAGAACACCCCCATTTTGTGTATTTGCGAACATTTCAGGACACCGCGAGTGTTCTTAGAACACATTCAACTTGACAACGAACAATACAGACAGCGTCCTCAGGACACCCCCATTTTGTTTATTTGCGAACATTTCAGGACACCGCGAGTGTTCTTAGAATACATTTAACTTGCCAGCCACAACCCCCCATTCATATTTGCGAACATTTCAGGACACAGCGAGTGTTCGACAGCGTCTTCAGAACACCCCCATTTTGTGTATTTGCGAACATTTCAGGATACCGCGAGTGTTCTTAAAACACATTCAACTTGACAGAGAACAATACGGACAGCGTCCGCAGGACACCCCCTGCAAACATTCCCCGGACACCGCGAGTGTTCTTAGAAACGTCTTCAGAACACCCCCATTTTGTATATTTCCGAACATTTCAGGACACCGCGAGTGTTCTTAGAACACATTCAACTTGACAGAGAATAATACGGACAGCGTCCTCAGGACACCCCCATTTTGTTTATTTGCGAACATTTCAGGACACCGCAAGTGTTCTTAGAACACATTCAACTTGCCAGCCACAACCCCCCATTCATATTTGCGAACATTTCAGGACACAGCGAGTGTTCGACAGCGTCTTCAGAACACCCCCATTTTGTGTATTTGCGAACATTTCAGGACACCGCGTGTGTTCTTAAAACACATTCAACTTGACAGAGAACAATACGGACAGCGTCCGCAGGACACCCCCTGCGAACATTCCCCGGACACCGTGAGTGTTCTTAGAAACGTCTTCATAACACCCCATTTTGTTTATTTCCGAACATTTCAGGACACCGTGAGTGTTCTTAGAGCACATTCAACTTGACAGAGAACAATACAGACAGCGTCCTCAGATCACCCCCATTTTGTTTATTTGCGAACATTTTAGGACACTGCGAGTGTTCTTAGAAGCGTCTTCAGAACACCACCATCTTGTTTATTTGCGAACATTTCAGGACACTGCGAGTGTTCTTAGAACACATTCAACTTGACAGAGAACAATACGGACAGCGTCCTCAGGACACCCCCATTTTGTTTATTTGTGAACATTTCAGGACACCGCGAGTGTTCTTAGAAGCGTCTTCAGCACACCACCATCTTGTTTATTTGTGAACATTTCAGGACACCGCGAGTGTTCTTTCAACACATTCAACTTGACAGAGAACAATACGGACAGCGTCCTCAGGACACCCCCATTTTGTTTATTTGCGAACATTTCAGGACACCACAAGTGTTCTTAGAACACATTCAACTTGCCAGCCACAACCCCCCATTCATATTTACAAACATTTCAGGACACAGCGAGTGTTTCACAACGTCTTCAGAACACCCCCATTTTGTGTATTTGCGAACATTTCAGGACACCGCAAGTGTTCACATTCAACTTGACAACGAACAATACAGACAGCGTCCTCAGGACACCCCCATTTTGTTTATTTGCGAACATTTCAGGACACCGCAAGTGTTCTTAGAACACATTCAACTTGACAGAGAACAATACGGACAGCGTCCTCAGGACACCCCCTACGAACATTCCCCGGACACCGCGAGTGTTCTCAGAAATGTCTTCAGAACACCCCCATTTTGTTTATTTGCAAACATTTCAGGACACTGCAAGTGTTCTAAGAACACATTCAACTTGCCAGCCACAACCCCCCATTCATATTTGCGAACATTTCAGGACACAGTGAGTGTTCGACAACGTCTTCAGAACACCCCCATTTTGTTTATTTGCGAACATTTCAGGACACCGCGAGTGTTCTTAGAACACATTCAACTTGACAGAGAATAATACGGACAGCGCCCTCAGGACACCCCCATTTTGTTTATTTGCGAACATTTCAGGACACCGCGAGTGTTCTTAGAACACATTCAACTTGCCAGCCACAACCCCCCATTCATATTTGCGAACATTTCAGGACACAGCGAGTGTTCGACAGCGTCTTCAGAACACCCCCATTTTGTGTATTTGCGAACATTTCAGGACACCGCAAGTGTTCTTAAAACACATTTAACTTGACAGAGAACAATACGGACAGCGTCCGCAGGACACCCCCTGCGAACATTCCCCAGACACCGCGAGTGTTCTTAGAAACATCTTCAGAACACCCCATTTTGTTTATTTCCGAACATTTCAGGACACCGCGAGTGTTCTTAGAACACATTCAACTTGACAGAGAACAATACAGACAGCGTCCTCAGATCACCCCCATTTTGTTTATTTGCGAACATTTTAGGACACTGCGAGTGTTCTTAGAAGCGTCTTCAGCACACCACCATCTTGTTTATTTGCGAACATTTCAGGACACCGCGAGTGTTCTTTCAACACATTCAACTTGACAGAGAACAATACGGACAGCGTCCTCAGGACACCCCCATTTTGTTTATTTGCGAACATTTCAGGACACCACAAGTGTTCTTAGAACACATTCAACTTGCCAGCCACAACCCCCCATTCATATTTGCAAACATTTCAGGACACAGCAAGTGTTTCACAACGTCTTCAGAACACCCCCATTTTGTGTATTTGCGAACATTTCAGGACACCGCGAGTGTTCTTAGAACACATTCAACTTGACAACGAACAATACAGACAGCGTCCTCAGGACACCCCCATTTTGTTTATTTGCGAACATTTCAGGACACCGCGAGTGTTCTTAGAATACATTTAACTTGCCAGCCACAACCCCCCATTCATATTTGCGAACATTTCAGGACACAGCGAGTGTTCGACAGCGTCTTCAGAACACCCCCATTTCGTGTATTTGCGAACATTTCAGGATACCGCGAGTGTTCTTAAAACACATTCAACTTGACAGAGAACAATACGGACAGCGTCCGCAGGACACCCCCTGCAAACATTCCCCGGACACCGCGAGTGTTCTTAGAAACGTCTTCAGAACACCCCCATTTTGTATATTTCCGAACATTTCAGGACACCGCGAGTGTTCTTAGAACACATTCAACTTGACAGAGAACAATACAGACAGCGTCCTCAGATCACCCCCATTTTGTTTATTTGCGAAAATTTTAGGACACCGCGAGTGTTCTTAGAAGCATGTCCCTGCTACAACTCTTCAAACCATGGAGAAAAGAAGAACAAATACTAGATAACTATGATTCATATGAGGATGCTTTCAAAGCAAATGAAAGCACTATAACTGATGTAAACTTTACACAGTACAAAACAATGTTGCACAATGAACAGCAACACAAAGAAGACCTCCAAGCCCAACTAGATAAGGACACTCCTGACAGTAGTCAACCTTCTGTAACAGGAGGCCAAGAACCACTGGGAGAACCACTAATAATAAATGAGGCAGAATTAGCTATGATAGAAGTAGAAAACACCATGTGTCAGTATGAAGATAAAGAAGACTTAACTATACTACAATCAAAACTAAAGAATGAGCAACGTAGAATTTTTCAAGAAGTAACAAAACAAATTGCACATGGTGTAAAACATGAAAATAAAGAATTTTCCTGCCATAATTATAAACCTATACTACTGTACGTCAGTGGTGAAGCTGGTTCTGGCAAAACATTCCTAATCAAAATCATTAGTAAGTTCCTTCAACAATTGACAAACAACAAACTGTCAGCTGTTGTCACTGCCCCTACAGGTTTAGCTGCCTACAACATAGGTGGTGTTACATTACACCGATTGCTACTATTACCAGTAGAACACCAGAACAAATTAGACTATTACAAACTTTCTGCAGAAGCTGCAATAGAACTACGCAGAGTATTGAAACAAATGAAAATGCTACTAATAGATGAAGTGAGCATGGTCTCCAACCTGATGTTAGCTTTGATTCACCTCAGATTACAAGAAGTACTCAAAACAGACTATGAAGAGCTATTTGCAGGAAAACACATTATTGTTTTTGGAGATCTGCTTCAATTAACACAAGTAAAAGGTGAGCCTATTTTTAAAACATTAGGACACAAACTCTGCCGTAAAACTGTTGGCAGCATTGGAAATGTCAACCTTTGGCAACATTTCCAATACAGAGAATTAACAGAAAACATGCGGCAATCTGCAGATCTCACTTATGCCAACATTTTAAAAAGTATCAGAGTTGGTATACTTTCTAAAGAAGCAGAAGCAATATTGAAAACCCGGCACATTAATGCACTATATGGCGATAATGCATGTGCTCCAGATGTTATGGAACAATTAGCCCACAAAAATGTCAATTGTATGGCCTTACTGCCAACTCTTGCAAGCTGTTTCAATTCAATGAAATCATGCTAAGTAAAGAAATGCAACCAATCACGGTGATTAGCGCCACAGACAAACTAGATGTACATGGTATGACACTACCCATGTGTGACCAAGCCACAACAAGACTAAATAGTTTAGAAAAATCAATCTCAAACACAGCAGGATTAGAAAAGTTATTAAAATTATCCTTAAATTGCAGAGTAATGCTTAAGCGTAACCTTGACGTGGACCAAGGACTAGTTAATGGAGCACTGGGTACAGTTGTTGGCTTTCAAACATACCCACGCGACAACAAAATTCAGTTTGTCAATATACTCTTTGACAAACTTTCAGAAGTAAAAAGGATAGGACGCTCAACAGCTAGATTCCTTCTCTTCAAAGATATGTATGCACGCAGAGAACAATTTTTTCTAACTCTTGCATACGCAGTCACGATTCATAAATCACAAGGTCTTACCCTAGACAAAGCAATGATAGATATTGGTAACACAGTCTTTAAAGAAGGCATGAGCTACGTAGCACTATCACGCTTACGTACACTTGACAGTCTATTTCTAATCAACTTTGATGCAAGTAAAATAAACGCTGATATTCCTTGCATTTTAGAATACAATAGACTTCGCTCACTATACACCCCCACCTAAACACATATTCTGTTCCACAAAAAGTAAAACGTTATAAAAGAAAAATAAATCAAACAGAAATGCAACAGGATGTCACTGCAAATCCTCCAAAGAGAGTAAAAGAAACTAATACTTCATCAAGTACCACAAGCAAAAAAGAATCAATTAGGAAAAGTAAACCAGGTACTTCTTTAAAGAAGGAAGACAAACTCCAAAAAAAGCAGTTAGATACAGAACTACCTGGACCATTTAAATTCTCAAATATAGTTGTTGTAAGTTGCTACGCAAATGTAGCAATGAATATTCTATTTCAATTACCACCAATTGTTGACAACATTTACTTACACAGTACAGACCCATTGTGTTTGCAAATGTTAGTACTTCACAGAAATGCAGCAAACAATCCTGACAATATGTGTGGTGTTTATGGAATAAGACAATTGGACTACTGTGCTGGAATGGTGAAATTCACTATAAACTCACAGGAAGATGCACAAGAATTTCTAATGTACTTACTACAAGTACTGGAAAACAAAAACATACCTATAAATGAAATCTTTCAGATTTCATACATGTGGACACATACATGCACTCTCTGCAACAATGTGACACAAGAAGAAATCCCCAATGAACGCTTCATATATATATCAATGCCAAATTGTGAATCCTTTCCATTTCAGCGACTTGTACAAAATGCAAACCATGGTAGATTATGCTCTACCTGCAATTCAGATAATCGCTCCACGTTAGTAATACAAACACATAGTAAATACATAATACTAATGCTGCTACGTTACAATGCAGATGGTACCAAAAACAACTGCAAGCTGACTGGATTCACACATGGTCAAATATCACTTGGTAAGAAAACCTTCACAATAATAGGCATAATCTACCACGCAGGAGCCACAACCAATTCAGGGCACTACACTGCATATATAAAAAAGAAATGTGGATGGTTTGAATGTAATGATAGTACCATTACTCTAAAGCAGAGATTACCAGCAAATCTTACAAACGCTTATTTGATGTTCTTAAAACCAAAATTTGATAACTAAACTGTATTTAAACCCTAAGTAAACTTGTGTTAAAAACATATAAACTGTTAGAATACTCCAAAAGCTATCTAACTGCTCAAAGATTCTACAACAACTAATCAGATAAATGAATACCACTAAATTAGACCAAAAAATACACAGTTAGAATACGCCAATTGGTATCTAACTGTCCCAAAATTTAACAATATCCAAATAGATAAATCAATACCACTAAAACATATCAAATAAATAGACAGTTAGAATACGCCAATTGGTATCTAACCGCTCCAAACTTTTATAATATCCAAACAAATAAATAATATGTTACTGCTCCAAAAAAATGCAACAAGCCAAAGTATAAAGCATTAGCCAGAAACAACAAGTGAACACTGTAAACAAACAAACAAATAAACTGTAGCAGAACAGAAAAAGGTTTTTTTTTAATCCAACATAGATTTTTTTTTCTCCCACAGACCCAATGATTTTATCAACAAATACAGAAACTGAGCAAATTGCACAGTACTCTGATTTGTAATCTACTAAATATGAGGGTCCAAAAAAAAAAAGTATGTTGATTATACAATGTAATAAGTCATTACAAAATACTAATACTAACATGCTATTTTCTTTTATCACAGAAATTAACAAGAAATACATGTACTCCGGTTACTAGACCAAACAGTAAGTATACAATAATAAGGAGAACCATCGCAGCATTTCACATCCATATTATCTAATAACTTTGTTCCTTATACATTTGTTTTTCACCCAAAGTTATAAGCAAATATGAATGTGATATGCTGCGGTGGTTGTGGCCAGGGCATAGGCCACAACCACCGCAGCATATCACATCCATAGAGTCAAACATTTCAACTATGGTCTGTAGAAACTTTTAATGTCCGCGGACATTATGAGTGTTCTTAGAACACTTTCAACTTGCCAGCGAACAATACGGACAGCGTTCTCAGAACACCCCCTACGAACATTTCAGAACAACGCGATAGTTCTTAGAACACTTTCAACTTGACAACGAACAATACGGACAGTGTCCTCAGAACACCCCCATTTCGTTTATTTGCAAACATTTCAGGACCCCGCAAGGGTTCTTAGAAGCGTCTTCAGAACACCCCCATTTTGTTTATTTGCAAACATTTCAGGACACCGCAAGGGTTCTTAGAAGCGTCTTCAGAACACCACCATCTTGTTTATTTGCGAACATTTCAGGACACCGCGAGTGTTATTAGAACACATTCAACTTGACAGAGAACAATACGGACAGCGTCCTCAGGACACCCCATTTTGTTTATTTGCGAACATTTCAGGACACCGCAAGGGTTCTTAGAAGCGTCTTCAGAACACCACCATCTTGTTTATTTGCGAACATTTCAGGACACCGCGAGTGTTATTAGAACACATTCAACTTGACAGAGAACAATACGGACAGCGTCCTCAGGACACCCCCTTTTTTTAAATTTGAGAACATTTCAGGACACAGCGAGTGTTCTTAGAACACATTCAACTTCCCAGCCACAACCCCCCATTCATATTTGCGAACATTTCAGGACACAGCGAGTGTTCGACAACGTCTTCAAACCACACCCATTTTGTGTATTTGCAAACATTTCAGGACACCGCGAGTGTTTTTAGAACACATTCAACTTGACAGAGAACAATACGGACAGCGTCCTCAGGACACCCCCTACGAACATTCCCCAGACACCGCGAGTGTTCTTAGAAACGTCTTCAGAACACCCCCATTTTGTTTATTTGCAAACATTTCAGGACACTGCAAGTGTTCTTAGAACACATTCAACTTGCCAGCCACAACCCCCCATTCATATTTGCGAACATTTCAGGACACAGTGAGTGTTCGACAACGTCTTCAGAACACCCCCATTTTGTTTATTTGCGAACATTTCAGGACACCGCGAGTGTTCTTAGAACACATTCAACTTGACAGAGAATAATACGGACAGCGTCCTCAGGACACCCCCATTTTGTTTATTTGCGAACATTTCAGGACACCGCAAGTGTTCTTAGAACACATTCAACTTGCCAGCCACAACCCCCCATTCATATTTGCGAACATTTCAGGACACAGCGAGTGTTCGACAGCGTCTTCAGAACACCCCCATTTTGTGTATTTGCGAACATTTCAGGACACCGCGAGTGTTCTTAAAACACATTCAACTTGACAGAGAACAATACGGACAGCGTCCGCAGGACACCCCCTGCGAACATTCCCCGGACACCGTGAGTGTTCTTAGAAACGTCTTCATAACACCCCATTTTGTTTATTTCCGAACATTTCAGGACACCGTGAGTGTTCTTAGAGCACATTCAACTTGACAGAGAACAATACAGACAGCGTCCTCAGATCACCCCCATTTTGTTTATTTGCGAACATTTTAGGACACTGCGAGTGTTCTTAGAAGCGTCTTCAGAACACCACCATCTTGTTTATTTGCGAACATTTCAGGACACTGCGAGTGTTCTTAGAACACATTCAACTTGACAGAGAACAATACGGACAGCGTCCTCAGGACACCCCCATTTTGTTTATTTGTGAACATTTCAGGACACCGCGAGTGTTCTTAGAAGCGTCTTCAGCACACCACCATCTTGTTTATTTGCGAACATTTCAGGACACCGCGAGTGTTCTTTCAACACATTCAACTTGACAGAGAACAATACGGACAGCGTCCTCAGGACACCCCCATTTTGTTTATTTGCGAACATTTCAGGACACCACAAGTGTTCTTAGAACACATTCAACTTGCCAGCCACAACCCCCCATTCATATTTACAAACATTTCAGGACACAGCGAGTGTTTCACAACGTCTTCAGAACACCCCCATTTTGTGTATTTGCGAACATTTCAGGACACCGCAAGTGTTCACATTCAACTTGACAACGAACAATACAGACAGCGTCCTCAGGACACCCCCATTTTGTTTATTTGCGAACATTTCAGGACACCGCAAGTGTTCTTAGAACACATTCAACTTGACAGAGAACAATACGGACAGCGTCCTCAGGACACCCCCTACGAACATTCCCCGGACACCGCGAGTGTTCTCAGAAATGTCTTCAGAACACCCCCATTTTGTTTATTTGCAAACATTTCAGGACACTGCAAGTGTTCTAAGAACACATTCAACTTGCCAGCCACAACCCCCCATTCATATTTGCGAACATTTCAGGACACAGTGAGTGTTCGACAACGTCTTCAGAACACCCCCATTTTGTTTATTTGCGAACATTTCAGGACACCGCGAGTGTTCTTAGAACACATTCAACTTGACAGAGAATAATACGGACAGCGCCCTCAGGACACCCCCATTTTGTTTATTTGCGAACATTTCAGGACACCGCGAGTGTTCTTAGAACACATTCAACTTGCCAGCCACAACCCCCCATTCATATTTGCGAACATTTCAGGACACAGCGAGTGTTCGACAGCGTCTTCAGAACACCCCCATTTTGTGTATTTGCGAACATTTCAGGACACCGCAAGTGTTCTTAAAACACATTTAACTTGACAGAGAACAATACGGACAGCGTCCGCAGGACACCCCCTGCGAACATTCCCCAGACACCGCGAGTGTTCTTAGAAACGTCTTCAGAACACCCCATTTTGTTTATTTCCGAACATTTCAGGACACCGCGAGTGTTCTTAGAACACATTCAACTTGACAGAGAACAATACAGACAGCGTCCTCAGATCACCCCCATTTTGTTTATTTGCGAACATTTTAGGACACTGCGAGTGTTCTTAGAAGCGTCTTCAGCACACCACCATCTTGTTTATTTGCGAACATTTCAGGACACCGCGAGTGTTCTTTCAACACATTCAACTTGACAGAGAACAATACGGACAGCGTCCTCAGGACACCCCCATTTTGTTTATTTGCGAACATTTCAGGACACCACAAGTGTTCTTAGAACACATTCAACTTGCCAGCCACAACCCCCCATTCATATTTGCAAACATTTCAGGACACAGCAAGTGTTTCACAACGTCTTCAGAACACCCCCATTTTGTGTATTTGCGAACATTTCAGGACACCGCGAGTGTTCTTAGAACACATTCAACTTGACAACGAACAATACAGACAGCGTCCTCAGGACACCCCCATTTTGTTTATTTGCGAACATTTCAGGACACCGCGAGTGTTCTTAGAATACATTTAACTTGCCAGCCACAACCCCCCATTCATATTTGCGAACATTTCAGGACACAGCGAGTGTTCGACAGCGTCTTCAGAACACCCCCATTTTGTGTATTTGCGAACATTTCAGGATACCGCGAGTGTTCTTAAAACACATTCAACTTGACAGAGAACAATACGGACAGCGTCCGCAGGACACCCCCTGCAAACATTCCCCGGACACCGCGAGTGTTCTTAGAAACGTCTTCAGAACACCCCCATTTTGTATATTTCCGAACATTTCAGGACACCGCGAGTGTTCTTAGAACACATTCAACTTGACAGAGAACAATACAGACAGCGTCCTCAGATCACCCCCATTTTGTTTATTTGCGAAAATTTTAGGACACCGCGAGTGTTCTTAGAAGCATGTCCCTGCTACAACTCTTCAAACCATGGAGAAAAGAAGAACAAATACTAGATAACTATGATTCATATGAGGATGCTTTCAAAGCAAATGAAAGCACTATAACTGATGTAAACTTTACACAGTACAAAACAATGTTGCACAATGAACAGCAACACAAAGAAGACCTCCAAGCCCAACTAGATAAGGACACTCCTGACAGTAGTCAACCTTCTGTAACAGGAGGCCAAGAACCACTGGGAGAACCACTAATAATAAATGAGGCAGAATTAGCTATGATAGAAGTAGAAAACACCATGTGTCAGTATGAAGATAAAGAAGACTTAACTATACTACAATCAAAACTAAAGAATGAGCAACGTAGAATTTTTCAAGAAGTAACAAAACAAATTGCACATGGTGTAAAACATGAAAATAAAGAATTTTCCTGCCATAATTATAAACCTATACTACTGTACGTCAGTGGTGAAGCTGGTTCTGGCAAAACATTCCTAATCAAAATCATTAGTAAGTTCCTTCAACAATTGACAAACAACAAACTGTCAGCTGTTGTCACTGCCCCTACAGGTTTAGCTGCCTACAACATAGGTGGTGTTACATTACACCGATTGCTACTATTACCAGTAGAACACCAGAACAAATTAGACTATTACAAACTTTCTGCAGAAGCTGCAATAGAACTACGCAGAGTATTGAAACAAATGAAAATGCTACTAATAGATGAAGTGAGCATGGTCTCCAACCTGATGTTAGCTTTGATTCACCTCAGATTACAAGAAGTACTCAAAACAGACTATGAAGAGCTATTTGCAGGAAAACACATTATTGTTTTTGGAGATCTGCTTCAATTAACACAAGTAAAAGGTGAGCCTATTTTTAAAACATTAGGACACAAACTCTGCCGTAAAACTGTTGGCAGCATTGGAAATGTCAACCTTTGGCAACATTTCCAATACAGAGAATTAACAGAAAACATGCGGCAATCTGCAGATCTCACTTATGCCAACATTTTAAAAAGTATCAGAGTTGGTATACTTTCTAAAGAAGCAGAAGCAATATTGAAAACCCGGCACATTAATGCACTATATGGCGATAATGCATGTGCTCCAGATGTTATGGAACAATTAGCCCGCAAAAATGTCAATTGTATGGCCTTACTGCCAACTCTTGCAAGCTGTTTCAATTCAATGAAATCATGCTAAGTAAAGAAATGCAACCAATCACGGTGATTAGCGCCACAGACAAACTAGATGTACATGGTATGACACTACCCATGTGTGACCAAGCCACAACAAGACTAAATAGTTTAGAAAAATCAATCTCAAACACAGCAGGATTAGAAAAGTTATTAAAATTATCCTTAAATTGCAGAGTAATGCTTAAGCGTAACCTTGACGTGGACCAAGGACTAGTTAATGGAGCACTGGGTACAGTTGTTGGCTTTCAAACATACCCACGCGACAACAAAATTCAGTTTGTCAATATACTCTTTGACAAACTTTCAGAAGTAAAAAGGATAGGACGCTCAACAGCTAGATTCCTTCTCTTCAAAGATATGTATGCACGCAGAGAACAATTTTTTCTAACTCTTGCATACGCAGTCACGATTCATAAATCACAAGGTCTTACCCTAGACAAAGCAATGATAGATATTGGTAACACAGTCTTTAAAGAAGGCATGAGCTACGTAGCACTATCACGCTTACGTACACTTGACAGTCTATTTCTAATCAACTTTGATGCAAGTAAAATAAACGCTGATATTCCTTGCATTTTAGAATACAATAGACTTCGCTCACTATACACCCCCACCTAAACACATATTCTGTTCCACAAAAAGTAAAACGTTATAAAAGAAAAATAAATCAAACAGAAATGCAACAGGATGTCACTGCAAATCCTCCAAAGAGAGTAAAAGAAACTAATACTTCATCAAGTACCACAAGCAAAAAAGAATCAATTAGGAAAAGTAAACCAGGTACTTCTTTAAAGAAGGAAGACAAACTCCAAAAAAAGCAGTTAGATACAGAACTACCTGGACCATTTAAATTCTCAAATATAGTTGTTGTAAGTTGCTACGCAAATGTAGCAATGAATATTCTATTTCAATTACCCCCAATTGTTGACAACATTTACTTACACAGTACAGACCCATTGTGTTTGCAAATGTTAGTACTTCACAGAAATGCAGCAAACAATCCTGACAACATTTGTGGTGTTTATGGAATAAGACAACAATTGGACTACTGTGCTGGAATGGTGAAATTCACTATAAACTCACAGGAAGATCCACAAGAATTTCTAATGTACTTACTACAAGTACTGGAAAACAAAAACATACCTATAAATGAAATCTTTCAGATTTCATACATGTGGAAACATACATGCACTCTCTGCAACAATGTGACATAAGAAGAAATCCCCAATGAACGCTTCATATATATATCAATACCAAATTGTGAATCCTTTCCATTTCAGCGACTTGTACAAAATGCAAACCATGGTAGATTATGCTCTACCTGCAATTCAGATAATCGCACCACGTTAGTAATACAAACACATAGTAAATACATAATACTAATGCTTCTACGTTACAATGCAGATGGTACCAATAACAACTGCAAGCTGACTGGATTCACACATGGTCAAATATCACTTGGTAAGAAAACCTTCACAATAATAGGCATAATCTACCACGCAGGAGCCACAACCAATTCTGGGCACTACACTGCATACATAAAAAAGAAATGTGGATGGTTTGAATGTAATGATAGTACCATTACTCTAAAGCAGAGATTACCAGCAAATCTTACAAACGCTTTTTTGATGTTCTTAAAACCAAAATTTGATAACTAAAATGTATTTAAACCCTACGTAAACTTGTGTTAAAAAAATATAAACTGTTAGAATACTCCAAAAGCTATCTAACTGCTCAAAGATTCTACAACAACTAATCAGATAAATGAATACCACTAAATTAGTCCAAAAAATACACAGTTAGAATACTTCATGTTCATCCTCTGACAAACTGGCCTGCCGCCTGCTCCAAAGGCAGTATCGGCTCTCCGTTCTCACCAAGAAGAGAGCCCTTATCCAAGCCCGCATCTCTGCGGCATCTAACAACTCCGCCGAACTCTTTAAAATCTGCAAGGAGCTGGCCAACCCTGTTGCAGTCTCTACCTCTCCTGTCCCCTCCCAGGCCCTCTGCACTGCATTTGCCTCTCACTTCATCTCTAAAACTCAGGACATCCTGTCCTCGCTCTCCTCCTTTCACCTCCCTCCCTCCCTTCCCGGATCTTCCTCTGGCCCTTCTGCAGTCACCCCTCCTCCCTCTTTCTCTGCCTTTCCACTTTTCTCTGCTGACGAGGTTTCCAGACAAGTCCGATCTATGAAAGTCTCATCTAAACAGGTTCACCCCTGTTCCTCCAAAACTATCAAGGACCACATCGACTCCCTGGCTCCTGCCCTGGCTGACTTTCGCAACCACTCCTTTGCCTCTGGAGTCTTCCCTTCCCCCCTCAAGCACTCCCTTGTGCACCCTCTTCTCAAGAAACCCTCTTCCGACCCCTCCTGCCCGGCTAACTATCGCCCTATCTCCATCACTCCCTTCCTGGGCAAGCTCCTAGAGAAACTGGCCATCTCCCAGCTTAACCTCCATGCTGAATCTGTTGGTAGTCTTCATGACCATCAATCTGGTTTCAGAGCTGCCAGAAGCACGGAAACTGCTCTCCTGAACATCCGTGAAGACCTGCTCTTGAACCCCGATTCCAACACTCCGTGTGTTCTCATTCTGCTCGATCTCTCCTCTGCCTTTGACACTGTCAACCATGCCATCCTGCTCAACCGTCTCCGTGAAAACCTGGGTATCACTGGTCAGGCTCTGGCGTGGCTGACCTCTTTCCTTTCAAATCGACCCTCCCAGGTCCAACTGGGGTCCTTCCTCTCCGACATCTTTTTCTCCACCTGTGGTGTCCCCCAGGGATCTAATCTCTCTCACTGGCTGTTCAACCAGTATCTGGCACTCCTTGCCCACCGCATCGCCACTCTCTGCCCTAATTTCCAGTGCTATGCGGACGATACCCAGCTCATTTTCAGGCTACCCTCAGCCTCCCCCTCTCCTTCCCTCATCTCTGACTGTCTGTCTGCTCTCCAGGAATGGAGTGCCGCCAATGACCTCTGCCTTAATGCCAGTAAGACTGAGATTCTACTCATCGGTACACCCACTCCCTCCTTCCCTGCAGCTCTCTGGCCTGCCTCCCTTGGCCCCCTCCCTGCTCCTACCTGCAATGCAAAAAACCTTGGGGTCATCTTCGACTCCACACTCTCCTTCTCTCCTCATATTTCTGACGTCGCTAAGAAGTCACACTACCAGCTGCACCTCCTCAGAGGTATTCTTCCCTTCCTCTCCTTCCCCCAGAAGCTCACTGTCTCCCGAGCCCTGGTTCTCTCGAAGCTGGATTACTGTAACAGCCTCTACCTTAATCTGCCTGCCTCCACTCTCCGCCCTCTGCAACTCATACAGAACAGAACTGCGAGACTTGTCCTTGGCCTCAAGCCCAGGGACCGTATCTCTCCAGGACTGAAATCTCTACACTGGCTCCCAGTGGCTGCGAGGATAAAGTTCAAAACCCTCTGCATTGTCCACAAGGCCTTCTGGGGCCTTGGTCCTAAATACCTTCAACTCTCTCTTCCCAAATATCTTCCTTCCCGAGCCCTTTGCTCATCCGCCTCCAACTCCCTCAGGGTCAGCCGCTTCTCGAAGCAACGAGCTGGGGGTAGATCTCTCTCCGCGGCAGGGGCCTCCCTCTGGAACAGCCTTCCTGCCTCCCTGAAACTTGAGGAGAACCATCTCCGGTTCCGGAAGCACCTCAAAACCTTCCTCTTTGCCTCTGCTTTCTCTCTCCCTCTCCCCTGCTGAACAGCTAATATTCTTCACTGAAACTGCACTGATTCTGCAACTGGACCACTCTTAACGGCCTCGGTCCTGGGCCCAGCCACTCTCCACTTGCACTGATGCCCTGGAACCCCTCTGCACTGCGGGACTGTCTCTGTATCCCTACAGCCCCCCCCCTTTTCCAGCACTTGTTCTGCACTTACCTTGCACTTGCCACCAGCTGGCCCTATTTATTTATTACTTTACGCCACTTACCTTGTACTGCACTTCCCCCCCTCCCCCTTGCACTTTTCCCCCTCCCCCACCCCTGCACTTGCGCGATCTGAATGACACCTGGCCTAGTAGGATCGTTGTCTGTCTCCCCTTGTTTCCTCCCCTCCCTGCCTCGTCGCGCCTTGAAACACCTGTGTATAGGCGCGTTACAAATGCCATATCATATCATATCATATCATAATACGCCAATTGGTATCTAACTGTCCCAAAATTTAACAATATCCAAATAGATAAATCAATACCACTAAAATATATCAAATAAATAGACAGTTAGAATACGCCAATTGGTATCTAACCGCTCCAAAATTTTATAATATCCAAAGAAATAAATAATATGTTACTGCTCCAAAAAAATGCAACAAGCCAAAGTATAAAGCATTAGCCAGAAACAACAAGTAAACACTGTAAACAAACAAACAAATAAACTGTAGCATAACAGAAAAAGTTTTTTTTTTAATCCAACATGGATTTTTGTTTCTCCCACAGACCCAATGATTTTATCAACAAATACATAAACTGAGCAAATTGCACAGTACTCTGATTTGTAATCTACTAAATATGAGGGTCCAAAAAAAAAAAAGTATGTTGATTATACAATGTAATAAGTCATTACAAAATACTAATACTAACATGCTATTTTCTTTTATCACAGAAATTAACAAGTAATACATGTACTCCGGTTAATAGACCAAACAGTAAGTATACAATAATAAGGAGAACCATCGCAGCATATCACATCCATAGTATCTAATACCTTTGTTCCTTATACATTTGTTTTTCACCCAAAGTTATAAGCAAATATGAATGTGATATGCTGCGGTGGTTGTGGCCAGGGCATAGGCCACAACCACCGCAGCATCTCACACCCATAGAGTCAAACATTTCAACTATGGTCTATAGAAACTTTTAATGTCCGCGGACATTATGAGTGTTCTTAGAACACTTTCAACTTGCCAGCGAACAATACGGACAGCGTTCTCAGAAAACCCCTACGAACATTTCAGAACAACGCGATAGTTCTTAGAACACTTTCAACTTGACAACGAACAATACGGACAGTGTCCTCAGAACACCCCCATTTTGTTTATTTGCGAACATTTTAGGACACTGCGAGTGTTCTTAGAAGCGTCTTCAGAACACCACCATCTTGTTTATTTGCAAACATTTCAGGACACCGCGAGTGTTCTTAGAACACATTCAACTTGCCAGCCACAACCCCCCATTCATATTTGCGAACATTTCAGGACACAGCGAGTGTTCGACAACGTCTTCAGAACACCCCCATTTTGTGTATTTGCGAACATTTCAGGACACCGCAAGTGTTCTTAAAACACATTCAACTTGACAGAGAACAATACGGACAGCGTCCGCAGGACACCCCCTTCGAACATTTCCCCGACACCGCGAGTGTTCTTAGAAACATCTTCAGAACACCCCCATTTTGTTTATTTCCGAACATCTCACGACAACGCGAGTGTTCTTAGAACACATTCAACTTGACAGAGAACAATACAGACAGCGTCCTCAGATCACCCCCATTTTGTTTATTTGTGAACATTTTAGGACACCGCGAGATTTCTTAGAAGTGTCTTCAGAACACCACCATCTTGTTTATTTGCGAACATTTCAGGACACCGTGAGTGTTCTTAGAACACATTCAACTTGACAGAGAACAATACGGACAGCGTCCTCAGGACACCCCCATTTTGTTTATTTGCGAACATTTCAGGACACCGCGAGTGTTCTTAGAAGCGTCTTCAGCACACCACCATCTTGTTTATTTGCGAACATTTCAGGACACCGCAAGTGTTCTTTGAACACATTCAACTTGACAGAGAACAATACGGAGAGCGTCCTCAGGACACCCCCATTTTGTTTATTTGCGAACATTTCAGGACACCGCAAGTGTTCTTAGAACACATTCAACTTGCCAGCCACAACCCCCCATTCATATTTGCAAACATTTCAGGACACAGCGAGTGTTCGACAACGTCTTCAGAACACCCCCATTTTGTGTATTTGCGAACATTTCAGGACACCGCAAGTGTTCTTAGAACACATTCAACTTGACAACGAACAATACAGACAGCATCCTCAGGACACCCCCATCTTGTTTATTTGCAAACATTTCAGGACACCGCGAGTGTTCTTAGAACACATTCAACTTGACAGAGAACAATACGGACAGCGTCCTCAGGACACCCCCATTTTGTTTATTTGCGAACATTTCAGGACACCGCAAGTGTTCTTAGAACACATTCAACTTGACAGAGAACAATATGGACAGCGTGCTCAGGACACCCCCATTTTGTTTATTTGCGAACATTTCAGGACACTGTGAGTGTTCTTAGAACACATTCAACTTGCCAGCCACAACCCCCCATTCATATTTGCGAACATTTCAGGACACAGCGAGTGTTCGACAACGTCTTCAGAACACCCCCATTTTGTGTATTTGCGAACATTTCAGGACACCGCAAGTGTTCTTAAAACACATTCAACTTGACAGAGAACAATACGGACAGCGTCCGCAGGACACCCCCTTCGAACATTCCCCCGACACCGCGAGTGTTCTTAGAAACGTCTTCAGAACACCCCCATTTTGTTTATTTCCGAACATCTCACGACACCGCGAGTGTTCTTAGAACACATTCAACTTGACAGAGAACAATACAGACAGCGTCCTCAGATCACCCCCATTTTGTTTATTTGTGAACATTTTAGGACACCGCGAGATTTCTTAGAAGTGTCTTCAGAACACCACCATCTTGTTTATTTGCAAACATTTCAGGACACCGTGAGTGTTCTTAGAACACATTCAACTTGACAGAGAACAATACGGACAGCGTCCTCAGGACACCCCCATTTTGTTTATTTGCGAACATTTCAGGACACCGCGAGTGTTCTTAGAATCGTCTTCAGCACACCACCATCTTGTTTATTTGCGAACATTTCAGGACACCGCAAGTGTTCTTTGAACACATTCAACTTGACAGAGAACAATACGGAGAGCGTCCTCAGGACACCCCCATTTTGTTTATTTGCGAACATTTCAGGACACCGCAAGTGTTCTTAGAACACATTCAACTTGCCAGCCACAACCCCCCATTCATATTTGCAAACATTTCAGGACACAGCGAGTGTTCGACAACGTCTTCAGAACACCCCCATTTTGTGTATTTGCGAACATTTCAGGACACCGCAAGTGTTCTTAGAACACATTCAACTTGACAACGAACAATACAGACAGCATCCTCAGGACACCCCCATCTTGTTTATTTGCAAACATTTCAGGACACCGCGAGTGTTCTTAGAACACATTCAACTTGACAGAGAACAATACGGACAGCGTCCTCAGGACACCCCCATTTTGTTTATTTGCGAACATTTCAGGACACTGCGAGTGTTCTTAGAACACATTCAACTTGACAGAGAACAATATGGACAGCGTGCTCAGGACACCCCCATTTTGTTTATTTGCGAACATTTCAGGACACTGTGAGTGTTCTTAGAACACATTCAACTTGCCAGCCACAACCCCCCATTCATATTTGCGAACATTTCAGGACACTGCGAGTGTTCTTAGAACACATTCAACTTGACAACGAACAATACGGACAGCGTCCTCAGGACACCCCCATTTTGTTTATTTGCAAACATTTCAGGACACCGCGAGTGTTCTTAAAACAGTTTCAGTTTGCTTGCGAACAAAACGGACACATATTGAGTCCTCAGAACACCCCCGATTCAGTTTATTTAGAACATTTCAGAACACCTGTGATGTCCGCAGACTAATCGAACACAAAAAGAACGTCTAACACATAAAAAAACACAACTTTCATCCTATATCATACACTCCCACTCTCCCCAAACACTCCTACACACTCTACTAAATACAAATTTTGAACAAAGTTTCACCGCGCTGTCTGCGGACGTCCGCGAATCCAAGATGGCGGGCGCTACCGAAAATCTGACGCGCTTCACGCTCCACGCCGTCCAATCAGCGAACACGTTGCATATCCGCGGACATCACGCAAGCCGATTGGCCAATCAGGACACTGTCCGCGGAGCGAACAGGGAAGTGTGTCCGCGGACCGAACACAGATATCACTATTTCTTTTTTACCTACTTTTTGGTCATTTTAAAGAAAACTACTGGACGGATTTTCACCAAATTTGCAAAAGCACGCTTTCAGGACCAAGCCGCTGCTCCGGTTCTAAATTTGGTGAAAATTCGTCCAGCAGTTTGGGCTGTAGACACAAGCAATTTTTTTCCCATTCAGTCTATGGGAAAAAAAAAGTTTTGGGACCCCCCTATAACTTTGCCCCCCCCTGGACGAATCCTCACCAAACTTCAGAGTGACCCAAATACTTTTTTTGCAAAGTTTGGTGAGGATTCGTCCAGGGAGAGCGAAGTTATATGCCGCCCAAAAAGTGCTCTTTCTATGGAAACACCAACTTAACCATAACTACATGGCCACTACCATATATATACTGAAAACACTTTAGTTAATAATAACCCCAGACCCATCCCGTAAATATTATGAGCCTCTCTCAGCCTCTCTGCGGCAAAGCACCAAGACTGATATAAAGGTTTAATGAGCAGGGGGCACCCTGTTCAATGTTAAACTACTGGATGGATTTACCCCAAACTAGTCAAAGGATTTTAGTCAACGATTTGTGCCTAAATTGTTTCTTATATAGTCCAAATCTTCACATTGGTTTTCATGCAACAGCTGTTCAAAAACTGCACTTTTTCTCTATGGGAACATTAATGGGCTGAAAACTGTGAAGCTGTGGTGTTTTGTTTCCTTAATAACTTTTTCATTTTACAACATTTTGTTTGCAGGATTTACAATTTGGGGATCCTTGATAAACTCTTTGTTTTGAAAATGTCATCCAAATCAATCCAGCAAGTCAAAGGTTGTTAGCAATAGAATTTTGGGAATAAACGGCTGCTTTTACATTTCTGAAAAGACTGTCAGCCTCTCTGCTGCAAAACACCATGGGGGATATAGCTATAACTTTGGGAGAAGGGGTAAACCACTTCTCTGTTAAATATTTAAAGAAATGCTAGATAACCCCCCCAGGACATTGAGTTAATGTTTTGTGCACATGTTTTTTTGTACCAGGTCTAATTCCGTCCAGCGGTTGTGGATGTGCGATTGAGCAAAAATGTGACCTTTTCTCTATGGGAAAATGAATGGTGACTAAGCCGAAAAACAGTGTTTTCAACTTTCTTAATAACTGTATCTATTCTTTAACCGATCGTTCACATCATTTCCAGTCTGGAAGGAGGGGGCGGATCAGGGGGGCAGAGTACAGTTTTGTTTGCAAAATGTCAGCCAAATCCCTAGTACGAGTCAAAAGCTATTAGCAATATTAGCAATTCATTTCTCAGGTTTCCTATGGAAATCAATACTCAACTTCGCTGTAGGGATATATATACGGTAGTGGCCATGTAGTTATGGTTAAGTTGCTGTTTCCATAGGAAGAACACTTTTTGGGCGGCTTATAACTTCGCTCCCCCTGGACGAATCCACATCAAACTGTGCGAAAAAAGTATATGGCCCACTCTGAATTTTTCAACAAAGTTTGGTGAGGTTTGGTCCAGGGAGGGCAAAGTTATAGGGGGGGTCGCAAAACATTTTTTTTTCCCATAGACTGAATGGGAAAAAAACTTTGCTCACGCCTACAGCTCAAACCGCTGGACGGATTTTCACCAAATTTGGACCAGGAGCAGCGGCTTTGTCCCGAAAGCGTGCTTTTGGTGAAAATCCGTCCAGTAGATTTTAAAAAAAATGACCAAAAAGTAGGTGAGAAAAAATTAGTGATATCTGTGTCCGCTTCGCAGACACACTTCCCTATTCGCTCCGCGGACAGGACAGGGATTGGGCAAGCGGGTTGCGTGGTGTCCGCGGACATGTTACGTGCTTTCCCATTGGCTGCAGTGCAGCGTGCAGTGCATCGTATTTTCAAGACGCCCGCCATCTTTGTTTGTGGTTTGCCTGAGAGCCGAGGAGCGGGATCTGCCACCTACTAGTAATTGTCTTCCTTCCGTTCCCTCCACCCCTGCTCATGGCCGTGTCTTTCTCCCGTTCCCCCCACCCCCCGCTCATGCCCCGTGTCTCCTTCCTGTCCCCCCACCCCCGCTCATGCCCCGGGTCTCCTTTGTTCCTCCAGCCCCCGCTCACGGCACACGGTAGCCTGCGGAGGGCCGAGGAGCGGGATCTGCCATCTGCACACTAAGGTTATGTCCGTTTCTCCCTCTCGATCCCCCCATCCCCCGCTCATCCACTGTGTCTCCCCTGTTCCCTCCAACCCTCCACTCATCCCCTGTGTCTCCCCTGTTCCCCCCCACCCCCGCTCATCCCCCGTGCCTTCCTCACGATCCCCCCACACCCCGCTCAGGCCCTGTGTCTCCCTCCTGTCCCCCCACCCCCAGCTCATGCCCGTGTCTCCCTCACGACCCCCTAACCCCCGTTCATTGCCCGTGTCTCCCCTGTTCCCCCCACCCCCAGCTAGCTCATGCCCCATGTCTTCCCTGTTCCCTCCCACCCCCCGCTCATGCCCCGTGTCTCCCCTGTTCCCCCCACCCCCTGTCATGCCCCGTGTCTCCCTCCTGTTGCACAACACCCCCCGCTCATGCCCCGTGTCTGCTCTGTTCCACCCATCCCCCGCTCATGCCCTGCCCCGTGTCTCCCTCGTGTTGCCCCACACCCCGCTCATGCCCCGTGTCTGCCCTGTTCCCCCCCACCCCCCGCTCATGCCCCGTGTCTGCCCTGTTCCCCCCACCCCTGCTCATGCCCCGTGTCTACCTCGTGTTGCCCCACCCCCTGCTCATGGCCCGTGTCTCTCCTGCTCCCCCCACCCCCGCTCATGCCCCATGTCTCCCTCTTCTTCCACCCCACCCCCCGCTCATGCCCCGTGCCTCCCTCCTGTACCCCCCAACCCCCGCTCATGCCCTGTGTCTCCCCTGTTCCCCCCACCCCCCGCTCATGCCCCGTGTCCTTTCCCCCACCCCCCGCTCATGCCCCGTGTCTCCCCTGTTCCCCCAACCCCCTGCTCATTCCCTGTGTGTGCCCTGTTCCCCCCCACCCCCCACTCATGCCCCGTGTCTCCCTCGTGTTCCTGCTCATGCCCCGTGTCTCCCTCGTGTTACCCCCACCCCCGCTCAGGCCCCGAGTCTCCCTCGTGTTCCCCCCAGCCCCTGCTTATCCCCCGTTTCTCCCTCACGATCCCCCCACCCCCACTCATGCCCCCTGTCTCCCTCCTGTCCCCCCACCCCCTCTCATGTCCCCTGTCTCCCTCACCATGCCCCCACCCGCCACTCATGCCCTGTGTCTCCCCTGTTCCCCCCCACCCCCGCTCATGCCCAGTGTCTCCCCTGTTCCCCCCACCCCCTCTGTCATGCCCCGTGTCTCCCTCCTGTCCCCCCACCCCCCGCTCATGCCCCGTGTCTCCATCGTGTTGCCCCCACCCCCGCTCATGCCAAGTGTCTCCCCTGTTCCCTCCACCCCCGCTCATGCCCTGTGTCTCCTCTGTTTCTCCACCCCACGCTCATGCCCTGTGTCTCCCGCTTCTTGCCCCTCACCCCCTGCTCATGCCCCGTGTCTCACTCCTGTCCCCCCCACCACCCGCTCATGCCCCGTGTCTGCCCGTTCCACCCACATCCGCTCATGCCCCGTGTCTCCCTCGTATTGCCCCCACCCCCGCTCATGCCCCGTGTCTGCCCTGTTTCCCCCACCCCCGCTCATGCCCCGTATCTCCCTCGTGTTCCCCCCACCCCTGCTCATGCCCCGTGTCTCCCCTGTTCCCCCCACCCCCCGCTCATTCCCTGTGTCTCCTATGTTCCCCCTACCCCCTGCTCATGCCCTGTGTCTCCCTCTTCTTCCCCCCCACCCCCTGCTCATGCCCCGTGTCTCCCACCTGTCCCACCACCCACCGCTAATGCCCCATGTCCCCCTCACGATCCCCCCACCCCCACTCATGCCCCGTGTCTCGCCTGTTCCCCCCCACACCCGCTCATGCCCAGTGTCTCTCCTGTTCCCCCCACCCCCTCGGTCATGCCCCGTGTCTCCCTCCTGTTGCCCCCCACCCCGCACTCATGCTCTGTTGTCTCCCTCCTGTCCCCCCCACCCCCCGCTCATGCCGCGTGTCTCCCTCGTGTTGCCCCACCCCCCTGTGTCTCCCCTGTTCCTCTCACCCCCTGCCTGCTCATGCCCTGTGTCTTCTCTGTTCCTCACCCCCTGCTCATTCCCCGTGTCTCCCTCTTAACCCCCACACCCCAGGCTCATGCCCCATGTCTCCCTCCTGTCCCCCCAACCCTCCGCTCATGCCCCGTGTTCATCCTGTTCCGTCCACCCCCGCTCATGCCCCGTGTCTCCCTCATGTTGCCCCCACCCCGCTCATGCCCCGTGTCTGCCCTGTTCCCCCACCCCCGCTCATGCCCCGTGTCTCCCTCGTGTTACCCCCACCCCTCGCTCATGCCCCGTGTCTGCCCTGTTCCCCACACCCCCGTCTCTCCCTCGTGTTGCCCCCATCCCCCGCTCATGCCCGTGTCTCCCCTGTTCCCGCCACCCCCCGGTCATGCCTCGTGTCTCCCTCCTGTTGCCCCCCACCCCCGCTCATGCCCCGTGTCTCCCTCCTGTCCCCCCCCACCCCCTGCTCATGCCCCGTGTTTCCCTCATGTTGCCCCACCCCCCGGCTCATGCCCCATGTCTCCCCTGTTCCCACCACCCCCACTCATGCCCTGTGACTCCCCTGTTCCCCCCACCCCTGTTCATGCCCCGTGTCTCCCTCTTCTTCCCCCCACCCCCTGCTCATGCCCCGTGTCTCCCTCCTGTCCCCCCCAATCATGCCCTGTGTCTACCTCTTGTTCCCCCCACCCCCCGCTCATGCCCCGTGTCTGCCCTGTTCCCCCCCAACGCCATCTCAAGCCCAGTGTCTCCCCTGTTCCCCCCACCCCCCGTTCATGCCCTGTGTCTGCCCTGTTCCCCCCACCCCCCGCTCATGCCCCTGTCTGCCTCGTGTTGCCCCAAACCCCCGCTCATGCCCCGTGTCTCCCTCTTCTTCCCCCCACCCCCTGCTCATGCCCCGTGTCTCCCTCCTGTCCCCCCACCCCCACTCATTCCCCGTGTCTGCCCTGTTCCCCCCACCCCGCTCATGCCCCGTGTCTCCCTTGTGTTGCCACCACCCCCGCTCATGCCCTGTGTCTACCCTGTTCCCCCCACCCCGCTCATGCCCCGTGTCTCCCTTGTGTTGCCCCCATCCCCGCTCATGCCCCATGTCTCCCCTGTTCCCCCCACCCCCCGCTCATGCCCTGTGTCTCCCTCCTGTCCCCCCCATCCCCGCTCATGCCCCGTGTCTGCCCTGTTCCCCCCACCCCCGCTCATGCCCCGTGCCTGCCCTGCTACCCCCACACCTGCTCATGCCCCGTGTCTCCCCTGTTCCCCCCACCCCCCGCTAATGCCTGTGTCTCCCTCTTCTCCACCCCCACCCCCTGCTCATGCCCCGTGTCTCCCTCCTGCACCCCCACCCCCCGCTCATGCCCCGTGTCTCCCTCTTCTTCCCCCCCACCCCCGGCTCATGCTCCGTGTCTACCTCTTGTTCCCCCACCCCCCGCTCATGCCCCGTGTCTCCCTCACGATCCCCCCACCCCTGCTCATGCCCCGTGTCTCCTCAGTTCCCCCCACCCCCCGCTCATGCCCCATGTCTCCCTCGTGTTGCCCCCACCACCCCGCTCATGCCCCGTGTTTTCCCTATTCCACCCCACCCCCCGCTCATGCCCTGTGTCTCCCTCTTCTTCCCCTCCACCCCCTGCTCATGCCCCGTGTCTCCCTACTTTCCACCACCCCCCGCTCATGCCCTGTCTCTTGTTCCCGCCACCCCCCGCTCATGCCCCGTGTCTCCCCTGTTCCCCCCGCCCCCCGCTCATGCTCTGTGTCTCTCTTGTGTTGTCCCTCACCCCCTGCTCATGCCTCGTGTCTCCCTCCTGTTCCCCCCACCCCCGCTCATGCCCCGTGCCTGCCCTGCTACCCCCACACCTGCTCATGCCCCGTGTCTCCCCTGTTCCCCCCACCCCCCGCTAATGCCTGTGTCTCCCTCTTCTCCACCCCCACCCCCTGCTCATGCCCCGTGTCTCCCTCCTGCACCCCCACCCCCCGCTCATGCCCCGTGTCTCCCTCTTCTTCCCCCCCACCCCCGGCTCATGCTCCGTGTCTACCTCTTGTTCCCCCACCCCCCGCTCATGCCCCGTGTCTCCCTCACGATCCCCCCACCCCTGCTCATGCCCCGTGTCTCCTCAGTTCCCCCCACCCCCCGCTCATGCCCCATGTCTCCCTCGTGTTGCCCCCACCACCCCGCTCATGCCCCGTGTTTTCCCTATTCCACCCCACCCCCCGCTCATGCCCTGTGTCTCCCTCTTCTTCCCCTCCACCCCCTGCTCATGCCCCGTGTCTCCCTACTTTCCACCACCCCCCGCTCATGCCCTGTCTCTTGTTCCCGCCACCCCCCGCTCATGCCCCGTGTCTCCCCTGTTCCCCCCGCCCCCCGCTCATGCTCTGTGTCTCTCTTGTGTTGTCCCTCACCCCCTGCTCATGCCTCGTGTCTCCCTCCTGTTCCCCCCACCCCCTGCTCATGCCCCGTTCCTCCCTCGTGTTGTCCCCCACCCCCTGCTCATGCCCCGTGTCTCCCTCCAGAACCCCCACCCCTGTTCATGCCCTGTGTCTCCCTCCTGTACCCCCCACCCCCTCTCATGTCCCATGTCTCCCTCCTGTACCCCCCACCCCCTGCTCATGCCCCGTGTCTGCCCTGTTCCCCCCCACCCCCACTCATGCCCTGTGTCTCTCTCGTGTTACCCCTCACCCCCCGCTCATGCCACTTGTCTCCCCTGTTCCACCCCACCCCCTGCTCATGCCCCGTGTCTGCCCTGTTCCCCCACACCCCGCTCATGCCCTGTGTCTCAGTGTTCTCCCCACCCCCACTCATGCCCTGTGTTTCCTCTATTCCCCCCACCCCCGCTCATGCACCGTGTCTCCCTCTTCTCCCCCCCACCCCTGCTCATGCCCCGTGTCTCCCTCCTGTGCCCCCCACCCCCCGCTCATGCCCCGTGTCTGCCCTGTTCCCCCATCCCCTGCTCATGCCCCGTGTCTCCCTCGTGTTGCCCCCACCCCCCGCTCATGCCCCGTGTCTCACCTGTTCACCCCACCCTCCGCTGATGGCCCATGTCTCCCTCCTGTCCCCCCCACCCCCTGCTCATGCCCTGTGTCTCCCTCACGATTACCCCAACCGACCCTCATGCCACGTGTCTCCCCTGTTCCCCCCACCCCCGCTCATGCAGAGTGTCTCTCCTGTTGCCCCCACCCCCCGCTCATGCCCCGTGTCTCCCTCCTGACCCCCCACCCCCCCGCTCATGCCCCGTGTCTCCCTCTTCTTCCCCCACCCCATACTCATGCCCCGTGTCTCCCTCCTGTCCCCTCCACCCCCCGCTCATGCCCCGTGTCTGCCCTGTTCCCCCAACCCCGCTCATGCTCTGTGTCTCCTGCGTTTTGCCCCCACCCCCGCACATGCCCCGTGTCTGCCCTGTTCCCACCACCCCCGCTCATGCCCCGTGTCTCCGTCTTGTTGCCCCCACCCCCCGCTCATGCCCTGTGTCTGCCCTGTTCCCCTGACACCCCGCTCATGCCCCGTGTCTCCCTCGTGTTGCCCCCACCCCCCGCTCATGCCCCGTGTCTCACCTGTTCACCCCACCCTCCGCTGATGGCCCATGTCTCCCTCCTGTCCCCCCCACCCCCTGCTCATGCCCTGTGTCTCCCTCACGATTACCCCAACCGACCCTCATGCCACGTGTCTCCCCTGTTCCCCCCACCCCCGCTCATGCAGAGTGTCTCTCCTGTTGCCCCCACCCCCCACTCATGCCCCGTGTCTCCCTCCTGACCCCCCACCCCCTCACTCATGCCCAGTGTCTCCCTCTTCTTCCCCCACCCCATACTCATGCCCCGTGTCTCCCTCCTGTCCCCTCCACCCCCCGCTCATGCCCCGTGTCTGCCCTGTTCCCCCAACCCCGCTCATGCTCTGTGTCTCCTGCGTTTTGCCCCCACCCCCGCACATGCCCCGTGTCTGCCCTGTTCCCACCACCCCCGCTCATGCCCCGTGTCTCCGTCTTGTTGCCCCCACCCCCGCTCATGCCCTGTGTCTGCCCTGTTCCCCTGACACCCCGCTCATGCCCTGTGTCTCCCTCTTCTTCCCCTCCACCCCCTGCTCATGCCCCGTGTCTCCCTACTTTCCACCACCCCCCGCTCATGCCCTGTGTCTACCTCTTGTTCCCGCCACCCCCCACTCATGCCCCGTGTCTCCCCTGTTCCCCCCGCCCCCCGCTCATGCTCTGTGTCTCTCTTGTGTTGTCCCTCACCCCCTGCTCATGCCTCGTGTCTCCCTCCTGTTCCCCCCACCCCCTGCTCATGCCCCGTTCCTCTCTCGTGTTGTCCCCCACCCCCTGCTCATGCCCCGTGTCTCCCTCCAGAACCCCCACCCCTGTTCATGCCCTGTGTCTCCCTCCTGTACCCCCCACCCCCTCTCATGTCCCATGTCTCCCTCCTGTACCCCCCACCCCCTGCTCATGCCCCGTGTCTGCCCTGTTCCCCCCCCACCCCCACTCATGCCCTGTGTCTCTCTCGTGTTACCCCTCACCCCCCGCTCATGCCACTTGTCTCCCCTGTTCCACCCCACCCCCTGCTCATGCCCCGTGTCTGCCCTGTTCCCCCACACCCCGCTCATGCCCTGTGTCTCCCTGTTCTCCCCACCCCCACTCATGCCCTGTGTTTCCTCTATTCCCCCCACCCCCGCTCATGCACCGTGTCTCCCTCTTCTTCCCCCCCACCCCTGCTCATGCCCCGTGTCTCCCTCCTGTGCCCCCCACCCCCCGCTCATGCCCCGTGTCTGCCCTGTTCCCCCATCCCCTGCTCATGCCCCGTGTCTCCCTCGTGTTGCCCCCACCCCCCGCTCATGCCCCGTGTCTCACCTGTTCACCCCACCCTCCGCTGATTGCCCGTGTCTTCCTACTGTCCTCCCCACCCCCTGCTCATGCCCTGTGTCTCCCTCACGATTACCCCAACCGACCCTCATGCCACGTGTCTCCCCTGTTCCCCCCACCCCCGCTCATGCAGAGTGTCTCTCCTGTTGCCCCCACCCCCCGCTCATGCCCCGTGTCTCCCTCCTGACCCCCCACCCCCCCGCTCATGCCCCGTGTCTCCCTCTTCTTCCCCCACCCCATACTCATGCCCCGTGTCTCCCTCCTGTCCCCTCCACCCCCCGCTCATGCCTCGTGTCCGCCCTGTTCCCCCAACCCCGCTCATGCTCTGTGTCTCCTGCGTTTTGCCCCCACCCCCGCACATGCCCCATGTCTGCCCTGTTCCCACCACCCCCGCTCATGCCCCGTGTCTCCGTCTTGTTGCCGCCACCCCCCGCTCATGCCCTGTGTCTGCCCTGTTCCCCTGACACCCCGCTCATGCCCCGTGTCTCCCTCGTGTTGCCCCCACCCCCCGCTCATGCCCCGTGTCTCACCTGTTCACCCCACCCTCCGCTGATGGCCCGTGTCTCCCTCCTGTTCCCCCCACCCCCTGCTCATGCCCTGTGTCTCCCTCACGATTACCCCAACCGACCCTCATGCCACGTGTCTCCCCTGTTCCCCCCACCCCCGCTCATGCAGAGTGTCTCTCCTGTTGCCCCCACCCCCCGCTCATGCCCCGTGTCTCCCTCCTGACCCCCCACCCCCTCACTCATGCCCCGTGTCTCCCTCCTGTCCCCTCCACCCCCCGCTCATGCCCCGTGTCTGCCCTGTTCCCCCAACCCCGCTCATGCTCTGTGTCTCCTGCGTTTTGCCCCCACCCCCGCACATGCCCCGTGTCTGCCCTGTTCCCACCACCCCCGCTCATGCCCCGTGTCTCCGTCTTGTTGCCCCCACCCCCCGCTCATGCCCTGTGTCTGCCCTGTTCCCCTGACACCCCGCTCATGCCCCGTGTCTCCCTCGTGTTGCCCCATCCCCCGCTCATGCCTGTGTCTCCCCTGTTCCCCCCCACCCCCCGCTCATGCCCAGTGTCTCCCCTGTTCCCCCCACATCCCCCGGTCATGCCCCGTTTCTCCCTCCTGTTGCCCCCCACCCCCTGCTCATGCCCCGTGCCTCCCTCGTGTTGTCCCCCACCCCCTGCTCATGCCCCGTGTCTCCCTCCAGAACCCCCACCCCTGTTCATGCCCCGTGTCTCCCTCCTGTACCCCCTACCCCCTCTCATGTCCCATGTCTCCCTCCTGTACCCCCCACCCCCCGTTCATGCCCCGTGTCTGCCCTGTTCCACCCCACCCCCTGCTCATGCCCCGTGTCTGCCCTGTTCCCCCACACCCCGCTCATGCCCTGTGTCTCCCTGTTCTCCCCACCCGCACTCATGCCCTGTGTTTCCTCTATTCCCCCCACCCCCGCTCTTGCACCGTGTCTCCCTCTTCTCCCCCCCCACCCCCTGCTCATGCCCCGTGTCTCCCTCCTGTCCCCCCCAACCCCTGCTCATGCCCCGTGTCTGCCCTGTTCCCCCATCCCCTGCTCATGCCCCGTGTCTCCCTCGTGTTGCCCCCAGCCCCTGCTCATGCCCCGTGTCTCACCTGTTCCCCCCACCCTCCGCTGATGGCCCGTGTCTCCCTCCTGTCCCCCCCACCCCCTGCTCATGCCCTGTGTCTCCCTCACGATTACCCCAACCCACCCTCATGCCACGTGTCTCCCCTGTTCCCCCCACCCCCGCTCATGCAGAGTGTCTCTCCTGTTGCCCCCACCCCCTGCTCATGCCCCGTGTCTCCCTCCTGACCCCCCATCCCCCGCTCATGCCCCGTGTCTCCCTCTTCTTCCCCCCCACCCCATACTCATGCCCCGTGTCTCCCTCCTGTCCCCTCCACCCCCCGCTCAGGCCCCGTGTCTGCCCTGTTCCCCCAACCCCGCTCATGCTCTGTGTCTCCCGCATTTTGACCTCACCCCCGCACATGCCCCGTGTCAGCCCTGTTCCCACCACCCCCGCTCATGCCCTGTGTCTCCGTCGTGTTGCCCCCACCCCCCGCTCATGCCCCGTGTCTGCCCTGTTCCCCTGACCCCCCGCTCATGCCCCGTGTCTCCCTCGTGTTGCCCCATCCCCCGCTCATGCCTGTGTCTCCCCTGTTCCCCCCCACCCCCGCTCATGCCCAGTGTCTCCCCTGTTCCCCCCACATCCCCCGGTCATGCCCCGTTTCTCCCTCCTGTTGCCCCCACCGCCCGCTAATGCCCCGTGTCTCCCTCCTGTCCCCCCACCCCCCGCTCATGCCCCATGTCTCCCTTGTGTTGCCCCCACCGCCTGCTCATGCCCCGTGTCTCCCCTGTTCCCCCACCCCCCGCTCATGCCCTGTGTCTCCCTCTTCTTCCCCCCACCCCATACTCATGCCCCGTGTCTCCCTCCTGTTCCCCCTAACCCCCCCATGCCCTGTGTCTCCCTCTTCTTCCCCCACCCTCTGCTCATGCCCCGTGTCTCCCTCCTCTCCCCCTTACCCCCGCTCATGCCCCATGTCTACCTCTTGTTTGCCCCACCCCCCACTCATGCCCAGTGTCTCCCCTGTTCCCCCCAACCCCCGGTCATGCCTCGTGTATCCCTACCGTTGCCCCCCACCCCCCGCTCATGCCCCGTGTCTCCCCTGTTCCCCCATCCCCCGCACATGCCCTGTGTCTCCTCTGTTCCCCCCCACCCCTGCTCATTCCCCGTGTCTCCCTCTTCTTCCCCCACCCCCTGCTCATGCCCCGTGGCTCCCTCCTGTCCTCCCCACCCCCCGCTCATGCCCAGTGTCTCCCCTGTTCCCCCCACCCCCCGGTCATGCCTTGTGTCTCCCTACTGTTGCCCCCCACCCCCCGCTCATGCCCCGTGTCTCCCCTGTTCCCCCCATCCCCCGCACATGCCCTGTGTCTCCTCTGTTCCCCCCACCCCTGCTCATGCCCCGTGTCTCCCTCTTCTTCCCCCACCCCCCGCTCATGCCCCGTGTCTCCCTCCTGTCCCCCCACCCCCCGCTCATGCCCCGTGTCTCCCTCGTGTTACCCCCACTGCCTGCTCATGCCCCGTGTCTCCCTGCTGTCCCCTCCACCCCCGCTCATGCCCCGTGTCTGCCCTGTTCCCCCAACCCCGCTCATGCTCTGTGTCTCCCGCGTGTTGCCCCACCCCCGCACATGCCCCGTGTCTGCCCTGTTCCCACCACCCCCGCTCATGCCCCGTGTCTCCGTCGTGTTGCCCCCACCCCCCGCTCATGCCCCGTGTCTGCCCTGTTCCCCTGACCCCCCGCTTTTGCCACGTGTCTCCATCGTGTTGCCCCATCCCCCGCTCATGCCTGTGTCTCCCCTGTTCCCCCCACACCCCCCGCTCATGCCCAGTGTCTCCCCTGTTCCCCCCACATCCCCCAGTCATGCCCCATTTCTCCCTCCTGTTGCCCCCCACCCCCCGCTAATGCCCCGTGTCTCCCTCCTGTCCCCCCACCCCCCGCTCATGCCCCGTGTCTCCCTCGTGTTGCCCCCACCCCCCGCTCATGCCCTGTGTCTCCCTCTTCTTTCCCCCACCCCCTGCTCATGCCCCGTGTCTCTCTCCTCTCCCCTCACCCCCGCTCATGCCCCGTGTCTACCTCTTGTTTGCCCCACCCCCCGCTCATGCCCAGTGTCTCCCCTGTTCCCCCCACCCCCCGGTCATGCCTCGTGTCTCCCTACTGTTGCCCCCCACCCCCAGCTCATGCCCCGTGTCTCCCCTGTTCCCCCCATCCCCCGCACATGCCCTGTGTCTCCTCTGTTCCCCCCCACCCCCGCTCATGCCCAGTGTCTCCCTCTTCTTCCCCCACCCCCTGCTAATGCCCCGTGTCTCCCTCCTGTCCTCCCCACCCCCCGCTCATGCCCCGTGTCTGCCCTGTTCCCCCCACCCTGCTCATGCCCCGTGTCTCCCTCGTGTTGCCCCCACTCTCGCTCATGCCCGGTGTCTCCCTTGTGTTGCCTTCACCCCCACTCATGCCGTGTGTCTCCTCTGTTCCCCCCAACCCCCACTCATGCCCCATGTCTGCCCTGTTCCCCCCACCCCGCGCTCATGCCCCGGGTCTCCCTCGTGTTTCCCCCACCCCCCTGCTCATGCGCCATGTCTGCCCTGTTCCCCCACCCAATGCTCATGCCCCGTGTCTCTTTCGTGTTGCCCCCACCCCCGCTCATGCCCCGTGTCTCACCTGTTCCCCCCACCCTCCGCTGATGCCCCGTGTCTCCCTCCTGTCCCCTCACCCCCTGCTCATGCCCCGTGTCTCCCTCATGATTACCCCAACCCACCCTCATGCCACATGTCTCCCCTGTTCCCCCCACCCCCCGCTCATGCCCAGTGTCTCTCCTGTTGCCCCCCGCTCATGCCCCGTGTCTCCCTCCTGTCCCCCCCACCTCCCGCTCATGCCCGTGTCTCCCTCTTCTTCCCCCCACCCCCTACTCATGCCCCGTGTCTCCCTCCTGTGCCCCCCACCCCCCACTCATGCCCCGTGTCTGCTCTGTTCCCCCCACCCCGCTCATGCCCTGTGCCTCCCGCATGTTGCCCCCACCCCCGCTCATGCCCCGTGTCTGCCCTGTTCCCACCACCCCTGCTCATGCCCCGTGTCTCCCCTGTTGCCCCCACTCCCCGGTCATGCCTCGTGTCTCCCTACTGTTGCCCCCTCCCCCGCTCATGCCCCGTGTCTCCCCTGTTCTGTTCCCCCCCACCCCCGCTCATGCCCCGTGTCTCCCTCTTCTTCCCCCACCCCCTGCTCATGCCCCGTGTCTCCCTCCTGTCCTCCCCATCCCCCGCTCATGCCCCGTGTCTCCCTCCTGTCCCCCCACCCCCGCTCATGCCCCGTGTCTCCCTCGTGTTGCCCCCACCCCCGCTCATGCCAAGTGTCTCCCCTGTTCCCCCCACCCCCGGTCATGCCTCGTGTCTCCCCTACTGTTGCCCCCACCCCCCTGCTCATGCCCCGTGTCTCCCCTGTTTCCCCCATCCCCCGCACATGCCCTGTGTCTCCTCTGTTCCCCCCACCCCCGCTCATGCCCCGTGTCTCCCTCTTCTTCCCCCACCCCCTGCTCATGCCCCGTGTCTCCCTCCTGTCCGCCCCACCCCCCGCTCATGCCCCGTGTCTCCCTCCTGTCCCCCCACCACCCGCTCATGCCCCGTGTCTCCCTCGTGTTGCCCCCGCCGCCTGCTCATGCCCCGTGTCTCCCTCCTGTCCCCTCCATCCCCCGCTCATGCCCCGTGTCTGCCCTGTTCCCCCAACCCCGCTCATGCTCTGTGTCTCCCGCGTGTCGTGTTGCCCCCACCCCCGCACATGCCCCGTGTCTGCCCTGTTCCCACCACCCCCGCTCATGCCCCGTGTCTCCGTCGTGTTGCCCCCACCCCCCACTCATGCACCGTGCCTCCCGCATGTTGCCCACACCCCCGCTCATGCCCCGTGTCTGCCCTGTTCCCACCACCCCTGCTCATGCCCCGTGTCTCCCTACTGTTGCCCCCCTCCCCCCGCTCATGCCCCGTGTCTCCCCTGTTCTGTTCCCCCCACCCCCGCTCATGCCCCGTGTCTCCCTCTTCGTCCCCCACCCCCTGCTCATGCCCGTGTCTCCCTCCTGTCCTCCCCACCCCCCGCTCATGCCCCGTGTCTCCCTCCTGTCCCCCCACCCCCCGCTCATGCCCCGTGTCTCCCTCGTGTTGCCCCCACCCCCCGCTCATGCCAAGTGTCTCCCCTGTTCCCCCGACCCCCGGTCATGCCTCGTGTCTCCCTACTGTTGCCCCCCACCCCCCGCTCATGCCCCGTGTCTCCCCTGTTCCCCCATCCCCCGCACATGCCCTGTGTCTCCTCTGTTCCCCCCACCCCCGCTCATGCCCCGTGTCTCCCTCTTCTTCCCCCACCCCCTGCTCATGCCCCGTGTCTCCCTCCTGTCCTCCCCACCCCCCGCTCATGCCCCGTGTCTCCCTCCTGTCCCCCCACCGCCTGCTCATGCCCCGTGTCTCCCTCCTGTCCCCTCCACCCCCCGCTCATGCCCCGTGTCTGCCCTGTTCCCCCAACCCCGCTCATGCTCTGTGTCTCCCGCGTGTCGTGTTGCCCCCACCCCCGCACATGCCCCGTGTCTGCCCTGTTCCCACCACCCCCGCTCATGCCCCGTGTCTCCGTCGTGTTGCCCCCACCCCCCGCTCATGCCCCGTGTCTGCCCTGTTCCCCTGACCCCCCGCTCATGCCCCGTGTCTCCCTCGTGTTGCCGCATCCACCGCTCATGCCTGTGTCTCCCCTGTTACCCCCACATCCCCCGGTCATGCCCCGTTTCTCCCTCCTGTTGCCCCCCACCCCCCGCTAATGCCCTGTATCTCCCTCCTGTCCCCCCACCCCCCGCTCATGCCCCGTGTCTCCCTCGTGTTGCCCCCACCGCCTGCTCATGCCCCGTGTCTCCCCGGTTCCCCCCACCCCCTGCTCATGTCCTGTGTCTCCCTCTTCTTCCCCCACCCCATACTCATGCCCCGTGTCTCCCTCCTGTTCCCCCCACCCCCTGCTCATGCCCTGTGTCTCCCTCTTCTTCCCCCCACCCCCTGCTCATGCCCTGTGTCTCCCTCCTCTCCCCCTCACTCACCCCCGCTCATGCCCCGTGTCTACCTCTTGTTTGCCCCACCCCCCCGCTCATGCTCAGTGTCTCCCCTGTTCCCCCCACCCCCCGGTCATGCCCCATGTCTCCCTATAGTTGCCCCCCACCCCCCGCTCATGCCCCGTGTCTCCCCTGTTCCCCCCATCCCCCGCACATGCCCTGTGTCTCCTCTGTTCCCCCCCACCCCCGCTCATGCCCCGTGTCTCCCTCTTCTTCCCCCACCCCCTGCTCATGCCCCGTGTCTCCCTCCTGTCCTCCCCACCCCCCGCTCATGCCCCGTGTCTGCCCTGTTCCCCCCACCCTGCTCATGCCCCGTGTCTCCCTCGTGTTGCCCCCACCCCCGCTCATGCCCTGTGTCTCCCTTGTGTTGCCTTCACCACCGCTCATGCCGTGTGTCTCCTCTGTTCCCCCCAACCCCCACTCATGTCCCATGTCTGCCCTGTTCCCCCCACCCATGCCCCGGGTCTCCCTCGTGTTCCCCCCACCCCCTGCTCATGCGCCGTGTCTGCCCTGTTCCCCCATCCCCTGCTCATGCCCCATGTCTCTCTCGTGTTGCCCCCACCCCCCGCTCATGCCCTGTGTCTCACCTGTTCCACCCACCCTCCGCTGATGCCCCGTGTCTCCCTCCTGTCCCCCCAGCCCCTGCTCATGCCCCGTGTCTCCCTCACGATTACCCCAACCCACCCTCATGCCACGTGTCTCCCCTGTTCCCCCCACCCCCTGCTCATGCCCAGTGTCTCTCCTGTTGCCCCCCACCCCCTGCTCATAACCCGTGTCTCCCTCCTGTCCCCCCCAACCCCAGCTCATGCCCCGTGTCTCCCTCTTCTCCCCCCCCACCCCCTACTCATGCCCCGTGTCTCCCTCCTGCGCCCCCACCCCCGCTCATGCCCCGTGTCTGCTCTGTTCCCCCCACCCCGCTCATGTCCCGTGCCTACCGCATGTTGCCCCCACCCTCGCTCATGCCCCGTGTCTGCCCTGTTCCCACCACCCCTGCTCATGCCCGGTATCTCCCTCATGTTGCCCCCACCCCCCGCTCATGCCCCGTGTCTGCCCTGTTCCCCCGATACCCGCTCATGCCCCGTGTCTCCCTCGTGTTAACCCATCCCCTTCTCATACCTGTGTCTCCCCTGTTGCCCCCACCCCCGCTCATGCCCAGTGTCTCCTCTGTTCCCCCCACACTCCCCGGTCATGCCCTGTTTCTCCCTCCTGTTGGCCCCCACCCCCTGCTCATGCCCTGTGCCTCCCTCCTGTCCCCCCACCCCCCGCTCATGCCCCATGTCTCCCCTGTTCCCCCCACCCCCCGCTCATGCCCTGTGTCTCCCTCTTCTTCCCCCCACCCCCTGCTCATGCCCCGTGTCTCCCTCCTCTCCCCCCACCCCCCGCTCATACCCGTGTCTACCTCGTGTTGCCCCCACCGCCTGCTCATGCCCCGTGTCTCCCCTGTTCCCCACACCCCCCGCTCAGGTCCTTTGTCTCCCCTGTTCCCCCCACCCCCCGCTCATGCCCTGTGTCTCCCTCTTCTTCCCCCACCCCGTGCTCATGCCCCGTGTCTCCCTCCTCCCCCCCCACCCCCCGCTCATGCCCCGTGTCTACCTCTTGTTTGCCCCACCCCCCGCTCATGCCCTGTGTCTGCCCTGTTCCCTCCCACCCCCCGCTCATGACCAGTGTCTCCCCTGTTCCCCCCTCCCCTCCCGGTCATGCGCCGTGTCTCCCTACTGTTGCCCCCACCCCTGCTCATGCCCCGTGTCTCCCTCTTCTTCCCCCCCACCCCCAGGTCATGCCCCATGTCTCCCTCCTGTCTCCCCACCTCTGCTCATGCCCCGTGTCTGCCCTGTTCCCCCCACCCCCCAACCCCCGCTCATGCCGTGTGTCTCCTCTGTTCCCCCCACCCCCCACTCATGCCCCATGTCTGCCCTGTTCCCCCCACCCCCG